>NC_134716.1:25472500-26802500 GCF_049634645.1 Pelodiscus sinensis
AAATCTTTTAGTTAATTTACAATCAGTTAGAAACCGATGTTGTTTCAAGTTGGGATTTTATTTCTGCATCTTTGTCTGAGGTAACTGAGGTTGTTCCCACTTGAAACAATATGTGCAATACATTTGAGGGCTGCTCTGGAAGGTATCGAACTATCTGAGATCTGTGAAAGATATTTGGTGCTAGTCATTCATTCATGGAAGCATGAGACACTTCAGATCCTGACAGTTGGATGAGATCAAAAAATATTAGGGATGAGACTGAGAATGTAGAGAAGTGAAAAGCAACTCATGAAAGAATTGCCCCCTTCCCAATTCTACTGATGGGCCTGTTCAGGATCTTGATGGCAAAACTAGCATTTACAATTCATAGATGCATATGTACTTCCACCAATAAATCAGCAGCTAACATTCAGTTCGGAATTCAAGTCCCATATGAAAACTGCTTTTCTTTCTCCTGCAAGGACATTTTTACACAGGTTGTAAGTGCTGCACTATGACTTTTTGTGTGGTGCCCTCATTAAAAAACCCTTTATACCTGTCCTCTTCTTCAAAACACCTCAGTTTCTTCAGTCAAGTGAAATGTTTGCTCACAACTGCCTACCAAATCTAATATGAAAAGGAATAAGTTTTAATGTCTTCTGTATATATAAAAATGAACTAATATGCAGATCTTGAATTACATTTAACCAGTGAAGAATCTAAACTAGTTATTTTAATAGGATATTAGTTTAATTTGTCTATCATGGCGCCACATCTAAATTTAGATATTAGATAATCTTTAAAAAGTTAGTTTATTAAATAAGTGAAATGTGACGCCATTTTGAGTATAAGGGATTCAGGAATGTATACTTTACACATAAAGAAAATGCTGGAGTGGTTATTTGTATGTGTTTAAATTACAGCTCAGTTAATTTTTCCCCTGTGTTAGTTAAATCAAAGCTATTAGACAGGGTATGGCCTCACTCATGCCAAATTTAGTCTTTTAAATTGGATCTCTTATTTACATTAAAAATTGGAGTGCAAAAAAAGCTTTTTTAAATAACAGACTTTAAATGTTTTTCCTTTAGGTTTCTTTTCTTAAGGATTAGGGCTCATAGGGTGTTTCATCCTATAGCAATTTTAACCAATACATAACCAGTGGAGATTTATAAACCCAATAATTCTACAGTTTGCTGTATATAAAGCAAAGGTATATATAGCAAGGTATTTAATTTTCCTTACTATACAAGTTAGGACTGTTATTTATATATATGCCCTGATGATCTTCCAGAGATGTATGTGCTTGCTTAACTTGACTACTCTGCCTAGTCCTACTGAAATCTGTTACTCGTGGGAGTTACATGCATGCACTAGTATTTGCAATATTGGGGTCAAAATGCCTAAAGTATGCTATATGCTTTACTTACCCATACAAAAAATGGTTCCTGTGCCATGTAGCTTTCAGTAACCACGAACAGAATATCCTTTGTAGTGTCTGATAATGCCTGCTGGGTTCCCATGTGTACCCCAGGTATATTACAATTACTCTTCACTGTGGTGTCTCTGTAGAAGAGATGGCACTGATTACTCTCCATAGTGTGAATTTTCCTCCTGAAAACACATCAGGCACTGCTAATACAAAAAACAAATGCAATTTTCACATTCCTCTGGTAGCCTGTATAAATCTAGCCAACAATTTTGCAAAGTTGAAGTATTAAATCTCTAATGATGATATATTTAGTAGTTATTGTGCTTGAACTCACCCTGAAACTTGGAATGAACCTTCAAAGATATCATAGAGTAGAAAGTGCTCTTCTTAAATGGCTTCCCTTCTCTTCCACTTTTTACTTTTCAGAGACAGATTTTGGTATTTTATGCGATTTGTTTATTGAAGCCTGAAAGATAGTATTTCTAAAGAACAGGAAATGTTTTCAAGATAATTAATGAATTTAGCAATATTTTATTAGTGTCATCTAGTGTATTCAAATACAAAACGAGAAAGGATAAAAGAATATTTTTTTGCTTCTGATCTTCAGAATTTCACCAAGTTTATACAGCAAATATGTTCCCCTCCCGTACTAAATGCTTATCCTTATATCACTGACAACTCAGCAAATATTTCTTTCATAGCAAAACACTTTTTTATCAGAATCTTTCAAAATAGTATTATAGAGAGTAGTTATTAGAAAAGGTTCTGGAAAGCTTACATTTTGTTTGAAATTTCAGCGATAACTTTATTGTGCTCCTGTGAGAGCAGTGAGAGATAAATAGCTTTGTCAAACACATCTGCTGGTATGCCTTAATAATCTCAGACATGCAATCATTCAAACTTTGTGCGGAAGGAAAACAATGCAAAACAAAAAACAGGCTTGGTGATCCTTTGGGTAAAGATTTTAAAGGAACGTCTGGCAAGGACAGCTGTGAAAATTCTACCTTCCTTCTCACAACAACATTCTAGAATATTTCTGGGAGATTATGACAATTTGTGTCACACTTACATTGCCTTTCAATTAAGTTTTGACTCATTAAATTGCCTAATATTTCATTCAGCGAAGGCTGTTCCCCTTCCATCCATAGATGAAGACTGAAGTTCGTTCCCTTAACCTCCAGATTTCCCCCAATATTATAGTAGTAGATAATAATAATCCATACCTTAGCTCATTGAGTCCTCTCTAAACCTTAGGCTCACTAATTCCTGTTTGTCCCTAGAGAACATGGCTCCTGATAGAGCTACATTTCCAGATGCTCGATTCAGATATACTACCTGCTAAAGGCAGATTCCATGGCATGTAAATGATCCTTAAGGCTGTATTATATTCCACTAATTATGACCACAGCTTTTTGTGTGGCAAGAATAGTTCAGCTCAGTGATTTGCCTGGAAAGCCCAAAGTGGGGAAAGAGGAAAGCATGTTTAGCTGCATAACTCTCCAAACTCTGCTTTACAAAGATATAGGCAAAATATTGACTATTTACCAAGACACTATGTATTCCTATGAGTCTCTGATAATTGGAATGATCCCTTAGTTGGAACTTTTATTTCCACTGGAGAGTGCCAGTTAGAAGAATTTGTCTGTGCATATGAAATGGAATTGAAGCTCATTTGGTTAAATGCCCAGATCCAATAAAATTATATAAAGCTATCTTAATGAGTAATTTAAAATGTCTGGAAAAAACTGGCATTGTAACTGAGCTAAATGCAAAATAGGTAATGCTACCGACATGGTGGCATATTAGTTATGTACTTATATTAAAAGTCATTTTTTTCTTATTTACTTAGTATAACATTTTAAGTTGCCGCTAGTTGAAAGGAATATTTCTGGAACAGATTATCTTGTGTTAGCCCTCTTATGGAAAGTTAATTGTAACTATAATTGGTGTACATATTTATATAGAACCAACTGCTTGATGATGATGATTTTTCACAGCAATTTCCCAAACTTTCAGTATTTAAAGAGAGAGAACAAAAAAGATATTATTGAGTGCTTGATAGCAGTGTCTATCAGAATATTGACTAAATAATTCCAGAGGATGTAAGAAATAATATTTTTAAATACTCTGATGGTTTGGGCACACCTCTTTATATGGTGGTAGAGAATTGTTATCTTTGTTCAGATGATGAAGATAGAATGACAATTATAATTGGACCTAATCGTACTACAAATATAAAAATATTGTTGTGAAGATTTATGTATTTGCAAAACTCATTATTTATTTCTTCACTTAGGAATGGTACCCTTAACTGCATATCTCATTATATCATTTGCTGCACTGGAGTTTTTGAAGAAAGATTTAGAATGTATCTCTAAAGTGTTTTTCTTCAATTGTTACTTTTAGGTCCTTTCTATCTTTCATTGTTTCATTAGGTTATAGTGTTCAATAGTAAGGACTGACTATACTGAATATAGAGCTCATGTGGATGAGAGATGGAAATCCAAAAAGTTATTCTTAATGTTGTTTTTTCATTTCCAGTTTCCACTTTCTCTGGATCTTAAGCATTATTCAGAATGCACACTTTCATTTTGGTCTCTTTCTGCAAGCGCAAGCATGTGTGTCTTCCATGCTTAAAACAGGGCTGTCTATCATGCTGGCATATTGTTTGCAACACTAGTTCATAAATAATATTTTAGTTATTCGGAGTCTGGAAAACTGAGACTGATACAAGCTCACTGAAACAGCTATAAAACTTCTTAATACTCTTTCACATGAAAGTATGATTGTAAAAGGCAGGTAAAACTTGCCAAAGTTTTAGCAAAGATGACTTCTTAGTTCTCACTATCATTTTGTTTTGACACCTTTTCTGTTGCATGCGGCGTCTGTTGAATAATATGAAAATGGACTGGATGGGGGGAAAAAAAAGCTGTCTGCCGTTTTCGCAGCTGGTGCAATGTGCCATTGTGCCTTGTCATCACCTGCCTACACTTAATTAATAAGCATCTGTTTCATTCTTGTATTTACACAAGATACAAATAAAATAGCTGTGTTTGACTTTTTCATGTCTGTGACAAGATATTTTCCCCCTCATTTCAAAGATTAATACAGAGAACATGAAAGATTAAAATAAATTGAAACGTAAACTCCAGTAGAGTTTCAGGAAGTAAAAAAAAAGATGATTTGAACGAATAGAAAGTTCAAGGTTACTAGCAAAAACTTTTAGAAAATATTTGACAACAGATTACTGTCAGATTTTTAAAAAAGTAGCTACTTTATTTCCTGAGAAATATTTGTCATAAATTATAAGATAATGTTAAAGCTGATTAATTGTTCTTTAGAAGCAAGAAATATGATACATCTTCTGAGTTTTGGTTATTGAAAAGTGTGAAACCTAACAGCAGCATTGATCTATATTAAAATTATAGTGTTGCATTTATTATGTTTGTATTCAGGCTGATAAATACGGTGTATGAGTGGATACATTAAAAGGATATTAATAATATAATGCTTACCATAGAAATGGGTTGGTACCCAAATTCTTCATTCTGGAATACTGGTGATTGTAAAGAGATATGTGAGAACCCCACCTGTTTTTATCATCATGTGTCTTCCTCATTGCATGTGTTGAAATAGCATTATTGTATTACTAAAGTTTGTTCTGTATGGATTCCTTTTAGATTGCACTCCTTTCCCCTCCCCTCCGCCCACCCCACCCCCCCCACACACACAATGTATTCCAGCACTAATTCAGCCTTGATAACTTTCAGTCATTAGTTTCAATATAAATCAATGTTGCTAACACATATGCTCAGTAACAAAAACATAGCAATTTATTTCTTCTGTTCTGTTGTTTGGAAGTGAGATAAATTCATCTTGTATTAAAATATTTCCATTAATAGAGTAGACTAGTGACTTACCATTAATTAATCCCAGACTAGCTAAAGTTGGAGAATGCATTTTTTGACATTTTCAAAAATGACTATATTTATACCTGATGTTGTTAGCAAACTTGACCTTTATAAATTCACCACATTTTTTCTTCCTGAACCAGTTATATAACATTTCATATTTATGACATGAATTTTGGAGCAGTGTTGAGGAAAAATCTTCCTCGTTGTACTGTAAACATAGAAAAGTCAAACATGTAATATGAAACTACTATAAATAAGGCTCTAATTGAACCCTGGCATGATTGTCAAAAAACTGCAACTGAGTTGAAGACAAGGCATGGAAAATCTCAGAAAAGTAAAAATGGACCTAATTTGTGGTAACTTGGAAAAGACATGACTGCAGAATCATAGGGCTGAGAGCGGGGCTTCTCAGCATAAAAATTGCCAGAGAAGCCTAATGTAACCCTTCTGCCAGGTAGTACTGGCAGCAGCTAGGGCCAGTTTCAATATCTAGGGGGTTCCTTTTCATCCATCTTACACAGAACTGGCTCGAGCTCCCACCCGGTAGCCTGGGAAATTCACAAACCACTGGGTGCCTCTAAGAGGCAATGCTTCCCCACTCACAAATACAGAGACTGAGTGTAGAAAAGAAACTTTTAATGAAAGAGGGAGAGAAGTAACGTGGCATTAGCTTAGAAAAATACCTCAAACTGAGTTAATAACCAAACCACGAGTATATGTCCCAGCTCAAATGGATTGAGCAATGTCCTTTGCTTCTCAGGCTCACAAGGCCAGCAATGTAAGCGACCCATTCACATGCCCAAACTCTCTCCATATGCCACTCATAGTTGCTGCCCTTGGTCAGGGCAGATCAGAGCTCAGAGGTGATTTTCAGAGCTCACCTCCCACCTCCCACCTCGGGGAGGTGAGGCTAAGAGACATCTCACCCACTTTGTTGGCCACTTTCTGCTGCTCTTGCCATCCACTCCCATCAGCTGCCCGCTGGCCGCCTGCTCCTGTCGCTGCTCATAACAGCCGCCCAACAACTGCTCCTGGAGCCGCCCTGCTGTCTGCCTGCTCCTGGTCAGCTGCCCTGCTGGCCACCTGCTGCTGCTCCTATCATCCGCCCGCTGGCTGCTCCTGCCGGCCACCCTGCTGGCTGCTTGCCCCTGCCAGCTGCTGCTTCCACAATGGGTCTGGCACTGGGCCAACCCTAGTGATTGCAGCTCTTTGCCAGTTTCTCAGAGATTTCAGCTCTAGCCCTCTGCCTAGACTGGCCGAAATAGTTACAATACACAAAATTCCATTCTAACAATTGACCATTCATCAGGCCTATAGCACTGACTGAACTGGATTCACATAACCACACCCTGGATTCCTTTCCCATTCCAGCATGACCTGTATCTTTGATATAGGTGAGAGGATTATTCTAAGAGGGGTGGTTGAGATTCTGTGGCCTGCACTGTGCAGGGGGTCAGACTAGATGATCATAATGGTCCCTTCTGACCTTAAAGTCTATGAGTCTATGAGTATTTACATATCAACAGTTGAATATCTTGCAGGGCTAAACTAGTGGATGAGCATAACCACACCTAGGACTCCTCTCCCCTTTCAGCTGGCTCCCTTGGAAGCAGTGGTTCACACTAATATTGTGGGATCCATAATTTCTGTAATATCGCAAAATACTAGGGCCTTAAATATAAACAAATTTGTCAATAAAACAAGTGTCATGTTTTAACAGGAAAGAAAATCCCTAGAGAACAGATGATTTTCCATGTTAATCTTTAGAAAAGTTTGACTAATTAATTTTCAGAAACACAACAAATGACAGTCTTCATCATAATTTTAGTCACAGAAAAAATGTTTCTAAAAATGCCACAAAATTGATCTGCAGCCCAACCACTCCTCCTTAAATGCATTAGCAGGCATCTAGCAAGCGAGTAGACTAGAAACTTGGGAGAATGAAAATTCAATGTAACATGAAGTCTGTCTCTTTTTAAAATTGCTGGAAGATATTTCAGAGCATGGCATCTTGATTCAGCAGTTGTCAAGTTCACCCAATATATGACAGGTGTAATGAAATGCCCTGATTTTAAGAAAGTTATAATGAGTGGGTTGAGACGTGGATAAATCATGGGATAAGTGATGGTATAGGGAATCTTTTCATTGCCTTATTAAAATTTGTCCCAAGTCAATCAGTAATTGAAAATCATTACTATCTGAATGATACTTCATAGCTACAGTGAAATGTGTTGTGAATTACAGCATTAGTGGACAATGTTATATCACCAAAACCACCCCTACAGATGTCACCTTTCTTTGCAGTCTGCAATGAAGGCAAGAACTGAATGGACACAGAGGCTGATCTATCTTCTATTAATAAATGTTATTCCTCTAGGTCAGCTTTGAGGAACAGTGATCAGATGATGTTGGAAAACTGATGTTTTTATGTCCCTACTGTACTTTTGCTGTGTAGAGGACTTCAAAATGACACTTATTTCAGCAACCTTAAAAATATTACATTGATTTATTTGGTTTTATTTGAGAAACAACAAGAATATATTAGTTCTGGCCAATGGAGAAAGGATCATTCTTGTTTTTATTATTAAGACTCCCTTACCTTTTCCATTGTGAATTGGGTGGCAATTACGACCAAGACTTCATCCTGTAGGGAGCCCTAAAAGCTAAACTATGTTTTGATTTGTTCATGTTTTATTGATAAGGGGATTTGCTTATATCTGGTCATGACATTGCAATAACATCTTTAAGAGAAAAGAGGCCCTAAACTGCCTGCCTCTCCCCCCCCCCACACACACAAAAAAAAGAAAGAAAAAAAGAAAAAGGCCTTCCATCGTGGTTCATATAGGCAATGATACAAGAGGAAAATTTGCTTGTGACAATTGAGACAATTCCAGGCAAAAGAAAATGTATTGCCCCGTTGTGGATTAGTTCCTACCCTGCCAATGGGAAATGGGAGAGGCACCTGCAAGCAGGGGGGCAAGATTGCACACAGAGCTCCTCCCTTTTTCCTAAGGTGAAGAACAGAACATGCTGGCTCAGCTGCTTCCCTGCAGGACATGAAGCAGCTAGTAGTGTGCCAACCGGCCCTGCTGAGGTGCCACAAACTGGACATTCAGTTGCCTAGCCTGCAGTCATTGTATGTGTTACTGTGTGTTAGGTGGGTACACAGGAATACACATGTGTAGCTGCATGTAGGTGTGGAAGTGAGTTTCTATAGGTTTAATTATATAAGTATCTGGACTGATACTTTTCTGTGGTTTTGCTCTATTGATTTTTATTTGATCTTCAGGAGCGGCTCTTCAATAGAACCATTGCAGCTGTGATAATTTGTGGTCCCAATTCCAATCATAACACTACAATCATTTCAGTGAACCAAAATATGGATCTGGTTATGAAAAATGGGAAGAGAGAAGGGAAAGAACCATGAAACCTTTGTGAAATTTCATATTTTTCAATTACTCTTTTTGACTATTTTCCTGCTATCTCTAGTGTCCAGAATCAAAACCTGAACTTACTATAATACATCTGTTCAAGCAATAAATATGCCTGTTTAGGCCTTGCAGTGAAAATGAGCACATGAACAAGAGTGGGAGACAGCAAGGTTAGATCTACAATGCAATGGTAAGTAGGGGAAAAGAAACACAATTTTCAGTACGTGTACTGCAAATTGTGTATCTTTTTCTACTTTACTGTCGAAAGAGGCTTTGCAAAAGTACACGCCAAATTTTAGAAAAAATGTGCTCTTTTGGCTCATCCCTTTTTCCTCATCAAGCAAGGTTTACAGGGACGGCAAAAGAGCCTGTCCGCTTTTCAAATTTTTTTCCAAAAAAGTGGATGTGTTCCTTGGACGCAGCATTGCTTTTCTGGGATACCTTTGGTATCCCAGGAAAGCAGTGCAGTCTAGATTTAGCCAAAGTGATGAAAACTGGGGGAGTGGAGTAAAGGGAGGCATGATCTCAGGAGGGGCAGGGCCTTGATAATGGAAGGGGTCAGGGTACTCAGTTTTCTGGCATTAGAAAGTGAGGCTGACCTAGATGCAAGACATGCATTTGTGAATTACCAAAGTCCATAATGAACACAGGCTAATTTTAACTAAGCAAGAATCATGGTAAGTGGAGATGATCACAAAATATTGAACAAATTCCATGAAGAAAAAAGGCAGTTTTGGAGATTAAATTTGGTTTGGATTTGGTTTAACTGTGCTGTTAGGGTATAACTGTTCGTTGGCAGGCTATGGAGACTTCATGAACTATGAACCAGACTGTAAATCAGCAAATCAAATAACTGCAAATCAAACAACATTGGAACAACAAGCAGATTTGTCAGAAAGTTAGAATAACGGGAGTTCTCTTTATATTATCTTACAGTACATAAGTTGGTTGCTGTGCCTCATGCCCAGAAAAAAGGTTAATGTGTTGCTAGCAAGTAGATTTCATACATGGTGAAAATAGCTTATAATTCCATAGTGATTATAATCTTAGTTCCATAGTGATTATAATCTTAGTAGTGAAGTTGGTGAAATCCATAAGGCTCTCTGTCCTCTTAACCCTGAAGCATTTATTATTTTTGTTACTGACACAGCTAGGAGTCCTAGTCATGTGACAGGAGCCCACTGAGCTCATCAGTGTACACAAACCACTCCACATTGGGATGAATTGATATTCTTATGGAATGTAGTAGAGTACCTGCATGATTTCAATCAAGCATATAATTTCTCATTGACCAAAAAGTTGGCATAATTTCTCATTGACTTTGATAGGCTGTCATTTCAAAGGCACTTTACCTCTGTGTCGTATGGGTACATAAAACATTATAGTGACTCAGCAACAAGTGATACCTCAGTTACCATCAACTTCTAGTTCTAGTATCTTATATAGTATAAATACAAGTTTTCTACCAAAAGAGTTTTGAGCAAGGACTCTAACAAATGTTCAAGTTCTTTAGAGTACTCTAACCTCTGTGTGCCATTCCAGCAGTCCAATACAACCCTACAGCTGGCAGATCTGGAAATCTAAGATTTCCCCCTGCCCCAGGGAAGTTATTTTGGAGATAGACACAGATTAGATGAAAAAAAAACAGGAAAGGAGGTGTAGCACACCATATAAGGAAAAGAAATGGTATACAGTGATGGAAGGCAGGAAAAGGATAAGACATGACACACTAAAATACAATATAGGAATAGCTGTACAATTATCTAGGGATCTGAATAACAAGATGATTTGTCAGAAAGCTAGATGAACAAGAGGGTTCTCTGAATATTATCTTATGGCACATAAGGCAGTTGCTGTGCTTCATGCCCAGCAAATAGGTCAACATTTTACTAGCAAATAGTTTTCAGACAATTCAGACCTGGGATCAGATCCTAGTTAACTTTTGCTAAATGTGATGGACTTTAACCACTTTAGAGGCTTACACCATATATAGGAAACTAACTGTATTAATGGTTTAAAAATATTTGATTGAGGTTGAACATTAAAATGTATGTTTATATAGTATTTGGTGAGAGAAAGCTAGTGATACCTAATTCCTGAGTTATGAGTTATGCAAAACAGCCAATTAATCAGGTCCACAAATACAGATTGAACATCTCTAGTCCAGCAACATCCATTGTCTGGCATGTTTTCAGTTAGCTAGTTGTCCATTTGTCATAGGTGTGGCCAAATTTCTGAAGTCCCAAAAAGTTTGTTTATAGCCACCAGTCCTGGCTCTCAGTATTCTGTGCTGTTATTTAGGCCTAATTTGTCCCAAAATGTTTTCCAAGAGCCCAGTAAGCAGTGGAAGTTTTGGTAATGCTACTAGACAATATTGATCTTCCATGGTTTGGGAAATTCTCTGGTTGGCACTGGTTAGATCCTGAGAGCGCGCTTAAGTATGTGTTTACAATTCATGAAAATATGCCCATTAACTCCTTCTAGTCAAAGGACTAAATCTACAACCCAAGGTGAAAAACAGCAATGTGCTAATATTCTTTTAGTCCCTGCAATACCTGGAATTTAATAGAACACAATGGTTATGTAACAGATTTAATAGTAATATGTGAATCTTTTTATGTAACTTAAGAGTTTCATTTTAATTCTACCATCTCTCCCTTCAAGTTTTCAGAGTGCATTCTCTTTTTTCCTCCTACAATAGATAATTGTACACTCTGTCTACATTGAATTTCAGTGTCTGTTACCTTTTATTCTTTTCCTGCCTTCCATCGCCTTATACTGTTTCTTTCCCTACATGGCATGTCCCACCTCCTTTCCTTTTTATTTTCTGTGTCTTTCCTCAGATGTCCACTGCAGAGTGCAGTGGAATGGTGCAGAGAGATTGAAGTATTGTAAGGAACTTGAGTCTCTTTTAGAGTCCTTACATAACATTTTTCTGGTAGAAAACTTGAATTTATAATTTTTCTACCTCTACTTACATTGCTACTAGGCTTCAGTATACATTAAAACTATATCATTTTAAGATTAAAGATGTAAGTCTCTGAAAAGGAAAATATGATTGATCCTATTGAAGGCAGAATAAACATTTTGTGTTTGATATTTTTAAGTGTAATTCAATAACATTGACATGTATGGAAACATGGGGCACAGGGTCATCTTTTTTTCTATGTGCATATTATATTCAGAAAGCTTCCTTTTTATTTTCTAAAGATGTTTTTATATTCATGTAGAAGTTTGGTTATGTTACTTAAATGTCTTCTTCATTAAATGTATTGGTAGTTAGCATGATTACTTCCACTGACTGCTCTTTTAAAGTTTGTGGCATCCTGTGTTTGTCTTTTCTTTAAATACATTTAATAAACCATAGTTGGTCATGGATGTCCAGCCGATGAACTATTGATAGCTTGATTGAAATACTGTGATTATATTTTGACTTAATCTATTGATCCACTAGCTCCTAAATGCTCCTTCCCTTTGTGCCATCTTCACAGGTCACCTTGCTTTAAAGATTGTCTAGTACAGATTAAATGCTAAGGAGGGAAGGTTAAGTCTGACAAACTTAGAAAATTGAGTCATAGGAGGCAGTGGTCTTTATTTCATAGTGGTGTAGCCTTGATTATCTGGTAATGCTGAAAGGACAGGAGACATCTGACATGTGTTAAACCAGACTGCTACCTTATTATTAGCTGTCTGGGATTACCCAGCAGATAACTCTGTATTTATTCCGTAATTACTGCAGGGACTTCTACCAGCTACATCTCTTTTTCCATCCAGGTGCCTTTATCAAATCCATTGCTGGGACCTTACTACCCTCCTCCCCCACCTTGTAGGATGGTTAAGATGTGCTGAGGGTGGGAGAGTTGGATTCCTGCCATGGAATCTTAGGAGTCCCCAACCACGTCCCATTTGTTCCTTCATTGAACACCTATGTTAAGTCCTTTTCATGAAATTTATCTGGTCATTGTATACCTTGTCCTATAGAGCACCAGCAGTGGACATCTGCCCTACACTTAATGCGTTGTGACATATGGCCTACTACCTGTCATGCCATGCATGAACACCTACTGTACTTCCTGAAAACCTACTATAGGATTGGCAAAAAAAATCCCAATGCACTCAAGCCAATATGGTAGTAGGGGGAAAAATCCTTCCCAGTCCCCCTAAAACATGAACAGCTAACTAATGCCCACACAGCATGTACTGACCAACTCTGGTATTCCAACCCTTAGTAGGGGAGCAAGGATGGGTCCTGCTTTGACCTTGGACCATGTGAAAAGGAGGACGTGAGGCACTGAGCTGCCCCTTTTCAAAACCTGTATTCCCAAGGGATCAGTCCAGTGACCACGCTGTACTATGGCAGCAGTTTTGATCTTACTTTCCCAACCCCTCCCCTGGCCATAAAGCACAGTTCCCTTCACTCAGTCTGCCCAGTCAAACACCTCTCTGCTGAAAGATATGGAGCACATTAATGGATGTGCTCAAAGATCTCAGGTGACCTGGTCAGTCCAGCCTATCTCCACTCAAAGACAAAGTGTCTTTTTTTGCTATATGGAGTTTTCAATATATTTTATGGAGAGGGTTGCCCCGATCAAGGCTAGATTGGTCATCTCTGTAGTAGGGAGATATGTTAATCCCATGTTGGGAGGGAACAATAGTGAAAACCTATCTGTTTAAGTTTAGGTTAGTTTGATTCAATGGAGTATTTAGTTGCCACGGGACTATAGGTCACAATTCATAACATCTTTTAAAATATTGTTGAGGGGCAGCAGAGGGGCCTATCACAATCTTCTTTTCAAAAGATAAGAAACTAACCTCTCTTAATCAGCTGACTGTTAGAACTCTTGTTCAAGAAATCATCTCTTTCGTGTACAAACAACAAAGAGTCTGGTGGTACCTTAAAAACTAACAGATGTATTAGAGCATACGTTTTCATGAGATACAACTCACTTCTTCAGTTGCTAGGAAAGGAAAGGATACAGAAATGGAAGGATGACATCAGTGCTAATTAAATCAGAGAGGTTATGATAAGGTGATGGTATCTGAAGGGACATTACCTATTATAAGGAGGGAGCCATTCCATGTTTCACTTTAAACCTCTTTTTGAGTGTCACATTTTCATTTGAATTCTAACTCTGCAGTTTCTGGTTCCAGTCAGTTTCCAAAGTTATTTTTCCTGAGAATGGCAACTTGCAAGTTAGTAAGGATATGTCTACACAGCAAAGTTATTTTGGAATAATGACCGCTATTCTGTAATAACTTTGCAAGTGTCTACACAGCCAGACTGTTGTTTTGAAATATTTTCAAAATAGCAGATGGCTTATTTCGAGTTCTGTAAACCTCATTCTATGAGGAATAGCGCCTATTTTGAAATAGGTATTTTGGAATAGATGCTGTGTAGATAGGAAATAGGGGCTAATTCAAAATAGGGGGCCTCCAGCCTTCCCAGGGTGCCCTGCTGACTGCTCTGGCCACACACAGGAAAACTCTACTTGCCCCACCCCGCCCCGGAGCCCTTAAAGCTGCAGACTCTGCAGGTAGGGTTTGTGGCTTGCAGCAGGCCTAACAGCCCTGAGCTACTTTGCAGCTGCTGCTGACTGCATTTCGGCCCAAGATGAGCCAGACAGATGGTGCCAGCCAGCCCTCCTCTGTGCCCCGGAAGCATTCATCCAGCACCCAGGAACCTGCCATGGGCCACAAACAATGTGCGCCTTCCTGGTCTGGTGAGGAGGTCCTGGACCTTATTGAGGTTTGGGGGAACGAGACAAACCATCAGGATCTCCACACCCAGACACAGGAATGTGTCTGCCTACGGACACATGGCAGCCTGGGGAACAAAGGCTATCTCCGCACTCAAGAACAGGTGTGGATGAAGATCAAGGAGCTCTTCCAGGCTTATGCCAGCTCCCAATCCGGGGCAGAGCCTCACATCTGCCAGTATTATAAGTAGCTGGACCGCATCCTGGGGGGTGGGGCAGTTCCATCTGCTTCAGTAGTTATAGAATCTAGGGGTGGAGACGCCCATTGTCATCCTCACCAAGGGCCCAGATGATGGCGATGAGGAGGAGGAAGAGGCCCAGCCTGACCACTGATCTGACTCAGGAGCCCTGAGGCCTCTCTGTGGACATCTTCCAGGCATCGTCCAAGGCCGGGGTAGGAACACCATGTGAGTGCCTTCACTTCCCTATCATGCAGCGGAGGGGGGAAGGTAGGCACTGCCCTTGCTGGCCACAGATCACACAGCAAACTGTGCATGTGTGAGCATGTGCCATGCCACTCCCGCGCATGTGGCCCCAGCAGGCTGCGACACAAGATCCTTGGACTTTTGGCCACAGGGTGTCTGGAGGGACCTGCAAGACTCCTGAGCTTGGGGTTGGACAACCTCCATCCACAAGCCACCTCAAAAAGGAGGCAGGAGACATCTCAAGAAGGAGGCAGGGATGTCCCCCACCCACAAACACACTCGGCACTCCCACACTTGAGCATGACCATTGTCTCGGGGCAGCCCCCACTCCCAGGAACATCAGGGGCCACTGGCCATAGCGCACATGGTCTTGCTCCAAGTACATCGGCTGTGGCGGTGCCAAGAACTGTCGATCTCAGTTTGCAGAGGGGGGCTGGGCTTCAGGCACTGTGTCCCCTGGGATGACTGACCATCTTTCTTTGATGTCCACAGCCAGATCAGCTGCGAGTGGAAGGTCCACACCACCCGGGACATCCTCTCGCATCTGAGGCTTCTGCAGGCGTGCACGTCCAATGGATGAGTATCAGCAACAGCACCTGGCAGCATTGCGATCCCTGCACAGTACCATTGATTGCTGAGTGGAGGAGGACCTGAAGCACTGGCAGGAGCTGTGCAATAACGGGCACACCTCGTGCAGAACAGGCTGCCTCCTCCCACTCCAGCCTCTATTCGCTCTCCAGCTATTGTTCCTCCTCCAACTCCATCTTCTTCTCCCTCTCCCCTTCCTGCTTTTCCCTCCACGCCCTCCCCACTCCCCTGTGGATGCCGAGGCCCCTGCATCCGCAGTGGTGGGATCCACAGAGGCCGGTGCCACTCCCAGCCTGAGCCCTGAGCCTCTCCTCCTCCTTCCAGCTAACTCCTCCCAAATTCTCCACACCTCTTTCTTCCACCCTCTCTCCTCCCCTCCCTCAGGTTCTTTCCCCTCTCTATCCCCTGTTTCTTTTAACCCACAGTTCTGTAAAATAATAGAGTTAAGTTTTTACAAAAAAAAAGTGTGTTTTTATCAGGAATGGGGGGGAAGGGAGGAGTAAGTGGAGGCATGGCAGTGAGGGGTGAAGCAGAAGCCCCCACTGGCGTGGAGCAGGGAACAGTCTCGTTGCTCCCCTGAGGAGAAGCTCTCCCTGAGGGCCTCCCAGATGCACACAGCCCCCTGATGGGCCTGCCAGATGGCAGCTGTATGCAGCTCGTAGGCCCTGTCTAAGTGGTCCGCCTCTGTCCCTACCCTGGTAGGAAGGCCTCTCCTTTCCTCTCACACCCATTGTGCAGGACACAGCACGCATCCTCCACATGTGGAATGTTGTGCTCTTGAGGTACAGGCAGATGAGGAGGCATCTAAAACATGGCTGAAAGCACCCTCGACCACCATGCAGGACCACCATGCTTGTTGTGAAGGGTTGAGATAGCTGGTGTATGGTGTCATGAGCCACGACCGCAGGGGTGTGAAACTGGTGGTGAGTATTTGTCTCAGGGTGGGGATCTGCCTGTAAACAAAGATTGGCCTGCCTCCCAAGGTCTGTGAGAATGACGGATCATCATCGATGATAGGTTGTAGATCCTCAATGATGTATACGAGAGGGTTTAGATGGGAGCTGTCGGTAATGGTTAGTTTTGTTCCATTGGCTATTTTAATTGGGTCTCTCCTGTAGAAGATGACTTCTGGATACTTGCCTGACTCTATCAATATGTTTCTTCACTTCCCCTGTGTGGCTATTGTAGTTTTAAGAATGCTTGATAGAGATCCTGTAGGTGTTTCTGTCTCTTTGGGGGATTAGAGCAAATAAAGTTGTATCTTAGGGCTTGGTTGTTTACAATGGATCATATGATGTGTTCTGGATGAAAGCTGGAGGTGTGTAGGTTAATATAGTGCTCAGTAGGTTTCTGGACCAGAGTGGTATTTATATAACCATCCCTTATCTACACTGTTGTGTCCAGGAAGTGGATTTCTTATGCAGATTGGTCCAGGCTGAGATTTATGGTGGGGGGTGGAAATTGTTGAAACCTTAGTGGAATTCGTCAAGGACTTCTGTCCTGCGAGTCCAGATGGTGTAGACGGAGCTTGGTCCTGCCTTGAGAGCGGGGGGCTGGACTCGATGACCTCTCGAGGTCCCTTCCAGTCCTATGATTCTATGATTAAGATGTTTTATGCTGATACCATTGCCAGTCAGCACCTGGCCCCTATTCATTTTGAGGCAATGATTCCTGGAATTTTAAGGAGGGGCAACCTTGGCACTATTTGGAACACTCAGTTTCCAATGTCAGTATGTCAAGCATAGAAGACAGTCACTTAACCAATTGTTAGGGTTCTGCCCTTTTATTAGCTGTGTATTAACAATTATTACTGCATCTAGAGAGACAATCGTTACTGATTCCAGGTCCTGTATGTTGCACATTGCATTCCAAATGCCCAATCCAGTTTTAGATGCATGCACCTGAATGGGTGAAAGAACACCAATCAATTGTAAGAGATGCAAGTTGATTATTACTAGTCCTGAAGGAATGTACGGTGTCTCTCCAACAGAACTAAAAAGGGCCATTAGTGTTGGTAGAAAGTAGTCATCTTGTTAAACAGACATTAGACAGGTTTATTTATCTCCTTTTGAAGTTTTGCTTTTACTAATGTCAGTTTGCTTGAATTTCATTACGTCCTTAAGTACAATCACCTTTATCCTTCAGTCTATTATTTCTCTAATGGCATCATGCCACTCTTCTTTCCGTGATTCTTGTAATACTAATCCTTTTAGACATCAGTTGTTCTGCAAATCCTTCTTAACCCTCCTCTTCAGGCAATCATCACTCCTTTCAGCTTCTACTACTTTACTCCCTCTCTAGCTGCTTATATTTTTCAATCTTCCTTTCAGGTATTGTCAATCATAGCTATGCATTTATTTCTTTTTAACCATATCATATAAAATATGGTTCATTATCATGTATGCAGATACGTTTACCTTTCCTTTGAAACAATAGCCTTTCTCAGACACAGCAGCAATAAAGCCTTCCTTTAGGGTCTATTTGCTATATTTTCCTTTTCCATTTTTCACTTATAATTTCCGCCTTTCAAACCTTTGATTGTCAGATTCCTGTTTAAAAGTATGTATGACTAAAATGCTAGATTAGGGGTGATATCACAAAATTTAATTGATTTGTGAGTTGAAGTTACAATTCATGCTATTTTTATTTTAAGTCAATTAACATCAGAGTTTTAATTAAATATATCTGAGGAGATGAAAAGTGGCCCAGTCGGTGAATCCTTAATGAATTGTAATGAAAATCTAGGGAGAAAAGTAGAAGGTAGAAAAGAAGAAAGTGTTTCTCTCTCTGGGTACGTCTAGACTACCGCGTTTTGTCGACGGAAGTTTTGTCGACAGATACTGTCGACAAAACTTCCGTCGACAAAGAGCGTCCAGACACGTTGAGTTCTGTCGACAAAGCAAGCTGCTTTGTCGACAGAACTCCGTAGTCTGGACGCAGTGTTACAGGCAATAACACCTTCTGTCGACAGAGTTCTGTCGTCAGAAGGTGTTATGCTTCGTAAAATGACGTTATGTCGACAGAACTCAGCAGTAGTGTAGACGCTGGTATAGTTTTGTCAACAAAAGTCCACTTTTGTCGACAAAACTAGGTAGGTAGACACACCCTCTGTTATACTAGGTAGTCTAGACACACCCTCTGTTATACTCACACACCTGTGATGAAAAGTTCACACTCTCCTGTCCATTCATTCCTATTATTATTATTTTTAATTAAAGAACTTGAAGCTTGAAATTCCAAATATCCACCACCTTTTATATAAACAAGCAAGGAACCTATCTTGAAAATCATTATTAATTCAAGTGATCTATCTGATTTTAATGGGGTCACTTGCGTGAGACAACATTTACAGGGCTGAGTCTTATATTGTTAAAGGAACTGAATAGGAAAAGAGAAACTATCTCAATTGTAACTGAAAGATACATCTCATGTGTGAGCTATTTCAAAATGCTGTTTTCTTCCTTCTGGACCAATTTAGGGTTCATTTCTAGGATGTTTGCTTCATGAAATTCCACTGGAAATTTTCATTTCAACTCTAAACAATATAGAATTGAAATTTATAAAATTAATTTATACTACAGGCAGTCCCCGGGTTACGTACAAGATAGGGACTGTGGGTTTGTTCTTAAGTTGAATTTGTATGTAAGTCGGAACTAGTACATATTGTAGGGGAAACTCTAGCCAAACATTTCTCCAGAGCTCAGTTTTATTCTCCCACACCTCACTTCCCTCAGTCCTTTATTCTCAAGCTGAGGTGTCTGCTGAGAAAAGCTGCTCCGCGTCTCTCTGGTCTCCTGGGGGGTGGCGGGGGCTAGCTTCACGTCTCCCTGGTCTTCTGGGAGGAAGCAGCTAGTGCGGGGTTGCCTCACCCCATTTGTAAGTAGGGATCCGATGTAAGTCGGATCCATGTAACCCGGGGACTGCCTGTAATTGGACAAGGATAATTCTATTTTAGCCTGAGCACTTGTTTACAACAGAAATACACCTTTGAACCTCTTTCCTGAACTCTTTCTCCTAGCTCTGCTCCACCCACAGTACTTCTAAGCTCTAAACAGCTTCAAACAGACAACAATTTTCCTTATTTTACAGAAATTTGAGGCTCAGGGCCGGTAATAGTCCTGGATTAGAAACAGGTTAAAAATCAGATAATTTGTGATCCATTAGGGGAGAGACCAAGATTTTCTAATTTTCTCAAGAAATAGATAAAATTTGCTCCTAGCTTTGCAAGCTCCAAAGATACATTGTAGAATCAATCAATATAGTTGCCTGTTTTTACTAAAACTAAATTAGTAAATTTAGATTGTGCTAAGAATGTAATTTTTCATTAATTCTTCTTCACCAACCAAGCCACATGCTGGCCCTTATTAGTTTGTTTTTAAGTATATCAAATGCTATTATGTCACTAAATAATATGTCTGTGTACTTATTCACAGTGATTTTTAATTAGATTAGAATAGAATAAAGAAAATGAGAGAGAGAGAGAGAGAGAGAGAGAGAGAGAGAGAGAGAGGCAATGATTAAAATTAATGTACATCATTGCAGGAATATGGACAATTAAAGAGCTATTAAAAATATATTTGAACAGAAATTGTCTTCCTGGACAGTGCAGTTTTGGGGAAAAGAGCCAAGACATGGTATTGTAGACTGTTACTTTAAGGGCTGAACTTCTGGACAGAGAGTATAGTCAAGATTCTCTAAACCTCTTGTTACACAGAACCATAACAGGACACAGAATAAAGCAAGGCTCTTTCACGCTATGTAGTTCCCAGTATTTTTCAAAATAATTCCCATATTCTAAACCTCTAGCTCTTTTGTTTTTATGGTAGTTTGTAAAAGGAAGGGTGGGGGGAGCAGGAGAACAATAGACCCTGATCCCAACTCTCTCTTAGTAGGGGGAGAGGGCTTGCAAGAGGGACAGGCTTGTTTTGTTTGTTTTGTTATAAACTGTACATTATATGGTCTTAAAATGAAAATGCCACCTCCATAAGAACCATAGCATCAATCCAATAAAAATCACTGTGTATTTTGGAATACTTGCCCCTTATAAACAACGTGTACTCAGAGTAGAGCTCATAAATTTAGATACAAGTGGGTCAGAGCTAATTATGCATAATTGGGACTGGCTTTTTCCATTGCTCCCAGTAATATTGTGGGTAGTGTCCAGAAAGCTTCTTTATTTCTGTCTCCTCCTCCTTCCTGAATCATATATCAAGTTATTTCTGGCAACTATTAGTTGCTGCCTGGTTTTGCATTCACTTCCTCAATCAAACCTGCTTCTTTTCCCCTTTGCCAAACTCTTTTCCCACCACTACCATCACCATGAATTTCCTGCCACTTGCAGCCTTCAGAGTCTTTTGATATCGTGTCATGTGACCTTTTTATCAATAAACTAGGCAAATACAATTTAGATGCGGCTACTATAAGGTGGGTGCATAACTGGCTGGATAACTGTTCTCAGAGAATGGTAATTAACAGTTCACAATCATGCTGGAAGGTCATAACAAGTGGAGTTCTAAAGGGGTCTGTTTTGGGACCGGTTCTGTTCAATATCTTCATCAACGATTTAGATGATGGGATAGAGAGTACACTTATTAAATTTGCAGATGATACCAACCTGGGAGGGGTTGCAACTGCTTTGAAGGATAGGGTCATAGCTGATGGAAGAGAAGTTCGACACCGTGTAGATTCAAGCAGGAAGGTTTATTATGCACAATGCTGGCGGAGTGTCACTTCGCTTGTTAGGCTCAGTGAGACTGCCAAACAGTGGATTACTATAGACCGTATAGGGTGTCAAGAGGCAGAGAGTTCCCGAGCCCCTGGATAGGTTCTAGCAGCAAGGCAAAATTAGCACAATAAGCCAATTTTAGCAAAATAAGCAAATAAGTCTAAAAGATTACATAATTGTTCCACCCATGGCTCATGTTTACATGTATGCTAATAAACAGTTTTGTCATTTTGCAGTAAATAGATTAAATCCTGATTTCATAGAAATGATGGGTGGCATCTCCCAGACAGGTTTGCTCACAGGTACATCCCTCTGTGGTCTTAAAACAAAGAGAACAGTAAATAATACACAGCATTGGTAATTGTATTTGTTTATCAATCACACTCCTTTTGGACTGGATTGGCATCTGTAAGGGGTGGATATCATTAGTCATGCTGGCATGCTGGCCGTCACCCCTTCCCAAATGCTGGCTGGTATGTGGGGAGGATATAGTGCTATCTTCTCCTGAACTTGTCAGGCAGACTTTCAAGGCTACTCTCAAAGAGTTATGTGTCTATAATTCACGATAAGGCCCCGGCCACTGCCCTGCACCTGAGGTTTTGCTGTCTAAACTTGTTTCATGTCTAGTTGTACAAACACGGCCTGCCTTTGCTAATCTCTGTTCCCCTTTTAGCCATGTTTTGTTCATTGTTAGCTAGGCCTCAGGTTCAGACCAGGCCCGTGAGGTTTGGGAATATGTGAATGAATCTTAAGAGACCATTGTAAAGATCTTACATACATATTATTGGGATTTTGGCCCTTCAGTAATTCAAAATGATCTGGAGAAATGGTCTGAGGAAAATAAGATGAAGTTTAATAAGGACAAATGCAAAGTACTCCACTTAGGAAGGAAAAACTGTTTCTCACATACAGAATGGAAAGTGACTGTCTAGGAAGGAGCACTGCAAAAAGGATCTAGGGGTTATAGTGGACCACAAGGTAAGTATGAGTCAACAGTGTGACATTCCTGCAAAAAAAAAAAAAAAAAAAGGCAAACATGATTATGGGATGAACTAACAGGAGTGTTATGATCAAGGCCCAAGAAGTCATTCTTCCTTCTCTCTGCAGTAATTAGGCCTCAACTGGAGTATCGTGTCCAGTCCTAGGCTCCACATTTCAAGAAAGATGTCGAGAAATTGAAGAAGGTCTAAAGAGGAGCAATAAAAATAATTAAAGGTCTAGAAAACATGAGCTATGAGGCAAGACTGAAAGAATTGGGCTTGTTTAATTTGGAAAATAGAAGACCGATGGGAAACATGATAGTGGCTTTCAGGTATCTAAAAATGTGTCACAGGAGAGTGGGGGAGAGAATTGTTCTCCCTGGCCTCTGATGATAGGACAAGAAGCAGTGGGCTTAAACTGCAGCAAGGGAGGTTTAGGAAAAACTTCCTGATTGCTAGGGTAGTTAAATGCTGGAATAAATCTCCCAGGGCGGTTGTGAAATCTCCATCACTGGAGATATTTAAGAGCAGGTTAGTCAGCCATCTATCAGGGATGATATAGACCATGCTTGGCTCTGCCATGAGGGCAGGGGACTATACTTGATCTCTCGAGGTCCCTTCTAGTTCTAGTATTCTATGATTCATTAAGATTGAACTGTGTTTCTTAGTGATTTTTGTGTTCCCATTCTGATTTTTAATACAAATGAGCCAGTGTCTTGTGTATATATTTCCTGCCATATATTACTTGAAATAGCATATCAGCAAATAAGTACTTTAGCAGAGTGAATTCAGTCACTGATATCACTAGAGGCCACGCAAGTCTTCGGGTGTAGTGTTCATAAAATGACCAAAGTACCACTCTAAGGCTTCAATCCTACACAAATTAAGGGGGGACATGATAGCGGTTTTCAAATATCTAAAAGGGTGTCACAAGGAGGAAGAAGAAAATTTGTTCCTCTTGGTTTCTGAGGACAGGACAAGGAGTAATGGGCTTAAAGTGCAGCAGGGGAGGTTTAGATTGGACATTAGGAAAAAATTCCTAACTGTCAGGGTGGTCAAATATTGGAATAAATTGCCAAGGGAGGTGGTGGAATCTCCCTCTCTGGAGATATTTAAGAACAGGTTAGATAGACATTTGTCAGGGATGGTGTAGACGGAGCTTGGTCCTGCCTTGAGGGCAGGGGGCTGGACTCGATGACCTCTTGAGGTCCCTTCCAGTCCTATTATTCTATGATTCTATGATTCTATGAAATACACACATATTCTTAAATTCACAACCGTGAATAGTCTCAAAAGGCATGGTTGTAAAGTTAAGCATGAGTATAAGTGTCTTCAGAATTGGGAGCATCATAGCATTTATAATGTTACCACATATGGAGGGGGATATTTTGCACACAGAAAAAATAGTCATCTGGAACTGTGTGTTTGGTTTTATGAGAGCAGCTATTGCTGTGGTTTATATCTGAGGATGGTGAGAGATAAAATTTTACCAGCATGAGTTTGAAATTGTAGAATTATTATTCTGGAGGGATAAAACCAAAAATAACTTATGCATTTCATTCTCAGTGAATGGCAATATAGCCTTTAGACTACACCTACCATCATATAGTTTGTATATATGACATAGTTTATAGGGGGGAAACAATTTTATTAACTTAGGTAGTTTATAGAAAATGTATTGGTTTATTTTGTATTTCTCCCTACTGCTTTGGAGTCCAGCTGCACTGGCCTTGGAGAAGGAGGAAAATGTTTAAACTAAATTTTGGAGATTCTAAGAAGTGCTTCATACATACATAATATTGCCATGTTTAATTCTTATTTTTCAGGACATCCCAGAGCTAGCAGTGTAATTTTTCCTGTACCCGGAAATTGGAATTTTCTCCTTTCTGATCCAGTTGGTCTCATGAGTACCAGGTCTTAAACATGTAATTATTCTAGACCTGTCTGCTTCCCATCATTTATCTCTGAAATAAAATGTGTAATCACACACATATTATGGAATAATATTTTCATAAATTCAGGTGCTCAGAAAGCACATCTCTAGCTTCAAATGAGTACGTTGAAAAACAAACGGATTTTGAATTCCACTACAAAATAGTTGTACTTCTAAAAATACTTTACAATATATTTTAATAGACGAGCAGTTTATAAATAGAACATTCAAAATATAAAAGATGTAGCTAGTATTTCAGCACAAATGTCTTCATCAGAACCCAAACATCCGTTACCTTACAGAGGAAAGCATTATGTTAATGCTTCAGTTCCTGAGTAGGAACTAAACTTCCCCATAATCATTACCAACCAATGCCAATCACTTATTTCATCCATATTATCACCATACATGCACTAGTTAGCAAATAAAAGTCTGTTAGAAGCCTTGGTATGTTTTAAAGCAAAGCAAGCCACAACCTTTCAATAAAACACATTATCAGTTTAATTAAGATACAAACCTTGATCAATTCTTAACAAGATTAATCAAATAGCCATAAAGGAGAGAGGCAACTCAATTAAGACTTCTAAATTGGATAGAAAAATAAATAAAAATGGAAAAGGAATCAGGATCATTTTATATGATATATAATGCACTATGATATAAACACAGACCCACATGCTATACTGAAATTATCATCTATCTTTGACTGTATCCTCTGTACTTTATCCCTCTCTCCAGGAACAACTACTAGCATTTCAAATGTATGAACAACATTATTTAAAAAATCCTAATAGAAAAATCCTTCATTCTCTCTCCCAAACATAGAATATGGCATATAATGTTAATCTATATAGGGTACGTCTACATTGCCAGCTAAAGTCAAATTAAGATACACAACTTCAGATACGTGGCTGAAGTCAAAGTACCTTAACTCAGTTTTTGGTGTTGCTGCTGTCTCCTCCTCCAACTTCCCTTACTCCTCATGAAATGAGGGTTATAGAAGTCAGAGTAAGAAGCCTGTTATTTCAAAAAATATTTTGAAATAATGGGCTTGCTGTTTAGACACATACAATGTTATTTTGAAATAAGCTTGCAGTGTAGACATAGCCATAGTTTGCAGTCACTTAACATAAAAAAACAAAAAAAAAGGAAACCTCATGAAGGAGAATATTTCAAAAACTCTCTGAAGGCAGGGCACAAGAGATTTTAAATTTGATGGAAATTTTAGTGCTAAAGGTAATAAGATGGTTTTCTCTAGGCTAAGGCATAAATCTCTTCACTATTTGCTGAGAATCTTTGGACAGCAAAAGTACAATTACCTGCACTCTTAGTATCTGACTGAAAGAATGTAAAATTATTTCCTTTCAGAGAACTTGTTTATCTGAAAGCGATGAGAATGATTTTCACAGCTTCTGGACAATATCGCCCATCTCATTTTCACAATTGCTAACTCTCTTGAACAACTTGTCACTTGACTTATTTACTTAGAATCACATGACCCAAAACTGCCTCTTTGGGTCAGCTAGGATACATATCCATGTAAAGGGAATCCCTCTGCTCAATACATACAGTCCAAGGCCTCTTGAAGATCAAGTACATTGGCATTGAGGAGTAGATCTTTCATTGGGCCACATACGTTTTCCTTTTATATTTGTGCTCTGAGTTTCAGATATGTTCAGATTGCCATAATATCCTGTTGGGATCCGCACTGTTGAAGACACTGAATCCCATGGATGATGGAATAAGGGGTGCTGCCACACCCTGTTATCTTAAATGGTTTCCATTTTAAGCAGGGTTTACAGTTTAGGTCAAGAGTATCAGCACTGGCTCTATAAAAATTGTTCCAGCACCCCAGCTGCAATAGAAATGCTGATTGATTGTTGCTGATTCAAGGTAGAATGTGTGGCTTTTTGACCCCTGTCCTGGATCTAAAGATGTTGGGAATGGCTCAAGGGGTTTAGGGGAACTTTGTTTGGACTGTGAGGTAGAGCAGAGGATTCTGGCGCACAGAATAAACAGCTGCATGTGTGTTATTTTAGCAGCAAGAGGGAAATGGGTGCTAACTTAGTTTTGTTTGTGTTCTGAGCTAGTGAAAGAACAGCCTTAGGGAAAGGGAGGAGAGGTGAATTTAGATGCTATTATACTTTGTGGCTATACTCTGCAGGCTTCTTGTGCAAGAAATGTTTTGCACAAGAGTTCTTTTGCAAAAGGTCTTGCTCAAAAGCGCGTCCACACTGCCATGTGCTTTTGCGCAAGATCATCCATGGCAGTGTGGATGCTCTCTTGCACAAGAGAGCTCTGATGGCCATTTTAGCCAATGGGGGGTTTTTTGCGCAAGAAACCCCTGCTGCCCATCCACACTGCCTTCTTGCACAAGAGTGCTTATTGGGGGCAAGGATAGCTTGTGCAAGAGTGCTTATTGGAGGCAAGGATAGCTCAGTGGTCTGAGCATTGGCTTGCTAAACCCAGGGTTTTGAGTTCAGTCCTTGAGGGGACCATTTAGGGATCTAGGGCAAATCTGTCAGGGATGGTACTTGGTCCTGCTGTGAGGGCAGGGGACTGGACATGATGACCTCTCAAGGTCCCTTCCAGCTCTATGAGATGGGTATATTTCCATATTATTATTATTCCTTGTGGGGACAGGAATAACTCTTGTGCAAGAAGCCTTCTATTCCGATGCTTTACTGTAAATTTATTTGTGCAAGAACGCACGATTAGTGTAGATGCTCCACAAGTATTTGCGCAAGAATGGCCATTCAATGTGTTACCTGGGTAAGCTGTAGCAGGCAGTGTAGGAATGTTGAAGAATTAAAACAACTCTGAACATAGCATCAGAACATACCACAATGAGAAAGGGGATGTTATTCACACTGGACCCTCAGACCTTAGAACTTTTTTTCATCACTATCACTTATGAAGGCAGATTATGCTTTCATTTCACATCTCCCAGAAGATGTTCGTTAGCCTTAGTAGAGACATTGATATGTGTGACTTGTAAATTTACATGACTGCTGGCTGGTAGGATAATTATCTAGCTGCATTAATTAATTAATGTCTTCTTAACATTTCATCCTTTTCTGAAGCAATTGCCTTTCCCAGAAATCAGATGTCTCTGATAAGTCAGTCATGTGTATCTTTTGACAATTTTCAGTGTATTGTTAAAAAGACAAATGATTAATATTATGGAAATCACATTTTGGTTTAGTGTAGTTAATGATCTAACACTTCCACAATTGCTGTTGGAGATTTTTCTGTGGCACTAAGTGATTTTGAATTAAGTTGTTGTTTATGAACTGAAAACCTGTATTTCTAAAGAAACAAGATGTGAATAAAAATAGTGAGAATATTTTAATATTAACTTGGGATAACTGAGAAATCTACAAGATGATAAATGCATTACATAATAATTTTCCTGAGCCATTCATATATCACACTGTCTACTTCTTGTTAAACCAAATTATAAGTGTTACAGTAATCTGATAAAATACTTTCTGGGATTGCTTAGATGTCCTTTTTCACGTTAATATGACTGTATGAAGTATTAAAATTGGGCTAGGCAACAGAAGCTAAGGAAGAGACAAAAAAGTTCCTCAGAAATACATTGAGGTCCCCTTATTTCTTTATTCAATTACTATTACTCACATTGAATAGGATCAGAATCTGGTTTGTGTTTTGCAATACCACATGTAATACATATTTATTTTCTAGTTATACATTATGTACTTCATACATCTCAAAACAGCAGTAGCATAGATAAGTATTACCATGGCTAACATTTTCCATATTCCAAAATTATAAAGCAGAAGAGCAAGTATATGGACGCATGAGATATCCTCAGCACTTATCATAGAAAATACCATTCTTTCAAGATACAACCTGACTGAATTCTTTTTCTGCTGAGAGCTTTTACAAGATATGTTTCTTTAGCTTATAAATCTCCCCTACCAAGTGTTTTCTACTTCTGCTCTTTCCACAGATGTTGATACCTCTGCTTATTCACTCCTACCTCTGCTTCTCATTCACTCTCCTGTGCTGATTCTATATTTAGCTTTTAGTACTCGTTAAAATTGCCAATTTTGGAGATCTTGCTTGTTTTCTAGGAGTCAGGTAATATCTTCCTGCTTGGACTTGCAAGTGTAAAGGACAGGATAATGATGCATGACTCAGGTTGAAATGCAATTATGTCTTCAGAATGAATTCACAAATTCCATGAAAATTGCCATCTGATCATCAGAAAAAGGCAAAAATCTGAGAAGGCAAAAATCTGTGCCATAAGTGTTACAGACCTTGTCTCTTAACTAGAAAAGAAACTTGAAAGCAATGTGACATCATTATTGTTTCTCTTGAGCTTGTTGACTATAGACACTTTTATAGTGTTTGACAATAGTTGTGATCAAAAGGGATGATAATGGCATGACTGCCGGTGGAGATAGGACCAAAGTGTGTTTGGACTCATTTTAGAAATCATGGTTGATGGTGCTAGGCACAATTTGCTCTTGTCTGCATTTGCATTTAAAATATTTTCAGGGCTGGTTTAGCTATACCAACAGCCAACATCAATTGTTAGGAATGGCAAATTTTTTAAGGCTTCTCTACGTACAAGAGTTATGCTGCTTTAAGTATACAAAAATAATTATGTTGGTCCATCCTCTGCAGTGTGGACCTTGTTATATCCATATAAAGTTTCTTTATTCCCACAGGTGAATAAGCTGTAACAACATGGGCATATCTATACTATGAAATTAGGTTGAATTTAATGGGGTTTACTTTTAGCATTCAGTTTTATGAAGCCATAGGCACATGTCTTCACTAAGTATATGTGGTTGATGGAGTACGTTTACTACTATGGCTAATGTAGATTTTAATGGCAATATATTGTTAGATGAATCACACAGTTCATTTGAACTCTGGTTTTGGCTCCCAATGCATTATGGGGCACAAACATTTTTGAGAGTGGTTCTTGGTTTGTGTTGTCAGCCTCCTATGATGCGCTTATCTCCTCTCTGCTTGAAAGCAGTGGCAAACAATTGTTTCATGGCCTTTTTCCATGTCTAGCCAGGAGCCATCTGTGTGAGGAAGAATGTGAGAAGGCCTTGCACACAGACATTCAGGAACACACTGAATGAAGCAACTGGCACATGCTAGCAAATGTCTGGCATGTTGACACAGTGAAACAATTATTTTGGTCCTGAGAAACAAACACAGACTGATGGGATCACTTAGACTATGTCTATTCTACGTAGAATTTTCAAAAGAAGATTTGCAAATTCCAATGGAATTTGTATATCTTCTTCTGATCTCACTTTCAAAAGAGGATCTTTTGAAAGTGAAAGTAGTCTAGATGCTCTTTTTTTTAAACCCTTTTTTGAAAAAAGCCCACTCTTCCTTAAAAAGGGAGATTTATGTGGTTTATTTCAATGTCCAGACTACTTTCACTTTCAAAAGTTCCTCTTTCAAAAAAAAAAAAAAATTAGTTTAGACATGCCCTTAATTATGTACCTATGGGATTATTATCAGTGGCTGTAAAACTTTCACATGTGTAAGGCCACTTTCATGGAACTTTGTGAATTGATTTCCCCTGCCCTGAATTGCAGCAATACCAGAATGAGACCCACCCAGACAGATGAGAAGCAAATGGCAATAATAATAAGCTTGCAATGTGAGACTGCTACCAGTCCGTGAGGAAGGACATTGACTCAAGGGAACATGCAGGATATAATAGTTGGCTTTACTGCGATGGGGTTCTCTAAGGCCATGTCTACATTAGGAAACTACTTCAAATAACTAAATTTGACTTAACTCCTGATTTTACAAAATCAAATAGTGTGTCCCCATGACGGGAAAGCCTTGAAACTGGCCCATTAATATGGGCACGCTACCTTGACTTAGAGCCCCAGGAAACACTAGGGACTAATTAGTTAGAATTATTCTGGGGAGCAGTTATTTCAAAATAGAAGCACCAGAGTGTCCACACTAATGCTATTCCAAAATTAGCGTTATTCTCCAAGGAAAGTAAGAGTAAAGAATGTGAAATAAAGTAGCCCCTTTTTTTGAAATAACGGACTTAATAGTTAGTGTGGATTCTCTGCTTATAAATTCAACCTCGGGATATTTTGAAATAAAACCTTAGTGTAGACCAAGGCTAATGTGGTGGGATGCAAAATGGAACACATTTCCCTTTCTTGGCACAAGATCACCTTGCCAAAGAGTACATCAACTTCAAGGGATAATTCTCAATTCAAGGGATAATTGTTGCTACTTCCTGTGTGCTCCATAATATCTGTGAAGGTAAGGGTGAAAGCTTTCTGGTGGAGTTGGGGCTGGTTGCCTAACAGCACCCAGACACTATGGTAAAAAAGAGAGCAGCTCGAGGCACACTGTGCCTCAGAGAAGCTCTCAAAAACCATTCTAAGAATGACCAGATGATGTTCTCGGTTGTACAGTGACTGCCCTGCAAACCAGCCTCAATTCCCTTCCCAAATGCAGTTGGCACAATGAATAAAGACCATGTTGTTCTGACATCTTGCATTTTTACTTAGGAAACTCAAGGAACACAGTCATAACTGAATGAAAAAGGAGTTCTGGGTATAACTAGGATCTTTTAACAGAGGGGGACAGCGCAAGGACATGTGGCTTCTTAGAATAACCCTATGGGAATCAAAGCTGAGGGACAGTCGCTCCAGGAGCAGTCCCTGGAAGTTGAGATAAAGGCTTTCCTAGACCTTCCCCCATCCCTGCACCACAGCATTCTAGGTTGTCTGGGAGAAGAAGATATGAAGCTCAGGGAGGAGGGCAGCTGGTTTATCATTAGGTGCATGGGGATTCTGTGCTCCAGCTGCTTATTCCTGCACCTCTACCAGGTGTCTCATCAGCTCTTTTTCCTCCCCCATGAGCCTCAACATCTTATCTTGTGTCTTACATTTATGTTCCCTGCATGCTTTCCAGTTCTCCTGCTTGGTGTGGATTATTTATAAGTGTTTGCCACCATGCAATAAGTCGTGCTCTGTCTATATGGGCAGACTGCATGAGCTTGTTAAACATGTCATCACCTGTATGTTTTTTTCCCCATCTTTTGGTCTGTGAAAGCCTAACTGCTGGTGGAGCACAGACAGGTAGCAGACTGATTGTTCTAGTGGCATTCGGGAGGGGGAGGTGTCAGACGGTGGCTGGGGTAGTGAGTGGTCTGTGAGCCCTAATACACCCGAGTCTTTGACTGCTAGGACGAAGGTCCCTTCGCAGTGGGCAGCCAGGGAGGCTGATGGGTGCCCCAAGAGTCTGCCCCGTGGCAGTGACGTGACTCGACACTTAGCTCTTACTGGCTATGATTCTTTTAATTATGTCTGGTTCTGTTACAGCAACAGAAGGAGTCAGGTTAAAGCTTAAACAGTTACAAGTTTATTAGCGAAACTTATAATCATACGGTTACAATGGCTATTGCTCTACTTCTTAACTGCTAGTAAATACAGGTCTTAATTGGTTACAAAGGAAGGAGGGAAAACAAAACACACCAAAATAATGGTACCAAAATGACAACTTAGCCTTATAGAGCTCTAATGCTATACGTGCACAATGACAAAAAGAAAGGACACATACAGGTACAATTTTTACCCCCTTCTGTGTCTCTTGATTCCAGCGTGTCAGGCCAGGATTGGTCACTCAATTCCTCAGAAAGACGAATACAAGGCTGGGTGTCCCCGTGTGGACCTCAGGAGTCAATCACCTAACCTGACTAGCAAGCAGCTGATGGATTGAAAGTGTGTGCGCTGCTGGGCCCATCTTTATACCCGTGGGGTCACATATTCTCTTTCTTATCTAAGGTGACAAATTGTGCTGGTTCGTCTTTGTGACGCCTGTTCTTACAAGGACGTTGTAAACGTAATTTACACTTGTAAGAGAGAGAGAACTAAATTGGGAGTACTGGACATTCTTTACTCAGTGGGAGATTCCTCTCCTGGGACAGTTGCTAGCCAAGGGCAGTTTCTGAAGCCTCTTGGTCAACGATTGGCTTGATGGCCCTCTTATCTATGTTTACAGTTGTCCAGGGTCACAATGAGCCAGCATATCTGGGCCCTCTGTCAAGGCATAAAAGACTATGCTGATTTTATTGATCTCTGTGCCCTGTGAGCTCTGAGGCATTTTAGAGGGGCAAGCAAGATGGACATGGCAGGGGGTTCCTGTCTGGCTACAGGAGGGGGACTCAAGGATATGTGCTATAGCTTCTGCTTTGAAAACATGTGGGAAGGGTGCATGCAAACTATAGCCCTTATTGTTGTTCATATGTTTGCATTTGCTAGGGAGGGGCATGTTTATGGCCCCCCCCCCCCCACACACACACAGTATGATTGTAGACTTCTGCTCTCCTTTTTCCACACTGACCTGAAAGGGAGGTGTATGGGGGCAGGTTGGAGGTATGGGGGCTCATAGCTCATGGTCACCTCCCCTTCTGCACACCCTGTCTGTGAATCAGAATTGTGTATAATCCAGGCTTCAATGTAGATAACAGTGTGTTGTAAAAAATGCTCTCTAGAAACAAAACCTTGAGGAAGAATACCTGGTGAATGAAAGATTATGATTTTCCATTGCCGAATCAGTCAGTCCTCTTAAATGGCTTGCACCCATCAAACGCAGTTAGGAACACATCACGTCAATACTACCACCAAGGTGATTATATCGTCATCCTGTCCATTCTGTTGTGAGCACTTATTGTGGCTTTATCCTTCCAGTATGGCAAATATATTTTCTTGCAGTTGGATTTTTGTTATTGCATCTGTAGTCATTTTCTTTCCCTAAAATAATTTTTGAAAAATAAGCTACTGTATGGTAGTTAAATGGACACTTTTTTTGGTTAAAACAGAGCCATCACCATCTGTTTGTCTCTGATTATGAATATAGAGTAAGTATTTCACAATTACCTTGGTAAAAAACGTGTGCATGTGTATGTGTGTGAGAGAGAGAGAGAGAGATTTAGTTTGGTATGTGTGTCCTTTTTACAACACAGGATGCACCAGTGATATTTGTATCATGTTTTAAACAGAAGGAGCCTGATTATCATTTACACTAGTACTACTTAAAATGGGCATAAAGACCCTTCACGTTGTCAGAGCAATGTAAAGTGGTCTTAGTGTAAATGTGAATAAGCCCCTAATTGTTCTGAATTGATAAACTTCCTGAGATTTTAATCTTCCAACCCACTGACAAGACTGCAATAGACCTGTTCTTTTATATGTAAAACCAACAGACCCGGATTGTTGGCAAGGTAGGATTGAACCTGTGATCTTAGGGGCTAAAGTCATGTGCTCCTAAAGCATGAGCTAAAAGCCACTTAGTTAAGGCTGACTTCATTCTCCCTTTCTCAGTACTCTCAGTGCCTCTGGATTATACATAAGAATTGTCATACTGATCAAACCACTGGCCCAGTCCCTGTCTCCAACCGTGGCCAGTAGCAGATGCTTGAGAAGGAAAAAAAAAAGCCCAGGTAATTATGGAATATTATACACATGGGAAGATATTTCCTAATCTTAGGCAGTCAAGCATATGTGTTTGTATTGCTCATACATCTTTTACTTAATCTAATGAAAATCTTGATGTTAAAATCTAATTGACCATATAATTATCCTTTACTAGACACTGAAAATATCAGAATGGGGTTGAAACATAGCAGATAAAAAGCTTCAGCTTTTTTTTTAACATAGCATCCTTCTCCATAGTTCTGAAGACTGTGCAGAAATAGGCCCAGTTCCCAGAGACAGGCTGTCACACCATCTAGAGAGGGACAAAGAAAAATTCAAAAGGAAGAGATGGTAAAAAGAAAAGGCAAGTGGAAAAAGAGGAACTGAGATGAATGGAAAGGCTTTACACCAAGGCTATTAGAGAAGTAATCTGGCAAACATACTTAGAAAAGACATTCTATAGACAGGACACATAAAAGCCAATCCAGGAGGAGTCAGGTTAGAAAAGAGAGAAGAAGAAAAAGTGGGTCAGGTTAGGTAGTGAGGGGACTTGACTTCAGCCGCCCCGTGTGAACAGACTTTCAAGTAACTTTAGCCTACATTAAGAGTCTCATATGCCATCAATAGAATCAGTTCTCTTGTTAGCAAGCAGCAGAGAGGGGAGGGTAAATGTTTCAGATTTACTCCACTTTTAGAGTTACAAGCAGCCAGGCACCCAAATTTTAAAACAGCTGCAGCTTTCAAATCAGTATCAAGGGAAGCCCACTCACAAGAAAATTATAACAATGTATTTTGATGTGATGAAAGCATAAATTACCAAAAAGTCCTATACAATCAGACCACCACCACCACATCAACAAATCTGATTGAAATCACTAAATGCCAGTTGTAAAGCTCTCTGTTTTTCACCATTCCTATAAAAATATATCAGTTAACTTGAGGAAAGAGATCTCAGACACCCGTATGTAACCTCATGGTTCTGACTGCTACTTCAGAGTGCTTATTTCCAAGCGAAGACCCCAATGCTGAAAATAGGTTTCTGCAATTAAATGAAAGGCATAGTATATTGAAGACAGAAATCAGTTGTGGGATCACTGAACTCCCACTCTCTGATGTACTGATTGTTGAGTAACAATGGAGAGGTCAACTATAAAAGAGAAAATCTCTTATCGGTAGGAACCTGAGTAACATTGGTGAACCCAGGAACTTGTTGTCACTTTGAAGAATGGATAGTCAAAATCCTTCAGGTGGTATCAGCAGTCCTTAGTCTCGCACTTGCCACCCTCAATAACTGCAGCGCCAGTCTCAGGAGCAAGCCACTGTCTCTAAAGGACACTCTATAGTGTGGCTAGGCATGGTGCAAAGGAGAAAAGAGGGGAGGCCATCCCACTACTCTGGGTCCCTATCCAGGGACCATCTGGTGTCCTTTCCTCTCCTCTTCTCCCTTTCACTCCCTAGGCCATTTCCCATGATGCCTTGAGCATTCTTGGCCCTTATATCATGGAGGGCATCAAACCAGAGCCTCCCTCTTTAAATCCCCTTAGCCTATCCAACACTACTGTGTCCAAGATATTGCTCCTTCTCTGGTCCTGCAGCCTCATTGGTCAGGTTCCAACTCTCCTCTGCTCTGCTGAGCTTCTCTTATAAAACAGGGCCACTCAAGCAAGCCATCTCTGTTTAGCTTCCTACAAACCTCTCCCTGATTAGCTGGGGCTTGGTGCAGGCTCCTTCCAGGCTGTTTCAACCCCTTCTGGCCAGAGTGGGCAGCCACCCTGGTACAGTATCATATATAATATGTACAGAATATAGACAGAAGAAATTATACTTGTTGAGATGTAAAGATATTCCTGACATTTGTTTGCGGTGACTTGTTTCTTTCACTATATATAAGCAGACAAGCACCACCAACTCCCCCAATTTCTATTTAATGCTTCTAAATTTCAGACATGACTAGTAATTTTGGTTGCTTCGATTTTTGCTTGTCTAACTTGAGACACTTGAAATTTTTAGAAAGTGCTGAGCATTCATGCTCTGATAATCGCTTGGCCTTTGGGGAAGATCCTCAAGTGCCAGGAACTCAAATAATTATGTGAGACAACCGCAAATGTAACAGGGACAAAGGTGATGGCCAAAGGGTCAAGAAAAGGGAATATGGAAGGGGACATTGAGCAGAGAATCGCAAAGACTGCTCACTGCTTCTCAAAGGTGTGAAGGGAGCCAGGGGATATTGTCCAGAGAAACCCTGCCCAGATATGTGAGAAAAGGGATGATCACAAATAAGACCCACAGTTGCAGGGAACTGTCTCAGTCAACCTCCTCTCCCAGATCTTATAGATAGCTTCTCTGGCTAGTGCTTGGATGAGGTTGCCAAGGAGGTCCTATAGCTTTGTACGGCCATGGTGTGCATATTGGAAAAGATGAGAGGAAAAGTGCAGCCAGAAATGTAAAAGGATATTCAGGAGGAGCCAGAATAGGGGCTACAACCTGGCACATTCAAAATATACATGTCCCAGGGTCTTCCTCATGCCACAGAAGGGACAATCACATGGGACAGGAGTGAATGCTCTACTTCTCATGACCAACTGATATTCCTGGTGGGCTGCAGGGCAAAGGTGGACTATAGACTGGCCCACTGGGGACAATAAGTGGCAGTGGATCCCACCAGTTCATATCTGGGCTGGACATGAGGGTGAGGTCATGAAGGGTATGAAGTATGATTATGTACAGGTGAGTTCTTGATGCGGGCCAGAAGGGAAGCACCTGCAAGTCATTTAGCTGGCTGAGGTATATGGGTGGGAGAAATGGCTGGGGCAGGGCTCACTGGGCAAGGTCAAGACAGGAATATTAGCTCAAAAGAGATAAAGGCTCTTTTTCATAAGATGAAAATATATTGCTTATGTCAGTTAGGGTTATCTGAATCCAGTGTCTATTTAAAGGCTGCCAGAGACCTTTAAAATGCTTCCTCTGGTGTGCAAGGTGAGGAGAGATTAGTTACTACCAGGCTGTAGCAGCAGAGAGAAAGGCTTCTTCAGAGGGAGCGCTGCTGTCCTTCATATAGGGCAATCTACATAGACTGCCTCCTTAGGAGAAGGACTGGCACTTCAGGCAAGGCCACCTACCCTCCAAGTGAGGGCAGGGTAAGGTATTCCCCTTCATTTTGTGTTGGAATTGGTTTTGTTTGTGTGTGTGCACATGAGTAAATGTGTGTTTATGAATTATAGGAACCATTAGGTATGGAAGAAGATGTGCATTTAAAGCAATAGTGCAATTGGTTTTCCTCAGAGCAACAATTTTTGCTTTTAATGCTATTTTCCACCAAATAAAGGAAAATGGCTCCTACAAATACTGTTGGCAACAAATTTCATTTCCAAGAAACAGTTGGAACAATACCAAGCAGTTTGCAGTTTAGTTTTATGGGTACTTTTGACAGATTTTGCAGCCTACAACATAAAAAGGCATTGTAGAGTGCTATTAAAAATAATGTGCCCTTTATGTTTTACATTACTTCACAGAGATTTTTTTCCTTTTTCATTTGTACATTTATTTCATGTTTGCTTCTGAATAAAGCTGTTTAGAACAGTCTGTCAGATTCACTGTTTGTCCACTGCTTCTTTAAGTCTGGTAGGCTCCAACACCCACAGTTCCAGACAGGAAAAGCATGTTTATTGATCACTTCTATTAAGTAAACAGAAAATATGAAACACGTTAAAACCCCATATATGAAACATGACAAAATGGAAGCTAACCAGATTTATTTATTAACGCAGGTAAGAATTCTTATATGTATCAATACTGACCTTACAAAATCTATTGATCCCAAACTCTTACTGAACAGAAATCTCAATATACTTCTGAAAAGAAAACTGTGAAAACAAACATATTGTGGTTAAAAAGTGAAGCAGCAAAAACAAAACAAAAATCCAACCGTCCATACTATTTTTCAGGATAATGAAACTGTTTCTTGGATTGCTATTTGCAGCTTATAGACACGATAATTATTGAACCCATGGGAGTGGAACTCACTTGCACCAAGAGTGAATCTGGCCTAAAGAGTGTGGATACATACACAGAGAGAGAGCAATGCAGTGCTAAGAAAATAGGTACATTTTGAACAACAATACATTGCAGGACCAATGTCGTAACTAAATAATACGAAGCATAACATAGCCAAAGGATTTTCTAAATCATTATTTCCACTTCCTGAGTAAATTTTTCCAAGAGGTTATTAAAGTAATTTAGTGCTCTAGAATACAAACATGTTGGCTGAGATTTACGGAACCAGGAGAGGATTTAGCCGCACCACAATTATCATTGAAAAAAGCCCTTTCTTTGCCCTAAAAATAACCCCCCGCTTGTCTGGATGTTCTACTAGTCCAACAGGATCATTCATTTAGAGCTGTAAAATTTTGTGTGTATTATTATATAGATAAGTTGCATAACACCTGTACATAGAGCAGATCATAACTATCCTTTGAATAAAGGCAGAATTAAATTTAAAATGTGCAACCCCATGCATTTACATGGCCAATCTGCGTACAAATAAATATATTTTTTCCTTCAGGGGTTCTGTTTGTAGGTTTATCTTAACTGACTGAATCAGTGGTTAACCTCTTCAGATCACTTGACCCTTTCTTTGAGAAAACATCCCTCCAAACCTTCAGATGGTATGCATGGAAGAATTGGTCTCTTTTCTTGGTTCTTATGGGTATTACCAGTGTGCCACTGCTCCCATAATTCCTAGATAGAGCTTGGGGAGCTTCGGAGGGATAGGTGACCCTCTCATTCTCACTGGAACAGTTACTAGAAGAGAACCATTCCCTGTCCCCATCTTTTTTTTCCTGCATTTGATTCAGGAGGAAGATACAAGAATGCAGCTATTCCCTCTGAGAAAAGAAGTCTAAATGGCCTGGCTGTCTCTTTTGACTCCTTATTTAAAAGATATAGAACCACAACTATGCAATTTATATGATCAGTCAAAACCAAAGAACCCAGTTTAAAATTCAGTAGCATGAAGCTTTGTCATAATTTTTTCCATAGGAACATTTCCTGAATTTTCACTAAGGAATTGGCTTCTGAAATTTCCCATTGGCTCATGAACTGGTAGATATATTTCAGTGACTGAAACAAAACAAAGACAATCCTATCCCCTCAAAACCACCAATACATTTGATAGGGGGCTTTTTTTTTTTTTAAAATTAACAAACCCATCCCAAGAGTAGGATTTGGGGAGGGAGGAGGGGACTTCAACTATCCAGACATATGTTGGGAAACTAACACACAGGGCACAGATTATCCAATAAGTTCTTGGACTGCATTGGAGACCTTTTTTTTTTTTTTTTTTTTTTTATTTTATTTCAAAAAGTTGAGAGAGCTACTGGGGGAGAGTTGTTCTTGATTTGACTTCAATAAATATGGAGGAATTGGTTGAAAATTTGAAAATGGAAGGCACTTTGGGTGAAAGTGATCATGAAATTGAGTTCTTGATTCTAATGGTAGAATGGAGAACAGCAAATTAGAGACAATGGATTTCAGGAAGGCAGATTTTAGGTAACTCAGACAACTGGTAGGTAAGGTCCCATGGTAAGCAGGACTAAGAGGAAAAACAACTGAAGAGAACTGGCAATTTTTTAAAGCAACGTTAAGGGCCCAAAAGCAAACTACTCCACTGCAGAGGAAAGATAGAAAGTATGGCAGGAGACCACTTGGATTCACCAGGAGATCTTATATGATCTAAAAATAAAAAAAAGGAATCCTTTAAAAAGGGGACCCTATGTCAAATTACAAAGGATAAATATAAGCAAACAACATGAGTATACAGGGGCAAGATTAGGAAGGCAAAACCACAAAATTAGCTAAATCTAGCTAGAGACATAGAGGGTAATAAGAAGAAGTTCTGTAAATATATTAGGAGCAAGAGAAAACCAAGGGCAAGGTAGGCCCATTGCTCAGTGAAGAGGGAGAAACAATAACAGAAAACTTGGAAATGGCAGAGGGGCTTAATGAATGACTCTCTTCTTTGTTTCATTTTCACCAAGAAGTTTGATGGTGATGGGATGCCTAACATAGTGAATGCTAGTGGAAATGGGGGTAGGTTTAGAAGTTAAAAAAAAAAAAGTTTCCATCTATAGAAAGGGAAATAAGAAAAATCCAGGAAACTACAGACCAGTCAATTTAATTTCTTTACCAGGGAAGATAATGAAGCAAGTAATTAAGGAATTCATCTACAAACATCTGGAAGAAAATAAGGTGACAGGAAACAGCCAGCATGGATTTGTAAAGAACAAATCATATCAAACCAATCCAATTGTTTTCTTTGTGGATAAGGGAGAAGTGGTGGATATGGGATACCTAGACTTTAGTAAGGCATTTGATACAGTCTTGCATGACTTTCTTATCAATAAACTAGGCAAATACTACTTAGATGGGGCTACTATAAGGTGGATGCATAACTGGTTGGATAACTGTTCTCAGAGAGTAGTTAACTGTTCACAATTCTCCTGGAAGGGCATAAGAAGTGCAGTCCCATAGGAGTCTGTTTTGGGATGGGTTCTATTCAATATCTTCATCAACAATTTAGATGATGGGATAGAAAGCATGATTATTAAACTTTCATATGATACTAAGCTGGGAGGGGTTACGATCACTTTGGAGGATAGGGGCAAAATTCAAAATGATCTGGTTCTTATGGGGATTACCAGTGTGCCACTGCTCCCATAAACTAGAGAAATGGTCTGAGGTAAATAGGATGAAGTTTAATAAGGACACTTAGGAATGATCAATCGGTTTGCCACATACAGAATGGTAAGCAAATGTCTAGAAAGGACTACTGAAGAAAGGGATGTAGGGGTCATAGTGGATTACAAATTAAACATGAGTCAACAGTGTGACACTCTTGCAAAAAAAAAAAGCAAACATGATTCTAGGATGAATTAACAGGAGTTTCGTCAGCAAGACACGAGAAATAATTATTCTCTACTCTGATCTGATTAGGCCTCAACTGGAGTATTGTGTCTAGTTCTAGGCTCCATATTTCAAGAAAAATGTGGAGAAATTGGAGGAGGTCCAGAGAAGAGCAACAAAAATGATTAAAGGGCTAGAAAATATGACGTATGAAAGAATTGTGCTTGTTTAGTTTAGAAGAGAGAAGACTGAAAGGGAATATGAGAGTGATTTCCAAGTATCTAAAAGAAGGAGGGAGAAAAAATGTTGTTCTTGACCTCTGATGATAGGACAAGAAGCAATGGGCTTAAACTAAAGCAAGGGAGATTTAAGTTAGACATTAGGGAAAATGACCACTGTCAGGGTGGTTAAACACTAGAATAAATTGCTTAGGGAGGTTGTGTAATCTCCATCACTGGAGATATTTAAGAGCAGGTGTCAGCCAACGGTCAGGGCAGTGTGTGCGTGTGCTATACACCCGAGACTTCAACTGCTGAGACCGGGGTCCCTTGCAGTGGGCAACCTGGAGGAGGTTGACAAGTGCCCCAATTCTGTCAACCGATGGTCAGGGCAGTGAGTGGTGTGTATGTTTCCGAGAAAAGGTTCAACGTCCGTGTCTTTACTGCTAGGACCGGGGTCCCATCGCAGAGGGTGGCCAGCAGGCCAACAGACGCCCCGAGTTTATAGGAAGAGCTTATTACACCTTAGATTTCAGCTGCTAGAATTCGTAATTCCTTCGCAGCGGGCAGCCTTGGGGAAAGACTGAAAGGTGCCCCAGTGGATTGTGCCACCTGGGTGTGACACAAATCCAAACGCCCAAGCTCTTACTATAACTGTCCCTTTATGACCGGCTGAAGTTCTTTTACATTGTGCTTGGTTCTATTACAGCAACTGAAGGAGTCAGGTTAAAGCTTAAACAGTTACAGGTTTATTGAGGAAGCTTATAAATCATATGGTTGCAATGGCTATTGTTCTATTTCTTAACTACTAGCAAAATATAGATCTTAAAAATGGTTATAAAGAAGATAAAGATAGGAAAATAGAAATAATGGTACCAAGTAACAGCTTACTCTTTCTATGTGTACACTTAAGACAGAGGACCACATCCAGGTACAATTTTTACCCCCTTCTGTGCCTCTCGACTCCAGCATGTCAGGCCAGGGCCGGTCCCTCAATTCCTAGGAAAGACGAAAATACGAGGTGGGCGTCCCCATAGAACCTCGGGAGGTCAAACACCTAACCCGACCAGCAGGTAGAGGGTAGAATGACACTCAAAGTGAGTGTGTTGCTGGACCTATTTTTATACTCATGGGGTCACGTATTTCTCTTTCTTGTCTGTCATGCCAAATGGGGCTGGTCTGTCTTTTGTGAGACCAGTTCTTACAAGGGAGTTGTGAACTTAATTTACACTTGTAAGAGAGATAACTAAATTGGAATTACTGGGGATTCTTTTCTCAGTGGGAAATTCCTCTCCCAGGGACTGTGTGTGTGTTCGAATCAACATAGGTGCCAGCCGGGCACACTCGCATATCCTGATCTTGCATTAAAGCAGATCAAAGCTTGATGGCTATGCTGATTGCCTTAATCGCTCTCTCTCTCTCCACATATCTGTTTTTTTTTCAGCTTCTCAGGATCAGATGAGCCAGCATAGACTATGCTGATTTTATTGCTCCTTCTCTGCCCTGTATGCTTCAGAGAGGCAAATAAGATGGATGATATGGGGGGGTTAGTCTGTCTGGCTACAGCACGCTGGATAGACATCTAACAGGGATGATGATCTAGATGGTGCTTTGTCCTGCCATGAGGGCAGGGACTGGACTCAGTAACCTTTCAGGGTCCCTTCCAGTTCTAGTATTCTATGATTCTATGAATATTTCCCCCAGGTCTGCTTGATATTCACATGGTAATCTATTGATCTGCTTTTCAGTGAAAATAGGTATAACGGAATAGCTGAATTATTCAAAATGGCGTACAACGGTTTTATTGCACACGTTTAAAATCTTCATTATATGTCTATTAGCATGTCTCTAAGGGTATGTGTACACTAGCCCCCTAGTTCGAACTAGGGAGGCTAATGTAGGCATTCGAAATTGCAAATGAAGCCCGGTATTTAAATATCCCGGGCTTTATTTTCATGTTCCCGTCTAGTGGCCATTTTTAATTACCTGTTACACCTCATTCCAGGAAGAGAAACAGGTAATTAGAACTAAGGCCTTAGTTCAAATTACCGTTTAACTGCCACGTATAGCCGTGGGCAGTTAGTCCAGACTAGTGGCATTTAAAAATGGCAATCGGACAGGAACATGCAAATAAAGCCAGGGATATTTAAAATCCGGGCTTCATTTGCAACTTTGAATGCCTACATTAGCCTCCCTAGTTCGAACTAGGGGGCTAGTGTAGACGTACCCTAAGAAATTTATTTATACACTTTTAATGTACCCATCTTTGTGATATGTGGATACCATGTGATTATTCCAGGTCTCTGTTCATCCATGATTGACCACTTGGTGGACAAAGTATAATGGAAACTACAGCATTATGTTCTGACACAGACAAATAGTAACTGGCATCACTACTCTATAGCACATTAAAGCACAATGGATTTGAAGGGAAAATATTTGCCCTCTTATTCAAGAGCACAGTACGCTACAGAAGTAATGATTTTCAGTCACTTCTATCCCAGTTAATATAAATGAATATTCCTAAGGTGTAAGTTCAGTGGATACAATCTTTGTCTCTTCCTTAGTGTAAAACTGACAAATTCTGTTTTCTTTTGTTTTGCTTTGCTTTGTTGCTGAACTTTGATACAGTTTTACATTTTTGTAAGTTCTGAATTATAAACTTGGACATTTGAATTAGTAATTGACAGATCTGTTCTTCTAAACTGGAGAACATGGCAATATTTGTAAATTGTATACTAAATTGAAAGTTTTATTAATGCTGTTACTTTGACTTACACCCATGTTACTTTGACTTACACCCATGACTTACACAAATGTAAGCTATTCCCTGGGGAGGGAAGCCTAGGTTTTATCAGGAGAAAAAACCAAGCAGAGTCCAGAAAAGATGTATGCAAGTAGGAGATTTGCTTTATCTTACATCTTTTAAAATATTCTTGCTTACAAATTGGAATAGAATGCAAGCAATAAGAAAGGAGATGGTGACTAGTAGTTGTTGTTATATGTATTCCACTGCCTAGAAGCTCCAGCAAGTATCAGGAAACAATAGTTCTAAATGTTCTACAAGCACACAGTGAGATAAGCACAAGGTGAGAGACAGTCAGTGGCCCAGAAGAGCATACAATCTACATAGACAAGACAACCAAAGTTGAGAGGGGAAGAATAGATAAAGAGCAGTGACTGACCAGAATGTCATAGCAGGTCAGTGAGTCAGGGCTCTTGTGTGTCAGTCTCACTTCTCATGTGGACTGCAAGCATAAAAGCTCTTCACAAAGAGACTATTGAATTCCACAGTAATGAAGGCTGTGGAGGAAGCTAGCTATATAGATAGATTAAGATGCACTACAGACATGCAAATCATCTTGTTTTTTGTATGTAACTTCCCCTCCAAAAAAGAATAAGTTTGGGATTTTTTTCTAGGCTGCATTTTCTGGTTGCATAGCAACAGCTTCTCTCCTTGTTGGATAGGTACATAACATTCCTTTTTCCTGGCATCTTGTACCTGGCAGGCTCTCGTTGCTTATCTGTTCCTCAATCTTCTGGAAGGCTCTCCTCAGGTCTCTAATGTAAGACACCACCACATCACCCACTTGCATTGTACTGGTTCTTGCTGTCTGAAAATCAAGTCACAGGGATGCATGGGTTTGCAGAACCCAAAAATATCATAAAGAAAATAATGGATACCTGAGTGCTGGCTCTTGTTATGTACAAAGACAACAAAAGGTGGTTATTTTTATCCCTGTCTTGTTGGTCTTCACTGACTAAAATGCTAATAATAAAATCAATAGTATATCTTTACTTTTTTGCTGCTCCCAATTACTTGCAGGGTGTGTACTCACCTTTATTAGCTGGAGCTATTGGCAAGCCTTGTGCAACAATGGTAATTCAGATTCCTTCCCTGATCACTGCAAATGTAGCTTGATCTACTAAACTGCAACATGTTTCATCATTGTTCCCATAACTGTCTAAACTCCTGTGTCTTTCAGTGGTCTCATACACTATCAGGAATTACAGATTGGTTCTGATAGTGGGTCATTGAGAAAGGGATACATAATAATATGGAAAATATTGCTTTTGTATAAATCCATGGTACATCCACATCTTGAGTACTGTGTGGAGATGTAGTTGATTCATCTAAAAATTGATATATTGGAATTGGAAAATGTTCAGGAAAGGGCAACAAAAATTAGTAGGGGTCTGGAATGGTTCTCATATGAGGAAAGATTAATAAGGCCTGGACTTTTCAGCTTCAAAAAGAGGTGGGAGGGATCTGACTGATGCCTGTAAAATCATGAAGAGTACAGAGAAAGTAGAGGAAAAAAGGTCTATTTACTCCTTATTATAACACAAGAATTAGGAGTCACCAAATGAAATTAATAGACTGTAGACAAACAAAAGAGAAAAGGAAGTATTTCTTTTCCAAATACACAGTCATACTGTGGGGCTCTGTGCCAGAGGATGTTATGAAGGCCAAGACTATAACAGGGTTAATAAAAGAACTAGGTAAATTCATGGAGGATATGTCTATTAATGGCTATTACCCACAATAGACAGGGATGGTGTCCCTAACTGCTGTTTGCCAGAAGCTGGGAACTGGATCATTGATCATGTGTTCTGTTCACTCCCTCTGGGGTACTGGGCACTGTTGGAAGACAGGATACTGGACTAGATGGTCCTTTGGTCTAATCCAGTATGGCTGTTGGTATGTAGCTTTTTCTTTTTCCTCATGTGCAATCTTAGCCTGAAGGTATTCGGATATCAAATCAAAGCTAGTACTTTTTTGTTTGTTTTTGCTCTTACCATGTAATCCAGTCTAGCTGACCTGTGGGCAAGTAAGTAAATACCATGAACCATCTCTGATTCAAGACTTCAGTAGCCAACACATGCTCTCAGGTCTCTTTTGGTCTTTTTCATAATTACAGGAAGGATGCCCAAGGCAATGTGAAATATTCAATCATCGTCCACTGTGTGATTAGCTTCTCTCTTACTGTGACCTGATTCTTCATTATTCTAGTGAACACATTAGTATATTGTAAAAACAAACCCCTTCTAGTTGCTTCCTCTCATCATTTTCATTGGCTGCTTCTGTCACATAAATCCGTAGCTCTTTCGCTGACTGGGTTGCTTCACAGCCCTTGACCTCTTCCCAGAGAGAGAGGCTTTGAGATATCAGCTAAATTGAACATTGTCTCCAGAGTCTGATTTTTCACTAGATGCATTTTCTGGATAGTTACATTAATTGTTCTTACCCACAATGTCCCCAGTCGACCAGTTTGGAACAGAGTTCTGCTAAATAACAATCCTGATTGACCAATCCTATTGGTAACTTCAGACACTTCTACATTTTCACACCAGGCAGCTTGTTATCCTTAAAGGAATTACTGCATGATGAACTGCCTTCATCACAATTTTATATCAAGCCAAAATAAGGAGCAGTTCCTCTCTGTCATACTATAGGCATGCCTCTATAATACCACAAACGTTGCTTCCTCATATTCACAACTGGTGGGGGGTGAGACTTGCAGCCTGGAGCGCCCTCCTAGGCAGGTAGTGGAGAATCTCTGAGTTGATGGAGGAAAGAACTGAGGTTTGCACTGGAGTCCAGTGAACTGTGAAGTGGACGTAAATAGTCTCAGGGCCTTTTTGAAACAAGAGAAGCTCATACCCGCAAGGCAGCTGCTAACAGGGAGTGTCTGAATATTCTCCAGAAACGTGGGTTTTTTAAACCTCCCAGGTATTTGTGATGCCTTCACTCCCATTATGATAGGGCCAGAAATATTGGGCAATACAAGTCTATTTAATATGACCCTACATTCAAGAGAATCTGGATTTCTGCTGTTGTCTGCATTGGCTGATTTAGAGTCACCATTTTAACCCCGTCAGTACAAATTTTCTTCTCTTTCAGCATGCAGCAAATTTATTTCAGAATCTGAGTCCAGCACCAGTGTGGTTTTCCAGCCATCAGTGTCCTGAGACACATGATTATAAATATCTCGGCAGCTCTTTTCATGGGCCATTCTCATGATTATTGATGGTGGCCCTCCTGCATCAGAAAGTTCTCATTTCCCTGTTCCCTTGTCTTGGGAAATTTCTTCTCCAGTGACTTTTGTGTACATATCACTTGTAAATATCATCTGACGTAGAACCCACTTGAGAAACAGTCTTTATGTTTTGATCCATGGACACTTCTGAAAAGCTTACATTCTTTTGAAGGTTGTTTTTTGTTTGTGTTCTGTTTTGATTGTTTTTCTTTTTCTTTTATATAACTAGCCATCAGTTCTTGAAGTGCAGACACATTTAAGCTAGTTATTTACAACTGATACCTTTCTCCTTCCACATTTTTAGTTCTATATATCATTTGGTGTATTGGTTTATCCAATATGTTATCCTCTTTCACCAGCAGGTTATAAGGTTCCTCTGATAAATCATTTATAATCAGACATTTCACACATGATTCTCCCATGGTTTCCCATGGAGCATATGACCTAACTGTATTGTCAGTTACAAATTCAGTGCAGCACTTTTACAAATCTGTCTGTGACAGGATGGTCCCTTTAGGCTTCAGGGGGAGTCCATGCACTTGAATCCAATTACTCCACCCCGATCGAAACAGGTGCTGCAGGGCATCGTTTTAGTTGACAGGCATTTATCTTCCAGCCAAGGCCTCTCAACTGTGTTGTCCCCTCTTTGTGTTTCCAGTGATGCCACCAATACACTGTAGTCAGCAAAAGGGGTTAAACGAAAGACAATGAAAAACATGTAAGCAGCTCCCTCGCGGATGTGGGTCTCTCTTACGTCAGAAGGCAACTGAAAGTATCAATGCCTCCTTCAGGGTTAATTGGATTCCAGTGCAAGCTTCGGTTCTTTTCCCCTTCTGCTCTGAGATTCTGCACCCTCTTTCTGGGAGGCAAGAGGCAAGATTCTGTAGGCTGTCAGTTTTCTTTTATGGCTGAAAGAACTCAACAATTGGTTCCTTTTCCTGGGCTGCCCCATCTGAGTGGAACTCTCTCTTTTTAATTCCTTTATGCATGTCATGATTTGCAGGTTTGTTAGGGCAGTTCAACTCCAGTCTAAAGCAGCTCTTTTACCCTTTTCCTGCTAATTTGGGGTTTATATTACCCCATCATAAGCAGGTTCTGCTTTATTCCCATAATTTCCTGGACAAGGTAGTACAGTGTTCTGCTTGTTCCTGGCTTGCCATTCTTCCTGGAAGCTCAAAAGGGCGAAACTGTATGATGTCAATCATCTATGTGTTTGTTTATTTGCAAGATCCATGATCTCGATTATGAAGCTGCTAGCTACAGGCATCACCATCCAAAAAGACTTTTAATTGCTGTGTTGCTTTCTCATCAGTGTCCTCATTTGCAGACAGTAACAGCTCAAAGTCTGTCAAATGCTCATGAGTTCCAATCTCACCCACATGACCAGGAAACTTCTCAGGAAAAAAAAAAGTACTTTTGCTACCTTGAAGCCATTATCATCAGTTGTAAAACTTGTTTATAGAATCACAGAGATTTATTGGGATGCTCAAAGTGCCAACTCCAATACACACAGTCAGGACTGAACTTCCTGCAACCCCCGGGTCAGATCAATAAGATAGTAATTTACAGGCAACAATACAATAATATAATAAGGTTTTAGCACCATCTGTTGGAGAAGCTATTGTCTAAACTAAATAGTATATTATATATGCATGACTTGTTATTGTTTGGTATGTGTGTGTTTGAGTTTTGCATACATTTCACATGCTCAGAAATGCTATCTCCAAATGGTACACATATATTCGTCATGTTTAATGGTTTTTTTTTCAGTATAATAATACAAACTTAGCACACTTTTCCCTATTCACTCCTATTCTGTAAAGGGATAGTGCCAATTTTAAGTTAAACAAAAATGTTTTATACAGGTTGAACTTCTGTCTATTCTGGTACACTCTGGTCAGGCAAATCCATGGTCCAGCATAATTTTAGTTAGCTGGATGTCCGCTTATGATGGTTGTGGCCAAGTATCTCATGGTCCTGAAAATTTGTTTACAGCCACCAGTCCTGGCTCTCAGCATTCTATGATATAATTTAGCTCTAATTTACCCCTAAAAGTCTTCTAAGAGCCCAGTAATCAATGGAAGTGCTGGTAATGCTGCTAAGTATAGTTTTTTGTTTGTTCGTTTGTTATATTTTGTTTTTGTTTTTGCTTTTTGCATTAGCTACTTATTTCTTTGTTCCACTACAGTAAAATTGTGTAACTCTAACACTGCATTGTGAAGACAGCTTATAAGCTTTGGCCAGGCATAGACTTATATAGGATGCATCAGTATAATCATACCTTTAGCAGCATTGCAGGTGCTCTTCCAGTTATTTGCTTGAGTGAGTGGGCCTCTATTTTTTTTATCTTATTACAATATTGATCTCCCGTGGTTTGGCATGTTCTCTGATTTGGCACCAGCCAGGTCCTGAGGGTCCTGGTGCTGGAGTACTAGACTAGACAGGTTCAACCTATAATCTAAAATTGTACTAGTTTAAAAATGTGTTCTCAGAGATATATTGGCATATGCAAAGAGTTTCCATTCTTACTACCCTTCCTTTCTCCTCTTTGATTTAGGAAAAAATAAGTGATAATAATCTGGCAAACATAAATTCTGTACCTAAGTATAGCCCCAAAAGTTTCAGATAGCTCTAGCAAAAACTGAATAGCTGTACTATTGATCAAAATAGATAGGCTGGGGAGGTATAATTAGAGGTGACCTACATTAGAAAATAAATGAAAAATTTAGAATAGGGTTTGCCACTTGACCAGAGTAAAAGGATTTTTAAAAAAAGAATCAAACGATTAAAAACATATAGGAGTCACTGGATGAATGGATAGAGTAGGAGCCTTTAACCTTCAATTTGATATAGCCCTTTGAAAAGCCCCCGACAATGAAGCTCAACTTCTCTGAATGTACCAGGGAACAGATGAAGCTGTCCAGTTCAGGGCAAGACCTTGGCAATTGATTCTAAATCAGAGTTAAGTTTAATAAAACTAACAAACAAACTGAGCCATCACTAATTGTATATCTCACTCCTTCATCTTCAGTTGCCTTTTTCCTGGGAACATAGGTGATATTTCTGTAGTACTAGAAGATTTACCTTATGTAGCTCAGGTCCTTACCTCAATTAATTTTTGTTTTTTGGAAAATAAAATGAAAATGTACATGCTTCATTTCAATCATTGCTCTGGGGTGGGGCTGGGGATGAGTGCTTCAGTATGCAGGCTGCCTTGAGGAGAGAGGACCACCCAGCCCTCTCTCATTACAGCAGCTTAGGGTCAGATAAGAAGCACCTCTCCCTGGCTGCTGCAGCTCCAGAATGCACAGCTGGGGAGGGGGGGAGATGTGTGACCCCCAGCTGGGGCAGGTCCAGGTTTGTTTGGCCCCCGTGCTCCCTATCCAGAGTGAGGAATGCAGCAAACTGTGCACTTTACCCTCATTCCCTGGCAAAGGGGAACAGCCAGGATTGTTCCCATATGAATGGGAGGGGATGGGGGGAAAGGAAGTTTCAGCCCCCCTGCCACCTCTAAAGGGCACCCCAGGGATGCCTGGGCTCAGGTAGTCCCAGACAGTAGGGGCGGGGGGACAGATTTTGCTTTCACTTACCTGGTGATTCTGTCTCTTTCCTGTGTGGATTTCTGAGAAGCAATCACATTCCATGCACATCCCGCTTTCCTGGCACAACCAAATGGATGGGCAGACGGACACTCTCAAATACAGGTTGGACCTCCCTGGTCCAGCCCCCTCAGAACCTGACTGGTCCCAAATAAGGGAGTTTGCTGGAACAAGGGAGGTCAATTCTGGACCCCCTGCCTGGCTCTGCTCTTGACCCCAGCTCCCCCTCCCCCTGGTTGCCAAACCCCAGGACTGGCCATGACACTCCACTCATCCCACTCAGGCTGCCAGCCCTGACCAGGCTCCCAGTCACCAGCCCTGCTCAAGCCACCAGTGCCAGCCAGGTTGCTGTGGGCCCCACTGCCCTGCGGCTAACACTGGACCTGGCCAGGCTGCTGCCAGCTCCACTGTCCTGCAGTTGCCGCTGGCCCAGCTGCCCAGTGGCTGCTGCCAGCCCTGCTGCAGCTGCTGGCCCCAGCCAGACTCACGGCCCTGGCAGGGATGCCAGCCTTGGATACCAGCTGAAAGTTCAAGTTTTTAGAAGTTCAATCTTTATATAGTAGATGTGGCAGCTGGTAAAGTTTCTTTTTCTAATGTTAAATACCCAAGTGAGAGCTGCCTTGATTCTGTACCACTGAAGTCAATGAGAATGTAACATTTGACTTCTATGGAATCATGATCAGATCTGAAAAGCAGGACATTCCACTTGAAACATTTTCAGATAACTCTCTTGGGAATCTCAGCATCTGACGCTTTGTTGGAGGGGGCTGGAATTCAAAGAGTTTCTGTAAGTTCCTGTCCTGTAACTATTTTTTTTCTTTTCAAGCTCCATCTACTTCTTGTTCAACTTGGGAACAAGTTTTACAAAGAAATAGTCCCCTTCTATGTTTGATGAACAGGAGGATTATATAGGTTTGATTAAAAATAAGGATTTCTTTTTAATTTTTTCATTATTGCTAGCTACTTCAGCCATACTCAGTCTGAATATTTGTGCCAGCTTTCTTTACTTAATATTGTAACATAAAGCTTTTAAGAGGCAAATAGAAATATTTCCATGGTTGTGGCATTTTTTAAAATTGCTGTGAAAACAGTTGTTTTAAGCACATTTTCCCTCACCAGAATTTAAAGCCTAAATATAGCAGCAATGAGAATGTGTACATGGAAATTATTGTCATTGTTCAAGCTAAAAATAGTTTTGAGATTTTTTTCTGTTCTTAGCGGAATTAAAACAACACCTTGTCAAGATTTGTTTCATTGTTTGTTTATGGAGAGAGATACCTCCCCCCGCCCCCGAGCAGCTTTGTGGGTATGGTACTAACCTGGGGTATAAGCAACTCAGATTAAAGTGGCTGCTTCAGATCAAGAACTTGAACCTGACTCTCACATCCTAGGTAAGTGCTGTAACCACTGGCCTAGACAGTGTCTCTCTGTTTCATGATGAATATTTATTTATTTATACAACATGGAACAGCTCCAACAGAAGGGACTGACAATTAAAACAAAAACTGACTCTTAGTTTCAGGGCTAGACACTCATCTGGGACATGGGAGACCAAGGTTCCAGTGCTTGTGTCAAATCAGGCAGAGCAAGGACTTACAGCTAAATGTCTTATATCCTGGGTGAGTGTCCTAACCACCAAGTTCATTATTATTATGTTTTCTTCTCTCCTTCTCTGGTTGTGACAAGGAATGTTCCCTGGTGGCAGTACAATCAAAACTTGATACATTTCCAACCAAAAAATTTCCTTGCCAGTACTATTCAGAATGCTTCCTTGCACTGTGTCTAGGGTACCACACCACTGCTTCTTGAGAGCTGTTCCTGAATGACATCATCTAGGCCATTTAAGTGAACGGTTGTGAATGCTGTAGTAATACTGCAAAAAGTATTTATAGAATTGGGTGGTAAGGTATTTTTCTCTATTGGTCTACTCTGGTATTTACACCACACCCATCACTGTGGCATCTGATTACCTTCTACTAATGAATTAATCAATAAACTCATACTTGATTCATGAGAATTTTAAACCAGCAACCATTGTTGCACGTACATTTTCTGGCCTTGTGCATGCTGGACAAGTGTGTCATATTTGAAAGTATGGTAGCCAATATAATTAATATGATATATTAAATGAGTTATCTATTGTAGAAGAGGACAGATCATGTAAAAAAGTGTCCTAAGAGTTAACCAGAACTGTCTAAGGTGTCTTGTTAACACTAATGGTAAAATAATGTTTTTATCAAGTTAAAAAGTGCGAACATGTTTCCTAACATTATGCATTTTTTTCATTGTGGTTCTTTGCCAAAATCAGCATCTGAGATGGCATTAGCCTTCAAACTAGTTTTAATATTAAAGATCCATAACTGGAGACATGCTTATCTCATAGAACCGGAAGGGATCTTGAGAGGTCATTGAGTCCTGTCCCCTGCCCTCACGGCAGGACCAGTACCATCCCATCCTCCATATCTTTTTTTAAAAATAGTAGAGAGATTGTGGGTCAGCGGGAAATGGAAAGTAGTGGTATGTGAGGTGGATAAAATACTGAATAATAAAGGAGGACATGGAACAGTATTACTTGTAATTTACTGGTAATGCATGTTTAATCAAGTTTGATATTTATTAAAATGGAATGAAATTTACACGACTTGAATGAGATTTTTACCTACCACTCTATTTAAAAAAAAATTGTTAATTAAGCAGCCAGCCGAACTGTAAATTACAAAGTGCATCCATGGAGTCTCTTTCCAACCTTTAAATCATTTCAGTAAAATCAGTTCATAAAAAACTGAGATTTCAGTATCCTGAGCTCCTTGGAAATATGTTTGTTATTTTTATCTACTGCCAATGTGCTGGGGAAGAGGAGCAATTTTGTTTACTCCCAGGTGGCTTAAATTTGATTTGAACTCACAGCAGAGTTTAAGCTGATGAATAGCTTTTTATTGAACGTGAATAAATTGAGAAATTCAGATTAGTCAGCCCCTTTTTCTTCATAATTTAAATTCTAGAGAAGATGCATTGGGTACAAAAAAATAGAACACAAAGGTGTGTGCAGTTGATGAATTGTACCTGATGACTAGCTGAATTAATAAAATAATTAATGAATCTGACACTGCTGCAGGGTTTTTCAGTTCCAGTATTCTTATGGTAAAGAATTCGTACAACACCAACAATGAACTGCCATCAGAAAGAAAATGAATGAATGTATCATCCAATCAATATGCAGGTCAATACTGAGAGAGAGGTTTCTTTAGTAAATAGACAAAAGCTCTTTGTCAGATTAAATGTAGTGTAACACAGATACTTTGGTCGGATACAAAGGCAGAAATCCCGTGTTTGACAAGACTGTATGCTCCTAGGAGCAAAGGCCTTGTCTCCTCTATTTTTTGTGTTACACTGAGCACATTTCCTTCATTCAGCACACAATTTCAGATACTGATTCCTTTGTTCACGTTGTGTGTGCTACCTCACTCCAGGAGTAAACCCCATACTCATGGAGTAAAGTATCAGTCAGTGAGTGTAAAGGGAGGAGAATCTGGCCACTTGTATTTGTGCATAAAGGCTGCTAATACACATAAGATGCAGATTTAAGATTGAATGCTGAACCTTATGTCCTTTCTTTACTTTCCAGTGCCTGACCATACATTGTTCTCTTCCTGCTATTTATAGCATGGAAAAAAAATCATATAGTTCCATGTTCTTTGTAATGTCGTTTCAGATGTACCGATTACAATAGCACGTAAAAGTAGCTATTACTATGATTGTGTGAAGTTCCACTTATACTGTGGCACAAAGATAGCAGAGGCATGAGAGAAATGGCAGTGTGCTGCCTAGCCTAGCAGAGAGGGGCTAACCAGCAGCAGGAGGACAAGAAAGACTCCCATTGAATTCAATGGACGTTGGGTTGCTGATGGTCACTAAATATCACATCGGATTGAACAGTTGTTATTGCACTGATTAGTCCAAAGGATGCGATTAAAAAAAAATACTTGAAAGCTACTCTCCAGCATCAAAAAGATGCACCTTATTTAAACGCTGAGTACAGGATAAATTCCAACCTAATAATTTGCCAATTTTAGGGCAATATGTATACTTTTAAATGTAATAGGATGGGGCATTTTCTGAGCATCTGGAGTCCCAAAATAATTTATTTCATTAAAAGCTTATCACAATTAATTATGTAGTTTCCTATAATTATGAATTTATATTCCCCTGCAACATCGGTAATCTTTTTTCATTTTATTGTCTTTTTTTTGTTGTTGTAAAATTTTATTGAGTTTATATTTTAAAAGTAATCCAAGAGCTTGAGGAGGATGAAGATCAGATGAAAGACATCTGTATATATAAAAAAAAAAAACCCTCATAGCTGCTTTGTAAACCCAAGAGAAAACTGCAGCCCTGTAATAAGTATTACCATCTGTTGTATGTTTGTATAACAAATTTATAAATTCTAGTGGATTCCGATTTTTAGTAGTTAGTAATCAAGTATTACAAAATTTAACTGAAAAGCACTTAGGTTTATAAGTTCATTTAGGGCATTAATCTTTCAATATCTGAGCAAAAAGCAAAACAAAATGAGAGCCACACATGTAAATAAAGATTACATGTAAATTTACTTATTTATATCCCTGGTACACTGAGCTGAATCTAAAGCCATTCCCACATTAGCTGAACAAAAGGGAGTTTTCATGCCTTTAAAGCTGATCAGTCATTTTCCATTGGAGTTCCTTTCCCTTCCTATTCCCTTCTGAAAGCAGAATGAGACATCCTCTTGAAAAGATGCAAAGAAGAGGTCCCATGATGGGTAAATTTCATGATGATGTATATCGCTCATCAGATGAAATAAAAATATGACTTTGACAAGAGATCGGATTAACCACGAATGATCCACGGATGTTTTAAACCAGCCTTTGATTAATGTAGTTTATACCAACAAATATCATAAGTAGTGTTGTCTTAATGACAGAGCAGAAGATAGAGTTGTATGACTAAAACCTTACTTCAGAAAATACTGTAAATTGTAAGTTTAAAAACAAAATTAAATTTGTGCTCATTCCTGGATATAGAAAGAATAAGATATGTATGACAAGGAAAATTTCAGAGTGGTGTTGTAACTCGGACACCTTGGTTAGAGAAAGGGGTCATGATAACAAGTGAGTCAAATTAATAATGTTTTACTTTGTGAAATCTTGGAGTGTAAAACTGAAATATGCAGTGATACTCATGATATTTCATGAAGGCGAGAGTGTGTAAAAGTTAAATGTTATGCAAAATTTACACTAATAATAAAAAAAGAAAGAATGGTTAGTAGAGATAAACAAACGTGAGGGCAGTTTATCAGCACTGTGCACCGAAAGAGGAGAGAGCTGCTATAATAGCAGGACAGCTAAGAACTGTATTGGCAAATGCAATAATTTATCAGACTATGTTGCATCAATGAAAAAGACAAGAAGCAACCAGGTGTGTGGTTTTTTTAAGAAAAGCAATATATTCACTGCCTTAAATTAAATTAGGATACGTTAAGTCTATCTGGCTGCTCCTCATGCACCTTGTGGGCAGCCAGAAAAAAATAGATTTTGATGAAATTGAAGGAGGAGGGAATGTACTTGGTACATCGATATTCCTGAGGCTTTCAGTGCATCTGTACTCACTTAATTTAATATGCTTTCTCAAGGTTTATGTTGGTTGTATATTCAAGTTAGCAACCTTATCTCAAAGCCAACAAGTATGTACGTCTGTGTAGGTATAATATTTTAGTTGAACTGAATAGGTTTACTTACTTTTGATAGCTTCTTCATTTTGTGGTGCTTTGAGAATTTGTTTATAGGAGAGGCATGCTACTGCCAGGTACTATCCAACTGAGCAAGCCTTTAATCCCAATCCTGGGTTGCTTGGTCTCTCTATGATTTATGGACATTTCTAGAACATTTTTTAGTGTTTGAATATGGAATAAGCCAGGTAAGTCTGTGGATGCAAGACAAAATTCCAGTGTGTTAATATGAGACAAGCCACGGCTGTTGGAAAGGAGTTATGTATTTACTCGAGGAAGGGAGAAGAATAAAATGCTTTTCTGGCTAGATTCCTGTAGCCTCAACAAAGATGCTTACCTAGTAAAGTGCTTCATGATTGTCTCTGACTTAAGGGAACATGCTGCTATGGTAGAATCCATATAATTGCTGACAAATGGCACTCCTGCTTAACTGAGATGATTTTCAAGGAACATATGTAATTGCAACACATTTTCTTTTATGCACTGCTTACTCCTTGCACTTACTCATTCATTAAACAGAGTACCTAGTTAACAGAGGTAAATTGGTATTGCTGTCATAGATTTCATGGTGTAAGACTCCTAGTTCACTTCCATTTGCTCCTGCGTCTGTCTTTATTTAACATCATTTTATAAATCTTTTAATTATTTGTAGCATGACTGTTTTTAAGAGCAGTTCTGCATAAGAGTAAATATCCTCTGCACAATGTATTCCTACGAGCCCCTAATAACCAGGATAATAGTACAGTTAGCATATTTATCTACCCTGGAGAGTGCCAATTATGATGACTCTATCATACCTCTGCTGCTGCAGCTGTTATTTTATACTTTGAGAGGTGGGGCATCTTTAAAAGAATTGCATGTAATCAATACTCTCTAAAAACCTGATTGCAGATTAGTTCATTTATACTTAATTGCTTCTGCACTGACAAGGGGAAAAATGACAACAAATAAAAATATCCCCCACTTCTGCTCCCAATACTTCATTCCAACCCCAATTTCCTGGCCTTACTGCTGTTTTTATCAACCTTAATTTTGTGCCTTCAGTCAAGGTGTCCTTTTAATCCTTGAATGACATGCACATACTGTTTCTCCTTCTAATCTTTCCTTTAAAAAAGTTGCATAGATTGAAAAGTGTAATTTCCAAGTACAAAATAAATGAGACATCAGTATGTCAGATACAGGATCCATGTTAGGTATTAGAGCTGGAATGCTTGACTTCATGAAGGATTTACCATTGCCCTCTGTCTTACTTGTCTTTAAATTTGTGTTATTTACATGATTATCTCTTTTGGGCAAGGCACATGTTTTATCTAATTTTACAGAGACATGGATTTTGCAGAGCTGCACATATGTTTAACAACCATAAATATAAAGTAAGATTTAACAGTATTGGTAGTAGAGTCCCATAACAGGTTAGGACTTGAATTTCCAAATAATATCTCAGATCCTTAACTTAGATCTGAGAAATTAGAGAAGTTATTATAAGGAGATCTGATAGACTCTTTGCATTCCCTACAAAAAAGCGTATTTTTTTTACTAAGATGTAAATAATGTTAATACATTTTATGTAGAAATGCCCAATATCACTTGCTTTGTAAAAGCTCCATCAGCTTTCTGCTCCCTTCAACCTCTTTGTGCATTCTGTGCTGTGTTTCTGTAAGTTTCATCATACCACTTCAGCATCTCCTTCTCCTCCTCCTCTTCTAACTCAGTAGTTCATATTAAAACAAAAAAGCATAGCACAAATTCCAGGACATCTGGGATTGTAGAGCAAACTATTTCCCATAGAGAGACTCACAGCAGCCTTCTTTTGGGATCATGCTGATACTGATGGCATGGATCATTTTCAGTAACCCACAGAGAAACAGCACAGTCCAAGTAAATTTGATTTGTAATGATACCATTGAAAGAAAATTTCTTACAACATTATTGTTGTAAATATGAAGATCCTTAAATGGTTTGGGATCTAAGAAGCTGGCCCTGGTCAGTTCAGATGAAACAAACAACAAAAAAAAGCTGTTAGTGTGTTCCAAATTCCTTAGATGCTTTTTGCAAATCTCAGCCCATAAATGCATTTTTCCATGTGGACTCTCAGTTATTTACGCGAAGCCACATAGGCTATGTATTCATTCTGCCAGTCTTCAATTTTTTATGTATTTACATATGTAAATATGAAAATATCATTGATATTGCTAAGATGTGTACTGGCTATGTCTATGTCTAGACAACACTTTTTTTTTAAATCTACAAATAATGCGCTCTGCATTTTGTGTAGCTTTTTCCAACTCTTTTGTTGAAGGAGGCTTTTCTAGACTGGGCCAAATGTCAGAAAAAAACCCTCTTTCTGAAGCCCCCTTATTCCTCGTGGAATGAGGAATACATGGGCTTCCGAAAGAACACGTTTGCTCTTCCACAAAAAATAATACCTCAGTATCCCAGAAAAACTGTATAATCTAGCCATACCCTATGTGAGCCACATGGGTTTTTTTTCCCTTTCTGTTTAGGATTACAGGCATAATTATTACATAGAAGAAAAGAACATTATTAGAGAAAACAATTTCCCAGGTTGACCAGGTTTCCTGAAAGGGAAAGTTGTTTTTTTAAGGAGCTAGGTGAAATGTAACCAAACTTCAAAATAACTCTTTTGCATATTTTTCAAAATATGGGATTCTTCCCAGCAAAAAATTGCTAGGAAGAACAGTGGCACTGAGACAGAAACGGGCTCTAGCATGTAAAAAATCCATCTGCTCAGTCTCATCACATTCTACACCGCTTCATCACTGTGCTGGCTGCCAACTTATCCTCAGAGCTTTCTGCCTAGAATGTCTGCTGAAAAGCTAGGTAGATATTCACAAGACTAATGTGTCTACATTGCACCTTTATTCCAAAATAACAGCAGCTACTCCAGAAAAACAATACTAGTGTTCACACAGCAATTGAATTATTTTGAAAGTAAATCAAAATAACTGAGGGCTTTTTCTGACATTGGTAAACCTGAGTCCACGTGGAATAATGTCTCTTCCAGAAAAGCACTTTTGAAAGAGGGTGTGTGTGGATACTCCACTGCTGCTATGTTGAAATAGCTCTTCCCTAGTGCCTCTTGGGGCTCTAAATTGAGGTAGCGTGTCCACACTAGAGGAGCCTTCTTCAGACTAATTTGGAGACTTCCCTGTTGTGTTGATGCTCTGTTCTGAAATAAGTTCTTCCAGAAGATATGTTCTGGAATAGCTTTCTCTGAAATAAGCTTGTAGTGTAGACATACCCTACGATATTACCTATGCTGATATGCTGCCTTACATAGGCTGCTTCCCTAGATTACTATTTATCTCTTTAATAATCCAGAGGTTATATTATGAATTCGTTTTATGAACATTACATTGTGGTTTCTAAAGTTCCATGATACCTGTATTGTTTTGCTCATGGATCTTTTTATGAGGTGAGAGTTGTTTGTTTTTGTTTGTTTGTTCTGGGGGGTTGTTTTGTATGTGTTTGCTTTTGGAGTGGTTACTACTATTCTGCTGGCTATTAACAAAGGTGACCTTAATTTATAAAATTCTTCTTATCTCTAGATTTTTTTATCATCATTCATTAACTTTGATAATTCATATCCCAACATTTATAATCTCTGAAAGATGGACAGAACTGGCAGATATATTGAATACTCCTCTTTTCTCTGCATCCTTTTCAACAGTTTTGTTGAAGGCTAGCAGCATACTCAGGGCTATATAAAGGACAAGGAAGAAACAACATGTCAACTTTTCACCAGCCCCCTGAAGCCAGAAGAAGCTTTGCACAGGAGAAACCTTAGTGCGGAGCCAATGCAGCAAATCCCATGCCCTAGAGTAATGGACCTATTCCATTGTGGGCAGATTGCAGAATTGAAAGCAGAAGTTTTCTTCAAAAATTTAATTTTACTTATACACAGGTACAAAAGCTGTAGGGATTATTTTCTTTTAGTGATTGTAGCACTGATTGACTAATCTTCAGGGCCTGCTGTATAACACAATTGTTTTCCCAGATTTTTCTCGAGGAGGAAAAGGGCGATTGATGAATGGGATAAATGAGACTAATCAAGGCTGTGAAAGAAAATCAGCAAGATTGTTGAATTAGGAAAAGGCAATGTCAAGAAAGTTTTTTTTTTTTTTCTTCTACAGGTATTGCCTTGTTTGGGTTCCCCAAAGTGTATCTTTGTGTAAAATTTCATGATGCACTTGGGTAATTCATATACCATGCTTATATCTAATTAGGGAACCTAAGTTTCTAGGGTGAAATCCAGATCCCATTGAAGTTACTGGCTAAACAACTCCCTTTGACTTCAGTAGGACAAGATGTAACCTTTAGTTGTTGTATGTTTTATGGTGCTGAAAGTTATCAGATAAAAGGTATTGCAAGGTCAATTTCTCTCTAGCCACAGAGCAATGTGGACAAATGTTGTCTGACTTTCCTATCAATAACATGTATTATCTCTCTCTCTCTATCTCTCTTCATCTACACACATACACACACACAAAAAGCACAAAAAACCATAAACCATAATTATGATAGCAGTTATATAATGCAGATTAGACTATACATTTACAATAATCCTGTGTGTTTATGCTAATATCCCATGCCACCTTCCTTTAGCTGAAGTAAGCATTGGCTGAAGTAGATAGGGGAGCTGTCAGCATTAGGACATAGGATTATTTTATTAAAGCAACAGAAAGGGATTTACTTTCACAGACCTGTACTAGTAGGTCCCAAAGGAAGAGGGAAAGATATATGGTTGTGTTACCCTTGTGCAGACCTAGGAGATGACTTCATGCCCTCTGGTGCCCGGAATGCACATGTTCAGAACAAAGAGATAAATAGCTATACCACAGTATTAAAAACAAGGTAGAAAGCTGATTCATTAAATGTAGCTTCAGTTGATGTATAAAATACCTTGTGTTTGTAAACACGTTAGATATATGTAACCCCCTTTTTCCTCCCCAGGTTACGCGGGAGCAGGTCACATTCACAGGTGCCTGGGTGCCTGATGGTTTTAACATAAAAAAAGAGCCTGAGTACCCCAATGGTGATGGTGTTTAGTTGGGGAAACCCTATTCACCCCTTTGCTGCTCTCCCTTGCTCATAAAGAACATATAATGGCTGTGCCTCCACTGGATGGCTCTGTACACACTTAATGGTATGCCATGGGAGCCAAAAGGAATAAAATTATTCCAGCAATAATCTGGATCATCGAGCTCCAAAACAACAATTACAAATCATAAATGGTATATATCTGACAGATTACAGTAGAAAGAAGAACCTTTACTTAATAATTTAAAGAAACAGAGTTTAACAGATTAACAGTGAATAACATTGTCAAAGTACAGGCAGTCCCCGGGTTACATGGATCCGACTTACATCGGATCCCTACTTACAAACTGAGTGAGGCAACCCCGCACTAGCTGCTTCCCCCCAGCAGACCAGGGAGACGCGACGCTAGCGTGCCCTCCCCTCTCCCCCAGCAGACCAGGGAGACACGGAGCGGCTTTTCTCAGCAGACACCTGAGAATAAAGGACTGAGGGAAGTGAGGTGTGGGAGAATAAAACTGAGCTCTGGAGAAATGTTTGACTAGAGTTTCCCCTACAATATGTACCAGTTTCGACTTACATACAAATTCAACTTAAGAACAAACCTACAGTCCCTACCTTGTATGTAACCCGGGGACTGCCTGTACATAGAAATAATAGGAACGTAGCTATCCTGCATTTGCACTGCTACCGTTTATCACACTCCAGAGTATGCACTCCTCAGGACTCACTGTACCATACACTTGCTTGCGTGGGTGCGCTTGAAGATTTTGCAGCTGGAGTGGATGATTCTAGTCTCCCTCTGTGTTCTGGGGGCAGAATAGTACTTTTAGCCACAGGTACAGCCAAAGGGGAATCAGAAGCAGCGTGCTCGATTCCAGTTCCAAAGGCTCTCAATCCAAGTCTGTAAACTGCAACCTAACAGCTCCTGGACTGAATAAACCTCCTCCACAGCAGCCTGGCTCCTTTTTTCCCCCCTAAAAAAGGAAAGAGTCCACAGACTGCTGCGAGTCTTTCTCCACACACATGGAGAAACCCAAAACAAAGAGAAACTTCTTTCCTGGTTTCCTCAAGGGCTCTTGGGAATTGTAGTCTCTGGGGCTAGATTGCAGCTCGTAGGATCTTCCCAGAGAATAAGCAGAGGCACCTCTAGTAAGGGGACCACATATAAAAAGATGGCTTTAGGGATGTAATTTTGGAAGCATGCCTTCTGTGTAGGGTGAATATAACAATGCTCCATGAGATGGCTTCCCAGAGACTGGAATCTTATTGAATCTTTTCCCTGTACTGTATCATTACTGGTTTATGGTAATTTGACTGACATTGATTATTTGGAAAAACTTAAACAACAAATAGTCTGGTAGCACTTTAAAGACTAACAAAATATGCAAAAGGTATCTTTAAAACATCTTTAAATATGTTAGTCTTTTCCTGTTACAGACTAACTCGGCTATCCTTCTGAAACTATTGGTTATTTGGTTTCTTGAATATATTTCATAAAGCACCAAAATGTTGTGAAACAATTGACTATGGTATTTATGAACAACAGGTATCACAAGGACAAAAGCAGAGACAGCTTTCTCTCATTGTCCTACCAATGCACCTAAAATTGACTTCTAAATGTTAAGTATGTAGTTAATTTTCCTGGTCAGGCCCATGATGCAGTGTGGAGGCTCAGCTGGGCTGGAGTAGCCCCTGTCCGTGGTAAGGGGGCTGGGCCCACCATTCCATGCTGGGGGTGCTGGGCGGTGAGGCTGGAGCTGTCCCTTGCCCACCCCTGTTTAAGTGGTTAACCAGTTAAATATAACATTTTACTGATGTTATCAGTTAAACATAACATTTAACTGATTAAATCTAGTAGGGAGATGGCATAAGGCTTATGCACTAATTAAGTTCTAATAGGATTGTTTTCAGTAGGCCAGAACACTTACACAATGTAGACTATTTTGGAAAATGCTCTTTTTATTTTTCTGGATTTAGTAGAAGAATGTCAAATACAGCACAGAAGTGACCTTATCTGTGACCTTGATACTTGCTCACTGAGGGCCAAGTAGCTGTGTAAGGAATGCATATCAGCATCTTCATAGTATTCTTCTCTCTTATCGGATTCAAGAATTTAATATGATACAAATTTTACATTGCAAAAATAACAATGCAATTTGCTAATATTAAATGAAAAGTTGCCAATACATTACATTACCGTATTTTTCGGCGTATAAGACGACTTTTTATGCTAAAAAACATCCCCCAAAAATTGGGGTCATCTTATACGCTGGGGCTTTTCTCGTCCTGGAGGACACAGACTGCGGGACCTCGCGGTCCCGCCGCCCGTGTACTCCGGGGCGAGAAAAGCTGCTCCGCGTCTCCCTGGTCTACAGACCAGGAAGACGCGGAGAAAAGCCGCGGAGGGGCTCCGGCAGCGGGGCAGCCCAGACGCGCCGCGGCTGTCCCGCTGCCGGTGTCCTCAGAGGCTTTGCACCCGGTGTCCCTGGTCTGCTGGAGACGGTCCCCAGCAGACCAGGGGCACCGGGAGCAAAGCCGAAGTGGCGGCGGGGTGCCGCGCTTCTGAGGCTTTGCTCTGGCAAAGCCTCAGAGGCGCGGGACCCCGCCGCTGCTGCGGCTTTGCTCCCGGTGCCCCTGGTCTGCTGGGGACCGTCTCCAGCAGACCGGGGACACCGGGAGCAAAGCCGGGGAGGCGGAGGGGCGCTGGGGCGCTGCCAGTTGGCCTCTTAAGGGGGGGTAGTCTTATACGGCGAGTATAAGACGAAAACCTATCTTTTAACTAGAAAATTAGGGGGTCGTCTTATACGCCCAGTCACCTTATACACCAGAAAATACAGTAGTCCTAGGGTAGTTATTGTAATAATATTATTTCTGATAAGATCTTTTGTCCTTAATGTAGATCATGTATAACCCCATAGGAATTGTGTTTTAATTTAATATTCATTAATGGACATTTATTAAGTTTTAGAAATAAAGCATTTGGAGGCAGGAAAGAAAACTTTAAGTTCATGAACAAATCACTAATATGTCTTGCATTACATAAGTATTTTAATTTGAACTTGATAAATCGTGTTCGAAGTAATGGCAGTTCAGTACATTTATTAAACCAATATAATTAGTTTTTAAAAAAAGTGCCAGATCCTCAGATACAGTCAGCTGTACAGGTTATCATGGTATGGTATGGTATGAAAACCCCAGCACTGGATAGTGTCTTAAACAATGATGATGGCAAAATTGTTGGATATAATATATGAAAAAAATTCCATTTCTCTTCATTGATTCATGGATTATTCAGGGAGTGCTACGTTTCCACTACAGAACGTATGCACAGGTGTTAGGGTTACTTGTATCCCTCATGAGACTAGGAATGTTATGACCATGTGAAAAGTGTTACTGGCTAATTGCAGATATGATTGTCTTTAACAGATTGGGAAAAAGATGGGAGAAACACAGGTTCAGTGGTATTTTACTGCTTATTAAGGGCCAAATTATGGTTCCCTTATTTACCCAAGTAGTCTTCTTGAAGTCAATTGATTTACTCCAGTGATTGTGCCAAAATGGATCTGGTCCATTTTTGATGGGTTCTGAATTGTTGAAGTGGTTTTGATATGTATTTCCTAGAGATGTGTGATATTTTTTTCACAATAAAACCAACATTATTTTCTTGCATCTTGTAAATTTCTCACCCTTATCTTCCCTCCATCTGCCTCCCCCGAAATAATCTTAAAGGAAGCTCATTGGCCTAGATTCTCTAGTGCACCAAATCATCCTATACATTAGAAGTGGGGAAAGGTATTAGGGGACTGGTAGAAATTCTGATTCTCAAGTAGCCTCAACATGATGAAGAGCTGCTGCTAGGCTCCTCTATATGGGTCCATTGTTTATGTAGCTCTGTTCTGTTTTATTGTGCCTTCTTCTCAGCCACTCATCCCTATCACAACATACTCCCTAACTGTAATGGTGGTCGAGGTAACTCAGGAATGGGCTGGTTGCAGCATGTGTGCGCCGTAAGAGAGTTCCTCTCCAACAGGGCAATTCTGTGGTGGACCTTTGCTGACTACTGATATCCTTTCCTCACTGCTTGGACAAGTAAACACAATAGATAATGACCCCCAGCATTTTGGCAGGATATAGGCAAGCACTTAGTGCAAAATATACGAAGATTTCCTTCATCTCTGTCATGTCATTGTGAAGCTAGAAATTGCAGTCTAAGCAGTCTTTTGGTATAACAGCTCAATGAAAACAGAAATGTTCAACAAGGTATTTCAATGAGTTTTGAAAAATCTGCTTTTAGGTTTGAAGTTTTAATTTAAAAAATACTTTTAATACATATATTTACTAGTTTAAAGTCTTTTGCAATCCCTTTGGAATTAAGGATGACTGAGAAAGTGTTATGCAAAGTCTAAATTATCAACTTGACAGGAGATTTTTTTTCAACCACAAGAAGTATGTTACCTAATTTCACAACTTCAGTCTCCATGAACACCATGACATTTAAGAAGTTTAAAAATGCACACACTGATTGGTTAAAATAATTGATTGAATTAGACCAATAAACAACACAAAAGGAAAGATTCTAGCTACATAGATGTGTGTTTTAAAAATAAATAATATCCCAGGATGGGTTTTGAGATTAAGTGTATAAGTGAAGAACTAAACAAAAATAGAAACAATGATGACAGGGTCTGAAGTCTTTGGATCATGAGGATTTTTTTTTTTACCTCATTGTTTATCTTTGTGAAAATGCCCATGAAAGCCATTCTCCTTTTATCTACTATGTTGAATTAACAGTTGTATTCTGTGTTATCTACCCTATTTTAAACCCATTTTGATGGAAAATGCCATATAAGAGCTAGATTTTTATTACTAATTCATTATTAGTATTCTAGTTGCACCTATTACTGTCCTTCACTCCTTATATATATCCCGTGGCTTCTATTCGTACCTTTTTGTATCTTGTACTTGATACTAGGTCAAGCAGCCTTGAAGTATCTATTCTTTTCCCTTCCAAATTGTACATACCTCTGTGGGATCTTCTCCTCCTTTCTAAAGAATACTGACCTAGTTTCGCTCACATTCTTTTTTTGGAAGGAAGGCACGGAGAAAAGGAAAAGAAAGTGTATGTGCATTCACGTGCACTTCTATGTATATAGAGACTCTTTGACTTTGTTTATCACAAGTTCTCAAACTTACTCGTTGCATGGACCACATCTTGTAGTGAGGTTGGATTGTGAATACCTGCGTCTGACTGTTGATCATTCAGGCCACCTTCTCTTCTACTTGCATTGTATAACAGCCCTCTGGCAACATCAGTCATTGCTTCCAGGGAACATTCAGAAATATCAATTTATGATTTGCTATGTCTTAATACAATTTAGCAGCTAACAGCAAGATGATGAGGTGATTATATGGTGTTGAAACATTTCTTTCTGATTTATATACTCAGTTACTCTTTAAGGGTATGGCTACACTGCGGTGGGTTTTTCGGATACCAGAGGTATCCCCCAAAAAATCTGCCGCATTCAGGGAACGTGTTTCCTCTTCCACTTTTTTTTGAGGAAGAGCAAATGTACTCTTTTGGAAGCCCCTGTATTCCTCGTTCCACAAGAAAGAAGGGGGCTTTCAAAAGAGGTTTTTTTTTCTGAAATTTGGCCCAGTCTAGACAAAAGTATCGGAAAAAGATATGCAAAATGTGAAGCACATTTTGCATATCTCTTTCCGATAGATCCTCGTGGTTTCGCCGTACCCTAAGTCCCACTAATTTGTTGAACCATCTTAGAGCAATGAAGCATTTAGAAATTTTTTCATGCTGATGGAAACACAGGCTTTTGTCCTATACCATAATTTATAGAATGACCACAGAAGGCAATATTATTACCTGGTCCTGGACTCCTGTGAGGCCAGAGTGGGGAATAACAACAATTCTGGGCCTCCGCAACTCTTCTTAGTTCTATATAATGTCTACTCTGATTGCAATATGAATGCCAGGAAAAGAGAGGCAGAGCAGGACCAGTTTAATGGTAGGTAATATAGAATCACATATAGGGCTTCTGGTGCTGGATTGATGTGATGAACTCAGGAAGTTGTGTGTGTGTGGTTTTATTTTGTTTTTTTAATGAGTTTCTAGCTCTCATGTTTGTAAGGAAAAGCTTGAAACATTAATCAAGTATAACTGATGCAGCAACTTCTTGGCTACGTCTACACTGGCCCCTTTTCAGAAAGGGACATGTTAATTTCACAGGTCGTAATAGGGAAATCTGCGGGGGATTTAAATATCCCCCGCGGCATTTAAATAAAAATGTCCGCCGCTTTTTTCCGGCTTTTAGAAAAGCCGGAAAAGAGCGTCTACACTCGCCCCGATCCTCCGGAAAAATCGCCCTTTTCCGGAGGATCTTATTCCTACTTAAAAGGAAAAGGGCGCTTTTTCCGGAGGATCGGGGCGAGTGTAGACGCTCTTTTCCGGCTTTTCTAAAAGCCGGAAAAAAGCGGCGGACATTTTTATTTAAATGCCGCGGGGGATATTTAAATCCCCCGCAGATTTCCCTATTACGACCTGTGAAATTAACATGCACCTTTCAGAAAAGGGGCCAATGTAGACGAGCCCCTTGAGTCTGAATAACCTAAAACTATAGCTCTGAGAAGCATGAACGGTCCTAGTAATCTCAATAGGGAATTGACTTCAAGACCCACTGTTCTGCTGAATTATGCCAACCTCTTCTTTGTAGAGACTCAGGAGGAGAATGTAGCAATCCCAGCATTTTTAACAGAGATAATGTAACTGGAGTTAATACTGTGGGAGCCCTTCTGCCACCTTTCCTTCTTTGTCTGGGGTCAATACTAATGCTTTTGAAGGAAAGGGGCTCCTACCATTTGAAGGAGGGAGTAGAGTCATAGTGCAGGGTGGGTCAATGTGTGTGGTGCTTTAGGGATCATGCATTGCCTTAATCAGACCCTGCGTAAAGGCTGACTGTTTGATACTCCCTGTGACTAATAAATGGATATGGGGATGAATTAAAAGGGCAGGACCATGACTCCCCTTTCTTAAAGAAAATGCAACAGGATTGACCAGATCTGAGAGAAGTAAACTGCATCCTGAAAAGAGTTGTACAGCTTGTTTCCCTTCTGGACCAAGAAACAAACAGGGAGGATGTTGCTCTGGGGCAGCACAGAATCATGCATCATATTCATGGTTCGACCTAGTTTTAAGAGTTTATTCCTTACTCATATTGGTCACATAAAAATTGTTTTAGAGGGAGGTCCTAACTGCGACAAAAGACCGAACATAATCCCCTTCACTGAAACTCTGTGGAGATTTGGGTGCCCTGATGAAATTTGTGGCCAAACATATCTTTATAGTAGACCTAAACTAATCTGAGCACCCTGAAATTAGGGAAAGTTTGGCTTCATATTCACAAACTCTAGTTGAGATCGGTCTTCAGTGTACTCACAATGAATTTCATAGCCACATACCTGCCCATGTTCTTACATTATCAAATATGCTGTGAGTAGTTCCATCCCCTTCCTGCTGACATGTTATCCTCCCACCGTTTTGTATTATCAGATAGAATTCTACAGTATATTTTTCTGCATGTTGTATAAAAGAACATATCTTTACTGTGCTAATTTGTAATACCCAACTTAATTTTGTAATCTTTCCAGCTAGTTTAATCTCATGTTTTAGCTTATTTTTGCTACTCTCATAGTTTGATTCTTTTTTGGTTTTGTACTTCCTTGTTCATGTACCTTCACCTATTTCTTTTTTACATCACAGTGAGTTTATTGCTACGAGCCAGGCATAACTGTTGGGCAAATAGATTCTGTTTTCTCTCTTTGTTTACTCAGAATATTACTTCATTCTGTTTGATTTTCTATGCTAACATTTTGTGTTTGTTCTCTTTTTTTACCCTGCCCTCCCACTGAGACTTCAGACCTAACTTGTTTGTATGTACTGTTCTTTAGATATTATATTCTTCCATTTCCACTTATATAGTCTGTGTTCAAAAATATCATGAATACTCTGATTCTAGTTTCATATGATACATATTTTGTAACAAAGTAAGTCCATCAAGTATCATATTCAACAAGTTTTGGTTTGGTCTCCGAGAAAGTTTCACATTTCATCTGTAGTTCCATTTTAGTTAGTCATCTTGGTCTGTAGTACCTCTGACATCCTATTTCCAGTTTTTTGTAGCAGGTCTGTGCATGGAATAATCTTTTACTTCAATAGGATTTCTTTGTCTAGAATATATGTAAAATCAGGTTCTGTATTCTTTAACTACTTTAGGTTCCAATTTCCCTCTATCTCCAAAGTCTGAGTAATTACAGGTTAGCTTGAAGAAGATATATGATGACAAGAGACATATAATAATTATGGTCTGAAGAATAAAAAACAATGAGAAATCAGTGTGTAAGTCGAAGAGTCTTCTCTGTTGTGTACACAGAAAAGCATTTGAATTCACATGAAGTCTCAAAGAGCACATTTAAATATGATAATCCAGGAAAACATCACTTGTGTGCTTCTTTTGCTTATCATGAGTTTGCACATTATCCATAAACACGTGTGTAAGAAACATTTGAGAATATATGAGTTTTCTTATTGGATGGACTGCTTCTAACCTTATTTTTTAAACCATCAGTTTTTGATGCTTCTATAACTAATAGGCAAAAGCACTGATAATGTAAGAGTTTGACCTAAACCTGTCCTTGCCACAGGCCAAAAGACAGGCTGTGAATGATTAGGCTTTGAAGTTTTATTCAATGAACCATGGTCCAAGGCTGATAGAAACCCAAGTCAGCTCCTATGTTTAAATACCTTTTTCTTAGAGATTCCTGTAATGTCCCTTTCCTACTTGTAAAATGTAAATGCGTAGAAGCTGCTGAAAATTACCTGAGAAGAAACTGGCTAGTGAAGAACTATTGCTTCTTTGAAGAGGGGATAATTACTTCCCACTGTTATAGGGCATCTCAAACCAATTCCAGTTTACAGAAATAAAAACTACTCAACATTTCTGTATGTCAGTCACAAACCTGCTAACTGTACTCAAGCAAGTAGTGTCATGAAATCAACAAATAATCATCTAAGGTAAGCAGTGACCTCCTTGAAAGTGATTATTAAAATGTAATGTCAGTTACAGGTGTCTTTAAAAACATGTAGCATTTCTTTCTTAAGTGTTTTTAAGGAGACTCTCTCTTGTATTTTAAATTCTTACTTTCAGGTTGTGCCTCTTTGTATGACTCTTGTTTTTATTGAGTATTAGAGCTGGCCAAATATAACAATTCAGTTTTTCAGGAAATGTCAAGGTTTCAAAATTTCTTGCATTTTTTTCATTGAAAAGAAAAGAAAACATATGAAACATTTTCATTAGATTTTCATGGAATTTTGTGGAAATGTAAGTTTATTTTATTTTATTTTATTTTATTTTATTTTATTGAAGTAGTCTCAATTCTGGACTGTTTGTGTCCAGGGATTGTCTGGCCACTTTAAAGAAGAGGGAGTTGTTATGCTTAAAAGAAGCACATGGGATCTTTTTCAGGGGGATAAGGCAACATGCCTCATTTGACAGTATAACAAGTAGCATATGCATTTATGCGTGTGCGCATGTGCGCACGCACACACACATACAAACACACATATCCTGCTGATGGAATAATTACCAGTCTGTCGCTCAGCCCAGTCTTTTGGCCAGATAGGCCAGGTGCGAGGTAGGAGCCAGGTTCATTTCAGTCCGGACTGATATCCCTTCTGGTCCTGATATTATCAGGGCAGAACCCGAAGAACCATACAAGACACCCCATCTTATATAGGATTTTCCTTCCATGCAAGTCTATGCATTTTGCCTTGTCAGGCCTTAATCAGTCATTCAGCATCACAATCAATCTTCGTATGACATGTGCTTATTGGGAAGAAGTTGTTCTCATAGTCATCTGATATCAGTATGGTGACAACCCCCCAGCGAAGGTTGTGATTGGTTCCCTATCAAAGGGTGCTTGTCTCTGGCTTCAGGGTTGGTTGGTCTGTCCGAGTAGTCTGCATCTTCAATGTGCTTTGATTTTTATTTGGTGCTTCTGAGTCTTCAGCCCCTCCTCTGACCATTTATAGAATTGCAGCATGGAACAAAGGGGTACTTCTAAGTCACTTTAATAAAGTTACAAAACCTTTCAACATTAAACTTCTTTCTATCTACTACGAGGCCTAACTAACACTAACATCACTATGTATTACAATATTCCATCCCTTCACTGTAACATGCTAACATCAAACAGAGCTGGAGCTAAGATAACAAAGCTGCCTGGCCCTGTGAGGCCTACATCTTGTATTTAAGTTTAATCCAGTCCTTTTGCTATAACATACGTTTGTTACAACTGACTTATTAGTTACAAAATTCCATTCCAGTGCTAGATGGTGAGACTAACATTTCGCATTGTGTTGGCCTAGTGGTTTGGACACAGCTCTGGGATATCCCACCTCCAGTCTCTACTTCGCCTGCTTTGAGAAATTCTGTTCTTAAGGATAACGTTAACCTTGGTCTCCCACATCCGGGACCATGTAACATGAGAGTTAGTCTCCCTCTAGTACCTTGATCAGCAGCCTATATTAGGGGAATTAATTTATCTTGCTCTCTAATGATCCATGAATCCTGCACTTAGAACATGTCCTTTGTGAAATATTCAGGCTTTCTTTAATTAAAAAGGTTCCAACTATACTTACCCTATAGATACTGACTGATGATTTAGCAATTTCATAAGTCCCATTTAACTGCACTTACAGAACTGTTTCTAGCAAGCCAGTGTCCAATATATTTTTCTTTTAGCTGTTTTGAAATAAACATTTTTAAGAATTTATGGAGGGGAAAATTTGGAATGCAGCAGAATCATGTATAGCAAATCTCAGACATTTCCCATTGACTAAGTTTCTCATTTCAAATTCATTCTATTTCATCATCTTCAATTATGCTTCAGCACCATGCATAAGATGAAAAGAAAGCCTACATTACAAATACACTTTCTAGCCTTCGTGAGCAATTTTCTTTCATTAAGTCCAGTCACTAATAGTTCAATTCTGTTATAGTTATGTTTGGAAGGTGGACAGGAAGATTTTTAAACTCCATGTTGCCTAGCGCTTGGCTTCTTAAAAGAAACTGCTGTGTCAAATGATATTTATGTCCTGTGTAAATACTTGGAAGTAAGCATTTATACCAGTAGCACTTAACATTAAAAATGGAATATTAAATGAAATGTATAAACATAATTTTAAAGATAACAGAATAATACCTTTTAAATGTTATGAGATGAAGCATAAAATGCATAGTAAATATTATTTTAAACTAAATTAATTCTGATACAATAATTAGGTAAAATTTTTCTAAGGCATGAGAACACAAAACATATTATTGTGTCCTTGAATTTATGGTAATATTTAACTTTTCTGAAAATTATTTTCTGATTCATTTCATAGACTAGAATGTCTAGAACCTATTGTTTGCCCCATCTGAGATACATTTCTATAATATATTTGTGGGAAAGCATATTGTGTAAATACAGCCTGCAATTTTAATGTACTTCATGTTAGTTACCATATTTTATTTCTTGGGTTGGCATAGGTATTTTTCCAGGCTGTTCAACTGACTTTGATATTAAGGATTTAAATCAGGAAAAGTTACATTTCTGAGTTCATAAATATTCCTATTTCCACCATCTTTTCAGCAAAATGTACCACAAAGAGTCATCATATTGGCTTTTTAAAATTCAAATGTAATACTTGTGATAATATTAATACTATTTTCAAGTTATTCTTTAATAATACATCGTATGAGTTTTGTACATTGTCCTATCTCTTCAATCACTATAGAAGGTATCTGAAACTTGTTTTTGTTTATAATTTGCTTTTGTTTTCCACTCACGAGGAAAGTTTCATCAAATACAACACCCCAGGCTCCAGAATATATTGAGGGATCTATAGCAAATTTTCAGATGAAATAGCTTGATTCAGTGTGGATTGCAGAAAATAATGAGCTTTGCTGAAAGAAATGAAAAGGAGAGGGTCTATAGTGTTCTTTTTTCTTAGAGAGAAGAAAAATAAGTCATTTCAGAAAGATAACTCAATTGTTTAAATAAATCCTACAAAAAGTTAATCAATATTATCTGTCCAGTATATTATAGTTAAGGCAATTAAGTTTTAAGTATCTTGTATCACTACATGGATTTGTAACCATTCTGTTTAGTTTATAAACATACAACTTGCTTCTTAATTTTAAAGTTATTTTATACCTGTTGCATTGCATATACATAATTTTCACTTTGCACATGATGATTGTAACACCACCTTTTTCAGGATGGCGGAAGTATCATTAGAGATACATAGTAAATATTATTATTTTAAACTAAATTTATTCCAGTTCTAGGAGAAAGGCAATCTCCATTAATTATAATTATAAGATGGGTGAGGTAATATATTTTATTGGACTAATTTCTGTGGGTGAGAATGACACAGACTTTTGAGCTATACAGAGCTCTGCTTGACATCTTGGAAAGGTGCTAACAGTGTCAAAGCAAAATAAAAGGTCAAACGGTTTAACATAAATAATTAGCACATTTTCTAAAGTACTATTGAAAGTGTAAGGGCCCATTAATGCTCCCTCATACAATTGTTATCGGGGCACTTAGTGCACTGAAGAAGGTACAGCACATTATTGTGCTATGAATAGCACAAGTCTTGAAAGATGCATTGTGGGATGTGTTGATATTTGTATCACAGGAGAAATGTCTGACAAGGTCTGGTGCCACTTTGATTTGGTATGTCCTGATGTAGATAACTTGCTTCCAATGATGAGTTTGGGGAGTTTGGTAGATTGTTTAAGTACACAGAGAGAGTCAGGAAAGATTTCTGTCCAGATAAAGTCCCCATGGAGTGTAGGCTTTAGTTATTTGATGATTCCCTGTGTGTCCTACTATAGGTCGGTAGGTGACAACTAGAGGGTATGAGTGCAGAAGATGGAGGTCCGCAAGAGATCTTAAAAATGCATTGCCTCTATAGGCTTCTGCTTAAAAGCTCCCCAAGGTCACATTTCCTTGGCCTTGAGAGAACCCAAGAAGAAGCACTTGTAGTATCCAAAGGGATACTCCAGTTCCTTTAACACAAGAAAAGATGAATAAAAAGAGAAAACAAACTGTAATCTCTGATAGCTGTCCTTTCAGTCTTAGGCATGCATACACAGTCCTCCTATTACCTTCAAGAATACAAGAATCAAATCACCACCTTAAAAAAGGTGATTTTTTTAACAAAATGAAAAGATACCTGCTAAAGCATACTTGCTTGCTAGGTGTTTTAAAGCAACTGAGAAAAGAACAATTTAAAAACACAGAGAAGTTCTATCCCTGGATACAGCTTAAAATACAGTGTATGGAGGTGGGGAGTGGCATATGGACTTAGCACAGAGAAGTTTAACCAAACAACAAAGCAAGAAAATAACCCAATCATATCTAAATAGACATTTCATTCCCTGTCTACTCACAGATCTGTGCTTCAAGGTCTAGTCCATTTCCATCCCCAGCAGTATACCCTCTAAGATTTTCCATCCAGGAGTGGAGTGTGTTTTGTCTTGCACACCAATATTGAGGTCATGTGAACTTGTTCAGATGTGTGCCACCCAAGTTTATATATATATATATATATATATATATTACAATGTTATAGAAGAAAGAATATTAAAACAAGAGATGATTAATATGGTACATGACTTTAAATGTTTATTTAATATGAAGTGGAAAAAAAAGAAAATTAATACTGCAAAGTTTTCAGTATGTTAGATTAGCCTCAAAGCTGCTCTAAATCTCCACTTTCCACAGTCCCATAGAAGTCATAGGAGGTCACAGATAAGCACAGTGCAGTAGTGCTAATACTGTGGCAGCAGCGGCTAAGCTCTTTAGAATAACTGAGTCCCAGGGAAACTGCCCTCTTTACCTCTCCCCCAAACAAGCCTGGAAGGGCATTAGCTGCTGGGATCGGTGGCAATACATGCATGCCACTAAAAGTCAGACATCGTAGCTCCTGTTTATCAGCTCTTTTTCTGACAAAATACTTCCACATCCAACAAACAGCATTCACATTGTCAGCAGGAGAAGGCCCTGCCCACCACATACTGATCACACATGACAAAACTTCTGTCTTGGGAGGCAAGGGGTAACATCTGTGAAGGATATGAGTTTTGTCATTCAGTGGCCAGTATAGATATAGCCAAGCCTGCTGACAGACAACTGAGCTGCAGCAGCCTGAAAATTGCAGCTTTTCAGAACCCTGTGCACACACGTTGACAGTAACAGAATTACATGTACCTGAGCTATCACTGGGCCAATTCATGCTCAATATTTAGACAAATGTCTTCAGTGTATCGTTAAAGACACTACTATAATATCCTAGCCAGATAAATTAGCAGCTAGGGAGGACTACTTATTATCAGTGTGCATCTACAGTTAGTTCATTGGGACTTTCAAAGGACTATGCACACTCAAAATTACACTAATATTATATAGGACTTCCTTTACTTGCTTTATCTATAGAGGAAAGTGGAATACGTCTTCTGGACTGTATTGGGAAGAGTGACCAGAAATGGGTATTATTAAGGACAGACGTAATTTATGGCAAAAGCACAAGACACTTATGTAAATAGTGTTTGTGCCAGTACTGGGAGATGAAGAACGCATTTGACAACAGTTTCAGTTGCATTTAGTAGTAAAAATTTCACTATCAGTAGTTTTACAGAGAACACCAAGCAAGTAATAATTTCAGGTTAATAATGTTTCAAAGAAGAATACAAAGGAAGAATTGCAAAGCATTCCTCCTACTTGTGCTGATATTGTTATTGTTGGAAGCACAAATAGCAGCTTCTCGTTTCTGGTTCAAAATCAGACAATCTTTACCCTCACCCCAGCACTCTTTTGAAAGCAAAGAGTAATACAGACATGTATGTTTTAGATGGACCATGGCTTTGCTTTTTGTAATACTGAAGAATGTATAGATATTCCATATTCCACTGCTTATGATTACTACAGCAAATCTCTTTTTCCTTCCATTTTTAAAGATTATTTTATTTCAGTACAAGTATGGGAGAAGGAAGTCTAATATCAAGTACATTAAGCATACCACCAACATCTGTAAAAACGCTACATTTTAGTCTTCAAGGACATTTCAAAACAGAGTGATTCCATTTCAAATATATTAGAATATATATTTACAGAGTAAGCTCCAAAATTAGAGCTGTAGTAAAACAGCTTCCAAAATGTTATTTTGTGTGCATCTGTTCTTTTTTTAAATAAGTGTAAACATTTATTTACATACCTGTTTTATCACTATAGCTGATTTACAGCTGTGTGAGAGCAGAATTTGTCCCATTCAAGACTGAAGAGATGGGGATTTTGTTCTGATTCTGTCTTTTCTATCTCCCACCTCCAACCCAGTGTTTGAGCCACACAGCCCTGCCCCAGAGCAGCCGCCTGCCCAGCATTCGGCCGCTGCCTCAAACTCTGGGCAGCAATCCTACTGCTGCCTCAACCTCCGGCGGCAGCACCCCGCTCGCCTGCTACTCCAAACCCTGGCAGCAGCAACCTGCCTGCTACGTGACTGGAAACCCCGGAGGCAGCAACCTGCCTGCCCACCCATAGCCCCAAACCCTGGTGGCAGACACCCTCCCACAGCCTCAAATGCCAGCAGTAGACACCCACTCTCCTGGTTGCAGCCTAAAACACCGGCAGCAGGCACCCTCTCTTCCACCTGCAACCCCAAACCCTAGTGGCAGCCAACCCACCTGCTCACAGCCCTAAACACCAGTGACAGACATACACCCGCAGCCCTAAATCCAGTGGCAGCCACCCATCTGCCTGCAGCCCTAAGCCCTGGTGGCAGCCAGAACTGCCAGCTCCCAACACAGCCCCATCCACCAGAGTAGCGGTCTTGTCCCCGCCCATCATGTGGCCCCAGCAATGGGAGCAGCCACGCCACTCACCTTGTAAATCCAGCAGGCAGATGAGTGCCTCTGTGCAGCTGTGTGAAGAAGGTGGGCAGGAGGGCTTAGAATTTTTTGTGTGAGGCTGTGCAGGCACGCACCTTAGAGGAAACAGTGATCCCTGGTATTCTTTGTAGCCATGGTAGTTCTCCCTGGTTCAATTCATCTTGTTCCCCCAACTCCTGGCTTAAAAATCACAAAGAAGAAAAACCAAGCAGGGTTTCTTTCATTTCAAAACTCAATAGATTCCCCCATTGGCTCTCCTGGCTCCTTACCAACACCTCCTAGCTCAGTGGTTGTCAATCTGTGGTCTACAGACCAGTAGTCTTTCCCTCCCCTGTGCGGTTTGAGCACCAGCTTCAGCTTCCTGCTGAGGGGGAGGATGGAGAGAAAGCCTCGAGCCTCACTGTGTGATCTGTCACAGGCAAGAAGCATTTTCCTCCCTCCTCACTCCCCGCCAGCTGGGAGAACAGCAGCATGAAGGTGCATTGCTTGCTTGGAGGCTTTCTCTACTGTTCCCATTGGCCAGAATATGGGACCAGTGCAGCGTGTGAAGGCAAGTTAGTGCCACCCTAGCCCCTCATGCCCAGACCACTGGACAGATACCCTACCCTCTTTCCAAGACCACACACCGTCAGCCTGCTCCTGGACCCACACCCTTCTCCCCTGGACAGACACCCCACTCCTAGCCTGCTTTTGCACACTCCCCCAGACCAGAAACCTAATCCACCCCCCCCCCCCAGCCTGCTCCTCCACCCTCCCTTGCTCCTGCCCTCTCACTCCTGGCCAGACACCCTACTCCCACCCTGCTCCCACACCCTCTCTCCCACATAGACCTTGCGCCCTCACCCCCTTCTGCACTTCACCTCCTTCCCAGATCCTACACATCCATCCCTCTTGCTGGCAGCCCTGTCCCCAACACTGAAAACGTCATTTTTTGTCTCAACCCCTGAGCCTAGGTGGGGTCCACACAATCCACTAACCCTGGAATCCCAGATGAGTTAATCTGACCTATGGGAAGCCCTGAACCTCAGTCCCCCCCGTCCCTCCCCCTTCCCCAATGAGGTTGGAGTGCCAGAGGTGTGAAGTGTCTCAGTTGCTTCTCACTTGTGTAGTCTCCAACTGATTTTTCTGTGGGTCAGTAACCCCTAACCCCTAAAAAGGTTCTCCACCCTTGCCATAAATAAAGGAAACATGGAAATTTCTGGTGTTGGGCGTAAATTAATATTTTACTTCACTTAAAATGAAGTTTGATAAATTAACATGAGAAACTTAAAGCACTTAATTTAAAATCTTAAATAGATTAATATTTCCTTTCTTACTGGTTAAATTAAATGATTCTCCCTAGCTGAAACATTAGCAAAATGGCTTGGGTGTAATTATGTAATTAATGGCGAGGCTCCATTAGCAACTGCTGGTCCCCGGAAAGGTTTGCATTGAGCCAGGTGGGCCATAGGCCAAAAAGTTTGAGAATCATTGTCCTAGCTACCTGAGTTTAACCTTCTGGTTACTGAATGCTGGGATGTTCTGGAAAGGCCAGGATTCCTCCTATCTATCACTTGATGCGTGTGCAGATTTTCTCAGCCTAGTAGGTATATACCTTGGAGCTACTGATATGATGTCCTTTGTTCCTTTCAGCTTACATCCATTAGATTTCCCTGACCCGTTCTTGCATTAATAATGACCATATAGGTCTGAACACTTTTAGAAGCTTTTACCTACAAAGAGCCCTTTATTCAGCAGAGTTTGGAAGTGAACAAAAGTTCAAGTTGTCAGTTAACTGGCTATATACTATTTCAGACGTTTGTGTTTATTTTTTTCTTAAAAGTAACTTAAAGCCAAATATTGAGGCGTTGGTGTCTTTCAGAAATAAATATATTATTTAGGAGTTTAATTTTTAAACCCCCCAAAAATGTCTCACATTACAGCCATAATTTATCTAGCTAAGCAAATGTACTGCATCATGCATATAATTAATCACAGTATCCAACTGTCTTTCTTTAGCCAAAAAGTTGAATGAAAAACGTAAGCGTGGGAAGGAAGAGTGAGGCTTGTACCTTTGGTTTCAAATAACTAACTGCTTGTTTTTTCCCTACTCACCTAAATTGTTCATGTTAGAATAGGAATCAGGGCCATTTTTAAATCATCTAAAACAGCCTCATGTGGCCCACAGCCTGTTTGTTTGCAGCCAGCGGTGAAGTTTGGATTTATGCAGGGCTCAACACACGACATGAGGATAGGAGCCAAAGCGAAAAAGTAGTCAATATAATGGTCTTCTGTTGATATGCGTTTTAGTAGTTAAATTCCTGGACTGTCGTTGCTCATTAAAAGTGCTGTCATATGGGTGGAAATCGGATAAGTATTTCATTGTATTAACATCAGCAGGAGTGACTTACATGGGGCCTGCGTATTGTGTAGTCTTGCCTTAATCTTTGTATTCATACCTGTTTGTGTGAAAGATGTACATGCATGTACATGCAACCACACTTAAGTTGTGGCCCTCGGCATGCGCTGAGAGTATCATTGTGGCTCCCAGAGCTTCCAAAATTGAGCTAAAAGAATCTAAAGCTGAGCTCCACAAACGTTTATACTTTCAACCAAGTCATAGCTTTCTCTCATACTAAAATGCTTCTACAATTTTCCAACCTGCTCCCTTCCTTCTCAAAAGCAGGTTTGAAACCTCATAACTACATAGCAATTGCAATTAATTAATATTTTACAACAGATTAGATTGAGAGAAATCAATGTGCTCAATTAGTAAAATGTCACTAGACATTGCCAGCATGTTTAGATTCAGTATTGTAGATCTGGTGCTCTAGATTTTCTAAATAAAAAAATATTTATTTTCTGAATAAAAACACTGTTTTATTAATAATGCTTATACTTTCTATATGAACAATAAGTGACATCTGCAGTAGCATAGCTGGAGGCAATGTACTTTAAGTCTTCGATTGACTTCCCTGACTTCTCTTGACCAAATGCAGTACTGGAGTCAACAGGGATGCCATCGGGGTTGACTTGGCAAGTCCTTATTAGACCTGTTAAATCAAACCCTTGAGGATCAATCTCTACAGTGTCGATCTCCTGGTAAGTTGAGACATGTCCTGGGGCCCATTTGAGAATGATTTCATACTATGATTATTGTATAGTGAATCCAAAACTCATGCACAGGAATTTAAAACATGATTTCTCTTTAGCATGAAAAACAAATCAGTAATGCTAATTCAGCTTCATCTATAGAAGTCCATGATTACAAGCACGTTTTAAAATCTTACGAAACACTGACACATTTTATGAGAGTAAAACTGGGATGAAAGCCTTTTCACTCCTGGTTGTCAAAACATTTTTGAAATCCTCAGGCCTTGAAAATTAGCTTACTGCCATCACAGCAGTCTGCAGCCGCAAGGCCCATTATTTTAATTTCTTACTGCAGTTCCTGTTGAGAAATCAAGCTATGCAAGCTCTTGTTTTACATAAACCAAACATGATTATAGATATCGTATGTCTCATAGCGTGACAAGAGTGACTAATGTCAGAAACTGGAAATTAGATGGAGTATCTCTATGGATATTCAACCTATCACACAAGGCAGTCATTCTTTATATACAATTTTGTTTGTTTCTGACTCTTGCATGAATTAGTATAAAAGAACTGAAATAACTATGCTTTTCCACAGTGCATGATTGATTTCCAAGGTTGAATTTCGAAGTGATTATGTAAATGGGGAAAATTGTTATTTTTAAATGAGGATTCTATTCCAACCTCACTTGCAATAGGTCTCACATTCTTCTGAACTTTTAATTCTAAAAGTGTCATCCTAGGAGACACACATTTGAATTATATATCAGTATTTGTGTTCAGCATATTTGGTGTGTATCAAACAAAGAGAGAGAGGAGGACAGATTTTCATATCCAAGGTGAGTTGAGGAGAATAAAAAGAGTGGAAGAAACTAGTTCCAAACTCTGTTAGAACTCTCCAAATTTTCTTCACATTTTCCAGTAATATTTCACAGAAGGTTGAAATTCTGCTTTTTAGAAAGGATTTCAGTTCAGGACTATAATACATAAACCAACTACAGAGAATCAGGTCTGTTCATATGTTGATTTCATTGAGATGAGTGCCAATGAACTCCTTTAAAATCAACAGTTACATAGATGTAAAAGAGACACAAGTAGAATCCAATAAGGCATTTCAAGATTGTTATTTTCATAGTAGAGGACCTCTTGGCTATCCCTATTTTTTTGCATACTCCAACTCCATACACAAATATTCAGATATAAACACACCTAAAAGCCTCACAGTACGGCCACCAATGCTTCCTGCCGAGCAGAGGAAGTAGTAGACCCAGTACATCTTTGAAAATAAGAGTCTTCCAGCAATAGCAAGGTAACACTACTGGTTAGTTCAAAAAGACTTCTTATCAATGAAACAGACTGCACTCTACAAATGTTTGCAGGTTTAGTCTCAGCTGCAGCAGTAAGCTTATTGACCAGACACACCAGTGAATAAAGACACAGCATGCAGAGTGTGGGGTTAAGTGGCAAGCTGCAGCTTTTTAAAGCTAGTTTAAGAATGGAGTCAATAGCACCCTAACGCTCTTTCCCTTCACCATCTTGTAATCTGGCCAGCACTTTGTGAAATCTTTATTCCTCCTGATGGTTTGGTCAAGCCCTGATGTGTCTCTCCTCCTGTTTATTCCTCCCCTTCTCCTGCTGGGATGGTGGGGGAGGGGTGGATTCTGTGCATGAACACTGTCAACTTGACATAACATGCCATTCCTGCTCAAAATACAATACTTATTTTAAACTGTGCATTGTTTGTCATGCACTGTAAGTAGTAATGACACCCTCATCAAAAGCTCAGTCATTCTGACTGGCTGAAAAGGGAACAGAAGAGAATGAGGGGAAAGTCAACAGCATTTCAGGGTCTCGGTATTCAGTATAATTGCAGATGTTACTTAGATGACTTGACTTCTGTGATTAATCACTGACCTTACAGAATAAGAGCAAAGTAGCTATGCAATGCAAGAAAAACATCAAAAGTTCTAGCTTTATTGTCATTTGAGACATAAATTAATATCTTCTTTTGGACTTTAAGCATTTTTTATATTTGCTAAATCAATCTAAGCATTGTTTTAAACTCTACCATATTTTAGTAGTCTGACTTAGTGGGTTAAAATGAAAACTGCCTTATTTGAAACAATTGGTGGATCATATGAAACATTTTAAAGGCGGCAGAAAAAAAAGAAAACATGAATGTTAAATTTTCTGCTGACATCAGCCATATCTTCTAATTGCTCAGGTATGAAGGTCTGTATCTTCCAGGATATTCTCACAGTATATTTTGCACATGTAACAGATATGGCAGTTTCTTTCCATGCATTTGGAAGCTCTTACTATATTAAATTTATACATCACTATGGGCCAGGAATTGTATTTAATTCCATGAGGCAGAAATCACCCTTTACTGGAATGAAGGCCAGTGAGTGTTGGGATTAGGTAAATTCACTTAGGTTGCAACATCTTCTGAGAGCCAGAGTGCCCTGGAGAAGTTAACATATCCTGGGTCAAACTGGATTCTCTAGAATAGGCAGAAAACTCTGTAGCCTAAGACAAGTTATAGCTGGGGAGCTGGAAGCAGGGGAATAAGTAGACTATAGAGAAGGAATGTAGGTGCCATTGCCATGAACGGTGATAGCTTTCTTACAGGCATGTAACAGTTGCACATCCATATGTGTGAGGTCAAAACATGGAGGCCATGTGTATATGTATTCCCACTAATGAAAGATGGTATGCTGCAGAATATTTCTGCATTATAAGAAAGCAGTATTGTTTCTTTGTTTTAAAAATGATCTGAGTCTAGAACAATATACATTTAAAACTACTTCTAGTGTAGAACATAGTTTGCAATAAAGGGGGAGGTAAAAAAATATCATCTTAAGGATCTGAGCTTTTTTTTTTTTTTTTTTTTTTTTTTTTTTTAATAAGGCTTTGACCTGCAGACCTTTCTTAGGCAAAAATCCTTGTGGCCTAAATGAGAGTTTTGCTTACGGAAAGAATAAAGGATGGGCCTTTTGTACCTAGGGCTTCGTGACCCAACTAGCCACTGTGACTGTATACAGAAGTAAAGAGTAATAAAGTAAGTGTCTTATCAGGAAAGTATTCACAAGTCAAAGTGAAACAGAGAAAAAAATACGTAGGGTTTATTGTCACCATGTCTGAGATTGCTAGGTGGAAACCATGGAGAAAGTTGGAGAAAATTCCCACAAAAAAATAAAGCTTTTTAGTGGAAAAGAAACTGGTTTATAGAACAGAATTCACAAAACATGGTGGCTCAGTTCACTAAATGCTTTCACTGTTGTTGTCAGGGAACAGCCTGCAGCAGAAGCAGTCTCCTGGCAACCCTGATTAGCACAGCTGGGCCTGATAGAAGCTGATTGATTGACTGTGCCACCTGACTGAGCCTGCTGACTCCAGGGGCCATATTTAAGCTCAGCAGCAGCAGTTTAGCTGTTTCTCCATGTGTTCTTTCCCTGTACTTATGCTTGGTCCTGTTCTTGCCTTTGCTGTCCCACAGGGCCAACAGCCATTGTGGGCCCCAGGGCAAGGTTAAGTTTTATTTCATTGATAAGTATCAATGTTATGATATCAGATATATAACTTAGGGGTTTTAATTTTGCCACCACATCTGTGGAATGCAGGATTTAGCTTCAATCCCATGGAATTTAGAACTCTGAAACCTGATGCTCTATTTCTGAGTGTTTTAGAAGCTCCATAGAAACAGATATTAGTTAGTGTAACTCAGGGAGAGATAAACTGACCGTCCGTTAACCTGGAGTTTCAACTAACTAAATTCAAAAATTGGGGAAGCACCTAATAATCAAAAGTCTATTTTTTTAGAATGCTTCAGTCAGCTGTCTCAGTCATTGTTTCTCAAGGTTGATAGTTTATGAGCCAAAAATGGTCTCATAGGGCAGTAGTCTCCAACCTTTTTACACCCAAGATCACTTTTTAAATCTCAGAACAGGCGAAGATCTACTGCCCCGCCCCTTCCTTGACGCTCTGCCCTCTCTATTCTCCTCCTGTCCATCACTTGCTATCCCCAGCCCTTACTTACACACTCTGATAAACAGTTTATTTTTAAATTATGCGATGCATAACATTAAAATCAGGGGTTTATAGTTATGAAATAAATGGTCTGTTTTTTATTCATGCTATTTAAATCTAAAATGAAGCATTTATAATTATACATTTTGTGGGGACAGAGTTCTGCGGCTAGGGGCAGGGGAGAGGGAACAGGGTCCTGGGAAGGCAGAGGTCAGGGTTCTGCAGCAGAGGACAGAGTGCCAGTGGAGACAGAGTTCAGGGAATGGGGACAGAGTTCAGGGAGTGGGGATGGGAGAGTGGGGACAGAGTTCGGGGAGTGGGAACAGGAATGGGGACAGAGTACTGTGGCTGGGGAGTGGGGTGCCAGTGGAGGAGGAGAGTCCCCTGCATCTCCCTCCTCCCAGGATTCTCCCCTCCCCCCAGGGAAACCAGCCTGTACCTGCCCCGGGGCTGACCCCACGCAGCGCAGGGAAGCCCTGAACGTGCCTGGCCCGGGGCCAACACCCCCGCCCCCCGTGCAGGGAAGCCCCGCGCATGCACGTGCCTGCCCAGGGGGCTGACCCCCCGGTGCAGGGAAACCCTGTGCGTGCTTGCCCCGGCACCAACCCCCCCGCGCAGGGAAGCCCTGTGCATGCCTGCCCAGGGGCCAAGCCCCCCCCCCACACACACACACGCTTGAGCCGGGAAACCCCCTGCGCGCCTCCTGCGGGGCTGACTCAGCCCTCCTTGAGGTAAGTAGTGGGGCTTCTCAGGGGTGGGAGGGAAATGGGGGTGGGGAAGACAGGATGCCTCGTGAGTGACTGGTCGAGGCCTCACGATCGACCAGTAGCTCGCGATCGACCTGTCGGTGACCACGGTCATAGGGCCTTTCTAGTACTTAATTAAATGAAATTTTTTTTAGGCCAAATAGTGGGAAAACTAAGGTATTAGCTAGGATAAAGTTCCATGAGAGGGATAGTCCCTTATGAAGTGATCTCAAGAATGAAAAAGTTTGAGAATCACTATGGGGGGAGGGGGGGAGGAGTTCAGTGGAGATCCAAGAGTTCCCTGCTGCTCTTTGTCTTATACTCCAGAATTTCATGCTTCAGAGTTTGTCAGGTGTCTGAAGAGGTCAGGAATGAATTCTCCACTCTCGTTCTGGTTTGATTTTTTTGTTTCCCTCCTTTCTCTGAAGCTTCAGAGATGACCACAAGTGAAGATGGAACACTGGACAGTGTAAGTCAGCACTGGAAGGCAGTACAAGCAGGTGGGACTTGCTCACATGGTCACTGTGATACCCTGCCATAGATAGGGTCTGGAAGGAATTTTTTTAACAGGTCCAATCTACCAGGATCAGGAGATTTTTTTGCCTTTCTTTACAAAAGGATAATCTAAGTATTTCTCACCAAATAAGTTCCCTGACATTACAGGGGCCCCAGTCATTAGTGCACCTCATTGCCATGAGGCTTTTCCGGTGACACACAACAATTTAGTCTCCTGAGAACTATACTACTTTAGACTAATCCAGGTTATTGGGATGAATACGTGTGTAATTGGGCTGGAGTTGGCGGCCTCTGATAAACAAGAGGTCAGACTTAGCTAGTCTGATGCTCCCTTTGAGACATAACTTCTGTGACTCTGTCAGTAAGCTATGCCACTTAAAATATAAAAGAGTTAAGTACAATTTGCATATGTATGCTTTGTCTAGTTATGGATTCTATTTATTGATCAACCAGATGGAGGAGTGTAATAGGTAAGAAGTAATAAATCATCCTTTTTATATTTAATTTTGGCTTACTTTCTAATAAACTTTGTAATGTAACATAACACATGGTGATATATTTTATATTAGCATGTTAGATTATGGTGTATTCCAGCTAGAGAAACCTCTGAATACCAGGATAACATTTAAGCATTAACCTATATGAATAAACAGACTGAATCTTTCTTTTGTTTCGTTACTTATAATAATTAAATTACTTTGAATGTATTGGGACATATTCTGAGATCCTTTAATAATTATAATTGATAATTATTACTCCTTGTTCAGATAAAACTTCCACAGATGTTAACTTGTGTCATAAGAGGTGTAGCATTCTTGTTAGCTGAACCCATTACCTTACAAAGATATGTCATCTGCTGAGAAATGGGTAAGTGGATTCTATTTGCTCATTGAGGAAGGTGGCTGATCATGTCACCTGAATTTGTTGGCAGTAACTCTTTAGGGAGAAGGGAATCTGGGTTGAATCTGAAAAGTCCTGAAGGAGGAACTCAAGGAGCAGTCATCTCAGGGACAATGCTTGTGCTGAACTTAAATATTTTAGTATAATTTCTTTCTAAATTAAACAAGCCCCAAGAAAGGAGTGAGTGTTTGACTTCATTCAAAATATGGACTTTGTTTTACTATAGGGTAGGAAAATCATCTGCATGCCAGGGTTTGCTTAGCCATTTCCCTAAGGGTTTGTCACTTGGTTGTGCTTTTGGATCCCCTCCTGTCTTTTAGGAGATTATTCCTTCTTCGTGCTATTCTTCTTTTCTTTTTCAGAGTTCCAGGTTCACATGCTAAAGAAACAATTAGTACTATATTAGTGTCTCTTATTTTTGATAGGTATGGGAATGAAAGTGTTAATTCCTTAATTCCTTAATAACCAATTTGGAAATCTGAGGAAAATATTTTCGACTGAACAAGATCTATTGCTGTAGGCCTTTCTCACACTATAAAAACGTATTCACTTCAGCTGGACTTTTGTCACATTAAGGAAGGGCTCAGGACATTCCTGCCCTAGGGAACAATATAGGATATAACTATGTGTAAAGAGGTTTTCCTAATGAGTTAGGATGACTTTATTTGGGACCTTGACACATGCATATGGACAGTAGGCCTAAACTCCCTTCTTAGTTACAACAGTATCACTCTTCACAGTGTACTTCTGCAAATGTAACAAAAATATGATATTTTTATTGGTAGATCAAGAGTGACAATTTTTGCAACAGTTCTGTAAATCTGCAAATTTCATGTGAAAACAAAGTATTATCGCTTAATTTTTAACTATATTGGAATCTCAGGGCTCTATATCTTGATATTACAGTTGCATGCATCATGGCTTTCTTACAGACTATTTCATTTGCAAAAAAAGCATGGCTGTACATATGTCTCTTGGTAGCATTTCTATCGCTGCATATTTTACGAAGAAGAATTCAAACAGCTTCTCTTCTCACAACTATTCACATGGCTATGAATCAAATCCCAGTGTATGAAATGGGGTCTCAGCAAAGATTCCATAGTTTCCATCAACAACTTATTTCAACCCACTTCCCCCTCTGATTTAGTCAGAACCGAGTAATTATGTCTGAAATGTATGGGCTTCCTTCAGAGCAGGTAGATTTAATTAAAATATTTGGCAGGGTTATACATTTGAAAATTACATGATAAACTATTCCTCAGTTTTTAATGTTACGTGTGGGTTGGTCTAGAAACTCGGTATTTGGTTTATTCTCATGTAGTTAGTGAGGATTGGTGCCTCTTGAAATCCTGCATGGTGTTTTTACTAATATAGATCTTAGAAGCCCTGCAGAACTAGACACAGCAGACAGAAGGGAGAGGCTCTTTGAAGTGGTGTTTACAGACTTCAGAAAGTACTTAGACCTTCTATAGAGAATCTGCCCAATGGCAGCTCTATTGCAATTGGAACAATCAAATACATTTTTTGTTGGTCAGAGAGCTTGCAGTTAAGCTCCATGGAGTAGAAAAGTATGTTAGTCCAATACTTGAAGCATCACTGGCATTCACAAAACTGTTGCTTTACTGCTGCCTAACTCTGTAGGTGCCTTGATTTACACCAGTCAAGTTGCCAAGGCATCTATATTTCTGCTACTGCATATGCACACCACCTCGGTCCTGATGCTGCTGAGCACCTCTGCGTCAAACTCATGCCTAACCCCCAGTAGCATTCCAAAATTAGGCATTCCCCCTGATATCTCACATGTAGGACCTGATCTGGTGGGTATATTCAGAGACCAGGAAAGTCTCCCACTTCCAGCTGAGTTCCCTAAGCACTGATATATGATGATGATCCCTAATCCTGAACCTTTTCCACTTTGTATTAAATAGTTATTTCAGCAGCAAGCCTTGATATAGGCACAGCCCACACTTAGGTGCTGTCAGCTGATGGTCAGGGCAGTAAGTGGTGTGTGTGTGTGTGTGTGTGTGTGTGTGTGTGTGTGTGTGTGTGTGTGTGCACTATACACCCGAGACTTCAACTGCTGAGACCGGGATCCCTTGCAGCGGGCAACCTGGAGGAGGTTGACGAGCGCCCCAATAAGTTTGCAGGGAGAGCTTATTACACTTCAGATTTTAGCTGCTAGAATCTGTGATTCCTTCGCAGCAGGCAGCCTGGGGGAGGCTGAGAAGTGCCCTAATGAATCTGCCACCTGGGAGTGACACAAATCCAAACGCCCAAGCTCTCCCTATATCTGTCCCTTAAGACCGGCTGAAGTTCTTTTAAATTGTGCCTGGTTCTGTTACAGCAACTGAAGGAGTCAGGTTGAAGCTTAAACAGTTACAGGTTTATTGAGGAAGCTTATAAATCATATGGTTGCAATGGCTATTGTTCTATTTCTTAACTGCTAGCAAAATATAGATCTTAAAAAGGGTTACAAAGAAGATAAAGATAGGAAAAACAGAAATAATAGTACCAAGTAACAGCTTAACCTTTAAAGAGCTCTAAGTCTGTGTACACTTAAGACAGAGGACCACATCCAGGTACAATTTTTACTCCCTTCTGTGCCTTTCGACTCCAGCATGTCAGGCCAGGGCCGGTCCCTCAATTCCTCGGAAAGACGAAAATACGAGGTGGGCGTCCCCATAGAACCTCGGGAGGTCAAACACCTAACCCGACCAGCAGGTAGAGGGTAGATTGACACTCAAAAGTGAGTGTGCTGCTGTACCCACCTTTATACCCAAGGGGTCACGTATTTCTCTTTCTTATCTGTGATGCCAAATGGTGTTGGTCTGTCTTTTGTGAGACCAGTTCTTACAAGGGAGTTGTGAACTTAATTTACACTTGTAAGAGAGATAACTAAATTGGAAGTACTGGGCATTCTTTTCTCAGTGGGAAATTCCTCTCCCAGGGACTGTGTGTTTGTATCAACATGGGTGCCAGCCAGGTACTTCTCGTAGCCTCGAGGCCAGCTTATTGCCTTAATCATTCTCTCCTCATATCTATGTTTTCAGCTTCTCAGGATCAGATGAGCCAGCATAGACTATGCTGATTTTATTGCTCCTTCTCTGCCCTGTACGCTTCAGGAACCTCAGAGAGGAAAATAAGATGGATGTGATGGGGGGGGGAGGTCTGTCTGGCTACAGGTGCCTAAACCCTTTTGAGGGATGAGTCTTAGGCCAAACTACACAGCACTTTCTACTAGCTAGCTTAGGCTGTTCCCTGCTTAGCATGCTTTCTGTGAATCCTTTTTTAGGGACCAAACTCTCCATGTAAGCTGAGGTGCCTAACTCAGAACAGTGAATTCCAATAGGCAGCAGAGTGCCTATGAGTAAGGTGTTGGGCAAAGTCCCCATTGTCAATCTTGCCACAAAGAGCACAACTAAAACAAAACCAAAACCAAACTGTATTGTATATAGCTGGTATGAATGTCAAAGAGCTCTAGAGTTTTATGGCTCTAGCCACTGGTGAGTTCCAGTAAATGCTCTCATTCTTTGAAAACAACAAGTAGTCCTGTGGCACCTTCTCGTTCTTTGAGTAATTGAGGATACTTTTTCAAAGCTACCAGCAATAAGTATTCTCAACCTGTAATCAGACAGGTGGGCAATCTAGTTCCTAATCTTCCCTTTGCAATCAACTCTATGATTGCTACCTTGGTGCTGCTGACCCTGCTAGTTCTCACAGGTAGCCACTGGCTCCTGAGCCTGTTTCCCTCTGACCTCAAAATATTACTGCTTTTTCTGTATTGGTGATATTATGAGTGCTCCACTGGTTAGATGTCGAAAGAAGAGTGAGTAGATATCATTGTGTCCAATATCGAGCCAGTATGCTCATAATAGTCTTTTGTGCTCATTTTGCTCAGGTGTTAGGTGTAGGTTGCAGAGGGCAGGACCATGGAAAATGAGGCCTGTTGACATCAGAGGAATTACTCCTGGTTTTCAATAGTGTAAACAAAGTAGTGTAACAAACAGTGTTTTCAGTAGTGTAAACCATCTATTTTAACTGACACAGGTTCATGTGAAGTAGGGATTTATCTGGAAATAGGGAGGAATTACTGGAACTCTTCCACATTCTAACATGAAATAACTTCCATCCACATGAGACATCAAAATGACATGTTTCTTTCCATTCAAATTATAGTAATTGTTTACCTGTGTGATCCATTGGTCTCCTTTGGCTCTGGTCTCTTGCTCCCACCCTTCCAAATGCAGTTCAGAAGCCCCACTAGATCCCTGGAGCTTGGCTGCTTCTTTATTAGAAAGAAAATAACTACAAGTACTCTCCCATGCTCTCTTATGCCATCAGAATCAGCTACCAGGCAGAATAGATTATATAAATCTTCATAATATAATAATTCCTATTCATTTATCCATGAAGCTTGCAACAGTTAATTACTGAGAAATTTTAATGTTAGTAAGTGTCACAGATTCACAGGTTGTGCCCGTACTTGACCCACAGGCTGTGTCTAGACTGGCAAGTTTTTCTGGAAAATCAGCCGCTTTTCCGGAAAAACTTGCCAGCTGTCTACACTGTTCGCTTGAATTTCCGCAAAAGCACTGACGATCTCATGTAAGATTGTCAGTGTTCTTGCAGAAATACTATGCTGCTCCCGTTTGGGCAAAAGTCCCTTTTGCGCAAAAAAGGGACAGCTGAGATTTGTTTTCCTCAAAAAAGCCCTGATGGTGATCGGGGCTTTTTTGCGTAAAAGTGCGTCTAGATTGGTCACGGACACTTTTCCGCAAAAAGTGCTTTTGCGGAAAAACGTCTGTGCCAATCTAGATGCTGTGTTCCGAAAATGCTTTTAATGGAAAACTTTTCTGTTAAAAGCATTTCCGGAAAATCATGCCAGTCTAGACGTAGCCACACTGTCCTCGAGGAGAACCCCTTTCAATGAGACAGCCCCTTTTCAATGGAGAGGTCCACTTTCTCTTGGGATTTAAACCTCCAGCACTCCTGTCTCTCATCATGAGCCCCCTCAGGGAATCCACACACTCTGGACTCCCAGAGTCTATTCGCCTGGAGATAATAATTCAACCCTAATCTCTGGATCAGAGCAAAAGGAGGGTTTACTGAGAATATTAACACAGCATAGGAACACTCTCAGGACTTCTAGGCTTGGCCTCCCTCAGCCCAGCACATCAGAGTCTCCTCTGAATCCAAGTGGGATCTGCCTGCCCTCTCTGCCCAGTCAATAAGCTCCCTCCTTCCAGCTGGTGCTCCAGTAGCCCTCTCCAGCAGCTCCTCTCCTGTCCTTTGTCTTCTGTTCAGGTAAATAAGGTCATGTGAACCCCTCTCTTCTCAGCCTCTCCTCTCGTCTGTCCTTTGTACCCCCCCAGCTGGAAGTAGCTGTCCACCAGGGTCTTCTCTTCACGGTCCATTGTCCTACCACTGGCAAGAACCAGCTGTGCCATCTAAGATGGGTCTTCCATTCACCAGATCATTGATTGCTGGGGTCTCCATTCCCAGTTCTATGCTGGTCCCTTTACCAACCAACTCTCTTTCTGCTCTACTCATTATGTCAGTAACACCCAGTGAAACTGATTGCCATCCCCTCTGTATGCAACCCCCTGGAGCTTCCACAAATCCCCAACTTCATCACAGTTGGCCTCTGAGTTCATGCTCATTTATTTGAATGCTCTGTTAGTAGAACTTCTGTTTCAGGCTTTCTGCACACTTAGGCATAATATTCTGTATCAGTTACACTCACTTCACATTTTCAAAAATTTTCTGTGCAACCATAGCAACCAGAAACTTTTTTAAAAAGGAAAAATGAGATTCTGGAAAACAAGAAGGTGCAGACTAAAAGAGATGTCATTACGTCACATATTTGCCTATTCACATCCTGAGTTTGAAAGAAGAGTACATAAAAATGTGTGCATGTATCCCCAGGGATGGATTAAGAACAATATCTTGATTTCAGTAATTTATTATGGAATTGTCAAACTAAGCAAGGGAAAAAAAACATTTTGTAGGAAACTGTCATGGAGTGGCAGGGGATGAGCAAAAATGACCTAATATGTAATCATCACAGGGTTAAAAGCTATAGTTCTGCATTCTGAGCATAATGTCAGTGCAGGTGTGCATTTTAGCAAGGTGTTAATTGAGTATTGGTTGCATATAAATAGGAAGCTGTGTGTGTGACGTTTGCTTAAGAACATTAAGACTGCTGAGTGCTGTGATCTGAAATAAAGACAAGTTAAAACACTTCTCTGTGCTGCAGTCTGGGTTACAAATTGTAGTGGAAGATGCTTCTTTTCTGCTGAGTAATGACAACTCTTGTGGGGGAAAAGGGAAATTAAGCAGCTATGCTTACACCTGGTGAAATTGCCATTGGACTCTTTAAGCGATTTATTGGTCAGCAGACTGCTTTTCTTGAGACATGGGGGAGAGAAAGAGTCAGCTTTCCAGTGTGGAAAACTTTGAATCTGTTCAGTCACTTGCTGGAGCAGCAAGTTTTCCTCCAATTGTTTCAAGTTCAAGAAGTGTTTGTCGTCCAGATAATAGACAAATGGAAATCAACTTGAATGACTAAGGCTTTTAAAGGGAATCCCATTCCAGCAATTCCCTAAGCAGAACAAATACCTCATTTGGAAACTCTTCTTCCCGGGGATCTTGTCCATGATGCTTCCCAGTACTACTGACCACTTTTTACCCACTCCGCTTTCAACTCATGCTGTAACAGGAACAGTGGCTATAAAAGAGGTAGGTGCAATTCAAGATTGTGTATAACTTGAAAACTATTAAGGCAAGTAGATCTGATTGTAATAGCAAAACAACCCATCTTATCTTTCATAGATCAAGTACATGTAGCAAAGCCAAGAGAAAATACATGTCTTCTGAGATCAAAAGAGAGCATGGTCTAATGGATTCAGTATGAAGTGAGAAGCTAGGGATCACTTGAGTTCCAATGCCAGTTCTGAGCCAACTTTTTGAATGACCTGGGCAAACTGATTAACATTTCTATAGCTCCACTGACTTATTCAGAATATTGAGTGACATTATTCAGAAAGCCATAGACTGACTTCAGGGAGACATGTGATGCTCAGTGCCTATGAAAATCAGGCCATTTACTAAAGGTGGGTGCCTAAATATGAATTTAGGTGTTTAACTCTTCCCGCCTACGCATGAAAATGTTAGTAGCAGCTGATGGGCTTGATAGTTTGGACTTTTAGATTTAACAAGCTGTGAATATAAATAAGTAATACATTGCATGTACTGGAAGAGATACTATGCACCAATTAGTTATAGGAAAGGGTGAAAAGCTGTGATACTGAAGGCACTTGGGGGTGGAGTTTTTGTTTTTTCAGATGAAAAAGGTATGTAGTAGAATGCAATGCCAAAAGAGGTATAATATGTTCACTAGTTTGCTTGGAACAAGCACTCTGTTTTAAATGCTAGTGCAAAGAACATTGAGCTAGAAACAACATTAATCAAAAAACAAACAAAAGATTTCTTGGCCAGTAAAGGAAAGCAGAGTCCATTAAAAACGTGTGTCTGGGGAAATTTTTCCCAGTATTGCTCCTTAGGATATTGACCACATTGCTTAACCTCTTATGTCTCAGGATTTAATAAACCAGAATGGTAAGTTTTGATCCTTTGAAAGTGGCTGACAGGTTGAGTGAAACTGGGTTATTTGGCTGGTTCCCCATAACTTAGCTTTATAAAGAAGGTAAGGGGTTCAGATTTTCATTCTTATGGCTTTATAGATGATTGCTGTAGACTCCAAGATGAAACTGCTAAATATAAGAATAGGTGAACTATAGTGTGTGTTCACCTCCTTCACCAGGTGGGCTCCATTTAATTGTCTGTTCTTCATGGTGGGTGTCATTGCTTGTTAGGTGTGGGCATTGGTAGGATACTGTTTATTCTTGGGCTAATTATGTTTAAATTTGAGTGGGATGATAAATTTCCAGGTTCTGCCATAACCTTGCTTCTCACAGATAGTAACTGAAAAAAGAAGGAAAATCTGAGAAAGTTGGAAAATACATCCCATCAACTTTCTCTTCAAATAATAATGTATCTATCTGCAATCATTTATTTTCTCCCCCCATTACAAACACTGCTGCCACTGCAAATAAATAAATTACTAGAAAACCCAATTTTCTATACTGAAAGACAGAACAAGCCAAATAAAGAAGACAGTCACAAACTTCAGGTCACTAGAGGAATAATGGAATAATTTTAAATAACTGTCATATTTGTTGTGGGTTGCAGAGTATACCAAAATAGGGACTCCACCCACAAGCAGATCCATCAACACTTATACATATCTTTTGAAAGGCAAGAACAGCTTACATGTCATTTTTACTGCCCTTGTACTCTAAAGACATATGCAAAAACTTCACACTTACGGGAAGGGATCAACAATGTGGCACAATTTGGTCTTAAGTAGTATTTTACTATGCTGTGAAACACCGCATGTCACTTTGTGAACACTTTGTTAAATCCTCAGCATGCTGCAAACATTCTTGCCGTGTCTTCCTCTAATATTACAAGACTAATACACATTTCATGAATTATTGCAGTTACTTATTTTGCAGTTCTATTTTTGGTGAAATATGCCTTTTTCATATTGCAAAGATTCATAAAAATTTCATGCAAAGGAGGTTTTTCCTACTGCCTCTGAAACCCATAAGACTGTACTTTTAAATTGCTCTGCCTTGTAGCATATTTTATCAGTCTGAGCTATTTTTTTGTTTCAAAGCGTGTTGTTTAAAGAATGACAGAAACTTAGAGGCAGACCCTTTGGACAGTCTCAATAGGAATTGTGTATGAATGAGGACAGCAAGATTGGGATCATAAACAATTCTTTAGGATCTCCTGAAATGGGACCTTCATGGACAGACCTTAACACCTACACAGAGTCCCACTGAAATTAGGACATTTTACAGCATCAAGGTCATAGTTGCTAACTTTGTTTCAATAGTTAGTTGATGGTATCATATTTCTCTACCTTTTCTATTTTCCCGAGCCTCTGTATGCTATATCCTTAGAACAACTAGACAGCCTAAAAATAGTCCTTCTCTATAGAATTTCATGCATGCAGTGATTCCAAGAGCTTAAGTAAAGCATAGTTAGAAGTCTAAAAAAATATTTTGACATGTTCTGCTTTGAGAAATTTTATTGTTGAATGTTTGTTTATACCAAAGATTTGGGTATGTACAATTAAAAACTAAATAAATAACTACCAGATGATGCCAAAAGTGTGGTGATGTAAAAAAAAATGAGGAAACATATTTTAAATACTAGTCTCTTCTTTGATTTATATTTGAAGCATTTTCAACAAATGTACATTCACTTTAGCCATTGTGCTTAATCCCATGCTTGAGAGCATGTTGCTGATTTCCTGCTCTTGCGTAGTATTTCCTACTATTGCGCATCGATAGCACCTTGGTCTCTCTAATTTTCAGTCTTTGACACGTGGGGAAAATGTTTTAGTCTAATTAAAATTTCATATAGGGGTATGTAGTTGAAACATAATAGCCTGTGATATACATGAGGTCAGAACGTTCTTAACTCTGAGGTGGTATAATGATGAAACTATCCTCTGATTGTATTGCTATGCACAGATACTTTTTACCCAGTGTTCTGTGAGAATTCATTCATACGTTTCCACTTTTGCATGTTTTGATCATGACTCTAACTCCACCAAACTCTCTTTTCACATATCATTTCTGACACCTGAACAGTATGTTGGTGTAACTAATGGAAGATGCTTGGATCTGACATTTAGATTCCACAGTTAAAAGAACAATACAGACATTTGTGCCACACTGTAGACAGTGGAAACAAAGGGTGTTCACTTTTCCAGTATCTGTATGTTCTTAGCCGAAGAATTCTGGACCTCTCTTCACCAGAACAAATTCCATTCTTGATCCTAGAGCCTGCAATAGTATTAAAACCTGTGCTTTCATGTAGGGGAACTTTAACAAAATTTGCAGGTGGGGAGCTAAGGTAAGGGAAATATTCACAGTAATACAGGTTGAACCTCTGTAGTCCAGCATTCTCTGGTCCAGCAACATGCATGGTCTGGCATTATTTTGGTTAGCTGGATGTCTACTTATCATGGATGTAGCCGAAATTTCCCGCGGTCCCATAAAGTTTGTTTACAGTAACCATTTCTGGCTCTGTTCTGTGCTGTAATTTAACTCTAACTTACATGTATTTTCAGAACCCAGCAAGCAGTAATAGTGTTGGTAATGCTTCTAGACAATACTGACCTCCCGTAGTTCAGAAAATTCTTTGGTTCCACACCCGTCAGACTCTGAGGGTGCCAGACTAGAGAGGTTCAACTTGTAGTTACCTTAGAATGAATTTCTTAGAGTGAACAGGAAAGCTAATGGTATCTAATGCTGAGGTGATGCATTCTATTCCCGTTCAGTGTTTGACTTTGTACGTGTTGCACTTCAAAATATATCCTTGGAAAAAAAATTATCTTTCAGCAATGGCGTGAAAAGCGTGCTTGGAATCTGGGTGTTGAGTTGTACCCTTCCTTACCTGTGTCTGAGCACCTCAACTCCCATTAGAGCAGGGGCCAGCAGAGAGCACTTTGCATGGAGGGCTGATAGCCTGGACCTGGCAGCTGGGTGGGACTCTGCATGCAGGGCCTGGTGGTGGGGCCAGCAGCCAAGCAGGATGCAGGGCCAGTGGCTGAGCCTCTTCTCATAGGCACAGCTGCTGAGAGCCCCTGGGGAACAGGGGGCCTGGCAGCCAGGATCCTGAGCAATAGAGACATGGGACCCAGATGCCCAAACCCCTGGGGTGCAACACCTCCCCACCTCCCACACCTCTACTTCCTGTACCTATGTCTTTCAGTGTTCAAAATCAAGGATGATACCTGAGATACCAATGTGATCACTGTGCAGTAGCTGGCTCTGAGGCCACTTTAATAGAGTTTAGAGCTGCTTAGGCAGTGCTATGCTCCCTGGGGGAAATGCTACATACAACATTGTAGAAGCTTCTGGTGACAATTTTGATGTAGTCATTGCTTCGCATAATTTTATCTGGCTTGTGTGAAATGCAGTCATTGACTATTTTTCTGCTCTCTGTGGACTGATTTAAGGTGGATGATAATGTAACTCAAGAACATCTCTCATGGTCCATGGAGTCTACAAAATAAGCCTGATGCAGTGTTTTTACTGAATCTTTAGCTTTGAACAGTAATATCTTTAAATGAGCCAGTTTCCCCTTTTTCACTTTGCTTTCTCTAGGATACCAAAGGAAGCTATTGATTTCAGTCACCATATTGAGTGACATATGACAACAGTGCACCAAGATTGAATTACTATGTAAATAATTACTAGTGGCATTATAAATAATTAAGGCCACATCTCCACTTACTGGAGAATTGATGCTCTGGCAATCAATCTTCTTGGTTTCGATTTATAGGGTCTAGTAGAGACCCACAAAATTGAACACTGAGTGTGCCCCATCAGCATGATGGTACTTGTTGTCACAAGGAGTAAGGGAAGTTGACAGAAGAGTTTTTCTCCCATCAACCTTCTGCTGTGGGGCCACCCAGAAAATCATTACAACTCAATGATTGAGTTGAGTTACGTCAACTCAAACTACTCAATTCACGCAGCTGGAGTTGTGTATCTTGCATCAGTTTTCTTCACCAGTGTAGACCTGGCCTATCAATGTAACCTATGTAGTTACCGAGGCAATTTTTTGGGGGCTGTGGGTGGACTGAAAGAAGTATTTGTGTACCTGTTGTACAGTATTAAAGAATGATAGCTGACATAGGAGAGAAAAGATTACTATGATTTGACATGAGGAAAATCTTTATAGAGTCTCTGATTTAGGAGAAGCAATGCCGTTTTCCCTCATGTAGGGCAAAAAAGATTTCAGTGTTAGTGACATAGTGGGAAAAACATTACAAACATTTTAATCTGACAGAAGAAAGATTGAGGTGTGAAAAAATGATTAACACCTTCTTTCTAGTACTCAGAGGTCAATCCTGCTTAACTATAATTACCCTCCCCTTCCAAAAGAAACTACCATGTTTTAAATGATTCAGAATTGCTTGCGTGTAGGTTTATTTCTGGCTCTTAAGTTGAAGGTTCCAAACTGTTGTTAGAGGACTGAACCCCCTTTCCATAGTGGTAAATGAGGGAGATCCTGGCTATGGGAAAAGAGGCCACCTGTGGAAAATATTGAACGCCAGTTTTATATATGGGGGGAGGAGCACCAATAAAACAGCAGTCAGTGACAACTTTATTATAGCTTGTTTAAAATGGACACACACAAACTATTTCTCTACTGCATTACTACAGTTTTATGTCAGTGTACAAATGGCTTACAACCTAAGGGATGCAGTGCTGAATTGGGTCCATAGAGAGCTTGTAGTTAAAACTTTTAAGACAGGCCTTGACACTGATAAAGGACACATTGCATATTCATTAACAAATCTCACCCTGCATGGGCCAGACACTCAGGAGGTGTCAGCTGGAGTAGCTTCACTGACATCAGCAAAGCTACACCAATTTACACCTGCTGCTGAGGATTTTGCTCTTATGTTTAAATTTCATACTTCAGCAGAAAAATGGCATCATGCTTCTCTCATAAACCAAATATAATACAATATTAGTGTAATTTATTATGCTGCATAAACTTTAAATAAAAAAACCCTAGATGTCTGCATTATATTGCTGCCAAATATGCACCTGCTGCATTTGCACCTGTTCAGGGTGGGGGGAGCTGTATAGGAAACAACTACTTCTTTGTACAGATATAGACATGGCTTGTGGGAGTTCTGTCTTTGGCTGTGCGGCATAGATTCATAGAAGCTGGACTGGTTAGCGTTGATGTAACTGCTACCAGGTGGATTTGAATCTGGAACCTCTGGGGTCTAGGAGGCTCTATCCTTTGAGCTAAAAGCCAGCTGCCTCTCAGCCCCTGCTGCAGAGGTTTCTTGTTCTTAGCTGTTGCTGTGGTCTAGGAGCCACTGCATGGGACAGTGAACCACATTTGGGCTATGTCTAGACTATGCTCTATTTTCTAAAGAGGATATGCAAATTCTGCAGGAATTTGCATATCTTTTTCTGATCTCACTTTCAAAAGCAGATCTTTTGAAAGTGAAAGTAGTCTGGATGTGGCGGGAGATATTTCGGGAAAAAAAAAACCATTTTTGGAAAAAAAAAAAAAAGCTCTTCCTTTAAAAATGAGGTTTATGCAGTTTTTTCAAAAAAGGGTTTTTTCCCAACCCGCCCCCCCCCGTGTCCAGTCTACTTTCACTTTCAAAAGCTCAAAATCACACAGAATTTGCAAATCACACAGAATTTGCATATCACCTTTTGAAAATAGAGTGTAGTTTAGATGTATCCTCAGTGTGTGAGTTACATAGACATACTGAACTATTGCAGGAACAAATGGCATTAGACACTGCCTTACTGCCAGCCAGGCAGCACATAGCCCTGAGCGGGCTACCATGGCACAGTCCTGCTGCTGAACTGGCACTCATGGGCTGCCCGGGCTCCCTCTGGGTTTCCAGGCTTCCCCTGTCCTACTACTATGGCCTGGCTACTGTAAGCGGGCTGCTGAGGCTCTGGTCCTGCTACTACCAGCATTGCCCTGTGTGAGGTTCTCAGCTGCTGGCCCTTCTGCCCTGGGGCTCTCTGTCAGGAACATCCATGATCCTGCTGAGCCAGGGATGTTGCTGGATGAGAGTATCCCAGTTTTGGGAGGTGCAACCTGTATAATTTCCCTGGTCTCATGTACAAGTTCCCATCCCCAGCTACATTAAAGTCCTTCTTAAAGTCCCTGGTTAGACTCTTGGTTCTACTAAGGACAATGGCGTTTTCCCTTCAACAAGGCTGTAATTTCACCACCACTTTTGCTATGCTGCAGACAGTGAAGTGAGTTGACTGCCGTATAAATTGCCTATTGTTCTTTGTGTATCTGTCTGTCAATATGACTGCAACCATAAAAAAAGGTAATAATAGGTGTCATCACTTACTATATATTTGCAAAAAAATCCTACATAAATCTGTTCTTCTATGGAAATGATTTTAATGTTAGCAAACTGGTGTCAAGATTGTTCCTATTAATAATAATGAATTTTTACTAGCAATGATGTAACAAACTTCCTTCTACTTTGTGTATAGCCTTGGAGGCTATGAGGAGTCTCTGAAGCCTCTGATTTCCCAGCCCTCACTTATTTGTTTCTGCACCGGAACAAAGCATGTGCTAAAAAACTAAAAATCCTACCTAGAATGTTAGGAAAGCATAGCATCACTCCATTTCTTGGATTGCTAACTCTACAGCACAATTGCTACCACAGGATGAGAGGCTCAACTTATGAACTGATGTAAAACTTCACTAAACATTACTGAATACTGCTGTAAGGCTTGGGAATCTGGCCAATAGTTTTACAAAGGCACAAGTGTGTGAGCCTGCTGTAATATACTTGATCCAAAAAAAAAAAAAGCATTTTAGTTATATTGAGATGTGATACCTAGAAAAAGAGCCACATTAGTGTCAGACTGGAAATAAGCACACAGGCAGCAGCTCAGACAAAAAATCAGTGTAAGGATAAATACGTCTGCACAGTATCTGGCCATCATATTGTCTCTGCAATGTGGTTTGTATGATTTTTATGTGCAAGTCATGAGCCATGCATCACATGAGAGATCAGAATGTGGTAGGAATGATTGTCCATTAGTTACAAATGAGATTATGGTCTTTCCAGAATGGCATATTGTCTAACTGGGGAAATGGTTAATAGGTTGCTGTTGTGTTGAGTTGTGAAGGCCTTGAAGGAGTTAATGAGGGCTTGAGGGGCCATTTAACATATCTAGCAGTGCTTGCAAGAGAAAGCCAAGCTCAAATGATAATGAAGCCCAGCTGGGAGAGGCGCTTGATGATTATTATAAAGCTAGAAAATTTGTAACAAGAAGAGGCAGTACAGAGAGAATCTGCAGACATCCTCTTGGTTATGGAAGCAAGGATGTGGTCTAGGGAGTGAACAGATCTTAGCTGACAGCTGCAAGGTATCTGGGCTGGAACCGAGAGTGGGGTGGGCTGAGTTCTTATAGCAAGTTAAATCTAGAGTTATCAGAAGCTTTAGGGAATAGCCGAGTTAGTCTGTATGGGATAAACTTAAAAAACAACAAATTGTCTGGTAGCACTGTAAAGACTAACACCGCATGTAGATGGTATCATGAGCTTTCATGGGCACTGTCCACTTCTTCAGATGACCGAAGTTTTGAGTTTAGGATGTCCAGACCCAAAATAAATAGGGGAGAAGGGAGAGCGGGAAAGGAAAAAAATGGAAGGGGGAGAGAAACAAGAAGCAGAGGGTTTTCCTTTGATATTTACATACCCTCTGCTTCTGATTTGGGAGAGAATTGACACCCTCTAAGCTCTCATTACTTCAAAGGAACTTGAGGGTGCACAGATCTCAAAGACTGGGTCCTTAGTGCTGGTACTCTGCACATTCTGTGAGTAACTTCATCAGATAATACATACAAAAAGGAATGAGTGGTCATTCCTCTAAAAGTCATGTCCATATGTGTAGCTAGAGAGAGTAACACAATAGAATGAGCTCCTTGAAGTTAATGAGAATTTCTCAAAGAATTTAGTCACCCATTCAGTCTTTTCAATTCATCAACAAGTTTTCCGCTTTTTTGCTGTAGCTGAAGGATGTGCCATTTTAAGCCAGTGATCAGACAGGCTAGCAGAGGAAAGTATAATAAAGCCCCAGACTATAGTTCTGTATGGCTCTCTTTTCCTTATGGCTAGATATATTAAAAAATAGAAGAACTTACAAAATGAGCAAAGCAACTTGCATCACATGGTCTTAGCCACCACATGCTTTTCTAGTTTTAGCAAATTGTCAGCAGAGGTACATCCTTCTCCATAGGCAGCTTCCCCTTTGTTTTTATAATCCCTTTCCAGACCATCCATAAGATAGGCAGGAAACTCAGGATTTCTTTATAACTCCATTTATACCAGAGTGATCAAGGACTGCCTTTATAATGTCTCAGTCCCCTATACACAAAAAGGAGCGTGAAAGTTAATCCAGCCGAAAAAAATGGATTAAATGCAGTTAACCAATTATTTTTTTTCCTTTCCATTTCAACCAGAGCAACAGCCTCTATCAACTATTCCATTTTGTAACTCATTTTTAAGGGAGAAATATTTTAAAGTTTGGAAATATTAGCGTGTACACTTTCAGATCAGTGTGTTGGGATTTAGATTCAGTTATCAAATGCCAATAGAAGTTGTGGGGGTAAGTGACTATGTGTATTGCTTTCAAAATCTGGAACTTCAGAAGTTAAGCCTTCCACATGAGCGTGACTGGAGCATATATGTATGAATGCAGAGGGATAGAAGAAGATTTCCAGCATGACACATCAAAGTTAATGGGTGTCATGTAGTTAAATCTCCCTCCACATTAAAATTTCTCCTTGATGTCCTCAATTGGAAATAAAATATACAATAATTGTGTCTGTAGGAGCCACACAGGCATAGGAAATGGGGAAAGTTTGGCTTAGACTGTCAGCATCGCTCAAAATATTGAAGCCTGCAAACCCTGTTTTTTTTTAACATATGTATAAAACACATCTTACCAAAGAAAGATAGCTACAATTCTTCTATATAGAATAGGAACAGAGTTGCAAAATTGCAAAGCCTTAACAAACTTTAATTTTAGTTTATTTATTGAAATATATTTCCTATGTGTAGAGAAATAAGTAAGGTTGCTAGGTAGGCAACACGTTCCTAACCGTAAGGAGAATGAGTTTGCATTGATACATTCTCAAAATGATATTCCTGTCACTCAATGACTAAACACATCTTTGATGCAGATGCATCTAGCAACGTATGAGTAGTGAAACATCCATGGAAACAAACTGTCCATGGATATTTAAAGTTGAATTACCCATTTTCATGAATATTTGATCTGCTTATTACCTGCAAAATATTCTGGATTGCATGCCTGTAATTTGAATTTATTAAAGTGCTTGAGGCAAGGTTTCATGTGACAGATATAGTGGTGGAGATTCTGGAAAAACACAGGGATTGTTTAACGTATCAAATTCAACAGAGTAGGCAGAGGTTACAGGGTTGTAGACTTCTGCAGTTAATTTATTATAATACTAATTTCATTAATGTGACAGACATGTCTAATTGTCCTATTGACTTTCCACACATTTGATCATGTTCATGTTTGCTGTAGTGACTAAAGTAAAAATTATCAGCATATTTTTTATTTTTTTCAAAATAAAAGTCCTAAATGATGGTCATCCATCTTCTAGATATAACCTTCACAGGAAAGGGTAAATGATAGGAGGCAAGCTGAGCAGAAGCTTAAAGACACCAAACCCATAGAAACAATAAAGTAGCATTTGTATCTGATGATTGAGGTGAGGCCCCCTGGATGTTAATACCTGCAGGTCATCCCCTTTGTACTTCTTAAAAGTGTCTTTGAACAAAGATGTTCCCTTTTGACCTGTGCAAGATGTAGCTTTGAAATTGGAGAATAACATCTTTACCTTGAATTTTCAGCAGTTTCTATGGCTCTCTCTTTTTCCTCTAAAATGCTTATGATATATATCCCCACACTACAGGGAAAAGAGGGATAGAGTAATTCCTATGCCTTAGTAGTAGTTAAGCTACAAAGTCTTACTTGAACAACAGATTATAAGAAGTCCCTGAAACTATCAGAAGTCCCTGAAAATCAATCAGGCCCTAAAGGCAAAAATGAGCTTGAAAATGTTATTGAAAACGAAACCCGTAGTAAGATATATTACTAATGGGAAAAACCTGTTCCCCTAAGAAAATACTAAGCAAATACTCTGCTCAGAAAATAACTGAATTTCAACAGTGTCCAAACTGCTTAAACTCCCTTTTGAGCCTTTAGCTTAATCTTTTATCCATAATCATTAAGATGCAGTCTAGAAAGCTACTTAAGTATGGTCTGCCTGTGACTTACAAATACAAATTAGTTGTTCCATTAGCTAAATCTAGTTGTTGTGCCTTTTTTCCACATTAAATTCTGTATTAGAATAATGTATTCTTCCACTGCCTATTATAATTCTCAGAAGAATGAGATAAGTCTTAAAAGCTTGAAAATTTAATACCTCAGTTAGCCTAATAAAAGCTTTATCTTTGCTAAAATATCACATGTAACTAAAGAATTCAAAGCTTTATGAGTTTGATACATTTTCTTAAACAAGTGTCAGAAATGGTGCAACACCTAATAGAAACAAAGCAAAAAGTTAAAACATCACAAAATATTTAATAGGTAATTCTATAATGCACTAAATACCTATAAAATGAATAAGGTACATTTAGAAAGCATTTCAATGGCAATATATATATTTCTTGTACAACAGCACAGACTAGTGGCTCTGCTACTGTATTAAGTCTCTGGCTTGTTTTACTAGATACTATATTGAACAGCTAGAAAAAGATTAGCTATCCTAATGAAAAGCTAAAGAAAGGTTAACTAAAACATCTGTAAGAGTATAAAGTGGGCATTGGGGAAGTGGTTTTTCTTCCAGAGGCAAATAAATTATGCAACAAAATATTGTTAATTTGCAAATTAAGAAATTAATGGTGAGATGTGTATAGTACATGGATTTTTTTTTAAAAGTCATTTTCCATTGCTCCAAGAAGAAATTGCACAAAAGAGAGCTTGTTAACAATCATGTTTAATCATTGTTATAAATGTATTCACATAATATACCTCACGAGTATGATCACCTTGCAACATAGATTGGATATAGATGCTAAAGGAAGATGCATTATGTTACAGTGCAAAATGACACTACACATTATTTATGCAGTAATAGGTTGGCTTTGTCCTGTGCATTTATTTCATATACACTGAAGTGGAATGGTTCGACCCTGAGAGACTATCAGGGTTGCTTGTAAAAGTGAGTCACAGATTTGCCATAATATTACATAAAATAATTCAGAATGTATATTTTACAGTGCAGGTTTGAATTAATAAACTGGCACAATTGTCTATCAGGAGGCATAGATATGCAAGTCAATGTAAATGTCCCTAAATATTTTCTGAAATATACTTACATTTGCATATTATTTAGAATCTTCTAGATAAATAAGAATATATTTATGTCTCAATAGTATGAGGAAATGAAAAATACCATTTACTTCTCTAAGGCAACAGTTGTGTATATTTTATTCCCGCGTACAAACCATTCAAAGCATATTGGGAGATAGCATGGTCCAGGGAGGGAACCTGGGTTCTATTCCCAGTTCTGCCACTGGTCTGACTTATAACTGGGCAAATCACTTAAAATCTCTGTGCCTCTGTTTCCTCTTGCTGTGTTTGACTCTTTAGCTTGTAAACTATTTGGGGAAGGGAGGTTAAGTGCAGCAGGGACCTCAGGAGAGGGGACTGAGGTGCAGAACAGGGTACGGAGTCTGAGAGGGAGTTTGGGTGAAGGAGAGGGGTAACTGGTAAGGGTAACTGGTCCAGCGCCTCTTGGTCCAGCTGCAACAGGCTGTGGCTCTGGTATCTGAAGAGAGCTCCTTCCCCTCCAGTGGTCCACCCCAATTGAGCAGCCCTGCAGCCTTTTATACCAGGGCTGCACTGCGTGCATGCCCACAAGGGCTGTGGGGGAGGGGCGTATTCTACCCAATAGGCAGACTCTCCGCCCCCATGTTCAGTGTGGGACTGGCCAGCCCCATCACACAGTGACATGCCTAAGCAAAGATAAAATCCTGCCTAAAACAGTAGATCAAGTGAATAGCAGAGAAACACAGTGGATACAAGAACTAGATATGGGCAAACAATTTTGTAAATTATTACTGAAATAAACCTCACCAGGTTCAAATTGAACCATGCCTACTAAAGCTGGTTAAATTTTAATATGATACATATATTAGCTGTGGTATAAACCAAAACCAAAGAAATATTGAGAGAGGATGTTCTTGTGTTACTTCTGTATTACACGCAAGCTGAAATTACTACAATTTTGTAAAAATATTTCATCATTTGAAATTTCCAGACCAGAGCCTCACATACACTTTGGATTCCTCTGCGGTGATGCCTTTGAGAAGAGACTGTGAAAGTCATCTCTTTGGCATTCCTAGGAGCTGAAAACTTTTGTTAAATATAACAGTGAACAGAGATTTTCAAACAGTTACTGAAGATTCAGACACAAATAGCCATATTCATTGGCCTACTAAAGACTTTTAGCAACATTGAGTGGGCTGGAGTTCACAGAAAAACTGTCAACTATATAGCGGAAAAGTCAAAAACTGTCAGTAATGTAGGACAGGCTGAGGAAAAGGACCAATCTTTTAACTATATGACTCACCAGAATTATCAGAGTAAATGTTGTTCTGACATGAGGTTTCTAAATAATCACTTAGGTGTGGCTTACAGTCAGAGATCAACTTTGTATGTTCAAAATGCAGCTATCGTTCACTTCATCTAAAGCTGTGAATGCTCAACACTTCTGAAATCCAATCATAGGCTCTCAAGTAGGGCACCCTTAAAATGAGGAATGCACAATTATGACTACCTGTTAAACATGTGGGTTAAGCAAATTATCTAGTTTCACATAAGATCTTTGGTGAAGACAGGAATAAAATCTAGTTCTTTATGAAAGCATTCAACTGCCTTAATCATGAGACCATCCTTTTCCTTCCTTCACTTCTCTGCTTTGTTTGCTACATACCTTGCATGCTTCCCACATGCCAGCTTATTTGGCTGAATGGCATCTAGCTGGTGTGACTCCAAACCACACCCAGAGAACATCTGTACACAATCACACTTCTATCTACTAATCTTCTGTCCACTAATCTGCATGTCTTGCCCTGACACCAGGTAGTGGGATCTGATGCCATATGCAGAGGGTGAACCCTGGTAGACCAATATATATTTCACTCTGGTTCCATGGCTCTCTGGAAATACTAGCTGATGGCTCCTCCATGGTACCATAAGCACAGGTGTGCATCTGGCTTGGTTCACCATCTCCTTTGGTTCACCATCTCCCTTGACATCTATTCGTTCTATGGGAACAGGTAGACTCTAGTACACATCCATGTAGAGTGCATCAAGTTGCAGCTCCACTTTTTAGCTCGTCCAGAATCACCCTATCTATGGCTATGTCTAGACTGCAAGCCTCTTTTGAAAGAGGCTCTTTCGAAAGATACTTTCGAAAGAGCCTCTTTCGAAAGAGAGCGTCTAGACTGCACGTTGAACTTTCGAAAAAGTGGCTTGCTTTTTCGAAAGAAAGCATCCAGTGAGTCTGGATGCTCTCTTTCGAAGAAGCCCTATTTACATTGAAGAACGCCTTCTTTCGAAAGAGGAACTTTCGAAAGAAGGCGTTCTTCCTCGTGAAATGAGGTTTACCGCCGTCGAAAGAAAAGCCGCGTTCTTTCGATTTAATTTCGAAAGAACGCGGCTTGAGTCTGGACGCAGGGGAAGTTTTTTCGGAAAAAGGCTACTTTTCCCGAAAAAAACCCTGAGTCTGGACACAGCCTCTTCCCCCCCCCCCCCCTTTTTTTCAACTTCCAAGATAGCCATCCATTATACCAGGAGAAGGAACATGAACAGGGATATGGGTAGTGCTTCTGGTTTTTAAAAGGGACTCTGGTTATTTTCCCCTGGCCCTTGTTGCTGCTGACAACTCTTAGCAGAAGGGTTACATATAATTATGTAACCCTCTTAACTTTTCTGATATGTTGCTGGATGGTGAGGAGGTTTAAGAAAGTTTTAAATGAAGATGGGGGTGAAGGGCTTGAAATGGGATTCCAAAACCACACCATCTGTAAGTAACCATGTGAGGGGAAAAAAGAAATAAAGTGGAAAGACTAGGTTGCATTGTCATGGATGTTATGGGATCAAGATAAACATAATTAAGATGATCTGAGATACCATCTGGGTCTGAGTTATGCAGGGCCTTGAATATGATAATTTTATTCTTAATAAATCTGGAAAAGGTCCAAAGGGAGGAGTCAGTGGTAAGACAAGGTGAGGAAGTTAGCAGCTGTTATCTGGACAAAGTAGGAAGAAACAGTGTGAGAGGCAGTGAGGCTAGGGATATGTTACAGACTGAATGTTAGCGATGGGCAAGTGTCTTAGAAGCAGAGCATCCTGAGAAGGAAATTTACCAAACAAAATCTCTGTCTTCATAAGAAAATTCTGGATGTAAGTAATGGGGGGCATCCCCCTTTAACAATTAGTAACTGGGAGAAATCAATGCACCTCTTGATTTCTGTCCACAGAATTTTAATTCCCAGTCCTACCTCTCCATTCCTATACCTCAATCTCTCTGCTTCTCAGAGAGACTTAGTCCTCCATTTCACCCAATTGCAGTCAGCAGCCAGAAAGGCCTGGTTTAGTATCTAGGGAAGTTCTTTCTACAAGGTAATCAAACTGGCTCGTGCCCCCACCCAGTAAACTTCTCCCAAAACTTCTAGCCAAACCTAGTGATTTCAGCTCTGTGTGATGTCAGTTTCTCAGTGATTTCAGCTCTTGACCCACAACACAGGCTGGCCAAAAGATTCCAGCATCCACTGGAATAATTTTTTTTAAAACAATAAAAAGACCCCTTATGGAGTCTGTTTTAGTTCTACAGTTAGAATGGGGGTGAGGTGGGAAAGGAAGAGAAACAGATTGAACCAGTCTTACAGATCATGCCTGGAGGACACATAGCCTGCTGGATCACAGCTCTGCCTGTTCCTACAATTTACTTCACTGAATCTGGAAGGGAAAGCCTTGTCCAGTTGAGATACTTTACAATGACAGTGTCTCTCCTGCAAGCATTGTGGTCATATTTTACAATTCCTACATTTAGGGTTACTATGATTTATGACTCCACAACAGCCAAAATAGTTACAATAGGCAAAATACCATTCTAACAATTGAATATCGGTCAGGCCTATATCACTGACTAACTGTATTTACATAACCACACCCAAGATCTCTTTCCCATTCCGGCATGAACTATATTTACATAACAGCAATTGAATACTTTACATGGCTAAACAACTGTGTGAGCACAACCTCACCCAGGATCACTTTCCCATTCCATCTTGCTTTATTGGATGCATTGATTCAGACCCTGCTTATAAAAATAATGTTTTGATTGTATTTATTTTAAAAGCTGAATCTTGAAAGTTAATCCCTCCACCAGATGGCAGAAAGCCTCCACCTACCCCAATAGTAATGATTTAAGATTTGAAACAACCCTAGGGGGATCTCCTATTAACAAGGCTTGTAATAGAAGCTGTACTGCGTCTACTGTAGACTAACCCTAAGTAGTCCACTGAACTTATATTTCTACAGATCAGACAAAAAGAGTGAGAAAGTCAATCTTGCTGGTCAAACCAAGAATCTCTAGAGTTAGTCAAGATTGACACATTTAGAAACACTGACCTGTTACTTCATAACTAATTTTCTTTATTAAAAATTCCCACAAAGACAAGAGATAATTATAATTGTGACATTTGGTATTAAATTAGCTTTGCTGTGGCTATCGTTACTATAGCTAGCCTAGCTATTAATCAGCCTCTGTACAACAAGTACCCTGCAACTCTATCTCGAACTATACTACACAATGCACACACTTACTATATGAGTATAGGATAGGATTCATGACACTTCTCTAATGATCTTGTCATTCAAATATTCTGCTTAAGTTGCAAAAAAAGGTGATTATCTTCCTGTTAATGAGGCAGTCTGAACTTAAACATTTAAAAAGAAACTAGCTAAAACAAAAAAGCCACACCCTAAACTCCATTTGATGTAGCATCTTTAAATAGTATGTCCTCAGGTTTTTTTTAATCCTTTACAATTAGGTTTTATAAGGATTTTTTTCTCTCTTCCAAGTTGTTGATAAAAACTAAATAAACATCAAGGAAGAAACTGACTAAGATTTTAGTCCTGCAAACACTAATGCATGTGTTTAAGTTTGACATGTAAGTAGACCCTCTGCAGTGGAGTTTTACTTGTCCTTGGACCAGCCAAAGAGTAAAGTTAGACAAAGCATGAACTGGAGCAGCACTGAAGCTAGTTTATTAGTACAAATTCTTAAGCGTATGATGGCACTCACACACATGACATTCATACTGGCAGTTTGGAGGTAGGCTGCAAGTGCAGCATAGATTACTTCTGATTTCATAGGCAGCTGGAGCTAGCTAGGCGTAAGCTTCCCAGAGATCAGCCATGAGGCCACAACAATCCCTGAAGTCCCTATGGATCTGAAAGAGGGTCCTACTGCCTCTATTCCAATCCTGAGTTTCACACATTATTCCATCTCTTCCGAGAAAAGATTCCCAGCTGGCCCCTCGTCACATTGATTTATACACTTGGCAGGGTCCTTTCTTGCCTTAAAAGGTTACAAATGCTGGACTGCCTTCTGATGGGGTATTTATCATTCACACTTCTTTACTCATTCCATAGGTTACATACATATTTATAAACATGAATATAATTCTATTCAAGTAATGTGATTGCTAAGCAAGTGTCTCGCCTTATCAGCTTCAACATAACAGGAAGCTACTTAAACCATATGTAATCAGCTCACAGGAACTGTCTACACTGCATTTGCTTAACAGAAGCTAGTCAAGCTGTAGCTGAGAGAGCTAGAAATACAAGAGGGGAGAAAGAGGGGATTGTGTCCAGCCAGCCACACACCAAAAGAACTCTGGCTCTCTTCTTACATTGGGGTGCAGATTGTCAATCTAGTATCCTCTCCTGAGCTCTGTGACCATCCAGTCTCTGAAACCAGTGATAAGTGTTCAGATTCCCCCTTTCCTCTAGATTAAACACAGCCTCTTCTAGAACTGGAGATGTTAATATTGTAACACAGAATTTGTGCAGGTTTCTAAAACTATTGCTTTTTATTTAATCACCTAGGAAATACACAGATGTATATAAAATAGTAAAGCCATATGCATTTCCTTGTCTCAGTTTCTTCACCATTCCACAGGGTATTCTTTAAACTGAAGTCTGAGTCCTTTTGGGCCATCAATATCCTTCTGCTGCAGCGTGGTGTTTGTGTTTCTGAAAGATGGAACCTTCTCTCTCCAGCTCATCTTCTCTGACAGATGGTGCCTTCTTTTTGTCTTGGGCTGTCCTGTCCTATCCCAAGACATCCCATATGGCTGTCTCAGTCTCCCCTTCTTTCCCTCCTGTGAGTGTTTTATACACTCCCATTTTGTCACCTCTGTCTTGTGTGGGTATTTTGGAAACAGACAGATGCCCTGTATGATGTGATAATCTTAGGGAATCTGGCTGCTTTGTTGGTGGTGTGAGCCCAAGCTTCGAATTAAGAATGCTTATGCTCATGGTGGGGTTAGGTGCTGCCAGAATATTAACCATGTTCCCAAGGAATGCAATCAAGAGAAGAAAAATGGCAAACTTAAGTCTGTATCTCAGAAAAATCTTAACAAAATATCTTGAAACAAGGAATAGACATGCGTTGAGCCCAAGCTTTTCATGCCACATTACAAAATAGAGGTGTAAAAATGTCTCAAAATGTGCAAGAATGGAAATAGTTAAGCTAAATACTCTAGAAGGATCATTCCCAGCTCTCTCTCTCTCTTATTTTGAATCCTTCTCTACATTTGCATTTTGAATTTGTGAAAAGTTAGTGTACAGAATTAATATGAAAATTGGTTTTCAACAAATATCCCTCTAATAAATCCTGCTTTTACAACATACAACTTTCTTGTTATGTCAAAAATGTATTATGACAACTCAAATGTATGGTCTAAAATATAGGCTTTCTCTAACTGGATAGCAAAACTATATCACAAATAAAGTAGGTGACACCTCCTTGATACATCAAAAGAGCCATGTTGTATGACCAAAGAAAACCAATTGGTAACCTTTTAGTTATTTTATAACCCTCTCATAGTTTATTTTTACTTTTTTCTTTACTACTTACATAATGGTATTTGTGTAACATATCACCTAACTAATTAATAGAAGATTTTTTTTTGCTTATGGGAAATTCTGAATAATTTTATGTGGTAAGATGAAGTTTTTATACTGAAATGGTTTGTTGTACTGCATCAGTTGTTTGTAATGGAATATCTAAATAGCAGTAGGAAAGGACACCAAAACTGTTTGAATGTCTTGGTGTAAGCCAGCCCTTTTGGGAGGTCAACTTTTGGGGGCATGCATAAAGTAGAAATGATACTGTGCTCAGAGAGATGGATCAGTTGCCCTCAGAAACAAACATTTTTCTACTTGAACTGTATTTTGTTTTGTTTTTGAAACAGTCCTCCCCTCCCCCCCCTCCCCCCTCCCCCCCCCCCGTAGCAGGCATAGTAGAAAAACATAACACAGACACTTTATATCACAAAGTCTAACTGGCTGGACAACATAAATACACATTTTGTATATTTGTTTATATCAGTGCAAAGTAGGCACAAATAATTACTAGATTAGGACAGTAATATTTTACACTCACTCTGTTCTGGTGTAAATGACTACAGAAGGACCATGATGCTTCAGGTCTGAAATTTACTTTAGTGCAAACATATATAAAGCAGTCCTTAAAATATCTGCTGTTGTCCCTTTTCTTGCTTCACTATTGCTCTAAAGATTACCTTGATGACCCTGCACTGAAAGAAGAGCAAAGGTGGAGCAGGTGAGATTTTAATTAGTCTGTGGCTGAAATGAAGTGAAATGAAGTCTTCATTTTGAAGGCAACGGTTAATACAAAATAATTCTGTACCACAGCACCTGCCCCATGTCTACTAATATTGTCTCCTAAGAAGTGGGAGTTCCTTGAGCACTTGCATAGCTTGGGTTTGATGCAAACCAGGAGCCGAAATAAGCATACCTTTTAAACTGCAAGGTAAAATGTCTCTGATGCCATTCTAATAGGTGAAGAGAGGTTAAGCACACTTCCTCTTTATCTGCCCACAGGGGCTTGTTTGCTAGAGTTTAAATCTCTAGCAAACAGTGCACTGAAATTCCAGTATTTTCCTTCTTATACTACTACAATCCCAGGGGGGGCATGCCTTGTTCCTGTGTATTATTCTTTTCTGTGCTGCCTCTAAATAGCAATACTTCTGAGAATGACTTTATAGCTTTGGAAACACTGATTTACTTGAGCTGTAAAGTCATTCTCAGAAAGTATACTTGCTTGGGGCATACCTGGTCAGAGATGTAACGTTACAATCTGTTGGTGAAAATGTGTTTGTAAAGGGATAGATGCAGTACAAATTATGGCTAAGATATTTCCATATCACTAAATAGAAATAAGCTTCTTAGCCACATGATACATGGAGTGATGCACAATTACCTTAGTTTTAATCTCTATGTTGTAGATCCATAAAATATTCATATATTAACATATTTAATAATAAAAATCTGATTGAGCCTCATTAACTCAATTATAAGTTAAAAAAATCTAAACAATTCCTTTATTTGGATGGACTTATTGAAATGACCTTGGTTTTCCATTCATTACATTTTTTGCTATCCCCAGGAAATGGTGGAATTTCACCAATGGAAAGTTAATTCCTCAGTGTACGTTACCCTACAGTGGACTGGTTAAGTGGTATTTGACCCGTTTCCTATCCGCAACTTTCCTTATACTTCTGACCACTTCTGGATAGGATGACTTCCTCTCACAACCTTATCTACTGTCTCCAAAACACTTTGTTGTTCTTTTTCAGTAGCTTGTTCTCATTTTCACACCAAAAACATTGTTGGCTACTTTAAGCCTCAAATCTGAACTGCATTAAAATGACTGTTAGTGATGTAGAATAGTAATAGAAATGTAGCCGTGTTAGTCTGGTGTAGCTGAAGCAAAATACAGGACTATGTATTTAAAGTGCTACATAGTCCTGTATTTTGTTAGTGATGTAGTTTGATTTAACCCTATCTACCTAGACACGTTTTTCTTTCTTTATTCTGGGTTCAAGATTCAGCTGCTCATGACTCACAAAAGTGAGTGGTCACACACTGCTGGATAGTTTGCCTGCCTGCTACATAGGCCCCTCTGGTTCTCTCCCTAGTACTTTTGTTGAGCTTCCATTTTCTCTTTCTTCTACCATCACAGTGCAAATAAAATGTTTTTGTGTCATTTAAGTTATATGCACTCTTCAGCATAGATGAGGAAATTGAAACAGTATTGAATAAAGGGATTAACACTGGGCATCTCACTCCATCCAGCAGTAGTATTGTTTCCACTGTGTTTCCATCATATTATCATCAAGCATTTTGTTGAACCACACAATTTTGCATGCACCTGTTCTGTAACACCATAGATACCAGGACATTTTGATGTAAAAATGCAAAACTATTATCACAAATGGAATGACCTTACATGGTTAACAATGTTTTTATGTTCACCCTAATGCAAAAGAATAACTGCATTTGAATACCACTTTCTATCTGTTGTAGACATATGAGTGCTTCACAGCTGTTGCTACCTTGATAAGCAATCTTTGTGGACCAGGCTTCTATGCACTGGGGACCTCACAGTCCATTTTGCTAGGCCATGAAACCTAGAAAGAGTTCTCTCTAGCCTCCCCAGTAGCAGGTGCATGATCTCAGAGGTCCATGGAAGCTGTGGGCTCTGTAGAATATTATTTTCCTTTTGTGGGGTGAGGTTACATTAGTTTAAGCAAGTCAGACATAAAAGCTGCAAAGAAATGTCTAAACTCACATGCCATTTACTCATAGAGACAGCACGAGGTATATAAATCTGAAGACTCACTTTCCTCACCCTTCTGAGTGTCCTTTAGGTCTTTGTTTCTTTCAAAGTGTCCAGATTTATTTTGCACTCTCTCTCATTCTGCCCAGTTCTCTCTCTTATTGATCAAATTTGAGCGCACAGGAAACCCTTCTGAAAGTTTTGGTAAAGAGTCACAACACGGGATCTCATGCACTAGACTTCTACATTCACATGCACAAGCCTACCTCTTGGATGTAAATAATTAGAAAACCAATCATTTTTCCAGGGAGTCTGCATTGTCTTGTTAATCCAAGTTTATTTAATTGCTGATAGTCCCATTCAGGGTAAGATTCCCAAGTGTCCCTCCCCTTAGTACCAGAGGTATGTTTCAACAATATAGGAAGTATCCAACTTATGTTGTGTTCCAAAAGTTAATTTGTAAATCCGTTGTTTGGAACTTGAAAAACATTTTCCCATACCAATAGTGTTATAAATGGTATTTAGGTTCTCAGACTAGCCCACAAAAACCTATTTTACCTAGAATGTAGCTGAAATACCTTGTATCTGCAATGAAAAATGGTAGATTTTTTTTTATTTAATCTTGAATGCTGGTGCTTTAGGAACACAGGTTTAATTAGGGGATAATGAGGTGATAAGTGGAGATTCTGAAGGGGACTTCTGGGCAACCCTTGGTAACCATACTCCCCCCCCCCCCCCCCCATGGATGGCCACTCAGGAGTGGGGAAAATTAGAGGCAACACTGCCGATAATCCTGGTGAAGAATCCAAGGCAAAGCCAAGCCAAGCAGCCAAGTTTTTTTTTCAGGAATTCTGGCGATATATGGTGATAGCCCACAGCTGATCTGCACCTGATGCTGCTTGGTATCTCTTCCAGCTCTGATACAGTAAATGGCTCTGGGCAACTTCTGATCTGTGTTGTGTCATTATTCTTAGTGTGAAGTATTAATAGATTAACATATTTTGCAGTTTTCCAGTTTGGTGGCTTTACTGTCCTTGGATGGTAGGAAGTTTAGGGTTGGCCAATAGAATAAACCATATCTACACTAGAGAGCTTAGACTGGCACAGATTTATCAATGCAACTGCACCGCGATAAGAACTCCTGTGTGGCCATTTTATGCCAACAGAAGAGAGCTCTCCCATCAACATAATTAAACCACCCCCAATGAGTGGTGGTAATTAAACCACCCCCAATGAGTGGTCTCCTGCTGATTTATTGCTGTCATGTTTCTGCTTCTCTCTTCTGTAACTGATGTCATTCAGGGGTGTGGTTTTTTACACCCATGAGCAATATAAGTTATATCATTGCTAGTATAGAGAAAAGAGAATAAATGAATACTGATTATCAGGAAAACATCCCGAAAGATGGGAAATGCTGGAAGTCCATTCTTTGGTTACAACTGGATTTCACAAAACACCAGAACTTACAGTACACAGAAAGAATCCTGCATTAATAGCAGAATGGACTGATTGAGCATATGTGGTTCTTCTATATGTAATATCTATGATCTGTGTTCACTGTTTAAAAAAATGTTTTTGCTTCATTATAGAAAAACATGTGCCACATCCTTAATACATTAACCCATGTGATTTCATCCAACCCGAGATAAGTGGTCCTGCCCAGTTAAACGTGTCTAGTCATATGAAATCAACTGATTCCAAAGTGTACATAAAATAACATAACTGATTTATTGCAACATCCTAATATGGCCCTGAAATAGAAGTGGGATAGCTGAACGCTGAGAGAAACTTGTATTTAAGCCTGTTGTTGAATACTGCCATTAAACTTCCAATGGTGACAGCATGCAGCTTACAGGGCATGCTGATTATTTAGTTGCTCCTATTCATTCTGCCTCAGATGTGACTGTGTAAACTACAGTGGATACTCAAATGCTGCTGATTGCAGAATGATTTACTCAAGCCATTGTCATATACAACACAGCATTCCACCAGATGCAAGGGGATTGAGAGATCATATAAAATAAGCACTCCAGACAAACTGAGATACTTTCCTTGCCATTCATACTGCTTTACAATTCTCCAATTTGTAACAGTGCATTGCATTTATGCAAACTCAGATACCAGTTGAGGAAAATGGGTGGTTCTTCCTCACATAAGAAGCAGCATCACAAGGAGTCAGCACTCTTGAAAGGTTTGACATGTTTCAGGATCTTCATGGGAGCTTTCCAGTTTACTTTTCTGGTTTTATAAGGTCTCTAGCAGTTATTTGGGGGGGAGGGCAGGAGCAAGTTACAGTCAGAAAACAATAGATGAGGAGTGTGGAAGCAGGCTCTTTGCTGGCCAGGCCTCTCGCATGCATTGCCATCCAAGCAAAAGGTCAACTTCCCCTTGATGAAAACCCTTACACTATGTAACTTAAAGATCAGCGACGAACAGGAACCAAAACCAGACCTGAAAAGTTCATATAAAGTTCATGCTGGTTGTGCTGACTGTGCCATGCCCGATAAGGCAGAAAAGAAAAAACAGGAAACCATCTCACCCCCTTACTCCTGTCACTTAACAGACAGGGTCTGCTAGCCTATCACAAAAAGTGCGCAAAAGCTCTCTCTATAAAACAGCTTCCCCTCCTGTATCAAATTGAGGAATCCCGAATAAACATTGGATGGCGGAATATGAGCCAGGTCCGAGGACTGATCACCCGAGGGCCACCTCCCGCTCACCGAACCAAACGAGTTCCTGTAGAGCATAACGTATACCAAACATAACAAATACCAAATATGTTGTTGTTGTAGTTTGTGTGTCTGTTAAATGTAAGTATTGTTATCTGAAATTGTTTAGAGGTATTGTTAAGTAGTAGTGTTAAGAGTTTTAGATAAATGATTAGTCTTATAAGTAAGACTGATGTAAATGTAACTGTTAATAATCTCTAGTCCCTTGTTAACAACTATTGGGATTTAGAGAAACCTCAAAGAATTTTCTTCACTGTATTGCATTTTGCTTATTGAACATTCTGATACTTATTTGGTGCCTACGTATGTAAGAAATTGATAAAATCATAATTTATACATAGAAGCCCTTTAATAAAAGTTTAAAAGATATTTAGTAATTGTTTGCCTGTTTCTACGCCTTCCTGGGACTAGCCACATTTCCAAACCTTTTACTTTAAACCACAAGGAGGTTTATAAAAATGCCATATCTGCAGTTGTCCATTATCACTTCCATGTCTTTTGGAGGGCACTGCACTGTTAAAAGTACAGTCACCCCAGAGAAAGAACCACATCCTCCCTGGCTCAGTATGGATTCAGAAGACACTTGACCCCACTATTAGGCCATAAACCAAACTTAGAATGATAATGCTACTATTCAAAACTTTGTGACACACTCTAGAAAACATGGCATCTTATCATAGCCTTTGATTGTTTATATTCCAATCCTTATTTGCCTATGGGAAGGGGGGAAGAACATTTCTGTTATTCTAGACCATATTCTAACTCATAGAAAGAGGATACAGAAATAATTTTGTGTTTTCCCCTGCAGGAAAACTAAAATAAGATTTTTTTGAATAGCTAGCAAATTATAATTTCTTTTCAAACTTTTACTAGGGAAAACCCCTCGGGCAGGGGATATGTGCATTTAGAACAAATTCATCAAATGAATTAGGCAGAAATATTTTTTTAAAAATCAAGATGTTGGTATATGAAGATGCTTCCTCTCTAAGAAAGACTGTGTGATTCTGCACTACTATTATTTCAGGAAGCACTTGGAAGGGTAGGATTAAAATACAGATCCTTAGTGATATGAAATGCTTCATCGAAAAGGAATTTTTGCAAGGGATAGGAGTAGAAAAGATGTAGTCGCTGAAAATGCTCCTTGCTATTGCAGTATCTTGCCTCAGTTTCCTTTCATGTTTCTGGAAATAATTGACTCCCATCAAAAATCTTTACAAACTGTTACGTAAGTTCTCCCTTTCTTGGGGTCTAATGTTACATGCAGACCAGCTCAAATGGACTCTTCTGGTCTTCAAAAGCCAGCACACCATTACAGGTTGAAAATGGGGCCAATTCTATTAAGATTTTCCTATCTTGAATGAATAAATTCCCTGACATAAAGGATGTATTCTATGAGGAGAGAGGGCTACTGGCCATGAGGTCTGTTGAGAACAGCAGGACACCTAGATTCCACTTCCAGCCTCATTCCTTTTATCAGAGCACCTCATGCTGTTCTTCTGGATGGAGCTCATCTTATTTGCCACTGTGAGGTGGTGCATCACCTTTATCATGAAGAGTTCCTCCAGATGACTAAAAAGTAATTTTGAAGGAAATCATCACTCATCACATAACCAGAAGATTTGTGGCTACTATCCAGGAACTCCATGTGTGATATATGTTGGGCATAGTAGAATAACAACATCCAGTGACTTCTGATGGTCTCATTGGAAAAAAATGAGAGGAATATACTACTATTCAAAAGCTGTTTATCTAACCGCAAACCCTCCTGCCCTGTTCCATTACTTTAATCTACACCTCTTTTATATCCTTTCCAAACCATTTGTCTGGTTACTGTATATCTTCCCTATGTAATGCCTGCCCTGAACATCTGACCCATGCTACAAAATGAACTATGACATATAGCCTAACTCCTTTCATGCTTCATGTCAACAAAGCCCTCCCTGAACCCACTGTGGGGAAGGTAGGAAAAAAGCCCCACTCCCACCATTCTGTCATTCTCACCACACTAACCCATTCCTCCTTTTCATGACAGCTTTTGACCTCCCACCATAAAGCACTGTTCCCTTTCTCTTGGCCAACTGGACAACATTTCCCTTGCCCCCACACTCCACTTCAAGATGTGGTGTGATCATTGGACTTAAATCAGGAGTATATCTGGCTCATTCCCACGACCAGTCACGTGTGGCCATCCTCATTGGGCAATATGAGTACATCCTCTCCCAAAGTTACCCATCTGTTGCCTGGTAAATCTTATCTGAGGATCTAGCCCAATAAGTGTACTGTGGGCTAGATAGAGTATGTAATTCTGTAATATAATTGTGTCATATATCCACTAGTGGATTAGGGGATTACTTGACCCCAGGAAACTGGAGGAAAAAATTGCCGTGCCCCGCTGCTGGGAAGATCAGGGAAAGCCCCCACAGCAAAAACCCACTCTAGGGCAGCAGCACCAGCCTAGAATGATGGAGGAAGCCCCCCGTCCCAGGTTCCCCAGACCTGATTGTTCCCAGCAGAAGCCACTGGCTGGGGGATACCCCTCTCCCAGAATCCCACATCCCCAGCAGAAGCCTCAGGGTAGCAGAAGAAGTTCCAATGCTCAACACCATTGTCTGGCAGAAGTGGCGGCTAGGGCAGGAAAAGACTCAGTGCCCCAACACTGGTTCCCCACAGAAGAACAGGATGGTGAAAGAAGGCCCCGCAGCTGGTCTCCCACATCAGCCCTGGGATAGGAGGAGCTCTCACTCCCCACTGTGCCCAGGGGCTGTGGCACAGAGACAGAGTTTCTCCCGCCTTGGGGCTGCAATGAAGGGAAAGAAAGGGGCAGAAGCAGTTGCAGGGTTGCCATGGGTTGGGGGGGTGACCCCCCAGAATAGGCGGGAGGGGATGGTGCTGTGTGTGGTACCACAGTCAGAATAGACAGAATTGGCACAAGGCTGGAGGCAGAAAGGGATAAGGGGCCCCTTTAGGCACATGATCTGGTCAAGGGCTAAAGGAAACATTATTCTGCTTCTGTGTATATGCCCTGCTCTCTCCCAGGAAAATTGTAAATGTTTCTGCTGATACAATTTCTAGACTTACGGCTTGTCTAGACTATGGGGAAGATTTGAAAGAGGATATGCAAATTCTGTGGGAACTTGCATATCTTCTTCTGATCTCACTTTTGAAAGCGGCTTTTTCAGCTAATCCCCCCCACTTTGTTGAAAAGCCACATAAATCTCATTTTTTGAGGAACAGCGTTTTTTTGACAAAGGGGAGGTTTGCTGAAAAAGCTGCGTCAAAACTACTTTCACTTTCAAAAGCTCTGCTTTTCATAGAATCATAGGACTGGAAGGGACCTCGAGAGGTCATCGAGTCCAGCCCCCCACCCTCAAGGCAGGACCAAGCTCAGTCTACACCATCCCTGACAGATATCTATCTAACCTGTTCTTAAATATCTCCAGAGAGGGAGATTCCACCACCTCCCTTGGCAATTTATTCCAATATTTGACCACCCTGAGAGTTAGGAATTTTTTCCTAATGTTCAATCTAAACCTCCCCTGCTGCACTTTAAGCCCATTACTCCTTGTCCTGTCCTCAGAAACCAAGAGGAACAAATTTTCTCCTTTCTCCTTGTGACACCCTTTTAGATATTTGAAAACCGCTATCATGTCCCCCCTTAATCTTCTTTTTTCCAAACTAAACAAGCCCAGTTCATGAAGCCTGGCTTCATAGGTCATGTTCTCTAAACCTTTAATCATTCTTGTCGCTCTTCTCTGTACCCTTTCCAATTTCTCCACATCTTTCTTGAAATGTGGCGCCCAGAACTGGACACAGTACTCCAGCTGAGGCCTAACTAGTGCAGAGTAGAGAGGCAGAATGACTTCACGAGTTTTGCTTACAATACACCTGTTGATACAACCTAGAATCATATTTGCTTTTTTTTGCAACAGCATCACACTGTTGACTCATATTCAACTTGTGGTCCACTATGACCCCTAGATCCCTTTCCGCCATGCTCCTTCCTAGACAGTCGCTTCCCATCTTGTATGTATGGAACTGATTGTTCCGTCTTAAGTGGAGCACCTTGCATTTCTCTTTATTAAACTTCATCCTGTTTACCTTTGACCATTTCTCTAACTTGCTAAGGTCATTTTGAATTATGTCCCTATCCTCCAAAGAAGTTACAACCCCACCCAGTTTGGTACCATCTGCAAACTTAATAAGCGTACTCTCTATGCCAATATCTACATCATTGATGAAGATATTGAACAGTACGGGTCCCAAAACAGTCCCTTGCGGAACTCCACTTGTTATCCCTTTCCAGCAGGATTTAGCACCATCAATAACAACTCTCTGACTACGGTTATCCAGCCAATTATGCACCCACCTTATCGTGGCCCTATCTAAGTTATATTTGCCTAGTTTATCAATAAGAATATCATGCGAGACCGTATCAAATGCCTTACTAAAGTCTAGGTATATGACATCCACCGCTTCTCCCTTATCCACAAGGCTCGTTATCCTGTCAAAGAAAGCTATCAGATTAGTTTGGCATGACTTGTTCTTCACAAACCCATGCTGGCTATTCCCTATCACTTTATTACCTTCCAAGTGTTTGCATATGATTTCCTTAATTACCTGCTCCACTATCTTCCCTGGGACAGACGTTAAACTGACCGGTCTGTAGTTTCCTGGGTTGTTCTTATTCCCCTTTTTATAGATGGGCACAATATTTGCCCTTTTCCGGTCTTCTGGTATCTCCCCTGTCTTCCATGATTTTTCAAAGTTCATAGCTAAAGGCTCAGATACCTCCTCTATCAGCTCCTTGAGTATCCTGGGATGCATTTCATCAGGACCTGGTGACTTGCTAACATCTAACTTTCCTAAGTGATTTTTAACTTGTTCTTTGTGTATCCTATCTTCTAAACTTACCCTCTCTCTGCTTGTATTCACTACATTAGGAACACCTTCAGACTTCTAGGTGAAGACCGAAACAAAGAAGTCATTGAGCATCTCCGCCATTTCCAAATTTCCTGTTACTGCTTCTCCCTCCTCACTGAGCAGTGGGCCTACCCTGTCCTTGGTCTTCCTCTTGCTTCTAATGTATTTATAAAAATAATGTATTTTGAAAGAGAGATTGGAAGAAGATATGCAAATTCCCACAGAATTTGCATATCCTCTTTCGAATCTTTCCTGTAATCTAGACATAGCCTTAGGGCTTATCTAGACTACGCGGAACAATTGAAAGAGGATATGCAAATTCCATGGGAATTTGCTTATCGTCTTCCAATCGCACTTTCGAAAGCGGAGCTTTCGCAAGTGAAAGTAGTTTAGACGCGGCTTTTTTGGCCACCTCCCCCCTTTGTCGAAAAGCTGCTCTTCCTCAAAAAATGAGGTTTACATGGCTTTTCAACAAGGGGGGAGCGCCCCCTTTGCCGAAAAAGCCGCGTCTAAACTTCTTTCACTTGCGAAAGCTCTGCTTTCAAAAGTGCTATTGGAAGAAGATAAGCAAATTCCCATGGAATTTGCATATCCTCTTTCCACTGTTTCACATAGTCTAGATAAGCCCTAATTGTTTAGTGGGTTTGAGGGCTGGGAGGTTGTTTTTAGAAAGCCTCTTCTGTAATGTGTGTCCTAAATTATAGTGAGTACAAACTGAAAATATAGGAGGTATTTCAAATACGTGGTGTAAAAGGAGTCCCCATTGCCTCCTGTCCTGTGCATTTCCTTGTAGCTGAGTGTGGCTCTCTTGGGGCCTGCATTAGTGTCACCCATTTAATGAGGTACCAGTGCAGTCACTTAAACAGCCCAGTCAAGAAGCCAAACACTCTACAGTAGCACATCTCCCATTAATAAAACCTTCTGAATGGATCATGTGAATGAGGATTTAAAGGGTCTCACCTCAGAGTCCAGATAAAATTTTACAGTAACAAAACAAAAGTCTCTGCAGCAATTCCTGCTACTATCAGGCCTTAGGTTTCTCCACCATTTGGAGAACTCTTAATTCGTGGCCCTGTTTGTTCAGAGTCTCTCCCAGTCCTCTGTGCTTAGAGAGCTTTTGCCTAGTTCAGGTTTCTAGCTGAGTTCCTCTAAGCCTATTTTAGGCCCAGGTGATTCATTCCTTTCTGTTATAGGTAGACTAGACATCTGATTCTCTGAAAGGGTCGGCCATCTGCACCATGAAATTTGAGATTCTTCTCTATATGACGTTCAAATAAGACAGTCCACACAAGGTTTTGTTATGTAATTCAATATACAATAAGGTCCCAAAGAAAATAGTGATGAAAAAGCGGATTTGATAACCTCCTTTATTACTTGTGTTCAAGGGCAGTGTTTCTAGAGAGCATACAATCATGCCAATGCAGAGAGAATGAGAAAATAACCTAATCCCTTATATGCATCTCTGTCATAAAGGACAAGCAAATTGCTTTAGAGCCCGGATTAAGGAAAGCATCCTTGTCAGGACAGCGTTTAGGCATGTGCTTAGACCCACTAAAATAATTGTTGCATGAGCCCATGCTTAAATTTCAACATATGCTTTAAGGCTCTCCTGGACTGCGACCTTCGTTACTGCTTTGGCTTCCTAGTTGTAGTCAATATATGACTATCATACATGCCTGATGGTAAAATGATAAATAATTAATAACAAATTTGACCACAGTAGTTGCAGAGTTTGTCCTGCAAATTCTTTTTTGTGGGAATGTAGGTTAATATTGCAGATTCAAGTAGCAGCACAAAGAGAATTACTTATCCTTGAGTGATACCAATGGAAAAAACCAAAAATCTCTGGAGTTGGAATGTGTATTTGACCATTGTGAACTAGTCACACAATATAAAATGTTCTGCCTTGCAGGTTCTCTGCTAATTTAAACAGTAAGACAATATTTCTGCAGTCATATGCAAAATCTTGAACTACTGGGCTTTTTTCTTAGTGATCAGAAGTAATTGGGTACCTCATTAGCCATAACTCCCACAGGCAGGTAGTAATATTCAGGTGATGCTCTATGTTATCTAAAAGTAGCCCTGACTGTTCTTCCTCACCGCACACTTGTGAGAGGCAATTGGTGTAACTAAGTATGTGTCTTATGTCTGAGTTGTCATAGAAATCAGTTGCTGCCAAACATAATGAATTGGCAATGATCATGAAGTATAAAACAGAAGGGCAATAGGTAATACTAATCAATCATGGGGGGGCATAATTAATCATAGAAACAGATATGAGTTAATAAAGACAGAATGTGCAGTTCAAGTGGCACTTCAGGAACAGTTTACATTGCCTTGCACAATTTTGTCTCATCCTGTATTACAACTTGACATCCAAATGGTTAGATCACATTTCAGAGTCACTATGTTATCTCTGGAGTAATGGTTAAATGTTGATAAAAGATTGTGAAGCTCAGAGGAAAGATGGGACGTTCTTATTTATCTGGTGTTATCAGTCTGAAGAATCCATGAATTAAGCAAGATAGGCAGCACTCGGGCTATGCTCCTATTGTCAATAGGCTACCATTTGGGTGTCTCAGATGTCAGGGTGGATATGATCCAGATGGGCAGTGTGGAGACCAGTTGACAGCATGCATACATTAATGACAGCCTCAATAAATCCTGGCTCTTGTTATGGAACTTAGTAAATGAGCTTCTGTGCCTGAACAGACTAATGCTGCTTATGTATGGAATATATGCTGTGTGAAAAGGGGAGTGGAATGAGTTTAATGGCTGTCAGTTTTGTATGGCTTTCTGTAATACTTATTTCAGGCCTAGAAGGCACAGGGAATTTAAAATGGCAAGGTTGTCAGGGGTAAAAATGTGCTGCTTGTCTTTTAGAAAATAGCATTGAAACATTCTTCATGCAGTACCTTAGTAACAGTCACCCAAATAATGATTCATGATTCTCGGATGCTAAATGGGGGAGTGGACGTCACATATTAATCTTTTTAAAGAATCCTTTGTTAGTAATTAGCTTATTTGAATACCATATGCATACCTAATATTACAGATTCAAACAAAAATGCCAGTTAAATGAATCTAGGACAGTGTATGTGGCTGTATCGTGGGTGGGAGGTATATATTTTTAGAGTTTATTTGTTTGTTCATAAAACCCTGCTGACAAAAATCATTATTTACTTTGGCCCGTAACTGAAAATATTACCTGTGCACCTTACAGACTGATAAAACTTCCAAGCCAAAAGGGAACATCATGATCCTCTAATCAGGTTTCCTTCAGATGGCAGGTCACAGAACCTCACCCACTTAATGCCTTGATAAACACCTTAGCCTCTGGCTGAATGACTGAAATTCTCAAAACATGTTTAAAGACTTCAACTCATAGAAAATGCATCATTAACTCTAGTTTAATTCTGCAGGTAATCTATGTTCTATCCTGTAGACCAATGTGAAAACTCCCCAGGGTGTCTGCCAGTCTGACCTAAAGGAAAATTCACCTTCTAAATCCCAAGTGCATAGAGATCAGTTGGACTTTGAGCATGTTGGCAAAAGCCTGCAACCAAATACCTGGAAACAAATTCTCTGTATTAACTCCAAGCCCACCACAGATAATGCCCCATCTCTGATCACTAATGTTGAAGATGGACCACATGCCATTGTAGGTAGTCTCATCCTACCATCTCCTCCATGACTTTATTACACTCCATCTTGAGGCCAGTTAGGTTTGTTGTCCCTTGCTCCCCTTGGAGTCCTGTTCCAAAACTTTACTCCCATAATGGTTAAAAAAATATAATTTGAAGCCTACATTACTTCATGGCTCATTTATATCCATTCATATTTGCATGAACATTGGCACTTAACTAACTCTTCTCTTCCCAGGTATCCCTCTGCTGCATTTATAGAGAGCAATCATAACTTACTTCGTTTCATTTGGTTAGGCTAAAGAAGCCAAGTTCTGTTAGTCTCTTTTTGAAAGGGAGGGTTTCCATTCCTGTGAGCATACCACTAGACCTTCTTTGTACCTTGTCCATGGATACATCTTTCTTAAGCATAACAGACCAAAGGTGCACATAGCATTCCGGTTCAGGTCTCATCAGTTCCTTCTATAATGTCAATAATACTTCCCTGTCTCTACTGGAAATACCTTACCTGATGCATCCTAGCACTGAATTAGCTTTTTTCAAGGTCACATCATATAATCATCCCGTGATGAAGCAAAGCACCTCATCTCTTGCATTCAACTGATACATTCCCAACGTATAGCAAAATATCGCAAAGTTTATGACATACTGTATTGCTGTTAACTTTTGCTTCTTCTGTCTGTATGTTGTAACCATCTGTTAGCAAAACCAGGTTAATGAGGTAATATCTTTTATTGGTCAACTTCTGCTGATATGAGAGACAAGCTTTTGGCCTGAAGAAGAGCTCTGTGTGGCTCTCAAGTTTCTCTCACTACAGAAGCTGACCCCAATAAAAGATATTACTTCACCCACCTCATCTCTGCGATATCATGGGACTGACATGGTTACAATTACACTGTTGTCTGTCATTTTATATTTAGGTTGTAAGCTATGTTGCTGTGATGTGTATGTGGTGCCTTGCAAAATGGGGCCCAGTCTCTGATTAGGAGCAGTTATAAATATCACATAGGGTGGTTCTATGTTTTGCTGCAATCTTGTCTAAACAGAAGTGTAAGTATCCCTAGTACCCAGTCTTCTGAATCCAAAGCCAAAAATTACTTTTTCAGGGATGTGCTCATCTGATTAAGTAGGTTTTGCCCAGGAAAGCTTGTGATTTTATATATATATTTGTTAGTCTCTACAGGAGACTACAGCATAGGAAGTTCTGGTCCTTTCCTGCAAGTGCTGCTCCTGAAGCTCCTATTGATAGGCAGTGGAGTGCTGTGGCCAGTGGAGGCTGTGGGGTGGGGCCTGTTGTGGATGGGGGGGGAGTGCATTCCAGGTGCTTTTGCTGGTGGTGGGGTGGACCGGGGTGGGGGTCTGCCTTGACTCTGCTGCTGTGTGTCCCACTGCTCCCAGGGTTGGTAGCCACCGGACCGCCAACACAACTGATAAGGGATGACCTGAAGGCAGAGAGGTGGGGAGGTTCCACTGTATAAGGGTTGTCCTGAAGGTAGAGTGGTGAGATGGGCTCCTGCATAGCTCAGGGGATAGGGCATTCACCTGGGGAGCCGCAGGGGGCTAGTTCTAGAGCCCTGCCCCGGGAACCCCTGGACCGCTAACACAGGATATAAGGGCTGACCTGACGGTAGAGAGGTCTCCCTGTGTGTGTGTGTGTGTGTGTGTACATATATACACACACACACACACAGGACTACTCATTTTTTCCAGGAATTGTTTTCACATTAATATAATTCTCTGAAATTTTCTCCTTGTCCTCAAAATATCAGGTATTGATATTAATTATTAACATATTTTTCATGATTCTTCAATATCACCTGCTTGGTGCTTGCAGCCTATGGCATTTTTCAGCAAGCAGGTTTAAACTGTAGGCAGGCACTGGGAGGAGGAGGGTACCCTAAATACAAGGGAAAATGCAAGTTAATAAAATTTGCAATATGCCTTTTTCATCTAGGAATTAATATTTTAATTTCAAGATAAAATATACTTTAATATTATAGAAATTGATAAATGCTAGAGTAATTTACATTATGGAAGATACTGAATGCAACAAATTATTGTAGATGACTATTTCTTAAAGCACACACTTGTGGGTCATGAACTACAAAGAAATAGGAGATGAAGTTGAAATTTTCAATTCTGTAAGATAATAAACAAAAATAGTTGTTTTTAAGAAGTTCCCCATTTTAGGAGAAGAGGAGAACTTATGATAGATGATCATTCTCAAGGATATGTATACACAGTCAAAATAATTTAACATTGGCTGGCAACTAACATAGGTTCATCAGAGCAATTTATGCCACAAAAAGAGAAGGCAGATATTTCAAATGGAAGGAATTGGGAGAAGGAGAAACAGACTAAGAAGTTAGATTATAAAGCAATATTTTGGATTGATAAAAATATTTTTCTCAAGCTACAAATAATATACAATCAATGCTGTGTGAAATAGAACTAGAAAATAAATAAATCAATTTTAAAATAAATTATACAGTTATGCCCCAAAAAAGCAAAAGTGTGTTTTAATTGTACTGCCTTCATACGTGAACTTTCAGATGTATACTGGAAAAGCAGATTCTACACTGATAGTGTATCCCTAGTTCTAGTCAATTTCAGTGAGTTTGGCATGTGCAAAGAACGCAGAACTATTATTATTAAGTAATCCATTAAGTGATCCCGTCCCTGTTGTTCATTCCTAATTTCAGGCATATAGAGGCTAGGAACACCATCCCTGGTCACAGTGACTGATGCATCTATCCTCCATGATTTTTTTAAATTCTTTTTTTAACCCTATTATAGTCTTGGCCTTCACAACATCCTCTTTCAAAGAGTTCTACATTGTGTAAAGAAATACTTCCTTTTGTTTGTTATTAATTTCATTTGGTGCCCCCCACCCCAGTTCTTGTAAATACAAGAACTGTCTGGGAGGTGTCACCAAATGCTTGCTTATTTGCTTTCTCTGTACCAGTCATGATTTTATAGACTTCTATCACATCCCCTGTCATCTTTTTCCAAGCTGAAAAGTCCCAGTCTTTATTGATCTCTCTTCGTATGGAAGCTGTTCCATACCCCTAATCATTTTTGTTGCCCTTTTTTTAACCTTTTCCAATTCCAATATATTTTAGAGATGGTGACCGCAACTGCATAGAACACAGTATTCAAGATGGGGGTATACCAAGGATTTATAGAGGCAATATTATTAAGAAAGGGATAGATAAGACAGAAAATCATTCCTAACCTTCTGTTCACTTTGACTGCAGCTGCATATTGAGTGGATGTTTCCAGAGAACTAGTCACAATGGCTCCAAGTTCTTTCTTGAGTAGTAACAACTAATTTAGATCCCATCACTTTTATATGTATAGTTTGGATTGTTATCCTATGTTCATTATTTTACATTTATCAACATTAAAATAACTGAATAGTTTTGCATCATCTGCAAATTTTGGCACCTCACTGTTTATTGAATGTGACTGGTCCCTGAACAGATCCTTGAGGGACACCACTCTTTGCTTCTCTCCATTTTGACGATGGACCATTTATACCTACCCTTTGTTTCCTATCTTATCTTTTAACTAGTTACAAATATATGAGAGGACTTTCCCCCACCTTTGGTGAGAGACCTTGTTAAAGGCTTTCTGAAAATCTAAATGCATTGTATCCACTAGATCAGGAGTTCCCAACCTGGGGTACACGTACCCCCAAGGGGTATGCGAAGCTTGTCAAGGGAGTACGGGGAATATTTGGTAAATAACTAGATTATCCTAAATGAAATATTCCAAAAGTAGTAGTGTTAGTAAAAAAAAGTTGTGGATTCTAGAGTCTAGAATTTATTTCCTTTCATATAGAATAGGGGGTACGGGAAGGTTTACTAAAAGCCAAGGGGACACGGGGACCGAAAAAGGTTGGGAACTCCTGCACTAGATCACCTTTGTACACATACTTTCAGGTTTAAGACAATGAACCCAAAGTAAACAGATTCCCTTATGACTAAATGTAATACATTTAATTTAATACATAAAAAGAATATATTTAATAACTTTTATTTATTTATTTATTTATTTATTTATTTATTTATTTAAAACATTTTACCCTGCCTTTCTATTTAAAATATTCAAAGTGACTTAACATTTTTTAAAACATGTGTGTGTGTGTGTGTGTGTGTGTGTGTGTGTGTGTGTGTGTGTAATTACAATATGAGATCCCAGGGGGACATAAAACCCTCTAAGGCATTTTGACATGAGGAACACACATGCACACAGACTCTCACACCAAAAAAACCACGAAGAAAAAGAGTTGCTTTAGCCTGGTGTCGAAACAATGCTAGCCCATAAAACTAGGCCCATATATAGCTGGAACATTCTGCTAAAACACTTTTTTTCTGCTAATGTGGAAATACTTAAGCAGCAGAGATAAAATATGCCCTTATAGCACAGTGTTCACATTAGGTATCTGTAAGTGGGACTGACAGATGATTGTTTTACTAGTAGCAATCCTGTTTTCACAAATCAGCAAGATAATTTACCAGGCTGATATCATGTCTGTGTAAGAACTATTGAATTGGTAATAACTCATAGGTACTAAAAAAGCTAAAAATGTCTCTGATTTTGGTATCAGTATGTTGAAACAAAATTTGTTTTTAGTAGACTAGCATGACTGGAAGGACATTATAAATGGTTATTGCAGTTAATAAAACAATTGATGTAGCATGAACATTTTTATCAGAGAACATCTTATGAATCATATCACTTAATATCTGACTTATTTTATACTTTATATTCTATACTCTTGCATTAAAAATATTGTATGAATTCCAATGAATTGTGCAGTTATGCTGTGGTGTTAATTTGTTGATGCTGTCCACATACACCTCTTACAGGGATGGGTAATGATTGGCCTGTGGGCCAGACATGGTTTGCCAGAATTTGCCCTTACGAGCTGCCAGACTCCATATTTGACTGCAAGTATGGCTGCTTCCTGCAGCTGCTGTTGGCCATGGTGGTTGTTCCTTGCCAATGGGAACTGAAAACACTGGGTCGGGTGGGGCTACTGTTTCCCACAGCTCCCATTGACCAAGAATGGCAAAGCTCAAGCTAACAGGGGCTACAAACTGGACCTGCAGATAAATATAAGTATCTGGCGACCTGCCAGGGGCTAACCTTTGCAAACAGCATCCAACCTGCTGGATCATTATTGCCCACACCCTGGTCTACAATGTACCACCTTTATAAATTTTCTTTTTCATGGCATTAAGATTTGCTGTTGCGAATGTAAAAATATTTTTTTCTGTATATCTTGCAGGGAAAACTTGAGAGGGTCTTACACTTTTAATCCTCCAGTCAGTGATTGTCTTGGGACCATACTGCGGTGAATTGGTAAGTTTGTATTAGTTTGCTTATTACCTTATTCAGTTGAACTATTAATCTGTGATATGGCTTTTGAAATAGCAGTAGAGAGAGTATTCTGCCTATGTATTTGGTGCTTGTGCAATGGCTGCTGAAATATTATGTCTGCTTCTTAAGCATATTTGAAAATGGGAGAGGACCCATGAGAATGATCAAAGGATTAGGAAATTTGCCTCATAATGATACTCAGAGAGTTCATTCTGTGTAGTGTAACAAAGAGAAGATAAAGGGGAAGGATGGGTAACAAATATCTACATAGGGAACAAATGCCAGGCTCTTCAGTAAAGCCGAGGAAGGTATAACATGATCCAGTGACTGGAAGTTGCAGCTCGACAAATTCAAACAAAAAATAAAGCACACGTACTTTTTTTACAATGAGGGTAATTTGAACAGTTTATGAAGGGTCCTGTTGGATTTTCAATCACTGACAATTTTTAAATCAAGATTGAGTGTTTGTCTAATGTATTTTCTTTAGAAATTATTTTGGAGGTGTTCTTATGGCCGTATTATACAGGATATCAGACTAGATGAGCACAATGATCCCTTCTGGCTTTGGAATCTCTAAAGTTGTCATCTGCAGCATTGGGGATTCTGCATGCTTGATTCCAGAAATGTCAGGCATGTGCTTGCATTGCTCACTGAAGAGCTGGTTGCAATGTGTTAATATTTATTTCAAATTCCAAGAAAAAAAATTGCTAAAATATTCAAGTATTTACTTCCTCCAGCCTCTTTTCTACCAACTGTGCTCAACAGTAATCTCACTGGTTACCAGAGAAGTCTGAGGGGTAACTGCATCCTGTTCAATCAATCCTTGGCTGACAGATGGTTTCTACACAGTTGGGATGAGTTAAGTTAGGAGGAAGTATTGAGGTTCCACAGGGGTTGGCAAATGCCTTTCTCCCAAAAATACAGTGTTTAAATAATACAACATTTTTGCTGACTTTGGCCTTCAGCTGGGCAAACAAGAGGCACTCACAAATTCCTTAACTCTCAGAACTATTTTGAGAAATGCTGTGACCCAGTGGATAGCTCACTGCCTGTGGGTGGGTCAGAAGCCTTGGTTTCTATTCCTTTCTCTGTTATTGATTTGCTGTATGACCTCAAGCAAATAATTTAACTGCTCTGTGCTTCAAATTCCCCTTCATTCAGCCTAGTGAGAAAATACATATTGGTTTTTCTTTTTGCAATAAAGTGGAAGTAATAGTTGCACTGGAATCCAGGAATTCATGCATGCTAACCATGACAATTTACATGGTTGTTACTACGTTAACTTTTCTGGGCCACACTTATTCCATCTGTAAAACCAGAATAATAATATGTAACCAAGCTCCTCCTCAGCCTTGGTGGGCCCTTGGTGTGTCCTAGCATTTGGGAAGAATGCTAATCTCAGAGGCTCACAGCAGCTCTCAGTTTAGACACTTTCTCTAGGGCACCAGCTTGCTGTTTGTTGAGCCACTCTCATTGTTGATCAGCATGGGGAAAAGAAAGGAGACCAAACTCCATAGTCTCTGCTGCCCCTCCAAGTGGAACAGGGCAGGACAGAACCCTTTACCAAAACTGTTTCTTCTCTGGTGCTGAATTAGGGAGTTGGTGGTGAGGAAAACAGGGCCTGCCCTCTATACCAGGTTCCAGCCCAGGAACCCTGCGATACCAACTGACTGTAAAATGTCCAGTATTAGCTGCATGGTTGCTATGGTCCACTGGGTTATCCCACATGGTTCTCCCCAGCACCTTCCTTACTGCAGGCTCTTCCTCCTGGTACCTGCTTGCACTTGCTTTTCTCAGACCCTCCATGGCACCTTCTCTCCTTAGCGCCTTGCACACAGTGAGCTAATAGAATGGGAGCCCTTTTTAATCACTCAACTGGATCTTCATTGGCTTTAGCTGTCCTGATTAGGATTCTGGCTCACTTGATTCAGGAAGCTTCTTAATTGGCCTGACTGCCCTAATTGATTCTGGCAAGTTCCTGCTGATTCTGGATTAGTCCTTGTTAGTTTACCGTGGGAACAGGGACCTATTTAATATGGGGCTAAGATACTTCCCTTCTACTACTCTCCTGTAACCCTCCAACCTGAGCCTGTCACAAATATAATGTGTCACCATTTATGCAAACTTGCTCAGTGTTTGAAACAAGATTATGCCTTGCCCAATACTTCAAAAATTTCCATTGAATTCATTCGTTGTTCTCCATGATGATCGGGGTGGTCCCATGTGATCAGAAAAAAAGGTAAATACAGCATCCACCTTCATAAAAGGGAAGAAAGAGAATTCAGGGAACTACAGACTATTCAGCCTCACATAAGTTCCTGGGAAAAATATGGAGCCAGATGCTCAAGGAATGCACTTTGAAACACTCGGAAGAGATGAAGTGATCAGGAACAATCAATACGGATTGATCAAGGGCAAGACAAGCCTGATCAATCTAATTTCCATCTATGATGAGATAACTGGCTCTTTTAATGTGGGGGAAGTGGTGCACATGACAGTACCTTGACTTCAGAAAAACTTCTCATATAGTCTCCCACAGTATTCCTGTCAACAAGCTAAAGAAGTATGGAAGAAAGGCCTATAGTGTGGATACAAAGCTGCCTAGATCATTGGGCTCAGTGATTAGAGATCAATAGCTTGATATCTACTTGACACCTGAAATCAAGTGCCCCATGGGTCAGTCCTGGGGCTGTTTTTATTCAACATCTTTATTAATTATCTGGATGATAGGATGGATTGCGCTCTCGACGACTTTGTGACACTAAGCTGGAGGGAGAGGTTAGTAGACTGCAGGGTGGAAACGGAGTTCAGAATGACCTAGAGAAATTGGAGGATTGGGCTAATCTGATGAGTTTCAACAAGAACAAGTGCAGAATCCTGCACTTAGAAAAAAAGAATTCCATGCACTGCTACTGGCTGGCTAAGTAGCAGTTCTACACAAAAAGACCTGGAGATTGCAGTGGGTGAGAAGGTGGATCTGAGTCAACAGTGTGCCTTTGATGCTGATAGGGAGTAATGCCACATTGAGCTGTATTAGTAGGAGAATTGCCAGCAGATTGAGGGAAGTGATAATTCTCTTTTTATTTGGCACTGGTAAAGCCATCTCTGGAGTATTGTGTCCAGTTTTAGGCCCTCCAGCACATTAAGAATATGGACCAATTAGAGAGTGTCCAGTGGAGGGCAACACAAATGATTAGCGTGCTGGGGCACATGACTAATAAGACAAGACTGGGGGAAATGGGTGTATTGATCTGCAGAAGAGAAGAATGAGAGGGGATTTGATAGCAGCTATTACCTTATTTTCACTAAAGACCAACCCAGGGTTACACTTTTATTGCTTTTAATAAATGCCACTGTTAAATTAAATAGAAATGGGATTGAACCTGATCACACACATACATCCACACACTCATATACAAACAAACAACCCCTGTTTTGCTTTTTCTTAAAAGCTTACATTAACTCACTGGCCAGGCAAATTAAATGTGAGCGGAAGGAGCAGGGGCTTCTCTCGGTCTGGACCCATGCTCCGATCTTGACAAGACAAGACCTGGAAATTCCTACAAGACACCCCATGTTTCATTAGAATTTTCTCCCATTCTGTTTATCTGCGAGTTATTCTTTTCTCTGACATCAATTTGTTGGTGCTTCCTTCCCAGTGTTATTTCAAGGCTGTCTTGTTTGTAATGGGATGTTTGCCCTTAATACTCCAAGGTCGTCTATAATGTCATACCTCAGTCTAGTTTGTTTTGAGCCTCAATTTATGGCACCTTAATGCCTCTGAGTCTTCCATTCCCTTCTCCCCCTTCTTCCCCCTTCTAGACTCTGAAACTGTTGGGCCTACAAGTTGTTATTTCTCCAAACAATCACATTCACTCCCTCTCCCTAGGAACTACACACGTGGAGGAAAAGGGATACAATTGTCCATACAAAATGTATTAATCTACTTCCAATACTAAGCTTCTGCTAGTACAAAGTTTTAATCAGAGGGGTAGCCATGGTAGTCTGAATCTGCAAAAACAACGAGAAGTCCTGTGGCACCTTATAGACTAACCAATTTATTGGAGCATAAGCTTTTGTGGGCAAAGACCTACTTCGTCAGATGCATGTAGTGGAAATTCCAGAGGCAGGTATAAATATACAGGCATAAGAAAAGAGTACCAATCAAGAGTAAGGTTAGAGATAACAAGGTCAATTCAGTCAAGGACGATGAGGCCACTTCTAGCAGCTGATGTGGAGGTGTGAACACGAAGAGAGGAAAAATCCTGGATGCCCCATCATCTCAGGCATTGGCACTCTCACTGCAGGAATTTCTGGATATGTGGACTCTCTACTCAGACCCTATGCCACTAGCACTCCCAGCTATCTCTTACAAAACTTACATTCACATTATACTGAAACTTACATTTACATTATACTATATTGGGTGAAGGCTTTACAGAACAGCAGCCTTCAATTAGCTGAAGCAGGGTTCCAAAGAGATGAAGAGAGGCTGTTCTCAGTGGTGGCAGATGACAGAACAAGACCCAATGGTCTCAAGTTGCAGTGTGGGAGGTCTAGGTTGGATATTAGGGGAAAAAAAACTATTTCACTAGGAGGATGGTGAAGTACTGAAATGGGTTATGTAAGGAGGTGCTAGAGGTTTTTAAGGCCAGGCATAAAAAAGCCCTATTTAGAATAATTTAATTGGGACTAATCCTGCTTTGAATTGGGGGGTGGATTTCCTGAGATCTCTTCCAACCCTAATCTTCTATAATTCTATGACATTTGTTGTATAGTATTCTGTAGATACCCACTGATCTTGCGGGAAAAGGGGGTTTTGTGCAAAAAGAAAACATCCACACTGATTGTTTTTATGTAAAATCCCCAGTGCAAAAATGGATCGGCTGAAAATATGCAAATGAGATCACGACTCATTCAAATGAGTCCCTCATTAGCATATTTTTTGCCAAGAAAACTCATAGTGTAGACGTAGCCCTACTGTATTGTTTCACTTATAGGAGAACCAAATCTTTCAGAGCCTGCTCCTTCTTGCAGAAGACCGCTTTGTGGGCTCTCATTGCTATGTGAAGAGTGACCCTTTGAACCAATCTGCAACCTATCATACCATATGATAACAATATCTGATACACTGCACAGTCAGAGGCAGATGAGAATAATCCAATCAGTTTTGCTAACTGTACCTGGAGGAACAATTACTTCCTGATACTGGTTGGTGAATAACAACTTAATGTGTATTCTAAATCATGTGATTTAACCACTCTTACAATTATTTTTTTAATTATTTTTAGTTTTGTGAGTATGACCTTATAGTTGCAAATTATATTAAAAGCAATAACATTATCCAGTCCATTTTGTGCAGCTTTTAGTGTAAATGTATGCCCAGTGTTTCCACTTAGTAATTTGTTCTGTCAAAGACAAATAAGAATGATTCCCAGCATCAAATTTATGCCCTTAAGGAAAATTTTGTACATCTGTAGTTTAAAAAACAACTCTCTATTGCAGTACTTAGCCAGTGATTTTAAAGGAAATAACGTAAATAAATATGAGATCAATAGGCATACTTATTTTATATTTAAAAGAAACTGAAATGTGTTTGCGTCTAACCTTTTTGCTCTAAATAACACTATCCATTGCACATTGAAGATTTCATTACTCAAATTTAGGCTAGTCACTTATGAAAAAATATGTCTAATCGTGTTTTCTAAATATTCAAAAATAAATTTCTTTAGAGCAGTCATTGAAGATTAAAAGCCTAGGAGGCTGAGGGAGAGAAACAGTTTAAGATGTGCTTATATTCTTTTTTATTAAACAAACCTAAGATTAGATAGATACTGCCTATAATATGCTGTAAATTATATGTCATGCTAAATCATTCTAAACTTTTACAGTTTCTTTTGGAGAGGGTTTCTGTGCTATATCAAGTGTCACATATTTCACCACATTTAGCTCGAGAAATTTGGTGCTAAAGAGGTGATCGTAAGAATGAAACAATTTCTCCAATTTGTGGAAACTTTATAAATCAACTAGTTTACCTAACTGAAAATCTGTTAGAATATACATTTGAACCTCTTGGTCCAGGACTCTCTGGTTTCACAATATCTGTGGTCCAGTAGGACCTTGGATATTGCTGGAATAGAGACCAATGGCTGGGAATGGGGGACGGCTGGGAGACCATTGGCGGGGAACCTGGCTGGGGTTAGGAGCGGAGCCTGGCTGTTGGCCAGGAGCCCTGTTGAGGTCAAGAGCAGAGCTGGGCCAGTGGCCGGTGGGCTGGAAGTCAGAAGAGTAATCTGGGAGCTAGGGCCAGCAACAAGGAAGGAGCCCAGCTAGACACTGGTGGTCCACACCAGGAGAATCTGAAGGCCAGCTGCAGAAGGGCTGGCATTGACCTCTGCTGGTTTGGCAAACTCCATTGTTTGGTATCGATCAGATCCCGAGGATACCAGACCAGTGAGATCCAAACTGTGTAACTAGGATGCAGCTTCTCTTGTACGCTGTCAAAATCAGGAGGACAACAAATGACTCTGAATAGAGGAAAAAGTAATGTATATTTATCAGCCTGCAAGTCTATTTCAGTCATGGAGATGTATTTGGGGTTCCAACTTCTTTGCCCCTTAAAGGAGTAACAAAGAGGGAATGTCTACATGAGCATTTACTGTGCAGCAAAGGTTCGGGTGAAAACCTTCAGCACTCCAGCTGTGGGTTAAGTGTCTCTGTGGATATTGCTTCTATCCATGAAGAATTTCCTCACACACATTGAGATACTGAAGTCTGAAAAAAATAGTATGTCAGAATGCACTAGGAAACTTTTAGTGTTCATGGTCAGGGTCTACATAAATACATAGCACACAATGTCCTAGAGTGCTGTAGATTTATACCCTTACACAGTAAGTGCTCATGTAGACATGCTCTTAGAGTATATTTCAGTTCCATTTAAGTAAATGGCAAAACTCCCTTTAACTTCAGTGGGGCCAAGAACTGACCCTTAGACTTTTATGAATGGAGAAATTGCTGCCTGGTGTGTGTGTGTGGGAAAAGGAGAGAGTCAGAATTAATGAGTGGGAAGGGAAAGAAGCCACCGTGTTTTGCTTTTTCTTACCATAGAAAGGAAAAAAAAGCCCAGAAAAATACTGATAGGATAGCTTCACTATCAAACTTTTTAATATACTGTGTTCACATTCTGAATATGTGGAAATAAAAACATGAAAATTAACACTAATTGTCAGCTGCATGTCTTTAGGTGATGGGAATAGGATTTGGAGGCTGGAATTTCTGTCATTATTTTTAATTTTAAGTCTGACTGTTAATTGATAGTCTATATAAAATCAGCTAGTAGACTGAGTACAAATGCTATAGACAAGTTATCATTTCATGAAACCAGCACAACATATTGTTCTAGTTCTCTTTTCAGTCTCATCTGAGAGGTCAAGAATCACATTGGCTATGAACAAACTGCACCTCATACCTTAGCCATGACCTAGAATTTCAAAACCCGTACACTAGAGCTAATTACCTTGATTTCAATACGTCATTTGTTATAATTCCACATGGGATAATATTAGTTAAATTGGAGGTGATGAGGATTGATATGAGAATTGAAAGGTGGATAAAGGAACTGATTAATTTTTTGCTTCTTTGACTGCCGCTGCAGTCACTATCTGGAGTGGATGTTTTTACAGAGCTATCCACAATGACTCCAAGATCTCTTTCTTGAATAGTTGTAGCTAAATTAGTCCCCATTATATTGTATGTATAGTTGGGATTATTTTTCCAATGTGCATTACTTTACATTTATCAACATTAAATTTCGTTTGCCATTGTGTTGCCCAATCACTTGTTTTGATTAGATGTTTCTGAAGCTCTTCACAGTTCTGGAATCGCCTTCCAAGGAAAGTGGGTAGGAGGGAGGAGAGGGTTAAAAAGTCTGATTTCAAAACTCAACCTGATAAATTTATGGAAGGGATGGCATAATAAAATTGCCTGGAATGCCCTGTTGCCCATTTCTGACTGTTAGCAAACATCTTCAACATCCAGTATAAGGAGAGGGCTCTTAGTTACCTAAGAGAATTCACTCCCAGGTGTCTGGATGGGGAGTCTTGCCAACACATTCCAAGTCTAACTGATCACCATATTGGGGTCAAGACAGAATCATGTGGATGGACCTATCGGAGGGGAGGGAGGGTCATGAGCCCTGTCTCAGCTGGTGTGCTCTCCCCCTCCCATACCAACATTAACCTTTGTTTTCTTGTGCTATTGGAAATTAGGGGAATAGGTCACTGGCAGGTTTAAACTAGTGTAAATGGTGGATTCTCTGTTACTTTATGTCCTCAAATCATGATTTGAGTACTTCAGTCTATTATAGGGATGAGCAGGGCTTGACAAATCCGTTTATCTACTCGCCCGTGGCGAGTAGATTTCAGCCGGTCGCCTAGTTCACTGGTGGTGCTCACATGCGCAGTGCGGGTCTGGCTCATTCGTGGTGCGGGGCTGGCGAGTGGATTTTTCCATGGTTTGTTGAGCCCTGGGGATGAGTGGGTGACGTTCTGTGGACAGTATTGTGCAGGAAATCAGACACTATGACCGTGATGATCCTTTCTGACCTTAAAGTCTATGAGTGCATGATTGAGAAACTGTTTAATGCAATGAAAATCTCACTCTCCATTGACTGAATACTTACCATTCATAGTCATATAATCTTTGTCAATGTCGCAAAATAAATACAGGCAGTCCCCGGGTTACGTACAGGATAGGAGACTGTAGGTTTGTTCTTAAGTTGAATCTGTATGTAAGTCGGAACTGGCGTCCAGATGCGTAACTCGGGGACTGCCTGTACACAAACAGATACATTATATAGGCTTATCCACCTTTTAAAAATCTTTTGCAGTAAATGTAAAGGAGTCATAAGATTTGCCTTTGAATATGGGGTCACGAACCTGAAACTTTTGTGAAACACCAATCCGGTCCAACCTCCCTTCTCATCATTTATTATTTCTTCTTTATAGTATATTTTCTATATATCCTCCAGCCTCATTTTCAATCTCTCAAGTGATGTGATTCCCTCTCATATCTTTTGAGAGTTTTACAGAGGGTAGAAAAGCCACAGCTTCCTTCGGATACTGTAGCTACCAATGATTAGTGATTTTTTTTTGTTTAGCTTCCAAGCCTCCAGAGTCAGGTAAATCCTTACAGTAAGTGTTTTCCTCTGCCAGCACTATTATTCTCTAAGAACACTGAACTAGTTTCCTGTTGATGGCTCAAGTGAATAAGACCAGCTAGAAAAAGGTTCCTGCTTATATTGGATGTACCATTCCAAGCCTCTCAAGGACATTTTATTACTGCATCCAATGTGGTTGGCAATTTGCTTGCTAGCCTATCAGTAATTGGAAACTGCAGCTGAAATTGATTATAGACATTTCTGTGGTCACCTGACACAGACTCCCCCCCCCCCCTTTTGAAGATGTTGCAAGGTAATATTCCCTTGTGCATTTTTCATACTGTACCTGTGAGCAAATGATCTCTCCACAGCTTCTCTGTATTAAAGGCACATTCACTGTAGGCTCCTGGAGCAAGGACAGTCTCACTAAAATATCAGAGATAAGCATATGCACTGTAGGTTAATATTTTCTTATAAAACCTTTGCTGACACAAATATAAATTATATTTGTGAAATAGATCTTAAGTACAGGTTAGGCTTAGTATTTATCACATTTACTGATGGCAGTATCCACTACACAGTAAGTGTGACTTCTGGTGACCTATTTTCATGTGCAAGCACAAACACCTCTGAGCAAAGACGTGTGAATTTTCTTCTGTATTATGGATCAGTTGATGTAATGTAGACTATTTAATAATGTCATTTTAAGGTTTTACTGATTTTCTAGAGCCAACATTGTTTAATAAACATTCCATTTTTTAAATGAAAAGGCTGAAATTATTCTCAGAAAGCATCTTTGCAGTGGATTATGACAAGATGCATTTTGTGTAAAGCTGGTTAGAAATGTTCTGACTGAATACCTTTCCATTGCATTTTTTCAGTACTATTTTTTGCAGCCCCAAAATATAAATGCATATAAAAAAAGAATGAAAAATGAATCCATTTTCAGTGTTTCACCCGGCTGCATCCTCTACCCAGCCTGGGCCAGGGCTTGGGGGGAGCCGGCGCTGCATGGGCACTCCAGGAGGCGGAAGCAGGAGCAGATTGGGGGTAGAATATCTGGCTAGGAGGGAGGGTGCAAGGAAGGGTAGGGTTGCCAGGTGTCCAGTTTTGTACCGGACAGTCCGGTATTTGAGGGTTCTGTCCGGGAAACAAATTGAGAAATTACCAGACATATAAAATGTCTGGTATTTTCTAATTAGGTAAGTTTTATTATAATTAGTATGTATCAGTCTGTAGCTGCAAACTGCCTGGCTGGTAGATGTGCTCACGCTGGGTCAGTGTGTCTACCTGCCAGGCAGTTCGCAACTACTCGAGGGAGGGTATGTGTGGGGAGGGGGAAAAATGGAATACCCGGCCGGATTCACTTGTGTGCCAGGGTCTGCATGTTCTTGGGTCAGTCCCACTCTCCCCCTCCTTCCCCCGCTCTCCCCAGTCCAGCCCTGCTGCCCCCATCCAGCCCTGCTTCCGGCGGCCAATTCCTCCCTGCTCCCCACCAATCTTCCCCGGTCAGCCCCGCTCCCCCGATGACCCCCCCCCCTCGACCAGCCCTGCTTCCCCCATCCAGCCCTGCTTCCGGCAGCTGGTTCTCCCGTCCTCCTCCTCCTAAGCTTCCCCGGCCAGGCCCCCCATCCCCTGGCCAGCACTGGTTCCATCACCTGCCCTCCCTGATCTCCACAGGACAGCCCTGCTGCCTCCAACCCTGCTTCCACTGGCTGCCCCCCCATCTCTGCGGGACAGCCCCGCTGCCTCCACCCCTGCTTCCGCTGCCCGCCTGCTTCCCCCCATCTCCGCGGGACAGCCCTGCTGCCCCCAACCCTGCTTCCCAGTTGCTGGTTCCCCCCCCACACACACCTCCTCCCTGCCCACCCCGCTGTGCTCCCCTCCCAGCAGCCACGCTGCTGCCCGGTATTTTTTTCTCGCAGCCCGCTACCAGGCCGCAGCCCATAGTTTGGCAAACGATGCTCTAAAGCATGAGTGACAGATAAAATAGGTCAGGAGAAGGCTAAGTCTTCTCAAACCCAAGCTGTGCCAGCTCAAGCCAACTAGTGGTCTGGGGCAGCTTAGTCAGGGCTTATCTGGATGTGCTTAGGGGGCTGCTGGATACTTTCACAAAAAATCCCGAACATGGCAGGGGGAAAAAATGGTTGAGGGCGGAAAAAAAGGCAGGAGGGGAACCAAACTTATTGAGAAAAAAAAAAGTTGCCGCGTCTTTAAATTCCCATGCTCCCCACTCCCCTTGCCTCTGCCATACACAGCAGGGGAAAAATGTCTCCGCCGGACTTCCATCAGAGAAAAACAGTTTTTCTGGGTTTTTTTACTAGACAGAAGACTCAATTACCGGACTGTCTGGGTGAAAACTGGATACCTGGCAACCCTAGATGTGCTAAAGGCTCAGCGCTCCAGTATGAGGTGGAAAGCGGAAGGGGAATGGTAGGGGTGGAGCCTCAGGTGAAAGGCATGGGCCCGGTGGGGAGGGTACCATCTCTGAAACTGGGGTTCACATTCTGCCCATACTCTGGAGTATGTAAAATGTAGGTAAATATGAGAAAAGAGAAGCAACTTGCCCAAAACATCAAGTCATTTGAATTTTTGTCTTTGAAAGTAAGTGATGTGAGTGTGTCAGAAGTGCAATGTTAGAACTGACTCTGAGCAGCTTGAAATAGCATATCTTAACCATAAAACCTACACAAGCCACCTCTGTCATAGGTCTTAAGGCCATGAGCTTGATTTTCTTTTCTCTATCTGAGATAAAGCAGAAACTGTTTCAATGAAGTCAGAGAGAATCTGATCCTGTAAATATCCATGAGCGATTAAATAACTCTAGTAATCAGTGATAAAGATAACTGTGGCCACTATATGGAAGTTCTTAATCAGGCAACATCTTCATTCAAGTTAATGGAAAATTTTAAGTGGTAGTTAAAGTATGTAAACTCATGTAAGGTACTTCGTCCTTTGTAGCTCTATGAAACAACTTATAAATATTCATTATCAATCCAATCACTATGCAACATTTTTCAAAGTCTTTATCTGGAGGTGGCTAAGAGTTAGAAAACTGTTGAACTAGTCTGGCACATTCTCTAGTCCAGCACTTTCTGTTCCAACAAAATCCATGGTGTTGCATGATTTTTGTTAGCTGGATGTGCGCTAATCATGGGTGTGGGCAAGTTTCCCGCAGTCCCATACATTTCCTCAGTGTTCTGTGCTGTTATTGAGTTCTAGTTTACCCCAAAATGTCCTCCCAGTAAGCAATGGAAGCATTGGTAATGCTGCTAGACAATACTGACCTCCTATGGTTCGGCAAATTCTCTGGTTCGGCACCAGTTAGGTCTCAAGGATGCCATACAAGAGAGGTTCAACCTGTAGTGATTTAAAATGACAATTTCAGTAATTGGTTTTTGCAAACATTGGGCATAATTCTCATGTACAATTGAATTCCTGGGCATCTCTCTGGAAGCATAAAGGATCCCCCAAGACTCTCACTCTTGGGATTTGCCTTCAGTAAGGGAAATCCTCAGAAGCTATATAGCAATTTCAGAAATTCTGTGCCACTTGCCTTTCTAGGCCATGGCATATAGAAGAAAGGGGCTTCTTTGGGCACACAATTACCATTCATACTTGTGAAGGAGATAGGAAATGTAATTAGCATTTGACAGAACGGTCAGACGAACCAGACACAATAGGTTGTCAAATGCATAAAACAAACTAAAAAAATGATAATTTAAATATTTCCTTTATTAATCTTAATTCCTTTCTGCAAATCAATGGGTATGATGTTTTCAAAGGGAAATTTGATTGTCAAAACTGATAGTGTCCTTTTATCCTGTTTACTGATGACTATTATTGGTTCACACTTCTCATATTTGTTGAGGATTTCCTGTTCTGTCTGATTTTTACTTCTTTATTGAATGACAAATGTGTGTTAAATTCAATTGTTTATGTCTTCCTGACAAACAATAGTTAATATGACTGAGAACAACTTCTGCATGGATGTGTTGACTTTGTTACTATCAGTGACTGTTCTATTCCCATTCTTTCTTGACTTCTTAAATATTTATTTAATAATAATTATAAAATGTAAGTCAGCAGCTCTTAGCACACACATCTTTGTTGCTGACAAATTCAATTAAAGGTATTGCTAGCTAAACCAATCAAATTACAGGTAGCTTAGAAAAGGTCAACTCTGAATTATTGTTTCCCATAATAATTTCCCAAGCCATTAAGTCTGTAAAATCCATTTGAAATTGAAACCCATAAAAGTAAATTATAAGGTACAAAGTGCCCTGATTGTTTGTGGGCATTCTAAAGCATAAAGCTCTGTCTGTCCCGCACAAAATGACTTTTGCTAATGCTGTCCATGTTGTGGCATAGCTAGAGTAGATTCTGTCAGCATGTGCTTTATAAATCTCTCTTTCTAAGAAGCTATAATTCAACTCCTAAAATGTTAACTTGAGGTTCAAAGTTGCTGTACAGATCCATATGTAACAATTGAAATAGCTGTGCCTTAAGAATGAAGTAGTGTGAATTCATGGTAATTTCCATAACTTTCTAATTCACTGTACTGAATTAAATTTTCAATTACTCTGTGCTTGAAGGCAGCTACCTATAAGGAAAAATAGGCCTGGGTCCTACCAAAATGTCACAGATGTTAGTGACACTTTATACACTAGGCCAACTTGGGTTCCTGCTCCAATGTTAGGGGCAATTCCAACAATGTATTGAGTTCATATAGGAGCCACATTTGGACAAAACAGACTTCTCTTGATACAGGAGCATTATAATCTGATGGATGTGGCCATGTACTGACCCACTCACAAGATTTGGCAAAGTGAACAAGTGTGGAGCCCATGGAGAACCCTAAAGCGGCTGCTAGTAGTTAGGACAGCCTATAGGTAACAAAGACCATTGAAACTTCATGTACTAGGCAACATCACACCAGATATCATTCTGACATGGTAGTGCCTTAGCAGCTTCACTGAATATCTCTACATGCTTACTATTATAGTCTACCTTGCCATATTTTTACATTTGGTTATATCCCATATCTGAAAGAGCTGCACACAGACCTGTGAGCAGAGAAGCAGGTTAGATTTCTTAACCCAGCAATTTCTGATGAATTTTGATTATTTGGGGATTTTTAAAAAATGAAATTCTACAAAAAGGAAATTACATTGTCAAAACACCCTGTGTCTTCCTGGCCTTTTTATTCTTACAAAATCAACTGTGAAATCATTGTTCCAGAGCAGGTACCTCGGCTATTTACCACTCTGACCAAAACTAGCTCACAATCAACAATTGGAACTCTAGTTCTACTAGTGATAAAAATACCTATTAAAATAAACAACAAAGTATTTATTCCTGAAATCTACTTAAAGGAAGTGTGGACATACACAGACTTCTTCCAAGGGCCTGTGGGACATTAATTATTTCACTTATTACTGGTTAGTTCTTTGAGGTACTAAGAGGGGAACAGTGAAACAAAAATGTTTTGCTCGTTTTATTATATATTTATCTAATCTTGTTATAGTATTTCTTTTATCTACTTTCTGACTGGATATATGCTAGAGAATTTTAAATTCCTAAGACAGGGCAAACTAGAAGGTGAACTTGAACTCCAAAAATAAAATTGAACCACCATATAATCTGACTTCAAGCATAATAACTCTGTAAAGGAATGTTTTTACAGCTTTAGTTTTTGTCCCGAGTAGCTATATTTGATGTTGCTTCCTGTTTACTTAGGATAGTGTCATCTGCCACCTGCTGTTGACTAGGTTCTTACCAGTAGGTTAGGGCTTAGACCAGTGTGAAATCTCCTAATCATTCGTGAGCATTCTTCCAGCAACTGAAAGTATTTGTAAAATATCTTTTATTTCTAACATTTCCTGTTGGGATGAAAAAAAGTTGATGTTTCTTTCCTCCTTCTAGTCTTCACTTTTTAATACTGTAAGTTTTGTTTTGGGATATTTAAATGCCTGACTGTGCTTTCTTGTGATTAATTTAGGTGAGAGAAATACAATCACACACAATAATTCTGATGTTGTCCAGGATTGAGAATTTTCACTCTTTAGTTCTGGTTTCGTCTATGCCTCTGACACACAGCATGAGCAATAAAAAGGAAGAACTGAAAGAATTAGTATATAAGCTAAATTATGACTTCATTGGCAACTCAAAGACTTTGTGGGATACATTTATTGATATTGCTTTGGAAAGGAGAAGCAGGGAAAAAAGAGGGGAGTTGTTGCATTGTATATCAAGAATATATACACTTGTTCTGAGGTTTTGAAGGAGGTGAGAGAGAGAACAATTGAAAGCCTCTGCATAAAGAAAAAAAGAAGCAAATAGGAGTGATGTCATGGTGAGAGTCTGTTGTAGAGGGCCAAATAAGAAAGAGGAGGCACATTTAAAACAAGCAATAGAAATATCCAAAACACAAAATCCAGTAATAATGGGGAACTTTAACTTTGTGGGCATCTGTTGGAAAAGTATACAGCAAAACACAAACTTTTCAGTAAGTTCTTGGAATGTTATGGAGACACCTTTTTGTTTCAGAAAATGCAGGCAGTAACTATGGGAATAGCTGTTCTAGATTTAATTTTGACCAATGGAAAAATGGTAGCAATTTGAGTGAAAAGAAGAAGTGGGAAAATTAATTTAAAAAAACCCACTAGTCGTTAGCAAACTCAGACAACTGATAGATAAGATTCCCTGGGGAGAAAATCTAATGGATAAAGAAGTTCAGAAGAGCTGGCAATTTTTCAAGGAGGCAATATTAAAGACACAAATGCAAAATGTCCCTATGTGAAGGAAGGATACAAAAATAGTAAGAGACCAGTATGACTCCATTATGAGCTGTTTAATAACCTGGAAATCAAAAAGAATCCCTACAATTATTGTTTTGGGATAATTGCTAAGGAGGAAAGGCTAAGGCACAAACTTACATCCAGCATGGGACAAAAAAGTAATCGTAAGAAGTTACATAAATACATTAGGATCAAGAGAATGATAAAGGAAGCAGGAGGTGGGAGAAGTTCCCTAAAAATGAAGAGGTTGCCAGTGCCTGAGCCATAGCTGCATCCCACCTCTTCCCATCAGGGACATGTCCCCTCACTGCCCCATGTCCCTAGTGACCCATCCTCCCTGAGGACCTGCTCTCACGATGCCCATTTCCCCCAGAACCCCCCACCACTTTCTCCTCTCTACTCCTTTTGCTCTGCTGTCTACATCTAGTGATGGAGGCCATAACCCCCTGATTTCACTTGTTCCAGCACCTCTGGAAGGAAAGTGTAAGCCCTCTGCATAGGAGAAAAGGTGAACTAATAATTGATGACATTCAAACACCTGACCTATTCAATACCTGTTTTGCTTTAGTCTTCACTAGAAAGGTTAATGGTGATTGGATATTCAACACAATTCATATCTATAACAAAAGGGGAGGAACAGAAGCATGAAAGGGAAAGAGAAAGTGAAAGAGTATTTAGCTAATATAGATCAATTCAAGTTGGAAGGGCCTGAATGATATTCATTCTGGGGTATTTAAAGAACTAACTGAAGCTATCTTGGAACATTTAACAATTATCTTTGAGAACTCTTGGAGGACAGGTGAAATCCCACCTTCTCCAGAGGACTGGCCAAAGGCAATCATAGTACCTATCTTTAAAAGGGGGAACAAAGAGAATTACAGACTAAGATTTTGTTACCTGGAAACACATTGGAAAAACAATATGAAACCATGAACTTCTAATACCTAGAGAATAAGAGGAGTATAAGGACTAGCCAGCACATATTTGTCAAAAATAATTTCAAACCAACCTAGTGTCTTTTTTGACAGGGTTACTGGCTTAGGCTATGTCTAGACTGCAGGCTTCTTTCGAAAGATGCTCTTTCGAAAGCATCTTTCGAAAGAGCATCTTTCGAAAGATCGCGTCTAGACTGCAGGCGGATCTTTCGAAAGAAAAATCCGCTTTTTCGAAAGAGAGCACCCAGCGAGTCTGGATGCTCTCTTTCGAAGACGGCCTCTTTACATTGAAGAACGCCTTCCTTCGAAAGAGGAACTTTCGAAGGAAGGCATTCTTCCTTGTGAAACGAGGTTTACCGCCATCGAAAGAAAAGCCGCGTTCTTTCGAAATAATTTCGAAAGAACGCGGCTTGAGTCTGGACGCAGGGGAAGTTTTTTCGGGAAAAGGCTACTTTTCCCGAAAAAACCCCTGAGTCTGGACACGGCCTTAGTGGATAAGAAGGAAAGAGTAGATATCGGCTATCTTGAATTTTTTGTAAGGGTTTTGATACAGTCCCATATGACATTCTCATAAACAAACTAGGGAAACATGATTTAGATGAAATTACTATAAAGTTCAGTGCAAAACTGGTTGAAAAGTTGAACACAAAGACTAGTTATCAATAGTTTGCTGTCAAACTTGGAGAGCATATCTGATGGGACTCACTGGATTCAATCCTGGTAAAGGTGTTATTCAATATTTTCATTAATAACTTGGATGTAGGGCTATGGAAGCATCATCACTGGAGGTTATTTTAGAGCAGGTTGGACAAACACCCATTAGGAATGGTCTAGATTTACTTAGTCCTGCCTCAGTGCAGGTGGCTGGTGTTGATAAACTTTCAGGGTCCCTTCCAATCCTACATTTCTGTATATAGTGGCTCTTGTATAGCATAGAATTGCTACCTGGCTCAGTCATCCCATCCCCACTTCTCTCAAACTATATATTTCTTTTGCCTGGATGCACTTCTGAATGAGAAAAGGGAGAATGGGGCACAGCTTATGCTCCAAATGCCCCTATTGTTAGTACTTTGGTATTACTATTCCTCATATGTAGGCTACATAGAGGGTCTGGGAGCTTTAGAAAATAAGGCAATTTTAAGTCCAATATTTGCCAGCAACTGAGTATTCATGAATGCTGTGAAACATCACTGACAGGGTATAAGGAGATTTTATCTGAAACTGTAGACCGTTCTGGATTTGCAGCATCATTACATAAAAATAATTGGTTATAGTGACTATATCTGAACATGTATACCTCCTTTAACAACTTTTTTATCTTATTGTGATGGTGTGAACTAGGTCCTATGGGTCTATGCTGAGGAGTTGTGGTTGTGCCACACCCTACCTTAGAAAAGAACAGTAGAGAGGTCCTCCAAAAGGCCTAGAATGGCTTTTGGGGAAGCAGCCAATCAGGGTTCAGCAAGGTTGTGTAAGGAAAGATGCTAGGTCAGAGCAAGTTCAGTTCTTGCTGGAACTGGAGGAGAGCAGATGGTGCTCTGGTCTGGCTGCTGGGACTCTATCAGAACAAGGCTCTGTAGAGAGTGTGAAGAAGGTCCTGGGCTATGGGGAAGTTGCCGAGAGACTTGTAGCAGCAGTTAAAGAGATGTTGCAAACAGCTGCTATCTATAAGGATCCTGGGCTGGCAGAGAGTGGGTCCGGGTTCCTCCAGCCTCCCGTTAGGCAATGGGGAAGGAGGAGGTGGTCAAGACAGCGAGACACCCTAGAGTAGGGTAACTGAAGAACAGTGACCCAGCTGAAGTAGTGTCCAGAAAAGCCCTGAAAAGGCAAAGACATTGCCTCCCGGGAAGGAACCCTGGGTCATGATTCCATTTCAGAGCAGGGACATACAGAAAGAGAAATTACAGAGGGCACTGAGAGAGGCCCCAGTTTGTCCAAAAGGGATTTGCTTTGTTTCAACTACAGATTCTGTGTCTAGACTGCAGGCTTCTTTCAGAAGAACGGAAGACATCTTCTGAAAAAACTTCTTCCGAAAGAGAGCGTCCACACATAAAAGTGCATTGAAAAAGCAATCTGCTTTTTCAAAAGATAGTGTCCACACTGAATGGAGGCTATCTTGCATTTAAGCTGTGGTTTTTATGGACAGAGTGGTCACCAGGGCACCTGTGCTTTTTCCTCTTTATCTTCTTTCGAAAGAACTCCCTCTTCCCAGTCCACATACGCTTTTTTGCAAAAGAGCTCTTCTCATAAAAAGAGGATTACCAATGCCGGAAAAACCCCTCTGTTCTTTAGATTTTCTTTCAAAAGAACGCAATTGCAGTATGGACATAAGTGAAGTTTTGTCAGAAAATGGCTGTTGAAACTTGGCCAGAGGGCTGAATCACTGAAGAGTTACCACAAATAAAGTAACAGAATGCAGACACACGCACTTGGCAGGGCATGCTCACGAGGCAAGTGCACCCCATTACACCTATGTAAAATAATTCCAGTCAGGTAAACTGGGAAGAGCAAAGTTCACTATTAATTTTATTACATGCAACAGGTGACTGCTTTCACTCCCAAAGACAAGAAAATTGAAAACAAGTTAACTGTATTCAACTCAACCAAGCAATCTTTTGCAATTATTTGCCTCTATGCTGATGTGAGCTCCTGCCTTCAGGATGTGAAATCAAAGCTAACAGCTTGAAACACTGCCGCTGATCAGCCGGCCTGCTCTTCCAAAATAAAACAAACAAACAAAAAAATCCCAAATCTCTATTGTTTCCTCTAATGTGATATTAATTAGATTTCCAGCAACATTTTTTTTTAAATCTACTTTAATGGACATCTTATTTTCAAACAATATTGCATTCAAACTCAGTTACAATATGCAATACTTATTCTATTTTATTGCTAACTCTTCCTTAATTTTTTAGGGAGGAGAATAAGAGGGCAACAACTGACTATCTAAAACTTGAACTCTTTATGAAGTTCATGCAATAACAAAGCTAACCTGGGGGTTTAAAAAGAGGAAGTACAATGTTCTAATTTTTCAGCATTTTAGAGTACATTATTTTTGATAAGCTTAAACTATTAGGTAAGATGTTTTTATTATTATTTGAAGTGTTGTTTTGGTTGTGTGTTTGTTTTTTTACTTTTGACTCTAAAATTGAACTTCAGTAATTTGGAGTATTTTTGGTTTTGATTATAAATATTTCAAAACTCCAGTTTAATGAAGATCTATGACTGGTTTTTTTTTTCCATCCTCAGATTTAATCAAAGCATGTTTTCACATTTTTATGAATGTGACTATGGGACTTGAAAAAACTTGAGACCGGTGTTTCTGCAGAAATCTTTTTCAAAGAAATGTGGATAATGTTCAGTCATTAGACTTTTTTGCAGGAAAATTAGCATTGTATGCCATATAATGTTTTGACAAGAATGTAAACTTATTGTCTGGCTCTCTTTTTCAGTATGCTTACTTGAAATTGTACAGTTCAGTGAGTCAGATTGGGAGCATACTTAGTGTCTTTTCTGAGAGAAAAAAAGCAGTCATAGCCATTTGATGGAAGATGATGATAGGAGAGTTGACCTCCTTTCCCACCCAAACCCAGTAAATATTATGGCAGTCTCCATGAATTGTGTTCAGTTCAAGCCCTTTTCATGAGAGAGCAAAGCTGAAGTTAGAACTTTAGAAGTTATTCATTGCTGAAACATTCAGGCGATTGTGTTCATAATCATTATGCACCATTTGTTGTTTGTACCGTTTGTTTCATTCAGTAACATTGACTATTGAATTGAAAGTATTCTAATACAGAAACAATCCACATTGTGAATTCCTGTTCCATATTCTCTGATTCTGCACATTTCTTTCAATTTTGAATGGCAATTTTACATGCAGAGTGAGCAGGGAATATGTAATAGAAATTGGAAGTGCATATCAGATATCTGCAATATTAATTAAAAAGGAAACTCCCTCCTTTCTTTTGGCATGAAAAATCTAAACACTGTTAAGTATAGATTAATGCAGTGCACACATGAGTGGTTTTAAAGGAAATGCTTAAAGCATGTCCTGAAATCACTCAAACAGTTGGTCAATGCATGTGCAATAACAAACAGTAATGAGGCAATCATATCCAAGAGTGGAGATCAAAGATGTGTATCATATTGGAATGAGCAAAGTATACCATCCCTTATTGAATTAAACCAAAAATCCTACTGTCAAGTCTACCATGTACTTATTTTAGCTCTAACAACATCTGTAATGAGTCAGCGTGGCCTCCCGCTGGCCCCGATGAGGAAACTCCTCCCAATACCCTTTGGTTGGCAGTGCCAGAACAACCCAGCCCCGCCCGCAGGAAACAGGAAGGCAGGGCTGAAGATATAAAGAGAGGAGCTCCAAGCTCAGAGTTCGGCTGCCAAGTAGAGCAGAGACTCTTCCCCAGCCCCAGTGGAGGAAGGCATGCCATGTTGCCCTCGGAGGAAGGATTGGATTGGGCCGCCTTGGGCACTGCCAGGCCCTGAGCACTGGCCTAGACCGCCATGGCTGCCGCCAGACCCAGATAACTGAACAAGGCTGCAGAAGCTGCTGCCCGGGCCCACAGATTTACCTGGACCCCCAGGAACCTTGATAGACCCCTACCTGGACCTCCTGGACCCTTATCCGCACAAGACCCCCAAGCCTATGGACACGCTGCTAGCGCTTCCGTCCCCAGCCAATACCGAGGAGCAACAGCTGAGCCAGATAGGCCCCCAGGGGGAACAGGGAAGTAGCCCAGGAACAGAAAATGGAGGTCAGCTGGGCAGCACACAGTGGCTCGGACCCCCACTGACCCAGAGATCCAGACAGCGGGTTGCGGCCTGGATCCCCACAGACCTAGTGGCCCTGGCACTGCCACTGCTCAGCTAGGGCCCTGCATCCCCCCTGCTACCTCTTTCCTTGTGTGGCAGGTTCCTCCCTGTAGGGAAAGAGGCCCCTGCCCTTGTCAGCTCTCTGCCAGCAAGGAGACCTGACCCCTGGCTCAGCCTGCAAATAGGTCTGTGCTATTGGACCACTTACTTGTTAAACTGTCTTTGTTGCCCCACCCTGAGCAAGGGCCTGGGCTCATAAACTGCTGTGCAGCCTATCAGACTACTATTTACCAGTTTCTTTGTGGCCCTGCCCTGACCCAGGGCCCAGATGCATAAACTGCCAATCGGCTTAACAGAAACTGTTTAATACTTATTTGCCACCCCTCCCTGAATGCGGGCGTGACCTCTAGAGCCACCTGGGTTACCAGAGACTGCTTAATTGTTTATTGGATGCCCCGCCCCAAATAAGAGTGTGGTCTCTAGAAGCGATATTCAGCCTGCAGTCAGGCCTGAGGCCCTGAACTTTGGTGCTTGTAGTGTGTCAGCATGGTCTCCTGCTAACACGAATTATTACAACATCCTGTTCTAAATCCAGCCACATCTTATTTGGGTGTTGCAAGAGCATATGTAACAGACACTACAGTGTGGATTGAGATAATTTGGGTCCCTATTAGAAACTTTTCAATAACTATTGGGTTCAGAATAGGATGTTATAGAAGCTAAAATATTTACATATCTAAATACATGTAAACAACCATCCAAGCCTCATTGGTACCAGTATGGTGTCATATGTTTGCAAAGTGTCCTCTTTACTTACATTGATATGGTTATAAAAGTAGTAAGTTAACAATGATGCCCTTCATTCATTCCTTGCTCTTCCCTCCACCATCTCCCAGATGTTAGAGGCTAGGACAGGAAATAAAATTCTGGGGCACTTGTTAGGATTGCCTTCCACTTTCCTTACTCTCTACTCATGAGCTTAAGAAGGGAGGTTAGGGTAGGGTAAGCAGACTGCTTAACCCATTAGCTAGATTGAAAGGTCCAATATTGTTTGCTGTGCACTTGAAGGAAGGGCTTATAATAAATCCTGTGCCCTTCCTGGGGAGCTGTTTGGTGCCTGGGAACAAGAGATTCCCTCGCTCCATTTTAGGACTAGAGTGGTACCAAGATTCTGGGCTTTGCTGGGGGTAAAATGACACTGGTCCATTTGGGGATGGGAAGGAATTATTCTCTTGGTGTCATGTTGGTCCAGGAGGGGTGGCATCTGAATAGGTTAGAATATAAAGTGTTGCAATTGGGCCATTGTCCAGTTCGAGTAGTCTGGCTCCCTGATAAACTAGCATTGGCATCAGGATTAAGAGAAGGCATCCCTTAAAGAAAGTGGGGCAGAAAGACAATCTCCTTATGCCTGGTAAAGCCATTGACTGTCCTTTTTTATTTTCTTCAACATTCTGAAAGGAAAGAGCAGTGGTGTCCAAGAATCAGAACTGGGATCAGATTGAAGGATTTTGGAGGGGCGCATTTTATGGGTGGCCTTCCCCCATGTGGTGCTGATTATTGAAGGAAAATTGGCCTGTACTGGTTGAGCCTTTGAATGTTAATAAACATGTGTTTTTGTTAAACCACATTCTTAATGTCCTTTCGTATCTTCCTGCCATCCCTAGGACAAAAGAAACAAAATATAATACAGCTTTACAACTCATGTGAAAAGTTCTGTATTTCTAGAATACATGAAAGTCTTGATTGCAGAAAAAATAACTTGTTAGTGCATAGTGCATAGAACGTAGACCCAATTGAATGCATTGTATTGCAAATGCAATATCAACTGAGAAATGCTTATCACGGTTCCTGCTTTCCCATTCAATTGAAAGCTATTGCCTTCAGAGGAAGGAACTCCTGGTTCATGAGTTGATTGATGCAGTGTGCAAATTTTGATTCTTGCCACACCATGGGGACATTGTTAATTGTCCAGGTTTGATTGTAGTGTTTTCTCACCGGTTGGCTGCTGCCTCAAAATTATAATTGGCTAGATTCCCAGATATTCAGATAGATGGCAAAGACTAAGCAGACTGAAATCCCTGTGTGGGCGGGGGAACGAGGGGGGTGGAGACAGTGTTACAATGTGGCACATTTCATATCTGTGTTGCATAGATACAAGCAATGTGTTTCACTGACATTAATTTAAACATTGTCTCTTGTACTGTCCTCTCCAACATGTTGGGTACCTAACTTCATAGAATTATTGCATTCATTTAAACTCTGTTTCATAGCCAAAGGTCATTTCTTGCTGATACTTATTGATTCAGGCATATTTCATATGTTTCTTTCTAAAAATTAGAAGCTAATCTTCAGCAACAGTAATCTGAATCAGTTGCTGTATCCCTTTACTTCATGCTGCAGTGTGAATTCTGTCATTTTGAAAGCAAGAAGCTATGCTATCTTTTTCTCTCTCAGATTTAGTGTTCTCTTTAACTTTGCTTCAGGTGAGTCTGAATCTTTGTTCAAGCTGCAGAATAGGGGAATCTTCTTTTGGCCTGAATCAGAAATTGTATAGAGAAGTCACTTATATGTTATGTTTGAAAGAAGCACATGGGATCTTTTTCAGGGAGATAAGGCAACACACCACATTTATTGATAATATAACATAGTAGCATATGCATTCTCTCTCTCACACTCACATACGTACGTCCTGCTGATGGAATAGTTACCAGTCTGTTGTTTGATCCATTTTATTGGCCAGATCAGTTGTGTATGAAGGAGGAACCGGGTTCTTATCAGTCCAGACTGATGCTTCATGGTCATACCAGGACAGAACCTGAAGAACCATACAAGACACCCTGTAACCGGGTGACCTGCTAGGGGTCCTGGGGTAAACTCCAGTTCGTGGGTCCCTACCCCGACCCTTCCCTGCCCCCGGCTTCTACTTTGCCGTTCCCACGGTCCACTCCCGACAGTCCTTCCCTTGCGTCCCCGCCGATCCCACCGGAGGCTTCCTTTTGCGCCCAGTCCGCTGCGCCACTGCTCCGGATCGCTGGCTGGTCCGCCAACGCCACTAGCGCGGGGCTCCCCGTCGGCTCCCTCCTGGCCGCACTGGCCACCCGCAACGGTCACCTTCCCTCCGCGTCCTCTCCTGGCGGTATCCACAGCTGGTCTCTCGGCCGGTCCTGTGGAGGAGGCTGAGAGCAGAATCTCCCCTGCTCCCCGCTCACCTCCCCCCTCCCTGTCTCTCTCTCCTCTCTTTTAAACTCCTCGCTTGGCGTTCCTCCAGCCCCCGCCCTTCCTGGGGCCGCCGCCCACTTCCCGGGTCCTAACACCCGCCCGCTACCCTCCGGGCTGCAGGGCGCGTGCGCGCCAGCCGTGCTGGCTTCCCCCGACCCTGCTGGCTGCCCCGCCGCGTGGCGCTGGCCTCCCGGCACCATCTGACACTCCACGCGGGGCACGGGGTTGCGGATCCTGTGTCCGCTAGTGCGGGGGTGAGTCCCCCCGTCACACACCCCATCCTTTATAGGATTTTCCTTCCATGTGAGTCTATGCATTTTGCCTTGTCAGGCCTTAATCAGTCATTCACATCATAATAGGTTTTTCTGTGACATATGTTTATCTGGAGGTTGTTTTTACAGTCATTTGATATCAGTGTGCTGACAATCCCTCCTGGGTGTTGTCTTCTGGCTAAACTTGTTATTGGTTCCCTATTAAGGGGCGCTTGCCACTAACTTCAGGGCTCGTCAATCTGCCTCTGTTCAGTTTGTGTCTTCAGTGTGCTTTAGCTTAGTTGATAATTATTTGGTGCTTCCGAGTCTCCTGCCCCTCCTCTGACTATTTGGGCATGCAGTGGCCTTCACAGTTATCTCTCCTAAAACATTTTCTCTCTCATTTACACAATTGCCGCACAGAACAAAGTTACAGCGTCTTTCAACATTAAACTTCTTTGTATCTATTACAAGGCTTTATCTATTGCTGACATCACTATTCATTACAATATTCCATCCCTTCGCTTTAATATCAGAGCATGCTAACATCAAACAGAGCTGGAGCTAAGTTTAGAAAGCTGCCTGGTCTGTCTGAGGCCTACATCTTGTGTTTAAATTTAATCCGAATCTTATGCTATAACATACATTCATTATAACTAAATAACTAGCTACAAAATTACAAGGCTACAATATTCTAAGATGATCCTTGGATCACATAGGGGTTTCAACCAGGTTAAGTCCCCAATTTCTTGACGAGAGTGTGAGTGTGTGGCAGGAGGCGGGAGAGGGGAGAGCTGTACTTTGTGCCAAAGCTCAATCTCATCTACTTTTACTAAATCCTCTCCCTCTCAGAAATTTTATTCACCCAACAAAGGGCAATGTTGGTATCCTTACTATATGCCTAATGTATCCCTTAATGTTCTGCCATAAGTACACACTGAATTAGTACATTCCTTGGATATGTCATCTTTTGGTCTGGACTGACCCCTCACTGCATAACAGAGGTTGCAGCTACTTTTCTCCACCATATCCATGTCCTGCTTGCACTTAATATATCATAGACTCACAGCATGGTTTATGACATTGTGAAAAAGTGTAAATCCTGCAGCAACATGGCCATTTATAAGGAAACCCTGGGTTTCAGCACTCAAGCTTAATTCAGAGAGAAATGGAGCAATTTCATTGAGAAAAGAAGGAATAACTATAAGCACTACAGAAACCACAAGATTTTGATTATATAATGCCTATTACAGAATTTCAGTTGAGAAGCTAATGACCTGATTTTTCACTCTGCAAGCACCAGTTTTTTGCTGGGGGGGGGGGGGGTGGATCCACTTCAAAGGATTTATCTGGATGTAAACCAGTGACGGGGCTGGAGAATCAGGACCCAGTTTTATTACAATAAATATTGTGTAGCTATGCACACCTTAGCTTATTAAAAATGAAAGAATGTGAAAGGGTATTTTACTTTTTCTTTTTGTATTTCATTTGACTTGGATAATTGTCATTTTCACTTTTGTTTATATATTCGCTTTTTGGATCTAATGAACTAGCATAATACTGATAGGCTGTGTCTAGACTGGCAAGTTTTTCCGCAAAATTATCTGCTTTGGCGGAAAAATTTGCCAGCTGTCTACACTGGCCGCTTGAATTTCCGGAAAAGCACTGACGATCTCATGTAAAATCATCAGTGCTTTTCCGGAAAAACTATGCTGCTCCCATTCGGGCAAAAGTCTTTTGCGCAAAAGGGCCAGTGTAGACAGCATAGTACTGCTTTCCGCAAAAAAAGCCCAGATCGTGAAAAAGGCGATCGGGGCTTTTTTGCGGAAAACCGTGTCTAGATTGGCCACGGACGCTTTTCCGCAAAAAGTGCTTTTCCGAAAATGCTTTTAACAGAAAATTTTTCCGATAAAAGCATTTTCGGAAATTCATGCCAGTGTAGATGTAGCCATAGTGTTTAGGTTACAAATAGAGCTGGTTAGACTTTCCATTACAAAATAAAAGTTATCAGTTTTCAGCCAAAAAATTTGTGACAAATATATGAGACTGTTCAAAAAATGTTTTTCTGTGGACAAACAATTTTAATAGAAAAATGTCGACCAGTCTTAGTTGCAAATATTGTGTGAGTGTGTGTTTGTGTCAATGTCTAAATCCAACAAAAAAAGATGTTTTGACTGAATATATATAAATACAAATTTCATGAAAATATGCCTATTTATAATGATGTTTGAAAACGTTTTATTTAACAAAATCTAAACATAGACCTTGACAGCCTGACATTGTCACTTAATGATTTTCTTTTCCAGTAGCTCTGCCTTTCAGATATGTTTTTTTCCATTCTTTTTTGGCATGTGAGGCTCTAGAATGCGCTCTATTGCTCTCAGACTATGAGTAGTCTCAGACAGCAGTGGACATTAGAGACTATAGTTTAAAAGAATTAAAAGTGACAATGAGAGGTCATTTATGTCAACAAGTAGACTGTGCTGAGGCAGTTTTCCTCACTGTACTATGAAATTACCTAATTCCTTTGAATTACACTCTGATGCAGGCTGCTTCTTTGTTGTTGACTATCATGAATGAACAGAAGGCATTGATTAAATTCTTCTCTTCTAATCTGAATTTTCAAACAGTGGATTAGTCTGTTGTTAGAGGTAAATATTTCCCCCTCTTTTCCTCCCAGATTTATCTCTCCACTGTTGCAGAGAGTTCTGCTGCACATGAGCAGAGCTGATATAGCTCTACTTTCAGGTAGGGGAGAGGTAAGAAGATGGACAAATGCCATCGGGGCAGTTGCCCCATTCCTTTGAGGGCTCCTTCCCTGTTGATGTCCATGATGGGCAGAAATGGTCTATACATCACTCTATGAATTCAGGGCCCTTTTTCCCCTCAGGTGATTTTTTTCTCCAACCTGGTGGATAGTCAAAGATTCCTCTCTACTAATTGGATGTTCCCCTGTTCTAATTACCTTTAATTTAACTTGATTTGCATATAGCACATGACCATCCTTCGACTTGGCATGCAATTCATGCCACACTGGGACTTCAATAACTATAGGTGATATTGCAATATGATTTCATCTATTCAGAAACATGTATGCAGCCAAAAAACACCTGCTAGATACCAGTATGATGCTGTGGTTGGTTGAAACCATGTCAGATGCTTGAATTCTACATACACAAATAGGATAAATATATTGAGAGAGGATTGAGAAAGGTTAAGGTATGTCTCTCAGAGGTGTGAGGCTAGATACTGTAGGGACACCCTAGCAATAGCCACCGTTGGAGAAGAAATCTTTGGATATGTTGTACAATATTGAGTTAAGCTGATTTAAGTTGCATTGACTATCTTAAACTGCCATAATTATATCACTTGTACATGTTCAGATGATATTTTTTATGCACAGTCATTGCTCTAGCTTCAACAGAGACCAATGCACCATCCCAGGGTACATCTAGACTACACCTCTCTGTCGACAGAGAGATATAGATTAGGCATGTCGAAATTGCAAATGAAGCAGGGATTTAAATATAGCACGCTTCATAAGCATAAACATGGCCGTCGCTTTTTTTTGAAACTGCGCTTTTTTGGAAAAAAATAGCAGTCTAGACATGGCTCTCTTGAAAATAAACACTTTTTTGACAGATCCTGTAAACCTCATTTTTTGAGGAATACTGGATCTGTGGAAAAAGGGTTTATTTTCAACAGATCTACGTCTAGACTGCCATTTTTTAAAAAAAAGCTCCATTTTGAAAAAAGTGGTGGCCATGTTTATGCTAATGAAGTGTGGGATATTTAAATCCCTGCTTCATTAGCAATTTCGACATGCCTAATCTACATCTCTCTGTCAACAAAGAGGTGTAGTCGAGAGACAGCCCCATTGTACAACTCACTACCTTCTGCTGCACTAATGGATTTCAGTCCCTCATGAGGTGGACTTACCATGCTGAGATGCCACTTTCTTCTCCTCAAGATCCCCTAGCTTCCAGCTATATTGCCTGCCATTCGTCAATTGCTCCTATAAACTGTGCGCCCATCATCTCTACCTGAAAACTTGAATCCTGCAGTGCTCTCCAGTCTCATGAACAAAATTCAACTGATCCTGCAGTACTTGATGAGCTGCAGATCTGAAAATGAATCTGTGGTGCTTGCCCTGCTGTGCCATCGAAAAAAGCAAATCAAGATTGATGTTGACATTCACAGAGCAGCTCACATAATGGACTGTCACTATTAGTCTCAGAAAATGTGCACTGAGTGGTAGGATTGCATCGTGATGCAAGTATGGGATGATGAGCAGCGACTGCAGAAAGTTGCAGTGCCCAAAGGCATCCTCCTGGAACTGTGTACAGAGATTGCTCCAATAGGAGTTGCCCTCACTGTGGAAAAGTGAGCGGCAATCACAGTGTAGAATCTGAATTGCTGTGTGACTGCTACCAGTCAGTTGTGAATCAATTGAAAGTTGGGGATTGTGATGATGTAAGTAATCAGGGTCATTGATCACTTCAACTATGAAGGACTGAGAGTCTGGGCAATGTTTGTAAAATAGCAGATGAAATGAAATGAGCTTGCCTATCTCCTAGAACTGGAAAGGACCTTGAAAGGTCATCAAGTCCACTCTCCTGCCTTCACAGCAGGACCAAGTACCATCCCTGACAGATATTTTTGCCCCAAATGGCCTCCTCAAGGATTGAGCTCACAACCGTGGGTTTAGCAAGCCAAGACTCAAACCACTGAGCTACCCCTGACTTGTGACAATAGATTTCCCTAATGGGCTCCATACCATCTGCTGAGTACATCAACAGAAAGGGCTACTTCTTCATCATATTGTAGTTGCTGGTGGAACATTGGGGTTATTTCACTGACGCTAATGAAAAGTGCATCTTCAAGAACACTGACCTGTCTAGAAAGCTGCAAGCAGGAACTTTCTTTGCAGATCAGAAAATTCTAATAAGGATGTGGAAATGCCCCTAGTGATCCTGGGAGACCCAGTTTATTCCTTATCTTGACACCAACATGGAGTACTTCAACAATTGGCACAGCAGATGCAGAATGTGGGAGTGTCTACACAACACTCTGACCTTGAAATAAACAACACAATTTGCACTATGCAAATTGTGTAGCTTATTTCAAGGTAATTTCTAAAGAGCTTATTTCAAAATTTGGAAATAAAGTGCTATTCCAACAAGTCCCTTAACCCTCATTCCATGAGGATTACAGGGAAATAATGGGTACATTTAAAGATGCAGAATTGCTATATTGGGGGTACTTCTCTTATCTCTAAATAGACCTTATGTCTAGTCGTAGCCTGCCTATGGAATGTGTATTTGGAGGACTAAAGGGTTACTGGTGCTGCCTTTTGGATAAGTTAGATCTCAAGTGAGGACAATATTCACATGGTCAAAGCAGTCTGCAAAGCATTTCATCAGGCTTGTAAAGCTAAGTGGGGAAACTTTCCCTAGGGAAGAAGTACTGCTATGTGTCACTGGGTGGCTGATTTTTGAGTAGCCAGATGTCAGGCAAGAAGCAACAGTAATGTCTGTCTATAATGCATTCACACATGTCTGTCTATAATGCATTCACAGCCTTGAATGACTGTTATAATGTTTCCTGCTTGAGTGTTGAATGTTGCGTGCAAATGTACCAGTTGCTATTGTGTATAAATTTCAGCCGCAATCACCATGTTTTGGATACATATATTCATTTTATTTTAAGACTAAACCACTATTAAATAACAATACACAGATTCCATTACTTAGTCTTCTGGTCCAATGCCCTGCAGTCAAGAAAAGACTAAGCATTATTGAAACCATCCCTGAGAGGTGTTTGTCTATCCTGCTTTTAAAAATCTTCAGTGACAGAGATGCCAAGTATAGCCAGCAGCAGCCAGAGACAAGTCCTATATCTAGGGGTTCCTTTTCATCCATCCAACACAGAACTGGCTTAAGCCCACATCCAGTAACCTGGAAAATTAGCACATCACCACCTCTGGGTGCTTCCGAGAGGCAATGCTTCCCCACTTGCAAGCACAGAGTTTGAGTGTAGCAAATACACTTTTAATAATAGAGAGAGAAGTAACTTTACATTAATTTGGGAAAGCACCACAAACAGAGTTCATAAACATAAACCACAAGTAAAAGTCCCACCCCAAGTAGGTTGGGCAATATTCTTTTCCTCTCTGAATCTTAAGTCCAGCAATGTAAATGTCCCCTTCACATGCCCAAACATTCTCTGCACCCCAATCACAGTTGCAGCCCTTGGTCAGGGCAAACCCAGACTTCTGAGGTGCATCTGCAAAGTTCACTCCCATCCTGAATGGGGGGAGGTAAAGAAGCAACTTTTTTTCTCTGCTGCTCTCTGCTGCTGTCCTGATGGCCTTTCATCTCATCTCTCTGCCCCCCTGCTGGCTGCTTATCATGCCTCTTTGCTGCCGCTCTGCTGACCGCTTGTCACATCTCTCCACCATCGACCTGTTGGCTCTCAGTCACCATCCACTGCCATCTACTTCTTGGCTGTGACTTCTGCCCATCAATCTCAAATTATATCCACTCTCAGTGATTTCAACTCTTACCAAGCAAGGTAGAAAAAGCAGAACTCCAACACAAATAACATAAGAAGAGAGGCACCTAATGATGTCTATTTAGCTCTGTTATTTTAACAGTGTGTGTGGCGGGGGGGGGGGGGGGGGGGGAGAGGAGGGCATGCATGGGGCACAGGTCAAAGTAGTCCAAGCAGGAAAAACCATACAGCCTCCAAACCAGAATAATATTTCCTCACCCTTTTCTTCAGAATGTTCTAAAAGTCAAGCCCTCTGCATTTGCAAGATTTTTTGTGTGAGAGCTATCTATGAGCCCTTTCCTTAGGAATAATTTAGCACAATCCTACTTTTCTATATTCCCACAAAATAACAAACATAGCATATTTTAGCTATTCCTGCAATTCATAGAAACATAGATGGTGTTGGGTCACAAATTAAGTTGATTACAATGAGCAAAATACTACTCTATGTGCTGACTATTTAGCACATCTAAGCAAAACAGATGTAAACTGTACCTGTAGACATAGACATACCCCAGGGGTTTTCTCCCATTCCAGCTAGCTGTAATGGAAGCATTCCTTCAGGCCCTATGTCTTTAAAAACTGATATCATGTCTCTCTGTCTGCATCTAGACTGGCAAGTTTTTCCGCAAAAGTAGTAAAACTTGCCAGCTGTCTACACTGGCTGCTTGAATTTGCACAAGAACACTGACGATCTAATGTAAGATTGTCAGTGTTCTCGCGCAAATACTATGCTGCTCCCGCTTGGGAGAAAGCCCTCTTGCGCAAATGCTTTTGCTCAAGAGGGCCAGTGTAGACAACTAAAAACTTTTTTGCGCAAAAAAGCCCCGATGGCGATCGGTGCTTTCTTGCACAAAACAGCATCTAGATTGGCACAGACGCTTTTCCGCAAAAAGTGCTTTTGTGCAAAAGCATCCGTAGCAATCTAGATGCTATTTTCCACAAATACTTTTAACGGAAAAACTTTTCCATTAAAAGCATTCGCGGAAAATCATGCCGGTCTAGATGTAGCAGCTGTCTTTTCTCTTTTCCAGACTAAACATTCCTGGTTTTTTTTCAATCTTTCCTTATAGGTTGTGTTTTCTAGACCTTTAATCCATTTTTGTTGTTCTTCTCTGGACTTTCTCTAATTTTTCCATATTTTTCCTGAAGTGTGGTGCTCAGAACTGGACACATTACTCCAGCTGAGGCCTAGACACTATATTTGTCCTTTTCCACTCTTTTGGAATTATGAAACGTTATTATAGAAGCAGCATGTTTTTGTTGACACACCAAACATTGGTTGGCCTCTCTTGCCCTCTGGTACGCATGACTCAGCTAATTTATCTTAGCATAGCACTATTCCATGTGGCTTTCATTCATGCCATGAGAAATCTGATGGTAGGAATCAAAATTTCTGCCTCTGGAGCAGAGTTATAATTGTACAACCTCCTTTCCCTACACACCCAGATGATCCAACAACTTCATTGTATGCCAAAAGGAAACATGTTTACTGCAGAAAGTCACAGTACAGGCAGTCCCCGACTTACGTGGATCCGACTTACGTCGGATCCCTAGATACGAACGGGGTGAGGCAACTCCCGCACATGTGCAGCAGCATTCCCGGGGCTCGCTCACCTGGGTCCTAGGATCCTCCTCCTCCTCGGGCCGGCTCCGACTGGGGTCCCGCAGAGCTGCCGGGCAGAGGAAAAGTGCCTCCCCACGCCCGCTGCCCCCCCCCACCCCCTTGCCAGCAACAGGCTGCCCCCTCCCCTGAGCAACAGGCTGCCGAACAGACAAAAGCAGCCTCTCTGCCCCTCCTCCCCCTATACATGCCGGGCTCCCGGAGCGCAGCAGCGTCCCCGGGGCTCGCTCACCTGGGTCCTAGAATCCACCTCCTCCTCCTCTTCGGCCGGCTCCAACTGGCCTCTGCCTGCAGCAGCTGGCCACAGGGACAGGGATCCCGCAGAGCTGCCGGGCAGAGGAAAAGTGCCCCCCCACGCCCGCTGCCCCCCCACGCCCGCGGCCTCGCATCCTGCACGCCTCCCCCCTCCCCCCTGCCAGCAACAGGCTGCCCCCTCCCCTGAGCAACAGGCTGCCCAACAGCAGACAAAAGCAGCCTCTCTGCCCCTCCTCCCCCTATACATGCTGGGCTCCCTGGGCAAACAAAGACTCCACCAAAACAAACAAAGTGCTGGCCTCATTGTGTTAGCAAAAAAAGGACCCTCCTCCTAGAACCCTGGGTGGTGTGTGGAAATAAAGCTATTAGCTCAAAGCTTGGTGCAGAGCTGTTTGGTATTTGATGAGTTACTCCTTTAGTCCTGAGTTTGTCACAGGGACAGAAATAGATGTGAAATCTTCTGAACAGAGGAACAGACAGCAAAACAAACATTAGAGGGGAGTTAACCTTTCCCTATGCTATCCAAAACTAAAAAAAATGTTTGGCTAGAGTTTCCCCTACAATATGTACCAGTTCCGACTTACATACAAATTCAACTTAAGAACAAACCTACAGTCCCTATCTTGTACGTAACCCGGGGACTGCCTGTAGTCAGCTGGAAAGATGCTTTGTGAACTCTCCACATTGAGCAAACAGGAGGTGAAATTTCAAACTTTCCTGGGCCTTTAAAACGGGATGGTACATGTCTGTGTAACTAGTTGTAGGGCAGAAGAGTTGAAACTGCTGACCAGAGCAGATTGGGTGGGCATTGTGGGACACACCCTGCAGGCCACTTAAGAGAGAAGCAAACATAGGGTTTATGTTGACATTGGATCAATTTAACTTTGCTGCAAAAAAAGCTGTGTTTTATGTTGAAATGGTTTTATTATGTTGGCATAGCAGAATTAAATTGGCAGGAGGGTATTGCGCATCTCCACTGTTCACATCTCTAGTGTTTTGTCAATGAGAAATGCCTTTTTTTGAAAACACTGTGTAGTGTAGATGAGTTTGTAAATTGATATTTGCATTCCATTATTGAGTTACATTTAAAGCCTGATTCCTTGAATGGAGTATATTTTGACTATATACACTATCTGTGCATATTGTGTTCTGAGAAGGTTAAGAAGTCTGTTGGCTAAATATATATATTTTTTATTATCCACCTCCTTACTCACATCAGAAGTAAAATGGATAATAGAAATCTTATGTAAATTACATAATCAGATAATACAAAGCATTATAAAATCTGTGTCTAAACTTCACCTACTCTAAGAACTTGATTTTTTTTTAATGGATTTGATTTAAAGTTTAACTTGACTGTAGGTTTCCGCTTTTTAAGCTGACAGTTAACTAAGACCCTGATTCTGCTTTTGGCTCTGAATGTATATGTAGAGGGTGAGAAACTGTTTGCAGTTGGGGCCCTTATACTAAGTGCACAAAGAAAACATGAATCAAATTAAAGTGCATAAAGTGAGAATTCAAATGACAGGTTAATTTAGTTCATAATATTTTATTGATAGCTAATAGCACTAAAGAAGGTTCACAAAAATGCATAAGATTATTGATGCTGAAAATTGGTTTTTATTTTGCTGTGCTTAAAAAACACTTTACAGAAATAGTTTCTTTACTTGTTTTATTTTTAACTTTCAAATTGAGTTTGCATTACAGAGCAAGTAACTTTGAAAGCAATTTGTATCCCATAGGACAAGTGAGTAAAAAAGATTAGAAGAGTTTGAGAAACTAATTTATTCTAATGTATGCTCAAGATGACTTAATAAATTAGGAGACATAATTTTCCTGAAATTATGAACTATTTACAATCTTCTGTAGGTGGGCACACAAACAATAAATGGGACACAAATGATATTTTTTCTGTTACATATACAGGATTTTTTCTGTTACATATACAAGATGCACCTCTCTTAATTGGACTCTTTGGTCTTGCAACATCTGTAGTCCAGAAGAACTATGGATGTTCTTGGATGAGGGAGCCCAGGGCAGGAGGGCTAGCAGCTTGGAGCACGGCAGGGCTGGGAGCCTAGAGGGCTCGTGGTGGTGGAGTCGGAGCCATTGCAGCCCGACAGAAGCTACCACAGTTCAGTCAGCAGCGGGACTGGTGCAGCTCGGTAAAGGAAGCCCAGCCAAGGCCACTACAACGCACCAGGAGCTGCATGCCACTTGGTGGGCAAGCTGGGGACCATGACTGAAGATCACTTGCGTGGCCTGGCATCAGAACGGGTGCCATGGTAGTGAGGCTGTGGCTTCTGCAGTTCAGGAAACAGCAGGGCTAGTGTCAACTGCTACCCAGGAACGGGGTTATGGCCATGGCAGCCCAGCCATCAGCAGGGCCAGAGTGGGACAGCCCTGAGGCTGGTGTGGGCCTGGGGACTGTCAGCAGGCAGCCCGTTTGGGAAGGAGTAAGCTGGTGGTAGGGGCTGTAGGCTCAGGTGCCGTAGCAAGGGACCTTCCTAGTCTGGCAAATTTCCTTCTTTGGGCCCCATCTGGACTCAAGGGTTCCGGACCAGGGAGATCCAACTTGTAGTTGAGAGGGGCCATTGTATGGTAGTCTTTCAATGTTCTGTGGTGTCTTTTGGATAGGGGCCGGTGACATTCTCAGTGCAGGAGAAAGAGGGACAAGGGCAGACAAAGACCAAGGGAATAAGATGAGCAAACATTCTGATTGTTGCTGCACTGCTTTAATGTTCTCTCCATTCTAAAGATGAAAAATAAAATGATGCAGCTCTAAAGCTTGCGAGGCTTCTAGCCCGCGGAGCCTATTTCATATTGTAAAATGAGATATTGGTGGGATGGGATATAGATGAGAGTTTTGTAAAATGCTTTCAATGAAACCTGAAATATTATTTTCTGAAAACAGCTTAGGTTTTACCACAGAGCCAACCATAAAAAGTTGGTGCTATGATAAATCCAGCAGCCCCTGTCTACACTAATCTACATCTACACTGCCCAGTCTTGCACAAGAACATATGCAAATGAGCTGTCATTTTGCTCAAGGGTCTTTTGCACAAGAAGGAGCAATCTACATTTTTCCTTCTTGCTCAAAAATCCCCTCTTGTGCAAGAGCCATTCTGCCTGAAAATAAGTAGCATTTGCATATGTTATTGCACAAGACTGGGCAGTGTAGACATAGCCTAAGTGATAAACAAGCTTCAAAATTGTGTTATTTACCTTGACACCTCCAAGTTGTGTTCTAACATGATTTAATGTACTGTTAAAAACAAGCCCCCAAGAAAGGGAAAATTGTGCAAAAGTAAAACTGCTAAATTGTGAAGCACTCGCGATTATAGAGTAGCCTCCAATTATGAAGACATTCTAGGGACATGGCCCCCCCAGGTCACAGACTGGACAACTCGGCTTTAGAGTATAAACTTGTAGGATGGAGTAGGAAGTATCTACTTTACTGTGTTTCAGTCCCTACCTCTCCTGAGTAGGTGGGAAATATATACACAAATTAGAACTTGTTGAATGATTTACTGGGATTAGTTTGTCCACTAGAAATAGTCCCCTCATTCTGTCATCAATTTCTAACAAAAATGACATGACTTTTATGAATTTATTCATTATTTACAGTTGCTTGAATACTTTCTGAGGCCAAATTGAAATCTGTGATTGGTCTCATACTGCTTGCTGTGATTATTCAGTCACTATTCAGAATTCATTAGTCAAGCTGTGTGATATGCCACTTAATCACATGATGCATTTTTCTCTGGTGATTTTATATAGTTACAATTGCTTTAATATTTAGAAAATGCTAGCCAGGCAGATTTTTCAAAAAGACAGTTGGAAGTGTTGCAACTATATTAGGATTTTTAAAAATGGAATGAGGCTGAATTAAATTTGTGGTCATGTATCTTTGTCATTTGGATTAATTGCTGTAGTGTCAGAGCTTTGAATGTTAGTTGGGTAAATTTTATATGAAATTTCCTATCTTACATAGAAACAAATGCACTGCTTGAATTTGTCCCATTGTCCTGTTTTCTCTCTCTATTACCACTGTACTAATTCACTATTTTTTGCTTCTACATCTCCCATTGAAGTCAATGAGTTCTGTTGGAAACATCTATGCAGGCAAAATATTATGGCCTTGTCTAAACTACTGGCATAATTACGTCTAAGTTACACTACTTCAGCTACGTGAATAATATTACTAGAGTTGATGTAGCTTAGGTCAACTTACTGTAGTGTTTTCACTCTACTGTTTTGATGTGGAGACCCTCTCCTATCTGGAGAGCTGGAGTATCACAGTTGACTAGAGAGTGTTCTGCCATTGATTTAGTGGATCTTTGCTAAACCTGCTAAAGTGTCACCACTGATCAATTGCAGTAGCATTGATCTCTCCAGTAATGAAGAGAAGCCCTGAATAGCATAATTGTGCTAACAAAGAAGTTGCAACTTATGCTGCCAAGAACACTACTAGAATTAGATCAGGGCAATCTGCTGTTGAGAAAAGTCCATCTTTAGGAAACACATTGTTTGGCAATTCACAATATGTATTTTAGGTACTGAATGGACCTTTATTCAAAGGAATATCTGTACTAGGCTTTGTGTGAATGAAATACACGTGTAAACTGAATTTTGAAAATTTAACTAAAAGGGTGTAAACATGGACAAAACTAAATATAATTTCACAAGCATGTTCATGAATAGTTTTGTCCATTTGGGGTCATTTAAAAAATCCTAATGTGGACTAAATACTTAGCATTGCTTTAGATGTTGCATTGAGTTACATCATGCAACAGAACATATTAAGACAACTCTAATATGTAATAAAACAGGACTTGACACAATATATCTTGATGCAAAATGACTCTGCATGCTTTACCTTTCAGACTAAAAGCTGCCATTAACTGGATTGGAAATTTACCATTCTAAATTTCATAAATGATTATAAGCAGGTATCTCTTTTCCAAAGTAAATTTCTGAATGACAGACAGGGGAAAAAAGGTCTAATTTATTTATTATTGAAATGTATTAAGTTTTTAAATCCAGATGATGGATTTGACTGGAAATGAGCCTCAGTTAAAAAAAAATCATATGTGAACACAAAATGACCTTTGGGAAAGGATGGATCCAGATCCAAAAGTAAAGCGGGAGTCTACTCATAGTCATAAAGACATGAGAAAACCAGTACCCCCTCTCCCAAAAAAATCTGCCTTTAATCTTCCATTGAAAACAGTAATGGAAAGTTCGGTGAACATTTCAAAAGCTTGGTTAATTATTTCCATCCTTATTTATTGTGTTCACCTTTGCACCCCTTGCAGATCCAGAATCTTTCAAAACTTGGAACACTATAAATATGGCTAATGATTCTTATTAGAAACAGCTGTCTTAACTAGACATGTGCATATTTTTCACAATAATTGAGGCATGGAAGAACTGTATAAAACATGGTTGAAACTTGTATTTATCATGAAGATTCAGACACTAAAGGGTGTCTGTGTCAAATGATTTTTAAACCTTGCCATTGCACACCTAAATAAACATAGCAACACTACATAGTAGAAACATTTATTAGGACTGCTGAACTTGGTATTGTTGGCTAAGTGAAGCCTGAACCTCTTTATACAAATGGAAAAAAATAGGTTGCTTAAGGTAATATCACTAGATCTTCAGATTACATCAGAAAGAATGAGATCATCTAACATTTGGGGCCAATTTATGTACAAGGTAGTTAAATATTTAAGATAACATCTTTTTTAAAAATGTAAAGCGCTTTTCTACAGTTGCTAGACGTAGTCATCGGAGAATAGCAGAGCAGGAAAGCTGACCTACTTTTCAACAAGATCTAAACTTTATCCTGACAAACAATTGTTAAAGGCCTTGCAGCATCAAAAAATATTGTTATAGGAAGGTAAGCTTATTACAAAGTTTATTTTAAGATTTTTGGATGTTACCAGTGCCAGTTTCTTTCTGAATCTGTAATAATTAATATGCTTGATTTCAGATCAAAAGATCAATAATCCTGTATGCCACTCCAAGCCTAAGTAAACAGCTGTTCTCAAGCAGCACGTGAATCTTAGTCCATAGACATGTGGTCTTCCACTCTGCACTGATTAGGCACAACTGGAGTTTTGTGTCCAATTCTTGCATCACAAGTCAAGAAAGATGAGGATAAATTGGAGAAAGATCAGCAACAAAAGTGATTAAAGGTTGAGAAAACATGACCTACGAGGGATGATTGAAATATGTGGTTTGTTTAGTTTGGAGAAGAGACTACTGGGGTGGGCTATGATAACAAATTTCAAGTTCAATTTTACCCTCTACAGGCAGTCCCCGGGTTACGTACAAGATAGGGACTATAGGTTTGTTCTTAAATTGAATCTGTATGTAAGTCGGAACTGGCGTCCAGATTCAGCCGCTGCTGAAACTGATCAGTTTCAACAGCGGCTGAATCTGGACACCAGGTCTGACTTACATACAGATTCAGCTTAAGAACCCCAGGCGTCCCCAAGTCAGCTGCTGCTGAAACTGATCAGCAGCTGATTCCAGGAAGCCCAGGGCAGAGGAACTCTGCTGAATCTGGACGCCAGTTCTGACTTACATACAGATTCAACTTAAGAACCCCAGGCATCCCCAAGTCAGCCGCTGCTGAAACCGGGCAGGGGCTTCCTGTAGTCAGCCACTGGTCAGTTTCAGCAGCGGCTGACTTGGGGACGCCTGGGGCAGAGCAGCTGGGGTGCTGCTGGGTTGGTCCAGTAGCGCCGCCATTGGACCAACCCAGCAGCACCCAAGCTGCTCTGCCCCAGGCGTCCTGATTCAGCCGCTGCTGAAACTGACCAACCGGCAGCGCCCCAGCTGCTGTACCACAGGCGCCCGGAGCAAAGCCGCGGAGCACGGGGGCAGCGGGACAGCCCAGACGCGCTGTGGCTGTCCTGCTGCCCTCGGGCTCCGGGGCTTTGCTCTGCTTTGCTCCCCGTCCCCCTGGTCTGCCTGTTAGGGCTCAAAAGCATTTCTTAAAGGAGCCACGCTGTTTTTTTTATATATATATATATAAATAGAGAGAGAGAGAGAGAGAGATTGCTTAACAACTCTCAGGGTCCTTATTTATTTATTTATTTTTGGCTCAACAACTTTGGTCTCCCTCTTTTTTTTTTCCAACAGATTTTTTTTCCTCCAGTGTGTGTGTGTGGCTTTTTTTTTGGGGGGGGGGGGTATTTTTGGTTAAACCATCTGGCAACACTAGCTGCAAGTCTGTATGATACCAGGGCTTCACCCCAGGATGCTGGCCCCCAGAGTGCCAGGGCTCTTCTGTTACACCACAGACCATGACGCCTCCATTTCCACCACCCAAGCCCTGCTCTTCCCTAGTCCTGCAACACTCCAGACTCTAACTCACCATTTTTTCCCAGTGATTGCTCCAGCCCCTTGAGCACACACTGGATCATCAACCAGTTGTGTTGCCAGACTAGGAAATTCCAGCTTAGAGAGGTTCAACTTGTTCAATAAAAGATCACTACAAGAAGGAGAGAGAAAAATTATTTTCCTTTTGCTTTGAGGATAGGACAAGAAGCAATGGGTTTAAATTGCAGCAAGGGAGGTTTAGGTTGTATGTTAGGAATAACTTGTCAGAGGGTATGTCTACACTACAGCGCTAATTCGAACTAACTTAGTTTTAATTAGTTAATTCGAATTAAGCTAATTCGAACTAACGGATCCAGATTAAAAAACTAGTTCGTATTAGCGTTTTGCTAATTCGAACTACCATGTCCACATTAAGTGGACCCTGAACCGGGGTTAAGGATGGCCGGAAGCAGTGCCGGCAGGGCATCAGATGAGGACTTAGAGTGTGGAGCTGCTGCCTTCGGCTAGCCGAGGGCTGTGCTTAAAGGGACCCGACCCCCACCCCGGACAGACAGTTCTCAGGGGTGCCCCACTTGCAAAGCAGTCCTGGCTTGGAGTGCCCTGAGTGCCCACACTCGGCACATCACAGCACTCGGCTATCAGACCGGCTGCACTTGCCACAGGCTGCCATCTAGGGAGAGGGGGCAATTGCGGGGCTGCAGGGGAGCTTCCACCCCCAGAAGCCCGCAGAGCCAGCCCAGTCCTCCCCATCGGGGACTCGTACCCCATTCCTTCCTCACCTCCTTCCACTTACCCTTCCCTAACCCTCCTTCCTGATGTACAAAATAAAGAAAACGTGTGGTCAAAAATAGAATCTCTCTTTATTGAACAAATCTCGGAGGGACTGGGAAAAGGAGGCGGGAGAGGTGAAGAGAGAGGGTGGGAGAGGGGAGGGCAACTAAAATGATCAGAGGTTTGGAACAGGTCCCATATGAAGAGAGGCTAAAGAGAGTGGGACTTTTCAGTTTAGAAAAGAGGAGACTGAGGGGGGATAGGATAGAGGTCTATAAAAGCATGAGTGGGGTGGAGAGGGTGCATCAAGAAAAGTTCTTCCTTAGTTCCCATAATAGAAGGACTAGAGGACACCAAAGGAAAGGAATGGGTAGCAGGCTTCAAACTAGTAACAGAAAATTGTTCTTCACAAAGCAAAGAGTCAACCTGTGGAACTCCTTGCTGCAGGAGGCTGTGAAGACTAGAACTAGAACAGAGTTTAAAGAGAAGTGAGATAAAGTGATGGAGGTTGGGTCCATGGAGTGGTATTAGCCAGGGGGTAGGAGTGGTGTCCCTGCCCAAAGTTTGTGGAAGGCTGGAGAGGGATGGCACGAGACAAATGGCTTGGTCACTGTCTTCGGTCCATCCCCTCCAGGGTCCCTAGGGTTGGCCGCTGTTGGCAGACAGGCTACTGGGCTAGATGGACCTTTGGTCTGACCCAGTACGGCCGTTGTAAGCTCAGGGCTCAGGGTCGGGGGTCTCAGTGGACCCCCTTGATTTTCATGCACACCTGATCCTGGGTGGCCAGGCTGGCAGCTCTCCTGCCCTAGACGGCCACTTTCCTGTGCCTAGTGCGGAGGTCGTGGACGAGGTCCACGATGTCCGCACTAGACCAGGCGGGTGCCCGCCTCTTGCAGTCCCGGGCAAGCTCCCGGGAGCCGCCAGCCTGGTCCCGGGAAGAGGGGGAGGGCTGGGGGGCATCAGGTGGCTGACTCGAGCCGTGCCAGGTGCAGGGTCTGCTAGCTGGGTGCTGGCAGGCTTGCACCTGGCACGGGCACCGTAGCCAGCCCGTGCCCCTTTAAGGGGACCAGGGCCGGGAGGGGGGCAATAGAGTTTCCCTGGTGTTGGCCATAGTGGCCACCAGGGAAACCTGGGGAGGGCTAGCCTCCCACTAGTTCGAATTAAGGGGCTACACACCCCTTAATTCGAACTAGTAAGTTCGAACTAGGCTTAGTCCTCGTACAATGAGGTTTACCTAGTTCGAGCTAAGCCCTCCGCTAGTTCGAATTAAGTTCAAACTAGTGGAGCGCTAGTGTAGCGCCTATCAAAGTTAATTCGAACTAACATCCGTTAGTTCGAATTAACTTTGTAGTGTAGACATACCCAGAGTGATTATACACTGGCATAAATTGCTTAGGAAGATTGCGAAACTCCAACACTTGAGATTTTTAACAGCAGGTTAGACAAACATCTGTCCAAGATGATCTAAATAATACTTAGTCCTGCCATGAATGTAGGGGACTGGAATAGATAACATCTTCAAGTTGCCTCCAGTCCTATGATTCTATGATTCATTTATTCTTTGGGGAATACAAAGAAAGCATGAATCACAGATTTGCTGCCTGGATAGTCAATCAGATCATGGTAAAGCCTGGGCAGAAAGGAAAGAAATCTTTAAAATCTGTCTAGCAGTGAAGACTTGGAGAGCAAATTCTCTTTTTCCTCCTCATGAAAACAGCTGGAAAGAGAGGAGAAATGAACAGCATCTATTTGGAAGGCTCAGTAAAAAATAGTGCCACTTCCTCCCAAAAAAACAGGATGGGACATTATAAAAAACAGAAGAGATAATACGGGGCCAAACAGCAAGAGGTACAGCAGCGATTAAATTTCTGCATACCCTAGATAGAGACTGGCCTGCTATATTAAATCTTCTCTGCAGTAGTGGGCAGAAAGAGCTGACACATCATCATGGGGAATTTTCAAGACAAGGCAGTGTAGCAAGGGGATGTGGTCTCTCCTCTCCCGGATGGATAGAGAGAGAACCACAAATGCCCCGTGGTGGGCAGAACTGGGATACTCGCAGTCACCCCGCTGGAAACTGGAGGACAGGAACCAGGAATGTAAAATGCTGGCCTTCTAGCTCAGTTGGAGGAGAGCTGCTGGAGACGCAAAACGTCTCCCCCCTGCTGCTGAAGCTTGGAGCTGACAGAGGGGCTACAGTGTCAGACCTGGAGGAGCTGTTAAAGCTGCTGGACACTGGAAACACAGAGGAGCTGTTGGGGCTGCCACTAGTTGTTTGCTTCCGTGAGGTGACCAGTAACCCTGATACCACCCCAGACTGCGAGTGTAGGAAGAAGCCCAGGGAAGACAAATGGGGTTCAGCTGTGTTACTGATTACAAGCTGGTCAGTGTGTTGTAGCAGGATTTCTCCATTGACCGAGTGGCAGACCATGCTGCCACTGTTGGGGCCTGACCTGAGGAGTGGTTGGGCACGTATCTTCCTACTTCTACCATTCCATCATCATGGGTAGCTGCCTCCCCACCTTTAAACCACATTGATCTGTTGCCAACCTGAGCTATGATGCCAGTTTTCCTGACTATTTCACCAGGTAGGTAAACGCCTCTAGACTACTGTGTTGCTGTGCCTAAGGCCCCTTACATGATTTCTGCGCCACCCTGAAGGAGGGGCCCAGACATAAAGACTCTCTACCATTCTGCTTGACTGCAAGCTAGTGCCATTAACCGATTCTGACCCTGTCCTGATGAGGGTTCCAGGCCTATAGACTTGCTGCTACTTTGCCTGATTGCAGGCCAGGAACATTAACTTTAAGCTGACTGAGCATCAGGGCTATTAGACCCAATTGCTCCCTGGCCTGCACTGCAGGTGGGGGACTTTTAACTGTTGGCTAATTCCCCCCTAAATGTAGTTGCTCCTGGAGCATTCCAACAAGAGGGTGGGGATTCCCTCCCTGACAGACCAGAAGAGAATGGCAACTGCCTTACAGGTAGCTACCAACCATAATTTGTTTCCCAGTCTCCTGTACTCCCCTCCTTAGCAGGCATAATTATACCTGAAATACATGCCCTTGGGCCCACTCCTTACAGTTCATGGCCTTACATGCTGGGTCTGGGGTTTTAGTGTCACCTCTTTCGTGCCCCATGGAAAGGAGTGAGGTTAAGCTATGGTCAGATAGTGTTCAGCCCTTTAGTGTTTTATACTTCCCACCAACACTCTTTGCTTCTCCCGACTGGTGACCTTGCCTTGAGGTAGGAGGTAGTCTTAAAGTGTTCACTCTTATAGTATACTCCCACCATGCTCACAAACACGTTAACTGCTCCTATCTGTTCCCATTATACCAAGAAACCCATCTGACTAGACAGAAGCAACATATACAGTGTCTTTGTGCTATGTTCACACATATTAATATGGTTTCCTTTGTTCATATACATATCAAACAATCAAGACTCAAAATGCTATCTCAGGTTAAAAAAAATCGCTGAGTCTTACATTGACACTAGCACTCCTCACAGTATTACAACTTGTTCTGCCCTTCATGCCATTGCATTACCCTGCAGGCAGCAATCCAATGGGGCTATGCTTCAAGCCTTTCCAATGGGTCCCAGAAGCTCAATATGACATCTGGCTTCTTGTACAAGCCTCTATCTTCCCACACATCCTCTGCCTCCACTTCTCCAGTTTCACTGCTTGCTCTGCACATTCTCAGAATCTACACTGCTGTAGTAGACAGGTGTCAGTAGGGAACCCATGTTCAATTAGCATTACTGTATAAATCCCAGTTTAAGTAATTCATTGCAAAATTGGGGGGCATGCTTCATAATCTACAACCTTTGTGCATTAGTAATAAGTCATGATTGTGTTTGATTTAAACTTCTTATTTAATATTGTAACAAAGTGAAAATGGTTTAATTTGTGTGCATGTTTTAAAAATAGAAAAGTATCAGCACAGCTTAAGCATGTGGATGGTTTTATTGATATATAGATTTGAAACCATATGTGCAAAATATTTTCCAATAATCATAGTGATTTAACAATGAAAATGCAAATTTGAATTTCTTTGAGAGAAGTGGTTGGTTTTTGATTAACAATTCAGCAGACAATAATTAAAAAAAACTTACAAAAGAACAAACCAAAATATTTAGGCAAACAATGTTTATCCCCAAATCACATGAATTCTATTTGGGTGGATAAGCAACAGGCCATATTTAAGGAGAATTATATTCATTGTAATTTTTATTGAAACCTACATATGATTAAGTAGATTTGCAATATTGTATGGCCCTGAATCAGTGTCCATTAAATCAGCATTGACTTCTCATTGACTGCATTGGATGCCTCAGAAGCAAAGAGTACATCAATGACTAGAAACATACACAGTAATCCATGTTGGGATACTTGAATACCCACACATAATCTTTCAAAAACGTGATGGATTTAGCTTCTAAAACTGCAACAATGAAAACACAAAGGGGAAAAAAAGGGCTCTTAATATTGTAGGACTTGCGGGATGGAGCAAAAATGAGCTTAAGAAATAATACCTGAACAATGGATGTAAGCTTTTATTGCTGTTGTTATTATTAGATCTAGAAACGAGACATTTGGACTACAAGAAACTCTGACTTTCTTTAATTTCTGTCTTAATTATGCTTCCTGATTTTAGTTAATAAAGGCAAGAGAGAAATGAAATCCAAGTACACAGACAGATTACAAAAACAAGACACATAATGGATGAGGAATGTGTCTGCTTTAGTTTCTGTCTTAACTCATAGCTCGGGAACACTGGTTAATATTTTGCGTTTTAACCGCATTGCAGGTGTGACTATTTATAAACATCTCAGTTGAGATTAGTTAATAATGCTTTAGCATAGCCCATTAAAAGGTGGCATGAAATTTAATAAATATTTTATTTGCCATATTACAATTGTCCATAATAAGAAAAACTTAAAATTACCATTTCCCAATTTTGGTTGGTTGCCAATGGACACTTGATGCAAACTCAGTGCTCTATCATAATCTGTTTGCAAATAAGGTTTGGTTCAAAATATTTGGTGACCAAATTGTCACAGGTAATTGTCCAAGAATTTTGGTCTAGCACTGAGTGCTCTTAAAAATCAGCATTTGCATGAGTTCATACTGCACTTGTTTTGACTGACTAAGATCAAAACAAAGTTTTAACACACATTGCGGATCAGGAAGCAAGCTGAGTGAAGTTCGGTCATCTACCCAAATGTCCCATAAATAAAAGGGCACTTTCCTTTGCTAACTAGAGGACACAAGAATTCATTCTAAATTACTTTAATCAGATACGTAAGAATCTTCAGATCTTAAAGGAATTATTTTAAAACTAAAATTAAAATTATTTGGAATTTGGGGATTCATATATAATTTTTGGGTTGAAGAGGATACATTTTTCATACCAAAGGGGTTTGATTCGAACTAATGCATCCCGGAGCGCACTTCCTGGTTCGAATCAGCTGTTGAGCAGAATAATGTATGGGCTAGATTATGCGAATGAGGCACGGAATATTTAAATCCCCACTTCATCAGCAATTTTGGTCAGCTACATTTGCATCCCTAGCTCAAACTAGGGAGCAAGTGTAGACGTACCCTCAGAGATTTTCCAGTTTACTGTCACCTCTGCAGTTTTTGGGGATACTTGCTACCAACAGTAGCACCTTCTTTTTAAGGAGGTGAGACAGGTACCTGATTTGGTCCCATTAAATTGTGTGAGTTTGACTTCCCCCTTAGATGTGGTAATTTCAACTTTCTACATATTGTCATTCCATTAGACACCCTGCCACAACTCTTAAACTCATTACTCTTGTTAATGATGTAGACAAACTATTTGTTTAGGATTTGGGCCATGCCTAGATTAAAGATAATCTCCACCCTATTCTCAGTGTTTAGCAGTCCCACTTCTTTCTGTGTTTTCTTTTTATGTATATGGTTATAGAATCTTTTACCATATATTTAAATCTGCTTTGCAAGTTCTAATTCTGTTTGTTTTTTGGTACATCTCACATTTCCCTTGTAGTTATTGACCTCCAAGAGGTTGCTTTCCTTGCTACTCTCTTCTATTTCTCATAGTCTGTCTGTTTTCTCTTAATCTGTTTTGAGATGTTTGCTCATTCAGATCCTATGATTTCATCAGACTGCATAAACTAACAAACGTAGACATGGCCATTAGTTACATGGAAAGCATCCCATAAAAAACCCAAGGGTGCTGACAAAAAACATGTTTATAATTCTCTAGGAGAAACTCTCTGAATATCGGAAGCTGTTCCTCAGCATGGGACTCACTGTTGTTTGACAAGAGAGCACTGGTTCTTCGTGATAGTTTTGCAAGAGCAGACATCTTAGCCCAAGCATTCTGGTCAAAATCTCAATAAGCTAATTAAATTTTATCTAGCTGGTTCAAGTTGTTGTTTTCACTTTAATGTTCTTTAATGTTGTGTAATATTAGTAAACATTTGCTATGCTTCACTCCACAGGTGGCTGTATTTCAAGGTTAGGTGAAATGCATTCTGGATACGATGATTTATAAAATGCATTGTTTTCTCATTTGCATCAGGCTAATTATGGCAGTCTCTCAGTGTAATCTCATACTTATCTCTCATCTATGCATTATCCTGCTTTGGTGGTGAATTGACACAGCAAGGACATACATAAATATAATAGTACTCACATTAGCGACTTATTTTAGTTTTTCCATAGGCACAAAGATGTAATGAGGCCAAACTCTGGAAAGATGAATATCTTGAAATACAGATTGGATCTCCCTCGTCCAGCACCCTCGGACCTGATAAGTCCCAAACGAGGGGATTTACCGGACCAGGGTCGGTCCCTCCCAACATGACCAATGCTGTCCTAATGCCCCTGGCTTGGGATCCAGCCTGGCACTGCTGCTACTTGCATTGCCGTGGCTCCCCAAACTGGAGCTCTCTAGCTGCTGTGGCTGGAGCTCTGCGGTCAGAGCTCCTCATGTTATGCTTAAACGATGCACACGAAATCTTTTATTGGGGAAAAGTCAGTACGCCGCATTTATTGAGAATACAACAGTTGCATATGCTTTTCAAACATACACATACATGCAAAACATCATGCATACACAGTTCTGCCAGATGATATAATTACCAGTCCAGAGTCTGTGTCAATCTAGTGGCCAGCTAGATTGAGCACAGGGGGAAGAAAGGCCTTGTTGGTTGATTGATCTGATGCTCCTCTGGTTTTGGTGTTGGCAAGATGAACCCAAAGTCCCATAGCAAAGCACCTTGCTTTGATATCAGTTTCTCTTTTTGAAATCCTGTATTCCGCTTTGTCAGCTTGTGACCAAAACGTTATCTTGTCGATGTCAATTGTTCCCAAACATCTCTCCAAGGCTCATCCTGTAATCAATCGTCTTTTGGGGGGTGCCCGCTCCACTTCAAGGTTAATCAATCCTGCCAATCTGATCCATTCTTTGACCGTGGGTACGCACTGATGGTTTCTCTGCTCTTCACAGTCTGTCTTTTACCGTTTGTCTTCACCCCACGTTCTCCCCCTTTTCTTTTGACCATCTGGCTCTAACAATGACCTTCACACCATATCTCATTCATACAGTCTTTCACACAGAATCCTTCAAAGGTAAACAATGCTGTTTTATATTGAGCAAAATCAAAACAATTCACATTGAAGGCCCGGGCCTTCAATATTTCTAATCTCATTAACATAGACACAATATGAAACCCTGTCTCTTTAGTTACTAAAACTTTAGAACAAGAAACTATAGAAGATATATACTTAACTAAAAAATTAACTTACTACAATATTAAATATGATTATATATATTACCTTACATTACTAAACCTAAAATAAGAAATATAAAAAGAATACAACTTTCAATCCTAACACTCAGCCACTGCCAGATCTGAGCTTTGTGGCTGGGGCCAAGCTCCCTGGCTGCAGTTGGGGCTGAAGCTCCCTAGCCACTGCCAACCCCTGCTACCTCCTGGCCACAGGGAGAACTCTCCTCTGTGCTGGCTGCCCCTCTGCATCCCCTCTCTCACACATAGGGCTTCCAGGTGAGTTGCCAGCCCTCCTGCCATGTTCCTGCCCCATGGCCTGACCTCCCTATACTTGGGTTCTGTGATCCAGGAACATCCTTGGTCCTGCCTGACCATGGATGTTTCTGGACCAGAGAGTCCCAGTTAAGGGAGGTACTCTCTGTGCCTTGTTTTACATTTTGTATGTTTTCTGTGTGCTTACATCTCAAGATTCTACTTGTCCTTTGGTAATTTAAGAATAGTTTATTAGAAAAAACTGAACACTGTAGACATAAGGGCAAATAGTTCTATATTTATCACTGGCAAGCTCAGAAATAGCTCTACTGGAAATATGTTCTGGGTTGCCATAAAAAGTAAGTGCCTCTAAAAATTCAGACCCATCTCTAACATAATTGAAATTTTATCTACTGTTCTCTGGGCTGCAACTTGACCTGTATCTTTGAAGGGTCAGTGATTTTGAACTTCTGGATTTAACAGAGATTATTTGGTTTGAATGTATAATAGTGATACCTACCTAGACTACTTCTCTGTGTTAAAGGCAGGGAATGACCTTATTTGCATTAAAAGATTTTATAGGTAGATTGGTGTCAAACTTGTTTTATATGACTGCTCATGTACTGTTACTTGATCAATAATTCATTCTGCAAATTTGCACTTGCATGTTGTTTTAAATATGCAAATTGAGTCATTTTTATTCTAGAAAGCTCCTCTAAACATTAAACATAATTTGAGAAATAGCTATTCAATAATGATAGGAACACTCTGTACAGTAAGTGTAAAAAGTATAAGAGGAGGAATTTTCTGATTTCCCCATGATGCCAGTGAAAGTAAGTGATGGTGGTGGTTTGTTGACATCTGTGGTAAGAAAAAAGTGTTAACGCTCCTAAAATGAAAATGCTGTTACTGCAAATTTGTCAGTTTAATGTTACCCCAGAGCTGCCTTGTAGAAATACATTAACTATTACAATAAATAATATTTATGCTCTTAAAATATGAAAAATGAGTTTCAGTATATCAGTTATCTTCTCCCAGTTAGCAATCAGTATATTAAAGAAAAAGACTGTATAGAAAATATTTATTTCATGCATTAGTCTACAGCTAGATAGTCATGCATGAAAACTAAAATAAAGGCTTTAAAAGGAAATGGAATCAAAAGTCAAAGGTTAAGTAAATTGTATATACAAAGTGGATGGTAAAAGCAATACAGTATTTGATGTTTAAAATGGAAAGTTAGTTTGATTTTCAGTAAAATGGGAAAGTTAATTTAAAAGAGCAAAATCCATCCTTTTATTTATTTATGTATTCACCATATCTGTGAACAACTTGGTGCTCCCTACTCTCAAATAATCATTGCATACAGAAATATATTTGAAAATCTAGAGTTCTGTAAATTTTGAGATTATTGTTAACTAGATATATTCATAAAGTAATATATAAAATGAATCAATTAGATTAGATAATTCAGAGATTATAGAGGATTTACCTGGCATTGCTCAGGTTCTTTTGTAGGCTCATGGCGGGGACTGGGAGCTGCAGAAATCTAGTTGGTATCTTAGAAGTGTAGACACGTTCATTCATAAGAAATCAATTTTTTATCTCAAAAAAGCTTTTCACTGTTACAAAATAACAAGTTCAATCTAAATAGAACACACACACACACACACACACACAAGCCAGATTTCTTTAATGAAATTGAATTTACCCATAAATATTTTTGTAATCTATCCATTTACATGCTGCCCAAATCAATAGTAGAATGCACAGAAACATGTTAAAAGGAAAATTTTGTCCAAGGATCAGATGGGCTTAAGGCCATTCTACTATAGCTAGCATCACTTCCAAGGTTTATTCTTGTTGATTTCCCAAAACTATTATCTCCAAGGTTATTATTTGGCATTCAGTGCATCACTTTGTTGAACTACAGTGCTCTCCTTCTGTCAAGTTCTCTGGAGTGACGCACAAGTGTGAGTGCCAATCCTAGGGCATAGTGTCAAGGAGCAGGACACACAAATCCTCAAATTGCTTGTTTGTATACTCAAATTTCACTAATCAGACAAGTGGTAACTCCTAAAGAACTATAAATGCCTTAACGTGGAGTCACAAACAGTTCCCTTTCCACTCTAGTCTATCTTTCCACTTGTGCAAGCCAGCCTTTATGACAGAAATGAAAAATCGCAATAATATTCAGGTTACTACCGGCTAGTGTGCCTGTTATGTTAAACCAAAGGCATGCTTGTAGCCAATCCTATAATATTAACTAAAAATTATTAATCAAGTAAAAGATATGAGAATTATTCAGTGGTTGAAGCAGGTAACTATAAACACAACAATGAGATAAAGTCTTAGGTTCCAAAAGGTAACAGCAGCTGCTATACTATGCAAACTTGATAAACTGCTTAGGGCTAACTAAAACCAAAGGATCCCTTCCTTATGCTTTGAAATTTTGCCTTCTCTGCATTCCAAGCAGGATAGTGGTAATTTTCCTGACAGGGAATTTTACCTGCTTAACCCAGAGTTTAAGCTGATAGGAAAAGGATTTGTGCACTTCCCAACTTCAGGAGTTGTGGAAGGAGCAATCCACAAAGTCTTTTGTATAGTGATATTCCATAATGACGTGTCTACAGGCCTTCTTTTGTTAGTGAGAACATGGCACCTCTTATGCTAAAGTAGCATTTCACACTTGGCAGTGCTTTCCTTCTGACTGTGAGGTTTTACAGTTATAGCAAGCATTTTTATCACTACAGCAAAAATACTTAAATATTACCTTACCATGAGATACAGTTTTACGTGGCATTAGTACTTTTGCATCCTGCAAGCATTTCATAAAATCTGAACACAAGATACTTTCTTATAACTCTGATATCTGTTATAATATTACTAACACAGGCAAACTGGATTGATTTCCAGCTATGCAGTTGTCAGTGTTCAGTGAGGCCCAGGGGCTTTGACATGAGCTGGTATCTAACCTGCCAGCATTACACCTCCTGCATCAGCTCGCCCGTGTTTCTTACCCAACAGAATTATCTCCATATACTTATTGACTCCTGTGTTCATAATTCCAAATCTTTATTAGTAATCTTTAGCTCCCTCCTAGAATGCTGCTATCCAATCTCACTAAGATTTCCCTTCTTCACACCTCATACTCCCTTATCTCCTTCTCTTCCTTCCTAAAGTTCATCAGTTGAGGTTGCTCAACCTTTAGCCTGTCCCAGTAATTCTGTTTCTTCATTCCTTCTGACTTTTCTATCCCTCCTTTGCTCTTCACTTTGTAGCTGCATGCTTTTCTCCCCCTACCCCATTGCTAACTTACCTCCCTGTAGATACAGTTCCATCTCCTTTCTTCCCTTCAGCTTGTTAAATGCTATTTACAGTCATGACACAAGTTCCTTTTCTCCATTTCAATCTTAGTTTCCCTCCAGTCTGGCTTTTATCCTTCCCATTCCTTTGAAATTGTTCTCATCCAGGTCTCTAACAATCTCTTCCTGGGAAAATATCAGCATTTCTACTCTAGCATTATATCATTGGAGTCCTGGCAGCTTTTGATACCTTCACTTAATTCCTCCTACAGCATGTTATCCTTCTTGGGCTTCCATGATTCCATCTTCTCCAGGTTCTCTTCCTACATTTCTAATCATTCCTTTGTCAGCTCTCCTGATAGGGGCTCCTCTCTTCTGTTCCTTAAAGGAATCTCAAAATGCTATTTTACTGGCCCACTCCTCTTCTTTTATAACCTATTTAAATGTTCTCATTGGCCAGCATAACTTCAGGATAACATCAACAGAATTGATAGGTGCATGTCATCTAGGAAGTGACGTGGTCCAATGGTTGCAGAACGAGAATAGGAGCCAAGTAAACTGAGTTCTATTCCTGGCTCATCTATAGGCTTGATTTAACAGTGGAAAATGAAAGCTTTTATATGTCACTCCATTCTTTAATCTGTAATAAACCTCAGCCTTGCTAAGACTGTCACTTTAGCCTTTTCCCTGAGCTAATTCCCTTATAACAGACCCAATGTATTTCTGGGACTGCTTCCTCCAACATCAGTAGCAATGTGGATTTTTTGTCTCAGCTGCTTTTTTTTCAGACCCATCCCTGTGCCAGCTAATTGGCCCCAAAGGATTCAGGTGCTGTGCAATTTCCCAGTGAAGCAGGTGATTGGTATGGAAAAATGAACTTTTATACATAATACTAGGAAAACTATTGATCACTTTGAGTCACTGAGATTCAGTATACAACACCTTTGTGACAACATCCCCTTGCCATCCTCTCCCGGTACCTGTTCAGTGACTCACTGTCCTATCTTTTGGCTCCAGTCGCTTCACACTCCTTCTCTTGGATTGTCCAATTTCAGTATTTTTGAATAATTTGGACCTTTGGCAGGGTCATTAAGTTCACCTTTCCCTCCAGGAGTAAACAACAGCCCACTCCAGATTCAATAGTGCTTCCACACATGGGATAAGGAGGCTTTACTTCCTTGTGGGTCTGTAAGATAACCTAGGTCCCTCTTCTACTCTGGATTCCAGATTGGGATCTCTGGCAAGCTGTGAAGAGCCACCTACTCAGACCTCTTACTGCACTGCCCTGGACCACTCCCTACCTCACCCTCTCTTTAGGTCTTTCCCATAGCCTCTTCCTTGGCTGGTTGACTGACTGTCCACCTCTTTCTTTGTCCACCTTTTGCTCAGGCTCTACAGAGAGTTCCCAGTATCTGACATCCATTTAATGTGACTGTAGGAGACTCTTCCTGCTCCCTGTTTTTCCTGCAGGAGACTTTGTGCCCCTTGCAGGTATCTCTACCAACTACTCTAAGCTCTCTGATAGTTCCCTCTCCAAGTTATTGACTTTGATTCAGATAAAAAAAAGCACAGGAGGGCTGAGGCCTTCAGGACCACCCTACCTTGTGATGTCCTCTTACTTTTAATCTCAGTAGCATACAGTATTGGTAAATCTCTTGGATATGATAGTATCCAGTATTGTGGAACTGAGTTGTAGTAAGAAATCAACAAATGAATAGTAATACTAAAAATGCAACTATTGCATTTAAATTACAACAAGGACTTTTAGCAATGTAAAAATACTTGACAAAAGTAGAAGTATACCTTTTATGATAAAGAAGGAAATCAGCATAGTGCCATGGAAGTGTTTTGGTGGGTTTTGAAGAATCTTCATTCAGATGATAATCGAGTACATAGCTCCTTCCCAGTAGACCATAATTCCCACATTTGTTTCCATTAAACAATAAGTAGTGGAATAAGTGGAATAAGTACTGGAGCCCATATTATATTTTGCCAAGTAAATGCTTAGCAATAGAACAACTTCACCTGTTGAAATCTGTCTTGGGCAAAGACTAAAACAGCATTGTTTTGAATAAACCAGAAGTTTAATGTTAGAAATTGTATAACTTAATTGGAAAATGTCTGTGATGATGGTAATCTGCAACTCTGATATTGTAGCTAGCAAGTGGTAACTTGACCGTGGTCCAGGTCTTGGCCTGAATCACAGCTATGCTTGGAGCAGCTTATATGTGACTAGGGGAAAAGTGTCTTTATATTACCCTTATACACTCCCTTCTCTCAATGTTGGCTCCAGCTGGCATAAAGTAAAGCAACTTCTGGTCTTTTTTCATAGAATCATAGAATCATAGATCTGGAAGAGACCTCAGGAGGTCATCGAGTCTAGCCCGCTCCCCAAAGCAGGACCAATCCCAACTAAATCAACCCAGACAGGTCTTTGTCAAGCTTAAAAACCTCTAGGGATGGAAATTTCACCACTTCCCTAAGTAACCCATTCCAGTACTTCAACACCCTCCTACTGAAATAATTTTTCTTAATATCCAACCTTGACCTGCCTCACTGTAACTTGTATCTGTTTCACATTGTACTGCCTGTGAATAGCCACTTAACATGCCCATATTCATCCACAATACCAAATACTCGAAAGGCCAGGGTGTTGTACCTGCTACAATGGCCTAACACTACCAGAATGATGCAAAGAATCTAGAGTTCATTAGTCATCTCCTATCCCTGAAATAAGTTCCTCCCAAGGACAGTTTAAAATTTCTTAAATGCAGATATTCCATTTAGTTGTATATCTTGCTGCTGGAGGTCAAGCAAATTTACGCAGAGTATGAGTTTTAAAAATTAGAGCCACTGATGTGATTTTATTTTTAAAAATACCATTTATGGCACTTTTATGTGAATATTCAGATCATAGTCCAATAATATAATCTTTCATTCAGTAAGGTTTAGTTATGCACAGTTAAATTTCTAAAACTAAATCAAGATTGATCATTCATTATATCCTTCATTACTAGTGCACCGATTTTTTTCCCCTCAGAACCAGGCTTAATGAAATGTCTGTTCAAATGGATGGAAAATTAGGATGTACTAGAAATGCCTGGTCAGATCTGACAAGCAGATTTTATATACTGAGGAGAAGGGTAAACAGCCTATATAGCTTTTGAAAGCATGGCTAGAGAGAGACTGGTGGGTATTCAGTGGTTTGGGGCAAGTGTTTGCTATCTGGCTGTCCTGATATTAAGAACCCAGAGTCATTGAAAAAATTGCTGATGTTTGCAAAAGTTTCTTGTGACTCCAGGGTTCAGCCTTTCCTTCTGAAAATGACACCCCTTTTAGATCATAAATCTCCATACTGTATTATTTGAGTAGATGGAGAAAAATATTCCTTGTATATTCTGCAAAATGTAATTTGCTTTTTTCAAGGTGGAAGAAAACGCTACACTAGAGGCTGCTGATTTCAAGTGTGGCATTATTGGATGCCATATTCATCCAGTCACTATCACCTCTTCTATTCAAAAGGAAAGGATAACTTTTATCATGATGGTTTCCCTAATATTGTGGGTGTAATGGACTGTTTTCAAATGCCTCATTTTGTCTTCATCTAGGAATGAGCCACAGTACAATAACTGAAACCATTTACATTGCATGGATAGAACCTGTTATAAGGATAATAAAAGAGTTAATGTATTAGATAAATATCCAGAGCCAACAGATGGTTTTTATGTTTTCAGGTATTAAGATAGTTGTTACCTCAGTGTTCGTCTGGTGTTGTGGTTCTGTATTATCCTAATTTTTAAAAGAGCAATTGATATCCTGATAACCTTTGTCTTATGTGTATCCAAACAGCAAAGTTCAATATAGTTATTCTGAGGTTGCAACTCTGAAAATCTGTGTGTGATGTTTAAACCATATCAGTAGTCATACAGTGGAATCCATATTACTCTCAGCTGCTATAATCTCTTGGCTACATATGAATCATAGAGGGTAAAGTTGGAAAAAGAATAGATCATCCAGATCATCTTCCTAGAAATTTGGGATCACTCTTTAAGCTACCCTTTCTTCACATGTTTACAAGGCTGATGTTAACAGTCCCAGATCACCTTCCCTAGAATTCTATACCACAACTGAAGAAGTGTCAGTGAATGGATATTGTTCTCAATATTCAGCCGTCATTGTGTTTCTTGATTTCATCCCGCTGTGCCTGATAATGTTTCTCTGCACTATTATAAACAATTCTTCTCTATTGTTAACAGTCTACAAATACCTGTCAATTTTTATGTTGCTTCTCTGCTCAGTCATTGCTTCACATATTTAACTGTCACTCTCTTCCCCACAGCCTCCTGATGGCTTTTATTGTTCTTCTCTAACTTCCTCCATGCTCATAGACTGCAGCTTTTTACATGTCTTTTTAATAGAGAGCCCTGCAAATACAAGGATATCCATGAGTATATGCATCCGCAAATGTGGATGCGCATATCCCAGATCATTTTTGTGGATACGGATACAAATTTTGTATCAGGAACCTCGCAAATTTTTGGATATCCACTTTATATTCATAGATATTGTGGATGCAGCTATCCAAAATCAATTTTGTAGATGCAGATACCAGTTTTGTATCCATGCAAGGCTCTCTCTCTCTCTCTCTCTCTCTATATATATATATATACTCTCTTTCTCTCTTTCTCTCTGTGTGTGTGTATATATATATATATACAGAGAGAGAGAGAGAGACCTTGAGATCTCTACTTTTAACTGCCATTGGATTATTTGTCACTCTTCTGCACCATTAGTTTAATTCCTTTTTAAAATGTAAAGTTTAATTCCCTACCATGCCTCAGTAGGGCTAGAACCCATAGATAGCATAAAACTCACTATTTATCACTTCGATACCTGCACATCATGAAGGGGCTTTCTGTTATTAAAACACAAAATTGCACAGTATCTCCATCTTTGCTGAGTGGCAAAGGTTGAAATTTTAATGATACCTTGTAGCATCTCTTCTGCTAGCCACTGCCTTTCCCCATGAACTCCTATTTAATTTCTGAGTCTGGGTCTAATGCATAGGACTCTTTGCACAGGGGTACACATCAGAAGCACTTAAGAAATTTTATTGGTTTGACTCAGAAGCCAGAGAGCAGGCAGTAGTTAGATTTTTAATGGAATGAAGACAGTTGAACTAATACTTCTGTAAAAATAACAGGCAAGGGGGGATGGCTAATCCCTTTCTCCTACCAGGGATTTGTGCTCTGAAAGTTGGGTACTCTTCTCTCACACATACGTATAAAAGGGGAGGGCAGAGATTGCCATGGTCAGAAGTGACCTAAGAATACCTGATTACTTTAATTACAGTGTCTCTTGTTTCCTTGGTATCAGGGATGTGGATGCCATGCAGCAGAAAGCTACTGATGAAAGTATCTAGTCTGCAACGAGACATTAGGTATAAAAAAATTGTTTTGGGACCTTTTCGAGTTTGCATGCACTCACTCAGGTTTAGCTATACTAGTTGTACAGGCAGGGCTTGGGACTAGCAGATTTTGTGGGCTTCGCTAGACTCCAGAATAAGGCCAAAAAAGAGGAGTTTGGTGTGGGAGGGAATAAGATGGCAGGAGCAGGCTGGGGTTGAAGATGCAGGGGCTGGGAGGGAGAGAAGGTGTGGGAGGGGGCAGAGGATTGGCGCACTTACCTGACTCAGCTGTCTAGAGGGACAGATGGTTCTATGCCACCCTGTGCTTGTAGGCACCACCATCCCATTGGCCATGATTCCCAGCCAATGGGAGCAGTGGGGGGAAAGCCTGCAGGCAAGCACTGGAACAGAGAGCCTGCATTCATGGGCTTCAGTTCGGCAGGAGCAGGAATGGCAGTGTGCTAAGCAGTCTCCTCTCGCTCTCCCCCACCAGGCAAAGCCAGACAAGAATGCAGTAGGTAGAGGCTTTAATGTCGAAAACCCAGGACACTGGGCTAAGGGAGCCCTCCTTAATCCAGGGCCCTGGGCTGCAGTCTCTAAAGCCCCTTTCATAATTTGGCCCTTAGTACATGCGTTTAAATTCTCTTGTTTTTGCATCAAAGTCTTCAAAACTCTTCTGTAGATGATCCCTGTTATTACATGCATGATGACTGCCACACTCATTATATTCTTGCCCTTGTAGTTTTCTTTAGCTCTTCATTTGATCCAGCAGAAAAAAGTGTAAATAATACCACTTAAAAATGAAGAGGCTTCAACAGAGATAATTCAAGGTAGATTACATTTTTCTTTGTTCAACTTCTTTACAGACTATTAATAGAAATCTGAAATCAATTCAATGAGGACTATAAGACTAAGGCATGGTACTTTCTATGATCCATGTAGGATCTTATAATAAAATTTTATTTTATAATCTTCTAATTAAATTACCCATTTACTTTTTCTCCAGAGTTCAGAACACCAAGATAAAGCCCAAAATGTGCAATTCAGAATATCAGAAATAGGCTTAGTTGAAGCATGTATATTGCAATTTCTTTCTGTATATGTAATCACAAAACAAATAATAAATAGAATGTCATAACTATCATCAGATTTTCAAGAAAGGAGTCTGCATTGTGTTATAGTAAATCACATCCTTATAATGTACATATGCCTCTGGGCTTAAGCCCAATGTATAAATCCTGTGTCTTATAAAATCCAACCTTTTGTGTTGAACATTATGTTCTTAAAACATTTCACTTCTGAACAAATTAAATTACAAGTAGTAAAGAGATCCAAACTGATTTTTCCTAAAGCAATTTATATGCAATTCTGCCTATTAAGTACAGTTCAAATCTGCTTCACTACGTAAAACTTAAGAATCACATATTCCTTAGGGTCTTAGTCTCGATTCACTGTATACTCACCAAATAAAGATTTGTTCATTTTTTCATCGTAAATCACAATTAGTATACAATTGCCTTCTTTTCTCTGTGATCAAACTATTGTCAGACCCTGACTATGCACCTTCAGGGTTGTACAATTGACATAAAAGTGGAGATAACTGGGAAAGAGACTTCTAAACCTTATTATTTTATTTGTGCTTTCAGAATTGAATTTCAAAACTTTTTAAAATGCAATCATCTTGTATAGATAATCTAGGGGCAAGAATACAGTTTCCAGTATACTCTTAACTATTACTTCAGCTTCATTCATTTCAGCAAGTTAGACTTTCTGTCAATGAACAGATTTAATGCATTTCATTTTTTCTCTGTCTACAGTATGTGATCACCATGTAGCCAAACAATGTGTTTGCATTACACCTTGTATCTCCCCAACAGCTTTCCATTTCTGATTTATTTATCAGATATATTTTCTAAAATCAAGCACCTAATTTTTGTGTACAAGACGAGCAACTGCACACTCTGCCTGTGTCTGAGTAAGGACAGTTTTGGAACCTGGGTAAGGATATAAAGATATGCGAACTACAATGAATCTTGTCCAACACATAGGCCATTGATATTAACGTAGAGAGATCAATTAACCTCAGTGAACATTGAATCAGACCTAGAGAGTTTTTGTGTAACTTGGTTGTATTATCTTAAGAAAATAGCATGTATTATCAGCACCCTGTATATGGCTAAGGTTTTTAGTTGGGACTGTAACTACCAGGTGAGGGATGGGGCTCCATGACAGGAACTTAGATTTCCATTAAACTTCTGTAGTTGCATGGCACAGGGTCTTTTTTATGTTGCTTAGAGATGTTTTTTAAACCAAAGCTGAGTATAAGGGTAGAGGCCATACATCAGAGACTTAAAAAGAAGATGAGTGTGTCTTAAAAAAGTGAATAAATAAGATAGTATAGGGTACAGTTCAAACAATTTGCATGGGTGACAAACATGTTTGCTTTGCCAATTCTCTTAGGCTATGTCTACAATTCATTCCTCTCGAGAGAGAGGAATGCAAATGCAGACACCCGAAATTGCAAATGAAGCAGGGATTTAAATATCCCGCTCTTCATTTGCATAATCGCGTTATGGTGCTATTTCGAAAGAAAAAACAGGGTTATTTTGAGATAAAACCCTTCCCTCAATATAACCCTTACTACCGAGGAAAGGGATTTATCTTGAAATAACCCTGTTTTTCTCTCGAAATAGTGCTATTTCAAAATGGTTGATGTATTTCCCCTTTCTTAGGGGGTTCCTACCAGGTTGCATATGTCTCAAAAGATCAAAGTAAAAAAATAATTACTTGGAATTACTACAGCTCTGTGAAACAAGAGCTTCAGCCAGTTCCAGTGAAAACTCCCTAACCCTGCTCCACAAGAATTTTAGCCTGCTGACACTGAAAAGGTGACCCTGGTGACTGGGCAGAGATTTTTCTTGAAGTTACTAACAGGCACAGTCGATTTGCAAAATACTAATCTCTTCTTCTCCAAGATCCCCTTGCTCTTTTAAAGCTGAGATCTTTAGCAGTATCTGCTGCTGGTCTATGTTCTGAAACTCCTTTTTCCTGGATTAATTCCTTATCTGCCTGCAAAGGTCCATACTCACAGCTCCAGAGGTTTTCTATAAGTGATAGCCTCACATGCATCAGAGATACAAGATAATTCCCAAGATATCGCCTCACATTTTGTATCTCAGGATCCCATAACATAAAGTCATAGCCACAGTCAGTTAAATCAGTCCTTGCAGCTAAACACCCATTGCCTCTGACCCATTGTAGTGGTCTCACACTGTGGGCGGCCTCGCCGCCTCCCCACAGCCAGTCTCAGAGCCCCATCGTGGGGTCAGGGCAGGGCAAACAAACAGGCACAGTTTATTATCCCGGGCACTTGGGCTGCAGGCAAGCAGTTGATGAGCCAGACCCTGTGGTGAGGGCAGGGCGAGCAAACAAACAGTAAGTAATCCCAAAGGGTCTAAGGTCGTAGGCCTGTCTGCAGGCTGAGCCAGTGGTCAGGCCTTCTTGCTGGCGTAGAGCCAACAGGTGCAGGTGATTTCTCCCTTCTGGATGCAACCTAACACCTAAGGGAAAAGGGTGGCAGGGGAAGAGAACACAGGCCCACCCACACTCCTGTGTCCCAGCCCAGGGCCCTATCAGTGGCAGCGCTAGCTGCCTCCAGGTCGGCGGGGCTCTTGGTCGCAACACGCTGGACTGGTCAGTGAGCTATCGGTGGTCCGAGCCACAACCCAACTCCATGTCCTTGGCCAGCACTAGGTCGGCTCTCCCTGGCCACTTTCCAGTCCCCCCTGGGATCCTATCTTGCTCCAACTCTGGTCAGCAGGATCTATGGGTGTCGAAGGAACTGGCAAGGTGTCCACATGTTCCTCCTGGGTTGTTTCAAGCCCTGGTCCAGGGGGCCCAGCCCCTTCTTTGCAGCCTGGTCTGGGTCCTGGGGCCCGGGTAGGCCTCAGGCCTTAACAGGGGTCTCTCAGCCTTTCATAGGTACGGTGCTCCCGCAGGTGTTGGAACGTCCTGGAACAGTCCTCGGGGCTTGGCAGTCATCCCGGTGGGCCAGATCAGTCATCCTGCTGGTGTTGGCAGGGTAAGGCTCTCCGTTGCCCCTGGAGCTTCGGCTGAACCTGCTAAGCTGATGGGCTCTAGCTGAGCTGGGGAACTCCCTCTCTCATGCTTCCACCCCTCTGCTTCCTAGGGGCGGTACCAGGGCACTCTGGCTCCGCCCACCAAGGGGCCTTTAGGGAAACTTCCTCCTCCAGGTCATCAGGATGCCATGCTGCCTCCTTATGCCCCTCATGAACATATACTCATCTGTTGTATTTGTTTATGCATAACAACTACAACTTTTTTTTAAATCCAGCAATATTACACAAAGTGTTAATTAAATATATGCTTGGCAATTGGCATTGTGTGGAAACTGTTCATGCTGCTATAATTTTCTTCCATTTTCCTGCTCTATTTCTAAGGCTCTAGTGTATCCTTGGCTGTATCACCTACTATATCCTTGACAGGCTTCATTACTTATGAACTGTGAAGTTGGCCCTAGGACAGCAGGCTAATATTAAGGAGCTTGTTGAATTTGCTTTTTTATTTCTTATCCTCAGAAGCAATTATGAACAATTTGTTCACTGTTATGAGTTTAACAAAAAGGTTCTGTGCTACTCGTAGATAAAGTAAAATTATATCTAATAGTTGTAGCTGTCTGAGCAGTTTTCAGACTCTTCAGTGATTTTCTTGCTGCATGCATTATCTTGTACCTGTTTCTATGTTTAAAACTAGGGAAATTTATTTTAGGGCGGACTACGAGTCAAAAAAATCTGCAATTTACATGAGTATAGGACGACTCACTGAAGCATGGGTTCCAGGAGAGAAGTGGTACTTGATTTGTTTTGAAACAAAAAACAGGACTATGTAGCACTTTAAAGACTAACAAGATGGTTTATTAGGTGATGAGCTTTCGTGGGCCAGACCCATTTCCTCAGATCAAATAGTTCGAATTAAGTAGTTCGAATTAAGGGCTGTGTGGCCACTTAATTCGAACTAGTGGGAGGCTTGCCCTCCCCAGCTTTCCCTGGTGGACACTCTGGGCACCACCAGGGAAACTCTTCTGCCCCCCTCCCGGCCCCGGATTCCTTAAAGGGGCACAGGCTGGCTACGGTGCCCATGCCAGGTGCAAGCCTGCCAGCACCCAGCCAGCAGACCCTGCACCTGGCACAGCTCAAGCCAGCCACCCGCTGGTCTAGTGCAGACATCGTGGACCTCATCCACGACCTCCGCACTAGGCACAGGAAAGTGGCCATCTAGGGCAGGATAGCTGACAGGCTGGCCACCCAGGAGCAGGTGTGCATGAAAATCGAGGAAGTTCAGTGAGACCCCCAACCCTGAGCCCTGACCTTAGAATGGCCGTACTGGGTCAGACCAAAGGTCCATCTAGCCCAGTAGCCTGTCTGCCAACAGTGGCCAGCACTACGTACCCTGGAGGGGATGGACTGAAGACAATGACCAAGCCATTTGTCTTGTGCCATCCATCTCCATCCTTCCACAAACAGAGGCCAGGGACACCATTTCTACCCCCTGGCTAATAGCACTCCATGGACCCAACCTCCATGAATTTATCTAACTTCTCTTTAAACTCTGTTCTAGTTCTAGCCTTCACAGCCTCCTGCAGCAAGGAGTTCCACAGGTTGACTATTTGCTTTGTGAAGAAGAACTTTCTGTTATTAGTTTGAAGCCTGCTACCCATTCATTTCATTTGGTGTCCTCTAGTCCTTCTGTTATGGGAACTAATGAAGAACTTTTCTTTATGCACCCTCTCCACACCACTCTATCATATCCCCCCTCAGTCTCCTCTTTTCTAAGCTGAGAAGTCCCAGTCTCTTTAGCCTCACTTCATATGGGACCTGTTCCAAACCCCTCATCATTTTAGTTGCCCTCCCCTCTCTCACCCTCTCTCTTCCCCTCTCCCACCTCCTTTTCCCAGTCTCCCCGAGTTTTGTACAATAAAGAGAGTTTCTATTTTTGAACACACGTGTCCTTTATTTTGTACATTAGGAAGGGGGGTTAGGGAGGGATAAGTGGAAGGAGGTGAGGGAGGAATGGGGTACGAGCCCCCGATGGGGAGGACTGGGCTGGCTCTGCGGGCTCCTCGTGGTGGAAGCTCTCCTGCAGCCCCCCGATTGATTCCCCTTCCTGGATGGCAGCCTGCGGCAGGTGCAGCTGGGCTGATGGCCAAGTGCTGTGATGTGCCGAGTGTGGGCACTCAAGGCACTCCAAGCCAGGACTGCTTTGCTGTCCCTCATCAAGTTAAACAAGTGAGCAGGGAACCCCTGAGAACTGTATGTCCGGGGTGGGGGTTGGGTCCCTTTAAGCACAGCCCTCGGCTAGCCTGAGACAGCAGCTCCACGCTCTAAGTCCTAATCTGATGCCCTGCCGGCACTGGTTCCGGCCATCCTTAACCCCGGTTCAGGGTCCACTCAATGTGGACATGCTAGTTCGAATTAGCAAAACGCTAATTCGAACTATTTTTTAGGTCTAGATGCACTAATTCGAATTAAGTTAGTTCGAATTAGTGCTGTAGTGTAGACATACCCTTAGAGACTAACAAAAATATATATGGTTTCATGAGCTTTTGTGGGCACAACCCATGTCTTCAGATGAGTCTTATTGGTTGTATTAAAATATATATTTTTTTAAGTTACCCCTCTGAGACTTTTAAACACACAATTAAGTTTGTATTTCAAAGTTCTGGCCTATCTAGCATTGAAGGGCCCTAATTACATGCTTTATATGCTTTTTTTAAATACATCTCCACAAGCTGACTCTGGATCAGTTAGTCTTCTGTGTGTTTAATCCTTTCTGGCCATGAGTCATACTTCACATAAGATGCGTTGCGGTTATACATCGGTGATAGCAACAATATTGTCATATGATAATCAGGGAATGTCACAGGTATCCAGAGCATTTTTATAAGTGCCTGTGTGCTCTTTTTGCAATGATTCAATTTTCCTTGCTAGAAGACTACATAGACTATTATTTTATAAGTTTTGCTGGATAGATACCAGGCAAAAGAATCCTCAGGAAACACGATCCTAAACTTGCTGCTAATTTGTATTATTAACCAGGGAATAGTATGCAGTGTAATTCCCAGCTATTCCCTGGTTAATTTATCTTTATATTTAAAATACAAAATTGTCTCATAAGAAACATATCTAATAAATATATTGTACTGTGGTGGTTCCCATGTATTCCCTGACAATGAAAAGCTTTATACAAATATTTTAGTCTATTAACCAAATAAAGTGTAACTTTACAACTTCCTTAAGTCTACAATGGTGTGGCTGTTTCTGTGACTGGGTTGGTCTCTTTTTACTCAGAATAGCCACAAGCCCCTCCTTTTACTCAGTCCCTTCCTGAGGTCTGTAGGAAGGCAGCCCTGCCTGCTCCTCCAGAGTGGAATGGACAACTGGAGCCTTACTCCAAACTCTCTGAAATGAAAGAGAATGTTTCCATAGGATCAAGCTTCTGGTGAGCAAGAAGCAACAGGGACTATAAATGGACCAGATCCCATATTCCTGAAAATGTAGTGCAGGAGAGGACAATACCAGTTGCTCTCAGGAGACGCATTGTTTCCCCCCATAAATATTAATGGTCTGCTGATGTTAAAGAGGACTACAGTCCATGACTTTCTGGTGAGAAATATTAATTTACTGAAGGAAATAGTGACAGCTAATAGAAATAGGCAGTAGTATGTCACAAATTATCCTGTTTTGTAATGTGAATATGCAGAGAATATGCAAGGATAATATTTAAGTTAATTTTATATATTTTCAGATTCAGATAAATAAAATTTGTCCATGAAGTTTTCTAATTTCTTTTACCTATTTTTTCAGTTTTAAAAATGTCAGCACCCATCTTTACATTTAGAAACTAGAATATGGTGTTGAAGGCTTGAAACATGTAAATTGTATTTTAAAACCTTTATTGCTTTTGTAAGTTTAGTGATTTATGACATTACTGGTACAGAACTTCAAAAGACAAGTCTAGAAAAATGCTTAAGGATTACAGAGGCTTAATAGTATATTCTTTTTTTTTAATGATTATGAATGAAGCTTCAAAGATAAGTGATGTGATACTTCACTTTCAACTAAATATAGGAAACAAGGTTAGAAAAAAATCTCAAGGAAACACCATCATCTAAAATTCTAGGGTAGGAGTGAAATAACATGAAAATAGCATCTCAGTAAGGAAAGTCTTAAAGACATGGTATAAGTTCACAGACTTTGAATGATTAACTGGATATTAATCCTGGTGTGTATTGAGAGTCAGCTTTATTACTAACAGACTGCAAACATGAATAAAAGTTATAATGTAGAGTAGTGTTTCTTAAACTATGTTCTGTGGAACACTGGTGTTCCGTGAACAACTTGCAGGTGTGCCACAACCTCTTGGTTGTTTTTGTTAGTCTGACAATAATTTTTTTGAAGAAAATTTTCATAGGTGTTCCACATAAAAAGCATGTTTGAGTGTTGGAATTGCTTGTCCGGAAGTTAGTAAAGAACATTTTTGGCTGTTTGGTGGCAATCTCAGAGATGCTCAAATCTCCTGACAAGTGTTAGAAGAGCCAAGAGTATTATACTGGGTCATTCTCCAAGTACGCTGCATGAAAGACAATGTGAAGAGAATTTCATTTGTATTACAGGAGTGCTGTAAACTTACATCACAGAGGGTCAATTTCTTAGCTCATGTAAATCACCATAATTTTACTCTACATTGCTTTGTATCTGTGTTTGTACAGTGCCTAGCAAAATGGGGTGCTAGGCTGCAACTGAGGCACCTAAACACTTTGGAGAATACAACCCTTTTATGTACTTAAAAACTATTATGTCTCCTCTCGGTCTTTTCGGTTGCACCTACTTGTGTGTCTTCATAATCCTACGAAAGTCATGTTAACATTTATTAGAAGAGCATGATCAGTGTTGCATTATTTCAGTGATAACTAAGGCAGGATTTAAGATTATTTGACAGGAAATAACTTGGTGCTGCTAAAGTCTAACAGCTGTGTTCTTGGTCCCTTTCCTTGTGTCTGGTTGCTATCAGTGATGAGCATGAGAGTCAACTTTGAGTATGGAACCACATGGTGTTCTGAAGAATGTGTGTAAATATTAACTTCCCTGCTGCATCTTGTACTTCTAACTGTACAGGCATCTAGCAGTCAGGGCCCTTGTTGATGTTTTTCACCCAGAAAATAAAAATGGGGTTTAGCCCACATGGCAGGAGCATCTCAGTGTGCAAGAAATAGAGTTACTATGTTCTTAGAATAGCGAATATAGGTAGGAGACATCCTAAAGCTTTATGTTTACTAGCTCATTCATTTAGGAACTGAAGTGATATATTCTCCCGGTTGACAAGTGTTGAGTTCTGGCATTGGTATCTTTGATCCAACAGCATCCCTATCACAAAGAGAAAAACCAAATCACTAGCCTCAGTTCCAGGCAGATGGCAATAATCTTTGTGGCTCTCCTGAGGGTAGGAGAAAAAATAAGCTAAGAATGGAGGAGAGAGAATGACGGTGAATGTGAGGAGAGCTAGGAAGAGGGGAGGGGATAAAGAGAGAACACAGGGAATTCAAGGAGTGAGTGAATGAGATGGAACACAAACAATCAAAGAAGAGAAAAGGGGTTCCGAGAGAATGGAGAAGTTTAATTAAGTCAGATCAGCTCTGCCATTCAGGAGGATTGTGGAACATCTGTGAGCTTGGGAGCCAAAGAGCTTGTTTTGGGCTATAAACCAGGAGCAGTGAAAAGAGAACATCAGATGTCTCAGCCTTGGGCCTATCTGCAAGCATGTACATTGGTGCAAGTGGAACTCTCTTGTGCTTCTATGTTTGTTTGGGGAATTTCAGATGCTAATTTGTGTTTTAATTTGAAGGCCTATTAAGCAAAATTTATCCTAACATAAGGTTATTCCTGGAAATCCCTCATATCTGCAACTGCCACTGAAAACTGAAATGAGGGGGAAAAGAGTTTTGAAAGAGAATGGCTTCATGAAAGCCTGATGAAGTTCAGTTTTAAATAGACAGAAGTTGCATGTGCCCCACACCTCTTTGAATGTGGGCTTCGCTTCCCATACAATTATATTAATTCACTGTGTATCAGAGAAGAATTTCGCCGTTTATATATGGTCAGATGCATTAGGATGGGAATGTGATTTTCAGTTGTTAGGAAATTATGTTATGTTAATTTTATAGGATTATGTTAAATGTCTGTGATATTGTCAGGAACCCACTGATCAGCAAGCTAGATAGGAAAATTGAGGTAATGGATTTCAGGAAGGCAGATTTTGATAAGCTCAGAGAACTTGTAGGTAAGCTCCCATGGGAAGCAAGACTGAAGGGAAAAACTACTGAGGAGAGTTGGAAGTATTTCAAAGGGACGTTGTTAAGGGCCCCAAAGCAAACAATTCCACTGTGTAGGAAAGATAGAAAATATGGCAAAAGACCAGCTTGGCTTAACAAGGAGCTCTTGCATGATCTCAAAATAAAAAAGGAGTCATATAAAAAATGGAAACTAGGACAAATAACAAAGGATGAATATAGGCAAGCAACACGGGAATGCAGGGGCAAGATTAGAAAGGCAAAGGCACAAAATGAGATCAAACTAGCTACAGGCATAAAGGGAAACAAGAAGACCTTTTATAAATACATTAAAAGCAAGAGGAAGACCAAGGACAGGGTAGGCCCACTGCTTAGTGAGGAGGGAGAAGCAGTAACAGGAAACTTGGAAATGGCGGAGATGCTCAATGACTTCTTTGTTTCGGTCTTCACCGAGAAGTCTGGAGGTGTGCCTAACGTAGTGAATACAAGCAGAGAGAGGGTAAGTTTAGAAGATAGGATACACAAAGAACAAGTTAAAAATCACTTAGGAAAGTTAGATGTCAGCAAGTCACCAGGTCCTGATGAAATGCATCCCAGGATACTCAAGGAACTGATAGAGGAGGTATCTGAGCCTTTAGCTATGATCTTTGAAAAATCATGGCAGACAGGGGAGATTCCAGAAGACTGGAAAAGGGCAAATATTGTGCCCATCTAAAAAAAGGGGAATAAGAACAACCCAGGAAACTACAGACCGGTCAGTTTAACGTCTGTCCCAGGGAAGATAATGGAGCAGGTAATTAAGGAAATCATATGCAAACACTTGGAAGGTAATAAAGTGATAGGGAATAGCCAGCATGGGTTTGTGAAGAACAAGTCATGCCAAACTAATCTGATAGCTTTCTTTGACAGGATAACGAGCCTTGTGGATAAGGGAGAAGCGGTGGATGTCATATACCTAGACTTTAGTAAGGCATTTGATACGGTCTCGCATGATATTCTTATTGATAAACTAGGCAACTATAACTTAGATAGGGCCACGATAAGGTGGGTGCATAATTGGCTGGATAACCGTAATCAGAGAGTTGTTGTTAACGGTGCTAAATCCTGCTGGAAAGGGATAACAAGTGGAGTTCCTCAAGGGTCTGTTCTGGGACCCGTACTGTTCAATATCTTCATCAATGATGTAGATATTGGGATAGAGAGTACGCTTATTAAGTTTGCAGATGATACCAAACTGGGTGGGGTTGCAACTTCTTTGGAGGATAGGGACATAATTCAAAATGACCTTAGCAAGTTAGAGAAATTGTCAGAGGTAAACAGGATGAGGTTTAATAAAGAGAAATGCAAAGTGCTCCACTTAGGAAGGAACAATCAGTTCCATACATACAAGTTGGGAAGCGACTGTCTAGGAAGGAGCATGGCGGAAAGGGATCTAGGGGTCATAGTGGACCACAAGTTGAATATGAGTCAACAGTGTGATGCTGTTGCAAAAAAAAGCAAATATGATTCTAGGTTGTATCAACAGGTGTGTTGTAAGCAAAACTCGTGAAGTCATTCTGCCGCTCTACTCTGCACTAGTTAGGCCTCAGCTGGAGTACTGTGTCCAGTTCTGGGCGCCACATTTCAAGAAAGATGTGGAGAAATTGGAAAGGGTACAGAGAAGAGCGACAAGAATGATTAAAGGTTTAGAGAACATGACCTATGAAGCCAGGCTTCATGAACTGGGCTTGTTTAGTTTGGAAAAAAGAAGATTAAGGGGGGACATGATAGCGATTTCAAATATCTAAAAGGGTGTCACAAGGAGGAAGGCGAAAATTTGTTCCTCTTGGTTTCTGAGGACAGGACAAGGAGTAATGGGCTTAAAGTGCAGCAGGGGAGGTTTAGATTGGACATTAGGAAAAAATTCCTAACTGTCAGGGTGGTCAAATATTGGAATAAATTGCCAAGGGAGGTGGTGGAATCTCCCTCTCTGGAGATATTTAAGAACAGGTTAGATAGACATCTGTCAGGGATGGTGTAGACGGAGTTTGGTCCTGCCTTGAGGGTGGGGGCCTGGACTCGATGACCTCTCGAGGTCCATTCCAGTCCTATGATTCTATGAAAAATGTCACGGAAATGTCATTGTTATATTCCTTTTGGAACAGTTTTAATTCTAAGAACTGATATTCATACTTTCTAATATTCTCTGGATGTCTTTAGTCAAAGCTCATCTGAGGGGGTGAGTTTTGATCATGTGAATTTTTTCAAAGGGTAGGTGTTATCATTAGCTGTATTCGATATTAATTTCCTATTTCTGTCATCAATAATGACCATGCATCATGGAGTATCTAATTGTGGCTGCATAGTTAAGGTGAATTAAACTTTACACTTAAAATGGGCTCAAGCTCTTTTTTGCTTTACATGAAAAATAGTCTTATAAGCTTAGGGAGAATATTAACATCTTGACCGTAGAATGAATTTGATGAGAATTTATGCTATGAAAGAAGAGAGAGAAACAAATTGAATATTCATCTAAAAATTCAGTTGAAACTAATCTGGGACCATGAACACTAACAAACCTTATTTGTAATCATATGGATAGTGCATAGTGATACTACAGAGGAGATTTTGGTACCCTAACTCAATTTTCATACTTTATCATCTTTGGATTTACTTGACATCTGAATTTAACATTGAATTCCCTGGGTTTATGATGATTGGAGTATGGGTAATCACAACAACGCTAATGTATTTTGCCGTAAATTATTTATATGTACTCACATCCTTAATTCCACTTTAACATGTATTTTGTCTGGAATTAAGTAAGTGGTTCATTCTTTATGAAAATACTATTAGAATGTAACATAACAGTCAAGTATCAGAGGGGTAACCGTGTTAGTCTGAATCTGCAAAAGCGGCGAGGAATCCTGCGGCACCTTACAGACTAACTGAAGTGTAGGAGCATAAGCTTTCGTGGGCAAAGACCCACTTCGTCAGATGCATGAATTGGAAATTTCCAGAGGCAGGTATAAATATGCAGGCCAGAATCAGGCTGGAGATGACGAGGTGGATCCAATCAGGGAGGATGAGGCCCACTTCTAGTAGCTGATCTGAAGGTGTGAATTCCAAGAGAGGAGGAGCTGCTTTTGTAGTTAGCGAGCCATGCACAGTCTTTGTTTAATCAAAATGTAACATAACAGTGTAATTCTCTCAGCTAGTTCCACAGTATCTGGAAGCTCATAGCCTTGTCAAACTTGTAGTGACTCTTTGCCCAATATATTTTTATTGTGTTTTGGAGACTATCTGTATCAGTAGCCATACTTGGCCTTATTGCCTCATATATTTCCATCTATTAACTGCATCCCCCTAGAAACACACAACTCTGATGTATAAATATCTCCATGTTTTTGAGATACTTATGATTTTTCTGAATCTTGCTTACATACCCTCTTAATTATCATAGCATACAATAATACTATAAAGCCATTCTTTTGAGATAGTGAGTTTGTGAGAGATCATGCACTCTGTTTTTAATAGAATTGGGAGCTAGGATATGACAGATTAGTGAGACTGTATGGTTTTGTTCCTTGTTTAAACCATAGAGGTATCTTCTTGCAGACAATAGTATATAATGAAATTGATATGAATGAGTATATTGCAACATATTTAGATCTAATGAAGAGTGTATGTATTTTTCAAAAAAAGCTTGTTATCTGGTTATTACATCAAAATTGATTTTCAAAATGAAAATAAAAAGATATAGCCTTTGCATTGTTTTACATTTCACTTTGTATTCATTTAGAAACATAATTGGATTCTATTGTGGTGACTGAGATTTTTCATATCAGTGAAACCCAGCAATAATCAACTACTTTCCTTTCAGTTTTAAAAATCAACAATAGATCAGTAGTTCATAATTCTGCAATCTCTGTATTTTTTACTAGTTAATAGTAAGACAAGAAAACAGTGATCAGTAATGTAAGATTTAATTCAAAAGCAACTTTAAGCTCTCTTTCCTACTACAATACAACTCTGAATCTTAAGTCATCTAAAATGTATTTCATTTTCCACTGTTGGATGTTCTGATTTAGCAAATTTCAATGCCAGTTTTTAGAAATGACTACCTTACATGAATATATCCCTTCATTGATTGAATTGTAATAAATGAATATAATTCAGAATTTAATATAGATAATTAGAGAATTGTCAAATAAATAAAGTATAGATGGTCCTATTCACTTTTACAGATGCTGTATTACAAATTTAGGAGTAAGTCACAGAGTCGAATGGGTTATGCTTCAGTCCTTTGTGTGAATGTTCTGATGTATCCCTAATATGACAAAGATAACATAATGAATTATTTTATTATGCTTAAAAGATTATGAAAAAATTGACGGACCCAATATTTTTTTCCAGGCGGAATAAAAGAAAACTGCTTTCCTGGCCTATGGTAAACTAATTAAGTGTTTGACTGACAGAATGTTGGTGCCAGCATTGGAAGAATTGATCAGCCTCAACTCCAGGTAGACAAAGTCTTAAAAATTTGGAGGTTCATTTAAAACTTAATGTACAAAGTATACTGATTTATAGAAACAAAACAATTAAAAATTCAGTTAATAATGTGCTGAAAAATGCCTTTATCTGTCTAGTAATTTAGACTGGTTCAGTTTTAAGCTGCATAAGGTTATCTTAAAAAAAAAAGCGTACTTGCTAGGATTATATTAATATTATATTAATGGCTTTTTAGAAAATTAGTGACACCACTTTATGATGAATATAAGTACTCAGCTAAGACAATGCCCAGCTATTTTTAAAACCTAAAATATGAAAATATTTAAACATAAACATTTATGGATAGTACAGCATATCATCTGGTGCACCATGAATATATCATAGGCATATAATAGAATCTGTCTGTGAGAAAGATAAACATAGATATACAAACTGCCTGTTTGCATAGTTTGTTTTTAAAGGAACACACATTATTTTGGAGTTTAATTTCAAGCTAATTTAAAAATCCTGTGACTTCCTTGGAAATCATTGTTCAACGTTCATATCTTGATGAAATATTGGGTGAAAATGAACCAACTCTATCATTTTGAAATATCATCAAAACACTAAGAAACTTTGTTATCAAAAGAATACAGAGCTAATGTCTGGAATTTGAAAAATCTTGACTCTGCAAAAGGATTCACTTTAATCATTGACCTCCTTAGTGCAAGGCAGGGTGGAACAGTTGTACCTGCTGCTTTCTAAATGCATTTTTAAGGAAACAAAGAGAAGGAAATAGAGGAATTTAGCACAGGAAGGACACACTAAGACAACCGATGCCTCCAATGATACCCTTCCTGTATGGGGCCTCCACAAATCAGGCTTGTCAGAAATGGGCATATTGTTATGAACTTTCCTAGCAATGTTAGTGCATTTGGAGTGGGAGAACACTGGAAAAAGAGATGACATTTATGGGGGATATTCTAAACAACAGAAAAATTGACCTTGTTTGAGAGGAATAAAAACATTTAGTCTTCTAGATTAATGTCACAATCCGGGGGAGGGGAGGAAGGTAGTAAAAAACCCCAAAACCGTTTTATTTAGTTTCTTAAAGCAGTTGGTGGATCTACCGATTTTAAAAATTACACCATGTACTGCTTTCAGACCACCTTTAAATATGGATTTGTCTAATGTTCAGTAAGTGTAAGTTTCAAATGATCCCAAGAGAAGCTGTTGCCAGTAGGTGCTCATAGAAAGAGGAAAAATCAGATTAGTTAAAGTAATAGTGCTGGTTTCTTCTGTTTCTTAACACTACCTCTAAATCCCCAGGGCAATATAATGCAATTAAAAGAGTAAAAAGTTCCTAGAGGATCTGTTAAATTGCTGAAGGTTACCAATGGATAAACTTTCCAACTAAATAAAATAAATTCCAGAAGGTGTTCAGATACTATTTTAAAGGGTGAAATAAGAAAATATTAATAGCATAATTGAATGTCAGCACTGAAGATATTACTAAATACACTCAAAGCTCAGCATGTTTTAATCCTTAACTGTTTGGATGGTCTTGAAAATATATCTTGTCAGAAGTGCTTGCAGGTAATCAGTCTAATGGAGGGAGCTGAATTGCAGTCTCCGGTTGTTTTTAATTCTGGATTTCCTGTAACTTGGCAATGTTTCACCTGACTATTAAGCATGACGGTAGAGTTAAAGGTGTGTTACACTTTTGCTCCACAACTAGCCATGGGAAATTGACCTTAACTCATAATTATGTATGTAGTGTTGTAAATAAAAAACAATTAATCTTTGAAGTGTTTCAAACTCAGGGAGGGAAATGTGTTTTTCTGCTTTGAGGTTTCTTTATCTGGTGATGCATAGAGAAGAAAATAACTTAATGCAGTTTGTTCTTGATTGAAGTAGAGAGTTAGGTTGGTTGGGGGAAGAGGTGGTGTTCTTTGGTTTTTTTTAAAGCCATACCCTATTTTGCTACATATTAGATGTAATGGATCCCCATGACGTTTTTGACACTACTTACTTTTAAAGTTGCCTTGAGGGACAGCTGATATGTGAATAGGAAAGATTATTCATGATACTGGGCTGTGATATTGAGTTCATACACTCTATTTCTCTGTTATGCAAAAGATCAAGAGGTTTTGTACAGTTTTAAACAGTCTTCTAATTGGCTATTTTAAAAGATCATTATTAATAGATTTTATGTTTTATTAAGCTAATGTCATGAGGTAATTTGCAAAGATGAGGACTGTGAGATGCTGGTTGTTACATATGATGGCTTTTGTTTGAAGTGGTATGTTTTATGCAATATTGGCATTCACTCTGATGGTTGATCATTTCCTTTAATTAGTTGCACCTTGAAATTGGAGTCATACTTGTGTTCCAGGGTATCCGATATTTCAAAGGACATTTTCCCTGTTCTGGTTACATATTTATATTTAAATTACATATTCTGCAAAGTCACCTTCAGTTTCTATTGAAGTGTTATGACCCTACTATGGTCTTCAAAACTGTATGCATAGTGACAGTCTCAAGCTTAAGGGCTACAGTATTTAATTTTGTGAACATAATGCTCAAACCAACCTTTGCATAGTCTGGCAAACTGAGATGGTATCCTAATGATGCCTGAGGAGGGAATAATCTTTATAAGGAGAGAGTTGTAGGAAGAGCGGAGTAAATCTTTGCAAACATATTCAATTAATGTAATTTTTTCTTCCTTCTGATTATACATGGAAAAGTGCCTGTCATTCAAGAGTTGCATATACAGAATACCAAAATATGCTTCATATCTGACCTTTTAAGGAATATTGTCTAGTTTTCAGGGACAAGTAATGACATCAATCCTCTGTGATAGATGAGTAATAATATATCCATATTACAGCTGTGTAAATACTCTAGGTTACACAGGCTCATCGGTAGATTTGGAAGCAGAACCCAGAATTCACAGCACCCTCTTGTTTGCTCTATTCAAGAGACCACTGATGTACTGGAATGCATATCCCTCAGGGAGACCTAATTCAAGAGAATAACCTTGTAGTAACTCAGAGACCTAGGTGTCATGAGATTTCAGGAAGAGCAAAGCTAAGTTATTTAGATATGCTTATATAATAGAAATAAACTATCCCATTTCATATTGGGCAACAGTGTGAATCTTCCTGAGAAGTGTGATTTACTTAAATTTAAAGAGAACTACAAACTAAAATTAAAATTAAAAAATGAGAGAATTAAAGAGAATGGAAAGTGAAGGACCTGAAACTAAGTTTGTTATAGATATTGTAACCTGCTCCAGACCAGCATTAGAGGCAGCCATGTGCATATCATTATTGGTACTTCATGATCACTTTTAAATTAGCTTTCCAGTTCACTGATATGTTGTGAACTTTTCCCCTCATAAGGAAATAAGTTGGGCAGACTATTTGACAAAATTGATCTAGAATGTGATAATACTTAGGATAAAATCTGTTATGAAAAAAATTAGGCCCATTGAGAACAAGGAAATTAATTATTCTCTTGCCTAGTATTTCAAGTTTCATCCAAAAGGTCATTTCAGAATGACAAGAACGAGGGGCCAGAATTCTTAGAATATGCTCCCCACCAAACCTATATGCAGTGAATAGTGTTTACAAGCTTACATCTGTCTTGAAGAGAACATCTCAACAAAACTGCAGTAGCTCTTAGATGTCCCAATGGTGTCAGCCGACGGTCAGGGCAGTGTGTGCGTGTGTGTTACACCCAAGTCTTCAACTGCTGAGACACAAAGTCTCGTTGCAGTGGGCAGCCTAGGAGGCTGGAGGGCGCCCCGAAAAATAGTTTAACGTCTGTGACTTTACTGCTAGGACCGGGGTCCCGTCGCAGAGGGCAGCCAACAGGCTCTCAGACGCCCCAAGTTTATAGGAAGAGCTTATTACACTTCAGATTTCAGCTGCTAGAATTCGTAATTCCTTCGCAGCGGGCAGCCTTGGGGAAGGCTGAGAAGTGCCCCAAAGGATTTTGCCACCTGGGCGTGACACAAATCCAAACGCCCAAGCTCTTCCTATACTGTCCCTAATGACCAGCTGAAGTTCTTTTTAAATTGTGCCTGGTTCTGTTACAGCAACTGAAGGAGTCAGGTTAAAACTTAACTTAAACAGTTACAGGTTTTTTGAGGAAGCTTATAAATGATATGGTTACAATGGCTATTGCTCTATTTCTTAACTACTAGCAAAATATAGATCTTAAAAATGGTTACAAAGAAGATAAAGATAGAAAAATAGAAATAATAGTACCAAGTAACAGCTTACTCTTTCTATGTGTACACTTAAAACAGAGGACCACATCCAGGTACAATTTTTACCCCCTTCTGTGCCTCTCGACTCCAGCATGTCAGGCCAGGGCCGGTCCCTCAATTCCTAGGAAAGACGAAAATAGGAGGTGGGCGTCCCCATAGAACCTCGGGAGGTCAAACACCTAACCTGACCAGCAGGTAGAGGGTAGAATGACACTCAAAGTGAGTGTGTGCTGGACCCATCTTTTATACCCATTTTGGGTCACGTATTTCTCTTTCTTATCTGTCATGCCAAATGGGGCTGGTCTGTCTTTTGTGAGACCAGTTCTTACAAGGGAGTTGTGAACTTAATTTACACTTGTAAGCGAGATAACTAAATTGGAATTACTGGGGATTCTTTTCTCAGTGGGAAATTCCTCTCCCAGGGACTGTGTGTGTGTTCGAATCAACATGGGTGCCAGCCGGGGCAGTTCTCGCAGCCTCGAGGCCAGCTTATTGACTTAATCGCTCTCTCTCCACATATCTGTTTTCAGCTCCTCAGGATCAGATGAGCCAGCATAGACTATGCTGATATTATTGCTCCTTCTCTGTCCTGTATGCTTCAGGAACCTCAGAGAGATGGATGAGATGGGGGGTTGGTCTGTCTGGCTACAAATGGAGATAAGGTCTGTATTGTGCTGGGTACTGTTCAAGCACATAGTAAGAGACAGTTCCCGTCCCCTGACAACTCACAACCTAGACAAGAAAAGCTAATGGCAAGAGAAAGAAAGTGTTCATAACTTATTTTATAGCTTGTTATTTGCTCAATACCACTAAGGAATCCTGGAGCAAAGCTGCTAATTGAACCAACATCAAACCCATAAATCTCTATCACATGGGATCAAGTTCATTTGAATAGAAATATCTTTTCAAATTGTGACTATCTTTGTATTATACATAAGTGTGTATTTGATATATAAAATATTTGCCTGCTGTATTATTAGTGTCTACAGGCAAGACACTTGAACCAGCATTTCATAGGTAGGCATTAGTTGCATTCCTAATTTTCTGGATCCCTGATTTAAGACTCTGGGGCTTGGTTTCCAGAAGTGCTAAGCAGTCACGGCTGCAACTGAAGTCAAAGAAACTGTTGAAAGTGCTAATTAGAAAATATTCTGAAGAATCAAGTTGCAGGAGTCTCATATTGGGCACTCACAAATAGTGGATACTTCAATTATTCTGTGCCTCATGTCTCATATGTAAAATGGGAATAATGTTGCCCTAGTACCTCACAGAGGTTTTGGGAATAAATTAATGTTTGAGAAGCACTTGGATACTGTTGTGATCGGTTCCATAAAAAAGTTTTTGAAGAAATTAATATTTCTGTCTACAGAACAGGCTTTGTTGTAAATAAGTCCCAGGCCACACATTGAACAATTGAGGAAAAAAGCAAAATATTTAATAGCTGTGCATTAACCTAGCAGGGGATCTGTGGAAAAAATAGTATGTGGATGTGCTCATGTAACTGAAGACTACCATAATGCAAATGCACAAGATAGCCATAATGAAGGTTGCAAAAATTATGGCATTTCTTAAGCCTTGAGTTCTTGACCTTGAAACCTTAATATTTTACATAATTTTTGTGTATCATGCAAACACCAACACTTATGCCATTTAAAATATTAACATGTACAAATATAAAAAGTAAATACAGTTTAATTCAAAACAGTTTTGCAGTACAGGTTACACCCCTATAAATCAGAACTTGCTGATCTGGCAACATCCCTGGATCCCTGGTCCGGAAGGACCACAGATGTTCCAGAATCAGAAAGTCCCAGCTGACTGCAGAGGCTGGGAGGGAGAGGGGGCAAGAACTCAGCACATTGCGGGGGGCGGGAGTGGGAACGACACCCAGCTCACTTGGGCTGCAGAAGGCTGGGAGCTGGCATGCAGCTCAGCTGGACTGCTGCAATGGCTGAGCTGGGTTGCTGAGGGCGCCAGAAAGCTAATTGGGGATGGGAGATTCAGGACAGGGTAGGGATTAGGGCCAGCAGCCTGGGAGCCAGAAATGAGCTCCCCCTGGTCCAGCAAAATTTCTCATTGAGGACTAGTCAGCTCCCTGAGGGTGCTGGGCCAAGGAGGTCCAACCTGCATTTTGCATCTCACCTCTCGCTTTTAAAGAAATTGATGTATTTTTTGGCTTCTGGAATTCTTTTGTCAGGCTAACATTTCAGAAGTGTAGCAAAGCAGAAGTGTAGCAAAGTAGGACACTTCAAGCATTTGAAGTTTACATGTTACCCACTTAATTTCCTAAATTCCTATTTATCCAATTTCAGTGGCACAAGCTTCATCAGAAATCCGTTATTCACTTTTGTCTGTTTTTTGAATTAAATTTAAAGTTTCCATATGAATGTGCTGAAATAAACAAAAATGTGTTTATGCCTGTAACAAAGTGAATTGAGTGGTTTGGAATAAAACGTCAGAAGCAGCACTTTGCTCTCTGCTCATTACCTTTAGCTTGACCTGAAAATTAAAATCACTAAAGCATATAATCTGAATTTCCCACTGTATTTACTGGACTAGTCTAACTCTTTTAGTTAATCTTAAAGATACTATGTTGCTGTTTTTATCCCACTCTCCTGCAATTGCCTCTAATTAGCAAATATAAATAAATATGTTACCTACAAGCAATATATCTGCAAGTAAAATTTTCTTTAGAAATGATTATCCTTCTTTGATAAAGGATGTTTTCAATAATCTACAGGAAATAAATTGTAAGTGCTTGTCTAAATAGCTTAATGTCACAGACTGAACACGCTGACAGCATTTTAGAACTGGAAGACCCTATCTATGCCCCAGACCTTCCAATCTACTATCTGTAAGAATTGTATTTATTTTTAAGACCCCAGTAATCTAATAAATCATTAATTTTTAGACTTCTACAATAGGAGTGGTATTGCTTGCAGAGGCAGAAGTCGTGTGTTTAAGTATTCACTGCACTAGTAAATATAACATCTGATCCCACTTACTATCACATTCACAACATTTACTAGTGTTGTGAACAACTCAGCAATAAGGCAAAGGGATAATCAATACAAACATGTTTCCTATTTTGCTTTGGTTGAGTTTATTCCTATTTAGTTTCAATTTGAATTGTGGGTTAAAACAACCCAGGCCCCAAAGTAAAATTCATCTAGAAATGCTGAGTTACACAAATTCTACATAAAACTATAAACCAGCCCAAATTGAAGCACATCTCAATCTTGGTTTGCCCTATTTTCACTAAAAAAATGTGCAAGCTTCTGAGTTTTCCAGAAAATTTGGTGAGAGTTTTTAGTTTTAATGAAACTAATCAAGCATGCATTGATGAAGTAGGTCTTTGCCCACGAAAGATTATGCTCCAATAAATCTGTTCGTTTATAAGGTGCCACAGGACTTGCCATTGTTTAATCAAGCATGGCACTTGAATATGGATATCATAATCTGCTCTGGATATCATATAAGCAAGTGCTTAAATGCTCTGGATTAGAAAGAAAATTAATAGCTGTTTAAATGTTTTCCTGAATTGGTACTTCCGCACATAGGTCAATATCCATACATATGTGAACACACACTGTAAGGGCATTTATGGCATATTGCAAATTAGATCCTTTACCACATGAGGTAGCTGGAGAAAATTTCTACTAGGCTGAGAGAAGAAGCCATTCAGAAAAGGAAAATGTTTCTTGCACAATAGTAAGCCCAAGGAAATAGAGCTGTGTAGAAAACAAACCTACTGTTGTTTTATTTCTCAGTTAAATGGTTGCATTAAAATTTTAATGATGAGTAGAGCTGGGCAAAAAAATAATTCCCCCCCAAAAAGAAGATCTGGAGTGGGTGGGTTTTTTTGTTTTTTTAAAATTCTCCCCCAGTATTTCCCAAATCCATTGTCTTTGCCTCAAGAGCCAGGCATACTCTTTCCCCTGGTGAGCTCACTAAGCTGTTTGCTTACTCCTTGTTAGCTTAATTACTTTGTTTGCCTTATATGTGGATGTACTTTCATTGTCCTCTGCCTGTAATCAAGCAAGACGGGGAAAGTCACATTACTTTGTCTAGAGTAGGCTTGATTTATGCACTTTCCCTAAAATTCTTTTAAAGAACATACTTTCAGCACACCAAATTCTTTATATACAAATTTCACATACATCACACAATGATATACCGACTAAGCATATCACCAGAATATATAAAATACACCAAGATACTTTTTGGATATATATTATGATAGCCATGTGTTGGAGGAGGTGAATGTGCCAGACCAGATATGATTTGCAATATATGCTCTGCTAGTGAGCACTGAAGTGCTCTTAGCCCTGGTAGACACTAGGGAGTTATTTAGAAATAGCCCGCTTTATTCAAAAAAAATAAGCGGAGAATCCACTCTACCAAGCCTGTTATTTTGAAATAACAGCCTACTTATTTAAAAATCTGTACTTCTGCTTTCCTCAGGGAATAACACTTATTTCTAGTTATTTCAAAATAGTGTTAGGGTATGTCTACACTTGCAGCCTAATTCGAACTAGGGCTGCAAATGTAGGCATTCAGAATTGCAACTTAAGCCTGGGATTTAAATTTCCCATGCTTGATTTGCATGTTCCCGGCCGGGCGCCATTTTTGAAATTTACAAGCCCGGACTAACTGCCCGCGTCTACATGTGGCAGAGAAATGGGGGTTCGAAATAAAGCCCTATTTCAAACTACCTGTTATTCCTCCTGCAATAAAGAAATAGAGCTTTATTTTGAACGCCCGTTTCCCTGCCACATGTAGATGCGGGCAGTTAGTCCGGGCTTGTAAATTTCAAAAATGGCGCCCGACCGGGAACATGCAAATCAAGCATGGAATATTTAAATTCCGGGCTTGATTTGCAATTCCGAATGCCTACATTTGCATTTGCAGCCCTAGTTCGAATTAGGCTGCAAGTGTAGACATACCCTTAGTGTGGATACTCTGGTGCCGCTATTTCAAAATAACTACCCCCAGAGTAATTTGAACTAATTATTCCTCAGTGCTTCTTGGGGCTCTAAGTTGAGGTAGCACACCCACATTACCTCTAAGTTGAAGTAGCACATCCACTACCTCAGAATAATTTCGAGGCTTCCTCTTAATGGGGACACACAATTTCGATTTTGAAAAATCAGGAGTTAAGTTGAACTTAGTTATATCTAAATAATTTCCTAATGCGGACATGTCCTTAGTGTCACATTCACAACACCGACTGGATTGTCTGACACATGTTCAAGTGCATCAGAGCCAAAACTCCATGCGGTACCTCTCTTCCTGTACACAGCCCCCATCTGTTCCATGGTGGAGCACTAAGCAGGCATGTGATGTCCAGTTATTTCCCTGCAACTAGACATAAGGACCAGGTAGCCTATGCACAGATGTAAGGGAGGTTCTGCTAACATGTGCAGACCCGTAGACCAAGTCACAATTTAATCAACGATCGGGGCCCATTTGTTCTAGGCAATGCAAATATACATAGTAAGAAGCAGTCTTTGTGCTGTAGTTATGGAAAAATGCCTTTTGAACTTGGTAGCAGCCCATTACCTCCTATGTGGCTTCCCAGCCTCCTCCCCTATGAGCATCCCCTCTCTGCTTCCAGAGCCTCTGAACATCACAAAACAGCTATTTCACAGGAGGCACTGGAAGGGAGAGGGAGATGTTGGTCAGAGGGGGCTGCCAGTGAGCAAAAGCACTGCAGGGAGCAGAAGCCTGGCTGCCAGTAGGTGCAGAGTACCTACTAATTTTTTCCCATGGATGCTCCAGTCCTGGGGCACCCATGGAGTCAGTGCCTATGGGTACTTCCACAGACATCAGTGGCACTCTTTGCAAAGTAAGGTCATCGATACAGGAAGTAGGATACAGAGGGGTCTGCAGCACCCACGGGTTTAGCACCCAGCTTCTCTGCATCCAAGGTTGGGCATCCAGGTTCCCTGCATCCACGGGCCAGCTCCGCTGCTGACCCACCACCAGCTTTGCCATCCCTGGGTCCTACACTCTGGGGTTCCTCTGCCCACCAGCCCCAGAAGTTGTGCTGCCACTCAGGGTCCCTCCACTGTCCCAGAGCTCTGCAGTCACCTTCGGCCGTGGCTAGGTTGCCAACTCTCCCAGACCAATCATACTGGATGCCATTTGCAGCAATGGGTTTGTTCCAGGTGAGTTGGCAACCCTATGTGTGACCCAGCCTAGGGAGGTGAAGGGTAAAAACAGGGTACCCGTGAGTGTGTAGGGGTGCAGCTTAGTATGCTCCCCCAAGAATAGTTACAAGAAGAGTCACTGAGTAAGGTCCTACTCAACGTGAGTAAGGGGAGGTGTGCAGAATCTGGCCTTTGACAATTAGAGAGCTATGATATTGATTTAACAATCATTGCCCGGGGAGCTGGAGCAAAGCAGCTCCCCATTACATAGCAAGGAAAAAATCCTCAATTTTAAGCATTTTAAGCACTATAAAAGCCTGACTGAAGGAAGATTGTAGGATTGCTAACTTAATTTTTCTTCCTCATTACACTGTTTAGTGGTCTCTCTTCACACATTAACAAAATCGTTAGTAATTAGATAGGTCCCTCTCAACACAAGAGCTAACTTCTTGCTCCTTTAATCTATGTATAAAAGATGAAAGTTTACTCCAGAAAGTACTGAAATGAAGTTGAATAATATTGTTCCAACATCTCATTGCAAAGATCAACTATTTTGTTTTATTTATTTATTTTTGGTAGGCTGATTAATTAAGAGGTGTGAAAAATGCACTCACAAAAGCAGTAGGCCATAAACTACTGACTAATTCATTGATTACTGATACTCTGAAATGTTGCTACAATTTGTGCTGACACTTACGAGTAACGTGATTTAGGGACAACACTTTCTCATTTAATAATAAAATATAGAACTTTATTAAAAAATCACATTGCTATGTAAAACCTATTAAAGAGGCAATCAAGTCCCTATCTCCAATGCCCAGATATTTATGTTATAGAAATTCAGAGTTATTTAAATATTTATAAAATGAGAGTTGAGAGCAGCACTTTTGAAAAGCAGTTAATAATGAACAGACATCAAGGGAGCCATCATTATAAGAGCAAAGTGCTTTGCAACTCCAATAACTTCACTGGTGTAGAAGCAGGCCATCAAATTTAATTAAAAGCAGTCAAAAATAAACTGAAAAATTGAACTGTAAAAGCCCATCCTTTGCCAGCAGCTGAAAGCAAGGAGAAAGAGAGAAGGGAGAGCCTTGAAAGTAGTAATGAATTGATAAGCCTTACAGTCTGCATCTTGTAATTCACTCTGTCAGATTTTAGTCTCAGTTAAACTAGATTAATAGAGAATCAGTGATTTCTCTATCTTAAATCCTTCTGTGCATTTCCTCTATTATGGGCTCCTAGGATAAATGGAAGTCTGAGTGGATCAAAATTTCAATTCATTTCTTTGCTCATTCACTTGTTTTAAATAATTGTGCCATCAACATTTGCTAGACACAAGCAAAGTCTCCAAGACAATTTAAAGGCAGAAATAAACCTTTTATTGACTGATTTGGGACCCTTGCAGGGAGGTTTAATACCTTTTTGTTTACCAAAGGTAGAAATCTCTTGCAATGCAAGCTATTGACATCTGTATCTGCCACTAGAGGCTCCCATGGTGAAATGAATGATAAGGAGTCTCATTTGTAATGTATTGTTGCTTTATATGTTCAGATTAATGTCGATCTCTGCAAACTGTACCACAAGGGCAAAAACAATTTACCTTGGATCATTTTATTTTTTATAATAATGTTCTTTAATGAAGCTAAAGCCTCCCTGCTGTGACCTTATTATGTTTTTCAACATCAGTGGGAAAAAGATTACGTCAAATTGTAACAGAGCTCATGAAACAGCAGGAATTTTAAAGCAGAAGATCAATTATTTTTTTTAGCAGTGAATGAAGAAATAAGAGAGCTAAAGTGAAGTCTGTTTAGATTGTGGGAAATAAAATAGCTGGTATAAAAACAATGTTGAAATTATGCAAGAAAACCAAAAAGCAAAAGTAAACATATTTGTTTCTTCTTGATCATCATGTCTACTCTGCTTAGTCCATCTACATGAGAGCTTTGCATGGTTTAGTTCTGATAGCATGTGCTAAAAACATCCATAACCATCTACAGTCGAAAAAGTAGCTGTGTTAATGAAGATTTTTAAAGGGCTGATATTATAAGTTAAAATTATATAAAGACTAAATTTAGGTTGAAGGGTGAACTAAAATTAATAATACCCTGAGTGATTGGTAGTTCATTCTTCAATAATTAAACAGGTCCTGAGAATTAAAATAATTATTCTCAGGCAAGGACTTTCTACTTTCGAAATATGAGTTTTTATTTTTCTCCTTTTTGTTTCCCATGCCTAAATGATAACTTAAAAAAAAAAAAAAAAAAAGAAACCAACACCCAGCATGGAATTTCAGTAAAGAAAGAAAAGAAAACCAAACATTCCCTCCCCTCTTCTATCTTAACCTTTGGCAGATCCTCGTCTAGACTGCTGCGCTGTACCGACAAACAGCTGATCGGCACAGCGCGGTGGCCATTTTGATTCAAACGAAGCAGCGATTATTTAAATTGCCACTTCACGTCCCTTTGTCGTCCTGCCTCATCTACATGGCTTTGTCGATGGAGACATGTAGTCTAGACACACCCACAGTAAATAGTATCTATCGCAATCAATCCGCCAGTAAATATAGGGCCAATCCCACCTGGATTTGTGTGTTCTCCACTCCCACTGGACCAAGTCCAAGGGATCAAAAGGCCTCCTACATAACTAGGGAGGAGCTTTAATATTTTTTCTTGAGGTTGGCCATGACATTGCAATAAGGAGTGTGGAATGGCTGTTCCCCAGTCATTACTAGAAGAAGCCTAGACTAACCACTATTTTATATGGCATTGAGACACTGAGGAAGAGGCAGACTTTATCTCCATGGGGGGCCATGAGAGAGTGACTTGGGTGGTAGCTGAATTCCTTTATGAGTTCTGTTTTCTTGCTGCCTTTATCACAATATATTTACTGCTCTGTAGCCTCAGGCCCAGCTAAGACAAAAATCTGCACAGAATTTGCATTATCGAGCTCAATGAATATGAGGACATTGAACACTTTGGAGAACAGGACCTTAAGGGCATGCCTTCGCTGTAATTTGACACCTGCAGTTGGCCTGTTAGCAGCTGACTCAGGCTAATGGGTCTTGGGCTAAATAACTATTCAACTGTAGCATAGTCACATGGTCTGGAACAATGTTCTCTGTAAGCTGCATTCGTGTGGCCACTCAGAGAGGTTCAAATGCTGCCCAGCTGAGTAGCAGAGCACCCACAGCTAGATTTTCTGTTTTTAATTGGAGGTGCGCATTCGCCCATGCCTCACTGCACAGAAGAATACATTCCACACATGTATAGAAAACCTCTGCACATGGATGGAAAAGATTAGAGCAAACATTGAGCTGGAGCTCAAGGTCTAGAACCCCATAAGGGAACCTTAATCACACTACAGGTACAATGTTGGTACATTTAAACCTGTGTACTTTGGGTATCTCTAATCCGGATTCACCCATGGTACATAGGAGGAAGCGACTTGGCATGCTACTGCTCCCCCTCCTCCCGAGTTGGGGGAATGGCAGCATGCAGAGCTGCTTCCCCTAAGGCCAGGGGGATGCCTGGGAGCAGCAGGGAGTGTGGAGCCACATGCGTCCCTTGGAGAGCGGTACCAGATAAGTGCCCCACCCCCACTCCTTGCTGCCAGACACTATCGCCCCTTCCCTGACCCAGCAAAATGTTTAATCCAGCATACCCTGCTTCCCAGGGTTGCCGGATTAAAGCGTTTCAAGTGTATAACTATGTTGCCTTACTTTTGTAAAGAATTTTAGTTGTGAATGGGTGTCTTTCCTTTTTATGTTTGTCTCTTTTATTAAAAAAAAGTGATCAACAACCATATAACATTAAGAATACGTTTTAGTTAAAAATCTTTACTTCCCACTCAAGTTCCCAGGGGAGATTTTTATAAATTGAAAGTAGTGCAAATCTGTGCCCATAACTGCATGCCAAAGAAGCAAATACAATTATAACTTATGGAGGCCATGGTAACTATGTCTCCTAGCTTTATTATCAGTGGGAAGCTGTTTCTCACACAATTAAATGTAACATTAACTAATATTTTTTTAGTCCAAACTGCTTTTTAATATAGTCCAAGCTAGTGCAGTTTCATGTTTCCTTTTGATCTTCTGTTTAATTATGGGAACTCTAGTATGTTACCTCAAAGTTAACTAAGTTTTGGATCAGCTTATTGGATGATTCAATTAAAAGATATGTCTCTTCTATGACTTATCATTTTAATGGGATTTTTCTTTGACTTTCCCCCTTCAAATGTTATTTTTACATTAATATATTGAGATATTTCAAGAAGTATTTCAAACATTTCCAAATAGATTTTCAACTGTTTCCCAAAGAGTACTGTCAGGTACTGTCCTATTTTAACTGTATACTAGAGGGCTGTGCCCCCTGCTTGCTAAGCTCACCAATCCCCCTTTCTCTGGCAGCTTTCGTGACTAGAGGGCATGAGAGCTATGCTTGCCAATACCCCTCTCTCTGGGATAGGTGTCTGGCCAGAGGGAAGGGAGCAGGACCAGGATCAGGGAAGGTGCAGGTGCAGGTTGGGGATAGATGTCTGGCCAGAGGGCGGGTGTAGAAGAGGACTGGAGCTGCAGGGTCTTGGTGGAGAAACTGTGTGGTGGGCTGGGAGTGCAGGGTCTTGCAGAGTGGTGAGTGAGAGGGCTGGAAACAGGCAGTGATGGCGATTCCCCACTGGGTTGTGGAGCAGTGGGGCCCCAGACCTAGAAGCAGAAGTAGGGCCAGAGGTGGCTGGATGGAAGTGATGGAGCCAATGGGGAGCCCAGAGCCCTCCACCCCTCAAGAGGGGCTGAGGGAATGACTGGGCTGGGCCAGGACTCCTGCTGCTGGAGCCCCTGGGGTCCTGCTGCCCCCCATTTCCATACTCGACCCTGGCCTCGCTCCTGGGGGAAATCCCCCAGCCCCCACAGTGAAGGGTTCCTGTGCTGTGGCATGGACACTGCTTCCCCTTCTGACTGCCTATGCTGGGGGTGGGGCAACGTGATGCAGAAGATGTAATGACATCACTCTGTCATCCTGCAGGAAATTTCTTTATATATATATATATACAGAGAGAGAGAGAGAGAGAGAGAGAGAGAGAGAGAGTTGTATATGTTGTCCAGCACAAGAGTACCTGATCCCTGGTTTGGGCCTCAAGGCACTACTGTACTGTAATACAAATAATAAGAAACTATAATAAGGAAAATAGGCTAATAATGGACAAACAATCAAGGCAACATTACAAACACACTCTAATTTCAACAATGGCCATAGTGGTGATATGGGGAGGGGGAGGTAAGGGATGTTAATGAATTGACTGCGTGGCTGAGTTTAACAAAATGGAATCTGCTTGGGCTTGCCAATGAACAAATATTTCCAAAAGCAAGAACTCCAAAGTGACTAGTTACTCTTGTTTGCATAGCACTGACTTTAATGGTGCCAACATAATCTTCTACTGCCATGGCCCATTCACTTTCATTTGTTTCGTAATGTTAGTCTAATACTGTGTCTTTTACTCTGGGAGAGATTATTGATATGTGTAACTTACTGGAAATTTTTTAAATTACAGTAGTACAGAAATTTGGAACATATTTTACCTGTTAGAAATATTTGGCAACATTTAGTTTTGAAAAATAGAAATTAAGCTTTCATAAATCCAACATCTGTTGTTGGCTCTTACCTAATTAGCAACTCAGTTAAAATTTGGAAAATATACAAAGACAGAAGCTGCTTCTCAATAATTGTTTTTTTATTCCAAACAGAGAAAACAAACTAATTTTATATCAAACTGAACTGGTCCAGGAGAGTGTTCATAAATGCAAAGCTCACAATCAAAAATGCATTTCCTACAATCATAAAATTAACCAATTACTAATTAAAGCTTCTGTAGTCATTAGTTAGTGCACTGTATAAAATAATACTCGCTATGTTTTTGGGGAATCATATTCATTCACTTCTCTTTCTCATATTCAGATATTTGACATTAGGCCAAATGTTCAGCCACACGCACTTAGCATATTTCAGATAATGTAGCTGAATGACAAAATATTTCACCCCATCTACCTGGTGCTGGTCATTCCTCTCTCTGTGGGGTTGGGATCATCTTTCTTTTACCATTACCCAGAGAGAGGTATTAATTCATTAATCTTCACTATTTCTCACCCGAACCTACATTGGTTCAGAGAGTAGATTGGTGGGTGAAAAACACTGGGGAAAAAACAGCATTATTTTCATCCTCTTCCTTACTGGAATTCAGTAGAAAGTAAGCCAGGAAGTATGTTTTAGGAAGAAATTCTCTCTCTCTTCCCCCTGAACCTTACACATGAATTTGGGCAGATGGCATTCAATGATATGACCCTACAAGTTTCCAGTGCTTTCTGGGCAAGATAGAGAAACTTTTATCAAGAGTTCATTTTCCTGATAAATCGAGATTTGCATTTGTCTTCTAAATTTCTAAGTATCTTTTTAAGGCAGTGATACTTAGGATGCTTATCCAAACTCAGCTCCATTCTATAGCTGGATATATTTTTCTTTGTTTTGTGCATATGTTGTCTACTCTTACAGACGTCTACGTTGGCATGCTGCTTCTTTCAGAGTTGTGTAACCCTTTTATGCTTTCCTTTCTTCTTCACATTTGCACGTGGTGACTGAGTTATAATTCACGTTAATAGTCTTGTAGCCTCAGTGTCCACTAGAGAGCACATGCTTCATTTCCTAAGGAATACAATCTAGGAGCCATAGTCTTTGTATATATTCTGTATTAAGAACATGTGCATCATAATATTTATTATCCTACAAAGTTTTATTTGTAAATCACCATAATGAAGATAAGTATGATTCCAGCACTTTATGTATCTTCATTCGGAAAAACATATGGGTCATAGGAGGGTATACCTTCTCTGAGATAATTTTCCAGATCTGCCCACTTCCCCCTATTCCACACTACTCCTGATTGTGGTACCAGGATTCAGCTGCACATCAACTGAATTTAAACCTTGGCCGTAGATGAACATCTCTTTACCTACTCTATAATTATGCCATGACTTTTAAAATTCTAAAGAAATTCTTCTGCCCAAAGATTTTCTTCCTGCATGCTTTTTCTGATTTTTGTAGGACCTCATTATCGATTTCCTGTTCTTCAGGACAAGCAGCATATTCACCCTTTTCTATCCAGAAAATACTCCTTGCAGATACTGATCTGAGATTACGACAAGAATCAGACCACAATCAAATATAAATTTATGAATTTGTCTGACTCTTTGACACCTTGCTCTTCTCAGCACAGTGCCCTGTAGGTGGTACTTCTATAACCATTGCAGGTACTCAGCAATGACGTGATGGAAGTTTTCTCTAATGCCATCAGGACATCTCTCTTCCTGCCATAGAATCATAGAGCTGGAGGAGATCTTAGGAGGTCATCGAACCATCTACAGACCCCATGTCAAGAAACTTTTCTCTGTTCCCTGTAGGAGGGAGGTGGGATGCAAGATAAGCAGGAGCTCTTCTTTCTAGAACTGGCTTAAAATTTCATCAGTTATTTGGGCGACAGAGGTGATTGATTACCTGTTCTGTTAATTCCCTCTGGGACACTCTGGGATAGTCTTGTGTTAGTTTTGTCCACCACATATTATATGCATCAAAAATATATTGGTGTAGCCACAAAGCATTAAGTGATCATTTATCTTTTTCCTTGCCTAGGTATTCACTTGCCCCTTTCCTCTTTACTCATTGTTATTAAACTTCTTAGAAGGCATTAAGTTCTTTTATTTTACATTCTTTAAATTATGGGTACATGCCAGTTCAATAAAGTTGAGTTGCTGTGTTAGAAAATACATAGTTGCTTTGGGCAGGTTGTATTCCAACCTCCTGTCAAAATGATCTAATAAGTTAATTTTGACTCTCAAAGAGAGTTTTATTTGACAATAACTCCTTGGAAAAATGAGGGAGAGTTTATGGACTATTTTTTTAAAATGTCACATATAGCTAAAAATCTCCCTCCTGCCCCATCGCGCGCGCACACACACACACACACTAAAAAAAAAAGTCAAGGAAATTCAAATTGTTATAGTTTTTCCTGTCATATTCTTGTTTGAATGAGTTAAAATGGCATCATTTTTAGATTAGCCATATATACGATGCACAATATGTTTATAGGAACACAGGATAGGTTGGGAATCAAATCTTGGGCAGTACCTCAGTACCTTTCTGGCTGGGAGATTTGTAATAGTGATTACCTGGATTACTGTTTGGCGTTGCTGCCTCTGTCCTGTGAATGAATCCCGAGAGCTGTTTTACAACAGGTCTCTGGCCTTTCCTTGGAGGCACTCTTTCAATGCCTGCCTGAAGCAACTATGCATTTTCTAACACAGCAACTCAACATTATTGAACTGGCATGTACCCATAATGCTTTTCGGCTACACCAATATATTTTCAATGCATATAATATGTGGTGGACAAAACTAATACAAGACTATCCCAGAGTGCCCCAGAGGGAATGAACAGAACAGGTAATCAATCACCTCTGTCGCCCAAATAACTGATGAAATTTTTAAGCCAGTTCTAGAAAGAAGAGCTCCTACTGTTCTCCTATTCTGCCTGCACATGGAAATATTTCTTATACCATCTTTTTAAAATAGGCACAAACTGTTCCCCACTGGATGAGTTCTGGGAGGGTTACACATGGGCTGCGAACTACCTTTCTGCAACTTCAGTACTCTAAGATGCATTTCTTCACTTAATACGCAGCCAATCTGTAAACCTCTTTTGCCAGAGGATGTGTGAAGGCCAAGACTATAACAGGCTTCAAAAATAACTGGATACGTTCACAGAGAATCCATGCTATGAAGGGTCCCTAGCCTCTGTTTGGCAGAAGCTGGGAAAGTGTGACAGTGGATCGATCATTAGGTGGATACATGTTCTGTTCATTCCATCAGAAGAAAGCATATTGGGCTAGATGGAACATTGGGCTGACTCAACATAGCTATTCTTAAATAAGTTTTGCTTGCATTAGGACTATATCATTATGCTCAAAGCTTGTAAAGAATTATCACAGTATTTTTCTTTGCTCATGTTTCTGATTGATGTAGTAAAAGCAGTTGTTTCATTAAATGTTCCAAAAACAATTTTTTTCTCACATATATATAGTTAATAGTTAAATGCTTCTGCATATATATACATATACATACATACATACATACACACACACACACACACACACACACACACACACACACACACACACACACACACACACACATATATATATATATATATATATATATATGCAGAAGCATTTAACTCACCAAACAAATTGTATTGCATTTTACACTGTTTTTGGATTGTTGCTGAGGTAGTGACATACTGTTATATTTGCATACATAATATATTAAAAGCTAATGCAATTTGAGAGTGGATCGTGAAATATATTTAATTTAATGCTAGACTACTTTCTGTAGATGTTGTCATCTACTAATATACCAACTCTAAACAAATATGCATATATTTGTGTGGGAGTGGATATCTTCACAATTTGTTGTTGTTATTAAATTGGAAAGAGTATTTTCCCTTCAAAACTGCATACTCGTCATTAAAATCCATTAATCAGCATGTTAGCCATCCATAACAGAATTTTATGAAAAACAGCACGCTAACCACACATTTGACAGACATGCCTCTTCAGGTAGAAATCTGCCTGCCTTATCTAATTTATGATGAGCAATGTATGTGCATCAGCAATCAAAAACTATTAAAGTCTGCAAAAGCAGAAACTGAACTTTGCATTTTGGTGCTGCTGTTTATTTCTGAAAGGAAAATAGAGGACATGAGTTAATTGTTAAAAGTGTTAGAAAATATTCAGAAAAGAGTACTTCTTTATTAGTATGTTCATGTGGCATATATGAGTTTGCAAAACCTATAACCCCAAATTTATGAATATAATTTGAATGCATACAATCTCCTTTTTTATCATATGTATTATATAAAATATACCAGATGAAAGTATAATAGATATTTTAAGTTTAAGATAAGAGTGCAAAAGTCACTTTGTTTTATTTTGTCTATGGCACCATATTTGCACTATGTAAACCCAACTCTTGAATCCCATAGCATCCTTACTGGGGAAGTCAATTAGAATTTTGACTGAATATGGGCTGTTCAATATTGTTTTGTGTGTATATGCATTAGTGGTTGGTGATTCCGTAAAAGTTTGAGAATTTAGGCAACAAAGATGGAATGCTTATCCAAAGTGAATCCACAATTCTCCGTCTACTGTACATTCTTGGGACATTTTCAGTACTTGGTGGGTTTGACTGTTAGATAAAACACAAGCTAGTTTGTCATATTTAAGCATCTTTGCTTTAAGTCTCAAGAAAAAACAGGAATTTCAGAGAGCCAAGATAAATGTCCTCTGACTAATCAGTTCATCTCAAGATTCTGTAAAGGTTTGCATCAGTTTTTGACATATCTGAACAAGCTTGCCTATCCTTTAGAGAAAATTCTACCTTTTAGTATCCACATAAGGTTCCCATTTAAAGCAGAGGGAGCCACTTTGTGCAACAGAAGACAGTATGTTAATATATTAATTGTTTTCCTAAACTAATTTATGTTGCACATAGTCTCAAATTTTATCACTTTTTGATCACACTCACAAATGTGACTGAGAAATAAACAATTACTCTGAACAAGTGATTAAAACTATGGGTCATATCTTGTGAACAATTACTGCCAAGGATAATCCTTACATTATGAACACACTTACAACACTTGGTAGTAAGAGTTTGAAGGACCGCCACAGATAGTTGCAGAAATGTGTCACGTGCTTTGCTTAGACATCATCCTGCAATCCTTTAGCAAGTAAAAAAAAAATCATCAGCTTAAATGGGATTACTGTTCATAAAATGAGTTTAGGTTTTCTTCCAAAAGAGGCTTTTCCGACATTTGGCCCGTCGAGACTTTTTTTTTTTTTTTGCGTGACAGATTTTACCTTAGCAACCCCAGGGGTTCCTTGAAATTCTTTCAAGCTGAAAAGGGTTCTGTAGCCAAATACAATTGGGAAACACTGTGCTAGCCTGTTTGTTTTTTAAGACTAAACATTGGAGCCATTAAGATAACTAGCTTATCTTTTCAACAATGTGCCAGGTTCCTAGAACTGAATGAAACCACAACAGTCACAAAAATCATCCTGCATAAGTATTAACTTTGTTGGTTTGGTTTTGCAGGGTGCCAAACCCTTCTAGACAGGGGGAAGGAGACACACTAAGGGCAGTGAGGTTCAGCAACGGATGTGTAGCCGTGTTAGTCTGGTCTTGTTGAAATGAAAGACAGGACTATGCAGATCTGAGGAAGTGGGTCTGGCCCATGAAAGCTCATCACCTAATAAACCATCTTGTTAGTCTTTAGTCCTGTCTTCAGGTTCAGCAATGTTACTGGGCATGCTAAGACCATATGAACATGTTCAGTACAAACCAGGCAGAAAATAGGGAAGCACATGATTTCCCCCCTCACCCCCATACATCACCTCTACTTCCAGCACAACATTCTTGCATTTGTTCTTAAACTTGAGCATGAGGTGTATAAGAAGAATTCATAGCATTATCCAGTATATCTAATGTGGGGGGGATTTTTGAAGGGGGTGTTTGTTTGTTTCACTTTAAGATTGACTATAGCAGCTGAGCCAATCCAGGTTTGAGTTTTAACTATAGAACTCAGTTAGTTTATGGTGAGAGAAAGTGCATGTTGTGTTATGTGAACTGTGGGATTCAACAAGTAGTCTGTGAAATCTTAATTTGAAAGTATGTACAATGCCTATGTGGCTCCTTCCAGAAGATTCTACTTAGATAGGACACAGCACAGAAGATTGGAGTGACCATATGGCTGTGCAGGAGTATGTGAAGGTAAAATCTAAAGAATTTATTTCAGGGTGATGCCTATCGACTAGTTCCCCAAATATGTATGATAGCCCTGAGTTAAACAACCTTGTAGTTTAAAAGATCACAGACACATATTTCATAAAAAAGGAGTTCTATGTTTAATCCCAAGAAACCATGTTGTTTTTACCTATGTTTTACCTAAGAGAAAGTTAGAAAATCCCTGTTTGCATTTATGCTAGATTTATAGGCAAAAGAGAAGTAGCAAAGTGTTTTAAATTATTCAGAATAAATGTTAAATAGAGCAATGAGAATGTATGCTTCACTGGGTTTTTTTTAGGTGAGTGACTTATGCAAGCACTAAATATTTTAGTGTATTTAAGCTGTAGCTTAATAAACTACGGAGAACATGGCAAAATGGGAGAAGGACACATTAAAGAAAGCTTTATGAGTCATTTAAAAAGACAACACAGGGGGTGAGGGAGTTGGGTCTGAAGCAGCACCTTCTACAGCAGGCCATGAGGCCTGATTTGGCATCAGGGACCTCCAGATTCTCCCTGCACTCTCCTTTGTAGCTGATGTTGGATGTTGCTCCCAGTTTACCCTCTTAACTTGCCATCAGGGCTTGGTCCTATAAATGTATTCAGGGTTTACCTACTCATTTGGATAGGCAAGTTTACACAGAACTAGGATGGAGGGAGACATCTCTCATAACCTTCAGTACAGTGGTTAGTATACATACCTTAGGGGTGGTAGACCCCTGGCTCAGTTCTCTTTCCCCCCTCATGCAGAATGGGACTTGAACTGGCTGGCTCCCACATCCAGGTGCAAATGATCCAATGGCTGAAACATGTTAATGCAAGCTACTTGACAGATAACTGACAGTAAAAAACAAAGGGGTCTGACACTTTCATGGATAATTCACCAACAGAAAATCAGACTCTGTTTATTAAGTTTGCTCATTTCTGCTCTGCATCTAAATCATTGCTAAAACTTTGGGTGAGCCTACCACTTGTCTTGAATAAGAAACACTGGTTTGGAGAATCAAAGAAGTAAGAATTAGTTATGTATTATACTATAGCTCAGGCTATGTGCACTTCTGATGGATAGTGTTTGCCTCAAAGGTACAGTATTGGGGGAAAACCCCTCCATAGGTCATCCCTCTCAGGGGCAGAATCTGTAGTGGCATGAGGAGGGTTGAGAGGAAACAGGGACCACCCTTTACTCGGGGTCCCAGCCCAGGGACCCTAAGGTGGTAACAGCAGACAGGGTTTCTTCTATTCCGATCTGGCAACTTCTTCCTTGATCCATTTCCCCAAACGATCCCTTCCAGTATCTTTCATCTGGTACCTGAACAGGTCAGTCCTGCTCCACCACAGCACTCTGTTTTACTCATAGTCTTCAGCTCACACCCAGTGCACCTTCTCACTCTCAGATTGTGGGCTTCTGCCCTCCCTATAGAGAGGTCTTATAAACAAGCCCCAGGAGGCCATAATGAGTCAGGTGCTCTGATTAGCCTGCTGCTTCTGGCAAGTTCTTAATTGGCCCCAGGTTCCTGACTGATTATGCCACACTAGGCTCAGCCCTGTTTACACAGGGAACAGGAGACTGTTCACCCAGAGCCCAGCATACCAGCCCTCCATTAGTGTGCGGCAGCCAGCTGATCTGGGTATGCCACTAGTATATTTCATTTCAAGTTTGTATATTAATAAACAGTCCTATTAAATAATGGATTGCTTATCAGAATCTAAAATATGAAAATCAGCATATGGTTTATATAAATATAAAAGCATAAAAAAGTATATGTATCAAACCAATGGTATCTGTATTTTCTGAAGTACACAAAGGGTAATCGGACAAAAATTAATTATACTTAGCACACACTATATCAAATTGTTGGAAAGACTTTCCAATAACAAACTAATGGGATGAAGTGGGTTGTACCCACCTAAGCTAATGATACCATCTACATATTTTGTTAGTCTTTATGGTGATGCTAGACTATTTGTTGCTTTTTAAGTTTTTCCAGTTACAGACTAACTTGGCTTCCCCTTTGAAACATTTTTAACTAATGGGAGGAAATCCTGAGTTTTATTAGATACACTCTATGAAAATCATTAAAGATTTGGTTTTGAAATTAGACCATATCTGCTGCTATCACAATATAACCCAATAAAATGTCATATTGTTATGCTTACCCTATTACTACTAATTTTAGCTCCATATGTGGATACTTGGCAGATAATACCTCTGTTATACTGAATTGCAATTTCCTGATTCCCAAAAGGTGCAAGTCAATATACAGATTCATCCATTCTGACAAACAATGCTATATCATCTTCTCATTACTTCCTAAAAATTTCCATATGCTATAAAAAAGCAAAATAAAACGTTAGACTACAGCACTATCCCTTTACCACAGCCCATCCATAAACACATAAAATATTTCCCTTGCAACTCAGAGCAGGCCCCTTTACACCTGGATCTCTCAAATACCACCCTCCAGTTATAAAGGACTATCTTCTATCCCTTTTATTCAATTGTATTTATTTTAAAGCTGGATCCAGAACACCATGGTATTAGTACAGAAGCACCTCTAGTATGTTAATAAGGACATGGCAGTGTTGCATGTGAGGGGCCAATTAAAGCCAGTCCTGGGAAATGTGTTCTTCTAGCTGTTTTAAAAATATCTCTTTTCCTTTCTGATCCACTGGAAAATACATCTCTACAGTTATTGTGAGGGGCACACAACATGTAGCCCGGACCATTTCCTCTTCCTGTCTCACACTTAATGCTCATTCCACTGCATGATTTGTTTGTAGTAAAGAGAGAGTGAATTGTGTTTGGACTTGAAAACATGTTGTGTTTTTTTAAGTTTTATTTAAAACTAAGTTTTGATCAATTACATGAAAATCTGTGTCACTTTAGGTCTCTTTAAAAGTAGTTGCCACTGAATACATCTGAAAATTAGAGATTAACCTGGTAAAAAAGGAACATACAGTCATTTTAAACCATATGATCCTTTTACACATAGAGCAATTATCCTATGATTCCCCCCTTTTCTTGAAGATTATAGTGGCATTTATATAATAACTTTTGGGGGGGTCTGGTTGCTTCTCTAAGGTGTCATGGCAACCTAATAGATAGCCTTCACGGGTCTTTCTGCTTATACTTTCTACCCACTTGCTCTTTTTTGAGCACAACAATTGATTGTAGCTTATGGCTCATCCTAAATAGAAAGTTGTTTTCATCCACATAAAAAGTGCCACAACTAGCAAAATACCATCAATCCAGTTTCATAAAGAGTTTATGTGATTCATAATTTGGCCCCATGCAGATCTAAGTTACATTGTATTATTTGTTTCACGGCTGAACTATGGACATTTAAGAATTTACTTATTCAAATTGAAGATCTCATAATTTCAATACCTGATGACACCCTATCTCCTTATTTTGAATATATCACAGTAAGGGTGTGTCTAAACTACATGGCTCCATCGATGGAGCCATGTCGATTAGGCTGATCAGCAAAGGGAAATGAAGCCGCGATTTAAATAATCGTGGCTTCATTTAAATTTAAATGGTTGCTGCGCTGAGCCGACAAACAGCTGATCAGCTGTTTGTCGGCTCAGCCCGCTAGTCTGGACGCTCCCGCGCTGACCTGAAAGCCCTTTATCGACCTCCCCGTTATGCCTCGTAGGATGAGGTTTACCGGGGAGATCGATAAAGGGCTTTTATGTCAGCAGGGGAGCATCCAGACTGCCCCAATCTGCCGACAAACAGCTGATCAGCAGAGCGGGGTAGCCATTTAAATTTAAATGAAGCTGCGGCTTCATTTCCCTTTGCTGAACAAACAAATCTACATGGCTCCGTTGACGGAGCCATGTAGTCTAGACGTACCCTAAATGATGATAAAGGTATAGCTGGAATTATTTATTTGGTAGTGTTTGTATTGCTTGGTTTTGTTTTCTCCATTACTTGTACAGGAAAAACTTAAAAGGTCATTTTTATTATAGAGTTATACATTTAAAATATTTTGATCAGACTATCTGCCCTACATAAAATTTAATGTGATGGCAATTCAGTAACTTTGTTATTTCCCCTTATTTTAAAAGATGAAAAATGAAGCTGCATTATAATTTTCATTTGGAAAGCCCCTGAGCCTCTTCCCTAATTCTGATCTTTTAAGCCAAAAAGCCAGTCTAATCAAAATCTAATACGATGTCCTCTTCTGGTTTTAAGTATATAAAATATTGTACTTTATAGCAATAATTCAATAGCTGTTATGACCTTCAGGATATTTTATTTAATTGTTTAACAGAAATAAAACAATCAAGTGTCAAGATAGTGATTCTATAATGAAATTTTGCTATCTGATTTATGCAACTGCTTTAAAGATTATTTATGAGGAATTACAGAAAATATTAGTGTAATATCTGTGTATATTCATTGGAAGTCTTTTCTTTCTCATTGAAAAGCAGCACATGAACCTGAAGTTAATACATTTCTTAAAATATTAAAATCATATACAGTAGTTTCTAAACAATTGAAAACTAATACTGGGTTCATAGCATTTTTTTCATTTGAAGATATCGTCAAATTGCTACAATCTTAAACTTCAATATTATAATGTTCTGAACTTTGACCACATAGTTTTAAATTGTCATTTTGTTATTTCTTATAATGGAATTCTATTCAGTGCTGCCTGACAGAGCTCAATTGTCAGGTCAAGCCCTGAGTCTGATTTTTCCCCACTCCAAAATAACCTCTAATAATGTGCACAGCCATATTTTCTTGAATTTCTTTCCTGTTTTGTTAATTATTTCTAAGCACCTCTTTTACTTTTTTTTTCAGTACTACAAGGCAATTTAAAGCTTCTTCACAGATGTTATGCTAGTTAAATGACAGACATTATCAAACTGTAAACACAAGGGGCCTGTTCCAGTTTCAAATTGCTGGAGTATTGCTCCAGTTGAAGAGTATATCACTGGTGGAATAATCTTAAAATGAATACTAATTTGAGCTAGTATTTTTTTTTTTTACTTCTCTTGCCTCTTCCCCAGCATTTTTCAGAAATGAAACATTTATTTTTTTTGTCTATGCAAAATTTTGTAAGCTTCAGCTGTATTGTATTGTATTTTAGCACTACAATACCCTTTAACTTATAGACCAAAAACTGTGATTCAAAACAAAAAAAAATCTGTAATGGAAAATGAATCTGTCTTTATATACAAATGACTGGGTCCAAAGCCTTTTATCTATCTCGTTTGGAGCAGATGAAGTGTGACAAACGGACCTTTTTGATTTTCATCATTCATTTCAAGAGCAAGGTTCTGTTTATATCTACTTGTCATACAGCCATATGATAGACAGACATTCCATTACAGAAAAAAAGTACCCCATTCATCACTGGTTTGGTGAACTATAATTCTTTTTAGTTATTTTTCAGATTAGTGTAAAGATTTGTATAGGATTTACACAGATTTAAATTGTGAAAGAATCTTAAAACATGAAATGCAAATTATTTTTCAACTTACCTTTGCAGCTGCTTTTGGAAAAAAGGTCTGAAGAGCTCAGTAAACTGCTGAAAATTTATATGTCATGTCATGGAAGAACTAGTTATGCTTGAAATTTTAAAGGCACCTAAAATTCAATGGGAAAAGTGCATCCAAGTTTTTTAGACTCCTTTAAAAATCCCAGTTTCAAGGGCCCAACTCCTGCAGTATATTGCTACAACTAATTTCTTTTTAAGCTACTGAGAGGTATATGTGTAAGGGCTTCTCTATACTACCATTTACTTTACCATACACATTGCTCAAGCCAGTGAATAATTACACCAACCTAAGCATGGGTGTAGACAGTACTATGTCAGCAGGACCAGTTACTACCTTTCATAGAGGTGGAGTAAGTAAGTCAACAGGAGAATTCTCTCCCATTGGCTTAGAGTGTCTTCATCAGATGCACTTCAGCAGTGAAGCCATTGGGACAACTCCATGTTCTGGGGTGGAGCACTTTTAGAGGGAAAAAAACTACTGGGGGCTCAGCATGCACAAGCCACCCTCACACCAGCTGTTCAGTGGTGGGCAGGAGATCCTGGGGCAGGGGCGGAGCTAGGGCAGGAAGACTCATAGTTAGGGTGGGATGAGCTCAGGAGAGGGGGAAGAGTGAGGGCAGGAAGAAGTGGGGTAAGGTTTACTTTTGAGCAGGTGTGGGATGACTGTGGGGGCATGGGAGAAAGGAGGAAGCGGGGGGGGGGGGGACGGGTGAAGCAGCCACCCAGACAGAAGAATGTCAGTGCCTAAGAGTACAGCCATGCCACTGTATTCTAGTTTAGACTAGTGCTAAATTTTGCAAGTCCTGCAAAATCAAGTGAAAAGGAAGCGGAGGAAAAGATACATTGTTGCTGACCTTGAGAAAAGTGCAAGTAATTATACCCATTAAAACTCTATTGTAAAACAGAGAGAGAGCTGTTTTTTTTAAAAATTTTGTAGGGTAAATCCTTAATGGGTGTTTATTGTTAGAGCTCCATGGAAGCCAATGGACAATTTACATGAACCTAAGGCTCACCCATGCATGGAAAAACAACTAACAGGGCTATCCCTCTGAGACTTTTTACCATGCATGGAATTTCATCTCCAGCAGTTTTCTAAAAAACTTAAGTTGCATGTGTCTTTTCCAAAAGGTTTGTAACTACATAATCTCAATTCGACTCTCCCTCATAATGGTGTAAGTTAGAGTAACATCACCAATCATGCAAAAGCAACAAGGAGTCCTGTGGCACGTTATAGACTAACAGATTTATTGGAGCATAAGCTTTCGTGGGCAAGGACCCACTTCATCAGATGCAATCATGATAACCTGGTATAAATCAATCATAAATGAAATCAGAATCAGACCCTCTGTAATTATTTTCTCTTCTATGTATATTTAATGTTCTCTCTCTCCAAGCAAAATATGATTTTTCCAAAAACTATTTGTAACTATGCATCCAAATGACAACCTCTAACTGAACATGATGTTTTGTTTTTAAGAATGGTGACGTTATTTTATTTTCATGCATATTTTAATAAAGTGCAGTCTTCCTATAGAAACACTGGAAATATGCTAATCAAAATATGGCTTATTTTTCTGGTTTACACAATAAGAACTTTACAGACTTTAATTAACCTGAATTGACTTTGCTGTAGTAGACATTTATTTTTTGAGTACTCCTAATACATGCTTTAACTGAGGTTTGATTCAACTAGTCTGCACCATCTCCTTTTGGGTTTTTCATTATTAAGCCCACTAAGTAGAAGACTGATTACACAGACACAATCCCAATATTTTATATAGTAAGTTAGTGCCTGGAAATGAGCATCAGCAAGAGTAGAGGAGTTCAATAGAATAACTAGTCATGACATGGTAAATGCATTTAGCCAGTTGCCAGTCATGCATATAAAGCTTTCCTTGTTAACTGGGGTGAGATCATCAATTTTTCCAAGATGTAGGCTTTAATTTAAAAAAAAAATGTTATGATACCAAGAGATAAGAGATGAGATAAGAGATGTGCTTTCCTCCCAAATCCACACAAAACCTGGCAAAAGAGAGAGATATAAATCATTCATCTGAATAGGTTATGCTAACTCAGAATCCTGTTGACCACTGTCTTTGGTCAATCTTAGCATTTTCTGACCTCAAAAAAATGTTCCCTTAGGTTATGTCTACACTTGCCCCCTAGTTCGAACTCGGGAGGCAAATGAAGCCGGTAGCCTGAATTAACTCCTCATGCAATGAGGAATAACAGTTAATTCGAGGAAAGGGCTTTGGATTGGACTACCACATCTGCACGTGGCAAGTTAATTCAGGCTACCGGCTTTTTAAAATGGCAACCGGCCGCGAATATGCTAATTAAGTGTGGGATATTTAAATCCCGCGCTTCATTAGCAACTTCAGTATGCTTCATTTGCCTCCCTAGTTCGAACTAGGGGGCAAGTGTAGACATACCCATAGACAACTAGTTGCTGGAGCCCTTTCAGCCCTGCTGAGTCAGTGGCACTCACGAAGCCACATATGCCACCACTGCAAGCTCCTACAAGCACCTCTACGGTGCCTAACCAAACTGGTCAGACCAAACTTCACCGCGCTCCAGCACCGCAGCATAAGAAAGTACTGGGCAAGTACTTACAAAAATCTCCTCAGCCAGGCATACCGCTCAAATCAGGAGTTGCTCACCGTGCTCCTCAGTGGTATCTTATACCCATGGGCACACTCAAATGCCAGAAAGGGCTCCCCACTCTTCTATGGAGCTCTCACTAAGAACTGACTATGGCAGCGGGCATAGGAACAGATTTTCATCATGCTATTCATCTCCGTCCAGATCAGTGGCTTCCTGGCATTCACATCGGGATCATTCCTTACAACATCATCCCATGTGGCCCAACCAACTGTGGATGTATCCTCCACAACAGTTCCAGCCTCAATGGGCCTCCTGGGAACCATGGCAAGGGTATCGGCCACATTCTTCCCATGCCTACCACTCAAAAGATATAGCTCCTACATCACAACAACCTACTTCTATGCACTCCTCAACCATGTCTGCAAATTCCTCACCATCTCACCCGCTTTCAGTAATAACACAAGTTCCTTCATTCGGACTTGGAGAGTTCCTCACAAGACCCCAGATCCACTAGACTAGATGAGTCACTCTTCTAGATATTGCCCTCTCGACTGGCAGATGATCTAAAACAATTTCAAGAATTATTTAAGTGGGTAGCTCAATCATAAGACGTTACTCTCCAAGAGGTGAAAGACAAACAATATCAATTACTGACAATACTACAACCCACAGCATCCTTGAATATAGCTCTGCCCATCAACGAAGCTATCCTGGAACCATCAGATGCAGTGTGGCAAAACCTAGCCTCCATTCCCCCACTAACCGCCGGGCGGATAGAAAATATTTTGTCCCCACAAAAGATATGGACTTCGCACATCCCCAGCCAAACTCACTGGTTGTAGACTCTGTTAATCACAAGGCTAAGAACCCACAATTTAAGTCTATACCCGCGACGAAGAGCATAAACAGCATAAACAGCTAGACACCTTTAGCTGCAAAGTGTACTCTTCTGCCACCCTCTAATTCAAGATATCAAATTATACAGCCCTTCTGGCCAACTACAATCATGCCAACTGTGCCAAACTACAGGACCTGCTGCAGGACCTGCCTGATGTTAACAGACCACACCTCCAGTCCATCTTTAAGGAGGTTTATCTATAGCTAAAACGGTCCTTCTGGCCACAATGGATGTCGGTGACACTGCAGCTAGAGCCACTGCCTCTATCATCATAATGTGTAGGGCCTTGTGGTTGCAGTCATCAGGGATCTGAAAAAAATTACAATCAAAGGTGGAGGACCTCCCCTTTGATAGAAAACAGCTCTTTGCCACAAAGACAGACAAGATCCTACACTCAAAGAAGGATTCTCGCACCACACTCTGCACTCTGGGGATGTACATCACACCTAATAAGAAACTCAAGTATACCCCCTACCAAAGGTCAAGGGACTATAATTATAACTACTACAGGTAACAACAAATTTGAAATCTTGGTCATGGGTCTGAGTGACCACCCCACAGTTCCAGTGAATTTCAATGCCACTTTCCACCATCACCTGAGACCCTTCTACTGAGAATGGGCCCACACCACTACAGACCAGTTCCAGCAGGGTCCTGGAAATTATAAAATCGGGTTACACAATCCCCTTCATATCCATGCCCCCTACCCAACTCCCTACCCTGTCCCTCTTCAGGGACCCATCTCACGAGTCCCTATAACAAGCAGAGGTGCAAAAGTTATTCACCCTAGGGGCAATAAAACCTGTTCCCACGGAATATCGAGGAAGAGGGTTCTACTCCAATTATTTCCTAACAGTAAAAAAAATAGGGGGATGGAGACCAGTACTGGATCTCAGGAAACTCAACAAGTTCATCCTCAAAACAAAATTCAGGATGATGACTCTGGCAACTATCATACCTGCACTGGACAAAGGGTACTGGCTCTCAGCCCTCGACCTTCAAGATGCATATTTTCATGTAACCATCCACCCTACCCACAGGAGATTTCTCAGATTCGTCATAGGTCAAGACCACTTTGGTCTTTCTATGGCCCCTTGAGTGTTCTTGAAGATGCTAGCCGTAGTCACACCCTTCCTCAGAAGACAAAACATCATCATCTTCCCTTACCTCGGTGATTGTCTTATCAAGGACTCCACTTGTCAACAAACCATAACGATGATTACCGCTACCAGAGAATGTTTTTCCTGACTTATCAATACACAAAAGTCCACCATAGAGCCCACACAAAAGATAGAATTTATCGGGGCACTCCTAGACTTGGTGACAGCAAGAGCCTAACTGCCACCACAAAGACTCAAGGCAATCTGTGATCTCATTCAGGGGGTCATGTACACTCCTTTTTCCATGGTCTGGATGTATCTCCAATTATTGGGGCACATGGCGGCCACAGCCTTTGTGGTCCTATTTGTGAGGCTACACATGCACTGCCTATAGCATTGGCTCACAACCACCTACATCCCTATCCAAAACAGCCTCATGAAGCTCTTCACACTTCCTCCGCCAGTACTGAAATCTCTTGACAGGTGGAAATCTCCAACTAATCTACTTGCCGGTATACCCCTCCAGCCTTCACCATCTACTGGACAGCTCCCCTATTCTATGCCTTTCCACCATTTCCTCTTCTCACCATGGTGATCAACAAGATCCGATTTGACTAGCCCACAGTAATTGTAATGGTCCCCGTATGGGCAACACATACCCGGTTCCCTTACCTACACTACCTGTCAATAGATCAACTCATTCCTCTCTCTACGGTGCCGAACCTCTTGATGCAGCACCACAGCAAGACATGCCATCTGAACATCAGAATTCTTAAACTCATGGCATAACTTCTCCATGGTTCCAGAATGAAGAACTTACCTATTCAGACGGGTCAAACACATCCTACTGAACAGTCGACGTCCCTCCACAAGAAGCACCTACCAAAACAAATGGACATGCTTTCAACAATGGTGCATGACACTCAATTTGGCCCCTATACCTACCATGCTAGAGTATCTTATGGACCTCAGCTGATGGGTCTCTCCATCAGCTTTATCTGGGCCCACCTGGCAGTGGTCATGGCATTCCACGAACCTGTAGATGACTTCTCTCTCTTCGTGCATCTGATGGTGAAGCATTTTCTCACAGGCCTGCAGAAAACACGCCCACACCTGCATCGCCTGGTGCCACCATGAGACCTGAACTTGGTTCTCGACATGCTCACCAGGCTACCCTTTGACTAGCCACTACTTCGTCATGATACCTATCTATGAAGGTGGCTTTCATAGTGGCAATAACTTCAGCAAGACGGGCAGCTCTCATGGCAGACCCATCTTTCACCTTTACTAGGGGTAACGTGATACTCAAGCCTCACCCCAAGTTCCTTCAGAAAATCATATCTGACTGGCACTTAAATTAACCTATTTACTTACCTGCTTATTTTCCTAAACCTTATACTTGCTGGTATACCCTAGACTATACAAGGCCATACTCCACTATGTTAGATGCAAGGCCAGCGATTGCGTTCTACATAGAACTAGGGGAACCAGAAAATCAGATAGACTCTTTGTAGCATGGTTTGGACCACATACAGGAACTGCTGTCTCCACACAATGGCTATCCAAATGGATTGCCAGCTGCATCCATATAGCTTATGAACTTCATGGTAAGCAGCCACCACAGACTATCAGGGCTCACTCCATGCGTGCAATAGCCACAACAATGGCCTTCCTAAACAACATACTATCAGTGGATATTTGTAGAGCAGCCACATGGTCCTCCCATTACACTTTTGCCTAGCATTATGCCCGCAGAAGGGGCCAATACCCTCCACATCTGTAGCAGATGCGGTCCTTCCTTTCTCTACACAGATGACTCCAATGCCCACCACCATCTGATGGGTACTGCTACTGAGTCACCTGAGTGGAGCACCCATAGAGACACTACTCGCTGAAGAAGAATTACTCACCAGGTGCAATAACAATAGTTTTTCAGGATAGGTGTCCATGTGGATGCTCCACTACCTTCCCATCCTCTCCCTGCTCAGAGTTTTAGGGGACTTCAGGTAGAAAAGGAATGGATGGGGCTTGCACCATGCATGCACTCGATGAGCAGCAGGTGCATGAGAAGCTGGGTGCACGGGCACTGCTCACCAAAAATCTCTGATCAGCGGTGTGAAGATGCACCGAGACCTGAGTGGAGTACCTTCAGGGGGACACATCTTGAAGAACCATAGTTACTGCACTGGGTGAGTAATTTTTTTTTCAAAAGAAGATGCCTCCAGGAAAAAGCACAGGTGCCCTGGTGGGCACTCTGTCCATAGCAATCACAGTTTAAATGTGAGAATGCATCCATTCAGTGTGGATGCTGTCTTTCAAAAAAACATATGATTTTTTTATGTGCTTTGACAGTGTGGACGCTCTCTTTTGGAAGTATTTTTTTTTTCAGAAAATCTCTTCCAAAAAAAACTTATTTTAAAAGAAGCTTGCAGTCTAGACGCACTCTTTGTTAGGATTGCTTCTGATTTGAATTACTGTAAAAGACTTGGAGATTTGTTCCTTTCATATTTAGTGCTGCCTTCTTGTATATCTTTTCCCCCTAATGTGTCTCCTATTTGGGCCTCAGCAGGTTGAATGACAGAGTTGGCTGGGGCATTAAAACTTCATTTTTCTGCAACATGATACACTGGGAATTAGGAATGATATAAATATGAAATGTGAAAATGAACGTGTTCATTTCTACTGTATTTTATATAACTTCTTACATAAAAATTGTATGTAAACCCTCAAGGAATTAGGGTATTGAAAATTAGCAGTGGGGAGAGGGAATAAAGGAAGTAGCTGAGGGAGAAAAGACACATTTTCAGATGAAACTTAAAAAGAAGCAATGTCTAATAGATTGAAAAATACTGAAAATCTCTTCCAAACTACAGGAACTACAGATGAGGTTTTCAGGACATCAGAAGGACTGTATGAAAGGAGCCCAGTGCTAGAGAAATGTAAGGAAACAAAGAAAAGCAAGTCTGTGGAGGGTTTGGAGAGCAATCGTGAACTAGAGACTTAAATAAAAGGTGATGTAGCTATATCTGTGTTGGTGTTTGAAAAGACACATTCTGGCTCTAGAGATGTCAAATTTGCAGCAAGGAGCAGTGATTGTTAAGGACATATTAGTGGGCCTTTGGAAGAGGTGCAATCAAGACTGTGAAGACCATGGGCAGTGTAGGTAAAGAGATGCATCTTGGAAAAACCAGAAGGTGTGGGAAAAGGTGTTAAGGATGACCTAAACATATGTACAATGGGAGGGAATAGGTTAAAATGTGAGGTAAAGCTTTCTGTTCTATTTATCTTGGATGTACTGTTTGAAGGATGAGGTTCTACTTTCAGTATCATGTTTGGGCAGTGAAGAAACATAAAGAAAAATCATGTTATATGATTTTGCTAAAGACTTTTGATGTAAGGTTTTTGAAAGAGTTTCCTCTAGCACTGGCAGTAAGTGGATGCCTTGCCAACTGGTGTTGGTTGGAAATGTTTGTGTGATACTTTTAGTTACAACAAATGAGCTAAATTTCTACAGGTGTAAGCCACAGCCCCGTGGTGGAGAGAGTGTGGAAGTATACCAGGATAGTTGAAGCTCTTAGAGATACTATATCTCCATGTGTATTGAGGGAATAACAGAGACTATTATGTCCAGATAATCCATTATTCCCAAATTATTCATATTCAGCCTCTCCCCTATTTGACAAGTTGGGAAAACTAGCCATATGAAATTCTTGAACTCAAAAAGTGCATGAGTGGGATTCTGACTAGCCACTGTACAGTGATGCAGGGTTACTGACTCTTTTGAGTTTAGAGTGGTTGCATTGCTCAGGGGTTGTGAAGCCACAAGTGAGGTATGCAGTTCATCTCAAAGGATAGATAGAAAACACTGTAACACAATAAATTGAAATGTATTTCATACTGATATTTGCTGTATATTTTACTGGAGAAAAGGCTAATTTAGGAATGTGTTAGAAAGTTAAAGACTTGTAAATCTAGGTTCCTTAGTTATCATGAGTCCATCAGTATATAACTCAGAGTCATTGTGTCCTCTAAAACTGAGCTGAAACAGTTCTGCCCTACCTTAAACTCTTCATATTTTAAGATTGTTACTCTGAATCTTTCCAAGTTTATGAGCAAAAAATATGAGCACCATTGGCAAGCTGGAATCTTTTCTTTTCAGTGGTGTAAAGCTCTTGTTTTTAGCCCTGTAAGGACATGTCTTTATTCTCTGTGCCAGAGATCAATGTTCTGGCATTCAGTTTAGCAGGTCTAGTATAGACCCATAAATCAAATGCTGAAGGCCCCTGTAGACAGTACAGGACTCCTTGCAGTCACAAGGACTGAGGTAAGTTGATGGGACCGTTTGCTCCTATCAGCCTCCCGCTGTGTGGATGCCACCTAGCTCAGATAAAGGTAAAATGACACCAGCTATGTATTCTGGGTAGCTGGAGTTGAGTACCTTAAGCCAACATTCCAGGTTGAATGTAACCTGGCTTCAGGCACCAGGCTCACAATACTAAACTGAAAACTATGACATCAGTGTATGCATAGAAAGATGTTACCAGAGCAAAACAGTTGCTGACTCTCCTAGGCCTTGGGAAAATGCAAGGCATAATTTTATTTAATTTTATTTTTCTTGGTGACAGTAGGAAGTGGGGAGGATTTACTATGTGGAAAGAGAATAAAGAGTGATTTGAATGCCTGATTTTTTTTTAATGCCTAGTATTTGAAGCTGCTCAAAGGAAAATCTATTGGTGAGCAGTGAGCAGGTGAAAGTGCATTAAAACCATGACTGTTCAATTTATCACAAGGATATCACTGCCACATATATGATATGTCTATGCATGATTGCACACACACAAATATTAAATGGAAAGAAAAAAGCTGACAAGAAATCCTGCCGCATTGAAGTCAATGGAAACATTTGGGTGAAGATTTCATGCCTGATGTTTTTGAATCACACAGTTATTGCCATCTTCTTCCCCCAAAAACATTTCCCTCCCCACAACACCCTTAAAAGCATCCATGCATTTTACAGATTACCAATAGATATTATCAATGATATAGGGACAAGAGTGTTTGGCAGGCAGTGGAAGTTTATTTCCTTTTCTATATTCTTGTGGCTTCTATTACTGAGAGAGAAAGACAGACACCCCACCCCTCCCACACACACACACTGTAGAAAGTCTAACACAGATCGACATAAAATAGAGTTCTTAAAATATGGTATTACAGGAAAAAATAAATCTAACATTAGAAAGGTCTGTTTTCATTCTGGCTTTCATTTTCACCTACTCGGTATAGTACATTAAAGTAATACAGATACATGCTAAAATGGGATAATATGCACATTATATATAGATAGCAGGAACAAAGACCAGAAACTCAAAGCACAAAAAAGTAAAAATCTCAAATAGTATTTAAGTACATCCTACTTTTCAAATTGGTTTCTCTGTTACTAGCTGAATTATTCTATTTAATGTTATCTATGACATATCATTACACCTTATGCAAAATGTTCTTCCTTTCAAACCAACTTTCATCTCTTTCCATTGAATATTCAGAGCCTTGTACTAGAAGATGGAAAATGAAACAATCAAAATAAAAGAACCTTTTTGTCATATTACCAGCATTCAGCTAGGGGCTGGATCTATGCTTACAATGCACAATTTCCTTGTAAAGAGCAAGTGAGATCCCAGCTTCTTACAGATGGAATTCAGAGAATAGTAGGGGCACAATTCTGCATTCTGAATAGGATTAGGCCTTAATTTAACTTCTCATATGCTGTGACCGAGTCCTACAATTGGATTCCCTGGATCAAGGTCTGTGGTAGCAAACTTGCTTTGCAGAATTTGAGGGCCTAATTTGCAGATCAGAGTTAAGATTATGTAAATGATGTGCCCACTGTTCTGCTTTCTGTTGATATAAACTAACTTTTGCAAGGCACACCTTTCAAATGTGTAATAATCATGAGATGCTTATGCTGCACAGTCAACCCTCTGTTGTTTTGTTAAAAGCAAAGAAGAGAAAGACAGAATATATAAGGCAAAAATGGGTGTTTTGGTATGTTTAAAATAATCTACATTATTAAATGTCCCTGTTAGTTTCTTCAGCATTTTCATAGTAAAAATACGACAGCGCTCGTTTTATGTTGCTATAAACCAGTACAATACAGCATACTGCCACAGCTCGACTGTTATAATATAACTGCAGTTATGCTAGGAAGACAATTTTATGGAGTGCTAGGAACACTTTAAAAAATCCATAATAAATAAAAGGGAGTCAAGACTGACGATACACTCAGTTCAATGTATAAGGATTTATATGCTAAAGTCTAATTAAAACTAATGAAAATTATAGGTATAAATCCCAGCTGATTGAGATGCAAATGTTCCATTCCAAAAATTCTAAATGTTACTGCATGTATTGGAGGGCTTGACTGAACACCAGCAATAATGAAGATGAAGTACCACAGGTCAAGTTCAGCTATTTTCAGAATTCTAAAATCTCTGATTGTTGTCAAGAAAGCAGTTAGAACACTAGCTTGCCATGAAGCAGAAAAAAAGTTAGAAACAAAGGTCAAAGGATCATCAGTGGAGTGAGCTGTGTGAGGCTAATCGATCAGCAGAAACACTTACATGCATGGCAGACTTTAATAGCCATCTCAGCACTAAATAGCATCTGCTTAAAATGATCTCCAACCTTAGAAATGGACTGCAGTAATAACCATTGTTCACTTGTGTATGAAATAGTGCCTGTCACAACAAAGGTCCCAAAAGAGTCATGCAAATAATAACGTCCTTTGGGGGTGGGGTTAAAAAGAGCACATATTTACCAATGCTTACTACTGTGACTTTCTTGATTATTTTATGGAATAAAACTGGAGCATAGAGGGCCTAGAGAGAAGAAATTACAGTATTTACAGAAACATTGCTAGTTGAAATATATGTTTCCCCCCCTCTCTTGAGTTATTACTTTCTATTGTGTTCTTTGCATACTGTCATCTTGGACATCTGTAACATCAAGAATATGTTAAAGAGCATAGTCCAACTGAGATTAAATAAATTGAATGTATTTAAGCCAGAAAGTATTGGTACCTTTCAGTGCACACCAGTGAGCTGTAGATAGTGCAGCTTTAAGTCTTGCTGTGAACATCTTTTCAGTTGGAAAAGGCTGCAGAAGAGGGGAAATTATTACAAGGGTTATATTTACCTTTTAGTTTAGCTTATTACTGTGAAAAATAGATAACCTGTTTATAAATATGTATGAAAATTCATGAATGTTTTATATGACTTTCACATTTGTAAAAGCATTTAAAGAGGATCACTCATATTCAGGTCTTGCAGGCACTTACCATGTGTTCTTGGGTGATCAGAGGTTTCTCCACTATTTTCAATGTAATAGTTATATTTACATGCTGTAGGAAACGTCCTCCAAATGCTTGATTTCATGATTGTTCAAGTGGTTCTTTGTACTAAAATTTGTGTTATTAGGTTGGCTAATCCTGTTTTGTTAGATGCATGTTCCCCTGGCATCATTTGCTTCAACAGAGAACAAAAAATAAGTTTCAGTTTTCAGAAGTGGTTTCTGATTTTGCACTTCCATAATAGTTAACTGAAAAAAAACCAAAAACAAAAAACCCAGAGTGAAGTAATTTTTGGTAAAAATATTTCTGGGTGCGTTTTATTTGTGTATTTGAAGTAGGTATAACATCTTTAAATAATTACAAGAATTAACTGACTTAGCATCTTAAAAGTATCCCCCAAGCCACTAATAAATAAGATCTTTTCTTTTCAACCTTCTCATTCTTTCAGTCCCGCAGTCCCATGGAAAGCCTGAAAAGCTAGGTAGCAGTGTGGTGATAATTATAAAATGTTCCCACAATCTGCATGATCTCCATTTTCAACATCCTTCCCAAATATATTCATTACTCACCTTCGTTCCAATCCATTTTATAATAGTTGTGTTTAATAGTCCAAAGCAGAATTTAAAAGTTTGATTTATATCCAAGTGAAGTTTTACTTAAAATGCAGCTGGGCCTTAACATTTCATGTTGATTTTCCTTGCCTTAGAAATAAAGTGAAATGCTAAGTACCAGTAAAAGAAAATTAAGAAATTATTGGTCAACTATGCATATGTATCAAGCACTGTTACTTTTGACTCCCAAATATGTGCATTGTGGTGATGTGCGAACCTCTGAATATTTAGTTTTATTTTTCTTGAGATTCCTGCTTCACATAACAATCCAAAACTCATTCCAACCCTCCTTTTGTTCATTCATGGTATGTCTACACTACTGCACTAATTCGAACTAACTTAATTCAAATTAGTTAATTCGAACTAAGCTAATTCGAACTAGTGCATCTAGACCTAAAAACTATTTCGAATTAGCATTTTGCTAATTCAAACTAGCATGTCCACATTGAGTAGACCCTGAACCAAGGTTAAGGATGGCTGGAAGGGCATCAGATTAGGACTTAGAGCGTGGAGCTGCTGTCTCAGGCTAGCCGAGGGCTGTGCTTAAAGGGATCCGACCCCCACCCCGGATAGACAGTTCTCAGGGGTTCCCCGCTCACTTGTCTAACTCGATGAGGGATAGAAAAGCAGTCCTGGCTTGGAGTGCCCTGAATGCCCTCACTCGGCACATCAAAGCACTCGGCCATCAGCCCGGCTGCACTTGCCTCAGGCTGCCATCCGGGGAGGGGGTCAATCGGGGAGCTGCAGGAGAGCTTCCACCCCAAGGAGCCCGCAGAGCCACCCTAATCCTCCCCATCGGGGGCTCATGCCCCATTCCTCCCTCACCTCCTTCCACTTACCCCTTCCTAGCCCCCCTTCCTGATGTACAAAGTAAAGGACACGTGTGTTCAAAAATAGAAACTCTCTTTATTGAACAAAACTCGGGGATATTGGGAAAAGGAGATGAGAGAGGGGAAGAGAGAGGGTGGGAGAGGGGAGGAGGAAACCTGGGAGGAGGGAGCTGGAAGGGGGGAGCCAGGGGAAGAAGGAGGAGGGGAAGTATCAAACTATGGTACGCCATATATGCAGTACTGTGTACAGATGTGATCTACTCACCACAGAAAACGTATTTTGGCCTTGGAAAAGGTTCAGAAAAGGGGCAACTAAAATGATCAGGGGTTTGGAACAGGTCCCATATGAAGAGAGGCTAAAGAGACTGGGACTTCCCAGCTTAGAAAAGAGGAGACTGAGGGGGGATATGATAGAGGTCTATAAAAGCATGAGTGGTGTGGAGAGGGTGCATAAAGAAAAGTTCTTCATTAGTTCCCCTAATAGAAGGACTAGAGGACACCAAATGAAATAAATGGGTAGCAAGCTTCAGACTAATAACAGAAAGTTCTTCTTCACAAAGCAAATAGTCAACCTGTGGAACTCCTTGCTGCAGGAGTCTGTGAAGGTTATAACTATAACAGAGTTTAAAGAGAAGTTAGATAAAGTCATGAAGGTTGGGTCCATGGAGTGGTATTAGCCAGGGGGTAGACCTGGTGTCCCTGGCCTCTCTTTGAAAGGCTGGAGATGGATGGCACAAGACAAATGGTTTGGTCACTGTCTTCAGTCCATCCCCTCCAGGGTACCTAGTGTTGGCCACTGTCGGCAGACAGGCTACTGGGCTAGATGGACCTTTGGTCTGACCCATTACGGCCATTCTTATGTTTTCATGTTCTAAGCTCAGGGCTCAGGGTCGGGGTCTCACTCAACCACCTTGATTTTCATGCAAACCTGCTCCTGGGTTGCCAGGCTGGCAGCTATCCTGCCCTAGACGGCCACTTTCCTGTGCCTACTGCGGAGGTCGTGGACGTTGGAGGCTTCCCCCCAAACCTCGATGAGGTCCATGATCTTTGCACTAGACCAGGCGGGTGCCCGCCTCTTGCAGCTCCGGGCAGGCTCCTGGAAGCAGCCAGCCTGGTCCCGGGAAGAGGCGGAGGGCTGGGTGGCAGCGGGTGGCTGGCTTGTGCCGTGCCAGGTGCAGGGTCTGCTGGCTGGGTGCTGGCAGGCTTGAACCTGGCATGGGCACCGTAGCCAGACATGCCCCTTTAAGGGCTCCGGGGCTGGGAGGGGGGCAGACGAGTTTCCCTGGTGGTGCCCAGAGTGGCCACCAGGGAAAGCTGGGGAGGGATAGCCTCCCACTAGTTCAAATTAAGTGGTTACACAGCCCTTAATTCGATCTACTTAATTTGAACTAGGCGTTAGTCCTCGTAGAATGAGGTTTCCCTAGTTCGAATTAAGTGCTCCGCTAGTTCGAATTTCAGAGGGGTAGCCGTGTTAGTCTGAATCTGCAAAAGCGACGAGGAGTCCTGTGGCACCTTATAGACTAACTGAAGTGTAGGAGCATAAGCTTTCGTGGGCAAAGACCCACTTCGTCAGATGCATGCATCTGACGAAGTGGGTCTTTGCCCACGAAAGCTTATGCTCCTACACTTCAGTTAGTCTATAAGGTGCCACAGGACTCCTCGTCGCTTTAGTTCGAATTAAGTTCGAACTAGCGGTTTGCCTGTGTAGCGCCTATGAAAGTTAATTCGAACTAACGGCTGTTAGTTCGAATTAACTTTGTAATGTAGACATACCCTCAGTGATTTATCCACTGAGGCTATGTCTACACTGCAAGCTTCTTGTGCAAGAAGCTTTTTGTGCAAGAGAGTGTCCAGACTGCATGGACGCTCTCTCAAAAGAAAGCTCTGATTGCTATTCATAGAGTAGCCAACAGAGCACTTGTGCTTTTTTCAATAGGCTCTTTTTGTGCACCTCCCTCCCCCGTTGCCTGTCCACACACACGTTTTTGTGCAAGAGCTCATGCACAAAAAGGAGTTATTCCTCATAGAAAGAGGAATACCTACATCACAAAAAAACCTCTGTTCTTTTGATTTACTGTAAATTTACTTGCACAAAAATGTGCTTGAGGTGTGGATACGCCATGGGTTTTTGCACAAAAATGGCCATTTTAGCGCAAAAACCCTGAGGTGTACACGTAGCCTGATTATTCCCATCCATGTTCCAGTTTAGGGTCACATTCTTCCATGGTACAAGGATCTTCATGAGATCCTAACACTCTTCTCTTTCCACCTGTATCTAATGATCATAACACTATTGTCAACTGTGGAAGCAGCAGCAGTTGCCAAAGACACTTAATCTAACAAAACACAGTATCTCTAGTCACGATCCCTTACAAACCTTTAAGACAAAAAACTAGTGAACACTGGACCCCAGTAATCTGCTTTAGTAATGTGGGAACAACCACAAACACTCTGAGTTTGTCATTGCTGAGCTTTCTTTTCCTTAGAGCAAGCATGAGGGCTGAGCTGTTCAGTGCTTTGCTCCCTGTCACTGCGGGTGTGTCTTGACTACAAGGTTTTGTCCACTTTTGTCGACAAAACTATACCTACACTACCTCCGAGTTCTGTCAATAGTAAGTTGACAGAACACGGCAGTTTTGTAAACAGTGGTAAACCTCATTCTACGAGGAAAAACACCTTTTTTCGACAGAGTTATGTCCAAAAAAAGGCGCTATTACATCCACACTGTACTTTTTCAAAAGAGAGCATCTAGACTCTTTGTCAAAAAAGTGGCTTGCTTTGTCAACAGAACTGGCTGTAGTCTAGACGTAACTTGGGAATTGACATTAAGCGCTGAGACTTCATAGCACTCATGAGCTTCACATCCCAGCTACCTCAGCTTTAATGCCTACAAATCACTCCCATCTGGTGTGGCTTGCCCAATCTACAGATAAGATTGAAGCAGCCGCAGTCGATCTTCTGAGGTTCAAATTAGCAGGTCTAGGGAAGACACACGGATTCAAACTGAGCTCCTATTGATGCTGGTAGTCCTGCTTCTATGAGGAGTAAAGGAACTCAATGGGAGAGTGTGGATGGCACCAGAATTCAACCTCAGATACTTTGACTTAAGCTACACAATTAACATAGCTAAAGTTGAGTATCTTAATTCTAACTTACCCTTGCCGTTCACCAAAGGTTTGTGAGCTGTGCCTTTTGCTTGACTATTAAATGGTGTTCATTTTATCATTACCGCATCCTAACAACCTGGGAGATTTCTCTGTATCCTCTACTTCTTGTATCCTGTCTGATATCTAGTTTATGAGCTCTTCAGGGATATGCATAGTCTTCTTAGTTACTCTGTGCCTTGCACAATACGTCTGCTTCTATTTTAAGTGCTATCATAATATATAAACGAATATGTGATAAGTAGAAATGTTTCAGCTACAAGCTAACTTACATTCTAAGTCATTGGTCCCACAGAGAGTTTCCCACTAATCACACCTTTCAGAATTGGGGCCAGTAATCCAACTCTGTTCTATTAATCTTTTCCCTGTATTGATTTCAAGGGCCTTCTTTCTTGGGCAAGGTGAGTATCGTACTGTATTTCATAAATTAGATCAGTCTTTACATTATGTATAATAGAGCTTCTCTTTAGATTCCCAGTGTTGCAAATGTTTAAACAAAAGATTAAAGGTTTATTTCACCTTATGTTCTCAATTAATTTTTGTTAGCAAAATGTATATTATTCACTCTTAATTTTTTAAATTTTTTGGCTTTGGTCGATCACAGCCCTATAACTACGTATATGAATCTCTCTGTGTATGTGTATTAATTTAACAATATGTATAATATTATATTTGTCTGAACATAACATTTATGTAAGGAACATTCATTAGATACAGAACAGTGAAAAAAGTTGGAAGCAGTCTTTGCTTAGAAAGCTAACAATACACAGAAAATACAATGGGCACTGTAATGAGCCTCATGAAGTCAATGATCTCATATTTATCCTGTTGTTAAAGCTGTGTGGGTGGTTTAACAAGTATTTCACACCAGGCTTTATCAGATGTGGAGATTAGTTTCAAAAATTGTAAAAAGATTAATCTAGAATTGTAGTAGCCCTGTGGAGAGACATGCAGCTCTCTTTAATTACAAACTAAACCTAACAGACTTTAGTCACAAGTTTCCAGAAGTTTGTTGTAGTCTTGAAATTCTAGTATTATCAGCAATTTAAAAAAAAAAACTTTCATGGTTAAAATTTTTCATTTAAGAGGCTATACCGTATGTTATATAAAACGTATTAGACACACCTTAGTTCTACAGAGCAACAAAGAACTTAATTTTAATGATTAAGGCTCTAATACAATTGGAGAATTATGAGAAAATGACGAAGTTGGTGCAGTTTATATTACTGAAAGAGTATACACATAGTAGATTGCTAGAAGAATACAACAACATATTGCCCTCATAGACTCATAGTCTTTAAGGTCAGAAGGGAACATTATGATCATCTAGTCTGACCCCTGCACAATGCAGGCCACAGACTCTCACCCACCCCCTCCTAGCATAATCATCTCACCTATATCTCAGATATTGAAGCCTTCAATTACTTTGAAGACCCCCAAGATGCGGAGAATCCTCCAGCTGTGATCTGTACCCCATGCTACAGAGGAAGGCGAAAAACCTCCAGGGCCTCTGCCAATCTATCCTGGAGGAAAATTCCTTCCCGACCCCAAATATGGCGATCAGCTAAACCCTGAGCATGTGGGCAAGACTCACCAGCCAAACACCCAGAAAGTTCTCTATAGTTACTCCTATCATCCCTCCATTGACCTACTGGGAAAAGTCAGTGCCAGTAAAAGACATTCAGAGGATTCCTCTATGGGACATCTGAGGGTATGTCTACACTACAGCATTATTTCAAAATATCTTATTTCGAAATAACGTGTCTATACACAAAATGCATTTCGAAATAGCTTTTTGCTATTTTGAAATAGCGCGTCCACACTAATTGGATACTGAATCGCATTTAAGGCCAGCCAGAACTAGTTCCGGCAGGGCATCAGGTCAGAAGTTACCTTGTGGCCAGGGCAGCCAGCAGGGCACCCTGGGAAGGGATGGAGGCCCCCTATTTCGAAATAAGAGTCTACACAGCACTTATTTCAAAACAGCAGTTTTGAAATTGGTGTTATTCCTTGTGGAATGAGGTTTACCAATTTTGAAATAAGCCCTCCGCTATTTCAAATTAATTTCAATATAGCAGGTGGCTTGTGTAGATGCTAGGAAAGTTATTTTGAAATAATGGTTGTTATTTCGAAATAACCTTGCTGTGTAGACATACCCTGAGAGAATATACAATGCAACTTGTGTTCTCAATACCATGTGTATACGTTATCAAGTAACTATATTGTTGAAATCAGAAGATGAGCATCTCTTTCTCATGTACAATTATATAGCCCTAATTTGTGGTTTATCTCGTGCAAATTGAACATGCAAAAAAGTCCATATTTTATATTACCCATGTCTTTTTTAGTGCTCTGTAGTAAGGCCCAAAGTAGTGTGTTCTTTCTTTTTTCTTCTTTGCTACTACTCCGGAGCGTTCACTGTGTTGAACAAAATAAAATGGCAACAGTAACATCAGTATACACTTAGTAGCCACTATTAGGGAGCACTTATGCTGCTTGGCATCAGTGGTGGGGCCTGAGAAAGTGTTTGTGCCATTTTGTAGGCAGTGAGAGCAAACTTTAGTGGTTCTTCCAGCCGCAGCTAACATGACAATACTCCTTAATCCTCATGTTGCTTGGGTCAGAAACGGAAAAGATACATTACACGAAGACATAGAAAAGGAAAAACAAAGAAATACTTGCATAAAGTTCTTCCTTTTCCTTGCTGTTTATCTGAAAGCAATCCTTTTGTGTTACTGAACTATGGGTTTGGGGGGATTTAGTGACTGGATTGAGTCCTGGATTTTACATCCAGACAACATTAATAATTACTGAGGCTATACTTGTTAAATGTGATACCAATATGTGAAATAAGTTGATTGAACTTATTCCAGAGCCTAGTGGACAGTCGCCCACATCCAATAAATATCTCATTTTCTACCCTTCTAGATGATCCCTTTTTAGCTGAGAGTCTGATATCACATCTTGAAGAGTTCAGGAAAATATGATGAATGCATATTAAAATTCTCAAAACTTCAAAAAGATTCCATTAGTTTCCCCCATACATTAAATGGCTGCAGTCCACCATTAAGATTTTCCAGGGCTAGAAACTAATGTTGTGTATACCAGAAAAAAAAATACCAACATGAAATCTTCCTTTTCTATATATGTAATAATATAAAGCTATTCTGGAGACATATGCAAAGTCTTGGAGTCTTAACATTCTTGTTGTTCTGCCTGCTAATGAATAACAATTGTTCTAAAAGATTTTTTTGCCCATTGTAGATTAGTGGTGGAGTTTTAAATTTCAGAGCGAGCAAGAGAGAGAGAGATTGCATTACAATGCTATTCATACTTTCTCAACAGTTAAGCTATTTTAGCAAAACTTTATCTCATTAATATTTCTTTTCAATATGCTGGTATATTATTCACACTGGTTTCCTTCTATCTTCTTATTGCTCATGTAAGCTCATTTCTCACTTATATGTGAACGAGTTTTTTGTAACATGACAACATGAAATATGAATTTCATATGGTTTCTTGTTCCTTATAAATCCATCTGTTTTTCAGTAATTGCAGTGTCTGTGGATATTCGAGGGTCAGTACATGAAAACATACTAATGACAAAAAAAAAGAAAATAAATTATAAGCCATCCTTCCCAGTAGCTAAAAATATTTTAAGTTTGGAAATGTGATAATATAGGGCTCAATCCTGTGAGGTACTTTTTATCTTCTGAAAGGCGATGAATAGATTCTGTTACCACTGACTTTTTCTGCAGATATATTACATGAGTCTTCAATTCACACATAATCTCTGTTACATCCTATTTATCTTCCTGCCTCTTCCACATAGAGGAACACATCTTGGCCTGCCATTTCAGAAAACATCATTGTGTATACTTTTGGGAGCTTTCTGTACAACATGTCCGATAAGAACAATTTTAAACTCTTATTTAAATTGACACCAATTGTGTCCTGATCTGTGTGGTTTCCTTGCAAATTTGGTAGACGAAGGAGAAGTAATTGACCCATCATTGATCCAATGTAATTTCTAACATATAGGCTGCGTCTAGACTGGCAAGCTGCTTTTACAGAAAAACTTGCCAGCTGTCTATACTGGCCGCTTGAATTTCCACAAGAACACTGACGATCTCATGTAAGATTGTCAGTGTTCTTGCAGAAGTACTATGCTGCTCCCGTTCAGGTGAAAGCCTTCTTGCACAAATGCTTTTACACAAGCGGGCCAGTGTAGACAATGCGGTATTGTTTTGCGCAAAAAAGCCCCGATCACGAAAATCGCAATCAGGGCTTTCTTGCGCAACACTGCATCTAGATTGGCACGGACACTTTTCTGCAAAAAGTGCTTTTGCGGAAAAGCGTCCGTGCCAATCTAGATGCTCTTTTCCGCAAATGCTTTTAACGGAAAAGTTTTCCGTTAAAAGCATTTGCGGAAAAACACGCCAGTCTAGACGTAGCCATAATGTTTAATAAGTGCTCAGGACTGGGGGTTCAGGTTTGTCATGAGCAAAGGCATGGCGCTGGGCTTACTCAATGAATTTAAAAACAATTACTTCCACAGTACCATTACATTTTTCATATGGATAATAACTTGTGTACTAACTTGATACCTATCTAAAGAATAATCTCTGAGGGGTAGCCAGATTTGTCTGTGTCTGCCAAAACAATGAGGAAACTTGTGGCATCTTAGGGTACGTCTAAACTATGGTGTTTTTTTGAAAGAGGATACTTTTTTGAAAGTGAGTCTTTTGAAAGTGAAAGTAATCTGTACACATTTTTTGGGGGAAAACCCTCTTTTTTGAAAAACCGCGTAAACCTCCTTTTTTTAGGTAGAGCAGGCTTCCCTACTGTGGACATGCTATCTTGATTTAGAGCCCCAGGAGGCACTGGAGAAGAGGTATTTTGAAATAGCATCAGTGGAGTGTCCAAACTATAGCTATTTCAAAATATCTTTTTCAGAATAGGCATTATTTCTCATGCAATGAGGTTTACAGAAGTTGGAATAAGCCATCCATTATTTTGGAATTATTTCAAAATAATGGAATTGCTGTGTAGATCCTCACATTGTTATTTTGGAATAACAGCTGTTGTTCTGAAATAATGCTGCTGTGTAGACACACCCTCAGTTGAGTTCTTGGAATCTGTGTGCAGGCAAAACAGGGAATATGGCTATTCTACGACTCTTACTCCAACTTATTGAGTGATAGCTAGAGTAGTCTTGTCTTCCAGGACAAAAAAATCTTGACTAGAAACATCTTGTAGACTCTGACAGTTTCCTGGCACGAAAAAGAGGGACAGGTCTAAGGTTCTGGACCACTGAAAAGCTTCAGATTTTTTTCCTAAAATTTTTTATTAGATTTTTAGTGGAGTTTTTTTTTCTCCATTTCCTCATTCTTTAGCTCATGTGATGATAATGTTTGCCTTATGGATACCAGAGAATCAGACCTATTAGCCTTTAGCATTTATCACATTGTCAAAGTGGCATTCCTCATATAATCACAGGTCAAGGTGCTACTGGGAAAAATAGCAGGTGTGGTAGCACTCACTTGTGATAGAAAGGAATAGTGGTACTATTGAGGCATGATTCTGTACATAAATAAAACTCAGAGGATGATTTGCTGACTGAATGGTGATAGTACGACTTTATTAAAGACATTTCCAAAAGCAAGCGAACAACCATATTGTAAGTTAATTGTGCAATCATGCTTTCAGGTCCTCATATAGCACTTTCAGTATTTCAGGGAAATATTTGCAGCTAATGCATGCCACACAAACCTAGTTGAAGCAGGGAGTACCCCAAGCTTTAGATATTGTACAATGTTGATCTGTTTTGTTAGTTTTCCCAAAAAAGTTATAATATTGTAAATGACATTGATTTTTTTTCAAATTCACAACAAGAAAGCACACACCAGGGTATAACAAAGGTAGAATGGCCCTCCAAACTACAGATTGAAAGGGGATAGCCCCATAATCGTGTTAAAACCTCCCTCGCTTATGCATCCATCTTTGCCACCAACTCAAAATGTCAAGTATCTACCATGTTACCTTTTTCCTCGGTCTCTTCTAATGATTGAGACTTTCTCTTCAGCCTTGGTCTCTTCAGGCTAAAGTTAGAATTGAGGATGATTGGTGCCTCCATGATAGGATTAGCATCAGTGGGAACCCCTGGGATAAGATTAAGGTCAGGACAGTTGGTGAATATTAAATTGGTACTGGGGCTACAGTTTTAATTATTTTCTTTGTATTAACATTTGTTTCTTCATTTCCTCTTTTTTCTTATGTAGAATATATAATGAACACAACTGGAATGAATACTGCCACATTAGTTTCTTAATGTCTTTATGGCCTACTGAAGTAATTTACCCTGCAACTGACCTTTTAAACAGCTCTGACTTTAAATAAATGAATCAAAAATGTAAAGAGAAAAATGTGTATGTGACTGAATCCACACGTACAGCTGACATAATGTAGGCAAAAACAAATTTTAATGTAGTGTATAAACGCAACTCACTATCTCCTTGTGGTTATAACATAGATTCCAGGTTGGGGTTTTTTATGAGAAAATATGTATCCTGTGAGCGAGTTTGATGGAAATCCTGCATACTAAAAGTAACAATGTTAAAAGATGGGTGAAATAAAAACTGTTTGAGATAAACAACAAAGCCATTACCTAAGGCCAGTAAAGAATCTGCAAGGTTATTTTGTCAGTGTATAGCTTTAATTAGGACTTTAATCCAACATGCTTTGTCCCCTAGTCAATGGATGTGTTAGACTAGAGAAGGACAGAGACGCTGAAGTTTGAATCTGTGATCAAACATTTTACATGACAACCACTTGGGAACAGACAATATTAGATTTTTTCTCACTCCCCCCAGGAAACCACATCTAGTGTATGAAAATTGATCAACTCTTAAACTGCTTCTCTTCTCTCATCTTATTCAAACAGGTCCCAATCTCTAAATGAGACAGCTATTTAATTAATATTTTATTAGCAGTTTGGGACAGATTGTGCTTTCTTTTACATTTGAAAAGTGACTAGCACATTGGGACGGATACCAAAATGTCAATAATAATTTTAAATTAATTCAGCCCTGAACTGATCAGGATGTTATGTAAAACCAGACAAAGAAAATAGCAAGTCAGTGAAAATGTTTTGTGGTGGATACCCTACCAATCTCAGTTTTTTTTAAAAAGTTTTATTTCAGCAGAAACCTGGAAAAAACAAAAGGAGTTTTAGGAACATCAGAATATATGAAACAGATGGTCAGTGTGAAGGCCAATTTCAATATTTTACAGTTCTGGAAGCACTGATTAACTGTCACCACAACCATTCTCATCTTTTGACAGTTTCATCAGTACTCATGATCAATTCAACTTTTCTCTGAGTTACAACCCAGAAGAATGGAATAATAGATACTGAGGGAGAGTGTTGCAGTTTTGGCAGCTGTAAACAATTTCATTTGCCAGAGAGAGTTATTCTAGCTTTACCTGCATATACTATATTTACCAAGCATGTCTGAATGAACTCATGTATGAACTTTCAGTGAAAGGCTCTGCCATTTCTCCCATAGTTGATGCTAATGTTGAAAAAACAAAACAACAACTAAGATCTGCAGAAATGCAGCAAATTTCTTCTTGTAATGATCTTATTGCAGTTATTTTGGGATATATATAAGAAAAATCAGAATGCTGAAAACAACAGTGTTCCTTTCACCACTTCATTCTTCCTCCCCTTCCATTGCTTTACCCCTTCTGACCAGGTTAAGCACTGCTAAAACACAACTCTTAAGTCCTATTATAGAATGCCCCACACTGGTAAAGGGGGAGTGGGGGTAGGCAAGACTCTGTGGGTGGAGGAAGTCCCAGTGTTCTTCTCAGACTGGGCATGCTCCAACTGCTGGACCTGTTTAAAAGCCAGTGGAGCAGCTCGGTCTGGGGAGACTGCCAGCAGGGAAGAAGATCAGGCTGGAGCTCCCGAGCAGTCCCTGCCATGGCTGCAGACTCAGGAGCCACAGCCCAGTCAACAGCTGCCGCAGCCCAGGCAACCGCCACTGCCGCAGCCTCTGCAACAGACCAGACCAGGGAGGCTGCCTTCGTGAGTTGGATTAATTGAGCAACGCCCCGAGAAGGGGGCAACCCCAGGGTAAGTAGGAAGTGACCCAGGTCAAAGGTTTGTCCCTCCGGGAGATCAGCGCATTTTGGTAGGATGCCCTGCTGAGCAAGCAGTGGAAGTGTCCTGGGTTGGGACCTGGTGGAACAGGAGGGCCCAGGTCCTCCTACCTCCCTGACAGCCAGGGGAGACTCACCAGGGGCGTAGGGCTGCAGGCCAGAGAGCCTTCCAGAGGGAGACCATAGTACTTTTGACTAGGGCCATATATACCCTGAAAAAGGGAACAGGATTTTTTGGACTAGGTCTGCAGGGCCATATTCATTGTAAAAAGAGGGAATTGTACTTTGGGGACCACACACCCCTTTTGAAAAGGGACAATGATCCTATCTTTGAGGCTTTCCCCCCTCCCGACCATTGCAGAGCTCTGCTCCCTACAGACCCATTGATATTTCTAGCTTTCCCGCATATTTTACTTCCTTACTGACAACCAGGTTGGTAAGAATGATTAACATTATCTGTGATGAGACCTAACAATAGGGACAAATGTAATCACGAAAGACCAGTTCTGAAAGTGCCATAAAAAATGGTAATTGCCCAAACAAGTGACCTGCTTTTTGAGGAGAAGCTCATTATCAAAAGTGAAAATATTGGGCACATTTTTGTGCTGCATTGAAGTTCTCCTTACCTGTGTAGGATGTAGTCAAAGATTGTACGTTTCAAAATCACAATATGTCATAAATTAACAGAGTTAATAACACGTTTAGCTCTTACTACTTCTACCTGGCATTTGTATAGTATTGTACATATTGAAAGTACATTTTGAAAGTACTGAAAGAACATTTACTAATTAAACTTTTTGTTCCATAAGTATGAGCTGGAATTTGACATGTCCATTAGTACAGTCCTAAGGCATAAATAAAACATCTGCGTTGCTCTTTAAGTGAATTGATTTCATGGACAGCAATGAAAATACCCATGAGGTACTTTCTGTATTGAGAGCCATTCTGTGTTGAAAGCCCTTTCCTACAATTAGTATTCATATTTGTAATCTTTGAATGAGCTTGGATCTGTTGTACCATATTTTCCAGCATATAAGACGACTTTTGATGTTAAAAAACATCCCCCAAAAATCGGGGGTCGTCTTATATGCCGGGTATACAGCTTTGCGGCTTTGCAAAGCCTCGGGGGAAGCCGGCGGCAGGGCATCCCAGGCGCGCCGGGGCTGTCCCGCTGCCGGGGCGTCCTCAGAGGCTTTGCTCCTGGTGTCCCTGGTCTGCTGGAGATGGTCCCCAGCAGACCAGAGGCACCGGGAGCAAAGCCGATGCGGCGGCGGGGTGCCGCGCTTCTGAGGTTTTGCTCTGGCAAAGCCTCAGAGGCGCGGGACCCCACCGCTGCTGCGGCTTTGCTCCCGGTGCCTCTGGTCTGCTGGGGACCGTCTCCAGCAGACCAGGGACACCGGGAGCAAAGCCGGGGAGGCGGAGGGGCACTGGGGTATAAGACAAAACCCTATCTTTTAACTAAAAAATTAGGGGGTTGTCTTATACGCCCAGTAGCCTTATACGCCGGAAAATACGGTATGTAAGATATTTGATGCACAGTTCTGTATATTAACATAAAGAAATAAAAGGCTTATTGTCCAAGAAGAGCATAATTTCATGATCTGCTATGTGGAGCTGCACAGAGATTTGGAGAGGCCCAGGGGAAAAAATTAAACTGAGTCCCCCTAACCTTCCAAAATATTACCACTGAGAGGACATTGTATCAGAAAGAGTTCATACCATACTGACCCCATCACAGCAACTCTTATCCCACTGGGACTCGCTCCAGGAATTGCAATTTGGTGTGTGAGATCATAGTACCATTCATGGTTGGCCCCATCATTCCTCCATGACAGAAGGGTAGTCAGGCCAAATCTAAGTGGCATTGTGACCTTCTGTGCCAGGGTGCAACGTTGTTTAGTTTGGGGCTGGGGAAAAGCTTTCAAACATAGGCCTTGGGGAAAACTGCCTCTTCCCCAATCCCTTGTTGGTTCCACTGTTGTGTTAATCCTAGGGTGTTAAACCTTCAGATTTAAGTTTTCAGAAAGTAAATGGAGACATTTTGGGGATTCTTGGACTCTGCAACAGACACCATCAAAAAGCAAATGGAGACTAAATGAGGACTTTAGCATTGAGCTATTATTCGAAGTAGCTCCTATAAAAGCTGAGCTCCTGTTGAGCCTTTCTCCAATCAGCAATCTGTAATTAACTAGTATGCTAAGTCAGCCTAGGAGATTTCTGAGTGTTTTAAGTAAAGACAAATAGTTATAGCATTTTGTACCTCTTAGGTATTTTCATTGTGGGTCCTACAAATTAATGAGTTAACTTTATCAAATATGTCTTAACAAACCATTTCTACCACTTTCAATAAAACTAAATGTAAATTATATAAGTACCCCTTTGGCAATAAAAATGCATTTCATATGGTTGAAATACTGCAGATGGTGCTCAGAAATGGAATGAAAAATCAAATATACTGTATAATTTTGCAAATTAAGAAGAATGCATGTTGATGATGGTTGGTTGGCTGATCTCTTTTTTTTGCATGTTTGGACCAATAGCAACAAATCTGTGATAAGTGGCCCTCATTCTGTGTAATTCTTTAAAAATATAATTAGTAAACTAGATATTTAAAAATATTATGTACCATCTTTACAGAGAGAGAACATTTTGTAGTTTTAAAACAAATGATGGTATGTATTCCAGTGTTTGTTTACAGTTAATTTGGATTTTTATATCAAGCCTAGAAGTATATAGAAGACCATTGCACATGTTTCTGTACAGCTAGCAGGGAGCCAGTTATCAAGTATTATAAAGCTAAATCTGTTTTGAAGAGTGAATTGTATAATTACTGTAGTATCCATCCTTCTATCCTGTTTTATCAAGTACATTTTATTTTTATTAGTAATATTATTATTCTGTTCTTGCTTGTTTCAACACAGCACTGTTACTGCATCAGATTATATCTGCAGAATTCCTTCTTCGTTTTAGTAGGCAGAATGTACCGTCTTGGCCAAGGATACTGATACTGCCACCCCTGTTAATCAACCAAAGTGGAATTCCCACTGGGATGCATTCAATATCCCATGAATCCTAGCAGCAAATCACCTCTATACATATGGTCACCCTTGAACTAGATGTTCTAAAATGTCAGCATGCTACTGCTGTCCCATGAGACTGACCTTCAACTAGGATGTTTTTGTTTATTTAGCAGATTCTTAAAGTTAAAAGAGGCACATTGCTGTGATTGATATAATTTTCATTGTCCCTTGCCTGCCTTATATATCCATATGTTTCCAGCTGCATGCGTTTTGGTATACAATAATGCTGAATTTTTAAAATTCACAGTTTACAAACAAGCAATGTCAAAATACTTCATGATCTATATACATAGGAGTTAATAAGACATATGCAAAAAAAAGTATAAAATTAAATCTTACACTGAGCTGGAAGGATCTTACACTGGGCTGGAAGGATTAAATCTTACACTGGGCCCAGGTAGTTTCACGCCTCTGGCCCTGCAGAACACAGTTCAACTGGAGACAGGGTTAAAAAGAGAGCAATCAATCCAGTTCAGAAATGGGGATGTGGGGAGGAGGACAGACCTACTTAGAAGACTCCTAACAGGGGCAGCACAGAAGCTTCCTGAGGGATTAAGACCACGCTGAACTAATGATTTGCCTTTTCCTTCTTTTGCTTTTCACCTTCAGGGAGAACAGCAGCCATTAGGAAGTAACCCAGAGAGGGTAAATTGGGTACCTCTGGGCTTGACCTTACTAGGATCCTGGATTGGAGCCTTGTGGAGTAGGCAGGCCTGGGTTCCATTACCATTTCCTTCCTCAGTGGATCTCGATATCAAGACCTGCGCATGGGGAGATGGCAGTAGGTGTTCTAACCACTAGGCCATCTAACCCCATTGAGAATTCTATCACAACTACAAAAGAAAGATTTAGAAATAAGAATATTAGTAAATGCATTATAATTTTCACAAAGTGCTGAGATTGTCATCCATACAATTTTGGTTTGGATTCAAACCAAGAAAAAAAAACAACTTCTGGTCTACTCCTGGGCTGGTGAGGTCAGTCTTTAATTTTTGGTTAAAAATTCATGAGACTACTTTGAGATTTCTTAGACATTAGATTAGGCCCTAAAATTTATCTATGATTTTGCTTTCAATTTTTTTCTAAGATTGTACATTTCAAAATCACATGTCTAACCTATTTTCTAAGCACCACTGTACTAACTGCTATTCTGAAGTAGTGCTCACAAACACTTGTGAATTTTGTGTGTGTGTGTGTGTGTGTGTGTGTGTGTGTGTGTGTGTGTGAGAGAGAGAGAGAGAGAGAGAGAGAGAGAGAGAGAGAGAAAGAAAAGCATGTGTCTTTAATTAATAATCAATTACAAGCCATAATTAGAGTTAAGATGGATTCCTTCTCCCTATACATATTTATATATATTTTAAGACAAAATTTACAAGCAAGCTTTGAATTTGTCTCTCTCAACATATCAAATGGCTCTGTATTAAACCCAGTGGAGAGAATTACATTTCATAGCATTCTAAGATAAGCCTGTGGCTTTCTAAATCTTTCATAAAGTATATTATAAATGCTTAATAGCCTCCAGATAAGCAATGACTTTACTTATTTGGCTGTGTGTTTACATTTGCCACAGTTTATATATGGATGGATTGAAGCAAAATGTTGCCAAAAATTATTTTATTGTGGGGCATATTTATGAAATGAGAACTTTCTTAAAATCCTCTTTCCTAATGCTTTTTAGTTGCTTTTCTGGCTTTTGCCTTCAAAGAAGTAACTGTTGTTTCAATAGAAAATGTGATGATACTCTACTTTCTTGCATGTATTATTATTTTTTTAAGAAATCCTGATATGTTAAGGGTTGCGGTGTGAGGTGTGTGTGTGTGGGGGGGGGGGTTCCCCCCTATATTCTTCAAGGAAGGGGTTAAGTGAAAGCTACAGATAAGGATGAATAAACTCTGAATACTTTGTTTACTTGTTAAATATAATATTCTCTTTGCTGTTTGTCAAGATTAATGCCATGTGTTGGAAACATTCTCTGGTAAAGAAATAAATATTTAAATTCATACATAAATCTTTGTGTACAATGCAAATTAACTGGAGGGGTGTATTTACAGTATTGTAGGTTAGTGTTTGTATTTGTGCAGTTGCAAACTATTTGTTTGCTGATAACTGTTTTCAAAGTGTTTATGTACAACTCCATATTGCAAATGTTTCACTTTTTCAGAGGATCAAGAGACTACAGTGTATGCCCATGATTAGGCAATGTTAGCACCTCTTTGCAGAACATATACTTATTGGTATAATTATGGCAGGGCCTCACAGTTCCTCCCTTGTTCTTATCTCTTGCTGTAAGTGATCTAAGTGCCACTACATGGGACAGGGAACCACACTAAGTGGGTAGGTTACACTGGTGCACAAACCAGGACTAAATAAGCAAACAATACTGGTTTTACTTTTCTTAGCAATAAAACCTGAGAGAGGAAAAATTGGTAGTGTTGTAGGAATAAATTGTGTGAGACAACAGTAATTGTGGTGTTCGAGTTGTAGCTCGTAAAATGTGTTGCAGTATATCCTTTTAAGTACAAGTATTATTTACATATCTACAAAATAAATAGGTTAGAATTCAGGATCTGAGGTATAATACCATGACCAAAGATTGATTGTTTGTTTAATTATGTTTTCACATGGATGTTGAGTTGAAAGGGTTTGTAGGATTTAATAAAAGGATTAGACTTCTATATGGAAAATGAGAACATCCACAGTTCCATTAGCTAGGATTTTAAAAAGGATGAAGGATTTAAGCACTCATGCTTCAGGGCATAACCAATCACTTAATTTCTATGAGCAGGTTAAATTTATGATTATTCATTTTGGGGAGTCTTGCTTCTTCCTCAAAAGCAACTGGTACTGGCCATGGCAGGAGACAAGATACTAGGTTGGTCTGATAATGCCCGACATTTTCTTTGAACATTAATACAGAAGCTATTCCCAACTCATTTTCCCAATTTGGTAGTGGTGGGAGGAAGCTGAGTGAAGATTGCAGACCTAAAATGTAGCTTTTTTTATTTTAAAAAGTTGTTTGCCTAAACTTGCATTATATGAAAGTTTGGAGCTTTCCTTTTCCTTAGTCCAGGGGTGGGCAATAAAACTGCATTGGTTGACCAGGGTTAGTCCCTGGTGGGCCGCTGCCGCTATATTTACCTGCACCTCTGCAGGTACAGGTGATCACAACTCCCATTGGCCGGAAACAGCAATCTGCAGCCAATGGGAGCTGTGATCCCCTGTAGCGTGGAGGCCCAGGTGACCCTAACCCTAACCCTAACCCTATGGACTGACTATGCAGTGAAACTACTCTGACACAGCTTTTTCAGGGACTGAGACAAACTGGTTATTGTACAGAGCAGAATGATTCTCAAGATACATGTATGAGGAGATAGTTGAAGAAATATAACAAAACAGATATAATGACTCTACTACAGGCTTTAGAGAAATCCCCATCCACCTTGTTTCAGTAGGCATGCATCTGGATGTAACTAATCTCAGTTTGAACATTTAGGTCTTTACAAAATAACTGCCATTGTTTGTAGTTACTGTTCACAAGACTTTTATATAACTATCTCAGAGGAGGCACAGCAAGAAGTTCATTACCAGAGGGGATGGGAAAATGAACACACGACTGGCAAAAACGGAGACATTTATAAGTGCTATCAGAACTTCACTTTCTTGAGTGCCAAAATGTGCCAAACAAAGGGGGGAAAGTTTTGAAAAAGATAGACCTTAGTATTTCCTTTTATGAGCTGCTCAGTACAAGTTGTGATTCTGGCCACCTAAGGGCAACCCTGAGTCAGTTTTGTTTGAGGAGCTGACCAGGATTACATTTTATAGTTGACATTTTGTATTGCGTGCAAACATAAATCACCAAGTAGGCTTTTATCTACCTAGGCTTCATGATAAAAAGCACTCTCCAGTTTGACCTTCAGAAGGCGCACATGTTCTAACTGATTTTACAATATAAAAGTCACCTTTAAAGTAAGAAAGGGACAAATAGCTGTACAAGAATATATTTAATCTTGTGTTGTATGGGGAGATCACCTATCAGACTGCTATTTTTTCCTTACAAATACTGTGCTTTGGGTATGAAAGTTTTGTTTTTCAAGTCTGTGCATAAAAAATGAACTTTTTAAAAACTCATCTGTTTTATTTATATGCCTTTTCTTCACTGTAGTTCATTTCAGAAGTAGCCTCCAGAAAAACAAAATGTTAGCTTGCCCAAAGGATGCTCATTTAATTTAATATTGATAATTTTTTTGACAGCTAGTAATTTGCTTATTTACAGCTTCTGATTAGACCCTCTAATACTGACGTATTAGACCTCCATCCCATTTGCCACCTTCCTCATATGTTGGATAGGTACTAATAAATGGAATGGACCTGATTGTGAAATCCTAACTCAATGAGGAAGCAACTATATACACAGGCCTCTTGAAATAGCCATACACTGCATTGCTATTTTTTCAAGCATAAACATTTCATATTTTATGTAGCAATATATTAAGGGAAGAGGAGTTAATGGTATGTAATCAGAATTATGCACGCTTTTACCAGATTTAATTGACTAGGGTCCTGGAATGAAAGGGAAGATATGTTTTTCTGATCTGTTAGATTTGTCCCTATGCGATCCTACCAGTTTCATTTATCCATTCCTTTGATCAATTCCTGAATTGAAGTACTACCCTCTCTTTAGGATTATAGTAAGAGGGTCAACTTCTGCATTGGCAGTTGCCTATTGGCATTTCTCAGTGAAAGCATTCAAACTCTGTGCTCTGCAGTCTACACTGTCTTCCAGTTTATTCTGCTGTATTATTGTTGATGAGTTACTTTAAGGTGTTGTGATGGGTTGAATCATAAGGGTCCCCTTGGAATTGTCACCCAGTGTGCTGGTCATGTCACTGAGCCTGCCAACATACCTTCTGGAGTGCCCCATTATCCTGTCCTGTTGGACCAGAAGCTCTGGTCTAACCCCAGCCAAGGCACAGTATTGAGGTAACAGCTCCCAAGCAGAGGAACACAAATACTGAACCAGCTGAGCTCTGGGAGAGTTCAGCTATAGGGCCATTAACAACATGCAGTAATTCAACCTCCCAAAGGGACCAAACCCCCAAATAAATCCATATTATTCCGTCTAAAACTTTTACACAGAGAAAGCTTATAAGGTCAGACCTCTTTAACAATGAGAGATATGCACACTGGTTGTTCTTCCTTCCCCCAGATAACTATTATTTACGCTGGGCTTGATAATAAAACAAAGTATTTTTATTCAGAATAAAAAATAGGATTTAAGTACTTGCAAGTGAAAACAAACAGCTCAAGTTCAGTTACCTTCAAGCCAAGATAAACAAAACACAACAGGTAATTCTAATACACTAAAAAAATTGTTACATGCAAATTCTTACCCTAACAGTGGTTTTAATGTCTTTCATAAGCTAAGCACCCTCCTATCTTAGGCCTAATAGTTACCTCTGTTTACTCTTAAGCTATGTCTACATTACAGGTTTCTTGCACAAGAAGCTTTTTGCGGCAGAGATCTTCCACAAAAACTTCTTGCGCAACAGCGCATCCACACTGCAAAAGTGCATCAAAAAAGTGATGCGCATTTGTGAAAGAGAGCATTCAGGCTGAATGGACTCTCTCTCAAAAGGAAACTCTGATTGCTATTTACAGAATGGCCACCAGGGCACTTGTGGTTTTTTTTTTATTGCCTCTTTTTGCTCAAAAGACTCCTGTTGACCATCCACACACACCTTTTTGTGCAAGAGCTCTTGTGCAAAAAGGAATTATTCCTTGTAGGAGGAATACCTACACTGGAAAAACCCCTCTGTTCTTTTGTTTTACTTGTGCAAAAATGCGCTTAAGATGTGGATGCTCTCCGAGTTTTTGCACAAAAATGGCCATTTTTGCACAAAAATTCTGAACTGTAGACTTAGGCTCAGTATTTCAAGCAGTCATCATGAGTGGTAAGTAACAGGTAGGGCTCCTAGCATCTGATAACCATGTGTATTATTTGATTTCCTGACTTCATATCCATTTTGCCCATGGCGGGAATTCTTTGTGCTCAGTTCAAATTTTTCTCACTTTGAATGCAAAAATACCAGATACAAAATAGATTCCAGCATCAGGTGGCATGGTCACATGTCTTGGTAGGACCAACCACAGTTTGGGATTACAGGACACAAAATCATTCACAGTTTGTTGATTTGATTACCCTGCCATTAAGTTTCTAAAGTATCTGTAATGGCTTTTACTAGAATACCAAGACTAATAAAACAGGTTCCCACTTATATTTCTAACAGCCCATATAAGAAATATACATACTCACAAATAGGATATTCAGATTATCAGATAACTTTTAAAATCACCTGTTATATGACTGGTTTTGCATAAAGTGTCCTTGAATTATGCATATTCACATTCATAAGCCAGTCTTCATAAAGCATAGGGGCATGACAGTTGTTTTTTACCTATTAAGTCCTTAATGTTGTGGGTCCTGAATGCATTCAAAACCCCTCCTCATGTTCTAATTTCACAACATTTGAAATTAATTCAAGTGTTCCAGCAAAAAGCCTCCTTATTTAATAGGAGATTCTAAAATGAAGGGATCGACACATTACCGCTTCCCACCTATTAGGCAGAACTTGAATTTGTTGTCCTTCAGGATATGCGGCATGGTTCATCTATTTGCACAAGCTTTTACCTCATGAATAATATGGAATGAGGATTTTATTGAATCTTCTGGGAATGAAGGACTGTGGCTGAGTCTATTAATTGATGTGGAAGCAATTGATCAATTTCTGTATTGTCATATATTGATTTTATGTGTATTCTTAGAAATCTAATAAACACATTTTATAAATAAAACTAATTAAAAAATTGAATCTTAGAAGTGAATAGTGAGATGTTAAAGGGAAAATGATACCTCCATTTAACTGTAATAGAAAAACTCCACTGCATTCCAATTTTCTCCCACAGAATCTGTACTGCTAGTGAGGATGTATGAGAATGAAAGAACCCAGTTAGGCTACGTCTATATTGGCAAAATTTTGCGCAAATACTCTTCAATGCAAGTTTTTGCGTTAGAGTATTTGAGTAAGAGAGCGTCTACAATGGCAGCTTTTGCGCAAGAGCATCGAGGCCAGTGTAGACGCTGTCTTGCGCAAGAAAGCTACGATGGCCATTTTAAACATTGGGCTTTCTTGCGCAAGAAATTGATGTTGCCTCTCTACACTGGCCTCTTGAACAAGAACAGTTGCGCAAGAGGGCTTATCCCTGAGCTGGAGTGTCAGAGTATTTGTGCAAGAAGCACTGATTTTATACATTAGAAGGTCAGTGTTCTTGTGCAAGTACTTGCGGCCAGTGTAGACAGGTGGCAAGATTTTGCGCAAAAGCAATTGCTTTTGCACAAAATCTTGCCAATGTAGATGTAGCCTTAGAGTATTCTGATCCCATTCTGAGTATGAGAGGCTGCCAACTGTAAATAATATCTGCTCTTCTTGTTATATACTACTAAAACATGACTCTCTTCTCAAACCCTACGCAACCAACACTCCCAGCTATCTCTAGAGTGGTAATGTAGTCAACCAGAGTTGCAAATGAAGCCCGGGATTTGAATTTCCCGGGCTTCATTTGCATCTTGCCGGGTGCCGTCATTTTTAAATGTCCGCTAGTTCGGACTCCGTGCCGCGCGGCTACACACGGCATGAACTAGGTAGTTCGGAGGAGTAACGGTAGTTCGGAGTAGGAAGCCTAGTCTGAACTATCTAGTTCGTGCCGCGTGTAGCCGCGGGGCACGGAGTCCGAACTAGCGGACATTTAAAAATGACAGCACCCGGCAAGATGCAAATGAAGCCTGGGAAATTCAAATCCCGGACTTCATTTGCAACTCCGGTTGACTACATTACCACCCTAGTTTGAACTAGGGTGGTAGTGTAGACATACCCTGAGATACTACTTACTTCCTAAGGAAACTACAAAACATAGATATCTTCCCTGATAACACCATTCTTGTTACCATGGATGTAGAAGCTCTCTACGTCAACATTCCACATGAAGAGAGATTACAAGCAATTAGAAACACTATCCCAGAGGATACCACTGCCAGTCTGGTAGCAGACCTATGTAACTTTGTTCTCACCCACAATTATTTCCAATTAGGGGACAACTTATACCTCAAGATCAGCGGCACAGCCATGGGTATCCACATGGCCCCAATGTACGCTAACCTCTTTATGGCTGACTTAGAACAACGTTTCCTGTCCCCTTTTACATCTTCTCTACGTACACTATATCAATGCCATCTTTATGATCTGGACCCATGGCCAAGAAACTCTGGATGCACCAACCTACACCCAACCATCAATCTCAGCCTGGACCACTCTACACAAGAGATCCATTTCCTGGCCACCACAGTACAAATCACCAATGGTAAATTAGATACCACTCTCTACAGAAAACCCACTGACTCCTACAGTTACTTACATGCCTCCAGCTTCCATCCAGGACACACCATATGATCCATCATTTATAGCCAAGCCTTTAGATACAATCGCATCTGCTCTAATCCCACTGACAGAGACCAGAAACCTTAGGATCTCTACCAAGCATTTATAAACCTCAATTACCCACCTGGAGAAAACAAAAACAAATTGAAAGAGCCAGACGAGTACCCAGAAATCATCTACTTCAAGACAGACCCAAGAAAACCAACAATAGAACACCACTTGCCATCACCGATAGCCCCCAATTTAAACCCGTCCAACACATTATCAATAAACTACAACCGATACTGGAACAGGATACTACCCTCTGAGAGGCTCTGGGAGACAGACCAAATTCTCTGGTGCAGAATCAGTCAGGCCCCAAGGCTACCAGACTAGAGAGGTTCAAGCTGTAGGTATTTTGGGTTCAACATATTACACATTTACTCTTTAGTTACTTCCAAAAACCCAGGTCAGGATCAGGCGGCCAAGAGTATGGAACTGTGTACAAACAAACAGTTACACATGCATATTGTATGTAAAAAGATAACATATGGTTCCCATGAGGCTGTTAAATGTGAAGATAAATTTCTCCTTTACATTGTTTGCATTATCTTTTGGTCAGGAACTTGGCTTGCTCACAGCACAATTATTGTATTTTTGTTTGTGTCATGGACATTTTTCAGAAAGGTGTTCTTTAGCAAAGCTACTTCATTAGCGGAGACCCCTGCTAGTAATACTGTACTAATCAGATCTCCCACAAAGTGGGGAAATCAACATAAATGCTCAAAGTGATTATAACTTGAATGGATCTCAACAGAGGGGAAAAAGACTACAGTCAATTTGATTAATCTTTTTTTCTTCCCTTTTTTTAGCTGTATATAGCTGTTCTATTTAGTGTTAATCATGTTATGCAAACAAAAGCAATGATATCCCTTTATCTTTTTGATAGAAAGAACATAGATTGTTCACAGCTATTAGGGGAATGAGGCTTATACTAGACATCTGAGGTAAAGAAATTTATTCGGAACCATTTTTAGAAAAAAAGGTGATATGATTATATCATATTTGATCATGAATAAATATACATGTATAGAAATCCATACAAGTAATCTAAATAAATTAGTCTCTACCTGTTGGAATCATCCACTAGGGGAATTAGGGTTAATCGATTGCCTGATAAATTGTGTAAGACATTTCAAATTTCATATTGAATTAAAGATAAGTACTTGCAAACTGAAAATTCACACCATTGGTTCAGGGAGCTAAGTGTTCAAACTATTTCTGTTGATATAAATTTCTTCCTTATTTTTTAACCATAAATAGTATTTTGAATTGGTTTTATTTGAGAGGGTTAGTGCTTTGGAACTTAATACAGTGCTACACTTCTGCTTCTGATTATTATTACAATTATTTTTAACCATCGGAAAAGTAGATTGATTTGGCCATTAATGGTTCTGGTATTTGTACATATGCTTTTGATTTCAGTGAGGTGAATTATAGGGAAAGGGGGGAAATAAATAAATCACCTCTTTTATTAATAATATATGTTAAGCAAATATTGGAGAATGTCATTAGGCAGTGAATTTCAAATGAGTAAATGTAAAAATTCACATTAAAACCTGACTGAAAGAATTAAAACTCATTCAGCTAAGGAACAAAAGGATAGGATCCTAAAGATCCAATTTGAAACAACTTAGTTTATGGCATACAGAACACTCTCATACAACAGATGAAGAATTATTCGCTTATTTTATTTATGTATAATTTGTATTACCATAGCAACTAGGAGCTCTGTCCTGGATCAGAACTCCTTTGTCTTTGGCACTGTATTTGGGTTGCTTCCCTTCTAATTTATGGTAACTGGATCCTTGAGGTCATGGCCCATGTCCTACCTTTCCCCCCTAAGGCCCACCCCATTCTGTTTCTTCTCCCACAAGATCCTGTCCCCATCACTCACTTTTCTTTCCACCTCCCATTGTCACTCACTGGACTGTTTCAAGAAGCCTGCCTGCAGGTAAGAGATGACCTGGGCTGAACCAGGTTGATGATCTAGCACCTCCCCACACCCCCACAGGAACCAGACGTTTGGTCAGGGTGCCAGTTAGAGTTTCCTGGCCCCTTTGCAATTGAACTTTCAGTAGAAACCTGGGCACTTGGCAATCCTAAATGGCACCCAGACACAGAAGCCAAAAGACCAACTATCTGGGTAAAACCTGGACAGGTGGCAACTCTGCACTGCAAAAACACAGAATTTGGAGAATCCCCGCTTCATAAGTTTTGCCGTGAATATTTCTGAACTATAAGCAAAATTAAGAAAACTACTATGTTTGCAGACAAGACAGAATTTGTTGCCGTGTAGTGTTTCTTTTTATTGCATAGCTGTCACTGTTTTTATTTTTCCATTCCTGTTCTTCCAAAAAGGAATGTTATTTGTTGTTTCCCTAAAATATATTTGCCAAAACCTAGTTCAGAGTGTTTGAAAACCAAAAATAATGGAGCCAAACTATGTTTATTGTTTTGTTCTTCTCAAGAGTTTGTAGATGATCTGATATGGTCTTAAAATAACCTTGGTCAATTCTAAAGAAGTTAACTTTCTTGTAGTCAGTTTTGACTCTGGCAGTTCTGAAATTCATGTTTAAGAGTCTTAGATGGTTTTGCATAATCTAAGTGAAACATATTTTGCTGTCAATTAAGGAATCTCAATGTATGTACATCTATAATTTCTGCTAGTGTTACTGTCACCATTACTTTTTGCATTAAGTTTTAGATGCATACCAGGATGTATATAAAGTCTGGGCTTTCAGCTCACACACAATAGGTCTATGTCTACACTAGCGCAATCTTGCGCCAGAGCTATGCAAATGAGGCTAAGCGTGGAATATCGCTGATCCTCATTTGCATATATAATGAGCCACCATTTTTGCGGAAGAGGCTCTTGCGCAAGAAGGAGCTGTCTATACAGACCCTCCTTGCGCAAGAAAAAACCCTCTTGCGCAATGCCGCTACGCTGATTATTTTCAGGAATAACGGCATTGTGCAAGAGGGTCTTTCTTGTGCAAGAAGGGGCCGTGTAGACAGCTCCTTTTTGCGCAAGAGCCTCTTCCGCAAAAATGGTGGCTCATTATATATGCAAATGAGGCTCAGCGATATTCCACACTTAGCCTCATTTGGATAGCTCTGGCTCAAGATCGCGCCAGTGTAGACATAGCCTAGGTGTCATTCACAATTTTCTGTCTTCTCTGCAGGAGTTCTCATCTTAACTTAGCTAAGAGAGACAAGGCACTGAAGTTTGTGATGGATCTGGTCCCCATTTAGTGTAAATGTATCATTCAGCCGCACAGTTAACTGCACAAGAATGGGGTGTGAGTGAACATACAAATATAACTCAGAAATTGTAATAAAGCCTGGTACTCTTATAAAAAATTGTATTGGAACTTTAATGTCCACACTGCATCTTGCTTTGGAAAGACATACACATGTATAAACTGGCATGTACTCAATTCCTTTTACTTGAATGGATAAATACCTGAGCTGGTCATGCAACAGTCTGTGTTTCCTGGAAGCCCAGATACTCTATAACGTAATGCTGGCTCTACCATATATTCTTAATAATCTGGAGAAACGTATTGAGTTATATACTGTTGAATAGTGAGGCATAGTTAAAAACAAAATATCTTTCTGTATCTAATATCTATGTTGGCCGTAAGGTGGCAGTGTAGCAACTATTTTTAAACAACAAAAAAGTGGGACTTCACTGATCATGGAAATATCATTCCTACGTTCTTGTCTAATGATATATGACCATTATATGGCACCATTCTCTATATTTAAGGAAAACTTTTTTAAAGTAAACATAAAACAATCAAAGTAACTACAAAGAGGCAGAAATTTAGAAAACTAAAAGTTTATTTGCCAACACCTGAGACTTTCCAGTAAGATATAGAGAAAATAGGTAAAGATGTTCAATATGCAGTCCCCATCACCATTAATCATAAGCCGGATGTCACTTACATTGTGAATATGATGATAGAAGTCTAAGATAGAGCAAAAAAAAAGTTTGCCCTTTCTTCAACAATGTGAAAATATAATCCTCTGTAAAACATTAGAAAGGAAATCTCTCTCTCTCTCTCTCTCTATATATATATATAGTCCCATTGTTTTGAAGTTGTTTTAAATAATGAGAGCATGTGTGTGTGTATCTGCATGTGTGGGTACATTTGTGCATAATCTTCAAGATAACATGTCTAAATTGCCCAACCCATCTTGGCTCCATGCATCTGATATTAGGAAGAACGGACACAGAAAAATATGGATTCTTTACCCATTTATCTTGTTTATTATTCCAGCAACCTCTGCAAAATATGGAATGCATCCTCAAAACAGAAACCAATGAGGATATCACCCCACCCAACATCCTCTTTTTTTCAGTGTGTCTAATGAAATTTCTGCAGGGGATATCAATCTGTCTGTCTAAACAAAACCAATCAGCTATTCCATAATATTCTGCAAATATAGAAGGATAGTGGATGAATGACATAAATGCCAAATGTGCAACTTTGTTACAGAACATGTATCCTTATGAAATCTCTGAAGGGCTAATTATACTTCTAAATAATAAATATTTAATGTGAGGCCATATTTGCAAACATCCGAGTCCCATGGCACCATGAACTCCCCTGGACTTCAGCTAGAGCTGAGAGCACTTACAACACCCTGCAAGCTTAGATCCTTAAGTAGTAAATAAAAATGGCAACAAGTTTACTTTAAAAATTAAATTAAATACAGGCACTCCCCGGGTTCCGTACAAGATAGGGACTGTAGGTTTGTTCTTAAGTTGAATTTGTATGTAAGTCGGAACTGGTACATATTGTAGGGGAAACTCTAGCCAAACATTTCTCCAGAGCTCAGTTTTATTCTCCCACACCTCACTTCCCTCAGTCCTTTATTCTCAAGCTGAGGTGTCTGCTGAGAAAAGCCGCTCTGCGTCTCCCTGGTCTGCTGGCGGGGGGGGGGGGGGGAGGAGGGGGCGGGTAGCTTCACGTCTCCCTGGTCTGCTGGGGGGAAGCAGCCAGTGTGGGGTTGCCTCTCCCAGTTTGTAAGTAGGGATCTGATGTAAGTCGTATCCATGTAACCCGGGGACTGCCTCTATACTATTTCCACTCTTACTAACAAATAAACAATCAGCATTCATTTTGCATTTTTACAGTTTATATGCAGTTGTAACATTTAACATCTATTTTAGTCACACATTTGAAGTGGATTTTAAAAAAAATATTGTTTTGAGGAAGGAGCCTTACCTATTTTACCCACTTCCCATGCATCTGACGAAGTGGGTCTTTGCCCACGAAAGCTTATGCTCCTACACTTCAGTTAGTCTATAAGGTGCCACAGGACTCCTCATCGCTTCTGCAGATTCAGACTAACACGGCTACCCCTCTGATACTTTACCTATTTTAGTTTACTCCAGCATTTGTATAGAAACTGTAGACTAGTTTCTGTATCTCCATTGCCAATGGATTATTTAATATTCCTTCCTGAATTTATCTACATTAGTTTTTCTTGTGATTGATGCAATAGATTTCCATTCATTTTTAAAATAATTGATTGCAGACATCATGTTAAAAAGAATGTTATTCCTTTGGGTCCACGCAGCTAGCCAAAAATAGTTCTGTTTAGGAAAATAAATTAGTAACAGCTAGGTATTTCTTAGATAAAGTTTTGTGCTTTTTCAGAGAATGTACACATCCTGTGTTCCTGAGTGTAGTAAATGGCTTCTTGTACTTGAATCACCAAGGAGACTCCTTTCATCCTGCATTCCTCACCCAAAAACTTGTCCCTGGGTTTCTTCCATGGTCAGCCATCATGCTTTCAACTACACCTTCAGACTTTCTCTTCATCTCTCCCAGTTTTTGGTCTGGTCTGCCTTTCCATATAGATGCACTCCTATCCAAAATAGTCCTTAGCAATACTTGTTGGCTTTCCACAGGCAAGACAATCATGATTTATTGGTGGGTATTACTTTTTGCCTGAAAATTTCCCTCCAAAGTAGTTGAATGAAGCAAGGCCCCTGCACTCAACTCAATGACATTTCAGTTTGAATCAGTAATTTTTGAGAACCACAACTCATCAGCTCCCAGCTTCCAGCGAATGTTCTAGGTATCATGAAAGTCAGCACCACACAGAGTACCCATTTAGTCAGTATGGATGCGAAAGTAAGGAAATAATCTCAGGGCTGGGATTAGGGTTAAATTAGTGCCAGGAGCTGATATGGAGATTCTATTTAGAGTTTGGCTAACAAAGAGCTTCCTCTCCCTGTAGCATCAGATAGACAATCTGTGCGTCAAATTTTAGCTGAAGACAGGCTGCTGGAAACCACTCTTCTCCCTCCCCTATCCTGGCCAGCTCCTTGCCCATTTTCTCTGGGCTGTGCCCTCTACCATCTGGGTCTCTACTGCCAGTGAGACCCATCCATCTTGGTATCTTACCTTTTGCACTCCAGCCAGGCCATTATCTCCTCTCTCTGTAATCTGAGTCCCATATGGTCACTGAGAATATAGGGTAGATGGCTCAGAATTGTGCGGGGTGAGGACTTCTACCTACATAAGCAATGACATATGTAACCCTCTAGCATTAGATCAGAACAAAGGTATATCTTTAGTCATTTTCCCCTAAAGTTTCCTCAATTTCTTCTTCCTCTTTCATCCTTTTCTCTTAGGCTTTAACCTTTTTATACTGTTTCATCTATTCTGCCTTTCACTTTATCTACTTCAGATCTCCTCTCATGTGTTTCTTTTGAGTCTTCCTTTTATTGCTTTGTTCTTTATTTAGCTTCAGACTTTTCTTCAAGAGGAACTATACTGCCACTAGAAGAAAGAGACAGTGAAACAAGTGGCATAACAAAAAGAAATGGCTGGAGGTGGAGGGAGGAAAAAAAAACCTATAAACCTGAGCTGTTTACTTGGCTTTGGAGAGCTTTTTGGCTTAGTCCTTTAAAGATTCAACTTTAAAAGCTCCATGCTTTGAGTATTCCTGATCCTTCTCTGTTTCCTATCATCCACATGAAAACAAAAAGGAAAGTGTGGTAATGCAAGGGCAATGGAAAATTTTGCTCCAATTAAGGAGGAACATGTCTTACCATCTATCTCCTGGGGGAAAAAATTAAAGAAAAAGTCAAGGAAAATGTGCCTTTCTGATGCAGTGGCCAAAGAAACCAGATCTTAAGAAGGCAAATCTCCATTTTCTAACACCACCCTCCACCCCACAATAGAACTCTGGTGACCTATTTATAATACACACACGATGAGAGTGGAAAGAAAATTAGTTCGGTCAAGAAGTGCCATGATAGCAATGATTAGGGCAAGGTTCTGAGAATCTGAAATCCCTCTTGCCTTTCTCCCTATCCAAATTGCGAATAATAAACTTTTTTTCCTACTGTAACTTTTCTTCCATGTAGAGTTGGCAACAACAAGGGCTACATTCAGTATCTTAGGAGTTCCTCTTAGTATGAAACGGAACCAGTTCTAGACCCCACAAAGTAATCTGAGAAAATTTAATGCCCTTCCTAGGCACCTCAAAAAGGCAATGCTTCCCCATATACAAGCACTGAATCTGGCTATAACAAAAGAGAACTATTATTAAAAAAGAAAAGGAATCAAGCATCAGTTTGGGACAATTCCACAGCCATGTTAAAAAGCATGTGACCATAAGCAAACCGGGATTGGGCAGTGTGCTTTGCCTCAGTTTCTCATCTTGCCATGTGTAAGTCCAACAAACCTTCTTTTAAACCATTACCAGTATTACAAGTAAGGTGGTTTGCTCCAGTAGGCCATACCACCAAGCTATTTTTAGCTGATACAGCAACAGAATAAAACATGAGGAGCCCCTCACATCTCTTCTCAGGCCCCCCCTGCCCTTCTACGAAATTGTTGGGTCTGTGGACAGGGCTGGGAGTTCTGCTCCTCCCCATACCCCTGCTATCAGCTCCTCCGCCTCCAGCCACAGCAGAAGAAACAGCTCTGTAGAAAGTCAGAGAGAGGGATTAGAAATTCTGTGGAAAGAGGCAGCAGGGAAAGAGCAAAACTCCTAGCCCCACTCCGTTTCTCTATGAAGCTGTGTCTCTATAGGGCTGGGGAGGTGGGGCTGGAAGTTCTGCTCTTTCCTCACTGCCTAGTCCAGTGGGAAAAGGAGCATGACTCTCTGCCGGTGCTGTGCACAGACGTGCCAGCTCTATGCAGGCTTTCCCCTCTGGCTCTTTTCCCTTCCATCTGCTGTACTGCCCAGCGCCTCCCTCCTTCCAGGTAACATGGAACGGGGAGGGGAGGTGTTGGGAAAGAGAATAATGTGGGGATCCTAGTGTGGGGGTAGGGTAGTCACGTGGGGCCACCTGTGGCTCTCCCCCTCCCATATCAGCAATAACTTTTTTTTCCTTGCACTGCTGCACATTCTGCTTCCTCCTTCCGGTGTACCCCACTCAGAGCTGACTGTCCTTGGTTATCAAAGATCCACAGTTCAGAGGTACATTCATAGGAGTTCACCTCCAACCCCTGGGGGGAGTGGGGAGAAGGGATGAAAGCAATGCCTCTGCTGTTTCAACTGACTCACAACTGCTGTTGCTTGCTGCCAATGGCCACTGTTTCTTTGCTACTTGTAGCCGCTGCAGCTTGCTCCTCCTATGGCATAACTTTCGGAGGTTCTGCCAATTTACCCAGCTCTCAGTGATTTCAGCAAGCAATAGGTAACCTCCTAACCAGCATAGTCTGTGTTATCTTCCGTTTTCCCACATAAGGCATAAAGCTTAGCCCCTAGACCAGTTCAAGAGTGATGTCAGCTCCTGAATCACCTAGTAGAAACCCCTTCAATCAGGGCATGCTAAGCCTAGTTCTCCTGCCCTTTACTTGTACAACCAAATTAACATTTCCATCATCTCTGCATTCAAATACCAGAGTGGTTTGTGACCCAAAACCAGTCAAAAATTGTCATTTTTGCAAAACAGCTTCACCTGCTGCACACCTAGGCAGAGTAGGTGTGTCTGTTCAAACACAGGCTGCTCCTGAAGTCAGTTTCACCCAGTTTATCACTGGGTGTAAGGGGAGCTTTCATGCTACGTAACATCTTTCCATCTCAGATGCTGATGTTGGAAGTCTTGTCTGCCTCTCCTACATTTCATTTCATGGCATATCAATAAAGCAAAAGGTCATAGATTGGGCAACATTCCTTTTTGATGTCAGGTTATTAAAGACTACAGAATGACACCATGGAAGAATTAGGCCTAGCATTTGTAGTCAAGGCACAGATTCCATAAGTGTCTGAGCTAGTTTAATTAATGATCTCAGACTATTTTTGTTTTTCATAGAGAACTATCTGCTCTCAGATTCTGTCCCTTTCCTTGAACCTCAGTTCAGATTTTCTGATATCCTCTTATTTGTGCAGAAGTCATAACTTCATAGCTATGGAAATAAGAGGAAAGGAATGAGCCTCTGATAATTCATTTTTCAGCATCACAAATGCAGTTTCCCCCACATACCAAAATATACTATTCTATTATGAATGTACTGGAATAGGTAAATCAAATGACAGTCTGAATATTATTAATCAGTGAGCTTGCCTCCCTTCTTCCTGCCCATATTAACATTGTTTAATTGTTTGTTTTCCTAGCCCCATGTTAGTAGTATATCAGAGTTAGGCTAGCCACTATGTGAATTTTGAGTCCCCAGCAATCGAGCTTCCCTTTTTTGTAAGCCCCTTCACCCTTTTTTGTGATTGCTCAATCACTCTCTGTGCTTTCAAGGGGGAAGGGAGATAGTGAAGCACCAATACATGGTTGGTATTCCCCAGCATTCCTTACCCAGACCTCCAGTTGCAAGGATGTAAAGAAACTGCTTTCCTCACCACTTAAAGGATCCATTTTCTCCTGTCCATAACATGTTCTGGCTTCCCTTTCCTATATTTTAAGGGTAAACTCAGAGGTCTTTCACTTCTACAGGGAGAGCTTGCAGGCCCCATCTCGGCTTTTCATGACAAATCTCTCTGAATTTCTCACAAACAAGTTCTTTGAAGTGCCGACAAAATAGGTCGACCCACTTCAACTACTCTCTTCAAGAGAGCAACTAAGTAGTCTGTCTCCCCACTCTGCAGCATCACTGATTTAGAGACATTTCTGCTGACTCTTTAGTTCTGGGGATAAGATTAAAGAAGATTATAAGAATTGTTATTCTTCCTCAAATCAATGACCATCTAGCTCAGTATCCTGTCTTATGACAATGGCCAATGCCAGATGTCTCATGGGGAATGAATGGAATAGGGAAATTAATCAAGTGTTCCATTTCCCGTCTTCCAGTCCTATCTTCAGTCAGTTGTTAGTTTAGGGACACTGAGAGCAAAGGGCTTTTGCCTATTTTTTTTTCAGTCTAAAACAGTCATCAGCCCTAGAGTTAAGGGACCAGCAGCAGATATTTCTCAGGTCCTACTGCTGCAGGATTGGGGCATCATGAACCTTGGTGAAGATGGTTCCAACAGGATTTGTGGTAGGGAGACTAGACTTGCTTTGTCAGCATTCCATAAGAGCAGTAAGCTGACTGGTCTGATCACTCCTCAACAATGCTCCCTGTAAGCTGAGTTCTTGAGCAGCTGCCTACAAGAGATTCATATGCCACCCAGATGATTAGCAGAATGCTCACTGCATCCCACAACCATCAGCATGTGTTTCTACTGGTGGTGCACATCTGCACATGCATTGGTGCACATAACAAAATATTTTCTGCACATGGATGGGAAAAATTAGAGGAAACATGGCTCCATCTTCTTCTTTCTTCAACTGCTTTGGTATGGTTCATCACTTAACATCCAGGCTGCATCTACACTGCACAAGAGAGCATCTATACTAGCATGTGCCTTTTGCACAAAAGCATCTGTGCCAGTGTAGACACTCTCTTACGCAAGAAAGCTCCAATGGACATTTTAGCCATCGGGCTTTCTTGCACAAGAAATCAACTTGGCTGTCTACACTGGTCCTCTTGAGCAAGAATACTGGGCTTATCCCTGAGCGGGAGCGTCGGAGTATTTACGCAAGAACCACTGATTTTGTACAGTACAAAGTCAGTGTTCTTGCGCAAATACTCGTGGCCAGTGTAGACAGGCGGCAAGATTTTGCACAAAAGCAACCACTTTTGCATAAAATCTTGCCAGTCTAGATGCAGCCCAAAAGACATAAAGTAGTCTTCTCAATAAAAGCATCTGTCTGCACTTAAAAGACTAGAGTGTCACAGCTGCACCACTGAAGCGCTTCAGTGTAAACACTACGGGGTACGTCTAGACTACAGACTTTTGTCGACAGAAGTTTTAGACAGAAGTCTAAAAATAAAAAAGGAGTCATATAAAAAATGGAAAATAGGACAAATTACAAAGGATGAATATAAGCAAATAGCACAGGAATGCGGGGGCAAGATTAGAAAGGCAAAGGCACAGAATGAGCTCAAACTAGCTACAGGAATAAAGGGAAACAAGAAGACATTTTATAAATACATTAGAAGCAAGAGGAAGACCAAGGAGAGGGTAGGCCCACTGGTCAGTGAAGAGGAAGAAACAGTAACAGGAAACTTGGAAATGGCAGAGATGCTTGATGACTTCTTTGTTTCGGTTTTCACCGAGAAGTCTGAAGGAACGCCTAACATAGTGAATGCTAGTGGGAAGGGGGTAGTTTTAGAAGGTAAAATTAAAAAAGAACAAGTTAAAAATCACCTAGAAAAGTTAGATGCCTGCAAGTCACCAGGGCCTGATTAAATGCATCCTAGAATACTCAAGGAGCTGATAGAGGAGGTATCTGAGCCTCTAGCTATCATCTTTGGAAAATCATGGGAGACAGGAGAGATTCCAGAGGACTGGAAAAGGGTAAATATAGTGCCCATCTATAAAAAGGGAACTAAGAACAACCCAGGAAACTACAGACCAGTTAGCTTAACTTCTGTGCCAGGGAAGATAATAGAGCAAGTAATTAAGGAAATCGTCTGTAAACACTTGGAAAGTGGCAAGATGATAGGGAACAGCCAGCATAGATTTGTAAAGAACAAATCATGTCAAACCAATCTGATAGCTTTCTTTAATAGGATAATGAGTCTTGTGGATAAGGGAGAAGCGGTGGATGTGGTATACCTAGACTTTAGTAAGGCGTTTGTTACCGTCTCACATTATATTCTTATCAATAAACTAAGTAAATACAACTTAGATGGGGCTACTATCAGGTGGGTGCATAACTGGCTGGATAACCGTACTCAGAGAGTAGTTATTAATGGCTCACAATCCTGCTGAAAAGGCATAACAAATGGGATTCCGCAGGGGTCTGTTTTGGGACCGGCTCTATTCAATATCTTCATCAACGATTTAGATATTGGTATAGAAAGTACGCTTATTAAGTTTGCAGATGATACCAAGCTGGGAGGGATTGTGACTAATCTGGAGGATAGGGTCATAATTCAAAATGACCTGGACAAATTGGAGAAATGGTCTGAGATAAATAGGATGAAGTTTAATAAAGACAAAGGCAAAGTGCTCCACTTAGGAAGGAACAATCAGTTTCACACATACAGAATGGGAAGCGACAGTCTGGGAAGGAGTACAGCAGAAAGGGATCTAGGGGTTATAGTGGACCACAAGTTAAATATGAGTCAGCAGTGTGATGCTGTTGCAAAGAAAGCAAACATGATTCTGGGATGCACTAACAGGTGTGTTGTGAGCAAGAGGATATTCATCCAACCCTGAAGTCTGCTGGTCAGAGTCATTATTTCCATGTGCACCAGAAAGACAGTTTTCAATCTAAGGAAATGAATTACAGCAGCTAAATCAAACTGTAAAGGACCTCTATTATTTTGCTCTTTTGACATTTTCTTTAATACGTGTTGAACAAGTGTAAACATTAAAAACAACAGAAATCATCTCCACTGTGAATATAATGTAGATGCTGAGAAGTGGTTTACTTTTATGACCAGGACACCTTATTATGCTTCAGTGGACTAAAGGCCATGAGCACATTATCATCATCTAAGGTAATCACACTGAATTTTAATTTTGTTGTGGGACGTCAATTTGGAATATTATGGCCACCAAGCACATGTTTTGCCTGAGCAGGCTTATTCTTATGATACTATTATTTAACATACTGTTTCACAGGAGCAAATTAAGTGTAAGCATTTATCTCTCTGGATCCTTGAGAATCTGATGATGCGTCCTGGGACTATGCACAAACTAACAGCACATGGACAGCAATATATCACACAGCCCATTTTAAATTTCTTTTAAAATATATAAATAATCCTTGGTAGATTAAAAAAAGGCAAAGATTTGTTAATTTGTTTTTAAATTGACTGTCACCGGCATGTGTGTTTGCAAAATTCCAAAAGGTTCATTTAAGTGCCCCCTGTTCTGGTTACCCACAACCCAGCAAGGTAGACTTTGCATGCTGCTTCTGTTCCCCTGCCTGTTAAAATGAGCAGGAAAGGGCAGAAGATGGACAGAACTTTGACTCAGCACACTAACACCAAAGTGCTGTCTAGAAAATCTGAGTGGGCAATAGAAGGTAAAATATCAGTTCCAGGGTGCTGCGCTTCCCCCCATGGAGCAAGAGGGAAGAGGGCATCAGACTGAGATTTTAAATCATAATTTCATCCTTATTTTGTTCTTGGGGAAACAATGAGGAGTCCTGTGGCACCTTAAAGACCAACAGATTTATTTGGACAGAAGCTTTTATGGGTAAAAAACACTTTGTCAGATGCATACCTTAAATGTGTTAGTCTTTAAGGTGCCACAGGACTCCTTGATGTTTTTGAAGATACAGACTAACATGGGTACCCCTCTGAGACTTGCATTTTGCTCTTGGGTCAGTGTTATTATGTGTGTCCCTTATTCAGGGCACAATGCAAGTTGCCAATCTAGTCCAAAAATATCCTGTGATTAGTTTAGTATAGATTGGCTGTTGAACTTTGATCTTAGAAAAGCACCATTGGGAAGAGGGTGGTGAAGGGGAGGGTATTTCATTTTTCATGTAGGTGACTAATCTACACGAAAGATCAGAGACTATTTTACTGAACCACAGCTAAAACGGTTAGGAAACATGACATATTTAGAAAAGGATGGAGGAACTGGACATGTCTAGTTTACTTGGATAATGTGTATACTTTTTTCCAGTGTTCCAAACACAGCAAGGTTAATAATAGATGATCCTCTCTGCTTCTTTCCTTTTCCTTTACTGGCAGATGTTTCTAGTACTGCCAGATTTTACCCTAATGATTTTCTTTCTTTCTACCACCCTCTTGCTCTGCTTTCTGTATTAAAAAAAAATAGATTCACCCCACAGCCTCTGTACTGAGTTGGCTAATCATAAAGTCAAAATAATTAGCTACAAATCAGGAATACTCATAGCAGTAGTTTTGATGAGTTAAAAGAAGTATAAACGGTGTTGAATATGTATAAACCATTTGTTCAATAATTAACCAAAGTGTTTCTTTGTCTATATAGCTGGAAGTCTTGCAGTAAAGGGGGTTGGGAGGACTAGCCACATGTGGCCATTTGGCCAGTTGAGTGTGGCTACTTGGCTGGAACAATGTCTCTAATTAGCCAGTCGAGTGTGGCTACTTTGCTATAACAATAGCCACTATAGGGGCTACTGCTTCAGAACTGGTTGGACACCACAGCTGGTGATGTTCCTGTCATGTAGCAGGGAGTGGGACAAAGTAGTTTGGGAATAATGTTATCCCAATTTTCTATTTATATCTTAAACAACCACGACGAACTAAATTCTCAAACAGGAAAACTGCCCATAGCTAATCTACAAAAGCATATGCTCCTTTCATTGTTACCCTGGTTCTTTCTCCTCTCGTATTTGTTACAACAAATCTGTACAATGGATTAATTTAGGGTTTGATTCTGCAAACTTTGCTCATGTTGTGTAGTACCTTATTTTATGAGGGGCCCCATTGATTTAAATAGGACTACTCACAAAGAATAGGACTACTCTGCATGTGTGAGGGTGATGTGTAGATTCTAAAATCTTTAGAATAAGGTCTGAGTCTTCCCATATGTTCATACAGTGCTTGGAACAATAGAGGAGACATCTATTACAGGATGGTGTCATAGATATTATTAGAATAAGGACTATTATTATTATTATTTATGTTCAATGTTATGTATTAAAAGAAAGTGACTTCAGCATTGGTAATACTCAGAGCTAAAAAAAAAAAATTGGAAGGAGGTCATTGATTCCAACCCTCTGCCCAAAGCAGGACTAACCCCAGCTTTATCATCCCAGCCAGGGGACTTTAAAACCTTTAGGGATGGAGATTCTACCACCTTCCTAGTAACCCATTCCAGTGCTTCACCACCCTCCTAATCAAATAGTTTTTCCTAATATCCAGCCTAGACCTCCCCTGCTGCAACTTGAGACCATTAGTCCTTGTACTGCCATTGTCACTAGCCATTCTTCATCCCCTTTGAAATCCCTCCTTCAAATAGTTGAAGGTTGATATCAAATCTCCCCCCATTCTTCTCTTCTGTAGACTAAATAAGCCCAAATACCTCAGCCTCTCCTTGTAAGTCAAGTGCTCCAGACCCCTAACTATTCTCATTGCCCTCCGCTGGATCCTTTCCAATGCACCCACAGCCTTTCTGTAATGGGGGCCCCAGAACTGGATGGAATACTCCAGATGTGTCATCACCAGTGCCAAATGAAGAGGAATAATCACTTCTCTAGATCTGCTGGCAATGCTTCTCCTAATGCAACCTAATATACCATTAGCCTTCTTGGCTACAAGGGCGCACAGTTGACTCATATCCAGCTCTCATACACTGTAATCCCCAGGGTTTTTTCTGTTGAACTGTTGTTCAGTCAGTCAGTTCCCAGCCTGTAACAGTGCTTGGGATTCTTCTGTCCCAAGTGTAAGACTGTACTTGTCCTTGTTAAACCATCAGATTTCTTTTGCTCAAACCTCCAATATGTCTAGGTCACTCTGAACCCTATCCCTACTCGCCGATGTATCTACCACTCCCCCTAGCTTAGTATCACCTGCGAACTTGCTGAGGGTGCAATCCATCCCCTCATCCAGGTTATTAATAAAGATGTTGAACACAACCAGCTCCAAAACCGACTGTTGGTGCACTCCGCTTGATGCCAACTGCCAGACAGACGTTGAGCCATTGATCACGACCCATTGAGCCCAACAATCTAGCCAGTTTTCTATCCACCTTCCAGTGCATATGTGCAATCCATACTTTCTTAGCTTGCTGACAAGAATAATGTGGAGGACCCTATCAAAAGCTCTGCTAAAGTCAAGGTGTTTCATGTCCACCACCTGCCCCATGTCCACAGAGCCAGTTACCTCATCATAAAAGGCAATCAGACAAATGCTACTTCTATTGTGAGTCTTGCTCTGCGCCAAAATGTGCATTAATGGGTGTTCACTAATGATAGTGTATAGTTTAACAGGGAGAAAAGCTGTGTACAGACTACTTTAGAATTCAATATTAACAGGGCCTTTGTTCTTGAAGATAAACCTGAAAACAGATCAACATTAAACCTACTTCCATTCACTTTTTAAATGTTCTTAAAATGTCTCTGTCCCAGCACATTTACAAAATTTTGCACCCTCACAGAACAGTATATTTTAGGCTACCTCTACATTTACACCTGGATTTACTAGGATCTTGTAATGAGATCCCAAGGCTAAACTGGTGACATCAGTAATTTCTATCATTGTTGATTATCCTGTCATAAACACAGAAGGATGACACATTCTAGGATTTACTGACTGTACATGAAATTTTACCTTAAATTAGAATTATCTGCAATAACAGCAACTGAATCTCACAAATATAATGTAGGTATATTTTTCATAAATATGCCTTTTAAGAAAAGAATAACTTACATATTTTTAAGTGAAAAGTCTCCTGTATATTCTCACTATAAACCTCATAGTGATTAAGGTTTTAATGCATAAGTGATCACACTGATTTTAATGGGACTTTCAAAATACAGCTCATAATTTAGTGCAAATCACATTTATGCGAATAGTAATTTCTATAAGATTCTGAATCACTTATCTGTATCTCTTATTTTTACATAAAATGCTAATTAACAGGTGTCTGTTCACAAACACCAACCTTTAAACTTAAATTAGCTCACAAATTCATTTAAAATTAAATACCATACCATACTAGCCCCTAACTAAAATGAAAGACTTTTTACACTATAAAAATTAGTAGTCCTTATTTTTGACTAACAAAAATATAAAGTTGCAAACTAACATGGCTACCCCTCTGAGACTTATTTACACTATAAGTACTTGCCATCCTAATCTTTATGACCATTGTCCGTATTTTGTTGTTAGATGTGTTTTCTCTGCAATGATCTTTAGGGAGAAAAATCCTCTCTTAGTGGTTAGGATTTTCAAGATTATAAAATATTCCTATCTAGTATGATTTATTCATGTCAAGGAAATTCAAATGAAGAGAAAATGGACCAGTGTAATAAATTGACAAATACACAGCCCTAAAGAGGATTAACTTCAGATCTGATCCTACCTTTTAGATTTATGTAACCATACTATGATGGGAAGTATTTAAGCTGTTCTATCTGTTTGGGATACCTCAGGATGAAAGAACTATATAAATATATTATATTCCAGCTAATAGTAGTAGGGAATTTAACATATTAGAGTTGGTTGGTAATTTTATTAATTTCTATGTAGAATCTGAAAAAAAATATTGAGCTTGATTTAGCTACCCGTCGGGGTTACTAACTCTAATCCAGACTCCAGGTCTGCCTGTATTGGATAGTCTGCCAGTGAAGGGCCTTATGGAAGCACAGCAGATAGTACCCATCACTTCCCTTTTCCAGTAGGCAGAAAGTCTATACTGGACAAAATCCTAAAAGAGGGTGTTAGCAATAACATCATTTCCCTCTTCACAATGAATACCACATCTGGGCTCAGGGGACCTTGATGGCATTGGTAGGTAAATTTACCCAATTTTATTAATTTGTTCCCTTATGTTTTGTTTCTCCCTGGCATCTCATTGATCTTCAACTGCATCTGAGCTTTGTGTTGGAGTTATGGTAAAATGGCATCAAGGATGAAGGGACAGGGCATATTTCAGTCTCTTTCCAGGTGGGTTAGATGGTTCAAGAGCCAGTAGACAGTCTCTGTACAGCAGCCTTCTTCTTATTGTGCCAGCCTTCCCTCATTCTGAAGGAGGCAAATCCCTCATGGATACAGATGAAGAAATCTGTGAGGGGAACTTTGCTTTGTTTTTCTCTCCTTTGGCTACCTTCCAGAGATTTTTGTTCCCTCCTTCCCTCTCTTACCTTATGAAAGGTCTGTTATTTCCTTTCTTCTCCCACTATGCTTGTGTAGAGCTACATACCTGAATTCCTAAGTTTATGTCGTGAAAATTCTCTTTCTAAAGAACAAAAAGCTAAAAAACATTAAGAACTTTAGATTCAATAATGGAAATATTGTGAAACATTGAAGAATGTCTTTAAACTGTGCAGAATTTCCGACTTTTCTTACTTCCAAAATGTTATCCAGAGACAATGGTAAAAATATAACATATTCTATGAGAACTGACTAGTGTCACTAGATCTGAATGAGTTAAATTTATACCATTCCTGAGTTATGTAAATGGCACAAAATGTAGTGCCACTTTCTATTCTTATTACAATCGTGAGATTGTCACTATAATTGATTAATTTTGTGCCATTCTCTCCCTGTGATCTCTTTGTCACAAGAATAAGCTATCACAGAATTTTAATTCTTGGTACATTTTAGTTTCCATAATATATTTTGATTCTCATTCTAGTGACAAAGGTTGGCACAAAATCAGACCATATTCATAACAAAGGCTGCAAAAATAAAGCAGAAAGCTGTATAGAATCCATCTTCATGACAATCTCAGAACAATGAGAACGGAAATATCACAAAACAAAACTCTCTGTTTTGGAGGCAATCTTTGTATTGTAATTTTACAATACTCCAAAATGCATTTATGAAACTTTTAGATCAGATTTGTTTAACTCATTTTGCAATATATAGAGACCATTCACAATATTTTAAAAGGATGTCACTGGCAAGTGGGAAATAATTTAGGCTCCAAAAGTGCTTTGCCTGAAATAGTTGTAGTTTAATGGAAAATGCCATCTGGTATTCCAATTAATTCCTAAATACGCCTTTCTGTGACTGGAGAGAGAACATGCATGTTTTCTTAGGACCTATGCTATTCATTAGCAGTTCATTTATATTCCCTTGTTGGGTCACTTAACTAACAGAGTTAACAGGTACACTCTAAGGAGACCACAGTATTCTTCTAAGTAAAATAGCGTATGCTGCCTTGCAATTCAGTGTCCTGAGTGGACTGCTTAGTGAGGAGGGAGAAGCAGTAACAGGAAACTTGGAAATGGCAGAGATGCTCAATGACTTCTTTGTTTCGGTCTTCACCGAGAAGTCTGGAGGTGTGCCTAACGTAGTGAATACAAGCAGAGAGAGGGTAAGTTTAGAAGATAGGATACACAAAGAACAAGTTAAAAATCACTTAGGAAAGTTAGATGTCAGCAAGTCACCAGGTCCTGATGAAATGCATCCCAGGATACTCAAGGAGCTGATCGAGGAGGTATCTGAGCCTTTAGCTATGATTTTTGAAAAATCATGGCAGACAGGGGAGATTCCAGAAGACTGGAAAAGGGCAAATATTGTGCCCATCTATAAAAAGGGGAATAAGAACAACCCAGGAAACTACAGACGGGTCAGTTTAACGTCTGTCCCAGGGAAGATAATGGAGCAGGTAATTAAGGAAATCATATGCAAACACTTGGAAGGTAATAAAGTGATAGGGAATAGCCAGCATGGGTTTGTGAAGAACAAGTCATGCCAAACTAATCTGATAGCTTTCTTTGATAGGATAACGAGCCTTGTGGATAAGGGAGAAGCGGTGGATGTCATATACGTAGACTTTAGTAAGGCATTTGATACGGTCTCACATGATATTCTTATTGATAAACTAGGCAAATATAACTTAGATAGGGCCACGATAAGATGGGTGCATAATTGACTGGATAACCATAGTCAGAGAGTTGTTGTTAACGGTTCTAAATCCTGCTGGAAAGGGATAACAAGTGGAGTTCCGCAAGGGTCTGTTTTGGGACCCGTACTGTTCAATATCTTCCTCAATGATGTAGATATTGGGATAGAGAGTACGCTTATGAAGTTTGCAGATGATACCAAACTGGGTGGGGTTGCAACTTCTTTGGAGGATAGGGAAATAATTCAAAATGACCTTAGCAAGTTAGAGAAATGGTCAGAGGTAAACAGGATGAGGTTTAATAAAGAGAAATGCAAAGTGCTCCACTTAGGAAGGAACAATCAGTTCCATACATACAAGATGGGAAGCGACTGTCTAGGAAGGAGCATGGCGGAAAGGGATCTAGGGGTCATAGTGGACCACAAGTTGAATATGAGTCAACAGTGTGATTCTGTTGCAAAAAAAGCAAATATGATTCTAGGTTGTATCAACAGGTGTGTTGTAAGCAAAACTCGTGAAGTCATTCTGCCACTCTACTCTGCACTAGTTAGGCCTCAGCTGGAGTACTGTGTTCAGTTCTGGGCGCCACATTTCAAGAAAGATGTGGAGAAATTTTGGAAAGGGTACAGAGAAGAGCGACAAGAATGATTAAAGGTTTAGAGAACATGACCTATGAAGCCAGGCTTCATGAACTGGGCTTGTTTAGTTTGGAAAAAAGAAGATTAAGAGGGGACATGCTAGCGGTTTTCAAATATTTAAAAGGGTGTCACAAGGAGGAAGGAGAAAATTTGTTCCTCTTGGTTACTGAGGACAGGACAAGGAGTAATGGGCTTAAAGTGCAGCAGGGGAGGTTTAGATTGGACATTAGGAAAAAGTTCCTAACTGTCAGGGTGGTCAAATATTGGAATAAATTGTCAAGGGCTATTGGAATAAATTGTTTAAGAACACCTAAGTTCTTAAAGTATAGTCCATATGAGGCAGGCTTGAGTATCTAAATCCTAACAAAAGTCATCAGTAGCAACTATATTAATTAAGTACCAGTTTTTTTTAATGTTCCGTTCGAAAGATCCAAACTGATTTAGTAGCACATCTCTCACTTTGATACTGGCTTTCCATTTAATGTCCAGAGTTATACAGATCACCATTGGAACCAAAACTAATGCTAGTAAACAAACAGATAGGGTACGTCTACACTACAGCGCTAGTTCGAACTAACTTAGTTCGAATTAGTTAATTCGAACTAAGCTAATTCGAACTAACGCGTCTAGAACTAAAAACTAGTTCGAATTAGCGTTTTGCTAATTCGAACTAGCAAGTCCACATTGAGTGGACTCTGAACAGGGCTTAAGGATGGCCGGAAGCAGTGCCGGCAGGGCATCAGAGGAGGACTTAGAGCGTGGAGATGCTGTCTCAGGCTAGCCGAGGGCTGCGCTTAAAGGGTCCCGACCCCCACCCCGGACAGACAGTTCTCAGGGGTGCCCCACTTACAAACCAGTCCTGGTTTGAAGTGCCCGGAGTACCCACACTGGGCACATCACACCACTCGGCCATCAGACCGGCTGCACTTGCCGCAGGCTGCCATCTGGGGAGAGGGGGCAATCGGGGGGCTGCAGGAGAGCTTCCACCCCCAGAAGCCCGCAGAGCCAGCCCAGTCCTCCCCATCGGGGGCTTGTACCCCATTCCTCCCTCACCTCCTTCCACTTACCCTTCTCTAGCCCCCCTTCTTATTGATGTACAAAATAAAGGACACGTGTGTTCAAAAATAGAAACTCTGTTTATTTAACAAAACTCGGGGAAACTGGGAAAAGGAGGTGGGAGAGGGGAAGAGAGAGGCTGGGAGAGGGGAGGAGGGAGCTGAAAGGGGGAAGCAAGGGAAAGGAGGGGGTGGGGAAACTGAAGGATCAGGGGTGGGGGTCTCGCCGGGCCGACCGCCTCCCAGTACGGCGAGGGAGGGGGCCTCGGCGTCCCCGGGGGGATGGGGTGGAGGGTGCGGAGGTTGAGGTGGGGGGTGTGGACATTGAGGAAGAGGTTGTGGGGGTTGAGGAGGGAGAGGTGGAAGGGAGAGCAGGAGTGGGAGGAGGGACAGCAGTTGGGGGGACAGCTGGTGCAGGATCAGCACGGGGCACCATGCTCTGCAGCAGGAGCTGCAGGTTGGTGCTCAGCCCTCGGAGCTCAGACAGCAGCTCGTGGCGGACCTGCAGGTCTTCCCGCATCCACGATCGTAGTGTGCGGTGCACGGCTTGCAGGGCCCCAAGGTGCTGGTCCCAGTATTCCTGCTCCGTGCTGGCAGTCCGGAGCAGGCCGCGGGTGCGGGAGCATGTCCCGGGCGGGGTGGTGCGCCCTGCACGAGCAGCTGGTGCAGCTGTAGAGAAAGAAGAGAAGGGGTCAGTTCTCCCTGGGGACGCAGAGGATGATGCCCAGCCCCCTCCCCAACTCCGCAACGTGAGGGTGACCGTGTCCTGCACCGTCACAGCCGCTGTGCTTGTACAGAGGCCATGGTCAGGATGTCTGGCTCTCCCCGGGACTGGGAGCTGCCCCAAGACCGCACCCATGTCCCTGTGCCATGTATAGTGTGGCCGGGGCGGCGGGGGGGAAGGGGAGATGTCCCCTGCCTCCGTGTAGAGGGGACATGTGAAGGGAAATCATCCTGCTGGGTCCTGCCCCGGGGTCGGGAGCATGTCACGTCTCTTTGCACAAGCATGTGCCTATTGGGCAATGGCCCCTGGGTGTCACGCAGCTGGAGCCACCTGCCCAAGGGTGGCATGGCACGTGCTCGCATGTGCACAGGTGTCTGCGTGATCCGTGGAAGGCATGGCCCACGCGCGCGGTCCCTGGTCTCCCTCCCACCTCCCCCCCGAACTACTTAATTCAAACTACTTACCTGGTACGGTCTCCCTGGACGACGCTGCTGGCGGTGACCCTTCTGGTGTGCCCAGGTCAGGGCCCTCTGGTCCCGGCTCGATGTCCCCCGGGCTGGCACGGACCGCCCTGCCCCCCAAGACTTGGTGGAGGGCAGTGAAGTAGGGGCAGGTGGCAGCCCCTGCAGTGGCGCCGCCTCTTGTGGCCCTGGCGTACGCCTGGCGCAGCTTTTTAATTTTAATGCGCACCTGCTCCTGGGTGCGCCTGTGTCCCCTGGTGGCCATGACGGCTGCTATGCGCCCATAGACGGCCGCATTCCTCCTCCTAGTGCGAAGATCATGGACGTTGGGGGCCTGCCCCCAAACCTCAATGAGGTCCATGACCTCCGCACTAGTCCAGGAGGCCGCGCGCCGTCTACGGCCCCTGGCTGGCCCCTGGGTGCTGGGGGACTGGGCAGGGGACGTGTCACTCGCACTGGCCGCCTGGCTCATGGTGGGGCCACTGGTTCGGGGCAGAGACTCCTGGCAGGGCTGGCTGACTCTAGTGCCGTCTGGCCAGAGTCTACCCCTTTAAGGGCCCGGGGCTGGGGGAGAGGAGAAGAGTTTTCCTGGTTGTGCCCAGAGAGGCCACCAGGGGGAACCTGGGAAGGGCTAGCCTCCCACTAGTTCGAACTAAAGGGCTACACAGCCCTTAGTTCGAACTAGCTAGTTCGAACTAGGCGTTAGTCCTCGTAAAATGAGGTTTACCTAGTTCGAACTAAGCGCTCCGTTAGTTTGAATTAAGTTCGAACTAACGGAGCGCTAGTGTAGCGCCTAGGAAAGTTAGTTCGAACTAACGTCCGTTAGTTCGAACTAACTTTGTAGTGTAGACATACCCCTAGATAAACAAATCTGGTTGTATTGGATTTCTTAACAGGTGAGAAAATAATCTGCTTGCCAAACCGGTAAGAAGATAATTGGTAGGAAAAGTATTTTCAGGTTTATTAATTAAAATCAAACACAATACATAAAACTGTTTCTTTGATGGTCATGTTGTATTTCAATTATACTGTAGGTTTTTCATTTTTTAGTATTTTATGATTGCAATAAAATTTTACTCTAGGTTCACACTTGGCATCCATCTAACAGTTTTAACATATGTGCAAATATGTTTTACATACCTTTTAATTCTAAGTGTGGCTAAAAAGAAGAATCTGGTTTCTAAAATTATATGTTTTATCACTGTTTCTGCAGCTTTAAAAAAGAGAGTAATACACACATACACACTTAGCTACCCTATGTGACCTATACTCTACAATGTGAGACTGCATGGAGTTAAGATTTGATTGTCATGTAATTCTGAACATTTGGGACTAAAACTGAAACCCCAAATGTTGCAAATGACAGTGAATGACATTGACATAATGCTTTTTAAGGGGGTCTGTTTGACAAAAGCATTTTCTGGCTGTGCTTTCCAATTGGAAGTAGTTCAAGACTGTTTTCAAACTCTCCTATGCAGCATAGTGATAAGCACTTTTTTGACTTTTCCTGGTCCTAAGTAGGAGTTTGAACTGCTGTGCCTTCTCTTTTCCCTATAAAGAGAAGGATATTGAGAGTGCTCCCTGGCCACTTAGGGCACATCTACACTGCAGTATTATTTCAAAATAACACAGAACTCTATAGGTTCCCTTCTCCTGAAGCCACAGGGCAAAATGCTGCAGCCACAGGGCAAAAGGCTTGTGGCACAAGGAAGGCCCTGATAGCCCTGTGCCATGCAGCAATGACTTGCTCTGCCTTCCTTGCTGAAATTGGCAGACCCCTGCATGTGAGCCAGCAGCCAGCTCTCAAGCCCCTATCCAGGGGTGGAGAAGGGGGCCATTCCCTGGTCTCGATCTCATTGAGGTCTGGAGAGAGGAGTATATAAAGCCTTGTGGATAAGGGAAAAGCAGTGGACATGGAATACCTAGACTTTAGTAAAGCATTTGACATGGTCTTGCATGACCTTCTTATCAATAAACGACGGAAATGCAACTTAGATGGGGCTACTATAAAGTGGGTGCATAACCATAAGTGGGTGCATAACCATTCTCAGAGAGTAGTTATTAATGGTTCACGATCATGCTGGAAGGATATAACAAGTGGGGTTTTCCAGGGGGTCTCTTTTGGGACTGGTTCTGTTCAATATTTTCATTACCCATTTAGATGATGGCACAGAGAGAATGCTTATTAAGTTTGCAGATGATAGGAAGCTGGGAGGGGCTGCAAGTGCTTTGGAGGATAGGGTCAAAATTCAAAATGATTTAGACAAACTAGGTAAATGGTCTGAGGTAAACAGGATGAAGTTTAATAAAGACAAATGCAAAATACTCCACTTAGGAAGGAACAAACAGTTTTACACATACAGAATGGGAAGTGATTCTATACTACTGAAATGGATTTAGGGGTCATCGTAGACAACAAGCTAAACATGAGCCAACAGTGTGACACTGTTGCAAAAAACCCAAACATTCTGGGATGCATTAATAGGAGTGTTGTGAGCAAGGCACAAGAAATAATTCTTCTGCTATACCCTGTGTTGTTTAGGCCTCAGTTGGAGCATTGTGTCCAATTCTGAGCATCACATTTCAAGAAAGATGTGGAGAAATTGAAGAAGGTCCAGAGAAAAGCAACAAAAATGATTAAAGGTCTAGAAAATATGAGTTATGAGGGAAGACTGAAAAAAATTAGACTTGTTTAGTTTAGAAAAGAGAGAAGACATAACAGCAATTTTCAAGTATCTGGATGTTACAAAGAGGAGGGAGAAATATTGTTCTCCTTGGGTTCTGAGGATTGGACAAGAAGCAATGGGCTTCCTAACTGTCAGGGTGGTTAAACACTGGAATAAATTGCCTAGGGAGGTTGTGGAATCTTTATCATTGGAGATATTTAAGAACAGGTTAGACAGACACCTATCAGGGATGATCTAGACAGTGCTTGGTCCTGCCATGAGGGCAAGAGACTGGACTTGATGACCTTGCAGGGTCCCTTACAGTTGTAGGATTCTATGATTCTATGAAAATCAACTGAGGCAGGCCTACACGAAGGCCAGGGAGTGGAGTGCCTGCTCAGGGGAGGCTACTTTGACCAGCTGCATTGCATCCGGGTGGGGAGGGGATGTCATTTTCTCTCCCACATCATTGACTCCGGTCTGGAGATACCTGTCATGAGCTTCACGGAGGGTGGGGTTGTGCAAGAGGAGAACAAAGAAGAGGAGGAGATGGAGGAAGAGAAGGAAGCCAGCACTGATACCGTACCCACCAGCCAGGAGCTCATCCTGTCCCTGGAGCCATTGCCTCCCCGCCCCCAAAGGATGTCTCCCAGAGTTCGAACGAAGCTGGGGAAGGCCTCTTAGGTGAATTCCATTACTTTCCATTACAATTCCATTACTCATGCAGGGGGAGGTGGCAAGGGGCTGTGTGCTCCTCGTTCAGCCTTCTCAGCCTGTGCCTGTTGGTAAACTTGGAGCACCAATCTGGAGCTGACAGCCATATGAGGCGGGCACAAAGGAACCTTGTGCTCCTGCTCACAATGTTCCTTGACAGGCCTGCCTTACTCCCAACTCTGTGGTGGGACACCTTCCCACCCGAAGCCACCACTAAGCAGCCTGGAGTCAAGGACACACACGCTAATGCCACACATGTCACAGGCTCATGCCCACACGCTTGGGACAGCATCTGCTCCCAGGCAAGCATTGTGAGGTGGAGGATATCAAGCCTCTGCATAGGAACCTGCCAGGGGGAGGAAGTGAAGGGGGACCCCAGTACCACCCTCCCCAGCAAGCAGCGTCTGCCACTCACACACCTCCCCCAACATCATCCCCCACTCTTCTCCGAGAGGCATGGAAGAATTCCTCTCCCTGTGGGATGCTGCCACTGCCAGACCCGGGGTATGCATGGCATAGAAGGAAGCCATGCCACTGTCACCCCCTTCTTCTCACAGGCTCCTGGCCTGGCTGGCACCTTCCCAAGCCTGCTTGTCCCCAGGGCATGAGGAAAGCGATGGTCCCCTAGGAAATCTGTGCCCCTGCAACACAGTGCCCGCTGTCTACCACAGATGGCTTTGCTCAAAGCACATCATCATTGTCTGAACCAAGCTCTTTTGGAGTTGGCTTACACATTAGGGCTAGGCTTCATGCACACTGTCTCCTGAGATAACTGGCCTTCTCACTTTGCTACACAGCTGGACCAACTAGAAGTGAGGAATGTCTACCCCCTTCCATGCCATCCTACCAAACCCATGAGAGTCACTACTGCAGACAACCCTGCGAGGACCTGGAACAGGAACACATCACCTATCTGCATGCCCTCCAGCAGTGTCTTGAGTGGCAGGAGCAGACACTGACTTGGAGCTACACCGCACCACCTGGCAGGAGCTGTCAGTATAGACCCAGAGCATGAACACAACATACACAGTCACCATCAACCACCTGGTCACTGCTCCCATGAACCTGCTCCTTCCCAAGTCTCTCCTCCTCCCACACCCAGCCACCCCTACTCCTGCCCCCACCTTTCTGGCTTCACCCTAACCTCCCCCCATGGATGTCAAGGGCACTGCACATAAGGCAGTGGGACCACCTGAGGTAGGCACCAGCCCTAGCCCTGAGCCCCTCCTCCCAGTCCTCCTCCTTTCACCTCCCTTCTCCCCCTCCCAGGTTCCTTCCCCAGTCCCTCCCCAGTTATATTTATCTCAGATAAAAATAATAGAGAGTTTATTGTTCCAAACTAAAATGTCTGGTTTATTTGGCCTTTAGGGGAGGGGAGAGAGGGAAGATAAGAAGGGAGGGTAGGAGAAGGAAAGGTTGGGAGAGGAACTTAGGGACAATGCAGAGGCCTTTTGTGGGGAGGCCCAAGGGAGAGTGCCACAGTTAGTGTTGTCTGAAATTCTCGCTCAGGGCCTCCCGAATGCACACAGGGCAGTAGTGCATGACTGCTCAAAGGCCCTAGCCAGTGCTCAGCCTCTGCCCTACATCCTGGCAAGAATGTCTCCTCCTTGTTCTTGCACAGGTTGTGCAAGACACAGCAGGCTGCCACCACCTGGGGGACATTTCGTTCACTGAGCTCCAGGAGGCTGAGGAGACAGTGGACCCTCCCCTTCAAATGGCTGAAGATATCCTCCAACTTGATGCAGGCCCTGCTGAGCCTGGGGTTGAACCGTTCTTTATTGGGGTCCAGGTGTCCTTTGTAGGGCTTCATTAGTCAGGGGAGCAAGAGGTAGGCTGTGTCGCCCACAATGCAGATGAGCATGTCTATGTCCCTGACCCTAATGGTGCAGTCTGGAAAAAAGTGCCAGTGTGCATCTTCTGGAACAGGCTAGACTTCACAAAGATGTGGGTGTCATGTGCGATCATCCAGTGTTAATATTTGTGAAGCAGCCCTGGTGATCTACAAGGGCCTGAAGGACCATTGAAAAGTATCCCTTCCGGTTGATGTAATCAAAGGCCCAGTGATTGGAGGCCCGGATGGGGATGTGGGTGCCATCAATGCCCCCCCTTGGGGGCACAGTTGGGGAAGCCCAAGGTGGCAAAGCTGGTGATCATGGAGTCCACGTCGCCCAAGATGATATTCCTGTGCAGCATGATGGTATTGATGGCCCTCACCACCTGCAGAGGATACAAACAGAGATTCACAGGGTTGCCAGAGCCCCCAGGCATACCCCAAGCTCAAGTCCCTTCCCACAGTGGGAAGGGAGAGTCCACCCCCTGCTTTCTTAGAGAATACCATTCCAGTGCTTCATCACTCCCTTGAGACAAGAATCGTACCTGCATGAGCATGGTCCCGACGGTTGATTTCCCCATGCCAAACTAGTTCCCGATGAAGCAATTGGCATGGATCAATTTGCATAAATTATTTTGAGTTAAGCCCAGCAGTGTAGACTCACCCTTGGTGCACCATTGGTGCATCTACATAGCAGGGCTTACCTCAAAATATGTCAATTGTGTAGCTTATTTCAAAATTGGAAGTGTCTACACAGCACTTATTTCGAAATAGAGCACTCTTCCTCTGACTTCCCTTTCTCCTCCTACAATGAGGGCTACAAGAGTTGGAGTAAGAGGTCCTCCAGCTTGATAGTATTTTGACATTATTTCAAAATAACTGCCTGCTGTGTAGATGCAGATTAAGTTATTTTGAAATATTGCTAGTTATTTTGAAATAATGTTGCTGCGTAGACGTATCCCAAGAGAAGAAAAAAAAACTTTGTGAACTGAAATGAGATACAAATAACTTGACATGCAGTTTTAAATATTCATGGTACCCATTTTTTCAAAACAGGCATAGGAATCCAATTCTTCTTCCCCTGCAGGCAGAAAGAGGATGCTAATATTCTGTACACACATCTGACTTTCTCAGCTCTCTATTTTACTTTTAATTGATTTTGATTTTGTTTTTTGGTGGTGGCAGTAGCTATATTCCCTGTATGCCCATGCTTTCTCTGGTTGTCTCTTTATTTGTTAAAAAAGTTTGCAATTTCTTTAAAACAGGGATTTAATAATAAGAAAAAAACATTAAAACTATCATTCCTAAACATAATTCCCTAGTTAATTTTCACATAATTCCCTACTTAATTGTCACCATATGGTTTCTAACTATATTTGTTAATTCCTAAAGTTATTTGTCCTGCATTTTCAAAAGTGATTAGAGATGTTGTGTGCTTTTATTTTCAAATGGAAAAGTACAGATACCCAAAAGGGGTTTTCTTCTTAGAAAATACTGATCTCTTAAGACATCAACAAAGGATACAACAAAGGATAATTGGACACAAAGTAGACATCGGAAATGTCAACACACAGAAATCTGCAGAGAAACATTTTAACCTGTCTAGACACTTCATTATGGATATAAAAGTAGCCTCTCTTCTACAAAGGAATTTTACCAGTTAATTAGGGTATATCTACACATCAAAGTTATTTTGGGATACCAGAGGTATCCCAAAATAGCTGCCCCGCATCTTCACAAGCAACTCGTTATTTTGAAATATTTTTCAAAATAACGGGCATTCTATTTTGGCATCCTGGTAATCCTCATTCCATGTGGGTTAAGGATTGTCTCAAAATAGCACATTATTTTGAAATAAACTCAAAATAAATATGCAGTGTAGACATAGCCTTACAGAGAGAGAGAGTGCAGAATTGGTACCTATCCACACATTTGACACTGTTTCCCTGGGCTTGAACGAAGACTTTAATTGGATGTCGAATTATAAAGTTAATCTCCCCTGTCTCTAAAAACAGCATTTTTACATCAAAAGCTAAGAATGGGAAACTTCCAGCCCACTTAATTAGCAGTGGTCCTACAATTAACAGGTACTTCCCCCCACTCTGTTATAAACAGCTTGGTTTTTGTTACTCCAGCTCATCTGATGAAGTGGGTTTCACCCACAAAAGCTCATGATTCTATATATTTATGTTAGATTCTAGGGTGCAACAGGACTAAAGGTTGAACCTCCCTGGTCTGGCGCACTCGAGACTTAAGTGGTCCCAAAGGAAGGAGTTTGTCAGAACAAGAGAGGTCAGGCCTTGAGATCCTAGCCACCAGCTTGGCTAATGCACTGCCCTTGCTACTGCTGGCCCACTCTGGATTTTGGGGCTCCCATCCCCCAGTTGACACTTCTCCATGCCCCTGACAGCAGGAGCTTCCCTGCTCCCAGGCATGGCTCCATGCCTCTAGTCTCAGGGACTTTCCTGCCCTCAGCTTCCAGCGATTGCTCACGCCTGGCTATAGAGGCTTCCCAGCTCCTCAGCCAGCTGCAGGACTCTCTGCCCCCTGGTGGTGGAGCTTTGTGTCCCTGGCTGGCAGAGTTCCGCTCTTGGTTGGTGAAGCTCCCCCAACCCACCCCTGCTCCTGCTGTAGGCTGCTGGCTGGGCTACCTGCCCACAAGCCGCTGACCCTCCAGGCTTCCCGTTGGCTGAGCTCCATGCTGCTGGCTATCTCTGTGGCTAGGGCTTTCTGGTCTGGCAACATCCATGGTCCTTCCAGCCCATGGATGTTGCTGGACCAGAGAGTCCTGGACCACAGAGATTCGACCTGTTTTTAAAGTTACAGAATAACACAACTAGCCTCCTGAGACTCTTAAGATGACTCCACTTTAAGGTAGTCTCTCCAAGCTTTTTAAGCATAAGATCACTTTCTGAATTTAAGTCAATCCAGGATCTTCCTCAAAGCCAAAGACTCTTGCCTTCCCTTCCACCCACCCACCCCCCTTCTCTGAGACCCTGCCAATCTTTAACTGTGAATTTCCTCTCTTTAGGAGTTTTGTATCATTAAAGCATTCTCATACTTTTATAGGGAGTTGTTTTAGTACTTACAAATTTATTGTGCAGTTATATTATTTAAAAGGGATATTTTCTTTTTAGTACATGCAAATAAAATACAGGACACGACATTTTAACGGTTGTATTTTCTGTCATTTTACTGAAATTTGTCACCATCAGTTGGCCTTTTGTGATTCTGTCTTATCCAATATTAATGCAAATTATATTGTCATGTTTTGTTGCTTTTCTACAGTTATCATTCAGTTCTAGCCTAAATGTGTAGTTTTTTTTTATCACTAATGGATTTGCAACTAACCTATGGCTCCAGTCGTGGCCAGTTGCTTTCAGTATCACTTGTGTATGCATTGAGCTGATAAGTACTGCAGTTCATTTTCCTCTTGGGCAAGCACAGTTTAAAAAAGAGAGAGAGAGAGAGAGAGAGAGATTGGACAAAACCCTCAGACTAATAATTACCTTAGTCTGAGACGAGAATGGGAAAATATACTTAATTGCTTTCTAACTCTGTACTGTGTAACAAAATATGGCTACTTCAGGAAAAAAAGTGTGATAGCATTCTTGTCTTTTTAATATTGTTTCATTGAATTCCTCCAAACTCTGTTTGTCAGCATTATCAGTTGTGATAATGTTATAATTAAAGGGCAAATCTTGGTCTAATTATGGATTCCTTCCCACATCAGAATGACTGTCCTTAATATTCTCCATGTCATAGTTTCATATTACATTTTAATTTGTTAGTTCACCAGTATGAACTGAGTGTCCTAGTACATAAGGAATTATTCATCATGACTTAGTAACTTAACACATCTTGTTGAAAGGTAAAATGATTAGTGAGGAGGAAAGGAAGATTTCAACCTTATGGGTCATATTATGAAACAACTTGCATTATATGCCTCACATAAGAACTACACTGACGACTTTTATTTTTCTGGTATGTTTTGTTTGGTGTTCATGAGTTATTGGTCCCTTAGTCTGAAAAGGAAAGAGATGTCTTACTCAGATTGGGTAAGATGTGTCATGGCTGTTATTGAAGTGCTGATTATTACTGGAAGATTTGAAATCAATTATATTAATCCAGTGAGCCTACCTAAAGTTACTACTTTTAATTGAAAACCTTACTTTCAATTAATCTATTCCGGTATTAAAGGTTGTGCCCTCCCCTGTGGATTGTTGAGAGAAAAGCTGAAGCTAGCTAACTCTCCATTGAAAGACTCGGACACTGCTCTCTGATCAAGAATAGGCAGCAGGCACCAAATTCTTTGAAAACAAAAGTGATATTCATGTGGAAGTAAGGTTACAATAAAGGAGAAGAGAGAGAGATAAAAAAACAAGTAAATTTTAGTTACACTTTAAGGGAAGTGATACAGTAAATAAACACAAAGGCTGTGTCTAGACTGAATCCCTTTTCCGTAAAAGTGATGCAAATTAGACATATCGCAATTGCAAATGAAGCGGGGATTTAAATCCCCCCCGCTTCATTAGCATAAAAATGGCTGCTGCTTTTTTCCGGCTCACAGCTTTGCCGGAAAAAAGCGCCAGTCTAGACACAGATCTTTCGGAAAATAAAGCCTTTTCTGAAAGATCCCTTATCCCTCTTAAAATAAGGAATAAGGGATCGTTCGGAAAAGGCTTTATTTTCCGAAAGATCCGCGTTTAGACTGGTGCTTTTTTCTGGCAAAGTTCCGTGCAGAAAAAAAGCGGCAGCCATTTTTATGCTAATGAAGTGGGGGAGATTTAAATCCCCGCTTCATTAGCAATTGCGATACATCTAATTTGCATCCCTTTTATGAAAAAGGGATGCAGTCTAGACATAGCCATTCATTTAATATTCTAAAACTGATAACAATAAAGCATATAGCAATGTGTCAGTTACAGTGATACATCAGTTCAACATTCAATATTAAACCAGAACCCTGAGGAACACCCCCACACACATATACACACACTGGCCAGAGAAGCCCAACCATTTTAAGTCCTCAAATCCCTCCCATTCAGAAGAGTCCTCAGACATCCCCAACCTGCCTGAAGGAGCCCTCAGGCATCCAAAGCTCCAAGTTCACCCGCCTGGAGTCCAAGGCTAGCTGTGGCCAGGCTTTACTTCCCCCACCTCAGGCCCCAAGCCACCCACAGAAAAGTGTGTTCCTCTTCTTCAGCAGCTATGTTCCATACCTGTTTCAGGGCAGCTGAGGAGGCAGCACATATCACCTCTTCAGCTGCCCAGGAATCTGCATGGAGCATAATAAATAAAATAAAAATCTTGCCCTACCCCAATAAACACCGCAGCTGGGGACTGGTGGCCACACTAGCACCAGGGGAAGCTGAGCCTTCCCTAGGCTATTATGCCTGCCACCCATGATAGCAGTACTAGATCATTCAATGCAACTGAAATGAGAGTGAAGCTATAATTGGGCCTCCTTCATGCAACAGAAAGCAGAGATAGGCTGATGTGGGGACAATTCACACTTTTAAAAGGGTTCTGCATCCATAGCTCTGGGTTACAGTTCCACAGGTTCCCCAGAGGCTTTCGACGAAGTAACACAAAGTGCTTCTGGGAAATCCTGATGCTACACAGCTCCTATTCAGTCACCACTCCCTTTCTCCTTCTGATGCTGCCTGCTACTTAAAAGCCATGACACCGCTCTTAAACTGAAGGGATTGTATCAATGTATACTGAATTTCAGGAAGCTTCTGAGTGGAACGTGGCAGCTGTTTAACTGTGAACAACAACACAACATAACAGTTTAGGACAGTGAAAAAGAACATTGCATCTAATTGAAACTGCAGGAGAAATCTTGGTATGCAGAATGTAATTACACAAGCTGGAATGGATCCAGGAAGCTAAGATTAGCATACATTCTTTTTTTTTTTTTTTTTTTTTTTTTTTTTTTTTTTTCAAAGAAAGGAAGACAGGGGAAAAGTGTCATCATGCAACTAGTAGTCAGGACCTCATTTATATGTAGCTTCCAAAAGGGAGTCCACTATATTAGGACATCTGTTTAATGCTAACTCAGAAAGAAAAGTGAAACATATGGAGGTCTTCTAGCCAAGAACAGGCCTAAATAAACCCTGCCTAATTTGTGAGAGATGACAGAATCCTAAAACAATGGCTGCAGCGTATTTCAATGTATGCTACCTTCTGAAAAATGATTCCCTTTGTGTTTTATGTTTGGGGGCTAAATTTAAAAGTGAAAAAAATGGGCTAAGAAAAAAGTGAGTAAGATGGAGTGAGCATGTGTAAAAAAATATAACATGCAAATGCAATAGGGCAATGTGACATTGAAAGCATCCAACAGGAGAATTTATCTTACCATATCCTCCTACTAGTTTGGTGGGGAGAAATTCCATCTCATGTGTAGGGGCTGAAATGCAGCTCTCCCTCAAAGGAAAGTTAAATGAAACTAGTCCTAAGTAAGCCATGGTGCAGTAGTACTATATGAATATAGTTTGCAGAGTACTTTGGGATCATGTCAGATGAAAGGTTCTGTATATATGAACAAATTATTATTTACAGTGTTGTAGTCATAAGATGTTCTTGAGTTTTAAAAACAAATAAAAAGTACCTCTTGGTCTCTCTGAAATTACTTGGAGTTTTTCCACACATTTCAGCATAATTTTCCACTGTTTAAAAGCATAATTCTCCATTGATGTTATCATTCTGGTGTCCCCTTCTCCTTCACAAAGTTTTCACCCCAAATGCTAAGTAAGAAGAGATAAATTATTTTAACTGATCACAATGGAGATATAAAGAAATGCTGTAGATTTTACAAAGAAGTCACTATTGGAGTACACGGCTACATCTCTATCACTATTGGAGTACTGTAGAGTGGAAATGAAAAGCAGTTAAGTAGATACTGAAGTGTACTTTCACTGTTTATTTCCACTTGCATGAGGACCTACAGCTTTATCCAAGAACAAAGATTCAGCTAACTGGGGGGGAGGGGGTGGAATATCTGACATCCCTATGATTGGCATGTCTGCATCTCAAGTCTACTGCTCAGAATAGGCTGAGATTGGTGGGCCTGCTAAAGAAGTTTTTGGAAGCCTCAGAGAACACAGAGAAGCCATGACACCAGCTTCCCTGTGCTGTAGTGCCAGGACACAGAGAACCTTGACAGTGTAGAGAAGATAATTGTAAGAAACTGAGTAGATGGTCAGACTTAGTGGTTCATGCAGTGGTGTGGTAGCCAGGTCTAGTGGTCAAAGCAACAGCCGTGATGCCTGATCATTGTCTCAGAAATGAGAGCCAGTTGCTAGAGCAGGATTCAGGAACAGAGTTGGAAAAGGGCTAGGGCTGAATTAACAGTGTTACAGGAGAAGGAGCAGAGCCAAACCATGCAGAATTCTTCCAATAAGGCAGCAACATCAATCAGACTGGAATGGCTTTTCCCATTGGGAGCCTGTAATTCTGGCCTTGCAGACCACCTTGCTCGATTAGTGCCTGTGGATTGGTTGAGCCTTGGTTGATTGAAGTGGAGCCCTCAGGTAACCAGGCTCAGGTATGTTTTATCAGTTAAGCAGCACTCATCTGATTCAGGGATGACTCATTGCAGTAGCAGGGCTGGAGGTGAGACGTTCCAGGCAGACAGGTGCGTCTTTTTTTACCATAGTCTCACCAAGGACAGGGGGTTGCCTCCTTGCCTTAATCTGATATCCTGACTTAGTTGAAGAGGAAAGGGAGATGAGAATTTAAAGTGGCCCTTTGCACAGGTTAATGAGAAGATAGTGGACCCCAAGCAAACTGAGATATTTCCTTACAGTAAAGAATGCGCTGCCTGGAGAAAGACTGTCAAACGAGGAAGGTTTGTACCTAATTCCTGGTTCCCTAAGAAAATGTTGCTATTGGCCATACCACACCATTTGCTGGATATCTGACTGGGAACAAAAAATCCCTAGCTAGAATGATGACCACCCTACATCTTACAGAGGGATAATGGCAAATCCCACTCACTCTGGACTCCTAGGAAAAATACCATATTTCCTATATCAGTCTTTCCCATATTTCCTATATCAGTTCCAGACAATGCTTTTTGGCTCCATGGGGTCTTGGCAATATTCCAAAGGCTAAAGGAAGTTATGCAATAGCCTGTCTCAGTGATGTTATGGTCTGTAACCTGACTTGGGGGGACAAAAATACCTCAACTAAAATCCTGAGGGAGTGGATGTGTGACAGGGCAGACAGCACCCAAGTGATAAAAAAGTTCTAAGAACAGATCATGCAGCCAACTGGACCCACCCCACGACACTTGCAACAAATGTCAGTAACAGAGAGCAGAGTTTTGATGAGAATACTTGTTCCAGTTCAGGGATGCCTAGGAAGGAAAGCAGACTTTGCTTTTGATATGAGAAGAGTTTGTTTGCATTCCAGAGACTGAGCTAGATTATTGGCTGGCTTTTGGCTGCATCCCAGAAGAGACTCCTAAATCCTGGAGGATCTGTGGAAACTTAGACAAGTCCTGAATAGGAGGGCAGGGACCCATCTAGTGTTTATCAGACAATCTGTTTTGGGATGCAGTTCATTTTCTTCCTGATTTCTTATGATCTGTAACACCTTGTAGTGGGTAGGCCAGATGACTAAAAGACTTCTAACTTGAACATCACAGAGCCAGTAACTACCCATGGAGACCTGCAACTGGCTGAGTCATACAGTGACAGATTATAAGGAGGCAGTTCTCACACATATGGTAATATTGTGTCTGCTGAAGGCTGGAATGTGTAAATTGCATTCTGATATTAGTGTGCAATGCAAGCTAAAATAAGATTGTGGTAGATGCAGAGTTGCTAAGTAACAATCTAAGAATACTGATCTGTAATAATTTTATGAATACTATCTGAGACCTGGGTTAGTGAGATAATGGATGTGCAGTTATATTGAGTTACGGTGTATTCCGCTATAACTGTATTGGTTTAGGTAATGGGAGACTGTTGGAAAAGCACACAGGAAGGCAGCACAATGACTGTAGATTAGCAGCTTCTCAAAACTAGTGGTGATCATAAACAATAGCATAGTTGTGTGATCGTTTTGCCAAGACTGATGACCTAGCTAAAACAAAATGGTTAGAGACTCTCTAGAGAGCGAGACAGGGCTGAGTTGTCAATGAGTTGTTCCGGGGGAGAAAAGACGGACAGGGAGGTTATGGAGACATTTCCTACAGGAAAGTCTGAAGCATCTATGGCCTCCCCAAATTTTCGGGGGGTAGTAAGCCTAAAGATTACATATATATGCTGTGTATGGTTTTAAGATATTTTTCTCTGATATTTCTTGATTCTAAATAAATAACACCTTGCTTCAACTACAATGTCTGCTTACTGTGTACTATCAGTCATATTTCCTAGAGGGAACTGAACTGCTGGTATTAAACCTACCTCTTGCCTCCTGATATAATCACAGTTATTATCACAGTTGACTGCAGTACAAAGCCAAATCTGAGAGTAGGAAAATCATGTGATTGCACCCAGAGGTGATGGCTTGAGACACGAGAGCAGGTATACTCAAAGGATACATCTAGACTACAGGCTTTTGGTGACAGAGGCTTTGTCGACAGATACTGTCAACAAAGCTTCTGTGGACAAAGAGCATCTAGACTACATCCAGTTCTGTTGACAAAGCAAGCTGCTTTGTTGACATGAGAGTGTAGACGCAAAGGACAGTGTAGATGAAATAATGCCTTCTGTTGACAAAAGGCATTACAGGCAGTCCCTGGGTTACGTGGATCCAACTTACGTCGGATCCCTACTTACGAACGGGGCTTTTCTCGCAGCAGAGGATGTGGGTGGCGGGACCACCCAGGCGCGCCACAGTCCCGCCACCCGCATCCTCCGCAGCGAGAAAAGCTGCTCTGCGTCTCCCTGGTCTGCTGGGGGAGGGGGGGCCCAGCAGACCAGGGAGACGCGGAGCAGAGCCGCGGAGGACGCGGGCGGCGGGACTGCGGCGCATCTGGGCGGTCCCGCCGCCCGCGTCCTCCGTGGCGAGAAAAGCCGATCCGCTTCTCCCTGGTCTGCTGGGTGGGGCGCAACTAGTGCACCTCCCCTCCCCAGCGGACCAGGCTTTTCTCGCTGCGGAGGACACGGGCGGTGGGACCGCTGAGACGCGCCGTGGTCCAGCCGCCCGCGTCCTCCGCGGCGAGAAAAGCCACTCCGCGTCTCCCTGGTCTGCTGGGGGGGTGGAGCTAGTGCGCCTTCCCCCCCCCCCCAGCAGACCAGCCTTTTCTCGCCGACGCCTGGGGTAGAGCAGCTGGGGGGCTGCCGGTTGGTCCCACATCGCTGAGGTGCGGCGCTACTGGACCAACCCGGCAGCACTCCAGCTGCTCTGCCCCAGCCAGCCCAAAGAGCAGTTGGGGTGCTGCAGGGTTGGTCCCACCGCGCCAAGGGTCAGCACTACCAGGCCAACCCAGCAGCACTCTAGCTGCTCTGCCTCAGGCGTGTCCGATTCAGCCGCTGCTGGTCAGTTTCAACAGCAGCTGAATCTGGACGCCTGGGACAGAGCAGCTGGGGCACTGCCGGGTTGGTCCCGCTGCGCCAAGGGTCGGAGCTACCAGACCAACCTGGCAGCACCCCAGATGCTCTACCCCATGTGTCACCAAGTCAGCTGCTGCTGAAACTGATCAGTGGCTGATTCCAGGAAGCCGGGGGCAAAGCAGCTCTGCCTCGGGCTTCCTGTAGTCAGCCGCTGGTCAGTTTCAGCAGCGGCTGAATCGGGGACACCTGGGGTACCCGACTTATGTACAAATTCAACTTAAGAACAAACCTACAGTCCCTATCTTGTGCGTAACCCGGGGACTGCCTGTATTTCTCATAGAATGAGGTATATCGCCGTCGACAAAACTGCTGAGTTCTGTCGACGTTATGTCTACAGAACTCGGTGGTAGTGTAGACGCAGGTATAGTTTTGTTCACAAAAGTCCACTTTTGTTCACAAACTCTGTAGTCTAGACATACCCAAAGACACTAATAAGCATCAAAGGTATAGTTAGCTAGGAACTGTGACAAATATAGATTGAACCTCTTTAATTCCAATGGTGTCTGGTCTAGCAACATCTGTGATCTGGCATGGTTTTAGTTAACTGGATGTCAACATAACATGGGTATGGCAAAGTTTCTCACAGTGCCATAAAGTTTCTTTACAGTGAAAGTCTTGGTAATGCTGCTAAAAATATTGATCTTCCATGGTTCAGCAAATTCTCTCTTTTGGCACCAGTCAGGTCCCAAGGGTGTGGGACTACAAAGGTTCAACCTGCGTAAACACTGAATTTGCAATAATGGAAAGTAAAAAATGGAAGGAGGTTAAATTGGGTTAGTTGTTAAACAGTGCTCTTGTTGTATGTGCTCTTTTCAAGAAGATTACAGTAAGTTCATGTAAAGGACAAACACAAAATGAAACTCATAGGGAAAAAGTCCTCACGCGAATTTATAGAGAAAACTATGTTATCAGTAGAGATGTGCCTGTGTTAATTCTGCACATTACATGACTTCCACAGACAAGATTATCTCTGGTAGAAACTTAAAGAGAACAACAGACAAATACTACCTTACCATCTATGTAATCTACTGATACTACAGTGGGGTGACATGTTAATGCCAGCATTTCAGACTGATAATATTGCACCATTACCATTTATCAAGCAGAGTTGGAATTCAGCTGCCAGAACTAATACAGACCACTTACACATTTTTTGACGCCATATTCCTGGTAGGTACTGATGCTCTTTTATGAGCTAATAGGGCTCAGTTTAGGCATAATTCCAACACTTCTGTCACTGCAAGTTAACATAACTCCTCTTACTGGGTACAACAGTAGCTTACAGCACTCTTGAAAGAAGCATAAAATTAACAAGAGTTATTGGGAGTACAGTACATAAGAACGGCCGTACTGGGTCAGACCAAAGGTCCATCTAGCCCAGTAGCCTGTCTGCCGACCAGATTCCCCAGAGAGGGTGGACCGAAGACAATAATCAAGCGATTTGTCTCCTGCCATCCTTCTCCAGCCTCTGACAAACAGAGGCCAGGGACACCATTTCTATTCCCTGGCTAATAGCCTTTTATGGACCTAACCTCCAGGAAATTATCTAGCTTCTTTTTAAACTCTGTTAGGGTATGTCTACACTACAGCGCTAATTCGAACTAACTTAGTCCGAATTAGTTAATTCGAACTAAGCTAATTCGAACTAACGCATCCAGACTAAAAAACTAGTTCGAATTAGCATTTTGCTAATACGAACTAGCATGTCCACACAGAGTGGACCCTAAACCGGGGTTAAGGATGGCCGGAAGCAGTGCTGGCAGGGCATCAGAGGAGGACTTAGAGCGTGGAGCTGCGGTCTCAGGCTAACCGAGGGCTGTGCTTAAAGGAACCCGACCCCCACCCCGGACAGACAGTTCTCAGGGGTGCCCCGCTTGCAAAGCAGTCCTGGCTTGGAGTGCCCGGAGTACCCACACTGGGCACATCACAGCATTCGGCCATCAGACTGGCTACACTTGCCACAGGCTGCCATCTGGGGAGGAGGCAATTCGGGGGCTGCAGGAGAGCTTCCACCCCCAGAAGCCCGCAGAGCCAGCCCAGTCCTCCTCATCGGGGGCTCGTACCCCATTCTTCCCTCACCTCCTTCCACTTACCCCTCCCTAGCCCCCCTTCCTGATGTACAAAATAGAATCTCTCTTTATTGAACAAAACTCGGGTAGACTGGGAAAAGGAGGTGGAAGAGAGGGGAAGAGAGAGGGTGGGAGAGGGGAGGGAAACTAAAATGATCAGAGGTTTGGAACAGGTCCCATATGAAGAGAGGCTAAAGAGACTGGGACTTTTCAGTTTAGAAAAGAGGAGACTGAGGGGGGATAGGATAGAGGTCTATAAAAGCATGAGTGGGGTCGAGAGGGTGCATAAAGAAAAGTTCTTCGTTAGTTCCCATAATAGAAGGACTAGAGGACACCAAAGAAAGGAATGGGTAGCAGGCTTCAAACTAGTAACAGAGTTGTTCTTCACAAAGCAAATAGTCAACCTGTGGAACTCCTTGCTGCAGGAGGCTGTGAAGGCTAGAACTAGAACAGAGTTTAAAGATAAGTGAGATAAAGTGATGGAGGTTGGGGCCATGGAGTGGTATTAGCCAGGGGGTAGAAGTGGTGTCCCTGCCCAAAGTTTGTAGAAGGCTGGAGAGGGTTGGCATGAGACAAATGGCTTGGTCACTGTCTTCGGTCCATCCCCTCCAGGGTCCCTAGGGTTGGTCGCTGTCGGCAGACAGGCTACTAGGCTAATGGACCTTTGGTCTGACCCAGTACGGCCATTGTAAGCACAGGGCTCAGGGTCGGGGGTCTCAGTGGACCACCTTGATTTTCATGCACACCTGCTCCTGGGTGGCCAGGCTGGCAGCTCTCCTGCCGTAGACAGCCATTTTCCTGTGCCTAGTGCAGAGGTCGTGGATGAGGTCCACGATGTCCTCACTAGCCCAGGCGGGTGCCCGCCTCTTGTGGTCCCGGGCTAGCTCCCGGGAGCCGCCAGCCTGGTCCCGGGAAGAGGCGGAGGGCTGGGGGGCATCGGATGGCTGGCTCAAGCCGTGCCAGGTGCAGGGTCTGCTGGCTGGGTCCTGGCAGGCTTGCACCTGGCACGGGCACCGTAGTCAGCCCGTGCCCCTTTAAGGGGGCCGGGAGGGGGGCAATAGAATTTCCCTGGTGTTGGCCAGAGTGGCAACCAGGGAAAGCTGGGGAGGGCTAGCCTCCCACTAGTTCGAATTAAGGGGCTACACACCCCTTAATTCAAACTAGTAAGTTCGAACTAGGCTTAGTCCTCGTACAATGAGGTTTACCTAGTTCGAACTAAACGCTCCGCTAGTTCGAATTAAGTTCGAACTAGCGGAGCACTAGTGTAGCACCTATCAAAGTTAATTCGAACTAACATCCATAAGTTCGAATTAACTTTGTAGTGTAGACATACCCTCATAGTCCTAGCCTTCACAGCCTCCTCTGGCAAGGGGTTCCACAGGTTGACTACACGCTGTGTGAAGAAGAACTTTCTTTTATTAGTTTTAAACCTGCTACCCATTAATTTCATTTGGTGTCCTCTAGTTCTTCTATTATGAGAACTAATAAATAGCTTTTTTTTATCCGCCCACTCCACACCACTCCTGATTTTATATACCTCTATCATATCCCCCCCCCCCAGTCTCCTCTTTTCTAAACTGAAAAGTCCCAGTCGCTTTATTCTCTCTTCATATGAAACCCGTTCCAAACCCCTAATCATTTTAGTTTTCCTTTTCTGAACCCTTTTCAAGGCCAAAATATCTTTTTTGAGGTGAGGAGACCACATCCGTACACAGTATTCAAGATGTGGGTGCACCATAGTTTTATACAGGGGCAGTAAGATATTCAGTGTCTTATTTTCTATCCCATTCTTAATAATTCCTAGCATCCTATTTGCCTTTTTGACCACCGCTGCACACTGTGTGGAAGTTTTCAGAGAACTATCCACGATAACTCCAAGATCTCTTTCCTGATTTGTCATAGCAAAATTAGCCTCCATCATACTGTACGTATAGTTGGGGTTATTTTTCCCGATGTGCATTACTTTACACTTATCCACATTAAATTTTATTTGCCATTTTGTTGCCCAATCACTTAGTTTGGTGAGATCTTTTTGGAATCCCTCACAGTCTGCTTCTGTCTTGACTATCCTAAACAGTTTGGTATCATCCACAAACTTTACCACCTCACTGCTTACCCCTTTCTCCAGATCATTCATGAATAAGTTGAAAAGGATTGGTCCCAGGACTGACCCTTGCAGGAGAACACTATTATGGTGTCTTTAAAAAGTTTCCATACAGCTTGCAGGGATTTGGCTCTAGTCATTGTGCTTTTTAATTTCCGTTTAACTAACCTCCTCATTTTTGTGTAATTCCCCTTTTTGAAATTAAATGCCAGAGTGCTGGACTGCTGAGGTATTCTTCCCATCACAGGAATGTTAAATGTTGTTATATTATGGTCACTATTCGCAAGCGGTCCTGTAATGGTTATCTCCTGGACCCGATACTGTGATCCACTCAAGACTAAATCGAGAATTGCCTCCCCCCTTGTGGATTCCTGTACCAGCTGCTCCAAGAAGCAGTCATTTAAGCCATTGAGAAATTTTATCTCTGCTTCTCTTCCTGAGGTGACATGTATCCAGTCAATATGGGGATAATTTAAACCCCCCATTATTATAGAGTTCTTTATTTTGGTAGCCTCTCTAATCTCCCTCAGCATTTTAATGTCGGTATCGCTGTCCTGATCAGGTGGTAAGTAATATACTACTGCTAATTTCTTATTATTGGAGCATGGAATTACTGTCCATAGCGATTCTATTGAACATGTTGATTCATTTAATATTTTTATTTCATTTGATTCTACATTATCTTTCACATACAGTGCTACTCCGACACCCACCCGACCTGCTCTATCCTTCCAATATATTTTATATCCCGGTATGATTGTGTCCCACAGATTTTCCTCACCACCAGGTTCAGTGATGCCTATTATGTCAATCTCCTCCTTTAATATGAGGTACTCTAGTTCACCCATCATATTAGTCAGACTCCTAGCATTTTGTAGAAGCACTTTAAAAATTTGCCACTGGTTATTTGTCTGCTCTTCCCTGATGCATTGGATTCCTTTATATGTGATTATTTCTCTGCTCTGGCCCATGGTTTGTCCTCTCCCCTCCTCTCTTTCTGACTACAGCTTAGAGAATCTCTATCAATGGATTCTCTCCTAAGAGAAGTCCCCATCTGATTTACGTGCATCTCTGCACCAATCGGCTTTCCCTCATCTCTTACTTTAAAAACTACTCTACAGCCTTTTTAATGTTTAGTGCCAGCAGTCTGGTTCCACCCTGGGTTAGGTGGAGCCCATCCTTCCTGTATAGGCTCCCCCTCTCCCAAAAGTGTCCCCAGTTCCTAATAAAGCCAAACCCCTCTTCCTACACCATCGTCTCATCCACGCATTGAGACTCTGAAGCTCTGCCTGTCTACCTGGTCCTGCATGTGGAATTGGAAGCATTTCCGAGAATGCCACCATAGAGGTCCTGGATTTCAGTCTCTTTCCTAGCAACCTAAATTTGGCCTCCAAGACATCTCTCCTACCCTTCCCTACGTCATTGGTACCTACATGTACCACGACCACCGGCTCCTCCCCAGCACTACACATAAGTCTATCTAGATGCCTCGAGAGATCCGCAACCTTCGCACTAGGCCAGCAATTGACCATACGGTTCTCCCAGTCATCAAAAACTCAACTATCTACGTTTCTAGTGATCAAATCACCCACTACTAACACCTGCCTCTTCCTAACAGCTGGCATTCCTTCCCCCTCAGAGGTATCCTCAGTGCGAGAGGATACCGCAACATCCTCTGGGAGGAGGGTACCAACTACGGGATGGTTTCCCTCTGCTCCCGTTGAATGCTCTGTTCCCTTGAGACTTTCATCCTCTTTAAGGGCACTGGGGCTCTCAGACTGGAGGTGGTACAGTACTACAGTGTCTCAGAAAGTCTCATCAACATATCTCTCTACCTCCCTTAGCTCCTCCAGTTCAGCCACCCTGGCCTCCAAAGGCCAAACTTGGTCTCTAAGGGTCAGGAGCTCCTTGCAACGGGTGCACACATTCGCCACCCACCCACAGGATAGGTAATCATACGTGTGACACTTGACGCAATAAACAGGATAGCCCCCATTTTGCTGCTGGGCTTCTGTCTCCATTTTTCTTATGAATAAGTTTAAATATAAACTGGGCTTATTAAATGTCTAGTATGTAGATTATAAAAGTTATGTTTAAAGAAACCCAGAAGTCACTAGTGCCCTCTAACCTCCCCCTCTAAATTCTCTCTCCAAACTCCCTGTTAGCTGCTCCTGTTCACAAGCTCCCTGGTCGCTGACTCACACCTTATGAAGTCCTAATAGCCCATCCCCCTGACTCAGGCTCAGCCAATTAACAGAGGCTTCTAGATTTCAAACCTTTTAGAAGCTCCTTCAAACAAACAAACAAACCAAACAGACAAACACAAGCTCAGCACACAGCAAATAACCTCCCTCCCCCACACACAAACACACTCTAGAGACAGCCACTTACCACAAGGGTCCCGTATTTACTCCTCTTTTACCTGGAGAACTCCCTCTCCAAACTCCCTGTTAGCTGCTCCTGGTCGCACGCACCCTAGTCACTGACTCACAGGCTTATGTGCGTAATAGTAGGGTTTTTATTTTTCAAAGAATTGTTGTGTTTGCAAGTTCAGATACTATGAATATGGACTCACTTTTATTATCATTTACACACAAAGGAGGCCTGAGATGGCATGATTACATAGCTGCACAATTATGCTCCTTTTATTCACATCCTAATGGTGCTACACAATTTAAATGTATATTTTAAAAGGTTTCTAGCTTATGATTGTCAAGATAATCTTCAGAAAATTAAACCTAAACTGACATAGCAATGTGTCCATGTCGGCGGGCAACTTGAAACAATAGCCCCCATTCATTTCTGAGCTGTTAACTTTCAAGCTTCCACCTGAAAGCTAATATTTGAAAATCAAAATGTGTACATTGTTAAATTTAACAGAAGTTTCGAGCTAACATATTTCTCCACTGTTTCTGTATAGAATGACAGATATTGGAACGGGATGCAATTGCATAACTGGTGGCTGTCAAGAGTTTCTGGGATGGGTAACAGAGAATTAAAATACCTCTCTTCCATATTTAAATTTCAAAAAGCAGAGTGGAAAAGCACTTTTAAGTTTACTGAATGCTATCTTTGATTATTGATATATGTTGTGATAAAATGGGTAGATAGCTGCCCCTATGGTTCTTTAATGAGCCTCGGCAGTGAATGATTGTTGATACCAGAAAAATCTTTTGTGATTTGCTCTTTGTTTATGCATGTGTCTTCTATATTACTTTGTACTGGTTGGAGTTATTTTAGCAAAGGTGGAAAATGGAGGACTGATTTCTGATTTTCATAATTTGTCCGTCAGCAGTTGCTTGATTTTCTTCTAACATCCTTTATATAAAAAGACTACATTGCATTTTCACTAAATATTAAATATTTTGGTGGAATGTATTGTGATCAACACTACAGGGTTAAAGAATCATTATAAAGATAATTTTTGTGTGGATTGCCACATATTTAGTCACTTATGTTTGAGATACCTATTAGTAAGAAGTAGATGTTTATATAAATGTAATCATAGAATCACAGAATACTAGAACTGGAAGGGATTTTGAGAGACCATCAAGTCCCCTGCCCTTACAGCAGCACCAAGCATGGTCTTATATCATCCCTGATAGATGTCTGTCTAACCTGATCTTAAATATCTCCAGTGATGGAGATTCCAAAACCACCCTAGGCAACTTATTCCAGTGTTTGCCACCCTGACAGTTATGACGTGTTTCCTAATGTCCAACTTAAACCTCCCTTGCTGCAGTTTAAGCCTATTGCTTCTTGTCCTATTATCAGAGGTCAAGGAGAACAATTTCCTCCCCTCCTCCCTGTGACACCCTTTTAGATACCTGAAAACCGGTTTCATGTCCCCTTTCAGTATTCTCTTTTCCAAACTAAACAAGCCCAGTTCCTTCAACCTTGCCTCATAGCTCATGTTTTCTAGACCTTTAATCATTTTTATTGCTCTTCTCTGGATGTTTTCCAATTTCTCCATATCTTTCTTAAAATGTGGTGCCCAGAACTGGATACAATTCTCCAACTAAGGCCTAATCAGCTCAGAGTAGAGTGGAAGAATGACTTCTCATGTCTTGCTCACAATACTCCTGTTAATGCATCCTAGAATCATGGAAGTAGCTAGTCTGAGCTGTAATTCTACTGTAAGCTAGATAATATTTAAAGGAACAAATTCTGCTTGTGGATATAATACAGAAATTTAATTCCCAGTGAGGTCAGTTTACAGTTTTGAGTTCATGGTAACATCAGTGGGAATTGTTGCTTGTATCTAATGACACTGTTTGATCCAATATGCCTTATTTTTTTCTTGAATATGATTACATTTGCATATGGACATACAGCACTGAAAATATTATCTTTCTTGCTTCCTCTATTAATGTTCACTCTGCAAGTGTTTGAAATGTGCTAAGTTTGGCAATTGGTGCCATTTAATTCGCAGCTCCAACAAGAAAGCTTTTGATATTCAAAATAATTCTCTAGTTAACTTTCTCCCAACCCCTCCCCTCTGCTTTTTCACTGTGTATATTTGCCTTTAATTGACAAGCTATTCTGAGGAATTAAGTATTCCCTAGATGGCTGGCCTTTGTAAAGAAAAAGATCCTTGAAGGCAATCAACAAAGTGAAACACAGCATGTTTTCTTAGCTTGTAATTCCTAATAAATCAATACCAGGCAAACATTCTTGCTTTAAAGGTTAAATACTTTAAGTCTTTTGATAGTAATTGAGTGTACTTTCAAGAGTGGTTTAATTTTGATAGTTTTTTCTCCATCTCACTAACATTTGATAGATAGTAAATATTATGAACTGTTAAGTGACACCCGTCAGCTTATGCATATAAGTTCACACATACAGATTTGATTTGAAGACCCCAGTTGCAAATGTATTAGAGAAATTACATTCTGTAAATACAGCCAACTTTTTCCCAGTGGCCTTCAGTGTATTGAAACATATTCGTGTCTCCATCATATATCAATAGAGTACCCCAGACCACATGTGCTGACTCAAAAATTGACAGAGTATTAAATAATGAAGAGGAAAGGTCACGGATTGAGAGTGATCTGGATCACTTGGTAAACTGGGTATAAACAAACAATGTGCATTTTAATATGGATAAATATAAATGTGTACACAGAATATAGGATATATTTACAGGAAAGGGGACTCTATCCCGAGAAACAGTGACTCTGAAAGAAACTTGGGTGTCATGGTGGATAACTAAACATGTGACCAAAAGAACCAATGCAGTCATAAAGTACATAAAATGGGAATCTTGATTGGCACTGGTGTGACCACTGCTTTGGCAGTGGTGTGACCACTGCTGATATAGTGTGTCCAGTCTGATGTCCACAGATCAAGAAGGATTTTGATAAATTGAAGAGGATTCAGAGAAGAGCTGTTAGAATGATTACAGGAATGGAAAACACCTTGTAGTGATGGACTCAAGGAGCTCAATTTATTTAATTTAACAAAGAGAACCTTAAGGGGTCACTTGAATACAATCTAGCAGTATCTATTTGGGAAACAAATATTTAATCAGGGCCTCTTCAGTCTGGCAGAAAAAGATACAATATAATCCAATGGCTGGAAGTTGAAGTTAGACAAATTCAAAATGGAAATGTATTAATTTTTAATAATGAAAGTAATTAGCCATTGGACTAAATAACCGAGGATCATGGTGGATTCTCCATTGCTGGAAATTTTTAATGTAGATTGAACAGGTTTTTTTCCCTAAAAGATATGCTATAGGAATTATTTTTGGGAAGTTCTATGGCCTGTGTTATACATGAGTTCATACTAGATGATCATAATGGTTCTTCTGACCTTGGAATCTATGAAGTCTCCCACTACCCCCACTTCTATGGGAAGAATATTTTGATTAAGATGTCTCATACCCTGTGCCTATTAAAAAGTCTCATCATAACTCCTGATTTTACAAATATTTGTCAAGCTATGTCACCATTTCTTTAAATCTGAACTGTGGAATGGAGACTTTCAAAGGTATTTTGGTATCTAGAAATAGTGGGACTTGTAAAAGCAGCTAGGTGCCTAACTTATAAATAGAAAAGGATAGCCAATAGGTTCTAAGTAGAAATCTGTCATTGGGAGATATTTAAAAAATACAAATTTAAACCTTAACAAAATAATAACCATGGAAAACATTCTAATTTCCCTTCACACAATCTTTAAGAAAAAAAAGTTTGTTCTGTTTTTATTTTTAACATTCCGTTAGTCACTGCATGTAAGCTGCTTTACCAATTTACCAGCAATTGGGAGTGGGTGCATTGTATACTTTTAGTAAATCAAGTAATGCAGAAAATTCCCTAAAACCATATTTTTCAAAATACATGGGACTTACAACTTTGAAGGGGTGGGGAAACTCTTACCACTATGTACTTATTCCTTTGCTACCCCATGAATGTCAGTTGGGGCAAAATGTTGCCCTGGATTTCTTGCTATCTTCAGCATTTTGCTTAGTAACATATTATTCTATTAGGGCACATCTACACAGTGGGGCTATAGTCGAATTAAGCTACTCAGCTTGAGCAATGTCAATTGTGTAGCTTAAGTTGGAATAGCTTAATTCGGCTTTTAGCGCTGTCTACACAGCAGGAAGTCAAAGAAAGACCACTCTTCCTTTGACTTCCTTTACTCCTCATGAAATGAGGGTTAAAGGAGTCAGAATAAGAATTCCTCCAGTTTGCCATTGTTTCGAAATAATGACCTTCAGTGTAGACCCAATCTTTGTTATTTTGGAGAAGTGTGAAATATTCAGAAATAATGATGCTGTATACACATAGCCTTAGGGAAAAAGAGGATTTAACAAATGTAAAATAAAATATGTTGAAGACCCATAATTTTAAAGTGTTCAGGTATTGCTCTGCTCAGTGTTGCATCACCTAAATGATTTAGGACCATAAATCTCATTTTGAAAAGTGATTTTCGATGAGATCAGGAGTCTAAAGAGTGCAAATCTCATTGAAAATCACTGAAATTAGATGTTCTTAAATCATGTAGGCACTGCAACACTGGGTACAACAATGCCTGAATATTTAGAAAAATCTGAGCCTTAAGAGACAAAATCTCTTTAATTTACAATGAGAAACTATGGTGTTTTTGAAAAATGTTCCCTTAGTTTTTAAAGGAAAGGTTTTTCAAAGATAGAAATATCTAATATTCATTGAAAGTTAATTGAGGCACTGAATTATTGTTTATGCCTCTGAAAATATTATCTTAACAGCACTGGAATTCTAGAAAAATACAGCAGCAGGTTTAAAGTAAATGCCAAAAATCATGATAACTAATAAGGTGCCTAATAATTATTAATGCTTACATTTTATCCAGTGCCTTTCATCTGCAACACAGATGTTCATCATATAAACAAACTTGTTCTCCTGGGAGAGAAACATGGGCAATTGTTAGTTTGTAAGTTGCACCTGCAGATGTCTTTACTTTCATTTTACATTTGTCTTTACTTTCTCTCAACAAAACATTACTGGATTTGTATTTATGTCACTGTACAGAAGTGAACAGGTTGATTGTAATCAAAATGATGGGTTAAAATAATGAAAAGGTTTTTTAATGTAATTTCATACATATTGTCATCAATTTGTTTCATAAAGTTTTGAATTCACTGCAATAACATTTTTCTTGTAAAAGAATATGAACACATGACTGTATTATAGATTTAAAAAAACAACAAATAGTCTAGTAGCACCTTAAAGACTAACAAAACATGTAGATGGTATCATGAGCTTTCGTGGGCACAACCCACTTCTTCAGATGACAGGAGTGTTAGAAATCCAGATAAAAGAATAAATAAGTGAAGGGGAGGGGGTGCTACTAGACTATTTGTTTTTTAAGTTTTTCCTGTTACAAACTAACTCGGCTACCCCTTTGAAGCTTATCTACTCACTGTCTCTCTTTTTTCTTCCTCCCCCCCCCTTTTTTCCTCCTTTTCCCCCCTTCTTTTTCCTTCTCCCCCGCTCTCTCCTTCCCTTATTTATTCTTGGATCTGGATATCTAACACTATTGTCATCAGAAGAACTGGGCTGTGCCCATGAAAGCTCATGATACCATCTACATGCTTTGTTAGTCTTTAAAGTGCTACTAGACTATTTGTTGTTGTTTATGTTTTTCCTGTTACAGACTAACTCGGCTACCCCTCTGAAGCTTTTGTATTATAGATGGCGTGGAAATAATCCTATTAACTCTTTGGCACTGACTTACTACATTTACAATGCCACATGCATTTAGAACACCATAAAAGATTATCAATAACAATAATTCTGGCTCTCTTCATGTTTGCGTGATATTACCTAGCCCTACAACTGTTCAAAATCCATCAATTGGTTTAAAGTTCCTGGACAGCTAAGGGCAGATTCTGAGCTCATTTACACAAATGTAATACCCTTGACTTCAGTGGACTAATTTCTGCTTTAAATTAGTGTAAATGAAATCAGAAGAAGCTTTGTTCTTTCAAGCTGAAAATAACATTCCAAGCAGTTGGCATTAAGACTTGTTCATTTCTACTAAATGATCAATAAAATGGAGAAGGAAGTTAGTGCCACATCACTCTTCAGAGCTCAACCTTGCTCTTAACTGCTGGGGGTCTCCCTCTCCATCTTGCTATGGTTTCTCTCCTACTTTCAAACTCCTCACTTGTTGTTGCTGACGCTTCCTAAACTTGCTTCTCCAAACAAGTAGTCGCTTCACCCCTCGCCTGGGAAGTGGATGGGTGGAGAGGGAGGGAAAACATGTGGAAAACCACTATTAAACTACCTGTAGGTTAAGAGAGTGATTTTCAAAGGTTTTTTTCTCATGACCCTGCTGAAGAAAATTGTTGATGCCCAGCCCCAGCATAATTTTATCTTCTGACTGGAGTGCAGGCTCCAGGATGCGTATGAGGGGTTTGGAGTGAGGAAGAGTGTGAGGGATGAAGGCTTTGTCTAGGGTTGTGGGCTCTGGGGTGGGGCCAGAGATGAGGTGTTTGGGGTATATGCTGGAGGGGTAAGGCAGAGGGTTTAGTATGTGGCCAGGAACTCTGGACTGGGACATGTGGGTGGGGCCCAGAGGACGTAGGCTCTGTCTAGGGGTGCAGGCTATGGGATGGGGACAGGGAGGAGGTGTTCGGGGTGCAGGAGGGATTTCTGGGTTTGGGAGGGCTTAGGGCTATGACAGGCTGGGCCAGCCTGTTGGGGCTCAGGCTTACCCTCCAGCAGCTCCTGGTCACTGGGGCTGTGGGATGGTAAGGCAGGCCTCCTTCCTGTCCTGGCACAGTGGGCCACACTGCACCCTGGAAATGGCCATCAGCAGGACCAGCTCCACAGGCTGTCCCCACCCGAAGCTTTAGCTCCACACTCCTGTTGACCAGTTCCTTTGTCTTCAAGTATTGCTGAGCAAAAATGTACGGAACTCATTTTGGATTTGTTTTGAAATGGGATTAGCTTCATTTTTTTTGCCTGTTTCACTTCTTTCATTTTGTGAGAGTTGGCTACTTTCCTTCACCTAGGAACCTGACCTGCTGCTGACTGATTCCAGGGCACAGCATGATGCACAGTGCCAGAACAGGCAGGAAGCTGGACTTAGCACCACTGTAGTCACCTTGTCACCCTATAACATGGTGACCCAGTGCCTGTCTTTCGGCAACCCAGTACTGGGCCATGAACCATACTTTGAAAATCACTGGGTTAAACTACTCATTCCCTCAACTGTCTTTTGGAGGGATGAAAGGAGGGGCCAAATGAAAAGGAACCATTAAAGAGGTGGTAGATATGTCCCTAGGAAAGTGAGTCCTTCTGTGCTCTAGGTAAACATGTGGTCTGTCTATGAATAAGAGTAGGTGTAGTGTAGACTATTATAAAGGTTTGTGAAAGCCCGATTTACAATGGTAATAAGATTGCAGGTTCCCCAGGAGAGAAACTCACCCATTCAATTTGTACTGTTAGGTTTCTGGGATTTAGGTGCTGTGTACTTGAACTCATCTGGCAGATTTCTAACTTAAAAGGAATTTGGGGTTAAAAATGGAGTTTGAAGAAGTTGCTAGAATTATCTTTCATTTCAGATATATCTCCCCTTACAAATGTAAGGCCAAAATTAATACAGAACATTCTGTACTTCTTTCAATGTCTTCCATGTAGATATCGATCAGCAAACCTAGCTTCAGACATTTTGACAAATATAACAAGTGACAAGATCAAGTCACAGTATTTAAAGTTGAACTTCAAAAACATTTTGAAAACTGTCCAAAACTCTGTAAAATTTCAGAGGAAGTGTGTTTATGTAGGGAAAAGTATGTAACTTGTTTGCTAATTGAAGCTTTGCAATATTTAAAAATGGCAAAACTCTTGATAGCACAGCTGCAGACTTCCTGGTGTCTTTTTCCAAATTGACTAAATTCATAGCTATTTGTATCGTGAACACAGGTTGAAAAGATTTAGTCTATTTTAATCCCCTGTTTTCATCTACTTGGTTTATTATAATTATGTTAGTTCTTGTATCAGAGACGCTAGGAATGACATGAATTATTTCATATGTGATCTACAAGTGTACTGCACCGTGATAAACTGCACGGTCAGTCACATCATAAATTGTTTTATTGTTAATACAACCTATGATCCACAGGGTATTATGCATTTTGGACTTTTTCACTTGCACTCTGACCACTTATCCATTTCCCTTCGGATCTATGAATAGTATCAAACATTCACTTGTGGCATGGAAAATTGTTCTCTGCTTTAGCCGAAAACTCTTACAATAAAATTTGTTTTCAGTTGCATCTTCAGTACCACTTTATAGGTCTTCTTGAATATGTGTGAGGAAAAAAATAATTTTCATGTAAACAATCTCCAAATCTTTAACTAATAATGGCCTATTTTATCTTCCATTTTTGTGTGCTATTCCTAGTAACATTAATGGGAGTTGCACTTTTCCCCTTTTGTTGTTTGTGTATTTTCATTGCTGATGCTATGATTAATTGACATAGTTCCATATACAGCCTTTGAAATGGTTACAAATAAGCATTTTTCAAAGGACTATTGCAGAAAATGAGTACTATTTCATGTAAAAGATAGTGAATAGAAACAGAAAATATCTCACAAATAGTAATTAATGTAAACAGTGATGATATAAAATGTTCTTTTTCAATTTTTGTTTTAGATCTCTATCCTGAGAGACAACAACAGGATGTACCTTGGAGAAGAGTAAGTTAAAACAGTTCTTTATATTTGAGTATATTTTTATAAAATTTAGAGAATGCGATTGTCAGCTTTTAATGATTTGCTATGAGTTTAAAGTCAGTGTACCTTGTCCATTAATTTGAAAAATTATGCCGTTCCACTCAGTTTCCAATACTATGTATGCTAAACCTGCTTCTGCCTCCTTATACAAGCAAAATTCCCATTGACTTCAGTGAGAGCTTTGAATAACAAGTGCTTCACTGGTATCTCTGACACTAGTATCAACAAGCTTTCAGTGAGTAAAAGAAAATGTGAGCTACTAATTCCTCTAGATTTGGTAACAAATCTGAAAAAGAGGCAATCTTCAATTATAATGTTCCTTAGAATAATTTTCCACTAGTGAGTATCCAAAGTTTACCTGAGCTAGAAAGTTGCAGAGAATTATGAGCAAAATAGTGTGGGCAAATGCACTCATCTGTAGTAATTGCCACCTTTACAGTGTGTGAGTTTGTATGCTATATAGCCAAAAGAGTGCTCACAAAATATATATTATTCTATGCAAACTACATGTAGATCCTCACTTATTATCTGTTCTGGCTTCTGTGGACAATAGAAGAGTCCTGGTGACATCAGTCAGCCTGTCAAGAAGCTGGAGCACCACAAGATGTTTGGAACCATCCCTTAACACCAGTCCTACATCCAGTTAGCATTTCCCCAAGAGTGGGCAGGAGATGGGATATTGTTAGATCAGAAGAAATGGCGATTCAACAAATATCCTATGTAGCATGATTGTAAGGGATCTTAAATGACACCCAATAAAGAATAAAGCTTAATTTTCTTAGGAAAGATCCCAGTCAACTGACCTCCCTGTAGAATAAACACTCCAGTAGACCTTAATTGCTTTAGGAAGGCACACTTCCTGTAGGAAGAACAATAGGACTTTGATTATATTAACCTTTCACCTTCCTGAGAAGTTTCCTGGGATGCTTATTTGACACTGCAAGGTCATGTGATCATGTCACCTGAACCTGAAGCCCATCTTGGATTTACAGTGCTTTTCCACTAAGAAAGGGTGTGTGTCATACTGGGAAACATCAGATTCCCACCTTATGCAAATCCTACTTAAGGCTGGGAAGTGGATTAAACTGGTTTCATGCTTCACTGAATCCCCACCCAAGATGACTGCTGGAAACATCTAAGAAACAAAGACAAAAGGGAAAGGGGAAGGAGGGTACTGAACCCAGGCTATGAATGGTGTTTAGCATGTGAATTATATACCTGGAAATTTTAGCTGTAAGCAAAAGCAGTTTTGTCTTCAAGATATTCTGCAACCTACCTAAAGCAGAATTTAGTGTGAGAATTATTATTTGTAGCCAATTTCTTTATTGTGTTTAAGCTTAGTTTGTGTATTTATTTTATTTGCTCAATGACAATGATCTGCTTTGATCTGTTTGCTATCCATTATAATCACTTAGAAGCTAAACCACGTTTTGCAGTTTATAAATGCTGAGGAACAAAAAGCTGTGTGTGTCTTCCTCCACATTGAGAGAGGGGTGGATTTTATGAGGTTATGCTGTATAGAATTCTGTGCAAGACAATATAATTTTTGACTTACATTTCATGAGTTCTGGACAATTTCCTAGCTGAAAGCCTGCTTACACAGCACTGATTCCAGTCTTGAAGTCATTCTGAAGCTGGGTGTGTCCCTACCTGTGTGCATGCAGCAGGACAGGGTAAGAGTGTCCAGGCTGGTGGAATGGGAAAGCTCAGAGGAACCTTCAGGAACCCTAAAAAGTGGGGCAACATGTCACAAGGAGTAATTTGTAATAAAATGAAAATTGCAATCAAAATGGTAGCCAGTTTTGATTGAAAATTACTAAGTGTACTGAGAGAAAGTTACATAGGAGGAAGTTTCCATACGAGGAAAAACCAATGTGGATTTATTTTTTGTGATGTTAAATGTAGGTAGGAGTTTTGATCAAATAGTTCATGTTGTTTTCTCTTTTGATCAGCTAAGGGCACAGTTTGAAAATATCTCCTAAGAAAAAAATATGCTGGTGTGCTGTTTTTTCATTTGTTATTAATAACCTGTCTTGTATCACAATATTACATACACAAACACAACAGATAAATAAATATTGTGATGATGATAATGATGATACAGCTAATTAATACTGGTTTTATTTTACCTTTATTACTCCAATTTACTTTGTTCAAACTGTACTGCCATCAATGGAATTACATCAGCACCAATCCAAATAACATAATGGTGAACTAAGTCCTACTTTAACTATGTTGTTATAATATCTATTTGAGCATATATAGATGAAAAGAATGTTTGATTGTTCCAATAAAATATGGGGGGTGAGGAAGAAGTTAAAAGCAAACAGTTTTGTCTGGCTTAAAACTTTTCTATGTAGTGTTTGTAAGTTTGTACCATAGCATTCTTCTTGCTCACAACAAATAGAAAGAGACATTCATTAGAAACTGATTATGTATCCAAGTGAAAGTGAATAAATTACTATTGTCAATACTGAAGTAAGTACACACATAACCTATAAAGGTTAAAAGTAGATTGTATTTTAAACTTATTTCATTATTAAAACTATACTTCATTATAAAGTAAACTATTGCATTTATTTAATATTCGTGACAAATATTGTTTCAGATATTTTAATATTTCAGTATCCCTTTAAAGTATCATAAATGACTTTTGATATAGTACATCACAAAACTTTAAAGTGTTATATGTCCAGCTATTTTTTCTGGGGATTTATGGTTAATTTAGCTTTCAATTCTTTTAAAACATCAGCTTGTAAAGATTATACTTAATTAAAAGAGTGAAATTTGAATGGATCAGGTCAAATTAATTTGATGTAGTTTGAAAATTAATATCTAGTTATTTTTATCACTAGAAAATTCAGACACACAGGATGTGGCGTTGTGTCCCAAATAAACAAATATTTTCTAATATAAAATCATAATTTTCTTTCCTATAATAAGCCACACTTCTCAGCTGCATTGCAGTTTACTCAGATATTGAGCATCAAGCTTCAAGTGATCCTTTATTTTCCAGTTCATTTTACTATGTGTTTACCTACAAATATGTGTCACGTAGGCTTTTTTGTAACCCTTTGTACTATATTTTTTAAAAAAGGATTTTCAAACACTTAAATGTATGTGCATTCTGAAAACTTAATATCAGAGTAAAAGAGAGTGGCTATTAGTCAAATATTTAAAAAAAAACCTAGAATAATCTTTTTTCATTTATAATCATGATGGTGGGAAGTTCAATATTTCTACTCAAACAAAGAGTCTGTTAGACATATTTACAAAAGTCCTTACGATGTTTGCAGTCGACTTTGCAGAAGACAACATTTATAAAACATTTCCAGTGCCTGGCAGGTGCCATGAATTCTCTTGCGGATTAGTGTTATTCAGATATTGTCTTTCATTTGAACTTCAAACACTTGTTTTCTACAAAGAGCTTTTTTTAATAGCTTTAGGAAATTAAAACCTTTTTAAATGTGTCACTGTAATACCCACTATGAATTTACTTATGGGAAACAAGTAGCTGCAAAGCTTAGGACAATTATAATTTTAAATAAAAACAAGCTGCAAAAATGAAAGAAAAATACACTTGGAGAAGTCAAAAATATTATCTGTGGCTGTTTCTTAAAAAAATGTATTGATGACAACAGAAAGTTACAGAACATTTTTCCAATATTTTTCTTTCAATATTTTTGTTGCATATAGAGACAGATCTTATTGTAGCTGTCCCTATCATATTGTAATAATTTTTAATGATCAAATACTATCTTTTTTAAATGATTTACTCTGAGTATTAAGAATAAGCTGAAATTTCCAGTATTTTAAATAGGAAAATCATAGAATCTTAGAACACTAGAACTAGAAGGGACCTCAGGAGGTCATCAAATCCAGTCCCCTGCTCTCATGACAGGACCAGACACTGTCTAGATCATCCCTGATAGATGTCTATCCAACCTGCTCTTAAATATCTCCAATGATGGACATTCCACAGTTTTTCCTAAGGTCAAACCTAAACTTCCCTTGCTGAAATTTAAGCCCATTACTTCTTGTCCTATTACCAGAGGCCGAGGAGAACAATTTTTCTCCTTCCCTGTAATACCCTTTTAGATATTTGAAAGCTTCTATCATGTCTTCTCTCAGTTGTCTCTTTTTCTAAACTCCACAAACCTAATTCTTTTGGTCTTCCCTCAAAGGTCATGTTTTCTAGACCTTTAATCATTTTTGTTGTTTTTCTCTGGACCCTCTCCAATTTCTCCACATTTTTCTTGAAATATGGTACACAGAATTGGACACAAGACTCCAATTGAGGCCTAATCAGTGTAAAGAAGAAAAACTACTACTTATGTCTTGTTCACAGCACTCCTGTTAATGCATCCCAGAATCATATTTGCTTTTTTTTTTGGTAAGTGTGTCACACTGGTGACTCATATTTAGCTTGTGGTCCACTATGATCCCTGGGTCCCTTTCCGCAGTACTCCTTCCTGCAGTGCTGAAATGAAAAATATGTTCTGAAATATGGGAAGGGAAACTTGTAATCATTTTGGTTTCATTAAATCCCTAAAAGTTGGTGAAATTTTTTATTATGTCAGATTCTACTTTCCTGCATCTTTGCTAAGCATAAATTTAATGCTAGCCATTAAATTTAGTTCCCAAATTTAGGGATGCCTTTAAGATATTAATATTTCCTGTGCTGTGTCAAGGTATTTTGGTTTTGCTTATTTACAATATTTGTTAATGTAACAATGCATACTGCATCTAAGGATTTAAGATAAATACAATGTCTGTTAAATACATTTTAAAAGACAAATCATACCTCAATAACATTCAACAGGACTATGCAGCACTTTAAAGACTAACAAGATTATTTATTAGGTGATGAGCTTTCGTAACATGGCTACATCTCTATCACTATTCTCAATAACAATGGTATTTTAGAACCTATGAAATTCTGAAAGTATCTAATTTATGGAAATCATGGTGATTCATCTTGTCTTTCAATAATATACCTCAGTTAAAAGACAGGAAACAAAGGGCAGGAATAAATGATAAATTTTCAGAATAGAGAGGGGTAACTAGTGGGTCAGTCTTGGGACCAATCCTGTTCAACTTATTCATAAATGATCTTGGAAAAGGAGTGAGGTGGTAAGGTTTGCGGATGATATTAAACTGTTTAAGATAGTCAAGACAGAAGCAGACTGTGAAGAACTTCAAAAAGATCTCATCAAACTGAGTGATTGGGAAACAAAATGGCAAATTAAATTTAATGTGGATATTTGTAAAGTAATGCACATCGGGAAAAATAACCCCAACTATACGTACAGTAAGATGGGAACTAATTTGGCTACGACAAATCAGGAAAGAGATCTTGGAGTTATCGTGGATAGTTCTCTGAAAACTTCTACACAGTGTGCAGTGGCGGTCAAAAAGGCAAATAGGATGTTAGGAATTATTAAGAAAGGCATAGAAAATAAGACATAATATCTTACTGCCCCTGTATAAAACTGTGGTGCACCCACATCTTGAATACTGTGTACAGATGTGGTCTCCTCACCTCAAAAAAGATATTTTGGCCTTGGAAAGGGTTCAAAAAAGGGCAATTAAAATGATTAGGGGGTTGGAACGGATCCCATTTGAAGAGAGGCTAAAGCAACTGGTACTTTTCAGTTTAGAAAAGAGGAGACGAAGGGAGGATATGATAGAGGTATATAAAATCATGAGTGGTGTGGAGAGGGTGAATAAAGAAAAGTTATTTATTAGTTCCTATAATAGAAGAACAAGAGGACACCAAATGGGTAGCAGGTTTAAAACTAATAAAAGAAAGTTCTTCTTCACACAGTGCGTAGTCAACCTGTGGAACTCCTTGCCAGAGGAGGCTAGGAAGGCTAGGACTATAACTGAGTTTAAAAAGAAGCTAGATAATTTCATGAAGATTAGGTCCATAAAAGGCTATTAGCCAGGGGATAGAAATGGTGTCCCTGGCCTCTGTTTGTCAGAGGCTGGATAAGGATGGCAGGAGACAAATCACTTAATCATTGTCTTTGGTCCATCTCCTCTGGGGCACCTGGCACTGGCCACTGTCTGGACCTTTCGTCTTACCCAGTATGGCCATTCTTCTGTTCTTATGTGTTCACTGTAAACTGAGCAGTTTGGTGGCCACCCGGGAGAGATTCAAATGCCACCCTGCTGATTAATAGAGCATCCACAGCCACCTATAGCCAATAACATGTGTTTCTATTGGTGGTGCATATTCACAAATTCCTGGGTGCACATAAGGAAATTTTTTCTGCATGTGGATGGAACAAAATTGGAAGGAACACTACTCTGGAGTCCTATAAAAGAGGATTCTCAACGGTAGGGATGCCACCTCCCATATTTTCCTAGAATCATCCCTTCTCTGAAGTGGACGTCCCAGGAAATCTGTAAGGTTATATCTACACAAGCCTCCACCTATGAACTTCTCTTCCAGAATCCTCAATATATCTTTGTAATTATGAGTTCCTTTAGGAAGTGTAGGTTCTAATGTCTTCTCCTGTGGGACCCTAGTGCCATAAATTTCAGAGCTTGGAAAAACAGGCACTGAAAGAAATCTGTGGTACACCAGATGCTTCAGAGGGAATGAACAGAAAAGACTGATTTATTGAGTGATTCATTCCCTATCATCCAGTCCCAGTTCAGATTTATCATCTTACAATAATGGCTCAGGTGTGGGAACTTCCATCCTCTTCAGGGAAGACCACTGCAAAACAGTTCATTTAACACACCTGCAACTGCTTTGTCTTCCTTGAGTGCTTCTTTAGTACCATGATTATTCAGTGCCTTACTTTTGGGCAGGTTTCCTGGTTCTGATAGATGTAATCATTTGTTTCTTGATAGGTGGGTAAAGAAAGGCTGCAGGAAAATAACAACAAATGGTTGGTAGCACTTTATAGACTAACAAAACGTTTAGACGGTATCATGAGCTTTTGTGGGCACAGCCCACTTCTTCAGACCTGAGTTATGAGTTTAGGATGTGCACACACAAAATAAATAGGAGAGGGGAAGGAGAGGGGAAAAAAAGGAAGGGTGGTGGGTGGCAGAAAGCTAGAGCGTCTATAAAGTGCTACCAGACCATTTGTTGTTTTTTTCCGTAACAGACTAACTCGGCTACACCCTGAAGCTGTAGGAAAATAGAGGGACAAGGCACCTTGGGAAGAAATAGTGCAGTAGCTTAAATGCTTTGCTGAAGTTGGGACTAAAGTGGATTACATTTGCAGAGAGAAATGCCATTTCTTGCAAGACTGGAGGCATTTAATCTTAAATAAGAGTAATAATCAACTGTTTATGTTTGTTTTCTTTTGGTTGTCTCAGGACCTCCCGCATAGATTTCCAGGAGCCTCACTTTCATTGCTATTCAAAAATAAGCATCTTAAATTAACAGATACAGCTCCAGATCTTACTGTTAACATAACAAAATCTCAGAGAGGTAACCTGGTTAGTCTGTAAGCTGAAAAACAATGAGTAGTCCAGGACAATTTGTTAGTGTAACAGAAATTTAAATAGACTTCGTTAGTTTATAAAACCAGGCACTTCAGGAAGCCCAGAAATATCTTCAAGATGTGTATCAAAGCTTTAATGTTATATACATAAATCTGTGACCAAGGGTTCTAGTTATTCTTAGATCCACTAACAATAAGAAGCAGCAACAAATTCATGTATGCTGAAAACTTTTTCAGCTCTTTGTAAAAGTGATTTGATATTTAAGGAAGATTTTACATACACACACACAATTCTGTCCTTCATTCTCTCACTAAATGTTTTGCATTCAGTACTGCATCAGCTACAAAAAGATGAACATGACATATATTATGGATATCATAGGGATGTAACTCTTGACTATAATTGCTTAATGTTAATTAAAAGTAATATTTCTGTTCCTTGCTTCTCTTCTCTTTCCTTACTAAATAGAAATTGTGTTAATTCACTTTGTAAATACAGTATATCATTTTATTTGAATTAGTAGTAAATGAATGAAATACAATATAAAGAAAATGGATACTAAACACATCTTTGTTTTGAGTTTTTCTACATTAAGTTCATTTGTTTTTCCAATTGGAAATAGATCAGGAGTCTCTTATAATAGTAACTACTTAGAGGTAAGTACAAATAATACATTTTGGTTAGCTCCCTGTGTGTAGATCATTTATTATATGTTAAATATTTAGAGGCAAGGTAACTCTCAATACCTAATCAGTATGTGCAATGGATGAAGTTGGTTTGTTTGACAGTTATGTCTCTTTACTTTGGTTCCTCTCGGGACTCCTGCAGATAAACCACACTCTATGAGAAGTGTTTACATTTCCATCAGAAGGTAGACTTGGGATGTTATGGAGGCACTGACAGCAACTTTTAGGTTGCCTTTAGATTTAAACATAAAACAGGACTAAAATATCTATCTGTGTCTGGATTGTAAACCCTCTAGGATAGGGTTTGTCAAGAGCTGTCAAGATGTGTAGTCGTATTGAAAAATGAAAACTTCTTACCTGGATTATTAGAAATACCTTATTTTTATACAAAAAGAAGTTTACAATCAAATTTACTCTCCACTAGTCATATATAATATTTGATGTATATAATTTCAATTCAATGTACAGAGGGTAACTAGATCAGTGATTTTTGACTTTCTGATTGTCACACACAAGCACCGTGATAGTACAGCCAGTTTCTTGCACTCCAGGGGTTGCTCAAATGCTTAGGAAAATAAAAGCTTATACTTTTGAAACACAGCAGAAGTTGTTAAAGTTGGTTAGTTTTGGTTTATGATGGATTAGAGAGGTATCCTCAAAAAGAAACAAAAAGAGACTATCAGGACCATTTTGGAGAGGGAGTATGTTAAAACTTTTCCTTTACAAAAATATGTTTTCTTTCACATGTACATTGAAATGTTAATTCTCTTCTGAAGAATTATGGTGGCAAATTCAATCTTGAATGTGTAAATAGAGGTGCATTACTATTATTTATATTTTGATACTGCAATATATTGGGAGCTGTTCAAATGTACAAAAGAGATAATAAATGCCTTGGAGGATTTACAGTTTAAAAAGACATAGATACTTCAGTCCTATTGTATGGGTAAATCCCTAATCAGCTTTAATTATGATGTTATGTTAAGTACCTCCATAGTATACCACTCTACCTTGTGATGGTGCTGGTTCTGGTGGAGTTTTATTATTTATACAGTGTTCACACTAAAATCTGAAAAAAATATATAGAGATTGTCTTCATAAAGACATCCAGGAAGATTAATCTCGGCTAACTAAAGATGTAATTTTAAAATGGATTAGCTAAACTGCATTATAGCTGTATATGGATGTTTTTACTCAGAATTAAAATGGCCTTAATTTAGTGTAGTTTAATTTACTTTAGAATTGAATTAAACTAAACTGAATTAAGGTCACTTTAATTCTGAATGAGAGTGTTCATGCTGGGGATTAATGTGGTTTAACTAATCCAATTTAAAATTACATTTTAACTAGTTTCAAATGAATGTTCTGGCATGGCCTCAGCCCCATGTATAGACACCCAGAGACAATATAACCCTTGCCTCAAAGAGCTTACAAGTGGTAAGCTTGGTAAGATACAAGTTGTAGCCGGCCAGAGTAATTCTCAGGTTTGACAGTGGGCTCTCAAAGTACAAAGGACGCCACACAGGTATCTGTCAAACTCAAGCAGTTTATTTCCTGACAGCTAACAGCTGTGCCCCATAAATGGAAGAACAACATAACAAAGAAGCAGCATATCTTACATCCCTTCCTGCAAGCCTGGGACCCCGGGTAGGCTGTGGATGAAGTGGGAGGTTGTCTCAGCTTCTGAGGCACTGGTACCCAAAGCCCATCGGTGAGGTCCGCTTTGCTAGGCTCTGAGGCAGCCTTAAATAGAGTTTTCCTGCCTTGTTTGACAGTTTGGAAATTTCCGGGGCTTACTCATTAGTGCTGATGTAGGGCTTAGCTGTTAGTTATTGATCTGGTTCTGATCTGGATCTTCTTGTTCTTTGGCCCTGTTTACGTGATTAGTACGTTAGGATAAACAGAATTGTTTATGCGTTCTTGCCCTTTACTCTTCTCTCATACTTGTTCTTGCTATACTGGCAACAATGCTTATCTTAAGTGGCGTATATTCCCAAAGACTTGCTTCTGGCTCATCAGATATAGGGGAAAGGAAAAGGGGGGGAAGAATGCAGGCCTCACCACCCCTAAACTAACACGTACAAAGTTCTTCCGCAATTGACCACTACACAAGTGATGCTTGAACATATATACTCCTCCCCTGTTTTTATCACAGTGTTTACCTATAAAGAAATATGATCTTGTATACCCCACCCTGTATTCATTATAATAGTTACTTATGAAATGGTGGATTTACTTTCATTTAGCTCTACTGCGTGTGTGGGCTGGGTTGTTTATTTTTTCTTTTTCTTTTGTTTTTATTAGAGATTACTCTGTTTTTTTCTCAGACCAACTTATTATGGAAGCTTTGTCCAGAAATGTATTTGCCCTCTTAATATGCTCAGTGATGGGGGTAGGATAAGAATCTAAATAAAAACCACATGCTTAACTGCTTACAGCTTCATGCATTGGGTAATCTTTAGATAGTTAGATTTTTTTGTGTGTGCTGTCCCCTAGGATGTGGAATTTCCCTGGACATCAGCCTCCATCTATCACTCTTTATATTATCCGTTCATCTCTGTCACTGAATCTTGTCAGATGCATATTGAGTAAATTAGTTTACTGAATCTACTGAATTTCTCTTATCTGTCATAGCAGAAATATTTTCAAATAACTTGTTTAATTAAGCATGAACTCCCCTGCCTGAGTAGCTGTCCTAAATCAAACTCTGCTTTTTCAGGTGTTCTCCAAGTTCTTTAGAATATTTTTAAGTATTTTCCTCACAACTAGCATTACAGCAATTAAGTTTCCTGATTTGTGCCTTTACTTCTTAATAAATATGAGAATGTTTTCTAGTAAATACCCTGCAGTTTGCAGGACATTATGCTGCTTGTAATGGTGTAAAATACAGATATACCAAATTCAGAGGTAATTCATATCTTCTTCCAAACATATCAATGTGTAATTTATACTAATTTAGATTCAGATTCTCCTATACTCATGCCCAGTTATCAACATATAACTGACATTTCATTACATATCACCAATTAATTTTACTTACTAATTTCAGTTAACTGATTGTAGTTTACACCTGAAGGGGATATAAGATAAGGGGTGTAGATGGAAAAGTATCTAAGAGAAAGGTGCTAAAGAAGAGGTTTTACTGGCTAGACTCACCTCATAGTTGTTCCATGTTACATTCTTCTTTCTAGCCCCTCAGAAGTTTCACATGCTTATGTAGGTGCATTTCCAAGAAAATCTGAGTTAATCTGTAGTAATATAATTTACCTCCGAGTGGGAAGGAATGAAGCATAAATTATACCAGATAAGATTCACTTCTGAACATTACTAATAGATATAGATGATCTGGAAGATCAGCTAATCCATCTCCCTCCAAATGCAGGATTATTCCCTTCATAGGCGCGTACACAGGGGGATGCGAAGGATGAGAATGCACCCACCAAGTAAGCGTAAGTGTTTCTGTTAGGGGAGAGGTTGTCAAACTGTGGCCACCACTTTCATATGGTCCATGACTCAAGCTCAGCTCCCCCTTCCTTACATCCTCCCTCCCTCTCCCCACAGCAAGGAGCCCATGCTGGCATTCCACCAGCACTGGCTTTCCTCTGGGATGGGGTGGAGCCCAAAGCCTCCCCACTTCATCTGCCTTGTGTGGAAGAAGTAGAATGAAGAGGAGCCAGAAGTGACTTTGAGTGCTTCTGCTCCACCTCCCTCTTCCCCAGCTGGGGAAACACCAGTGCACTGACACGCTGCCTGGAGAATTTCTCCACTACTCTCATTGGCCATAGTCCGGCCAATGGGAACAGCAGCACACCATGCCTGAAACACATAGCCTAGGAGAGGTGTGGGGCATAAAAGCAATTAAGTGCTCCCAACCCTCATGCCCAGATCCTATACCCCTACCGTGCTCCTGCACCACTCCCCACTGAGATCCCGCACCCTCAGCCTGCTCCTAGCAGCCTGCTCCTTGGCCATGCACCCAACCACCAGCCTGCTCATGTACCCTCTCTTGCACCTGCACCCTCCCCTTGGTAAGGCACCCTTTGCCCAACCTGTTCCTGCACCCTCCCCTGGGCCAGATACTCTACTTCCACCCTTGCTCCTACACCCTCCCTCCTGGCCGCACACTGCATTTTCCCTTGCTCGTTCTTTGTCCCCTAGCAAGACATCCTACTCCCAGACTGCTCCAGCACCCCACCTCCTACCCAGATCCTGCACTCTCACCCCATTCCACCCGGGGTAGGGCCACAAATCCACTAACTCCAAAACCCCAGAAGACTAAATCTGAACCATGGGAAGCCCTAAAACTCAGTCCTCCCTGTCCCTTCCCCTCACTTCATAGGGATGGAGTGCCAGAGGAGTGAGGTGTCTCAAATGGAGGCCACATCAGTGAGAGTTGGGGTTTTTTGGAGGGGTATTTTTGCTTCTCACTTGTGTAGTCCCCAACTGATTTTTCTGTGGGTCAATGACCTTCAGTCCAAAAAAAGATTCCCCACCCCTGCCATAAATAAAGAAAACATTGAAACCTTTTGTGCTGGACAGTAATTAATATTTTACTTTATTTAAAGTGAAGTTTGATAAACTAACATGAGAAAGTTAAAGGGCTTAATCTGTTTAATAATTTAATATTTCCTTTCTTGCTGGTTAAATTAAACCATTCACTCTAGCTGCAGCACTAGCAAACTGACTCAGGCATAATTATGTAATTAACGGCTCAATGCAAACTTTTCCGCAGACCACCAACTGCTAATGGAAACTCAAACTTTTTGGCACACTGTGTTAGGAGGATGGGAGAGTGCTGTGTTGCAGAGGGATGGGTGGGTGGGGCTGGTAGCAGTGCAGCTGGGCTGGGTGAACAGCAACCACACTGGTCGGGAATGACACGCACCCAGCCCTGCTGGCCAGAAGCCTTGTCTTCACTCCCCCGGTATTGGCCTCACCAAGCAGGTAGAGCAACAGCAGGCAGAGGCAGCCGAGAAAGTGGGGGCATCATTGCTGGCCATCATGATCCCAGAAAATAATTTCTATAAAACCTTTATTATTGTGTAAATTTTTAGTATGTTATAACAAAACAATTTAACCAATCCCAGTTTCCATTCAAATTTTTCATTCGCCTCTCTTCTGCATACTCATTGGATGACTATCTTGAACTCCTTTATACTTAAAAAATTGCAGTCCAAATTTACAAAAAAAGTGCACACCCTAGAAAGTCCTGCATACAGGCCTGCTTCAGTAAAATTAGAATTGTCATTGCTGTGCAATGATAGGTCTTGCATTTCCTTGAGAACATCCTAAATCCTGGGATGTGCAATTTTTATAAGAAGGAAATAAAATTCAGGAAACAGCATAGAATTTAAAAATTGGGGAGGAGTGTGGAAACCTTTTAAGGTCATCTAACCAACCCTCTTGCTAGTGTGGAATTGTTCCCCTACTGCATATTTTTTCTATTGTTTTGTCCTGACTTCTTTAATATCTCATGCAGTCGGGCTTCCTACCTCTTAGAAGAGTATTCCACCATCTGGTAGTAGTTTTTTCTTGATAATCAGCCTAAACTTTCTTATTCCTTTTCCTTTCCCCCAGAAATGTATAGCTATACCCACCTGTAAGCAATACTTCTATCTTGCTCGCATCCTTTAAACAATTATAGGTATGTATCCATATTTTAGGCTGCAACACTGGAAAATGTACTGCAGTGTGACTTCATGAAGAGAAAAGGGTCCACTTGCATGGATCTTTTTACAGGATCAAAGCCTTTTGATGTTCAGTCAACATAGTGGTAAGTTAGCTGCATAAAACTCTTCATGGCAGGGACAGTGCCTTCTTCTGTCTGGAAAATGCTTAACATATATCGAGCACTCCCAGAAACAAATAATAACTGAATACATGATTTAGTAGGCAAACACTGACTGTTTAAAGGAGCTTTATTTGGATAAATAGAGAGAGAAAATTCAAAAGAACTACAGCATTTGGTTCTTCAGACACATATGTTTCACACACATGATTGAAGACACTAGTATGTGTAAATTTAAACATAGGAATATGTGTAAGCACAGTTATGGTTTAAAGCTGTCAGTGTTTTGCTTTGTGCATATAATCAGTTGACCTCATTTTACTCTTTACCCATAATTTGAGGGGAATGACAGGAGAGTGAAAAAAGTCAGCAGTGCCAGAAGATATAAAAATTGAAAAGCATCAGCAAAAGTATTTATATGTGCTGTGGTTTAGGTGGTGAGGAGTTGTTTTAATTGTGGAGGGCTGAATCTGTTGCAATGCACTAAACATGAAAATTCCCTTTAACAATTAGAAATGCCTGAGTCTATGGCTATGCCCCATTTTCGAAAGAACCGCGTCTAGACTGTGGTTTCAATTTCGAAATAGCACTTTTTCAAAAGAGCGCCATGACACAATTATGCAAATGAAGCACAGGGAATTCAAATCCCCATTTCATTCGCCCTTTCGAAGTGCTTTATCTACACCCCTCTGCCAATAGAGGAATATAGTCTAGATGTAGCCTATTAGTGATGTAATGTGATATTTCCTCATATTATTAGAAGAGTAAATGAGTAAAAGCCTCATAGGGGCTTTACCTGTTAATCCTTGAAGACAAGACAAGAAGTGCTAGAAATACTAGAACGTTAATTTGAAATAGTCAAAGGTATAATGTTAAAATGGAGGGAGGAGGAGAAAAGGGCACAGAATGACAATCAGGAGGAAAGTCAGGTGGCTGTGGAACCCCATAGCTGGGGGCCAGGAGTGCAGTCCCATGGAGCTCTTGCAGCAACCCTGCTTCTTCCCCATGTGTCCCTCTGTCCCCTCTCCTCCTCCTCCTTTCCTGAGCTTGAGCACCACAAATGAGCTATTTGTGGCTCTGAGGGAAGCTCTGGAAGGTTGGGGAAAGAGATGTTGAGTGCAAGGCCCGGCTTTTGTTCATGAGTGCTCCCTCCAGGGAGCCCCCGCATGGATGTTGAACCGTAGATGTTGCCTCACTACAGAAGTTCATACTGTAGAAGTCCAACCTGTAATTATATTGATAGGAATTTTACTTGAAAAGCCTTAACAGTTAGCACAGAAAAAAAAAACTAAATTCACATTTCAGAGTATGCTACTGAGCTGCTGTGCTACAGTATCCATTTATTTTAGCATTCATTTGACAAAGAAAAAGAAAATCTGATTTTCTTCCAACTAATAGAGAATGCATTATTGACTACAGCTAGTGCTTTCTTAATGGTTGTCAATGGTCTGGAGACTTCTGCCTGGAAGTCTTAGCTGTGCTAAATCAATTAGGAGATTCAGAATAGCCTACAGTTGTCTAGCTCAGTGTGTCTCAACCTTTCCAGATTCCAGGAGCCTGATTTGTCTTGCATACCCTCGAGTTAAACCTCACTTAAAAACTACAAGCTTACAAAATCTTACATAAAACTACAAAAGGTCACAGCACACTATTAGTGAAAAATTGCTTACTTTCTAATTTTTACCATATAATTATAAAATAAATCCATTAGACTATAAGACTACGTCTACGCTGGCCACAATTTCCAGAAAAGCCATGCAAATCAGGTAAGTCAGGATAGGGAAATCCGCAGGGGATTTAAATATAGCCCGCGGATTTAAATAAACATGTCCGCCGCTTTTTTTCCGGCTTGGGGAAAAGCCGGAAAAAAAGCGTCTAGACTGGCGTGAGCCTCCGGAATAAAGCCTTTTTCCGGAGGATCTCTTATTCCTACTTTAAAGGGCTTTATTCCGGAGGATCGCACCAGTCTAGACGCTTTTTTTCCGGCTTTTCCCCAAGCCGGAAAAAAAGCGGTGGACATGTTTATTTAAATCCGCGGGGGATATTTAAATCCCCTGCGGATTTCCCTATCCTGACTTACCTGATTTGCATGGCTTTTCCAGAAATTGTGGCCAGTGTGGACGTAGCCCACATGTACTTAAATACAGAATAAAGGGGTATGTAGAGAAATAGAAACAAGTCATTGTATGACATTTTAGTTTGTACTGATTTTGCTAGCACTTTTTATGTAGCATGTTATAAAACTAGGCAAATATCTGGATGAGTTGATGTACCCATGGAAGCCCTCTGTGTATTCCAGTGATATACATACCCCTGGCAGAAAACCACTGGGCTTAGATAGTGTGTTTGTGCTTTTTTCATTCATTTGCAAGTTTAGAAAGTATTTTGAGGGAGGTTTCCCTAGATTTTTAAATTTAATTTCCCACTCATACTCCAATATTTCATTTCCCTGTGATGATTGTTTGGTACCAGAAAAATTGTATAGCCTCTGCAGCTCCCCATCATTGGATTTACAAACTGTGTCAACTTGGAATGATTCAAATCAGTTAGCCTAGCTTCGGGCTTCAGTCCTTTCCAGGGAAGTGCTATGGCACAGATAGAAGCCCATATCCTCTGATCTAGTACGGTCCCTTCATGTAACTGGAGCAACGCAAAGTGCTTGTATCCCTTCTTTAAATGGGCAGCTGAGGGTTCCCCTGGTCAAAACTTAGTTGGCAAAGAGCAGGAATACTCAACACAGTATTCCAGCCTCTTCTAGTGCAGAGATGTTTCCCAGGGCACTTGTCTTAGGGTATGTCTACACTACAAAGTTAGTTCGAACTAACGGACGTTAGTTCGAACTAACTTTCATAGGCGCTACACTAGCGCTCCGTTAGTTCGAATTTAATTCGAACTAACGGAGCGCTTAGTTCGAACTAGGTAATCCTCATTCCACGAGGATTAAGCCTAGTTCGAACTTACTAGTTCGAATTAAGGGCTGTGTAGACCCTTAATTCGAACTAGTGGGAGGCTAGCCCTCCCCAGGTTTCCCTGGTGGCCACTCTGGCCAACACCAGAGAAACTCTACTGCCCCCCTCCCGGCTCCGGACCCCTTAAAGGGGCACGGGCTGGCTACGGTGCCCGTGCCAGGTGCAAGCCTGCCAGGACCCAGCCAGCAGACCCTGCACCTGGCACGGATTTAGCCACTAACTAAGTTAGTTCAAATTAACGTTGTAGTGTAGACGTACCCTTAGTGATTAGTCAGCAGTGTAGTCAGCAGTGTAACAGCTCCTAATTTGACATTGCCAGGTGGGGCCATTTAAAGCAGCATAAAGCATGCCTTAATTTGGTTTCTAGGATTGTTTTGAGTCCTGTTTTTACTCTTTATTCCACCATTCATTTCCCAAGCACAATAAGCCGCTGACCAGGATACACCCACCCATGGCTCACCGTGACACAAAAAAGTGGATAAGTGATGTAGGGCCACCTCTGTTTTCCTCTTCAGTGTGAGCCCAGGTCAGCTGAGGGCTGAGCCCCATGTGTCTGAATTTAAAAAATCATATGTTGACCAAGCCCCTTATATACTCTGTTCTGTTTATTGATGCTTTTTGTCATACTTGCAAGTGCTGGTACATGGGCACAAATAGGTTGTTCTCTTTGGTCGGTGTTTTGATAGACTGGTAGTTCCATTTTCAGGGGGTAGCCGGGTTAGTCTGTGCAGGATAAACTTAAAAAACAACAAATGGTTTGGTAGCACTTTATAGACATGTTTTGTTAATCTATAAAGTGCTACCAGACCATGTTTTAGTAGTTAGAAATTAGTTTAGCTGCTGGTGATATTTGTCCCATGTGTGTAAAGAGGCAGAAGTGCCATCTTAGAGGCTATCCTATTTATCATTGGCTTTGAAGTGTCTTGTTGTGCACCGAGTGATCAATTTGCACATATTATCAGCAGGCTATGTTGTCATTGTTAATTATCCAGAAATTCAATTAATGTTATCAACAATTTTGTTCTTGGCTTGGGGAAATTACTGTGGCATAACACCTCTCTAGTCAGTCATGCTAAAATAGTCATCTTTCTACAGAAATGAATTCTTATTCCAGAAATACATGTAAAGCTATAGGACCTAGGGATATAAATGTGTTTTTAAAACTTCTCTAAAATATCACATTAGTTACTGCAACTATTATCAGTCTTTGTGATCTCATAAATAGGTCCCTACCAAATTCAAGGTCCGGCATGATTTTAGTTAGCTGGATGTCCACTTGCTATGGGTGTGGTCAAGTTTTTCATAGTTCCATAAAGTTTATTTCAGTGTTTTGTCCTGTTATTTAGCTCTAACTCACTGCTAAATGACTTCTAAGAGCCTACTAAGCAGTGGAAGTGTTGGTAATGCTGCTAGATAATATTCACATCCTAGCAGCAAATGCTTTGGCAATTTTTTTGGTTCGGCACTGATCAGGTTCCAAGGATGTTACACTGGAGGGCTATGTCTATTCTGCTCCCATTTTGCGCAAGAAATACGCAAATGAGGCTAAGCATGGAATATCGCTGAGCATCATTTGTATAATTAATGAGGCTCCGTTTTTGCACAAAACCCCCCTCTTGCTTAAGAGCCGTTCTTCCTCATTTTTTCAGGAAGAATGGCTCTTGTGCAAGAGGAGGGTTTGTGCAAAAAGGAGCAGTGTAGATGGCTTCTTTTTGTACAAAAGCCTCTTGAGCAAAACCAGAATGCAAATGGGGCTTGGTGATATTCCACGCTCAGCCTCATTTGCATATTTCTTGTGCAAAACAGACACAGTATAGACATAGCCAAGAGGTTTAACCTGTACTATATTTGCAGTTCTCCAGTAATAGGGTATGTCCCTCAAGTATATAGAGTCATTACAAATCCTTGCTATTGGTCTTACAATTTTATGTGTCAGTTCCTTTAATAGTCTTGGCTGGAGATTATTTTGTATCCCTATATTTGGTCCCATGAAGCTGTTTGTGTGTGACTTCCATCTCATTTCTATACTCACATCCAATTTATTCCAATTAGCCACACTGTCACTGCCCCCAAGATCCTCATTTCCTTTCTTAAAAACTGAGGCAAAATATTAGTGTAGGCGATGAGACGCTCCTAGATTATCTTTCATCTCCATCCCATCCTTCTTTTCTTTTTTTTTAATGTATAGCTGTGTCTAAACTACATCCTTTTTCTTGAAAAAGGGATGTAAATGAGGCACTTTGAAATTGCAAATGAAGCCGGGATTTAAATTTCCCATGCTTCATTTGCATAATGGCGGCCACGTTTTTTTTTTTAAACGGGGCTTATTGATAGAAAAATGGCAGTTTAGATGGGGATCTATCGAAAATAAAACCCTTTTTCAAAAGATCCTGTACTCCTCAAAAAATTAGGTTTACAGGAGCTATCAAAAAAGGGTTTCATTTTCAAATGATCCCCATCTAAACTGCCATTTTTCTATCGAAAAGACCCATTTTGAAAAAAAAAAGCAGCTGCCATTATGCAGATGAAGTGCGGGAAATTTTAATCCCAGCTTCATTTGCAATTTTGAAGTGCCTCATTTACATCCTTTTTTGAGAAAAGTGATGTAGTTTAGACACAGCCTATACGTCTAAACCTTGAATGTCTTTTGGAAATGCTCACTTTTTCCTTATACTTTCTGTACCCCCAAGAGGTAGCTTTTCTTTTATTAATATCATTTCTTCTATTCCCTGTAGTATTTCTGCTCTCTCTTAATAACCTCTTTGAGATACTTGTTCATCCAGTTTGGTCTGCTATCCCTCCCTACAAAATTTTGTCTTTGGCTTGGGCTAGAGGCTTCAGAAAATGTCTCCAACTTGAACTTTTAAAATAATTTATGCCTTTTCCATATTCAGATCCTCGAATGTTCTCTTTCCCTTCTTTAGGCCCTGGCCTCTTTTAGTTGGTCATATAAATGAAACTTTACTTATCCTCTTCTCTGAAATACTGCACATCTTACATGAATCCATATATTTCATAACCTCTCATTTCATTTAAAAATGAATACAGGATAATTATTCTAATTTATTTTGCTTTGGATCCTATAATTCTATCATTTTCCCTGTTGACTTTCTTTCAATAATAACAAGGTCACCAAGAAAGACGTATACTAAAGCATCATTTCAATGGATCACAGCTAGTCATAATAGCCTAAACATCAACTGTCTCACTGTGCCCACAATACAGTATGACTCAGGGAAGGAACAATACAGTAGTGGATAGTAAAATGATAATGTGATTAAATGAAGGTGCATTACACTACTTTGGCTTGGGGTTCTTCAAAGGTTGTGCTAATTTTATTTTTCATCATACTCAAGATCTTAATCACAGTCAAAATAGAAGCCTATTGCATTCATTTATTCTCTTGCTTGAGCGTTTCATACTTTGCTACCTGCTGCTTCACAGCTTCAAACCCTCTGAAATTTCATATCACGGAAACACAAGATTCTCCATATCTTCTATTCTGAAAAAGATTGTAGATCGATAATGGAGTACTTAATTACACATTTAGTGCCCCAGTTCTCTCTTTTGAAGAACATGATGTGGGTTTTATAAGCAATAAGGAGAAGCAGAATCTATGCTGCATTTTGATCTCCCAGTTTCACAGATTTCTGTTTGCAAATCTGGGTCTAGGGAAGATTTGGGACTTGATTCTCCTCTCACACCCATTCTACACATCTTTTGCTCCACTGACCTTAGGGAAGTTGTTCTTAATTTACAGTGTAAGGGGTTCCAGAATAAGACCTGTTGTTTTGGTGCTACTGGCAAATTAAGTTTATTTTATAACAAATGCACAAGTTTGGGTCTATACTGCCTCTGAGACAATCAAATCCACCAGGAAGTGCAGGACCCATCAAGTTTTCATAGGAGTTTTGTCAAATGTGTATCTTATACCAGTTGTTCAGTATGGGAGGCGTTTCTAAGTTGCTATCAACTTATATTGTATAGAAATTGTTGTAACTATATATTCAGGGGAGGAAATATAGGTGAAATGTATTTTGATTTGTTTTTGTTTTTAAAAAATAAGTTTTAAATAATATGTAGTGCTTGAGACTTGAAATCAAAAGTTCTCAGTTCTATTCCTGTTATAGTAATAACACTCACTTCAAAGGGGAGTGGTAAAGTTTTAATTAATGGTTTCACAATCCTATCTGTCGCTTGTCCATATGGTATCTAAGTCCTGTCAAAAGATTTAAAGCACAACATGAGTTAAAGATGTTACTGCTATGGTAGAAGTGCACAAAACGCCCAGAGTATCCAAAATCAAAAATATCTGATTTTTTTTCATGTTTTATCCCGGTGAAACTTCCATCTCTGCCCTCCATGTCAGCTGAAGATTTATCTATATATAATAGAACTTTTATTTCAATGAATAGCTGTTGCTTTCATTAGATTTTCAATCTCCTAGAATATATGTGTTTCCTGTTGTGGATGTGTTACTGATGACAGTATCAAAGAGTTTGTACATTTCCATCTCTTTCTTATAAATGAAGTATCTGATAATCCAAAAGGAATGGTTTATCATTATAAGAATAATTGCTTCCACCCATTGCAAGGCAAACAGGCTTGTTCTTCCAACCATCCAAAACATTGTCTGTTGCTTGCAGGGTCAAATGATTAAATAATTGTCCCTGCTTCCTATGTAACAGTATCTCACGGTGTCTTTGTTCAGGATGATTTTTTTCTTCATTTTACTGACAATAAAATGAAACTGTAGTCTCTCCACTTTTATGATAGCAATGGAGAAGCACATAGCCTTTATGTAACATGGTAGAATCATTTATCCTTCCCTGGTGAATGTTGCTTTGGAGGAATGCATTGAACACTTTTTGATCTGGAAAAGCTGTGGGCAGCATTTTGTATTAGATTTGACTCAAGGTTTTTTTCTCTGCAGATTTACTTAACCTCATTTTTTTCCCAAGCCATATTTTACTAATGTAGGTGCTTCTAAAAGAGGATTGTTCTCTACCACTTTCTAACTCTTATGAAAGGGATATTTAAACACATTTCAAGGGTAGCTGCTCTGCAAAATATGTCTGGAGTAGGATGTGATGCACAATCTGATTCTGTTGCTAAACAAGTGGCACTGGAGTGCAGCCTTTTGAAAAATATTCAAGAAATTGCCTTTTTTCGTTTTTCTTTTTTCCTGATCACCTAGAAATTGTGACTTTCAGTTGGGATATCTTTGAAGAGAAGCTGCCTCCATTATTGTATTTGTTTTTGTTTTTTTCTTTACATAAAATGCATTTTTCTCGCCCGGCTTTCTCAAATGCTGTGCAGATCATCAGTAGCAAACTGCTTGTTACTACAGGCAGTCCCCGACTTACGCGGATCCGACTTATGTCGGATCCGCACTTACGAATGGGGCTTTTCTCGCCCCAGAGCTCACGGGCGGCGGGACGCCACCCGGGGCGAGAAAAGCTTCTCCCGGTCTCCCTGGTCTGCTGGGGGAGGGTCCAGCAAAGCGGGACTCCCACCACCTGGGCGGCTTTGCTTCTGTCCCCCTGTCTGCTGGGGGGGTCCAGCAAAGCCGCTGGACCCCCTCAGCAGACCAGGAACACCCGAGCAAAGCCTCCCAGGCTCCAAGGCTTTGCTCCAAGGCTTTGCTCCCCATCTCCCTGCAGACCAGGGGGACAGGAGCAAAGCCTTGGAGCATGCCCACAGTGGGACAGCCCAAGCGTGCCTGGGCTGTCCCGCTGCAGGCGTGCTCCAAGGATTTGCTCCTGTCCCCCTGGTATGCTGGGGGGGGGGGGTCCAGCAAAGCCGCTGGACCCCCCCCCCCCAGCAGACCAGGGACACCCGAGCAAAGCCGCAGCCTGGGCAAATGAGCAAAGCCACCCAGGCGCGCTTGGGCTTTCCCACTGTGGGCGTGCTCCAAGGCTTTGCTCCTGTCCCCCTGGTCTGCTGGGGGGTGGGGGGTGCAGCTAGTGTCCTCCCCCCAGCAGACCAGGCTTTTCTTGCCTACCCCTGGGGTAGAGCAGCTGGGGGCTGCCGGGTTGGTCCCGCAGCGCCGTTCCAGACCAACCTGGCAGCACCCCAGCTGCTCTGCCCCGGGCGTCCTGATTCAGCCGCTGCTGGTCAGTTTCAGCAGCGGCTGAATCAGGACGCCTGGGGCAGAGCAGCTGGGGTACTGCTGGGTTGCTCCAGTAGCACCGAGGAGCCGCTACTGGAGCAACCCAGCAGCACCCCAGCTGCTCTGCCCCAGGCATCCCCAAGTTCCTGACCAGCGGCTGACTACAGGAAGCCCGAGGAAGAGTTGCTCTGCCCCAGGCTTCCTGGAATCAGCCACTGATCAGTTTCAGCAGCAGCAGACTTGGGGACGCCTGGGTTTCTTAAGTTGAATCTGTATGTAAGTCAGAACTGGCATCCAGATTCAGCCGCGGTTGAAACTGATCAGTTTCAGCAGCGGCTGACGCCAGTTCCGACTTACATTCACATTCAATTTCAGAACAAACCTACAGTCCCTAACTTGTTCGTAACCTGGGGACTGCCTGTATCTGTGGTAGTATGTAGCAGACAAATGTGCTTCTCTTACCTTGAAACACTTTGTTCCCGATTGGCACAAAAGGACACTTAAATTTAGCCTAAGCAATGTGGTGAGATTCCTCTAGCATAAGGGGAAAACTCCAATAATGCAGATCTGTATATCTGGCCCTCTGCCATCTCCTGTTGAAGTCCTTAGTACATAGTGTGTCCTGGGGGACTAGGATGTGGACTTAGCACTGTTGCACTTCAGTGATTCTCAGTTGCTAGAATAAACCTTTGGGAGAAATTGCTTGCTACTATAAATCAGAGCAGACCTTTGCATCCTGAATGTATAACTCCCTTGCCTTCTCCTCACAGTTAGGTAGTGAATGTAGTTCTGCCAGACCTAGAGAGTTTCATTTTGGCTATTTCATTGCCGGCTGCCTATTACCAATGGTGAAAGACCATTGGAACAGTTTCTGCTAATACTAGTAAGGAAGTGCTACAAGTCTTGCAGAGAATTTGACTGTAGTGAAGATAGTAATTGCACCTATTTCTGATCTCATCCAGCATGATGAAAGAGTGCACCTCTATCTATTATGTGACCTAGTTTATGACAGGAAGCTATAAGGCACCACTATCAAGGGGTTTCCTTGTCCATACTTAGCAGGGATGAGAAACAGGAAATACTCAGAAATAATATCATTAATAAAACTGATGTACATTTTGGCTTTTTTCTTTTCAGGGTTTGCCCCACCTACACTGCTGCTATTAAAATCAAGGCTGACTTCCAAATCATATATGTAGCAGCCCAATGTCTGAGAGTCTATAACACTGAAATCCTGGCTGTTCCCTCTGGGCAGCACTGTTGCCTGAAGTGCTGGTTGTTCCCTTTGGGTGGCCCGTGCTGCATGGGCAGTGTGGGGCCCAAACAGCCGCTTGCTTCCCCGTGGCGGCCCGGCTGAGCGGCACAGAAGTCAGCTGAGCGCCACGGCGGGAGGGGAAGGGGGGCCATGAATGTTACTGCCCTGTCCCCCCTTTGCCTCCCACCGTGGTGCTCAGCTGACTTCTGCGCCACTCAGCCAGGCCGCCGCGTGGGAGCAAGTGGCGCAAGCGGCCATTTGGGCTCTGTGCTCCTCCAATTTGGCAGAGCAGCAGGGGGAGTGTGGAGCCCAAAAGGCCATTTGGACTCTGCGGCCCCCCAAGTGAGAGGCAGGAGGGGGAGGAGAGCTGAGAGAGAGAGGGAGACGGAGCAAGAGACCCGAGGCTCAGGAGAGAAGACCAACAATGGAGGAGAGACCTGACAATCCCATCTTATGACTGGCTAATTGGCTAGTTAAATATATTTGAGCTTTTCTTCTAAGTCTCCAGTGTGAAATAAAAATGACAAAGCCTCTTCAGGAAATTTATTATAGTTAAATAAAAATTCAGGAACAGTGAGAATTCAGACTGAACAGAATGAAGCAACAGTTATCACCAATCTGTGAAAGGTCTAACATCTATAATCTACTATATATTTGAGAGAGTTTGTGAGTCTGTCTGTCCTGTTTTGGCACAGCTAAATCAATGCTTAAGGTTTGAAAACTCCTTCTAAACACTAAGGGTGTATCTAAACTACATGGCTCTGTTGATGGAGCCATGTAGATTAGGATGATCAGCAGAGGGAAATGAAGCTGTTATTTAAATAATTGCAGTATTTAAATTTAAATGGCTGCTGCTCTGAGCCAACAAACAGCTGATTAGCTATTTGTCAGCTCAGCACACTAGTCTGGACGCTCCCGTGCCGATCTGAAAGCCCTTTATCGACCTTCCCGTTATGCCTCGTAGAATGAGGTTTACCGGGGAGGTCGATAAAGGGCTTTCATGTCGACAGGGGTGCGTCCAGACTACCCCGATCTGCCGACAAATTGCGGCTTCATTTCCCTTTGCCGAACAAAGGAGTCTACATGGCTCCGTCGACGGAGCCATGTAGTCTAGATGTACCCTAAGAGCGAGGACCACCAAATTCAGTTTATAGCTTTCTCTTATCATAACTTAACACAAGAGAAGAGTTTGGTTGTGCCAGGAAAATGGGATGTGCCTGGAACAGGATTGCTTCTCATAAAACCATGTAGAAGAGAGACAGAATCACCAGGCAGGTGAAAGGAGCTTGTTGGTGGCAAACCTAACCTCTCCCCTTCCCTCCCCCCCATTCCGGGACCGCTCCAGCTTCCCACCTCTTTGGCACTCTTTAGGGAGGACAGAGCGGCTGAAGCCCCCCTTCCCCCTCCCCCATTTGTATGGGAACATTACTGGCTGTTCCCCTTTGTCAGGGAACAAGGGGAAAGTACAGTTCGCTGTATTCCTCTTTGACTGAGCAGCACAAGGGATAGAGGAACCTGGACCTGCCCCAGCTGAGGGACATGCTCCCCCTCTCCCAGCTGTGGCCACTAGAGCTGCAGCAGCCCTGGAAAGATGCTTCTCACTTGGCTCCAAACTGCTGCTATGAGAGAGGGTTAAAGTAGTTCTCTATCCTCAGGGCATCCTGCATACTTTTCATCCCCAGACCCAACCCAGAGCAATGATTTAAATGAAGCATGTACATTTTCATTATATTAAAAAACACATTAATTGAGTTAAGAACCCAAGCAACTCTGGATAAATCTTCTAGTAATAAATAATAAACTCTCCCTCTGCCTGCTGTTACAGAATTAGTTAACATGAAACCTGCTCCTACATCATCCATGTGACATCTGTATGTGTAATTCCCCTCCCATATATGTGAAAAGGACAGCTGCTTTGCTGGTACCATTCTTCCCATATCCCCCCTCAGATAATCCTGTACCTGTGATTAACTCTCTATAAAGCCCAAGATCTGTGAGTTGGGGAGGGGCAAGCCAAACAAGGGAGGGAAAAATACTCTCGAATTTACAGTTACCCCTTCCTCTACATATTTTTATGGGAGTGTTTGATGGCGTTGTCTGTCTTTAAGGCAGTAGTGCCTAATGTTCAGCCCATCCTGAAAGGTTCAATATGGACCAAAGGAGAGTATAGTTAGAGAGGAAGTGGTTCCAGGAATGAATGGTACTTGGTAGGAAATACTGTCAGTGTACCTTTGAGCTAGTGGAGTGAGGAGCCTTGTGGAGAGGCAGGACAAGATTCATCTCTCACCCAACCCATCAGAAATGACCTAGGAGATGGGGACTAGCATATATGTTACCTATTCCTTCATGAAAAGATAGACAGCAGCAGGTAAGGTCTGACAAATCATTTGAGGCTGTGGATTCAACGGGGTCAGTTGTTGGAGAAGTTAGATGAGGCTCCACAGCAGGCTAAAGGCTGTCCTGCTTCAGGAACATATCTCTAGAGTCTGAAAGAGACAACCTTTCAGAAATATGTCCAACTCCAAGAGGAGAGCTGACAATTCTTGATTTTAGGAAAGAGGCAATAATTGTCTGACTCCCCAGACTCCAGGAAATCAGTTCTGAAAACCACTGTTCCATAAGAGGAACTGTGAATTGAGTCCAGGAGTGATAAGAGGGTGTGTGTTCGGGTTGTGTGTTGGGTTTTTTTAAAAAAACCTGAGGCTAATGCTGAAGAGCTGTTTACTCTAAGGCTCTGAATGCCCTAGAAGGGGATTAGAATTTTTGGTGACCTATCCAGAGGGCTAGATACAGAAGACCCAGCCAGAGGTGGTAACCAGAGGAAGGCTGAGCATCCTGTGACTCAGCAATAAGGTGAGGTTGGTGAGTTGCTTCTATATGTGTGAGACTTACTTTGGGGAGGGACCCCATACAGAGGTTGAGATACCATCATCCTTTTAAAGTAACTTGGAGTTTTGCCTGGCTAGAGACTGTGGAATTTTTCAAGGTAAACCGATGGTAGCAAAACCAGCATCTCAGGCTGTCATGGGACTTGTGGTAGTCCGCCTAAGTTACAATACTCCCGTTATGTGAATAATGTAATTGAAGTTGACGTCGCTAAGGTTGACTTATGACTGTGTCTATACCATGTTGTGTGAATGAGAGATGCTCTTCTTACATTATTCTTGCTGGGGTGCTGGAGTACCTGAGAGCACTCTTCTATTGACTTAATGGGTCTTTACTAGACCCACTAAATCAACACCCACTGCATCGATCACATCAGTACCTATCTCTGAATAAGTGTAGGCATGGTCTTTATAATACCTTTGGAAGGATGATCATACTAATTAATTTTCTTAAGTATTATGTCAAGTAATTCTTATTAAGGTGAAATGTCTAGTACCCTAAAACAGGAAAAAGATGCAGAGTTGCCTCTCTGATTTTCCACTGCAATTCTATAGCAGTGTATTGTTAAAATATTACTTGTTTTTTTCAAGTAATTTAGACAGCAGAACATTAACTCTTAACCATTTCTAGTGTCACTATTTATGCAATACAAAAGAATGCTAAATACTTCAATCCTGAAATTTTGCATTCACAAATTAATTTAGGCTTAGGTGTCTTAAAACTACTTTTGGTACTTTCGTTGGAGACAATACATTAATCACATTGGCTGTAGCTGTTGAAACAGACATTCTTTGATTTATGAATTACATTGTTTTAGCACAATATCTAATTTGCCAATGTGACTCTTGCTAGTCTAATCAAGTATAACTTTCATCTGGCCTAATGTTTTAGTGACAACACAACTAGCTTCTGCGCTGATCTGAAATATTATTAATTACTAACAACAGGAATCCAAAGAATAACAACTTACCTTTAAAGGTAGCTGGTATTATAACCCTTCCAGATGAATCACACTGGTAGGGCAATTTGGGGAAGCTTGAATAGCTGCTGTCTGTGTGTAAACCATACAATATCTGTTAAGTGGATACCGAAGCTGTCAGTCTCTATGAAATTTGTGAATACTAAATTCATATAGGGTAAAATCCAATGGGAATTTTACTGTTATCTTCATTAGAGACAGATTTTTGCCATTATGTTTAATTGCTTTGCAGTACTGTTGTAGTTGTGTTGGTCCCAGGATATATGAGAGATAACATGGGTAAGTAATATTTTTTTATTATTTAATGAACATCTGTTGGTGGAAGAGACAAACTTTTCAGCTCCATAGTACTCTTCTGCAGGTCTGGAAAAGGTAACCAGGGTGTTAGACTGTTAAACCTAAAGGGTTAATGCATGTTGCAAGAAATCACTTAAAGGAAGCACACAATTAACACCTTTGCAGTCAGAGGACAAAGGAATGTGTCCACAGGTTACAAATTGTGTTGCCATTCTTTTGAGAGAAAGCTTGTTCTAAATCTAGTGGATAGGTGCCTGCTTTGGTAGTTGAGAAACTGGGTTCCTGGCTTGGTCACTGGTATTTTAGCAAATTTCTGCCTCTTTTACATCTCGCCCTTTGTTTGTCTCACCTATTTAAATTGTAAGGCCTTTATGGCAGTGACTGTCTCCTACTGCACATGTGCACCGTCTTGAATGTATTAGGACTTTCATCTTACTTAGTATTTTTTTGCTCCTGTCATACAAAAAACATATTTCCTGAGATCTGCCACTGAATTCCTGTGTGATCTTGGGCAAATAAATGTTCTTTGTCTCAATTTATCCAAATGTTGGGTTTTTTTTAAAATTTATCATGTATGAGGATTCCAGTAAGGGTTTAGTAAAGTGGTTTGAAATACTGGAATAGAAGGGCCTACACATTCAAAGTGGCAGTGGCATCTTATTACTTAAAAAAATTATTCCTTTCAAGCCCTTTGGAGTCCGGTCCAGACTGTACAGGTAGCAGTAACTTGTAGTAAGTGTGCGTGACACAGCGTACTGACTGAACTCGTTTTATCACTGCTAAAATATAACTTAAAACACTTTTTATGAAAATAATCTGAAGGGAGGAGTCAATGGCAAGTATGCGAGAAGAACTTCTTCTCTGGCTATTGATCCTTTTTTTGAAGATGATCAGTGACCAAGGCTTGTATTTGTCCACTATGTTTTCAAAGTGTCCATTACCATATTACCCACCTACTTTCCTTTTTTCCCCCTCCCTCTCCATATTTAGGAAACACCTAGATCATGAGATGGCAATTGAGCCTCCAAATTAAAATAAATAAATGCCTACAGAATATATCCATATTTATAATCCATCTCATAAGACTGCAAAGGTAGATAGTAAACCCACAAATAGTTTTTCTAGCTGCAATGTGTCAAGCTGCCTACCTTTTCCATGAGAACTGTAAAGCAGTCTAAAGATATTAAATAATCTAAGTGGATATATGACCCCTATTTCTTCAATTAATTTCCAAATGAGATTTGTTTGAATTATTGGCTTCCAAAGAATAGCTTTCATGTATGACACCAACTCATAAACAGCACACAAAAAAAGAGGAAGGAGACGGGGAAGGACCTTCTTCTTTGCCCTGCAAGAGGAAAGGATGATGATGGGGTTAAAAGAGATTCTATTAACACTCACCTACCTCCCAGTTTTGACTGGGAACAGATGTTCCAATAAAGATAGAACCTCATTCTGGATCCCCCTCCCACAATACCTACTTCTGGGCTGTGGGAGGTCCCAAAACCCAGATTCTTTCTTTATACAGTATTAAGTGAAGCCAGAAGTGAGATTCTTGCTTTGCAATGTCTCACCTCTGTATCTCAGTTGTGCCCACAGTTAGAACCTTGTTAGAAAAGGGAAGTATATACACAACAGTTCCTGGAGGCTTTTGTGATACCTTATATCTTTAAAGTGAAGATAGAGGGAAGCATACTTTTTACACTTATACCTCATACAGCTGTACATGGATTTAGCTTTTGCACCTGTCTGTGTGTGTGAGAGGGTCCCCAAACTTGTCTTAACAAAAAATATCCTTTGTACATCAGTGCTAGCCTAATAACCCCATCAAAATTATGGCTGTGCTTAGAGCAGGGAAGACAATAATACAGAAGCAATTTTCCAGGATCATCCCCTGGCAGGCTGCCACCACTACATTTACCTGCATGACTGCAGATAGCAGAAATGGCAGCTCCAGTTCCCAGCCAATGGGAGCATCTGGAAGCAGTGTGAACTGAGACACCACTTCCTGCAGCTCTCATTAGTCAGGAATGGTGATCCGTGGCTAACGGGAGCTGTGATCACCGGTTCTTGCCCACCGCAAGCCAATTTTTACCCATCGCTGACTTAGAAGCTTCCTATGCCCTATCTAGGACTCATGCACAAAGGCAGATGTAATTTGGTCTTTGAATTTATTTAATCTAACACCACGTTTGCCTAAGAAAATTATTTTTTCCCTCCCTACTTGGATCTGAAATGAAATTAAACTAAACTAGAGCAGTGTATCTGAACGAACAGCATTTATATTATTTGTGTAATGTAATGTACATTCTGGAAGTTCAAACATTTCCTAAGCTCCGCTTTCTAACTCAAATTCTCATTTACAGATTCAGAAGAAATAAGACCTCCGTCAAAGTGTAACCACCAACCCCCATATTCATTCTGACATAATTTGTGTGGAATTGTCCCTTTGTCTATTTGAAGGTCACATCCTAGTAATCAAATTATTGATAACGATATATATTATGTGTGTTTTAATATTAAAAATTATAATTGAAACTGACTGTTAACTCAAAGCCAGTGTTTAAAAAAACACAACTGCAATATCGTTACCTCTTTGAAAGTTGCTTAAATTTCACCTTGTGTTAATCTAAAGCAAATGATCCGCTACATTACCCAAATACTCTATTTTTTCCCTTTGTAAATCCAGGAAATGTATTACTTAATAAAGTAGAGGCAAGGCTTTGTGTTTATATTAAGATAGATTACTTATGTGAAATGAAAATGAAGATCATAAATCAAAATAGCTCATTACAAGTTCCTTGTTTTACAGTAATTTATCAGTTGTATTTCTGCTTTCTATTTTTTTTTTATGTTTAAGTTCTGGCATATACCACTTATCGCTTTACTTCATCACTGAATTTGATTGCTAGATATTGCTTACCTTTCTATGATAGAGAGAATTACTGCTAATTGAATATATGTTCTTCTTTGATGCAAGGCACTGGGCAGGGAGTGAAAAAAGCATTCTCTTATACTTCTGTACAGCACACCCCCGCTGTTAAAGAAAGCATTTGAGCACATGCTCAATTTTACAAGTACAATAGAATTCCGATAATCCGGAACCTTTGGGAGCTAGGTGGTGCCGGATTATCGGGAGGTACTATAAACTAGTTTATGTATACAGGCAGTCCCCGGGTTACGTACAAGATAGGGACTGTAGGTTTGTTCTTAAGTTGAATCTGTATGTAAGTTGGAACTGGCATCCAGATTCAGCCGCTGCTGAAACTGATCAGTTTCAACAGTGGCTGAATCTGGACGCCAGTTCTGACTTACATACAGATTCAACTTAAGAACCCCAGGCATCCCCAAGTCAGCTGCTGCTGAAACTGATCAGCGGCTGATTCCAGGAAGCCCGGGGCAGGGGCTTCCTGTAGTCAGCCACTGGTCAGTTTCAGCAGCGGCTGACTTGGGGACGCCTGGGGCAGAGCAGCTGGGGTGCTGCTGGATTGGTCCAGTAGCGCCGCCGCTCCTCGGTGCTACTGGACCAACCCAGCAGCACCCAAGCTGCTCTGCCCCAGGCGTCCTGATTCAGCCGCTGCTGAAACTGACCAGCAGTGGCTGAATCAGGACGCCTGGGGCAGAGCAGCTGGGGTGCTGCCGGGTTGGTCCCGTAGTGCCCAGAGCGGCGCTACGGGACCAACCGGCAGCGCCCCAGCTGCTGTACCACAGGCGTCCGGAGCAAAGCCAAGGAGCACGGGGGCAGCGGGACAGCCCAGATGCGCCATGGCTGTCCTGCTGCCCTCGGGCTCCGCAGCTTTGCTCTGCTTTGCTCTCCCTCTCCCTGGTCTGCAGACCAGGGGGACGGGGAGCAAAGCTGCAGAACACGCGGGCAGCGGACAGCCCAGACGCGTCTGGGCTGTCCGCTGCCCACGTGCTCCGCCACTTTGCTTCCTCTCCCTGGTCTGCTGGAGACCAGGGAGACGGGCCCCGTTGGTAACTGCGGATCCGACATAAGTCGGATCCGTGTAATTCGGGGACTGCCTGTATACACACACACACACACACACACAGTATATACTGTATATAAAGTGTTTTAACCCTTTTTCTTGTAACACAAGCACTGTCCAGTGTCACACAATGCCAGTGGCAGACTGACTTGGTCCCGTCCGGTTTCGCTCGGTTCAGCTGCTACCACTGCCTGCCTTGTGACTCGTCTTTTGTAGAATCTCACTCACTAGGCTCTTGCCATTTTGATGCTGGACTATCGGGAGTGACATACAATTGGATGCCAGACTATTGGAGCTTTTCTGTACTGTGAAAGTATCATACCTACAGCAGGAATATGGCTTGGCAAATGGTGCTACCATTGTAATGAAATCAAGTAAACAGTGGTATTGAAAGGGTTAAGTAGGGAATAGATTTTTCCAGGGGAGAGAAGGAACTCTAAAATACAGTCATCCAGTAAAAAATATTGTTTCCAGTTTATTTTGTGGACACTATATACATCCTTCAGGTTTTCCATGTCGTAATATGACTTGAAATTCAGAGCTAAATTATTTTGTTAACTGTTTAAAACAACAAGAAAAGTTGATTAGATGGATTACACTGCCAATAATAGCAGTGTTTATTATTATAATTAAAATTGTGTGATAATGTTAATCTACTGAAAGGAAAATTAGAGAATTAGAAAGAAAGAGCATTTCTACACAACTACATGCACAGGTTTTGGGGTTTTTTTTTTTGTCCTTTTGTCATAATATAACATCATCATGCGCTTGCAGTCAATCATGACTACTGATTTATTAAGCATGAAATTCATCCTGCACATGGGGTGAAATGTAAAGGGCTATCCCAAAACTTGTGTATCACTGATGTTCCACGTTATCCCTGTTTTGAAAATATACGTGATAGGCATGGGATCATGGTACTGGTCTGAATTTCACCCATGCAACCTGAGTAGTCTGGCACTTTGAAACTTAGGTGGTCCCAAAAACAATGGTTAGAGGATACAGAGCACCTCTGCAGCTCCACCTTGTCGGCTCAGGGACCTTGATCCTTTTTTATTCTCTTTTTGGATAACTAGCCATTCAATCTGTTTGTATGCACATATGCAGTGGCTGCTAATCTGGCTCTCCCAAAGCACTGTTGAGCATGCTGGCATATGCAGAATCTACACAAAGTGCAAAGCATTAGGCTGAGAAATGCAGAGTGATTCCTTTTAAGAGAATTTTTCCAGAATTGAATACAGCACTACATAAATTTCTCTAAAATCCTACAAAATTGAATATAGAGTGATATTATTTCTACATGTTTATTTTAAATAATCTTATGTCATAGAAGCCTAAATATGTCCTTTAGCACGAGGAGAGGGGTATTTCTGTTTTGGGGCACAGAAGCTCCTCTGCTGTATTTCTACCAATGTATGACACCATCTAGTGAGACAGAATGGCAGAAATGTTTGCTCATAAAATGTTATCTTCTGCTATTAGTGCAAAATAATATAAAAAATAATGGGAATAGGAAAAAAGAATTTCCCACAGCACGTTCTAACATAAAGCTAATATTTGTAATAAAAATGACATTTATTAAAAATTAGTGTTCATAAAGTGTTTATGCATGTTTTACAGATTTGTTTTATTTTTAAAAATGTGGTTTTGTGTCTTTTGGCAGGGTCTGGTAATGTTCAGTAATGTCTATACATGTCTGTGTGATCTGTAAATATAGATACAATAATTTATTGTGAAAATATAAAAGTGTATATTCTTACAGTGACTCTCCATGAAACTATGTGCAGTATAACAGGGACAGTGACTAGTGGTTTTTCTCTCTGCATGATGAAGTTCCTGAAACTTAGATTTACTCTGGTAATGTGGCTATGCATGGCATCTAAGCTGCTGCCTTATACTGGCAAAAGTTTCCTTTTATGAAGTATATTTTATCATGTTGGATGTCTGTCTTTTTCTGCTGTCACATTCATAGATTCTGAAGCCATATTAAGATTACCTGTTATTTAGAGGTGGTGCTAGATTATAGAATTAATTATTAATAAATCTGGATCAAATTCTGCCCCTCCCCTGGGAACTACCTAAATACAACTGAGCCATTGTTCTATGGATCCTGTCCCTCACTATGCATACGGTTGCTGTATGCTTCATTGTGTTACCCCATGGCTCTTCTTTCCATTGCAGCGAAGGGCTTAGGGGAAAGGTCATTTTAGTTGTATTGCATGTCAAGGAATGGGCAGGGCTGATTGATTGATTTTGTGCTTTGCATCACTTGATCAAAACCCCATGCACAGGAGGTACTTGCCTATCTTTATGAAGCTCTGTGTGAGTTATATCAGGAAATTGCTAAGAACAAATGCATGATATTGTACTAAAACCTCACAAATCTCCATCCACAAAAAAAAGGGGGGGAGAAATTCATGTATCTGTTGCCTAAATTACAGACGTGGTTTCTACCCAGATATGTAGATCCTCTTCTATCTTCCCTGGACCTAGTTGTCCAGTCACGCTGACCCTGGGTTTTAAACTCACCAACCTGGAGGAGAATTCTCCACAACATATTTGTGCTTTAACAAGCCATGAAATGTCTGAAAAGGAGGGAAGATACTTATGTATCTTTCTTTTCTACCACCATGGTGGATGGTCGGAATGGTGGGACTCACCATTTTCTGAGGAACCACTTCACATCTGAGTAGCCTATAGAAAAGTGACTATTGATTTTTAAGATATGTTTAAATAGACTTCTATTTAGACCACAGTTCTTCAAGGAGGGTATGAGTGTAGAATTATGCCGCTGAACTGCCTTGCTATGGAAGTAACAGAGCAGGCAATGTAAGTGGTGGTGTCAAGGTAAATACATTTTGGGGAATGTTTCATTGTTTATAATGAGTTATTTTCTTTAGTACTCTTTTTCTTAATGTAATTTTTTTTCCAAGTTTTATATGCCTTCAAATAGCAAACTCCAGATTACAATGTTTGAGGTTGCCTAATTTTTCTTCCTCTCTGACTGTATTTTTGAAATGGTTGTTAATTGCACACATCATGAATTTTGTAATTTTATTCTTTTAAATTCTTTAAAAATTATATTAACTTCATCATGGAAAACTAAAATTCCTGTATACAATGACTATATACCCACTTCCTTTAAGACAGGTATAGTTCTATACAGTCTAATTTAAGGGCCTACAATTATGAGAGTGCCTAGGGCCTAGGAAGAGCTGCATACCTGCCATATCTTTAATGTAGTTTATATGGGAACCAACAGTATTGAGGCCCTGGCAGCAGGGGTATTAGTGTGGGCTATACAAATATAAGAATGGCCATACTGGGTCAGACCAACAGTCCATCCATCCCAGTATCCTGTTGCCAACAGTGGCCAATACCAGATGCCACAGAGGCACGGAATACAAATAGGTAATCCTCACGTAATCCCTCCCCTTTCACCCATTTCCAGAGAAAGAGAGGTTAGGGATGCCATTCCTACCCATCCTGGCTAATAGACATTGATGGACCTAATCTCCACAAATCTATCTAGCACTTTTTAGAATCCTGTTAAAGTCCTAGCCTTCACCACATCCTTTGACAAGGAGTTTCACAGGTTGACTGTGTGCTGAGTGAAAAACTTCCTTTTGTTTGTTTTAAACCTGCTGCTTATTAGTTTCATTTGATGACCCCTAGTTCTTATATTGTGGGAATAAGTAAATAACTTTTCCTTATTCACTTTTTCCACACCAGTCATGATTTTATAGACTCCTTTAGTGTCCTCTTTTCCAAGCTGAAAAGTTCAAGTCTTTTTAATTTCTCTTCATGTGGGACCCATTCCAAACCCCTAATAATTTTTGTTGCCTTTTTCTGAATTTTTTCCAATGCCAATATTACTTTTTTAAGATGAGGTGACCACATCTGTACATAATATTCGAGATATGGGTGTATCATGGTTTTATATAGAGTCAGTAAGATGTTTTCTGTCTTATTCTCTCTCCCTTTTTTAATGACTCCTAACATTCTATTTTCTTTTTTGACTGCTGCTGCACACTGAGTGGATGTTTTCAGAGAACTATCCAAAATGACTCCAAGATCTCTCTCTTGAGTAGTTGTAGCTAAATTAGTCCCCATCATATTGTATGTATAGCTGGGATTATTTTTCCAATGTGCATTACTTTACATTTATCAACATTAAATTTCATTTGTCATTTTGTTGCCCAGTCACTTAGTTTGGGGAGATCTTTTTGAGGCTCTTCACAGTCTGCTTTGGTTTTAACTATCTTGAGCAGTTTGATATCATCTGCAAATTTTGCCACCTCGCTGTTTACCCCTTTCTCTAGATCATTTATAAATACTCCTCTGGACCCTGCAATACATATTCTGGCAGGTAGCCCTCACTGAAATCACTGTTGCCATGGTTATAAAGGAGACCTCTCTCATTCTCTGACTCACTCACTCACCCTCACCCTTCCTCCCTCTTTACCTGCCTCAGGTAGAGTTGGGCATGCCTGAGCTCATCTACTGGATTGGGCCCTGCAGGTGAGAGAGATTGAACAATGTCTAGCTTCACCTATTTTCAGGAGTGTGTTGGCGCTTAGGCATTGGATTGTTGGAGGTATTGGAGCTGCAGTATTTCAGAAGCAGAACCTTAAGCACCTTTGGTATTCTTGCAATGGAAATTTAGTGACCTAGTGAATCCATTTCCAAGGTTAGGCAGCAGCTAAGTGGAGGTTTTGTGGATTGCAGTGAAGGCTAACCTTAGATGTTAGGCATCTAAGTTCCTCCTTGGATCTGGGATTATATGTTAATTGCATCCATTATATGAACTTCCACTCTCAAATTGTATCGTGTTGCCTCTTTGTGCAATACAAAAACAGGTAACTTATTGTAACAACTTATCGTAACGTATTGGCTTGTGCCTTCTGAATGCAAACTGTAGAGAATTGTTACCCCTGAGGCAAAACTCAACAACTAGACAGGTGTAAATGCATGTTTATTGTGCATTAACAATATATAGCTTATTAGCATTCAAGCATAGGAATACAGCAATATAGAGTTTTTTTGTTTAGATGCACCCTTTGTAATATTTTTGCTTCTTCCAGTTTAAAGCACACATTTCCAGCCCAGAGCTTCTGTACTGTTTCTCACCTAATATAATTAATTTTGATGTAAAATGGATAACCATACTTACTTTCTAATTTAGCTAAATACTAATTCTGTTATAGAGGCTCAGCACTATATATAAGAATATATGCAGCATTTGAATGAAAAAAGCTATTATGGACTATTATAACACATGAAAATCTACGTAAATTGAGCAGTACTTGATCTAAGATATAGCCGAGTATGATAGATGAATTTACAGGTCTATATGAAATGTTCTATGTACCAGAAAAATGTTCAAGCTGATTTCTGAAAGAAGAAATAGCATATACAGTACATAAAGTGGAATTGCACAACATTCAGAGCATGTGAGACAATAAGGAACAGATTTCTCCCTTTCAGCTGTCCTTGAGTTTCTCATCTTACAGAACCCATTTGGTATGGTTTTTAAAGGCTTTCTTTAATTGAATGTCTACTATTCCTGATTTTCTGTAGATTGCTAGTAAAGCATGAGGGTCAGTGGATGATACACTGTATACTTTAAGGTGAAATTCATATTTAGCAGGGCTTACATGGACCATAGAGCATTATGTGTTTCTCTGGGTTGATTGTATTGGTAACATGACAGTGTAAGGGGTAACTGCACTTGTATTTCGCCCTCCCTGATTCCTCAAGGGCACCCACTTAAAGGTTCCTAGCTGCCACCTGTCACATATCCTGGGAGAAGACCTATAATCTCACTCCCTCCTAAATGGGATTTTAGGATAGTACAACACTTGGCTGTACATTATGATGTCTCCTGCAATCCAGACTCCTAAAAAGACAATACCTGCTCTTTGCTTTCTTTCCAAAGGCTATGACATGGTATTGCCCTAATTTTAAGTTACTACACAGCTCCTTCTAAGGAAGAACATTTATTCCTAATATAAAAACATTATAGAAGGAATATATTAAAATAATAAAGGTATCTATATATGTGCTAGAAAACTTACTAGAGGTCACCTGCATCTTCAGCCTAGAGCTCTAGTACAGGGGTTCTCAATCGCTGGTCTGGAATGGCGGTGAGCCACAAACCCTGCTGGCTGGGCTGTGGCACTTGGCTGAGCTGTGGTGCTCTGTCAGGCCATGCCCCCAGCTGCTAATGAACCCCACCCTCTAGGGTTCCCCATGCAGCAGCAGAGTGAGTGGTACGGCGGGCAGCCCGGTGTGCTGCGGTGAGGCTGTCCCTAGTGGAGCAGCCTCACCGTGACCCCAGTTCTAGTTCAGGCTGATGGGGCCACATGATGAGCAGCTGGGGCCAAGTGCCCCAGTATGCCAATTCTCCTCCCTCCCCATTCAGTGGGAGCCTCTCCCTAACACTGATTTATGCCAGCTGAGGATCTGCCCCAAGATTTTTAGGGACAGTTTTTAATCGCACAAAATGGAGACAGGCCAACAATGTCCTAGAGAGTTTAGCTGGCATGTTAGTGTCTGCTGAGTGGCATGCCTTTTTACTTCACAATATTATTGTGACCGGGTGCGGTCCCAGACAACCCCTCAGGGATGCCTCCCGGGGTGCTTATACGGCCACTGACACTCACCTTCCTGCTCTCTGGGGCTCCTCACCACCCGGTCCTGCTGGGCCAGCTCTGCTGGTCTCCCTCAGCCAAAGCCCTGAGCTGAAGTCCTTGTCCCCACCGAGAAGTAGTACAGACTTGACCCTCTTCAGGTCCAAGGAGAGTGCAGTTTAGGGTCCAGCCACCTGAGAGAGCTCTCCCCAGATGGGATCAAACCCCAAGGAATTAGTTAAGCCCCCTTTAACAATGAAAGGAGGAATGTGCACGCTGGCTGCCCCTCCCCCCCAGCTAACAATTACTTATGCTGGGTTTGATAGAAAATAAAAAAGATTTCATTAAGTGGAAGCAGTAGGATTTAAGTAGTAATAAGTGAGAACAGGCAGAGCAAAGTAGGTTACAAATCAAAAGAAACAAAAATGCTTGGCTAATTCTACACTGAAACTTCAGTACAAACTCTTCAAACTCACCCTAAAACCTCTTTTCTAGCTGCCAGTCCAAACCAGGGCTGTCTCCCCCACCTTGGGGTCTCAGGCTCCTTCCTTCAGGTTCAGCTTAGCCAAAAGACCAAGACCTCTCCTTTCCTATTCTTTTGGTTAAAGAGTTGAGGCCACTCCCTACCAACCACTGCTCAGAGTTAAGGACAAAAGATTGTTTAACAGTGGCTCGTCAAGAAGTAGCAGGTAACACCCTCCATGTATCCCATTCACAGATGTGAAACTCAAGAACAACTGTTATTGTGCAAAAACTTGCGGAGTGTCTATACTGCATGCGCATTCTTGAGCAAGTAAACGTACAGTAAGGTGTCGGAACAGAGGGCTTCTTGCGCAAGAGTTATGCCTCTCCCCATGAGGAATAAACCTTCTTGCTCAAGAACTCTTGCACAAAAAGGCTAGTGTGGATGCGAAAAGGATGTTCAAGAAATCCCTAGGGATAAAATAGCCATCAGAGCTTTCTTGCGCAAGAGAGCACCTACACTGCCATGGACGCTCTTGCGCAAAAGCACATCTCTTACGCAAAAGCACATGGCAGTGGGGACACGCTCTTGTGCAAGAAATCTTGCGCAAAACAGTTCTTGCACAAAAAGCCAGTAGTGTAGATATAGCCACAAAGTATTCCCCACTCCACATCTGCACTACAGGCTTCTTGTGCAAGAACTTTTTGCAAAGCTCTTGTGGAGGAGTGCATCCACACTGCCATGTGCTTTTGCACAAGAGATGTTCTTTTGCGAAAAAGCATACATGGCAGTGTGGACAAATTCTTGCCCAAGAAAGCTCTGATGGCCATTTTTGCAAGAGTTCTTGTGCAAAAAGGCTTATTCCTCATGGGGAGAGGCATAATTCTTGCGCAAAAAGCCCTCTCTTCTGACAATCTACTGTAAACTTTCTTGCGCAAGAAAGGGCTTGTAGTGTGGACGCTCTGCAAGTTTTTGCGCAAGAACGGCTGTTCTTGTACAAGAAGCCTGCAGTGTAGACCTAGCCCATGTGTCTAATTTTACACACACGCAAATGGTACATACAACAGAGTAAGATAAACAGAACCAGTGGATCATGACATGAAGATTGATGGGGTACATGAAATAATTTGCTCAAAGCACCTTTGAGTAATGTATATTCATGTCCATAAGTCCATTTCATAAATCATTGGTGGGGGGGAGGTTCCGTTACAATTATTATATTTCAAAAACAGTGTAGACACAATTATACCAGCATAAAACTATTTTTGCCGGTATTGCTGATTTTGGTTGAGGAACTGGTATAAGATATACCAGAAATAGCATTTTTTTCTTCTCAGTAGAGCTGCATCTTCAGTCAGCAGGTTTGCTGGTACAACTGTATTGTCAATATTTAATCAGCAGATAATAACCCCTCTCCTCAGGTTATAGCTTCAAAAGGCTAGGCTCTTGCGTAATTGAAGTTAGGGAATTTGTATTAACTTCCCTAAAAGGATTGTCCAGGAAATCCACTTAACACTTATTGTCCCCAAAATCTATACTCGTTTGCCACATTTTCAGGGTTTTTTTTTTCATCTGTGACATCTCCCCCGTAGAAAGGTTACATACAATCTGGCCCACAATAATATATAAACTCAATAAATAAGGTATTTCAACAATATGTCAGGAAACCTATGTCTGAACCAGGCAGAGAGTGACAAATGTGTGTGCCATCTTCCCTGTTTGTTTAGTTTTTCTTAATGTGTGACTTAACTTTAGCATCACAGGTGTGAACCTGAAGTAGTTGTACTTCCTCAGTCCTGTTGAGGTAGAAACCCGGACAAAGATTGGGCTGGAGCAGTATTGGTTTGAGGGTTGTTTATTGGCAGGGGCAGATGAGAGTTTTGCGGGGCCCAGGGCAACACAATTTCGTGCCCCCCCTCCCTTTGGAGAAAAAATAGAAAAAAGGTGTGCCCCCTGTGCCCACTCCTCCAGTAGCCCCACTCCAATCATGTGAGCTACCCCTCCTCATCCCCTCTACACCTCCCTCTACACACCTGCCCCGCCTCTCTCCTCTGGTGCTGGTCCCTCCCCTGCAGGCATCTGCCCTTCTGCTTCACCCCCAGAATCCCCTGGCACCTGCGCCTTCCCTTAGCCCTGTACCCTCCTGGTGCCTCCCCCTTCCCTCAGTGCCCCTGTGCTCTTTGCCCTCTTTTTCCCTGATGCCCACCCCCTCACTACCCTCTACCCTCATGCCCCTGTACCCTCACACATGCCTTGCTCCATCCCATGCCCACCCCTTCTTTCAAGCCTTCTCCCAGCTCCTCCCCCTCCCTCTTTTAGACCCCAATGCCCTTACACTCTCCTCTCCCAGCATCACCCTGTCCGTCCCCCCCCACTAACACCTCCCCTCCTGCCCTTTTCCTCATGGTCTCCACTTGCCCCCTGGCATTTGTCTCTCCTCCATGCTGTCCCTTAGTGCCTTCCCCTTTCTTCTCCTGACCTGCCCCCCTCCCCTCAGCACAAGCCCCTTCCTCTGCCTTCTGCCTTCCAGTTTGCAGGATGGCTGCGACCCCGGCCCAGGCTCCAGACCACATGCCGAACCGAGCGGTGCAATGCTGGGCCAAGCGGTTTTAAAGTCCCATGCCGTGACATCACGCCACTCCCCGGGCATCTCCCTTCTCAGCTGTTGTGCGGCGTTTCAGCACGCCGCGCATGCACTCCCTTGGCCCCACATGGCCCGTACTGGCTGACACCAGGGAATTTAAAGTGCGGGGCTGCAGCACCCTGTCACAATCCCCCTCCTTCTCCAGCAGCTACCAACCAGCCCTTCGGCGGATGGACCACCGGCAAATTCCTGGTATCCTGCTGGGCCAGTCCGCCCCTGGTGGTGGCGTGGGGCCTATTGAAGCGCTGGGCTCGGAGCAGCTGCCCCACCCGCTCTGCCCTATATCCGCTGCTGTTTATTGGTATAGATTCTTAAGGGCATGGTGATCCACACCCACACCACATTCTGGCAGTTTGTAGGCAGGTTGCAAGTGCGGTATAGTTTCCTTTATATTTCTCAGGTGGCTGGAGTGCTGCTGGCCAGTCATCAGCTTCCCAGAGACTTGGACGGTTCTTTGGGAGATCCCTTTGGATCTGCAGGAGGCTTTAATTTGCTCTGGGCTGGTCCCAGGTTTCTGTTGTGTTGTTACATCTTGTCCGAGAGAGACACTTCCACTTGGCTGCTTGTCACATTAATTTATACAAGCTTCCTTCCTTGTCTTAAAAAGGTCATGGAAAGCTGGACTGCCTTACCATTGGGTACTTCTCATTAACACTTCTGCACTCATTCATGGATTACATACATATTCATAAGAATTTTATTTAAACAATATAGGTCCTAAGCAAGCACCTGTTCTTACTGGTTTTGACATAAGAGGAAGCTACTTAAACCGCATTTGAAATGGTCTAAACCATCTAAGCAAGTATCTGGCTGAGAGAGATAAAAATACAAGAGAGAGGGGAGGAACGGGCATTTGTGTCCAGCCACACACACTCCAATGTAATTTCAGATTTTGATTAGAGTGACTAAAAGCTTCATCTGATCCTTCAGGTCTCAATAATCTGAGGGAATTTCAGCCCTAAAGTTATTTTTTTCAAGGGTAGGGTAAACTAGCAAAAGGGCATGAGGTCCATTGGTTGAGGTTATTAAAACTGCCCATTTGGACGTCCAGGCAAATATCCTTTAGTGAGAGGCTTTTAGCTCAAACTCCAGAAACCCTTCTTTTCACACACACAATCTCTGCAAATAATGTCCTGTCTCTAAACTTCTGTTTTCGTCTTAAGCAACTTGGGATGTAGCGACACTTCAATTAAAAACCTACAGCTGTCCCATGTCAGCTGACTCAGATTGTGGGCACAGGCTAACCTACGAGGCCTGCATACTTTTAACATCTAAAGTTATCTGACTTCTTCAGGCTGGATTTGGAACTGTATTAGTGATACTGGCTGATCTCCAACAGTGAGGTGGTTAACAATCTGTTCTTACTACTTTAAATCAACTTCAGCGTAGCTGATGATGACATTTTTTTAACTCACTGGTGTGGAATCTAGCTGAGGTGGACAGAATCAGGCTGAGGAAGATGGAATCACACTTAAGTGTTTTGCTTTGAGATTAATCCTGCAGAATGGTTAAGGGCAGTTGCTCCTGTCCCTTGAATGCACTCTCAAAAACAGTTCTTCAGGTTCCTTTTCCATTTATACATGAAGCCCATGGGGATTGTGATGAAACTTAGTGTTGTTATGGCAAATATGGATAATACACATCTATTTGTGACTGCCATATAACTCTTGACTTTAGGGAAATGGGCCCAATAACGTAATAGTAGTAGTAGTAATATCATTATAAAAACTCTGCTGCTCTGTGTATCCACAGACTTAATTCTTCAAAGGCATAGAAGTCAGGCCATTTTCATGAGAGGTTCATATTTAGTTGTTTGTTTCTTTGTTGTTAATAGAAGATTATCATAAGTATTTCCTCATTTAAGGTTTGTTCTAGTAACTTCATAGTCTTTTATCGTGTAACCAAAATAAATCACTTTTGTAAAAAAAAATTTCTGTGTATTCAGTAAAATGATACCCACTAGGATAATTTGTTTCACATCACTAATTTCCTTTTTATTACGGAGGCATGGAGGGAGACATGAATGGGTCTAGTCCTCTCACCTCTCCAGTTTTCTGCTATTCTGTTATATCCCTCTCCTTGTCAGTTCAGGACTTGTGAATTTTCATTTATGCTCCCCTATGTTATTTTGCAGTGTGAATGTGCTTCTGCCTTTGATCATTAGTTTTTTTCTAATTACTCTTGTCATAGCACTAAATGTTGGCATATACCAAAATCATCTTAGACAATTTGATTGTACTAGGTTACGTCATATCACATATAAGATTGTAGTCCACCAAAGACTTAGATTTATGCTTAGCTTTATGCCTATGAGTGGAAGCCAATGGGATTGAACATGTGTAAAGTCAAGAATGTATGCAAGTGTCTGCAGGACTAGGACTTGAGTCTGTTCAGTTCCCTGCAAGAAAAAGAAACTTTGAGAGATGCATAGTTTTTAAACCTGTATGGGATGATGTTGAAATTTATCTTCTCAGAACAGGAAAAACACTGTAACCTAAGATTAAATGAGCAGCTGGTAGAGAGGCTTTGATTTGATCATGTTGCTTTTCTAGACAGACTAATTGTTCTGATTTATGGTTATCACCTGTATTTCATGGGTGCTTGCTTCCAGCTCTAATTAATGGATAATTTTCAACTGCTGAAACTCTAATTGTCCCTGGGATTTCAAAAGTGTGAAAAACGTGGGTGTTAGCAAATCAAGACTCTTCCTTTTTTAATGGGGGAGGGGTTACTAATTTAAAAAAGCATTTGAATTATTCACATCTTCTCTGCTTCACCCCAAAGTATCCTTGCAGATACAGAGAGCAATATGGCAGTCACTATTCATTCCTGTCCATGGCTTGTTCATCTATTAATCCCACCCTGAGCACAATGTTCCATCCTCTACTCAGGAGCTGACTTCTAGGCTGGACTGAATTTTCTTTGCATTACATAAAACAATGGATAAAACATACTTTGAAAACACATTACTACAGAGGATATTTTAATACTTTCTAGTTTGTTTGATTGGGATAGCTAACTTATAAGAAACAACCAGTTTGGAGGACTGTTATGACCAGTCAATGAAGACTGAGCTTCTCTTTCCCCTGCTTGTTTAGTAGATTTATATAGTTGGTGGTTGTTTTTGTTTGTTTTTTTAGGTTAAATAGGACCATTAGATCTTGTAGTCTGACTTCTGTGAAGTGTAGGCCATAGAATTTCATTCTGTTATTCCTCTTCTGAGCCCTGTAACTTGTTTTAGTTAAACATATCCTCCAGAAATGCATCCAGGCTTGATGTGAAGATCTCAGAAGATGGAAAATGTGACATTTTTTCTTGATAGTTAGTTCCAATAGCCTGGGGAGCAGTAGAGTATCAGCTGTATGTGGTTAGTTTTTCTTCTTCTTTCTTTTAATAGAAGCTCTGCTAGTCACTGTGTGAGTGGAGGGGAAATGATAGATACAAACTGAGCACAGAAGGCAGAAATCAATACTATTACAAGAGTAAATTATCAGAAGAGCCAAGATCAAAATGAGAAGTTGCTTATATAGGATATGGGGTGGAGAATTATACCAAAATATATGAATGAGGTTAAAGACTTTCTTGTTGATTCTTAATGAGATACTCACCGAAGTGATCCCCCCCCCCCCACACACACACACTTTATTGCCAGAAACCAAACAGATTTTATTGTGTCTGTGTTCACAATTCGGAATGGAAAAAATGCTACCAAAATCATGAGTAACTTTGCTGGAGGCTGAGGGTGAAAATTAATGAAACTACTGATAACAGCAGAACTAGTTTAAAACAGCAGCAGAGCAACTAAAATGAGAGAGAGCTCATTTTAGGACTGCATATCCTGTACATAATGATTCTGAAGGTAGTAGACAGAATAAAACATACATATTATATCCAGAGCAGTGGGTTTTTTTTAGCTCTTCACCCCTTCACTGGAAGCAGGAAAATTTTATACAAAACCTACAATTGAAAAGAAATCAGAAAATACATGCCCATAAGTATCACTTATGTCTAGAAAGAGTTCAAACTCAGGGACAAAACATGAGAACACTTGAACAAGCAGAGGTTAGTCATAAGCAGTCATGAAAGATGTATGATGGTTGGGTTTCTTTATTGAACTTAGGTTTTTGAGGTGGTAACAATGGGAACAGACATGGGTAACCCTTAACCCCGTTTCTGTGGATTTTGAGAAAGCTATTGATATAATTATGCATGAGTAATTATACAAGTATGAATAATGGTGAAATAGTTGTAAAAACTACTATTAGATTGTGAAGTGCTTTTTAAAAAATACTTTTATTCTTCTACCTACCTAAAAATCCAACATGTTTGTAGCCTACCATCCCTTTACTTCTCAATCTACCATGCTTAACACTCTTCTCCTCATAAAAGTGCCTCCTTCACAGTGGTAGGCAAATGTTCTGTTTCCTCATGCCAGTTCTGACATCTCAAAAAATAATTCTAAGTAGGGAATGATCCAATGGGTGCATTTGTAGTAGGGTTACATAGGAATCTGTTCAGACTAATGTTGTTCGATATATTTATTGCTTATCTGGAAGAAAATAGAAAAAAAAACATTTCTGGTAAAGTTTGCAGATGGCATCAAAATTGGACTGCTTAGTAAGCTGGATTAACTCAAAATCAGGATAAACAATTATTTTGAGGTTTTTTAAAGTAAATTAATGATCAGCTATGAATGCAATTTAGGTGAAAAGGCTTAGATGAGTCATGTGATCTCCTGTCCATCCAAAAGTATTAGCATTGCTCTGTTGAAATGCTAAGCAGAAGCCTCAGAGAAAAGCTATTCTGCCAACTGCTGCCAAAGAAAACAGCAACAAAATAATAGCAGGAGATTAGAAAATTTGAGAAATCTGATTGCGTATCTTAGTTTACAATCGTGTGCTATCACTTGGAACTGGGGCAGGAGAGAGAGAAAAATGTATGCCTGCCTTTTTGGAAAATTCTGCTATGAAGTAATCAAATCAGAGGTTAAACATAACTGCTTGTAATTCACCTTTTACAGGAAGTGAAATAGTTAAATAAAGGGGACAATACTTGCCTTCAGTGACATTAAAGCTCCTCTATTGCCAGTCAACCAGATTTAACCCTAACTTATGTAAATGGAGTTATACCTTAGTCCAAGCTTTCTTTGGCCCTGCATCTAGAGCATAAACCATTCCAGGATGCACCAAATTGAAGTTGTGGACATGATATTGGTGTCCTTGGGACAGAAATTGAGCCAGGGCAAAAAATGTTACTTCAATTTCTTACCATTAAAAAATGTGAGCTTTGTTTCATGAAAAGTCAATAGAGCTGGTGGAAACACATCTTTCCATCAAACAACATTTGTTTAAACAACGTATTACGGAAACAGTAATGTTTTGACACACCCAAAAAATCACTGAATCTGACAGGGTAGATTGAGAGAGGGAGACAGTTATTCATTCACTCCTTATAGTCTAGTAATAGAAATGTAGCCGTGTTAGTCTGGTGTAGCTGAAGCAAAATGCAGGACTATGTAGCACTTTAAAGACTAACAAGATGGTTTATTAGATGATGAGCTTTCGTGGGCCAGACCCACTTCCTCAGATCAAATAGTGGAAGAAAATAGTCACAACCATATATACCAAAGGATACAATTAAAAAAAATGAACACATATGAAAAGGACATTTCACATCCGCCCCCCCCGCCCCCCCGGAGAGTGTCGAATTTTAACATGAATGACAGCAGACGGACACTTTCGGCACATGATAGCATAAATTATATTTCTGGATGCGCAGGAATATGTGTTCTTGATCACCAAGTGAGTTATAAGATCAAGAACACATATTCCTGCGCATCCAGAAATATAATTTATGCTATCATGTGCCGAAAGTGTCTGTCTGCGATATACATTGGACAAACGTCTCAGACACTTTGCCAAAGGATTAATGCCCACAAAACAGATATCAGACAAGATCACAAAGAAAAAACTATTTCTTGCCATTTCAACCAGAAAGAACACTGTCTCAACGACTTCACCGCCTGCATTCTTCTACAAAGACCTTTTACATCTGCACTTGAAAGGGAATCCTCTGAACTGTCATTCATGTTAAAATTCGATACTCTCCGGGGGGGCGGATTGAACAAAGACCCCAACTATCTTACCCATTACCAGGATAGCTTCCCCAATTATCACCTCTAATACCTTAGCTCACAGACATCTAACTTTCCCCACCTCTGATAACATTAACTCACAGACACTTACCTTCCTTCCTTCCCCCCCCCCCCACCCCGCATCCCCCTTCTGTTCTGAAATGTGATTTGTCCTTTTCATATGTGTTCATTTTTTTAATTGTATCCTTTGGTATATATGGTCATGCCTATTTTCTTCCACTATTTGATCTGAGGAAGTGGGTCTGGCCCACGAAAGCTCATCATCTAATAAACCATCTTGTTAGTCTTTAAAGTGCTACATAGTCATTCTTTATAGTCTGACTGTCTGGGTGCTTGCCTAAGTTGTGAGCCACCCAGATTTGATTCATAGCACAGGTTTACCTTTAGAAAGACAGTAGAGAAATAGAACAGAATAGGATACCTAGTTAATACATGTAAATGAAGATACATACATAAAAGCAGTGTTAAGATTAGGTGTTTTAAATGGTAAAATTAAGTAGGGCACAGGATTAATTGGGTCTTATCTTCCTTTTCCTTGGGTTCACAGGCTGATAGATCATCTATGTGCGGACTGAGGTAGAGGAGAGCATGGTCAGCCCTACTGCACTTGACTGTTAAAATAGTTAGACACTTTGTAATTTGTCTTTTTCTCACCACATCTTTATATGGCAGAACTATTCTATCTCTAGTATAGCATATTTTAGATGAAAAGGGTTACTTTCTCTCTAATTGATGAAGATGTGTGCACATTGTCATTCCCTGTATCAGCAAAGGCTGTTACACTAGACCTTCTATGAGAGAAGGTGCTATTCCCACCACTTCACCCTTCTCCTGGAGAACCCAGGATTTAATCTCAACAAGGGACTTCATAGAAGGCTGTGACAAGGATTTACCGAGACATTACTTCTCCCAGCTAGCCTGACTGTGCCACTACCGTCCATTTGGCCTTCTCTTCACTGGCAAAAGCGTAGGCGACTGGTGCTTGCAAGGACCCAGAGGAACAGGGAGGCAACATGAGGGGTCACCCCATTTAGCAATTAAAATGTTGGCGGGAGCATAGGAGGGCGGCGTTATCACAAGTCCCCTATGAAAACATTATACAACACCAGTAATCCCCTGGAAGTGGACTTTGTGCACTGGACTTTGTCTATGGCTCCTCACCCAGAATGTGGCAGTGTAAGGGGCCACAAAACTGTGGAAAAGATTGCTCAGTTCACTTTTAAGTAGCTACTCTATGCAACATCATTTTGAATTATGTATTAGAGCTACCAAAAATTATATATATTATAGGAATGAAATGTCTGTCTGTCCTTCCATCTGTTTGTGCAAGAATTCTTCTAAAAAGTAACAGCTAGGGCCAACAAATTTGGTAGGCAGCTTCCTCTTACCCTAACTTAAAGCAACATCAAGGTCTGGTTGTGCTGAATACATGGGAAGTGGCTGGAATGGGGCTTTTTCCTCTCACATGAAGAAGGTGCAGAAAAAGGAAGAATGCGATTCTCACACTCACCACTGGGGCAGCAAGTGGGGATGGGGTACTGCAGAGTGAGCACTGAGAACACCCACATCAGCAGGAGACTAATTGGCTGTAATGGGGTTTAGCATGTTTTCAGCCAGGCCACCTTCTACGGGTAAGGTTCCCCTCCCTCCCAAAGCTACAGGGCCTGGGAATTCCCCCCTCCCCACCCCATCCCCCCACACACCCTGCTACGGGGCATGGGGATTTCCTCTCCCCTTCGCCTACAGGGCCTTTGCACTCCTCCCCTGTTGCTGCATATGGGCACATGGAGATATTTCCTCCTGCTGTGAGGCCCCTCAGGGCCCTTCACACACACCCCTCATGCCTCCTCACGGGGCCTGGGGATTCCCTCCCCCCACGCAGCTTCTTATGGAGACAGGCCATACCCTCCTTTCCCCACTCCACAATGTTCCTTCTTTTAATTCCCAACAAAACCCAACCCACCCTTTCTTGAGTTATACACTCAAGCAACGCTGGATGAATCTGTTAGTAAACTATATTTCACCAGTTAAGTAACCCACTGGGGGGTTTACTAAACAAAGCCATGCATTTAAAGACTAAACACCTGTCCAAATAATTTAAACGCTGAATATTTTAGCTGCCTCTTAGCATAGCAGAATATGGCTTTAGCCTGTCTGACCTTGGTTAAGTCATGCTGCTGCTATTTGGGTAAACATTGTTCATATGCTATTTTAGTAAACTTGGCCCTTGCTGATGGAAGGGAGTGGAAAACCAGTCCAGAGGTCTATTATGTTCTCATTAACCTAAAAAGCAGAGACACTTACTGTCATTTTGAGTCCATATTCTGGGCTAAGCAGCATTAAAGTTGATCGCTTCTGCCCTCCCCGACATATGACATTAGAGCCACAGAATGACTATAAAACTCATGCAGTCCATCTGGATTGTACCGGTCTAGATTGGCCAGCATTCATTTGAAATGCATCCTTATGATTATGAATATTAATTATTTAAAATGAGTAATAATTGTGCATGTTGTGGCCCTTTCTCTCCTTGCTTCCTTTTCTGCCTACAGAATTTCCTAGATATATCATAATTGTGTCTTTTCTTGTCTCATTAAAGAGACATGGACATGACCTATCTATTCAAGATTGCAACCGACTGTCCCACCTATAACTTTTGCTAGGAAAATTTATTTTGGTGTGAAAGTTAATTGAAGGCTGCTTTTAAATATAAACCAAAGGCATAAATAAAGTCCTTGAAGAGACTAGGTGAACACTGAGGATATAGGCACTTTTATCTACTGTCTCTTAACTGTCATGTGCCTTTTTTGATTGTATGTAAACGTTGTTTATCCCTCTTCTGTGTTTATGTTTATAAAATATACACATATTTATGCTTTAATTGTAAGCACATTAAATAATACTTTTGTTTTTTTAATACTACCTATTTCTGAAACATGGCAAGAGTGTTTTCCTTGATTTCCAGTTTTTTATTTTGCTTTTCTGTTTTTTTAATGTCCAGTTTCCAATTGCTACATAATTAATAAATAATACTGAAGACATCCAGATGATCACAAAATTCGTGTGGTGTCCCTAAATTGCATACTTCTGCTTATCTTATTTCCTTATGGCAAGGATGCTGGTACCGGTACAATTGCATGCCATGTTTCACTGACTGGAACCTATTGATCCACATTTTGAATTGTCCTAGTGCTCTGCTTTTGGGACCACTGGGAGGCTGTTTAGTCTCTGATGCAAGTCAATAAGAGTAAACTTCAGCAACCTCACTCTCTGCAAGACAAGCTGCTAGTTGAGGAAGAACAAGAGCATCAGTATAGGGTAACTGATCTCCCACTGGACTAACAGTTCTCTTCTACATCATCCTGAGGCACCCTGCATTTTGGAAGGCTGCATCACAGGAAAATAGTTTAACAAAACAGCAATGCAAACCTTTGTGGAGAGTCTCAACCCTCCAAAGTTCTGCTGTGGTTAATGTGATCTAACAGCTTACAATTAGAAGCCATACATCAGTAAATTTGATGCCTCCTTCAACAACACTTACTTACCTCACAGTGCACATGGCCTCCTTCCCAAAGTCTTTGGAGATCAGGTACCTAAAATGTGCAACTTATTTCACCATTCTGCCTATCTTGAAAAATCAACACTCATGTTTATTCATGTATGTGTAATATAGCTTCTTTGTTTGTACTGCATGCAAGTCAGTGTGCATATATGTATCAGAGGCCAGACCAGCCTCCTGGAAGAACAACTGAAGGCCTGATTCTGACCTCACACTGCTAAGTCTAGTGCAACTCCAGTGAAGTCACTGTAGTTATAAATCGGTGTACTGGAGATAAGAATTAGACTCTAGGTACTTTTTGTGTCTGGTTCCGTTCTCTCTTTCCATGCCTAATGAAAGACTCTATTTCAGTGCCAGCAGCTGGCTTATTACAAGTATTTTTTCATTAAAATGTCTTCCAGGTTCATGTTATACCACTGCTTTGCAGCTATCCAGGTGCTAGGCAGTAGGATCTTCTGCAAATTATAAATTTGGCACTTTAACGAGACTGTCAAGCTCATCAATTGTCAGAGAAAACGGGTAATCATCAAGAGGAAAGTTCAAGGTGATGTCTTTGCTAAGCAGCAGAATGCTAATAGCAGCAAACAGACAGGATCATAAGCAAGTCCCCCTCCCTTGTTCCTATATACATGTAAACCTTAATACAGCACCAGCACTGCGCTTTACTAACAGCTAACCCCTTGTGTGTGTCCTCTCTCTTCTGGTCATCATGTGCCAATTATTTTCAGTGTGTAAATCAACATCACAAGAAGGAATGAACCCTCTGGTGATCACCTTTTTAATTAAGGTAACTGCTATATTTGATATGCAGTTTCTTATTATTAAAATGACTTTCTTGCTATATAGGGATAATACAGAAAAGATTAATTTTCCTCAAGGAGACTAAAGATGTCAGTGGAGGAAAAAGTAATCTTTCCTAACTTGTAGAGTGATCTCTTCTTCTCAGATGGAGTGATTTTTGAAAGATATCAAAAAGAATGTGTGTCTCGTGGGCAGGCTATGTTAAAAGGAATGGCATGAGACACTGTTATCTGACTTCAATCTCTTTAGTCTTGCAATTTCAAAAAATTGGTTTTTTTAACTCTTTTTATTCTTATTATTTAGAAGATAGAGTAACCGTACAATGATTAAATAACCCAAGTCAGAGTGAAAAGAGAAAGTGCAAGGGGAAAAAACAGTACTTGGATGCATTTATCCTTTACAACTTGGATAAATCCACCTGTCAGTTGGTTTAGGTTTTGCAATCTATACCTGCTCAGACAAATGTACAGTAAAACATGCCATAGAAAATCTGTGCACTTGAAGGAAACGTGCTAAATATTTACAAGTATAGGAGACTGTTGGTTTCACAAGATTCAAATAGTCAGCTGCTTTGTCATTCTTTCCTCTTCATTTAATATACATTTAGTATATTTATTAGATGGAATTTTTTAACTCTGTTACAAGACTTATCACAATGTGAAAAGTGTGGGTGAATCTACACTGCACCATTATTTCGAGATAACTAGCATTACCTTAAAATAACAATGTGAGCATCTACACAGCCATTCCGTTATTTTGAAATAATTTTGAAATAACAGACGGCTCATTCTGAAATCCGTAAGCCTCATTCTACGAGGAATAACGCCTATTCCAAAATAGCTATTCTGAAATAAGGCCTGTGAAAACGTTCCTCTGCTGCTATTTTGAAATAGCCTCACGAGGGCCATTCTTAGTTATTCCTCCCCAGTGCCTCCTGTGGCTCTAAATCGAGATAGCACGTCTACATTAGGGAAATCTTCCTTGGACTAATTTTGAGGCTTCCCTGCAGTGTAGACATGATATTTTGAAATAAGCTATTTTGGAATAACGATTCTGGAATAGCTTATTTCGAAATAGCCATGCAGCCTGAGTGTTTTGTGTACACTCCAGTGCTTCCCACTTAATTCAGCTAATGGTCATTTTGATCATTTTACTTTGTGATGAAATCTTCAAGCACCAAATAATTTATATTAAAAGCAACAGAATTACCACCTTTATGCTAATGAATTTTGATTGCTTCAGGCTTTTGTTATTTTGCATTCATCTAATGACGAATATAAACCAAAATTGTGGATTAGATTAAAAGTAAACTCTGCAGGGCATAAATACTGATGTTACTGATCTCTATCACTAGTACTGTAATATGCTATGAAAACTGATGTGTATTCTGTTGGTCAGAGAGATAAGATTCTTGTATCAATGTGATAAGAAGTGATCTACTGATCTCCCACTGGAGTAAGAGCTCTCTTCCACATCATCATATAAGTGGACAGCATTAAATGGTATATTTTTCCTGGTGGTTGCATAGGAGTACCATAGTTGGAAACCAAGAGATCTTTCTCTACTTCATTCCTCTCCACAGCAGCAAAAATCATCATAGTAGTACCTGCATTGTCCTATTATACCTTAGAAGAGGATTTTAGTGAATTTTTTAAAGAGATTATGGTTACTGCTGACATGAAGGAGATAGAGATCCCGTCGGACGTATTAGAACAGCTCATTTACACAAGATTCTCAGCAGGCTAATGAAATCAGACTAGAGCTCTAAATCTAAGCCCGTGACTTGCCTTTAACCTGTTAAAGATTCAAGTGGTGTTAGTCCTGTTATTTGTACGGACAAAGCCTGCCCCCCAGCACATCTGCAAACTTGTGGCTCCTGTAGCACCACTTCAATTACTGTATCCCATCCCTGCAGAAGCATTAGCAGAGCCAATATACTTACCTGCAAACTCCACTGTGTGTTGTAAACCATGTAAATGAAGAGGGTGTAGTCCCTGGAGTAAGCGCCCAGAATCCTGTTCCACACACTCCGAGCAACCATAGTGTGTTAGTGTGCTGCAACCAAGTCCTTCTGTGGCCATGGATTGAGATGCAGGATTTGATTCTGTATCGTTCCAAATGGCAAAGTTATTTGTATGATTCTTTTTGTCTATGATATCTGAGCAGGATGCTTTAAAATAAAGATTAAGTGAGATTGAAGCTAAAGTGTTTGTCACCATTCTTATGGTGCCCTTATTCATTTTTTTTAATAAAGTGAAAATGTACATGCTTCATTTAAATCATTGCTCTGGGGTAGGGTTAGGGATGAGAGATACAGTATGCAGGCTGCCCTCTGGGGAGAGGACTACTCTCCCTAAAAGGTGCCTAGGGGGGTGCAAGCCTCAGAGCTGGGGCAGTCCTGGATGGGTGTGGATGGAGACCCTTTCACCTACCCGGTGATTTGGTCTCTTTTCTGTATAGTTTTATGAGAAGCAATACCATTCCAGGCACATCCCATTTTCCTGGCACAACCAAACACTTACCTTGTTTAAGTTATGATAAGGAAGCTATATACTGAATTTGGTGGTCCTAGCTTTTACCATTTAGGAGGATTTCTTGAACAAACAAACAGATACACACAAACTCTCTCAAAGTCGCTTATGGTTTGTCTGACCCCAAAGTGAACAAAATGACATGTTTATAAACTTGTGGCTCTTACATTAAAGTATTCTCAGACTATTTGGCTATATCTAGACTGGAGAACTTTTCTGGGATACCACAGGTATCCTGAACAAGCTCTACCGCGTCCAAGGAATGCGTTCTCTTTTCAGAATTTTTTTTTTCAGAAAACCAGATGCATTTTTCGGCATCTCTGTAAACCTCGTTTTATGAGGAAGAAGGAATGTTCTAAAAGAGACTCTTTTAGAAGTAAATCAGAAAAAGATATGCAATTTGCATTTCTTTTTTCGATTTATCTTTGTAGTATAGACCTAGCCCCTGTTGTATTTAAGATGTCACAGGAAGAGTTTCTAAAATCATAATGAGAATTATACAGACTTCTCACCGTTAGTCTATGGAAAAAATGAAAGCACATTATTACACATCTTTTTTAGGGTATCTTACCCTAAAAACATGCAAAAATTTAAATATGAAATAGGTAAATCTCTGTCTTTTTTATCAAACTTATGAAAACAACCTATTAGTTTTGGTTTTAGCTGCTTAAATCTTGTGTTTTTTGTGTAGCAAAAAATCTTACCCAAAAATATCAGGGTCAGTTGGACTGCAAATTCTTTTTTTGGGTATTCGAGCATCAGATTGTTTTGATTATGTGGCAGTGGTTATTATATGAATCCTTCAGCCTTTAAACATTGTGTTTCAGTGGCTTTTTTTCTTTCAAAAAAGCACCAGCAGATTATTGGGGAGCTGTGGTACCCCAGATAAGATTTACTTCATGTATCATCACAGTTATCCAGCAAATTGAGTTTCAACCTAACATTGTCAAATTAATTTTCTGGAAAGCCTACCAGGAAGTGTTTCTGGGAAAGCCATGATTATCAGATACATTTTCTACCTGAGCCCATACCGAAGCCTTTTCTTGAAAAAGGGATGTAAATTAGACACTTTGAAATTGCAAACGAAGCCAAGATTTACATTTCCTGTGCTTCATTTGCATAATGATGGCCGCATTTTTGTTTTAAATGGGGCTTTTCTAAAGAAAAACGCCTGTTAAAACTGGAGTCAATTGAAAATATACCCTCATTTTTTGAGGAGTACAGGATCTTTTGAAAAATGGTTTGATTTTCGATCGATCCCCATCTAAATGGCCATTTTTCTTTAAAAAAAAATGCAGCTGCCATTATGCAAATGAAGCGTGGGAAATTTAAATCACGGTTTCATTTGCAATTTCAAAGTGCCTAATTTACGTCCCTTTTTCGAGAAAAGGGATGTAATCTAGACACAGCCTCACTGTTGCGTGTTGCATGTGTGAATGCATGCATTGTTTGGATTCTGTTGAATTGTACATGGTATAATTACTCTGAGTTATTTTACAAGAATTAGGTACTGGAATGATGAAATCACTAGTTCAGAAAAGGAGCACTACAGCTTTTCTGCAAGCTTCTAGGGAAAAAGGATCTAGGGCTATGTCTAGACTATAGGGTTTGGGGTTTTTTTTAAGTGCTCTTTTTTTAAAAAAACTTCACCTGCATCTAGACTGTCGCCACGTTCTTTTGAAATTAAATCAAAAGAATGCAGTGGTTTTTTTGACAGTGGTAAACCTCATTTTATGAGGAAGGACGCCTTTTTCGAAAAAAAGGCGTTCTTGATTGCAAACAGGACTTTTTCAAAAGAGAGCATCTAGATTGCCTGGGTGCTGTCTTTCGAAAAGCCAGATCTCTTTTTTGAAAAAGTTGTGGCTGTCTAGAGGATCTCTTTCAAAAGAAGCTTTTTTGAAAGATTATTTCGAAAAAGCTTCTTTCGAAAGAAGAGTGTAGTCCAGATGTACCCTGGGATGCTGGATACTGATCCAGAGCCTAAGAAACAGTGAAGATTTTACATCTGTTCTAGAACAAACAAAAATCACAAAAAGGTGAGCTGTAAAAACTTCATATGTTCAGAACACATCACCTGTTTGCTACATTTGTTAAAAGTAGTCAGCCACTTAGCTCTGCTTGTGCTTCTTATATTGTTATTGTTGCTGCCCACAAAGTTGGGCTATTATAGCATGGGCATCTGAGCTCCAGCTCTGGGACCCTTCTCTGGTGGAGTATCCCAAAGCCCAGACACCTACACGGCAATTTTATAGCCCTGCAGACCAAGACCAAGTTAAGTGACACAGATTAGCTGCAGGAGTCTTACTGTAGTATAGACAGACCTTCAGACTCTGACACCTGTATAATGTGTAGCTTTTATAAAAATATGTTTGCTCGTGGTGTTAGAACTCAGTATAAATACTATGCAATATACTACTCAATATTGGAACGTTTTATACTGTTCTATAATTGTTTTATAGTTCACCAATTATAATAAAATCAGTTTTAAATGCATCCTAGATGTTTTGTCCCCACTTTTGTCAAACTAGGTGTTTCCAGGACAAAACTACTTGGGTGATTCTTGATCCAATAGGAGGGTTAAAATGAGTTGCCTGTCACAACCGATAAAACCCTGGGAAATGGAGAAAAGGTCTCAGCAATCTATTGCTCTTGCTTCAGATACTGTATTATCTTTGCATTGAAAAGTATCACTGTAGAAAGCAAAAATTTGCATGCAAGGATTTAAATCCAGTTTGAGAGTGTTTGGGCAGGGATTCAGATCTTAAATTTACTCTCAACTTTCATATCTAACATGATTTTTATGTGCCACGCCTAAAATATATATTAGTGGATGAGTGTGATTTCCTCCATTCAAACAGTTGTGGTGATAATTATGGAATATACTAGAAATATTGGCAGGATTTTTAGAAATCTGATAAAATAGTTTAGTTATATTGTCACTTCTGTATTTATTGCAGTGATAAGTGACGGAAGATTCAGGGCAAGAGCCTCAGGTACTAAAAAGTGTAGCTTTCTTCAGTTCAGGGAAACTACACTGCCTTATGCCAGTAGAGAATCTGGCCCAGAATGCCTAGCAGATATGAAGGACTAGATTAAAAATAAATTTTTAGATATTCAGTATTCCCTAAAGTCAGAAGATGATCTATCTAAAGCTAGATTACTTTAAATCAATGCTCTGTAATGGTGCTGGTCTTTTGGAACCCATACATCTATTTCTAATTTTGTAGGGAACTGCATTTAGAATCTTTCTGTCATTCTCACTGGGAAAAAAATAGTTGTGCTGAAAGATTACTTTGACTCAAAATTTCAGAACTGATTAAAAGAAATACAAGTAATCCCTGCAAATCACAGCTATAATGAAGCAGGTGCCTTTCAGAATAAAAGTTTCTTATTTTGCATTATTTTTCAATAGTTTCTGATTTAAAATGTATCTTAAGACAAGTCAAAAGAAAAAAAGTACAGTGATTTGATTCAAGTGATTTACATCATAGTCAAGGGTGATTTTGAAGTTAGAATATTATATTTCAGAAGTAGCTCTGTGTCTTGTATGTTTCGTACACTGTACTTTACTGATTTCCTTATTTGCACCAACTGTGTCATCCCTTTTGCTTTAACTCTAAAGTGCTTTTTTACTTTGGCAGATGATATACTCTCAGAACAAGATGGCATTTTGTTTGACTCTTGAGCTATGGTGGAATACCACATTGGAGTAGATTTTTTTAGCGACGAGTTAATACAGTGATGAGGACTCAACAGGCTTTGTGTACCTCAGTTTGGTGTAGGGCACAGAGTATTTTAAATTGCCATTTGGATATGTCATAGAGATACAGCTGTTGAGTGGTGACAGAGCAAAGCACAGTATCTCCCATTTTGTGCTTGTGATCCTCTATCATTCTCCAGTTGCAGAAAGCTAGAGGTTACCCATTCAGAAGAGGATTTGGGGATATAATGCTTCTCATTAATATACAACAAAGGGAGAAAGTGCTTGTTCACTGATTTTTAATCAGATTGACATGGACTGCAGGTCTCTTTGAAAAGGAGATTCTGCTTGACTAATAACACATTAGCAGTAACCCAGTGATCTGACCATGCATTAAGGATACAATTTACTCTTTTACTGATCAGTTCTTTTCCCAGTAAAATGAATTGCCTACCTTTTTGATGAGAGTATCCGACAAAGAAGCATTGTGGATGAAATTGACAGACCTTATAAGACTTGGTTAAGTTTGAATGTATAAATTAGAACCCCTTATGTTGGAATTAAAATGGAAAAGAATGGATGCAAATGGAACTTCATACCCCCTCCCCAGCTATCTCTCCACACAAGTTTTGAATTCTGCTTAATTTATTACTATAGCTTTTATGAGTACTTTTTTCACTAAATGAAGATTTAACAGATTTGTAAGAGAGGCAAGTACATCTGATAGGGAGAATAAAATCTCTAAAATGAGATTCAGTCTTTCACCTGAGAACATTGTGCTGCTATCATCCATTTATTTCTAGGAGAACAAGTTTACCTTGCTATAGGCCTTCATTACTATATTGTTCCATTCATAAAGAAAAAGGAAACAACATAAATGACGATTCAAATATATGGATTTTCTTGGAGAGAGTGTATATTTGGGGTATTTTAAAACCGCATTTAAAGATTCTAGTCCCTACAATGTCACGGTAAGAATTCTGGCATGAGGGTGTGATTTTGTTTTTGTTTGCTTAAATAGCCTTATTTCTGATTACAAATGATGTCTTTGCATGCATATAGTAATATTTTATAATTGTTAATATAGACACTGTCTATTTATATTTGAAAAACAGTATAAAAAATTTAGTCCCACTCCCAATGTAAAAAGTGTACATATCTAGGAAATGCAAAATACAGGCCACTTCTATAAATAAAACTGTTTAATTTACTTGTTTTTATTACAGAATTGGAATATATTTCATATGCAAAATGATGTGCAAGAATGTGTTTTTGCTGAAGGTTACAACTAAAATAACATGCTTTTCTGTTTGGATTTAACAATGTTGTACCATTTAAAATATTTTATCATAGATGCACATATGTACATTGTCATTTTATGGGGAGAAAGAATGACAGTGTGGTAACAAGAAACATTGAAAACTGTATATATATCGCTTCACTAAAATATGCATATATAACTTCCACTATATATTTGAGAATCTCAAAGGGTTAGCCATGTTGGTCTGTAACTTTAGAAAAACTAGTGGTCCTGTGACACCTTAGAGCCTAAACAAAATACATAGAATCTCGAGCTTTTATGGGCAAAACCCACATCATCAGACTAATTGGAGTGGAAATAACAGAAACCAATATAGAGATACAGATAACAGCAAAAGATTCAACACCATTTCCCTGGGCCTAAACCAAAACATTAACTGGTTGGCACATTACAAAGCCAGTTTCTCTTGTCATTAAAACCAGCCTTTCCTCATCAAAAACTATGTATAGGACATAACTAGCCCACTTAATTAGCCTCATTTACACCAGTCCTACAATTGACAGATACTACTTCTGCTGTTATACAAACTTGGTTTCTGTTGTTTCCACTTCAATTCATTTGACAAAGTTGGCTTTGCCCACGAAAGCTCATGAGTCTATAGATTTTGGTTAGTGGGTGTGTCTAGACTACCTAGTTTTGTCGACAAAAGCGGACTTTTGTCGACAAAACTATACCAGCGTCTACACTACCGCTGAGTTCTGTCGACATAACGTCGACAGAACTCAGCAGTTTTGTCGATGCTGGTATACCTCATTTTACAAGGCATAACACCTTCTTTTGACAGAACTCTGTCGACAGAAGGTGTTATTGCCTGTAACATTGCGTCCAGACTACGGAGTTCTGTCGACAAAGCAGCTTGCTTTGTCGACAGAACTCAATGTGTCTGGACGCTCTTTGTCGACGGAAGTTTTGTCGACAGTATCTGTCGACAAAACTTCCGTCGACAAAACGCGGTAGTCTAGACGTACCCTAAGGTGCCCTAGTCCACTCATTGTTTTTATATATGAGTTAGAGAGTTTGTCTGTCTGCTCAAAAACTCTTCCTAAATGGTAAGAACTAGGACCACCAAATTCAGTATACTGCTCTTATCACAACTTAAAGCAAGATCAGGGTACAGATGTGCCAGGAAAATGGGATGTGCTTGGAATGGGATTGCTTCTCATAAAACTTCACAGAAGAGAGACAGAATCACCAGGCAGATGAAAGGGGCTAGCTGAGGGCATACTCTCTCTGTCCAGGATAACCTAAGTCCCCCACTCCCCAAGGCACTTTAGGAATGCCAAAAGGGCTGAAACTCCCTCCCCACCCTTGATAGATTCATATAGGGACATTGCTGGCTCTACCTCTTCATCAGGGAGCAAGGAAAAAGTGCACAGTTTGCTGCATTCCTCATTCTGGCTGGGGAATGCAGGGGAAAAACAAACCTGAGAACATGCACCTCTCTTCTGGCTGTGCCCACTGTAGCTGCCACGGAGAGGCATTTCTCACCTGGTCCCAATATGCTGGGGTGAGAGAGCTGGGGTAGTATTCTCTCTCTGGTGCAGACTATATGCCAAATCCCTGAACACCAGCCCCACCCTATTAGCAATGATTTAATTGAAGCATTTGCATTTGCATTTTATTTTCCAGAAAAACAAAAAATTGTTAAAAATTGCTTACATTCAGGACTAGAACAATGTCAGGTAAATCTTCTGGTAGATATATAGAAAGTGCCTGTGTTGTGGCACTGTTATATAAGTGTACAAAAGCAGATGTTGTAGGAGATTGTCAGGGGGTAAGGCCTGGTCCTAGAGTGGACGTGCCTCCGTCAGGGGAAAATACGCCCTCCCCCCCGACCTAGTCCCAAAAGTCAATGCCCCTTGCTCAGGGGAAATACGGCCCTGGGGTAAGCCCCTCTCAAAGTCCTGGAGGCTGGTTTGTGGTGGAGTGAGGTGGTAGGGGGATCCAGGCCTTCCCTCTCCACCGGGTCCCAGCCCAGGGCCCTGATTAGCGGGGATGCTGCCAGAACACGCCGACCTCCCAGAGGCCAATCCTCCACCCTGGGCTACTTCCTATCTCTTCCCCCACTGCGCAGGATCCTCTGTCACTGTGGCTGTGGCTACTCCTGAGACGTCTGGGGCTTTGGGTGCTGCTCCTGAGGCGGCAGCGGTGGCGGACGCAGCTCCTGGAGCGGCAGCAGCAGCAGGCACAGCTCCTGGGGAGGCTGCAGCAGAAGGAATGTCTCCTGGGGCAGCTGGAGCAGCTCAGGAGCTCCTCCCTGAGTTCCTGCCCCTCCAGTTATTTCCCCTGACTGCTTGCCTGCCTGGGCTTTTATCTCCACCATAACTCTTGAGCATACCAGCAAGGCCACAAGAGTGGGGCCTGTGTGGCCAGCTGGGTTAGGGGAACTCCTTGGGCTTCAGTGTGGGGCAGTACCTCCCCGTCACAGAGCTATGTAAGGAAAATACTTATATAGGAAAATACTTTGCTTAGGTATGTAGCTTCAAGAAGAGTTATTGGGTAGAGATAATGATCTATAGATTCCATGCAATGTGGCTTTACTTCTGAATCTAGACCATTGCTGATTTCCTTTGTATGTTTAAATTATTAACGTAAGACCAATACTCCTCATTCATATTTTAGGACTGTAGGATTTGAGCTTTGGTTTGTTTAATCTCTTTAATATGTATTTTGTTTACTGTCACATCTGAATAGTTTTCTTTTCTGAGCTATAGTGTGTTGATATATTTTTCTTCCTCTGTTATGAATCTTTTTTGTGAATATCCCCAGCATATACCAGCTTGGAGATTTATTGAAAAGTGTCTCTCAGATCTTCCTATAAGCTTTCAGAAACACATGATCAGATGGTGTAGAACTAAAGGTAGATCCAGAAGATGTGTGTGTGTGTGTGTGTGTGTGTGTATAGTGGCCAACTTACCCACATCCTTGTCAGTAACGCTGTTTTGAGTTAACTTGCTTGGAGATTACTGAGGAGAAAAGGAAACATGATCACATCCCAATGAAATTTTTCCATGATGGTGAGGAAATGCATGCATAGACGCAGTCATGATGCTCCTTCCCTATCTGGACCCAAACCAGAGATATGAAAGCTTCACCTGGGATGCAGGACCAATGCCCTTGCATCCAAACTTCTCCCTGGAGAGGCGTTTTTGGAGGCTTGACACCAGCTCCAACTGGTGGGACCGGCTCGTTATGGAGTTGTGAGATGACCAGCAGTAGCTCCACAACTTCCAGATGCGGAAGGCCATGTTCCAGGAGCTTTGTGCCTGGCTCGCCCCTGCTCTCCAATGACAGGACACGCGCCTGCCCCCCACCATCACCCTGGAAAAAAGGGTCGCTATTGCCCTCTGGAAGCTCACAATGCCCGACAGCTATTGCTCTGTGGGACACCAGTTTGGCATGGGCAGGTCTACTGTCGGGGCCGTCTTGATGGAGGTAAGTCATTCTAGAGGGACAGTCACTGCTGAAGGGTATGTGGGAAAGGGCAATGAGGAGTGGAGGATGGGGTGGAGTGAGAGTGGAAGGGAGCTCCTCCACTCACCCTGCGCTGCTCAGAGGGAGGGTCCTGAGGAGGGGATTCCCGGGATGTTGGGGGGGCAAGTTGGGGTTGATCTCCTCCCAAGGGCTCAGGTACTCCATCTAACAGGTTTTTTGTCTATTTGTCTCTTTCTGCAGGTGGTGAGGGCCGTCAATTCCAAGCTGCTGAACAATCTTGTCCATCTGGGAGACCTGGACACTGTCATGACTAGCTTTGCTGCCCTTGGCTTCCCAAACTGTGGAGGAGCTCTTGATGGGACTCACATCCCAGTCCGTGCACCGCCCCATCGAGCAGCCATTAATAGGAAGGGCTACTTTTCAGTGGTGCTCCAGCCCTGGTCGACCACCAGGGACAGTTTACTGACATTTGTGTTGGGTAGTCGGGGCGGGCACATGATGCCCACGTCTCCTGGAGCTCCTACCTCTAACAGAGGCTGCAGGCAGGAACATTTTTCCCACATTGGGACCTTGCCCTTGGAGACGTGCACACGCTGGTGTGCATAGTGGCTGATGCCACCTACCCCCTGATGCCGTGGCTCATGAAGCCCTACACCGGCCATGTGGATGTGAGCAAGGAGCAGTTTAATGTTCATCTTAGCTGAGCTCGCATGCAGATGGAATGTACATTAGGACATTTAAAAGGGAGATTCCGTTGCTTGCTCTCACGGCCAGAAATGGGGGAACGCAACATCCCTGAGGTGGTGACTGTGTGTTGCGTTCTCCATAACCTCGTGGAGGGAAAAGGGGAAACCTTCCTCCCAGGGTGAGGTACAGATGCTGATTGCGCAGAGAGGCAATTTGAGCAGCCCTGGACGGCTGCCATCCGCCAGGCTCCCCAGTCTGGCGTTTGCATCCGGGAGGTCCTTATGTAGCAATTCTTTGAAGGAGCCCACTGAGTCTCCCGAGGTCTCCTCTATGGGGGCTTGGCTCTGGCCCAATACAACCTTCCATCCATAATCCTAACCCTGACCCTCTTTCTAGAAATAATAAACACCAGGTTTTGTTTGAAAAGAATAAGTTCTGTTTTATTGTTATCAATATCATTAACTGAAAGCATCTAGAAATGTTACTAAAATATAAAATCTTTTGTTCATTGTACATAGCTTTCTCTCAAAGCATAGTTTCTGATTCACAAATAAACAATTTAATAACCAACATTGTCTGTAACTAGGGTGGTGGGGGTGCTTAAAACCTGGAGGGGGGGAGAGGGCTTAGAATCTGGGGACGTGGGGGTTCAGGTGGGATGGTGCTTCCCTGCTCGCAAGGTCTTGCTGCCTCACGTGCGGGGACCACCATGGCCTTGGTGTTGGATGGGGTGACTGACAGAGTGCTGGACAGGAGAGGGAAGGTGCACTTGGGTCTGGGAGGGCTGGGGGAGAGGAGGGCCAGGGTGAGAGAAGGTCTGGGGGGAGGGAGGGCTAGGGGACAAGGGGGTGGTGGTGGGGAAGCGGGACTTGGTGGGGCAGGGTCATGGCATGCTGGAGGAGCAGTACCAGGGATAGGAGCAGGCAAGCCACGGACCTCACAGGTTGTGGCACAAATGGAATTGTGCTGCTGTACAAGCTCTTCCAGCAGGTGATCATGCCACAGAGCCTTTGCCTCCGTCCTCTCTTTCAGGGTCTTGTTGAGATCCTGCAGGGCCGCCACATACGTCTTCAGAACCTCTGTATAAGCACACCAGTGTCTGCAGCTCCCATGTCCCCGAGATGGAGGAGGAGTTGGGGTGCTGCGGCCCTCTTGCACAGGTGGTCCAGCTGTGGAGGAAAAGAGGAAGAGACAATCAGTCATGTGTGCAACAGCTGTCCCTGAGGACATGCTCTTGCTGTAAGGGACTATTCTTCAGACAGGGGACTCAGAGGCTCTTAAAGTAACATCATGTGTGACCTGGGCATCAGCCTGAGCATCACAGGGGCCCCAAAGTGCCAATGGGACCGTATGCCCCCTCACACTGCCAACCCACCTGTGTATGTTCTGGAAATGGCTCCTGGCACTACCTGTCACACACCCACGTGTCACACTCTACCACTGCACGTGTTTGCACATGCACAGCCAGCTGCATGATGTCCAGGCTGAGCATGACATGTTTCCCTTGTGCATCACCCACTGTGCACCCACTTCCCCCACCCTTTGTGTGGCACAGCCTCACAGCACTCACCTGCTGGTTCTTCCCCGATGTCCAAAGACACTTGGGAGGCCTCTAGGGTCTGGGTGACCGGCTCCAGGGTGAGAGTCTTGGTGCTGTCATCATCCTCCTCCTCCAGCAACAGGTCTCACTCTCCAGATTCCCTGGACTGCTCATGCTCCTGCTCTGGTTCATCTACCACAGGCTCCTATGTGGCTATACATTTCTGCATTCCTGCAGCATGTGTGGAGGGCCTATAAGGATTCCTCCTCAGATCACAGCTTGAGGAGACTCTATTTCTAGCCCAGACCATGCCGGCATTTGGAGCCCCAGGTGGGTTCTCAGAATGGTCCCTGGAAGGGCCAGGACGGTCTTGGGGCTGGGACATGCCTGGGATCCTGTGGGACAGGAATAGCCATGTACTGTGGATGGTTTCCTGCCACTAATGGCTGGCAGGGTGCCTCTCCCTTTAAAAGATGGCTGCAGCCAGGAACAATAGAGGTGCCAGGCATGCAGATGGACTGTCTACCAGGGCTTCTTCCTGGAAGCCTTTTTTTTTTCAACAGAACTGGCTCCCTGCATCCACACACACCCAAATCTTTATTGACAAAGGCGTTCTCCCTCATAAAACCAGGTTAACCGCTGTCGACAAAATTGCCGCATTCTGTCGATTTACTGTTGACAGAACGCAGCAGTAGTGTAGACACAGGTATAGTTTTTTTCTACAAAAGCCAACTTTTGTCAAAAAACCCTTGTAGTCTAGACATACCCTTAGAAGACATGTATGGGTAAATTAGAGGTAAATAACAGCACAGAACACTGAGAGCCAGGACTGGTCTCTGTAAACAAACTTTATGGAAATACAGGAAACTTGGCCACATTCATAAGTAGAAATCCAGCTAACTAAAATTATGCTGGATTATGGACCAGAGAGTGCCGGATTAGAGGGTTCAACTGTATTTTCAAAAAGATTCCTTAACTACAGAAGATGAAAAAAGGTGAGTGCTTCACAATTAATTGCCATAATTATATAGCAAGAATAAAGCAACCAAAGCTTGGAATATGTGGATTATCACTTTGTCTTCTAAGCACTTCAGATGCTCACTCTTTATGATACATATATCCATTGTGCAACACAGCAGACATTTTCCCCCTGTACAAAATATCACATATTGATGTAGTGACTGAAAATCTATTTGCATTCCTTTCACTCTGATCACATAACTAAACAGAGGAGGAAAATGCTTTCCTTTCATACAACATAATGAAGTAGCAAATACCATATAACAAATTAGCTTTAATATCACTAATGCTTTGCTTCATTTAATATTGGTTATTTCTGGCTAAGAATGCTTTCTGTTACCTAGAAACATTCACTGTATAAATCACACAATAGAGCTAAAATTGCTGTGGTAATAACAAACTTAATAGAAATTCTCTTTTAAAAAAAAGTAAGTATTTTAAAATAGTTTTATAATATCAGTTTGGTTTTAATATCTGTGTTCCAGAATTTGCTTGAATTGGAGTGTCATGATAATGAACTTCACTAGATAGATGACTAATACCCATCTATGAATCCTGAGATTATTCTCCTCTGCACCAAAAAAAGAAAACTCTTTATTTCAAAGGAAGCTATCTCATTCATAGTATAACATTTATAGAAAATAAGGTGAAATATAAATTATGAGCTGCTTCAGAAGCCAGTCATTCATAGTTTGGTTAATTGTCCTACATAGAGATGTGTTTCTGTATTAACAATGTGAGGTTGTACTAACATTATTGATATGGATATTTTCAGATATGCAGGAGGAGGGAGGTTTAGCTTTGTTTAATGTTGTGATTGTTTTCAAACTGGACTGTGAGCCAATAATGTTGTATTTGGTTTGCATGTAGATATTTGTTATCTTGCTGGAAAAAAGGACTACCTACTGAGTAGAAGTCCCACAATTAATTATAGGCCAGTATAAAGTGCATCCTTTTCAATCTATATATCAGAAAGCAGTAAAGGGCTAAAAACCTAGTCAAGAGAGATTTTTATTCCCTTCACCACCACTACCCCCAAGCTGATGGGTCAAGTATATGTGCACATCTCTTCAAGGGTGATTGTGGGGATTACAGTATTAGAGTGAATATTTTTGCAGTTACAGAATAAATTAGTTTATAGCATGAGCTAAAGATACTGTTAGTGAGATTACTGCATACAGCATCTCACAAGCACTTCATAAAGTCTTAACACATTTTTATAAATCTAATATCTATTTTAACCATACTAACACACAGGTAACTCAGTCTGGTTTCCAGCAATGCATATGTCCATGTTCTGGGTCTACCAGCATCACTATGAGTAGGAGGATAGTCAAGCAGCTGCCCTTTCTGGACAGTTAGGACCCAATCTGCCTTTGGCTGCCTTATGAAGGTGCCATGTGGAGCAATTGATTATCCCAGGTGACTGACTAATAAACACTCAGACATAACAAATGTCACCTAAGTTCAGTGAGAAGGAAACTCCGAAGAGACAGAAAACTCCTGCGGGAAGGAACTTGCATCAGAAGAATGAGCAGGGAGCCTTAATGGGGGCTCGGGAGAACCAACCACAATGCAGCACTTATAAAGAGGTGCTTTTAGTGAAGGGAGCTTCTTTGAGTAGGGATGCAGTCAGCATGCATCCAAAAGAGATTTCCCAGACATTGGCTGGAATCCTAGCCTGGCAAGGATTTACCTACTGTCTCTGCTGATGAGTCTCAGTGAATAGACCTTCTTGGAGTCAAGAGTAAACAAGTAAAAGAAATCCAAGTGCTTCTACAACAAGTTAACCTGTGGGGATCCACAGCATAGTGTTGAAATACACGGTTCAGATTTAAAGAGGATTAGTCATGCATATGAATAAGAATATCATCTACAGTTCCATTAATTAGAATGAAATTACAAGGGCCATCAATCTTTTTGTTTCAAGGCACAAGCTAATCAACTGTTGGGATGAGGAAACATTTTGGTACATAATACAGCATTTTGCAGTTGGGTGCTTTATGGAGTATTTTTGGCTGCACTTTTCTGTGAAATATCTAAAATTGGCCACCGTCAGAAACAAGCACTAAACCATTGGTCAGTTTCTCTGAAAATTCTTTTATGTATACGTTAATGTGTTCAGTTTCTCTCCTCTTTTTGCTTTGCTTGAAGGTATTGCTTGTGACCAGTATAGGAGGATTTACAAGTATAATATTTTACTGCTGCTGATGATTTGCTCTAAGCAAAATTTGTCAAAGTAAAAAATACATGAAACCTAATAACTATCTTTACATTGAATTGAACAATGAGTAGCGACCTACTTAAAATTACACATGCTGCTATATGCTTCTGAAATACCATTTTTATCTGTAAAATTGGTGAAATGAGAGAAAATAAGGTAATTAAAAAAGTTCAGAATTGGAACCTTCCTGCTTACATGATGATATTACCAAGTAATCAGCTATAATATAGCCTATGGTTGCATAAAAATCTGTTCCTTCAAGAGTGAATTATCAGAATCCTGGTATATTATTTTCAGATGCCGTCTTTGATCCAAGACAGTGGCCTTGAGAGATTTCAATTTTGTATCCCTAACCTTACTTTCATCATGTTCTAAGTGAGGTTGGTAATATTCTGGCTACATCAAAGCTAAATAAAAAAATACATATATAAAGCCAATTAGCTAAACACCATTCAAATAAGACTTCTATTCAAATTGCTAATAGTTTTTCATGGCTTTTGAGAGAGAGAGTAGGAAGTGGAGGATAATTTGTTTTTATCCCTGTAGTCACCATGCATCCATATTTAATACCCCCTTCAAAACTAGCACAGACCCTAAGCAATGACCATGCTGAAAAGAAAGAGGTGGGGAGAAGAAGGAGAGAAAAGATCTCTAACTATTTATATCAAAGATTAACATGTTTGTTTATATCAAGATTCCTCACTATCCTAAAAGAGTAAGATCACTAAAATGGGTCTCTCATTTACCTTTTGTAGAAAGGTAAATGTTTCAAGGGGTTAATGCTAGATTGTTAAAATTTAATATTTTGTGCTGGAATCCATCATTTCTTACTTCTGTAGATATTTATCATTGTGCCTGGACACCAAAACTCTGTAAAACAAATATAGTTTACTAAAATAGTTAGATTTGTGCTTAAGGTTTTATAAAATGATTGTGTTTCTGTGGTGCCTATCTTCAATACCTGAGTGCCCTGCACATTTACAAGATAACTGTTACCTCTTAACAGAGTTGTGTAATTGTCAGGAATTATATAGAATCCAGGAACAAAAGGTACATTTTTCAAAACTGCCTAAGTCCCATTGTCATTTTGTAACAGGCTCTTTTAAAAAAATTGTCTGGAATCTACTTTCCTGCCCTTTGTCATGGTAATTGATGGGAATTAAATTAGACTTTACGTGTCCATCCAAATAAAGTTACATGCCCAAGAAAAAAGGGAAAGTATATTTTTTTCAGGCTGTCCTAACAGATTAAAACTTTCTATCCTGCTTCCTTTTTGTAGCTGGTTTCTTCCAGTGATCTGGACTAGACAGTTGACAGTTAATGTCTTTGGTGTCTTACATGGATGTTTAAGGAAATGTCAGTTTAAACAGGGGCATCTTGCAGCATGCTGAAAATGTTGGACTTGGCTTTTTCTTAGATTTTCATAATTTATTAATAATAGTATCTTCTACAGAAACATCTAGTGATCCCAATTGGGGGTAGGAACCCCTGTGTACTAAGTGCTGTTAGGACATAAGGTAAAAAAAAAATGGTATTTGTCCCAAAGAGTGGGGAATCGCAACTTAAGATATTTTCAGGAGGTGGAGAAAATGAGAGAGTACCAGGGAGATGATATAAGGCAAACTAAAAACAAATGTTACCCTCTATGTAACACAGACATCCAAAAGCCATCAGAGCATGATAGCAGCAAAGGTCAAGACTTGCAACAATCTTCTTTATGGGGAGCAGATGCTGGAACTTTATGGATCTCAGCCTTTGACATCTTGTATTCAATAGCAGAGTACTTGTTGCCATATAACTCAGCTCAACAATGTGCAACATCACAGGAACTCTCACACTCACTCACCTACCAGTGCTTTCAGTTCTGAGCCACATTGCTCTTTCCGCCCCTTACATCAGGAGAAAGATTGTATCTGGCAAGATGCCTGAGAAGGGACATAGTGACCCAAGCCTGTTCTTTTTAAGAGGCATTTTTAGCTCACCAGCTACATGCCTTTCATCATTATACCCACTGGGGTTGAGGTTGCCATGCCAACACTTGACACTGTGGTAAGAAGACACCAATCACCAGTTGGTTCCTTATCATGGATCTGACTGGTCACCTGCCCAACTTTGACTTGCCACATTGTCAGTGGGCTCTTCGTAACTGATTATGGACTGAACAAGGCCTCTATGCAGTCAACCTACACTGTTGGGGTCTTTGACGCAATCCAAACTACAGTTCCTCTGACCACTAAGAATGCCATTGCTTGGCTTGGTGAATAGGCAAACACTAAATAGGTAAATAAACAAAGAGAAGACAAAGTAAATTAAATGCTCCCATTTTTGATGGTGAACAGTTGCCATAATCTTTCTGCTCTCTGATTATTGCATATTCATACCAGGACTCCATCAGCCTGCTGAACCTACCAAACATAATGAATATTGGACAGAGGTTGTAGTTACAAAAATAGCTGCACTGTACTAGTAATCCTATATATTTATCAGGGATGAATCCAATTGTGATATAAATAATTTCATTTTCCCCTCTTCCACATGCACACAAATACAGTATACGTTGTATTACAGTGCATCAGACTTCCTTTTGTTATTAGCTATGTTGTAGCTTTGCCTTATGTTCTGTGATCTACATTTTATTTAGCTGAATGACCTACATGAGCTTCTCATTTTCTTCCAGATACCTATAAATGCTTAAAGAGGATTGGTCACTAAATACTTCTCTTCTCATATATTATTATAACTATCTTCCAAGATACTCCAACTAGCATCCCCTCTAATATGGAGACAGAAAACAGAACCTATATTACTTTTTTTCTAACCACAGGTTATATCTTCCTTAACCAGGACTTTCTGGTCTGGCAATATCCATGGTCTGGCAGGACCACAGATGTTCCTAGACTGCCGGGTCCAGGTATAGGGAGGTCTGGCCATGGGACAGTAGTGTGGTGGGGAGGGCTCACCCTGCAGCCTGTGGCAGGGGCGGGGCACTTCAGCAGAGAGATCTAGCTCCAGCAACTGGACAGTAGCAGGGGGACGGCAGCAGCCACGAAGTTCCAGCCCTGGCTGCACAGCTCCATCTCTGGCCCTGGCTGCAGCCAGGAAGCTCCAAGCCCGGCTATGCAGCCTTGACCCTGGTGACAGTCAGGAAGCTCTGGCCCAGCTGCGCAGTTCCAGCCCCAGCAGCAGCATGGCCTGTGGAAGCTGGAGAGCTCTGCCCAGGGAGCAACAACTGGCCAGGCAGCAGCAGAGCGGACAGCAGGGAGGAGAGGAAGAGCAGTGGTTTAGTACAGGCCTCCCCTGGTCTGGCAAGTCCCCTTGTCTGGAACCAGTCAGGTCTTGTGTGTGCTGGATGAGAGAGATCCTACTTGTAGGAGAAACAGGTAGAATAATGAAGAAGTAAGAATTTAGCTCAGAATAAGTGTGGAACACAAATGACTTTTTTGGAGGTTAATACTGTGGGATGGTTGCATTCATGTTCCTTTTCCTTTATAAGTTAGTGGATTTTCAAGTGCAACATTAGGTACTATTTTAGAAAACCAAGGCAGAAAAACAGAGACAAATAGGCTTTTGGTCATTCTAATCTGAAATATGTTTTGACTTAGTTACCACCTCACTTTCATGTAGACAACTAAAGTATGAAAATATTACTTCACAATAACAAACAATGATTTAACACTGCATTTGAATCTGTTGTATTACATAGCTGGAAAATCTCCATAACCAAAATAAATATTTTTAATAAACTTCTGCATATTAACCATTTTTCATATTGTAGTAGTATGAACTCACACATGCAATGTAACACAGTGTGTTCTAATAAAACATCACATTTCCTGCAGATAAGTGCTACATCTAGGGAGGTATCTTCAAATATGATACTTCATATAATAATAGAGAAAAAATAGGATCAGTATGAATTGCACCTGAATGCATTAGAATACAACTTCTTTCTGCTGAAAGGGAGAAAAATCTGCTTATTTTATTCATGAATTTATTCATAGTTTTGTTGTTGCTTTTATTGGGAGTTTACTTGAGGCAGTTCAACGGAATTGGTGAAAGATGAAGTAATGGTATGAAAAGTATTTCCCAAACTACAGACTCCACAGGTAAATTCCTTCAGGTTATTTTTACATAGAATCAAATAGTTAGAAGGGACATCAGGGATCATTTGGTCTAACCCCCTGACATGATACAGGATTTGTTGTGCCTTAACCATCCAAGGCAGCTAGCTAGCCAGACTCATTCTGAAAACCTCCAGTGAAGGAGCTTCCACAATCTCTCTAGCCAGTCTGTCCCAGTGTCCTGCTGTCCTTACAGTTAGGGAGCTTTTCCTGAAAATTAATCTAAATCTGCTACATTATAATCTGAACTCACTGCTTCTTATCCTTACTCTCTGTGGCAAAAGAGAACAACTTTTCTCCATCTTCTTCTTATATGGAAGCCTTTCAAGTATTTGAAGACTGCTGACATGTTTTTTAATTAACCTCCATGCAGGGTTGAGGGCTGCAGTGGGGAGAGATGCCTTTCCCTAAGCCCTGAAGCTTCCACTGCTTGTAGGAAATAATCCCTCCCCGCCTGTCCCACATGGTGCTGCCACAGCCAGCAAGGACACCCCCCTCCCTGTTGGTCCCAGCATGGAATTGCCTTGGCCACAGTTGCTCCATGCCGGAGCCAACAGGGAGAAGTCTCTTTCCTCCAGCCAGGACTGCTCTGTGCAAGGGCCAGCAGGGAAGCGGCCAGTACAAAAGCTACAGCTCCTAGTTGGGAAGAACATAGGACTCCCCACACTGCAGAGCCTTACGCTCCCCACCCTCAAAGGCCAAACCTGCTGGCTGCTTCCAGGGTACAGTGCAGTGCCCCAGGATAGGCAGGCACTAGGCAGCCTGCCCAGGACCTGCCCAGTTAAGCTCTTGCACCCCAACGTCCCACTCACCCTGAGCCCCCCCAACCTGGAGCCCCCTCATGCCCACCAAATCCCTCAGCCCCAGAGCCCTTGCACACCAATGCACTGTCTCAGCACTGAGCCTCTCATCCTTAGCCCCACCCCAGAGCCCACACCCCAGACAGGGCTTTCCCACCTCTGCACACTAATCCTCTGCCCCATCCCACACTGTGAACTTCTCCCCGCACTCAGTGGGATGAATTTTGTTATGTGCACCAATATGAAGGTGATGTATCACACATCACCTCCATGTCGTACAGTGGGTTACAGGAAGGATCATGTGAGGATTACCTGTTGTGATCCCTCCCTCTGGGGCATCTGGTATGGGCTGCATTTGGCAGACAGGATACTGGGCTAGATGGACCTTTGATCTGACCCAGTATGGCCATTTTTATGTTTTTATATCACCTCCACACAAAAAAATGGACACAGTATTTCAAATCTAACCAGTGCTGAGTAGTGTGGTGACCTGCACACTAAGCATCTGCTAATGCAAACTAAAATTGCATTTGCTTTTTTTTGTAATAGCATCGTACAACTGAGTGATGTGGAGATTGTGATCCCCCAGAGCTCCCAGATTCTTTTCAGCAGTGTTGCTGTCAAGCCAGTTATCCCCCACTCTGTATTTTGGGATCTGTGTTTTCCTCCCAACAGTAGCACCCTACATTTGTCTTTGTTTAAATTCATTTTGTTGTCTGTAGCCTAGTTCTCCAATTTGACAAGATCTCTCTCAATTTTGGCAACCCCTTCTAGAAAGCTTTGTCCCATCTGAAATGTTTATCAGTGGGCTCTCTATTCCTGCATCCAGGAAATTAAAAGATTTCTGCATTGGATCCAAAGCAGATCCCTATGGATCTCAACTTAATATCTCCTACTAATCTGATATCATTCCGTTACAGGCAGTCCTCAGATTTACAACACAATTGGTTCCTTACAATTACAATATAAGTTGCAATGTTTATAACTCAGAACTGCAATCTACTGCGCTGTAGAATCAAGCATCAAAACCTGAAGTCATAAGTCGAATCAGGGTGTCAATGTAGAGATGCCGTAAGTGCTGTTTTTATTTAAATCAAACATCATTATTCTGAGAACTATCTGTAACAGTTACTCTTTGTTTGAGGGTGTTTAACCTGCTATGTATCTGATTAACATAGTTTTGCTGACCCTACATTTCTCCACCTTGCTAATCAGAATGTCATGACTGAGCAAAAAGCTGATGTCCAGGTATATTATGACCAACATGCTCTCCCTATCTACCAAACCAGTTACCATGGCGCAAAAAAAAAAAAAAAAAAAAGGAAATGAAGCTGGTTTGGCATGAATTATTCTTAGTAAATCATGCTGGCTGCTAGCACTTACCTTTTCATCTACTGTGTATTCACAAATTGAATGTTTTATACATTGCTCCATTAGCTTCACAGATATCCAAGTCAGGTTGACTGGTCTATAGGCTCTCAGCTCCTGCTTTTCTCCCCTTTTAAAAAATGGCACGTTAGCCCTTCAACATTTTTCCGGGACCTCTCCTGTCATCCATGAGTTTGCAAATGTTATTGTTGGTGACTCCAAGATTTCTTCATTTCTCTGGAGTGAATAGTATCAGGCCCTAGCGACTTGAATTCATTCAGATTGGTCAGAAGATTTCCTATGTGCTCTTAGTATATTCATCCTTTTCCCTTTATTGTCTGTGATAACTTCACTTGTCATCTGATCATGTTATTTTTTGAGAAGACTGAGCAAAGTAGGGTTTGAGTAGCTCTGCCTTTCTATCATCTTCCATTACCAGCTCATCTTCTCTTAGGGTATGTCTACACTACAGCACTAATTCGAACTAACTTAATTCGAATTAGTTAATGCGAACTAAGCTAATTAGAACTAGTGCATCTAGACCTAAAAACTAATTCGAATTAGCATTTTGCTAATTTGAACTAGCATGTCCACATTGAGTGGACCCTGAACTGAAGTTAAGACTGTCCAGAACAGGTGCCAGCAGGACATCAGGTTAGGACTTAGAGTGTGGAGCTGCTGCCTCCGGCTAGCTGAGGGCTGTGCTTAAAGGGATCAAACACCCACCCCGAACAGACAGTTCTCAGGGTTCCCCGCTTGCATGTCTACCTCGATGAGGGACAGCAAAGCAGTCCTGTTTTGGAGTGCCCTGAGTGCCCACATTCAACACATCACAGCACTCGGCCATCAGCCCTGCTGCACTTGCCGCAGGCTGCCATCCGGGGGGGGTGTCAATCAGAGGGCTGTCAGGATCCAGGAGACCCTGCAGGATAGCTTGCACGCCGAGGAGCCCGCAGAGCTACCGCAGTCCTCCCTATTGGGGGCTTGTGCCCCATTCCCCCCTCACCTCTTTCCACTTACTCCTCCCTAGCCCCCCTTCCTGATGTAAAAAATAAACGACACGTGTGTTCAAAAATAGAAACTCCCTTTATTTAACAGAACTGGGGGAGAGGGGATTAACCTCTGGGGAGACTGGAAAAAGGAGATGGGAGAGGGGAAGAGAGAGGGTGGAACAGGGGAGGGGGAAACCTGAGAGGAGGGAGCTGGAAAGGGGAAGACAGGGGAAGAAGGAGGAGGGGAAGTATAAAACTATGGTACGCCATATCTTCAGTACTGTGTACACATGTGGTCTCCTCACCTCAAAAGAGACGTTTTGGCCGTGGAAAGGGTTCAGAAAAGGGCAACTACAATGATTAGGGGTTTGGAACAGGTCCCATATGAAGAGAGGCTAAAGAGACTGGGACTTTTCAGCTTAGAAAAGAGGAGACTGAGGGGGGATATGATAGAGGTCTATAAAATCGTGAGTGGTGTGGAGAGGGTGCATAAAGAAAAGTTCTTCATTAGTTCCCATAATATAAGGACTAGAGGACACCAAATGAAATGAATGGGTAGCAGGCTTCAAACTAATAAAAGGAAGTTCTTCTTCACAAAGCAAATAGTCAACCCATGGAACTCCTTGCTGCAGGATGCTGTGAAGGCTAGAACTATAACAGAGTTTAAAGAGAAGTTAGATAAAGTCATAGAGGTTGGGTCCATGGAATACTAATAGCCAAGGGGCAGGAATGGAGCCCCTGGCCTCTGTTTGTGGAAGGCTGGAGATGGATGGCACGAGACCAATGGCTTGGTCATTGTCTTCGGTCCATCCCCTCCGGGGTAGCTGGTGTTTGGCTGCTGTTGGCAGACAGGCTACTGGGCTAGATGGACCTTTGGTCTGACCCAGTATGGCTGTTCTTATGTTCTAAGCTCAGGGCTCAGGGTCTCACTGGACCACCTTGATTTACATGCAAACCTGCTCCTGGGTTCACATGTGGCCTTTAGTGGCCAGGCTGGCAGCTATCCTGCCCTAGACGGCCACTTTCCTGTGACTAGTGCGGAGGTTGTGGACGTTGGAGGCCTCCCCCCAAACCTCAATGAGGTCCATGATCTTTGCACTAGACCAGGCGGGCACCCGCCTCTTTCAGCCCCGGGTAAGCACCTGGGAGCCGCTAGCCTGGTCCCAGGAAGAGGAGGAGGGCTGGGTGGCAGCGGGTGGCTGGCTCATGCCGTGCCAGGTGCAGGGTCTGCTGGCTAGGTGCTGGCAGACTTGCACCTGGCACAAGCACCGTATCGAGACCGTGCCCCTTTAAGGGCTCCGGGGCCGGGAGGGGGGCAGAAGAGTTTCCCTGGTTTGGCCCAGAGTGGCCACCAGGGCAAGCTGGGAAGGGCTAGCCTCCCACTAGTTCGAATTAAGTGGCTATACAGCCCTTAATTCCAACTACTTAATTCGAACTAGGCGTTAGTCCTCGTAGAATGAGGTTTACCTAGTTTGAATTAAGGGTTCCGCTAGTTCAAATTAAGTTCAAACTAGCGGTTTGTATGTGTAGAGCCTATGAAAGTTAATTCGAACTTAATGGCTGTTAGTTCGAATTAACTTTGTAGTGTAGACATACCGTTACTGAGCAGCAGACCCGTCCCATCCTCAATCTTTCTATTTTTGCCTAACATATTTGAAGAACCCCTTCCGGTTTTCTGTAACAATCCTGGCAAGTTTTAACTCATTCTTTGTCTTGGCTTGCCTAATTTTGTCCCTACAGACTCATGCTATTCCCATGTATACTTTTTTGGTGGCATGCCCTTCTAGGGTTAGATGGCTAAAAACCTCTTTGCACAGCCATAAGGAGGTTTTTAGTTGACCTTTCCTCCAGTATTATGTCTTTCAGGAAATTCCAGCCCCCTTCAACTTCTTTTCTTCTCAATTGGTCTTCTTTAGGGACCTTGCAATCTATTTCTCCAACTTGGTTGTCCTTGTTTTGCTGTTTTAATGTCTTCCTTTCCTTAGGATTTTGAAATCCATCAGATCATGATCACTTCCTTACAAATACCCTACAATGCATGTTCACAAATAATTCATTCCTGTTAGTCCAAACAAAATTCCAAGAGGTTGACTCCCTCATTTCTGAATTAGAAATGATCCCTAACCATGTTAAAAACTTTCAGAACATATTACATTTTACTGTAATAGTCTTAAATACTCCCCTTCTACTAGCTTGTATTCTAACTGCTTGTGAAATGACTCATCCATTTCCTCTTTTTTATTTGATGGTTTATAATAGATCCCAACATAACATCTCTCCTATTCTTTTCCCATTTTTATCCACCCTCAGAGACTCTCAGTAGGTCTGTCACTCACTTCCTCTTACTTCGAGCCAGTGTATGTGAAATATAAAAGGTGTTATTTTTTTAAAATCACTCCATTGTATCTTGAGATTTTTTTTGGTTTATATTTCATCAGTGCCTCTAGTCTCACAATTGTGCTTACATCTTTTCATTCCTAAAGTCCACAATATTATACTGATGTTTTTAATGCATCCCTCTCATTCACCTCTAGAGTTTTGCAAAAAGCTGAAGCAAGAAAACACACTAAGTGTTGAAATAAGATGGTGTGTCCAAACATTGTTCCACTGAAGTCCACGACATCCCAAGTCTTATTCCAGTAGGCCATTTTCACATTAAAGAAATATATCTTTGTAATAAAGCCCACATTAATATAAACATTGGAGCAGCAAAAGAGGTAGCACTGAAGAACTATTTCATGAGGCATATGCTTTTTAAACATAAATGGGAACATTCTGCATGATGAAGGGAGAGTCAATAGAAAATGGAATCTAAGTGGAATGAGAGAGCCAGTAAATATATTTACCACCCTCAGCATTCATTTTATAGCAGCCATCAAAGCAAGTAATTGCCTCTAGATGAAAAGACAGATTAAAAGAATAAACTAAAAAGAAAGTCTGGAAAATATATATATTTGAATCTATTATAAGGGGCCTATATCTGTCTCCCCCTCCTTCTCCCCCCGCTCCACTTACCAGGTACATCTTTTTTTGCGATTTGAGTTACATTGAATGGAATATTCTTCTTGATGTATGTGAGAGCATATGCATGAACTAAGAGAATAAAACCCTTAATTTCAAACTCATCAAGTGAATAGAGTGACAAGGCAGTTACAGGAGAGCTGTGCTTGTGTATAATCTTGTGTCCTCTGTAATTACAATACGTTTTTATATCCAAAAGAAAAGCTAGTTTTGCATGCATTTTATTCCTCACATTTTGAGATGTATTAGTGTTGCATAAAGCACAGTGTTAGCAGAACAGCTGCTAAACTATGCGCTTTCTAGGTGTACATAGAAGTGAACATAAATATATATTCAATTTCACTTTCAGATTGTATCACTAAATATTCAAAAATCAGGAAATTCTGATGTTATATGTGGCTACTCAGCCATAATTTTACCATCCTGACATCTGAGTGCTTAACTGACACCCTCTTAACATATTTATTATTATTAATTATTAATCATTATAATTATTTATTTTATTATTTCCTGCAGTAATGTGTGAATGCCACAGCATGACTGGTCCCCGTTGCTGCTAGGTGCACTGTACACACAGCATAAAAGACAAACTTTTCCTCAAAGATCTTACAGTGTGAAAGACATGCCATGAGACTAGGGCACATCTAGACTGGTTTTTTTTGAAAGCAGATATGCAAATTTGGTGCTAATTTGCATATCTTCTTCTGATTGCTTTTTCCAAAGCAGGTTTTTCGAAAGTGAAAGTAGTCTGGATGTGATTTTTTTTGGAGGGGAAAACCCTTTTTCAAAAAAACGCATAAACCTTCTTTTTTTAGGAAGAGCGATTTTCGAAAAAGGGTTTTTTTCCAAAAAAAAGCATCCAAACTACTTTCACTTTTGAAAAACTTGCTTTCAAAAAAGAAGATATGCAATTTAGCACCTAATTTGCATATCTCATTTGGAAAATACCCGTAGCACAGACATGCCCAAAGAAGTAGGTCAGATGGGCAGTGTGAGGAAACAGCAACACACATTCTCCAGGACCCAGTTAAAAAAAACAGTCCATCCAGGAGAGACATTAAGCATCTTAAAAACAAATATAGCAAATTCTGTTTTAAAATCCCTAGATTAGGAATAAACTACAACCCGATAATGGCTTTGCAAGTCATAATTTGTGATCACTGCTACTGACAGGCTAAGAATTGTAAACAGCTTATTATAACTGTTATGCACTTTTAATAGTACTTCCCCTAATTTAGATAACTTAAACCATTCTGAAATGTATGAAACAATCTTAGGACAAAGACATGTTTTGCCTGGATGCCTACGTTATTTCACCAAGCAAGTGATCTAACTAATATTGTTGCCCAATGGTGTGAATCTTCATAAAAAATGTTTCTCATTTCAGTTGCATAGGATCTGGATCTAGACTTTCATCTTTCCTGTAGTCATCAAAAACATCATTAGATTTAATCTTTTATCCTAATCCATATTATCCTGTTGTCATTTTGCATGGGAGAAAAAGAATAATTATTATGAATAATAAGCATTATACATCACTGTGAGCTTGAGAATGCATAAATACTCTACTGTATTATGAAATATCTACTAAGATTATGAAATGTAACAAAGACAGATGTGCAGGATTAGTTGATCAGAAAATGTAATTAATTGTAGCTGAGAATTATTCAATAATTATAAGTTTCTTCTTTTCCTTTCCTATAAGAAAAATGGGAAAATTACACACACAATAATATTTTGATATACGGAAATAAAACTTGAGCAGCTCTGTAAAAAGAATGGTTAACATGAAATTTTAATTTGACAAAGGCAGTTAACATGACTTTGTTTGGGGTTTGCCAAAGCCATTACATTAATTTTGAAGGAAGATAACATGTTTCTATGAGAACAAACAAATCAGAGTGGAAATTTTAAGTTTCACAAGAAACCTGTCTGAACAGACTTAAAATGCAAATACTAAAGATAAGCTGCAAAGCTAAAATGAAAATTTATTTAAGCTCTGCCAGAACTAGTGAATACTAGTCATGGATAAACAAGCCAGCAGTTATATACAAATTAATGTTTGATATTGATATTTAGAAACTTTAATATGCCTATTATCCATTCTGGATATCAGTCAACTTCCTTTAACATATTTCTACCATTGTATCCTACTTTCTCCATCGTTATTAGGTAACTGGGTCTCAAAGTTGCTCTACTATTTTTTGCCAGCTTTCCAGGTGACGTACAATGCCTCCACACCCTTTTGTGGATTCAAGGTTAAACTGTTTTTTTCCATTTCCTGGACAGCTAAAAGGACCATTCTCCTTGGTCCTCCAAGGCCTCACCATCCAGAAACACTATTCCTCCTTACATCCCCTATTGCTTACCCCATTCTGTTTTGAAGGGAGACAACTTCTGTTTCTACACATACTGGGCACTTAACATGGATGAAAGGAAAAATCTACTCCCAAGGGGTACATCTATACAGCAGCGCTATTTTGGGACATTTCCGGTATCGCAAAATGGCATTTTCAACATATTGACATCAAGCCCGTTATTTCAAAATATAATGGGCTCGCTATTCTGATGTCCCTGTAAACCTCATTGCACGAGGATTAGGGACATTTCAAAATAAGCTATTTCAAAATAACTCAAAATAAGCTATGCAATTTGCATAGCTCAAATTACGTAGCTTGTTTCGAGCTACAGGTGTAGTGTAGATGCATCAAAGGAAACTAATTAGGGCTGATTAAAAATACTTATGAGATGTCAATAAGCAAACATTTTATACAGATATAGTCAGGAAATCTTTAAACACATACATCAACAATACATTCCCTCACTAACCAGACCATAGTCAGGAACTCAACAATAACATATGTTTTAAATTACCATTAAAAAAACAAATACTTTTTTTTTCTCCTTTTGATCCCATGAAATCAAGTCAGGACATTTCAATTCAAGTTAACTATCACTCAGTTTCAAACCTTCCATTCCTGAGCAAGCTTATCGAAAAGCGAGCAAAAGGCCAATTACAAGCTCTTCTAATTGAAGGTGGCCATATAGATGTGACATTATCTGGAGGCCAGGGCATGGAACCAAACCCACCATGGTGATGCTCATAAATGACTACTTCCTGTCAACGGATAGAAGACAAATATCTAGTCTGATGCCTCTCTCATTTCTGTGGACCTACAATAATGCCCCAGATGAAAGAGAGAGCAGGGATCTAAGAGAGTGCACTAAAATGGCTACATCCTTCTTGGAGGGATGCAACTAATGAGTAGTGACGGGGAAACAGCACCTTTTCCATTAGACCACTCAGCTGTGGAGTTCAACATGCAGTCACTGCAGGTGGCATGGAGTCAAGTGTCAGCAATATGCAGATGATACAATTTTCCCTATGCCTCATCATATGTGACCCCACTCCTACCACTAAGATGGTCTAGGTTGGGATGAGATCAGCTCAGCTGAATCTGAACTCAAGCAATATTGAAGTGACTGCTGGGAAAAGGGTAAACATTTTCAGTCACAATGTAGCCAACAATGTAGAGTTGGTTGAGGATATACACCCCAAATTGGTCAGTTTTGTTCATAGTATAGATGTACTCTTGGATTCTTTTTCACCTCTTGGCTGAATTGCAGCAATGACAGTATATCTGGGGATGAAGCCTTCCGCACTTAAAAAAACTCCAGCTAATGCAGAAGAATGCTGCAGTAATCGTGGTGGAACAGGAGAGGGGGGACGCTAAGGGAAACAAATGAGGCTCTACTGCATGTAAACTTGCACAAAAGTTAGTACAGAGTGGCCACTGAAGAGTCCAGAATCAAATCATGAGCAGGGATTGGGACCCAGAGGGCCCTAGGTGTATAGAGAAACCACTTGGACACTCCTTCCTAGCATGGAGCCAGCTGCTGTCTCTCCACCACACAGTCTCAATACCTATCCTCTCTTCCTTTCCTAGCCTTCTGTGCCCCCTGCATTCTCAGGGAGCTTTATTTTTTACTCCCCCTGTGCTGTAGTGCATCTCTATAGCAACACAGGTTCCTGTGAACCTATCAGACCCGTCCTCTCTTCTTTACACTGATTTCCTATAGAATTTTGAGACAAAAGTTCAAGGTCTTTGTCCTCATCTTTAAGTGCTCCATGGTCTTGGTGTAGAATATCTAAAATATCATCTAATCCTCTAGGATAAAAAGTAATGAACTACTGCACTCTCCCAGTGCAGTGTAACTTGACTCAAGTTTGCATGTGTGTGTGAGAGAAAATCTTCTCCAGTGATGGCCTGAGGATATGGAATGAACTCTCCCAAGAACTAGGGACCATCACAAACCTCACTAATTTCTGATCTAAGTACAAGACATACTTTTCACTTTGTCTTCTCCAACAGAAACACATTGCAACAGGAAAATTGTGCTGCGTGTGCGTGCACGCACACAAACACACACACAACAAACAACATAATAAAACTTACTATAGCCTACCAATATGAGAGAATCCACAGTACCCACCTCTTTTTAGAGTGAGAATCAGAGAGGAAACATGACAGAGAGTTGCATAATCATCTTGCTTAACACTCTGCTGGGTCTCACTCTGATATTACAGGTGATGAGCAGGGCATGCAAATCTTTGTAGAATAAATCCGACATGCTTTGGTTCACTAGATATGCCAAAAATGTGTCATTCCATGACAGTGATGTCAGAAGTCTCATGAAACCCATTATATCTGCATTCTGGGAAGCCATTAGAAAGTTAGAAACATTTCACAGAGAAAGGACACTAGAAAAAAAAAGTTTAAACTTACTTCTGTATTGAATGTCCTCCACAGCTTCAGTAGAGAGTCGATTTGGTATGTGTTTGAGAGCTCTCAATTCAAATGTTCATTTTACTTTTGCTTTGTAGTTCATCTTGAGGTAAGACATCTTCTGTACTTTTTGGCACATCACTATGACAGAAGACATGAAGTTAAATCTGATCTCCTGAATCCAAGGGGCTCATTAATCATCTTTTTTTAAGTAAAAGCCATAAACTAGCAAGATGATGATTTCATATTGTGCTTTTCTGCCATCCATGTAGAGTAAGGATGACCTGCAATCATGTCAGATGAAATCATGATCGTTGGAAAGCTGACAACTATTCCGTTATATAAGTTAAAAGCTTATCCATGTTGTAATAAGACTTTTTGCAGTATCACTATTTGGAAGACAAATGCTTGAGCTTTACTCCAATAGACATAGTTAATTTGTTTGAAAACGTGTAGATACTAGTTTTCTCAAACATGATCCTGGGAGAACATTCTGTTTGATTCAAGTGTCCCCTACACTATAAATTTCAGGTTATTCTCATGCAGGTACCTTGAGAGATTTTAACTTGGTTTCCATGGCAGGACAGTGAGAGAATACCAAAATGATGCACAAAGAGAGGAAAGAAACTGACAAAGTGGAAACAAAGAGAAAATAATGTAACAAGTACTGTCTCATTTGTTTCTTTATGATCCAATTAGTTTTTTTCACCTGTTGTTTCTTATCCTATACTTAGACTGTAAGTTCTCTGAGGCAGGGACCATAATTTATGTAGCCTAGAACAATGGGATTCTGTTCCATGATCGCAGTCCCTAGTTGCTACTACAGTACAGATAATAATAAGTCATTATAAGTAGGGTTTTTTACTTTTCTCATCAGTTCTACCTGATAACATAGGGTGTGTCTAGACTACAGGGTTTTTTTTAGAAAAAAGTGGCCTTTTTAAAAAAAAAAAAACTTCTCCTGCATCTAGACTGCTGCCACATTCCTTCAAAAGTAAATTAAAAACGCAGCAGTTTTTTCGACCACAGAAAACCTCGTTTTACGAGGAATAACACCTTTTTTCGATAGTGCTCTTTTGAAAAAAGGTACTATGTAATGCAAACTGCTTTTTCAAAAGAGAGCATCCAGACTGCCTGGGTGCTCCCTTTCGAAAAAGCGGATTGCTTTTTCGAAAGTACTGATTGTAGTCTAGATGCTCTTTTTCGAAAGAGGCTTTCAGTCTAGACATAGCCATAGAGCCCAGCCTTACAATGGGGTCAAGTAGACTGGAGTTCTACACTTCTGTGAACTCTCTGAAGTTAGATGGATTCCTTACGGGTTCAAGAGACTCTGCTATTAGATCCCATTGCTGGATCAGGCACTCTATAAAGGATGCAGAATTATCATCAGAGAGTATGACACTGGAATGCCAGCTGTTGCCAAGTTTTTAGGCCTCGGCAGAGTACAGACAGAGTACAGAGTTTCATTGCTGGAAACCAGTCTGTTCCAGTTAACTTTGTGTTAGTATAGTTAACTTATAAGAAGGTGTTTCAAGTTTTTGAAATGTTTGTACATTACTACATGAATTAATCTCACTTACAGTATCTTTTAAAATATTTGCTCTGAAACTGAACCCAATCAGGAGGGATCATCTCCTTCCCATCAAGACCTATCAAACCTAAAGGGGACATTGTGGGAAACAACTGAAAGACTTTGTTAATTGCCCTTCATACCTACAGGAGGCTATATGCAAAAGAGCTCATTTCATCAGCTTGAATTCTGGAAGAAGGGAATAAAATAGCTTGTCACAGCCACAGTGCCTCCTGCTGGCTGATATGGGAATTAGCTCTTTGGCCTTGGAGCAGCCTCTTTTGGACAGTGTCCTTCCTGCTGCTACATGCTCCTTTTTTCCATACCGCTTCAGGTCGTGTGTTCCTCCCAGACCTCGGTGCCCCTTCCCTCAAAGTACTGACCTCCTGGCAGTGCCTGGGGTCTTCCCGTCTCAGGGAACCCCATTACCCTATACCCACCTTGCCTTAGTGACAAACTGCAGTATGATTTAGCCACTCATTGTCTAAGTGGAGCGCGGACCTACTGCCTTCTTACCCTGGCTGCCCTTACACAGCCCTAGTACCTTCTCAGACCTCAGCCTGGGGATTAATCAGGTCAGCGCTCCTCAGCTTCTCCTGCTTTCCCCAGCATTTCTCTGTCCCAGATACCCATTCCTATTAGGCAGCTAGGTTCTTCCTTTCCTCAGCAAGAGGGAGATTGACTGCTCCCCTGGGCTAGCAGACCCTTTATCCAGCCCAGACAGGCTCTGATTGGCTTCCAGCCCAACCTCTTTCCCAAGGCTGTTTTAACCCCTCATACTCCAGGATTGGGCGACCCATCCATCACATAGCTGACAAGATTTTTTTTTCATCTCTCTTGCTGTTTGGACCCTCACAAGACTGGAGCTATGAAACAGAAACAGAGATCTCCAGGAAAAACCTGAGTTAACCCTAAAAGACATTCAGAGCTAACAGATTACTACAGCTTTCTCATCTTTTGCAGCCATAGGGTATGTCTAGACTACATGGCTCCATCAACGGAGCCATGTAAACTAGTTTACCCAGCATAGGCAAAGAAGCAGGGATTTAAATAATCCCCGCTTCATTAAAATAAACATGGCTGCCACACTGTGCCGATGATCAGCTGATCCGGCACAGTGTGGCAGTCTAGACTCGGATCTGTTGGCTGGGGAAGCCTTTGCCGAGTGATCCTGTAAACCTCGTTTCACAAGACATACAGGATCAGTCGGCAAAGGCTTCCCCAGCTGACAGATCCACGTCTAAACTGCCGCGCTGTGCCAGATCAGCTGATCGTCAGCACAGCATGGCAGCCATGTTTATTTTAATGAAGTGGGGATTATTTAAATCCCTGCTTCTTTGCCTATGCTGGGTAAACTAGTTTACATGGCTCCATCGATGGAGCCATGTAGTGTAGACATACCCATAGATTGTAACCCACTTGTGTATATAGTTTGCCTGATTTAACCATGTAATAACTCTCTTATTTCTTTCTTAATTAATAAATCCATAGATAATTTACTATAGGATTTTCTGCAAGGGTTGTCTTTGGTGTGAGATCTAAGATATAAATTAACCTAGGGACTGGGAGCAAACTGAATATTTTGTGACCTTTGGCTTATATCACCCATGACTAAGTCCAGCTTGCAAAATAGACTGGAATACCCAAAGAAGCTGTCTGTGACTCTGTGGTAAGACTGTTATAGTACTTTCAGGCTACGTCTAGATTGCATCCCTTTTTCAGAAAAGGGATGCAAATTAGACGTATCACAATTGCTAATGAAGCGGGGATTTAAATCTCCCCCGCTACATTAGCGTAAAAATGGCTGCCGCTTTTTTTTCAGCAGGGAGCTTTGCCACAAAAAAGCGCCAGTCTAGATGCGGATCTTTCGGAAAATAAAGCCTTTTCCAAAAGATCCCTTATCCCTTATTTTAAGAGGGATAAGGGATCATTCGGAAAAGGCTTTATTTTCCAAAAGATACATGTCTAGACTGGCGCTTTTTTCCGGCAAAGCTCCGTGCCGAAAAAAAGCGGCAGCCATTTTTACGCTAATGAAGCGGGAGAGATTTAAATTCCCGCTTCATTAGCAATTGCGATACGTCTAATTTTCATCCCTTTTCCGAAAATAGAATGCTATCTAGATGTAGCTTCAGAGTTCACATTTTTTACTGTGTTGGTAAAATCTAAGGGCTCGTCTACACTGGCCCCTTTTCCGGAAGGGGCATGTTAATTTCAGCTATCGTATTAGGGAAATCCGTGGGGGATTTAAACATCCCCCGCGGCATTTAAATAAAAATGTCCGCCGCTTTTTTCCGGCTTTTAGAAAAGCCGGAAAAGAGCGTCTACACTGGCCCCGATCCTCCGGAAAAAGCGCCCTTTTCCGGAGGCTCTTATTTCTACTTTGAAGTCTGCCAGGGTTAATCCTTCCACAGGTTTTGGATCATCACAGCTCTCATTGCCTGAGTTTCACCTGTTTCCGGCTAATGTGAGCAGTGGGGAGAGGTGTCCCGGTCTGTTCCACTTCTTATCACTCTCATTGGCTGGGAACAGTGATCCTTGGCCAACAAGAGCTGTAATTATCTGATACCTGTGGAGGTACAGGTAAATATAGTGACCGCAGTCCACCAGGGTCACTATATTTGCCAACCCCTGCTCTAGAATCCTGACACAGAATGTTGGACTGCTTCCTTTCATTAGCAATTGGGATTTTCAGGCTGCCCTTATGTTTAAATACCAAAGCAATCATCCCACACTTTATTCCATTTTCATCAAAGGTCTTTGATACAGAAATTCCCCAGTCTTCCTTAAATGTTTAAATAATATTTTTACGCTGACACTTCCAGGGATAAGCAATGAAATGTGATAGTTAACACAGACTCAAACAAAACCCCTTGTCCATGTTTGATTGTAAAGCAATGAAACAATTAGCACTTAGCTAGTGAGGTGAAGGGTTTCAAAACACTACTATAAATCTTTCCAAACATACATAGAAATAAAGTGTAATTATCCCTAATGATATTCAGTACCCAGATTGGTAGCTTAAAAAGAAATGTCTAAATGTGTTCTAAAGGAAGAAAAAAGAATCTTTGAAGGGAAAGCTTTGAAAATCATTTTCTTGTGATATACAAATCTGCCTGTTAAAATTAATGACTTTGGCACAATTACCAAGGAGTTGTTACAGTAGCACTTACACAAAAGCAATAGTTACTTTAGAATACTGAACTGTCATCTCCTCAGAGACACTTTGTAGCATTGTGTGGTAAAGACATTATAAGGAAAAACTGCCAAAATAAAAGATCCACCTTTAAAAAGGTATATATTTGGGAAAAAATGTTTAATATGTCTTGGGTATTTTAAAGAAGCAGATAGGCAAATAGGCAGGGAGCCATTGCATTGGTGATGACATTACAAAAGAACCCAAAAATGGTTTCCTAAGATTTCTTAGGAATCTTGGCTCTTCAGTTGAATAAGAGAATGACTTTATTGGGCTGCAGGGCTGTTTCCTAAAGAAATATCCTCCTAAATATATTGAGGAATGAGAATGATATTCAGCTTGTAAGAAGAGAGAGGATAGGAAAAAGCTGTATCGCCACTTGATATTCTTTATAGCATTTGTTTTTTTGTTTTTTTGTTTTTTTTTTCTAATAAGGACAATACACCTTCTTCCCGGCTGTAATTTATACAGTCTAAAAAATTATCTCTGAGGCTATTGATACCGTATGAAGAGATGTTTTCAGCACAGCACTGGAATTATCAGTCAAATCTAGTTTAGTAATTAAAATTCTTTCTTTAGATTATGAAACTAACACAAAACCATTATCTGATGAAATATTTTCTTACAGATGCACTATTCCTTCAAAAATGTAACTGTGTTCTTTAAATTCCACTAAAAAACTAATCACCACAAGAGTACGACTCTTCAGAACTTGTCATGGTTAGCAATGTATTCAGAGTATCAATTTTGGAGGGTTATGTGGTATAAATATTAATAATATACATTTTAGGTCAGTGCCAACATAATCTGTGGGCCAAAGCCTATGCTTTCATATACAGGAATGAGTCATTGACATCTTTTCTCAAATGCAGACTGGTCTACAGGGAAATTTTCCAGGAGCTGAATCTCTTAAGTCTTCAAAACAGCAGCAGATTAAACACAGATCATATTGATCTGAGTCCTGGCTCAAGGCTCAGTAAAAACCTCCTGGAGAAAGGAAACAACATTCTGGAGAAGAGTAGGGATAGAAGACATAGAAGATGGATAGGATGGAAGTGCTGGACCTGGCTGCCATCTGTTACCACCTGTGTTTAAATGTAACATGCCATTGTGAGGTGTGAACCAAAGCACCATATAGTGGCTAATAAAGTAGCAAGCTAAAATCAAACACAGGAGGTAACAAGAAGCAAAAGGCGAACATGTGCAGAAAATCAAACACTGAGGCCATTATTCCCAAAAGAAAGTCAAAACCTGAAATTAGATAATAGTGTTTCCCACTCTCTTAGGACTGTTTGGTAAGGAAAGTTCCCAGCACTTAGAGATGGTAATGATTAACCATTGGCCAGCACTTTTCAGACTACCATCACTTTCTCTGTTCCTTGCCCTCCCCAGTTTGATGCCACTTTTACTGATTTTAGTGATCACTGTCCGCACTTCCAAGAGCAGAATTTTCACCTCAGAGGCTCCCTAGCTCAACACCCAAGTGTATTGGGTGATTTTATGTCATACAGATTACATATCATTAACTATAGCCACTCATGGGGTTAAAAAAAAAACCTTCTTCCATTCTAGACTGACACTCAGGAAGACTAGAGAAAGGTTTCTGGAAACTTAATGGTCTTTTTGCAAAATAGTTGGATAGATTCAAGCCTATCCTGTCAGTTAGACAACTAATTACGCCATTACATGCTGCAATTACAATTAAAGATTTTCAGCTGATGAAAGGCATGTTCACTGCATTCTCATTACCTGATTTTTCCTTGCCAACACTCAAGAGTATCATGATTTTGATGAAACAAAAACAACTCAAGAAGCTATATTTGCTCAGTAACATCAACAGACTAGCTTTGGAATTGCACTGCAACTGTTCCTTCCCCATGATTTTTTTTTCATAAAGCTATTTAAAAATGTATCATCCCTCCAGGATTTGAAGCCTTTTTCTTCCTTTCAGTTGGCATCTTCCAAAATGTTACTGTGATAAATTTTGCCACCACATAGGCTACGTCTAGACTGGCCACAAATTCCGGAAAAGGGATGCAAATCAGGTAAGTCAGCATAGGGAAATCCGCGGGGGATTTAAATATCCCCTGCGGATTTAAATAAACATGTCGGCTGCTTTTTTTCCGGCTTGGGGAAAAGCCGGAAAAAAAGCGTCTAGACTGGCGCGATCCTCCGGAATAAAGCCCTTTTCTGGAGGATCTCTTATTCCTTATTTCTTATCCTTTCAAGTAGGAATAAGAGATCCTCCGGAAAAGGGCTTTATTTCGGAGGATCGCGCCAGTCTAGATGTTTTTTTTCCTGCTTTTCCCCAAGCCGGAAAAAAAGTGGCGGACATGTTTATTTAAATCCACGGGGGATATTTAAATCCCCCGCGGATTTCCCTATGCTGACTTACCTGATTTGCATCCCTTTACCGGAATTTGTGGCCAGTCTAGACGTAGCCATACTGTATGTTTGGGGCCCATATTGTATTAAGTTTATGGATCGGTGTAGATCAGGGATTGTATACATCTCAGATGAGGAGGGTTACTAGAGCTCTTTCAAGAACAAAAGCCAATTGGGACTGATTAAGGTGAGGCACTTACACTGTCAGAATTTCCAGAGAGATACCTTGGGGACACCAGTATTAGTTCAAACTGAATTTTCTGCAAACCAAAGCATTTTTGGCATAAAAAAGTATAATTTTAAACTGACCCCATGCCTCTTTTCTGATTGAACAAACAAACATGACTTTTTGTCCAAGAGACTTAACACTTGAGGAAAGTTTGGAAATACTCTAGTCTTTTAGAGCCCCATAAGACTAACATGTTACACTGGTAAGCTTTTAGCATACGTAGAGGATCTTAGATTGTTTTCTATGTTTTCCTCAATAATGCTTTTACTCTAAGAATAAATGTGCTTGCTTAGAAGGAGCAACATGGTAACTGTTGGTAATACGGTGTTCGTTATCCTGGGAGAGAAAGCAAAGCAGAGGGCACTGGCTTTTAGTCAGGCTGGCTTGCTGGGGATCTCACACAGTAAGGAAGGGAGCTGTGCAGCCTTTAAAACCATCTGTCAAAACGGAGTGGGACAAGGGTCCTTTTCCAGAGTTAGGTGATGACTAGAGTCCTGAGATTTAACTGAAAACTCCTAGAGTAGAGCTGGGGATGAGGGGAGGATACAGGTACAGCTACCCTATAACTATGAGAGTTATCTTTTATTGTTAATGTGAGCAATTTTCAGGCCATAGGCCTGTGTTGTTTTCTGGAATTAAGCCAGCTGGCTTTTCTCTCAGATTTACTCAGCCCAGATCAATTGACAAAAGCCCTCTTCAGTTCAAACCTAATTATGCCAGAAATAGAATAGAAATTTCAGACGTGATAACTGAGAGTATTAAATAACATCAGGTTAACAAAATGATATAGGGCATCTTTCATTATGAGTGTTTCAACCAACTTCATAGGTGCCTGTGGACGAGAAGCTGAAGTCCTTACCTTATTTATACAGTAGAATCCCAGAATTAGGGATAGCTGGAGAATGAAGGTTGTTCATAGCCCTGAAATGTTCACAATTATATACAAGACTTTATAGACTTTAGCCACTAGGATGAAGGGGGGCATGGCTCAGTGGATGGAGGAACTAGGGTCACCAACTTTCCTGGCTAGATGTTCTAGATGCCATTGCAGCAAATAACATCTGGTCTTTCTGTTTGAGAAAGTTGGCATCTCCAAGTGGCAATGCTACTTCCAGTTTCATCCTCGTGGATGGCTTGGACTTCAAGATTGTTGGGAGAGCCAGGGTTGCTTTCCTGGTTTCAGTCAAGGAGTGGGAGATCATGCTGGAGTTCAGGGCTTTTGCTCCTGGGTGGGAAGGGGTACAGTGTGATAGCTGAAACCAGCATTTCCCCCTCCTCATAGTTAAAGCCCCAAATCCTGTTACTCCCTGTGGGACTGAAGCTGAGAACAGAGCTAGGGGACAGACACACTGAGCCCCAGCACTTCCTCTGGGTGTATAGTCCTGAGCCCTGCACTTCCTAAGGGTCAGAAGCCCCAAGATACACCCAACATGCCCCAAAGCCCTGTCCCTCCCCTGCAGCTGCAACCCCAGTCCCCATGTAGCTTAAGTCTAGAGCTTCCTGCAGCTGAAGCCCTGAGGCTCCCATACTGGGCTGGAGATTTTTATAGAATGTTGGAAGGGGCCTTAGAAAGGAAAAAATTGAGCCCCCCCCCCCCTCCGTCCCCCACAGTACAGTATTTGTTAGGGTTTTTGTTTGTTTTGTTTTGTTTTTGTCTCCACTGCTGCCTGATTGATTGCTTCCAGTTCCTTGTGGTGTCCAGTTGACTGCTCAGTCCCCAACTCTGGTGTTTGTATTTTTGATAATCTACTGTATGAAACATTTTGAATTACTTCAGTGAGTTTTACCTCTGTAAAAACTGTATACAGAGGCTAGGCTTTGGTTTGATATCTGTTAATAACAATGGTTAGTGAGTCTGGGACTTTTAAAAGAACAAAGGGGAGTTAGGCGCCCGTCTCTCTCAGAAGCTTTTGAAAAATCCAACTTTGAAAAGCCCAAATATTTAATTCTGTATGACTTTTTAAAAATCACGCCTAATAAAACGTCTTCCACATATTTTAAGTGGAATATCAATTTTGTCTCATCAGCCATAGTATTATGCATTCATTAGAAAACAGTAATGGCTTTAGAAAAGTGAAATAAAGATATATACACCCTTCACCTGATGCATATGCCTAAAGTATTTCACCTTGATTTTACTATTACCGGGAAATTGAAACATGTTTCCTAATTTTACAGAAATTAAAATGGATTTTTTGTTCCTATTAAGCTTTTCATAATAATGTGTATTACTTTCTGATAAGTATCAAGGATATTTGTGTTAAAAAGTTGTTTGTGTGAAATCATTGTGAAACCAAAAATTCATCACCATAATTTCCATGTCAACAGTATCCTGTTACAAACTTCACATTGTGACTCCTTCAGGTCTGAGTAGAAGTAGGTGAGTTGTGAAGCAAAACTCTTATTTAGTCGTTAATACCTTAACAATAAAAACAGAGAGTATCTGTTTTCATCTTTGCCCCAATATCCATATCTTTTACTGTGGTGCTGACCCCTCCCCCCAAAAAAAATCTAACAAAGGAGTTTCCATTGGAAATTATGGATAACACGCACCATGATCCCGTTTCAGATAACTGAGGCATGCCAGATAGTTGGATAATTGAACTGTACTTTTACACACAAACAAAAAAATCTCATTCTTCCCATAAGTCCAGATCTCTTATTCCTAAGAGATACACATACTAAGTGGTATGTGTGTCAGTCTCAAGTCCCTTTTCTGAAAGTATGTCTGCTGAGTTTCTAGAGCAGAAGGTTTCATAATTGTGAATTTAGCTCAGTCCTGTTAAAGTCCAGAAAGCATGCCAAGAGGCAATGGTGTGCTCCTGAAGTTAAAACAGTTTGCAAAGTTGTCAGAAGACATGCCCTGGCATCTCATTCAGTTCCAGTTATATTGAACTTTCTTCTATCTCTAGTAATACATATCTTGCTGTAGCTGCTTTTTAGAGGCTGTTTCTGCCCATCAAATCCCTGTGAAAGGGACAATGCTGCTTGTCCATCGCTGGCTGAAAATAATCTCATTGAGCCTTACAAAACTTGTACCTTCCCACCCCACTTATCTTTATTAACTTAATTTAGTATGAATTAACTTCATAGAATAAAGTCTCAGGAATCCACAGATCACTGTATCCACTTAAGTTATAATTTTATAACCCATTATCTCAGCCAGAAGTGTTTCTAAAGTTGCAGATGGTCAAACTTTATTTCATGATGCCAATATGATTCTTAAGACTCAACCAAATTTCTGACCTATTGAGTTAGAATTTTCATCACAATCAGTCCATTTTCCTCCCTGTGGTTCCCCATCCCTACCCCTTTCCAGGGATTAGGGCACTCACCTGAGAGATGACATATCTATGTTCTAATCCCTTCCCTTACCAGGCAGAGGAGGGACTTGCATCCTGGGTCTCCTTAGGGGAAAGCTCTGATGACTGGGCTAAAAGTTGTAAGGGAAATCCTCAGGCTACAGAACACTGCCAATGAGCATGCCTACTGGACTGGGCCCAACACAGCTTAGGTGGCTTCTTTGGTTCATGTATTGCCCAGGGAAACGTGTGCCCAGGGAATGCAGAGTGAGTTTAGGCATCTACTAAAATAGGCAGTAGCTCAGCAGGAGTTCAGTGGATGGTAGTGGTGCCAAAAAAGAGTACTTAAAAACCTAAGGCCTTTTCTGTATGGTGGAAGAGTACTTTTACTTGGAAGACTGTGAACAGTGTATCACATGTTGTGAATTAGTTGGTCCATGTAAACTCTGCATGTCTACGTGGACCAGTTAATGCACAATACATTAGTAAATTTTACAAGTGACACCTCTCTATAGCATATTCCCTTACAGAGTCACCAAGTCCCAGATACCATTTTAGATCCCATCTTTTATATCTGAATGTTTCAGGGCTCACTCCACCAGGGGAATGGCAGCTCCAATGGCTTCTTGTCAATGTTGTCCCTGTAGCAGTGCTAGGTTCACAAGTCTTTATTCTTTTGATGCTGCATCAAACTACTGTTAGTTTCAGTAGAGTAATCATTCAATCAGCGTCTGCTAGAATGACTACTTGCTGAGGTCTGTGAATATCATATATTCAGAGGACAAAAGAGTAAGTGGGGGCAAGTAAACTTTTGCCCTGGATATAAATCCCTCAAGTTATGCTAAAGCCTCTTCATACAGGATCTTGGCTCTCCAAATCATACACTAGATTAAGTATTTCAGGTGCTCCTTATAGCAAAATTAGCCACAGTCTGTTAGTTGAGTGCTTATTGCTGCACCTGTGACTCTTCAAATTAGCTACAGCTATGCTGGCCAGTTTGTAGGTAAGGGGGAGTGTTTTATACTTTTCCTAGATCAAGAAAGGAGTAAATTACTGCAGCTTTAATTCAAGCCTCATAATGTAAGTGTTATATATAAAGATAAAATAAATATAGTTGTTTTTATTCTGGGGCAAGAGGACAGTGATTTAAAAGAGGAGAGAGAGAGAGAGAGAGAGATGTTAAGTGCTATCAACAGTGAATTACATGTAGGTACTTCAAACTCCTACAGCAAAAAAAGGTTTTAAATTATTTTCCCTTCCTATCTTTCCAAAAATGGGGGGGGAGGGGAGGGATAGAGCTCCAGCTAAAATAATTATTTTTAAAAAGAGGGAGATAAAGAAAAAGTTACTGAAATAACCTTGATAAATTCATTTGTTTTGCTTCTTTAAAAAACTTAGGTGGTTCTAGGCATGTTTTTCATTTGCAAACAGCGACTCATACTCACTTGCATGACTAGCTTCTCAGCCTAATAATAATTCAAATTCTTGCATCATATCTTTTTTTTCTGTCTTACAGTGCTGCTTTTCTCATAAAGATGGTGATCTATGTCCTTTGTATCTCCTTTATATAGAAGGTATCTCTCATAGTTTTACAAGCATTAGGACTCATAAAACTGCTGTGTAGAGGTCATCTCATGTGTGGGTAAACAAAACTTTGAAAACAAAACGTGCATAATTAATAAATTTACTATAGCAACCAAAGATTTTATCACTGGGATCAGGGTATCATCCCTCTGCATAATGCATATAACACGCAGGAGGTGTATGTTAGTTCCAGATGGCAAACAACGTAAAGCCCTTTTCTTGCCAAGTTTTGAGCAGAAGCTTGATTTTTCTGCATTGTGAGTGGCTCTGTTGACTTCAGTGAAATTATTCACAAAGGACAAACCTAGATGTGCACACAAGTCTTTGAACCCCCATATTTATACTAAACCTAATTAACTTATAGGACTATGGACCAATTAGATAATTAATATGTAAAGAAGAGGAGAGGGGGATAAAACATTTACTTTATAATAAAGATTAGATGTGTTTTAATTCACTGTAACTTAATAAGTACATAACTATACTTGACCATTCTTAATTTTATCCTTTGGGTCAAGCATTACTCCTATTAGGAAAGACTTCCAGTTTCCCCACTAACTACAGTGGAACTTGAAAACAATTCTTCTTTTAACCAAGTAATTTAGGGGACACTATTTCCAGCTCTATAGTTAGGGTACCATTGACAATTATGAGGGAGGAATATATTCTACTTTTCTTGATAACAAAAAGTATTGTGTCCCTGAATTCACATGACTTTCTAACTTGACACACTAAGTATAAAAGATGTCCATTAACCCCCCCTACTCTTAATTGATTTTAAGTTCAGTGGGATCCTTCTCGTTTAGTATTGTTAGAGCTCAAGAACTTGAAACTGGATACATGTATAGCTATGCCTCTAGTAAAAGAGTATATGTTAAATTTAACATTTATTGAAAGTGACTAAGGGAGTTAGGTACTCAAATTCCATTAAAATTCCATGACAGTTGGAATCCTAGCTCTATGTGTACTCCTATATTTAAGAAAACCTTAGTTGTTGCTAAAACAACAAGGAGTCCAGTACCATTTTAAAGATTAAAAAACTTATTAGGGTATTGGAGCATAAGCTTTTGTGAGCTACGACTCACTTCTTCAGATGCTGAAGAGAAAAAGAAAGACAGAAAGGAGAAAAAAAGAATACAGAGATGGGAGTGTGACAACAGTGCTAATTAAATCAGAATGGATGTGGCTTATCTGCAACAGTGGTGAAAGATGAGAGTACCTGATATAATGCAAGAACTACTCTGTGGCTATGTCTACGCTGGCAGGTTCTTGTGCAAGAACATCTTGCACAAGGATTCTTAGCAAGAAGTCTTGCGCAAGAACACGTCCACACTGCCATGTCCGAGATGTGCTTTTGTGCAAGAGTATCCATGGCAGTATGGACATTCTTTTGCACAAGAAAGCTCTGATGGACATTTTAGCCATAGGGCTTTCTTGCACAAGAAATCCCTGCCGCGCATCTACACTGACCTCTTGCGGAGGAGCTATTGCGCAAGAGAGCTTACACTTGTAAAAAAAAGAGCGTAGCTCTTACCACGCCGTACTGTAAATCTTCTTGCACAAGAGCGGGCAGGCAGTGAGGACGCTCTTTGGGTTCTTGTGCAAGAATGCCATTCTTGTGCAAGAACCCGCCAGTGTAGACATAGCCCCCCGTTTGGACCTTGGTGCACGGTATCAAATTTGCAAATGAATTCCAGCTCAGCATTTTCTGAGGTCTGTTTTTTGAAGTTTTTCTGTCTGAGAATGGCAACTTGCAAGTTCAAAACTGTATGCCCAGTGAGGTTAAAATGTTTAATTGTTGCTGTTGTACTTCCCAAATTCACTACATTATTTATCTTCTGAGCAAACAAAGTGCTGCTGCATAATTCAGTATTTTATTATACTGTTTGTGTATTGCTTTGTTGTTCTTTAGCATGATTTTAATCTTGCAGAATCAAGATAACATTGCCTTTTTCCCAGGATACAAAGGGCTTGTTTGAATTAATTTTAATTAGCAAATGTATAAATACAGCAGTACAGATAACTTTGTGTACTAGTAATCACATAAAGGAACTTGTTTTATTGCAACAGTTAACACCTATTGTTGCCATCAGCACCTCTTTAGTCATTCAGGATCACTGAGATTTGAAACAAATCTTTGTGTATTTGCTATATGATACTTGGGGAAAATAAAAACAGTGAATTAACTCCACAGAAAGAGAACACCTCATTCTCAAGGAACTTAAATACCCAGGAACACATACTAGCTTTGAGAGACTAGGGGTACCCTCACTTTACGCTGATATTTTTTGAGGGTGAAAATACAGCATGTACTTCATACAGCAAAATATTTGGTTGTTTTTCCATTTTGTTTTGCAGGGAAAAGAGGGTGGGTAGAATAAGAGGATAAAAAGGCCACCTTCTAAAGGGCTTGTAACTGTTACTGCTAATGAGGTGTGAAGTCTGCCAAGCTGTTAGTATACAGCTTTGCCAGTGAAGACTCTTCATGGGGTAAAAGCAAGGGGCAGGAGAAGAGGGAGAAGTCAAATGAATTTCATTTGCATTCATCATGGGAGCGACCCCATAAGCAGATCCACAGGGTTCAGGCATCAGAACAGCTGGTATGGCAGTAGTCGAGTCTCAGTGATGTTCTTAATAAAGACCCTTTTCAATAAAATAATCTCTGATCTCCCTGAGGGCCTTGTTTACATGCTGCTAAATCTAGTGGCCATTAACGTCTTAACCCCAGGTAAGGTTTTATATTCAGAGAGTAGGTTTTCAGTGTGCCAGCTCTACTTCATTCAGCTGTTCCTCTTCTCCACGTGAGTCACTTCCCTCTTCCTGATTAAATATTTTGGCATTAAATCAGAGCATAATACTGGGAGAATGGGGTGACTTGAATGCACACACCAGAGCTAATGAAAACAACAAAAGAGGTATGCTTATTCTTTCCCTTTGTCTTGCACTTTAATTTCCAAATTCAACCCCCCCCCCCACATGAGTGCAGTTTCTCTTCCCTGTCCCACTTCCAGATGGCTCAAACTCTGTTTTTCTATAAGCACTCCTACCTCTCGCACAACTCCACACTTTCCTCCACTGTCTTAGCCCACAAGCCCTCCTCACCCCTACAAGCTCCTGCTTTTTCCTGCCCCCAAATTGCAGAACATCTCCATGAGTTCTGAAAGCTTTCCCTTCAAACAGCCCTGTTCCTTTCTGTCCTCCTGCTTCTCTCCTATCTCATTTGATTTGCACCCTCATCTTCTCTCTGCACCCTAGGACACTCTGTGGTGGGTTCCTGTGCAGCTGCTCCAGGGAACATTGGAAGGAGAGAGGATGTGGTGGTGTAAAACCTATATTCCTTACTGTGGGGATTGGGATGTGTTAGTGCCTGGGTTTATAAAGAGGCTCCCATCCATGCCCTGAGATATTGGTGCCTGTAAGACTCCCTGTGGCACAACAGCTGCCTCCTTGCCCAAAGGAACCATTGAAAATCTCTATTCTTCAGCACAGAACAACAAGAGTATACCGCAGTCAAACCATATTCCTGTTAATTCCTTACTTGTCAGTCTCTCCCATTCAGTTCCTCATGCTTCCACAAATCCCACAGTCTAGGACGGTAGTCTCCAGACTTTTTTGAGTACAAGATCACTTTTTGAATTTAAGTGCAATCCAAGATCTACCTCAAATACCTTTGACCCACCTCCTTCCTGCCCCTTCTCCAAAGCCGCACTCCTGCTCACACCATCCTATGTCTCTTGCCCATCCTCACTCACTTTCATCAGTCTAGGGCAGAGGGTTGGGGTACAGGCTCTGGTCTTGGATTAAGAGATCTGGAGTGTGAAGGGGGCTCTGAGCTGCTGTTGGGACAGGCAGTTGGGATGTAGGAGGAGGTTCTAGGTGCAGGCTCTGGGATGGTGTTTGGATGCAGGGTTGCTCAGGGCTAAGACAGGGGCTTATGGTGCAGGAGGGGCTTCATGACTAGGGTAGGAGTTTGGGATGTGGGCTCTAGCTGGGCACTGCTGATGGCTCCTGGGAGGTGTTGCAGTGGGCCTAAACTCCTCTGCCCTGGCCCTGGCCCTGGCCCTGGATCACTTCCTAAAGAAGCCAGCAAACTCCATCCCAAGTCCTGTTGTGCCCCTTCTGTGCTCTGTGGAAAAAGGATATAGAGTGGGAGAGGGGCACCTTGATATCAGCACCCCTATTCTCTCTCCCCTGCCCTGCACAGAAAACAGGAGGCTCCCAGGGGAAGAGGCAGCTCCAAGGCAAAGGTTAGGAGATGAGCAGCAGTAGGGGAAGGAGGCAGCTGAAGTGCCGGCATGTGATAGCCTCTTGGCCAAACTACTCAAGATCACCTGTCAGAGGCTCCAAGATCTATCAGTAGATCCTGATACTGCTGGGTGACCACTCATCTAGGAGCTCAGAGCAAGAGTGGCTGTGCAGGTGCCATCCCTTAATTGGTCAAGAGCAATAATAAAAGGGGAGCAAAAGGCAGTGAAGGGGAAATGTATGGTAATGGGTGGGAGAGCAGAAAGAAGAGAAGCAAAAGTTGGGAGAGTATTATGGAGGTGGGGATTAGGAGGAAAGAGATGATAGTTGTCAGTCTGGCACATCAACCAGGAGGGAAGCTATAACTTTGGTGACCGTATTTTCTGAACCAAAATTAGGGACATGTTAGCCATGTTCCTGATGTCCATTAGCCATGCCCCCTGCCACAACAAATGATGCCCCTGGAGGTAGTACTCCAGGGGTCAAGATGGACACATGACCAGAAGAAAAGGGTGTCATGAGGCACATGAGGCACACTCTTGGACACACACCCCACCCATCCCCCTACAGTGGCCACTGTACAAAGAGCAAGTGGCTGCCTGAGTATGGAGGAGGGGATGGTGCGGTCAGATTGGGCCATGTGTGGCAGAGGTTTCCCACAGTGGGAAGAAGGGGGGCCATGCAGTGGAGGAGGGCACCTGGTAAAGCACCCAGGGAGCTGCCTACATACTAGGGGAGGGGGATGTTGCTACTGCACCGTGCTTGTGTCTGTCCCAGTGCGAGAGGGAAATGGTGGTGTCATTTCTAGCTGGGTCTGGTGTGCCTTTCCAGGATATTTCCCTACTTGATAGGTCACTGGGACATAGCATTAAATTCAGGACTGTCCTGGAAAAACGGGGATGTATGGTGTCAGCCAATGGTCAGGGCAGTGAGTCCCTTATGACCGGCTGAAGTTCTTTTAAATTGTACTTGGTTCTGTTACAGCAACTGAAGGAGTCAGGTTAAAGCTTAAACAGTTACTATTTTATTGTTACAGGGTAAACTTAGTTGTTAAATGCTACTACTGTGTTACAGATAACACAGTCACTACAAAGGACAGGACAGAAATTACACTAATAAGTCACTTATAGGTACCATGAAACCCCTTTGGTTCTCTGAGCTCTTATTAAATGCATGAAAAATAGACACATAGCGGCTGTGTCTACACTGGCATGAATTTCCGGAACTGCTTAAAACGGAATACTATTCCGTTTTCAGTTTTTCCAGAAAAGGAGCGTCTACATTGGCAGGCTGCTTTTCCGGAAAAGTCCTTTTTCCAGAAAAGCGTCTGTGGCCAATGTAGACGCGCTTTTCCGGAAAAGAGCCCCGATCGCCAATTTCGCAATCGGGGCTTTTTTCCGGAAAAGACTACTGGGCTGTCTACACTGGCCCTTTTCCAGAACAGTGTTCCAGAATAAGGACTTATGCCTGAGCGGCAGCAGAATAGTTTTTCCGGAATAGCGGCTGATTTTGTACAGTAGAGCGTCATTGCATTTCCGGAAATTCAAGGGGCCAGTGTAGATAGCTCGCAGCTTATTCCAGAAAAGCGGCTGATTTTCCGGAATAAGTGGCCCAGTGTAGACACAGCCTGCAGGTATAATTCTCACCCCTGCGTTCCAGACTTGGCGTGGCCAGTGTCTTTCTCTCAATCCCTCGTGAAGAAGTAGGACGAGGTTGGGCGTCCCACAGACCTCGGGAGACAATCAATACCTGCAATCAGGCATAGATGATTGGAGCTCAAATGGGGTGGGCTACTATATCCCTCTTTATACCCCTTGGGTCATGTAGGCTTCTTCCTGGTCTCAAGTGGGCAATTAGGAAAAATGGCTTTGAATGCCAAGTTTCCCAGGAAGGGTGCAAAGCATAATTCACACCTGGGAAAATGCAGACAATGGGCACCTCTGGTATGTGATGGGCGAAGATTCCTCTCCTGGGACAGTGCAGGCGTGTCAATTACTGGTACTAGCCATCAGGGCGACGGGAGGCCCCGGGTCGTCAGCTAGCCCATTTACTGTCTGGTTTCTGTTTATGGTAGAGTCAGGGACAGGCAGCACACCTGCGTTCCCAGGGCATCAAAGGCTGACTGCCTTTCTCTTGCTCTCTGGGGGGGGGAACAAGATGGGGTTCGTGTCTGGCTACATATGGTCAGGGCATCTATAGCTGTGTTTGAAGTCATGTGTTGGAAGGTAGACACAGAGCCCCGAGTTACAAGAGCAGTAAGTGTAGTTGGAGTTATCAGCCATCTGAAGGATCAGTTTGATCAGGAGGTTTAGACTGGATGGAATGCCCCAAGTTTTCTTGCTGAAGTTAAAAAGATGAGTGAAAAGAACTCATATTTTTGCAGTTGAATATATTTTAACTAATCTGTCATGATAGTTCTTACTGAGGATTAGCACTTGAAACAAAATTAAAATTGTATTATGTCTCATTCTGAAGATATGGAGAAATTAGATAAGGTCCAGAGAAGAGCAACAAAAATGGCTAAAGGTCTCTAGAAAATATGAGCTGTGAGAGAAGACTGAAAGAATTGGCCTTGTTAAGTTTAGAAAATAAAAGACTGAGAGTGGACATGATAGTAGTGTTCAAGTATCTAAATGGGTGTTGCAAGGAGGAGGGAGAAAAATTGTTCTCTTTGGATTTTGATGATAGGACATGAAGCAACAGGTTTAAATTACAGCAAGGGAGGTTTAGGGCGGACATTAGGAAAAGCTTCCTGGCAGACTCATTAAACTAGGGAATAAATTACCAAGGGAGGTTGTAGAATCTGCATCATGTTTAAGAGCAGGTTGGATAGACATCTATCCTGGATGATCTAGAAGGGTGTTTAGTCCTGCTGTGAGGGCAGGGGACTGGACTAGATGATCTCTCGAGGTCCTTTTCAGTTCTAGTATTCCGTGATTTCATTTAGTTGACATTTGACTGAGGCATCAGTTTGCCTTTTGTCTTTGGGGAACTGGTTTATGGCTATTTCCCTAGATTTGGAATATGTCTTCACATGCCATACAGTAGAATATTCTACCTTTATAGTAAGATATTACATATGTATTTGCTGTGCATATTTTTTACCAGGATAACAAAGATCAGAAAATGAGTTTTCTGATATCTTGCAGGGCATAGTTTGTACAAAATTGATCATAGTCTTGAAAAAGGAGCAGACATGGGGATTCAGAGCATCACCATCATCAGATATTTCACAGTCATAAATGTAACACTTGTGAAATCTTTGTGTGGCATGTGGTGTTGTCCCTTTTTTCCATGGTTGGGGAAGGTGGAAGTCATGGAGAGATGACTTGCTCAATATCACACTATGGAAGTGTCAGGAATAAAACCTTAACTTTCCGGATTATGTCTTAGCCACTGGGTTAGGAATTCTTAATGAACATGAAATGATGTTATCTGCATCTTGTTATACTTAAAAGAATCACATGGGATCTTTTTCAGGGGGAGAAGGCAACACGCCACATTTATTGATAATATAACTAAGTAGCACACACATGCCCTGCAGATGGAATAGTTACCAGTTGCTAGGCCCAACCTATTTGCCAGATCGGTCGGGTGCGAGGAAGTAGCCGGGTTCTTGTCAGTCTGGACTGATGCTGCAGTTGGCAGGACGGGAACCCGAAGAACCATACAAGATACGCCATCCTTACAGGATTTTCTTTCCATGCAAATCTATGTGTTTTTCCTTGTCAGGCTTTAATAAGCCACTCAGAATCACAATCAATCTTCCTATGACATATGCTTATCGGGAAGAAGTTGTTCTCGCAGTCATTTGATATCCATGTGCTGATGACACCTCGGGGGCATTATCTTTCCATTGAAAGTTATCAATTCCCTATCCAGGGGTGCTTGCCACTAACTTCAGAATTCATCAATCTGCCCCGATAGTCTGCATCTTCAGTGTGCTTCACTTAGTTGATAATTATTTGGTGCTTCTGTGTCTCCAGCCCGTCCTCTGACCATTTGAGCATGCAGTGGCCTTCACTCTTATCTCTCCTAAAATATTCTCTCTCTCATTCACACAAACAATACATTTACACAATTGCAGTGTGGAACAGAAGGGTACTTCTAGTCACTTGTTACAAAGTCTTTCAACATTAAACTTCTTTCTATCTATTACAAGACCTTACATAATATTAACATCACTATGCATTACAATATTCCATCCCTTCACTTTAACATTAGAACATGCTAACATCAAACAGAGGTGAAGCTAAGTTAACAAATTTGTCTGGCCTGTCTGAGGCCTACATCTTATGTTTAAGTTTAATCTAAACCTTTTGCTCTAATATACAGTCGTCATAACTAACTGATTTATTACTTACACAATTACAAGGCTACAATCTGTTTTCCACTATTGTACACCTGGCCTAAGTTTGAATTGAGATATGCAAGTCCGACTATGTTAATTGCATAGATGGAATTGATGTGCCTTGAATTCAATTTTGGCGCTTTCCCCACAGTGGGAGATTGATGAGAGAAATGCCTCTGTCGACTTTGCTTAGTCCTCACGAGGAGTAGGAGTACCAGTGTCAACAGGGGCACCATCAGCGTTTGATTTAGTGGACCTTTAATAGACCTGCTAAATCGAATGCCAGAATATCGACCTCTAGAGTGTTGATTCATGGGTAAGTATAGATGTGGCTTTAGAGTGAGATGAGGGAAGACAATGGCATGGGACAAGGAGAAGGTTGCAGTGATCTAAAGTGTTATTTTGCCACAAATTGGGAGTGAGTGTGTGGTTGTGCACATTTTGGCAGTTCATACCATATCATCATTTCACTTTCACTCTTAGCTCTTTGCCGTAGGACAGAGCAGAGATTAATAAAATTCCACTTTTTTCCATTTTAAGTACATTACAATGGCATAAATTTGAAAATGTCCACAAATGCAGGATGCAGACTATGGATGTAATTGCAATTAATAGTGTGCTTTGAGAATGATCACAATTGATGTGATTTGTCGTGTGTCATTCCTACATTTTGTGGTTGGATTTTCAGAGATGCTGAGTACCCAAAATGCTAACTGACTTCCTTGGGAAATGCAGACACTGAGTACATTTGAAAATTAGAGTATACTTTCAAAATTAGTGGAAAAATGTGAGTTCTAAAAGGTAAAAGTAGTCTTAACTTACAGCAAGAATCAAGAGGCAATGTTTTGACCCTATTATCACAGAAACATAACTATGTATCAGGGTTGTTAAGTTAGGTCAAGATAACTACTATTTTATTAAAAAGTTGTATGGATCCATTACCTTAGGCCCCAGTCTTACACTCATCAGTTCAAGATCCCTATGCTCCCAAAAGCCTCCTTTAATTTTCATCACCCTCCCTGGGGTGAATGATTTTCTCAGAAGTTAATTGGAAGGGTCAGGGCCGTCTGAGAGATGTTCTTAGTCACCAGTAGCTTACAATCTAAACAAGACAGGACATCAGTCACTCAGTAGAGGAGAGGCTGTGGAGACTATTTATTGGGGACTGGGTGAAAAAGGATGAGGAATGAAGTGGAAAAGATGGATTTTTAAGAAGCAGGAGAGAGGATGTCTAGTGAATGAAGACAGACAACTGCAGTAAGGGTCAATGCTGGAAAAAGCACAAAGCAGGAAAAAAGAGCCAAGAAGGACTGAAGTGATACATTTGTCCCAAATGTATGGAATACTGAGAACAGATATAAGAGGATATGGAAAACATGCTTCTGTAGCCAAGAAATAAAAAAACAAAAAACCTAGCACAGTTAGTGGTTTTTCTAATTTCAAAATACCACATACACATTGCATTTCTAGTGGTAGAGTCCTATTGTTTACCTTGATTCATTTGCCACAGCCATTTATATTCTTCAATAATTAAAAGACTTTGTAGCTGTTGAGCAAAACAACTAATCCTGCTGGTTTGCAGCATGGAAACGGCTCTGAATGTTTTCCCATTTTTATTTCCAGCTGGTTATAGGACGATGTTCCCTGCAGCTTTTGGATTGCTCTTTTCCTAGGTTATGGTATCCAGTATCTCACTGGGTGCCATGAAGCCATAGTTGTGAAATGCAAATCACAAGTGGCTCCTTTTGAAGCTATATCACTTCCTGTTGCTACCACCCCAGCATGGGACAAGTTGTTGTGGCTACATTATCAGGATTTAATCAGCCTGAAACCAGATTAAATTCAGTGTGTGTTTTTTAAAAGAAGTGATAATGTTTTGGTTAGAAAAAAAAGTGTGTTGCTTTGTGTAAGCGGACACAGGACCATTTTATGAACAGTTTGCTATTTAACGATGATTTTTAAAAAATATCAGGGCTTAAAATGCATCTGGGGTAGACTCTTACCATGTCCTTTTGTATGCATGTCATGGAAAAAGAGCAAAGAGTTCCATTAAAGAAAGAACTGAGCATAACATAGAGTGTAATAAAGGCACTGAACAGCAATGAAGCTCAAATGCTCAGGGATCAGCCTCCAGTCTGAATTGTGTCGGATAGAGAGGTCATCCCAATTGAAGATTTTTTTGTTTTGTTTCATGACACGTTTACAATTCCTAAACTATATTTTTTAGCAATAGCATGTGCTCTGGAGCTGCTGATGTATTCCTCGAGTGCATTTCTGGAGCCAAGATCACCACTGACTCAGGAATGCACACTCTCCGGCACCTCCTGTCATAAAATTGTGGATCCTTAATTTTTTCTCTTCACCACTGGCTTTTTGATTGGTTCTTGTTTGCCACAGAGGCCAGTGTTCCCTCTATATTTTCCCACCCCTGAGAAGAATGAATTCTGTTTTGTGCACTGCTGATGCGCAACACATCATCTTTGTGTGGCTGCACATAAGTAAATTTGTGTGGCAGGAGTGGGGCCAAATGGTTCTGTGTGTGGGAGGGAGCTCAGAGCTGGGACAGAGGGTTGAAGTGCATTGTCTGGAATGGTGCTAGGGATGATGGGTTTGAGTTCTCTCTCAAGGGTTTAACCTTTTTCCAACCACTGGATGGCAATGATGTCACTGCTCTTAGCTGGTATATTAAAAATGCTTCCTTATAGGTATGTATGACCTAGAATGCTAGAACACTAGAACTGGAAGGGACTTCAAGAGGCTGAGTCCAGTCCTCTACCCTCACAGCAGGACCAAGTACAGCAGGACCAAGCATCCCTGATAGATGCCTATCTAACCTACTCTTAAATATCTCCAGAGATGGAGATTCCACCACCTCCCTAGGCAATTTATTCCAGTGTTTAACCACCCTGACAGTTAGGAAGTTTTTCAAATGTCCAACCTAAACCTCCCTTGCTGCAGTTTAAGCCCATTGAATCTTGTCCTATCCTCAGAGGCCAGGAAGAACAATTTTTCTCCCTCCCCCTTGTAACACTCTTTTAAGTACTTGAAAACTGCTACCATGTCTGAATTGGTTGATGGACAAAACTAGGGTGAGGGCTTATATTAGCAATTTCTGAGGTTTTGTCCTTGACAGGCAACCAAACAGTCACCCTGCCATAATTTGACCAAATGCAATGTGGAAGCTATACAAATTCCTTCCAATATCTGCTGGTCATAGATGCTATCCATTCGTGCAATGTTAAGGATGTTTCATTCGTCCAGGTGGAATATTTTCCACACTCTTTTAAAGTTGTTCTTCACTCTACCTGTTCTGGGGCATATTGCCGAATCACAAAGTCTGTATAATCCTTTTGAATCCTAACCTTAATCCAACTCCAACAATCAATGTTACATCAAGACTCAAATTATACAAAATTTGAGGTAAGGGTTTCAGTAGACTGTCTTCAAGCATAATGGCATACATTTGTAAATGAGTTCATCACCCTGATTGATAATGAGGATCAATTTCTTGCATGTAACTTGATTCTTCAGGTGGATTCTTGAGTATTAATATGCTGATATTGGCGTCCACTAGAGTCTCAGGTTGTTACCAAGCTATTTTTGGCCACCTTTGAGTCCCAGGTTTCTAGTAGGAACACAGCCTTACTTTCAGGATAAAAATGAAGGAATAGTAAATCAATAATCTTGTTGTCCAGTTCATGACTGGAATCGGCTAACTGCGGTCAACTGGGCTCCGAGTCCACAGGGGGCTTCTTGGGCTGGTTCACTGAGCCACTGGGGAATGGCCTGCTCCAGAGACCTAGATGATCAATAGATCTTTAACTGGTTAGCATGATAGATTATCTCCTCTACCTTTATTCCCATTTCTGATTTTGTATACTACTGCACTGAGGTTGCCAATGATTCAGAAAGGTCCGATCCACTGATTACATGACTCATGTTCTGGGGCATTATAAGACAGTAGCATCACCAGATCGCCAGCTTCTCAAGTATTCTCTCTCTGGTTCTTATCAAAGTAGGCCTTGGCCTTGTGCCTGGATTTTCCCAATTTGACAGCAACCTGCAAATCGACCTGATTTAAATGTTCTCGCAGATTTGTATCCATTTTGATTCCCTCCAGTTTGCCATTGGTGTGCCAAATCAGATGTTCAGGTAGCCTCATGCTCCACTCTGTCATCACCTCAAAGGATGTCTTGTCAGGAGATGCAGCGAGGGTTCCTTTGAGTATCATGAGGATCATGGGCATCAGGGAATCCCAATGCACCCATTGCAGCCAGTTTCCTCAACATTGTTTTTATGGTAGGATTTGTTTATTCTATCATCCCAGGTGACTGTGGTCAGTATGGGATATGTAGTCTCTGCGGGACCCCCATCAGTTTAAGACCGTCCATGGACCCTCATACATTTGAGATTATAATGGTTCATTCCATTTGGATGGATTAGGGTTAACCTGAGCACAAATTAAACAATTGTCACATGCTGCATGTCTAATCCCAGAAGTGTCCGCCAACCCACACTTTGAAGGTGTCGTATGGTTTTCTCTATCCCCACTGTCCTCCCTCGGGGTATCATGGACCATATAGATAATCTTCCTTCTCAAAGGAGCAGGGACCACCCATACAAGGAAAGGACCTCCTTATTCAAGAGGACGTTGTCCACTACCTGTAAATGCTGTCTCTATCTCTCGTATAGAGGGTTCAATTTGGGTGGCCACTCTCTATCTGCCTTGGAAAGGTATTAAATTATCACCACTATTTCATTATTGTGGCACATCAATCTTGAGAGCTGCAACAGGACATTTGGGACCAAGAGTAACAATGAGACCTTCTAAGGCTTTCTCTTTTCAGAGCTCTCCTGAACGGGCCCCTTCAAGAGCTAACCTATTGATTGGCTTTCCCATTTTCGAGGGCATATGGCTTGTATTGGGAATGAGCTTTGACCTGTTTAACTAAAATTAAGCATCCTGAGTGCACAAGTTTATGGGCCAGGTCATGAATGTACTTTAACAATGAAGCACATTGTACCAATAAGACCTAATTGTCTTAGTTATGTTTGGCACAGCTTGATCTGGATAAGGGAACTGCTCTAGCACCATCCACTACAATGTTAACATTCATATGCCCATATTCATGTTTGTGCTTAGAAAAGACATTGGCATGTTTACAGAGAATGACTTGTAGACTTGGGTGGCATTGGTGTTTTGCTAACAGGATGTCTAGATTATATTCATCCTGTTTTGGCCCTTTCTCTGTGGGCAGGTTGTCCCAATGAGGTACATGAATAGGATTCCCGTTTTGGCCCCTCCTCCAGGGTAATCCTACAACACTCTGGCCTGTCCGTTGACCAGTAACCTTTTTCCTGTTCTAAAATGAGATGAATTTCTCCGTTATTCAGATCAAGAATACATTCCTGTCTACACAGAAAATCTGAATCCAACAGATTACCCTTTGGGTCTGCCATTGTGAGCAATGCAAAGCCATGGATTTTCCATAAACTCCCAATCTGTACCACAACAGGTTTACACATCATGACTGTGACTTGGTGATTCCCTACTGATTCCCTCCACAAGTGGGATGAGGATCTTGGTGAAAGGTGAAGTATGATAATAGCAGAGGACACTTAGAAAGAATGAGTAAAGATAAAGGGTTTGAGGTACACAAGCCTAAAACAGAAAAGTCCTTAGCAAGAAAGTAAAATCCAAGTAAGAGAATTCCTATCTCACAACTACTACAATAGTTTTATAATTCCCTTTGCATCACTCTGTGCCAACTCCTTAAGGCCATAACAGGTTTCTACATCCTGAGATTTTTGTGGGTACACATAATTTGATTGGATGGCTAAATTGGGGCATCCTTTTGAACATGAATGAAAAAAATCACCTGATCTCAAACATACCCTGAATTGGCAGAAATGGGAACTTGCGGTCAAGTACCAATGCCTTCTGTTTCCTTGATCAGGATGTCAGTTTGGCTGGGTCATTATATTTTGGACCCTTTTAGATCTCATAAGACACTGACTCACATATTACCATCCTGTCTGGCCATTAGGTGTGTTCTGACCCAACGGAAGATTTCACCACAAACCCTTTCACAACTTCTAAAATCTCTAAATAGGTAACAATACTGCTAAAGCTAACTTCTTACAGGGTAAAATCCCTGCAAGCCCTTGCATTACTGCTAAAATATAGTGAAAAGGTAAAGTGTACATAGAAGTGTTTTATATTGGTTTACAGATTCACAGGCTACAAGGCTAAGGGGCTTATAATAGAGAAGGGGGCTGTAGCTTGATGTAGGAGATTGGGGTGCAGGAATGGGTGAGGTTTTTGTTGTGGGCCAGGGAATGGGGGGTTTAAGATGTAAGAAGGTGCTCAAGATTTGACAGCAGCTCTGGGCAGAGGGGTGGGGTGCAGATTCTGATCCAGGAGTGTGGGCAATTAGTGGGTTTGGGAAAGAGGCCCTTGAAGAATTCCACTGAGATATCAACAATTTCCATACCACCAGTCCACATAAGAGATCTATTTTTTGAACATGGCAGTTCAAATAAGTGATGGTCACATAAACATGACCCTATCTCAGAAACCTATGGTCTGCTATGCTTACCTATATGCCTACAGCTTTCATCTAGAACGTGTCACACAAGTCATTGTCTATAGTTAAGCCCTAAGATACAGCCACATTGCTCCAACCCTCAGACAGCGACAAACACTCACCAAAGATTCTTAAAATACCTACCTGGGGAAGTGAAAAAACAGATTAAAAAGCCAACTGGTACCCAAAAGTCACCTATTAAGGAACAGACCTAACAAAGAAAGGAACAGAATGGCACAGGCCACAGCTAAAACCTCTCCAACACCTCATCAAGGATCTGTAGTCTATCCTGGATAACAATCCTTTACTCTCACAAACCTTGGGAGGCAGGCCAGTCCTCGCTTACAGACAACCCCGCATCCCCAACCTGAAACATATACTCACCAACCACACATCCCACCAGTGGGGACCAGTGATGGGAAGCAGAGTGGCACCAGCTATGTGCCTCCCTGGCCCAGGGAAAGGCAGGGCAACTCCCTTTTGACTCAGGCCATGCCTCTCTGTGCCCTGCTTTGTCCCACTGATCTACCCCATGCCACCCTGACTCTATCCTGGGGAAATGGTGAGGACTATGCTGCACCTCCTTCCCACACCCGTCAGTGGCGGGTTTGATCTTTCACACGAATATTTTTTACCAGAAAGTTTCTGGAACTATTTAGAGCAGATTGGTATTCAGGTTTTTAAGCATAAATTGCCATTTTCAGAAGGGGGAATGCTATTTAGCAAATCTCACTCTTCCCCTCATACACTGAGTGCACAGAAACAGTTGTTTCTAGTTTTACAAGTTTAGTGTGCCAACTGTAACTCCACTCCTCCTTTTTTCCTCACCATGCTCCATCTCCCCACTCACAGCCTACGTGTGTCCTATCATTCACAAGGCTTCTTTCACACCTACTCGCTCTTGACTCTGCTATTTTATTTGTGCCGCACTTCACTATCTTCTCTACCCTCCCTATAGTATGTTAGGGGTAGATTAGGAACTAATTGGTTGCAGCTGGCAATAGTTTTCTTGATCCTATCACATCTGTCTGTATCAATAGATGCATGTTTCACCGCTTGCTGTTGAGAGAAGGATCTTCTCAATGCTCTCTAAAGGCCAACGTGCATGAAGAGGGGCTTCACCTCTCACATACACTATGGATATGTGGAGCAGGAACTTTAGCATTTCAGTCTTCTGAATTCACAAACTGTATTGATTAGAGAATATTTAGATGAAGTCACAAAAAATACCTGTCCTATCACTGACCTTCTTTTCACTTATAATGCAGACTATGCTACCTAAAGCTTAGCCATGCAACATTCAGTTTGAAATTTCAAATGCTGATTGTCAGTGACAGCATGTTGTTTGTAAATTGTCCAATGAATTATACCACACACAGTTAGCTGTAAACAGCCCACTCTTCTTTTGGCATGTTGCCCTTAAATCTAGGGAGCTATTGTTACTTGTTCATCTTCTGTGGAGACCAGCTCTGAATGAGTCATAGCTTTGCACTCCTCCTTTATGAACTACACTGTCTCAATGCAGTTTGCAGCATTAACTACACTTTTGAGACCAAATCATTAAATAATTTGGAAAATCCATGATCATGGACATTCACCCTCATTCCTTAAGAAACAAATGCTTAAAATATGGCTTGAGATGTGAGCAGTGTTTTACCTTTTGAGCAGTTTCCTAGATGGAAAACCAAAATGGGTAATAGTTAGATCTTTCAAAGATCTATATACATTTGGAACAGGCCTAGTGACTCTGGAGATACAGGCAGGCTGACATTCCGCACAAAAAAATAGCTTGTACACAATCAAATAATTTATCTTACAACAGAATATGAAGAGTAGAAAATAAATCAATTTACCTTAGTAGGCAGAATCTTTGAATGATTGATTTAATGAGTACTAAACAGGTGGAATTAAACTTGAGTACAGCTGACATAACAGTAACTCAAATATCAGTTTCCCCCCGTTTTTGGAAAGTCATATACTGTTTTGCTTGTATGTTCAAAACAGTGATCTTAAGTGCATGTAATAGACATTTTTCTAAAAGATTTTTAGAAGCCTCCATTTAATACTGCCTTTGAGAAACGAGGTTTGCTTTTTTTAAGTACTCTCCAGAAAACTCTTGGCAACACACACATCATTTCCATCATATCATGACAAGTCACCCTGAGCTGTCAATAGCATCTGCCATATAAAAAATGGCATCACATCTGAGACACATTTCACGTTTCACTTTTTAAAAGAATGTAATGTTCATTATCTCCCTCCCCTTGTTTGTTCTTGTTTTATTTTTAAAAAGTCTTGATAAAAGAACACTGTACACCTCAGGGTTCTTTTTTATGGTAACCAAAAGTAAGACTTGGATGTATTTTAAATATTGAGGATAGTATTGCTTCCATCAGTTTAACAGCTTATAACCCCTCTGACTTTATCATAGCCTGTTACTTTTACTGTTCATATATATCTGGACACAGTGGATGAATAATGGTTATTAGTCTTGTATATTCCAGGAGCACATTACAAAAATAATTAAAAAGAGAACAATGGATCATGCGTAGAATTGTGGAGAAGCTCACCGGGTGCCCAATATGTCCAGTGTTAGTGTTGTTCGTACCTCATTCTGATGATGGCAAGATTTTCTCCTAGCACAAAAGACTGCTGTTCTATTTGAAGTCAGTCTAAATTGATGCAATTTTAGTATCAAAGAATTTGGCCTTCTGTTCTCAAGGAAAGTCTAAAAGGAGGAAAGAAAATAATTTGGCAATAAAGCCCATGATAATATATTTAATTATTAAATGGCACTTTCATTTTATAAAATGTGATATTGAAAGAACCATTGTGTCCTGCTGACAGAACTTTAAATAAAGGAGATAATAAATACCAAGCCTTGGATCCTCAAATGTATTTAGAGGCCTAATTCCCAATAATTAAAATGGGAGTAAGATGCCTACACATCTTGGTTCTGGACCAAGTCATTAAGACTCCACAAAAAAAGAAGATACAAAAAATTTCATTTTTATAGCAAATTCATTTTGTCTTTGAATTTTTCTGTGGATTTAAAACACATGGGAGAGAAATCAGGGACAGAGATATAGGAGGAAAACATTGGATAAAAGTATGAATGTGTGCAATAGAAGATGGAGGGAGAGAACACACAAGCTATGAAAAGGCTACCCTGTCAAATTTACATATGTTATGACTCTAATCTAGTTGTAAACTATATGGCCCTGCCAAACATTATACAGGTGATCTCTTTAGCCTTTAATCCTGCCATTTGCACATTTTCTTTATAAGCATGCTTATACTGAAAATAGCATAATGGGTATGTCTACACTACAGCACTAATTCAAACTAACTTAATTGGAATTCATTAATTCGAAATAAGCTAATTTGAATTAGTGCATCTAGACCTAAAAACTAATTCAAATTAGTGTTTTGCTAATTCAAAATAGCATGTCCACATTGAGTGGACCCTGAACCGAAGTTAAGGCTGGCCGGAACCAGTGCTGGCAGAGCATCAGGTTAGGACTTAGAGTGTGGAGCTGCTGCCTCAGGGTAGCTGAGGGCTGTGCTTAAAGGGACCCAACCCCCACCCCGGACAGACAGTTCTCAGGGTTCCCCGCTTGCTTGTCTACCTCGATGAGGGACAGCAAAGCAGTCCTGCCTTGGAGTGCCCTGAGTGCCCACATTCAACACATCACATCACTCAGCCATTAGTCCAGCTGCACTTGCCACAGGCTGCCATCCGGGGGGGTCAATTGGGAGGCTGTCAGGATCCAGGAGGCCCTGCAGGAGAGCTTCCACCCCGAGGAGCCGGCAGAGCCACCCCAGTCCTCCCCATCGGGGGCTCGTACCCCATTCCTCCCTCACCCCCTTCCACTTACCCCTCCCTAGTCCCCCTTCCTGATGTAAAAAATAAAGGACACGTGTGTTCAAAAATAGAAACTCTCATTATTTAACAAAACTGGGGGGGGGGGGGGGATTAACCTCTGGGGAGACTGGAAAAAGGAGGTGGGAGAGGGGAAGAGAGAGAGTGGGAGAGGGGAGGGGGAAACCTGGGAGGAGGGAGCTGGAAGGGGGAAGCCAGAGGAAGAAGGAGGAGGGGAAGTATAAAACTATGGTATGGCATATCTTCAGTACTGTGTACAGATGTGGTCTCCTCACCTCAAAAAAAAGATATTTTGGCCTTGGAAAGAGTTCAGAAAAGGGCAACAACAATGATTAGGGGTTTGGAACAGGTCCCATATGAAGAGAGGCTAAAGAGACTGGGACTTTTCAGCTTAGAAAAGAGGAGACTGAGGGGGGATATGATAGAGGTATATAAAATCATGAGTGGTGTGGAGAGGGTGAATAAAGAAAAGTTCGTCATTGGTTCCCATAATATAAGGACTAGAGGACACCAAATGAAATTAATGGGCAGCAGATTTAAAACTAATAAGCAGAAGTTCTTCTTCACACAGCACATGGTAAACCTGTGGAACTCCTTGCCACATGAGGCTGTGAAGGCTAGAACTATAACAGAGTTTAAAGAGAAGTTAGATAAAGTCATGGAGGTTGGGTCCATGGAGAGCTATTAGCCAGGGGTATGAATGGTGCCCCTGGCTTCTGTTTGTGGAAGTCTGGAGATGGATAGCATGAGACAAATCACTAGGTCATTGTCTTCGGTCCATCCTCTCTGGGGTACCTGGTGCTGGCCACTGTCGGCAGACAGGCTACTGAGCTAGATGGAACTTTGGTCTGACCCAGTACGGCCATTCTTATGTTTTTATGTTCTAAGCTCAGGGTCGGGGGTCTCGCTGAAACAACTTGATTTTCATGCAGACCTGCTCCTGGGTTTGCATGTGGCCTTTGGTGGACATTGGAGGCCTCCTCCCAAACCTCGATGAGGTCCACGATCTCCGCACTAGACCAGGTGGGCGCCCGCCCCTTTTGGCCCCGGGCAGGCTACTGTGAGCCGCCAGCCTGGTCCTGGGAAGAGGCTGAGGGCTGGGTGGCAAGGGGTGGCTGGCTCATGCTGTGCCTGGTTCAGGGTCTGCTGGCTGGGTGCTGGGAGGCATGCAACTGGCATGAGCCAGACCATGCCCCTTTAAGGGCTCTGGGGCCGGGAGGGGTGCAGAAGAGTTTCCCTGGTTTGGCCCAGAGTGGCCACCAGGGCATCCTGGGAAGGTCTAGCCTCTAACTAGTTCGAATTAAGTGGCTACAAAGCCCTTAATTCGAACTACTTAATTTGAACTAGGCGTTACTCCTCGTAGAATGAGGTTTACCTAGTTCGAATTAAGCACTCCTCTAGTTCGATTTAAATTCGAACTAGCGGTTTGTATGTGTAGCCCCTCTGAAAGTTAATTCAAACTAACAGCTGTAGTTTGAATTAACTTTGTAGTGTAGACATACCCATATTTAGGTAATTGTCAAACCATCCAAATGTCTTCAGAAAAATGGATCGCCGTACTGAGTAGACAATCTTTATAAGGTAGAGATTTTAAATACTACTAACCATTGCTCTAGTACTATCCAATAAGTATAGTTGTAGGCATTTTCCCCTTATTAGAGCTATGGATATAAATATTCAGGACTTCCTAAATGATTGATTATTAACCATGTATTTATTGTATGGTTTAATTTTAAAGATTACACTTGGCACCTCAACTGACAGTTTCTAAGAATCTTTTCCATATTGAAGTGAGAACCTTCAAAAATGAATAGAGTGGGAAGAAGAAAGGTGGGGGAGAAGAAATGTAACATGTCACAATTCTGTGCTGTAAAAGTGAACTACAGTACTGCATATACAAAGTATTTTTTTTCAATGTAATGGAACTGATATTTCCAAGTGCTGAGTTCCTTCAACACTTCACAACATCAAGCCCAATATGAATATCCATTAGCGTAACGGCTTCACTGTACAGAAAAATGTGATCCATTAAAGTGTCATATCAAGGATGCTTTGAGTGTAGTATACTATGAAAAATGACTGTTAAAATAGCAACTTCTTGCTTAGCAGATCAGCTCCAATTGTATATTTGGAGTGGTAGTTGTTGACTTTAATGACAAATAAGTTTTTATTAAAGACTTTCACTCCAGTTATGGTTGTTCATAAAAGTTTTACTCAGTAATGCTGTGTAACTGCACTGAAGAAAATAAGGTTCCACAAATGTGACTGGTGATCTGATTTACTTTGGTGATGGTCTCTGAAGCCTGACTGTCAAAGGTCAGTGTTTCCAGAGATAAATGCCAGGGGGGGGGGAACTCTTAATTTTTAAAGTGAGCACTTTGGATACAGAAATTTGAGACACAACAAAACCCTCTGATACCATTTTTACAGTCACTTTTCACAGAGCTTTGAGTCACTGTTTGTCTACAGTATGGCTCTTCAGTGTAAAAGCTATGTATGCCAACAGGAGGGGTTCTCCCATCTCCATGTGAATCTTATCTCTTCCTGGAGAGGTGGTTCCTCAGGTCAATGGAAAATACACCAAGAAAATACAATGGATGGGGGTTAAAGGACAAAGGGAGTGAAGATGTTCATATCTCTTTCAGAATTTCTGATGTCTAGCCCTGTTAGCTAATGGTTTAATTCTACTATCCCCTTAACCTTCTGATATGTAAGATTTTAAGAGAACATCAGAACAGCAGACACACATTTAGAAGTTTAAAAAAGAATTTAGGTTATACAAATCTGCTGATTGAATGAGGAGGAAGGCTATTATAGCTGTGATTTTATTTGCTGGTACAATAGGCTGGCGAAAGCCAGGAATATTTTTCTTGTTGTTAAAATGTATGTTACCCTGTTCCTGTTAACTAAAAAAGCATGTGTGTATCCAGACATATAACTTGATTACATCAGGATGTCACCTGCAGTTCAACTTCATATAATAAGGTTGGTTGATCAAAACCCAAACTAAACACTCCCACAATTACTGATTGTGATTGGACCACAAATAGTTATAATATAGTGTCTTGGCAAGTAGAGAGGAAATTAAAAATCATATGAAGAAGAGTATTATGGGAAGAAAAATCTCTTAATTTTAATGGGGATTTGTTTGTCCAACTCCTAGATCATCTTCCTAACCAGCCAAAATAAAAGATGCAGGTTGTTGATGCAAGTATGGAGAGAAGTAAATATTGGTGTTCCCTCAGGGATTTGTAGTGGGCTCAATGCTGTTAAACATATTCATACATGATTTGGAAAAAAGGTAAAGTGAGGTGGCAAAATTTGCAGGTGATGCAAAATTATTCAAGATAGTTGTCGAAAGCAGACTACAAAGAGTTACAAAGGGTATGTCTACACTACAAAGTTAATTCAAACTAACGGATGTTAGTTCAAATGAACTTTGATAGATGCTACACTAGCGCTCCGCTAGTTCGAACTTAATTTGAACTAGGTAAACCTCATTCCACGAGGACTAAGCCTAGTTCGAACTTACTAGTTCGAATTAAGGGCTGTGTAGCCACTTAATTCGAACTAGTGGGAGGCTAGCCCTCCCCAGCTTTCCCTGGTGGCCACTCTGGCCAACACCAGGGAAACTCTACTGCCCCTCTCCCGGCCCCAGATCCCTTAAAGGGGCATGGGCTGGCTACGGTGCCTGTGCCAGGTGCAAGCCTGCCAGCACCCAGCCAGCAGACCCTGCACCTGGCACGGCTCGAGCCAGCCACCCGATGCCTCCCAGCCCTCCCCCTCTTCCCGGGACCAGGCTGGCGGCTCTCGGGAGCTTGCCCAGGACCACAAGAGGCTGGCACCTGCCTGGTCCAGTGCAGACATCGTGGACCTCGTCCATGACCTCCGCACTAGGCACAGGAAAGTGGCCGTCTAGGGCAGAGTAACTGCCAGCCTGGCCACCCAGGAGCAGGTCTGCGTGAAAATCAAGGTGGTCCACTGAGACCCCCGACCTTGAGCCCTGAGCTTAGAATGGCCGTACTGAGTCAGACCAAAGGTCCATCTAGCCCAGTAGCCTGTCTGCTGACAGTGGCCAATCCTAGGGACCCTGGAGGGGATGGACCAAAGACAGTGACCAAGCCATTTCTCTCATGCCATCCCTCCCAAGCCTTCCACAAACCTCGGGCAGAGACACCACTCCTACCCCCTGGCTAATACCACTCCATGGACCCAACCTCCATGAATTGATCTCACTTCTCTTTAAACTCTGTTCTAGTTCTAGCCTTCACAGCCTCCTGCAGCAAGGAGTTCCACAGGTTGACTATTTGCTTTGTGAAGAACAACTTTCTGTTACTAGTTTGAAGCCTGCTACCCATTCCTTTCCTTTGGTGTCCTCTAGTCCTTCTATTATGGGAACTAATGAAGAACTTTTCTGTATGCACCCTCTCCACCCCACTCATGCTTTTATGGACCTCTATCATATCCCCCCACTGTCTCCTCTTTTCTAAGCTGAAAAGTCCCAGTCTCTTTAGCCTCTCTTCATATGGGACCTGTTCCAAGCCCCTCATCATTGTAGTTGCCCTCCCCTCTCCCAGCCTCTCTCTTCCCCTCTCCCACCTCCTTTTCCCAGTCTCCCCCAGTTTTGTTCAATAGAGATTCTATTTTTGAACACAATTGTCCTTTATTTTGTACATCAGGAAGGGGGGCTAGGGAGGGGTAAGTGGAAGGAGGTGACGGAGGAATGGGGTACGAGCCCCCGATGGGGAGGACTGGGCTGGCTCTGTGGGCTTCTGGGGGTGGAAGCTCTCCTGCAGCCCCCCCAATTGCCCCCTCTCCCCAGATGGCAGCCTGCGGCAAGTGTAGCCGGTCTGATAGCCGAGTGCTGTGATGTGCCCAGTGTGGGTACTCCGGGCAATCCAAGCCAGGACTGCTTTGCAAGCAGGGCACCCCTGAGAACTGTCTGTCTGGGGTGGGGGTCGGGTCCCTGTAAGCACAGCCCTCGGCTAGCCTGAGACAGCAGCTCCACACTCTAAGTCCTCCTCTGATGCCCTGCCGGCACTGCTTCCGGCCATCCTTAACCCCGGTTCAGGGTCCACTCTGTGTGGACATGCTAGTTCAAATGAGCAAAATGCTAATTCGAACTAGTTTTTTAGTCTGGATGCGTTAGTTCTAATTAGCTTAGTTCGAATTAGCGCTGTAGTGTAGACATACCCAAAGGGACCTCTAATAAAATGGTGGCTGAAATCCAAAGTTTATAAATGTGATATAATGCACATTGGAAAATATAATCCCAAACATATTCACAAAATGATGAAATCTAAATTAGTTGCTACCACTCACAAAAAGACATCTTGAAGTCTTGGATAGTTCTCTGAAAACCACAATTTATTCTGCAGCAGCAATCAAAAAAATAAGACAATGTTAGGACCTTTTTGAAAGGGATAGAGAATAAATCAGAAAATATTATAATGCCACCACATAAATCCTTGGCACTCCCACACTTTGAACACTGCATGCATTTCTGGTCACTGCATCTCAAAAAGAGAGGGAGAGATGTATTTGAAGTGGAAAAAGTACAGAGAAGGACAATAAAAATGTTTAAGTGTATGGAACAGCTTCTGTATAATGAGAGATGAAATAGACAGGTACTTTTCAGCTTGGAGAAGAGATGGCTAAAGGGGAATATGATAGTCTATAAAATAATGAGTGGTATGGAAAAGTGGAAAAAAAGAGCAATTATTTACTCTTTAATACAACTCTTGGGTCAACTGTCACTCAAATTAAGCAAAAACAGGTTTAAACAAGTATAAGGACATACTATTTCATTGAATGTATTGCTGGGGAAAGTTGTGAAGGCCAAAATTATAATGGGCTTCTAAAAAGAACTGGTAGTTTTATGGAGGATAGGTTAATCAATGACTATGAGCTAGGTTGGGGCAGGGCTACAAAACAATGTTGTGAGTGTCCCTAGTCTCTGATTTTCAAAAACTGAAATGGATCACTCAATGATTGCCTTTTCTGTTCATTGCCTCTGAAGCATCTGGCATTGGCCAATGTATGAATACAGGATACTGGGCTAGATGGACCACTGGTGTGACTCAGTATGTCTGTTCTTATCATCTGATGAAGCGATGCAATAAAAGCAGAGATGGATTAACAAATAGGCACTATATACCAGTGCATAGGTCTTCTGCAGTCACACAATGAGCAAAGATTCGCCTCTTTCATTTAAGAACAGAAGTGAGTTTCTAGCCTTCACTATTCTGTAGACAAAATTGATAGTGTGACTCAGTGGTAACTCATTCAGAGATGTCTGAGTCTGAAGACAGCTTGAAGCAATAGGTATGAAAGGGATAAACTGTATTATGAATCTTATTGTGGTGATAAATTCCAGGCTCACCTGCTGGGGCACTCTCACCAGCACTTCTTCAGCAGAGATATGTGTGATGCAGGAGAATAATACAGTAGAATCAGAGGACTGGAAGGAATCTCAAGAGGTCATCATGTCCACACACACACTCCTGCACTCATGGCACGACCAAGCACCAGCTAGACCATCCCTGAAAAAAGTTTGTCTAACCTATTTTTATATATCTCCAGTGATGAAGATACCACAGCCTCTCTATGCAATTTATTCCAGTGTTTAACCACCCTGACTGAGGTTTTTTTTTTCTTATGTCCAATCTAAACTTCTCTTGCTGCAATTTAAGCCCAGTGCTTCTTGTCCCATCATAAGAGGTTAAGGAAAATATTTTTTCTCCCTTCTGCTTGTAACAACCTTTTAGGCACTAGTAAGCTGTTATGTCCCCTTTGTTGTCTTTTCTAAACTTAACAGCCCCCATTGTTTCAGTCTTCCTTCATGGATATGGTCTACTCACCATCGCTGGTAGACACACACTGGCTGCTGAGGTCCTCAGGGAACTTTCCCGGATACTACTCCTGCCTTTTCAGGGGAGAGAGAGAAACCTCTGCAGGGACTAGGGGACTTCATGGTACTTCCCCTACAGAAAAACAAATGGATCTCTTCAGCAAATCCATGGTGGGAATGAGGCCCACACATAAAGAAGATTGTGTTGAGGGAGATACAGGAGAGCCCAAGTTGTAGTGTGCCTACAGACTGATCTGCCTGAATGTGGCCCTCAGCAGAGACAGAGATACATGGTTGCCATATGTACATTTGCTTTTGTTTTTTCAAGGAAGCTAGTAGGAACCCCAGTAGTTGTTGCTGGTTTAGTTTTCTGGGCTGAGGCAGGGGTTTATTGTGTATAAGGTTTATTAGCCCAGATTTGTTGCTGTATTCTCTTTCATTCCATCTGCCCTTACAATCAGCATTTCTTTTTCTTCCTTTCTCCAGAATGTCATTCTCTTATCTTTTGCTGCTGAATGCATGTGAAGAGAGGGTTTTCTTTTTAAACCTAGAATAAAGCAAAAAGGCCAGGATCCATAACACATTGCATTTAGTTATGACAGTATATAAGCTCTCTTGATTATATAGTAATCTTTTAAGTTTTAGTGTTACAGAAAACAAGGTATATTCTTTCTTGATAAAAGCCATCACAGCTTTTCTTAGGTTGGTCTCCAACAATGAAAACTTTTGAAGGTGTAGAAGAGCATTTAGAAACATCAATTTTAGGAATTTTCTAAAGAGCCCATCTCTGTAGTATGGGTTTTCTTTATGTAAGTACAAGGCAGTGTGGATTGAGCATACAGTCTATTGAGACAGGATAAGATCGTTGACTTTCCGAATGGTGAAACACCAATCATTTCAGATGTCTCTGCTTTATCAGGAATGGAATGGGAATGGTTGATAGGGGATGGATCACTTAACAATTACCTGTTCTGTTTATTCCATTGGCCACAGTTGGAATACAGGACTCTGGACTAGAGAGACTTTTGGCATGACACAATATAGCTGTTCTTATATCTTAAAATGGAGACAGTCTGTCTTATCTGCCTCCGTCCCTTGAAAAGATGATGAGGTAGATAAACTAAGTGCTGTGTGGTTCCCAAGTAGTATTGGTATAATTATGAGAGTTTCGCTTTTCTTCCCCTTTTATCAAATTCTGTTGTGAAGGCACTGCGCTGAGTTTCAGGAAACCTAAGTCACTTTTTGAATGGCATTTTGGGAAGGACATTTTAGCTCCCTCTGCCTTAGTTTTCCATCTGAAAAATATATAGAAACTCCCTAACTCAGTAATATACAATTATTTGTATAATAAAAAAGAAAGATACGGGACCTAATAAGTCTTCAGATATGTTAAGGCTGTTGTGATGAAGAGATCTGTGATGGATGTCCCTTGAAGGCAAGGCCATAAGTAATGGGCTTAATCTGCAGCAAGGGATATTGAGGCTAGATGTTAAGAAAATAGTTGTGACTATAAATGGTAGCTAGGATCTGCAGTAGGCTCCTGAGGGAGGTTGTGGAATCCTAGTCATGGGTGGTGGTTGTTTGTTTAAAAAAAAAAAGTTAGACAAATGCTTACAAGGGATGGTATTGATCAGTGTTTCTCAAAGTGGTCCACAGACCCACTCTGAGAGAGCTGCTACCGAGCGACTCCGTTTTGTTTACTTACTGGCTCCATGGCCACAGAGCCTCGCGGCTCCCATTGGTTCTCCGTTTGTAGCCAAGGGGAACAGTGGGAAGCAGTGGCCTGGGTCACACTGATTTCTGCAGTTCCCCATGCCTGGAAATGGTGAACCAAGCCATTGGGAACTGCAAGGCTCCGTGGCTGCAAAGCCGGTAAGTAAACAAACTGGAGTGGCTCGGGAGCAGTTTTCTCAGAGCGGGTGCGTGGACCGCTTTGAGAAACAGCGGTCTATATTTGGCCTTCCCTCAGTGCAGCGGTCTATATTTGGCCTTCCTTCTGACCTTACATGTCTATGATTCTGCGTCATACATTGCTGTGTGAAGAAAGGCTGGACTATAGTGTTTTATCTTTAAGTTGTTAATTTGTAAAAATGGTTGTTTTTAAAAATTTGATTCTTTCTTTTAAGGGCATATTTACTTACGAACATTGTTTCCTGTCTGATTGATAAACATGTTGGCTATTGACTAAAATGGCAGTTGTGTGTTTTCAGATGCAAGGAAATTGCTGCATGTGCACACTCAAATATCCAATTCCCATGCTGAATGCATAGTAATGTTATAGTCCTAGATCTGTAATCTAATTCCTTAAGCAAATAGAATGCATAATAAACAAACACTGGAATCTGAAATACTGTGCATGAACTAATTCCTCCCCATCTGTTTTGAAATAGTCATTAGTTTTATACCAGAGGTAAGGGAAGAGTAAGAGAATATTTTCCCAGATCAGGAGTACCCAATAAACAAATGCTAGTCATTTTCAGGGCAAGACAATAAACCACTGAAGAGTAATTCAGAGAGAGTAATATATGGAAAAGCTTACTGAGGCAAAAAGAAGTAACTACTAAATATAATAAATCTGAGAATCTTAATAGAGCTTAGGGCAACAAATCCTAGATCAGGTTAAGTACTGTCAGATAAAAAAGTACTACAGCTGTCACCAGGGAATGCCATCAGAATTTTGAACAAGTACAAAGGACAAAACCTGAAGAACTAGAAAAATCTAGGTCCCTAACAGTTTCAAGAAGCAATGTCTGAACAGACCTTTTGGCAAAACACTAGAGGGTCCAGTCTCCTGTCAGAACCCTCATGTAACTCTGCTTAGTTACTATGGGACATGTGTTTGCATAATGAGAGATTGAGTAGAATCTTTTTCAAACATATAAAAGTAATCTGTAAATTATATAGTGATAAATCCAGATCCTGAAAATACACATATGCTGAACACTTCTATTGTGAGTAGGCTCAGTGAAGACAGTAAAATTACTCCTGCAAGTTATGTCCACCATGTATGTAAAGTGATGGTAGAATTGAAATAACTGTGCTATAATTATATAGTTTTACACTACATGCTATAGAATTGTAAAACAAATCAAGCTTTAAAGACCTTAAGGCAATATCCCAAGGAAGTTAATTATCATCAGACAAGATCATGCTTGGAGGATAATGATGTGCTTAGAATCCCAGAATGAAATTTGGGAAGCAGCACCTGGGACTGTTTTTAATGACAGCTATTGATGGGAGATTGAAACATTTTCCAGATTTATTAGTGAATCCTTAATTAAATAAATGAAGAGTACTTTCTTGTTTCTTCAAATTAGGATTGTTCTCAGAGATGTGAACATCTGAGTTTTTCTGTGTAATGTCAGTTTAGATCAAAGTTCAATCTATGGCATATTTTTTTGAGCTTGCAAATTATCAACTGTTGCCATAAAACAGTTTGAGCCTTAATGTGATACTACACATTTATGGCATTTTATAGAGTCACTAGTAGTTACCAAACATTTTCAGTCAGAAAAAATCACTTTACTGAGCAGATCAACTGCTTTGAAAAATAAGATGATGGCAACCCTGTTTTTTTGATTGGCTACAACACTCTACTTTTAGCATAATTCCACACACGATGTTATTTACAGTACATTACTAAACTATATGCGGGAGCTAAAACATGTTTTTTTCAAACAATGCTTTTTCTGCCCAGATGGATAAGTGGCCATCAATGATGACCATTACTTTGCACAGCATCACAAAGTAACACTTCATCAGCTTCAAAGGACACTTGAGAATGCTGACATACTCCTCCTACTTCCATGTAAACGTAAAAATAAGTTTATTGGGTCACTTGGACATTAATTACTTAGTGAATTAGGGTGAAATAATGCTACATTCTCCCTAATATTACACAGTGGCATATTTCTCCCACACTAATATGTGCTACTAGTTAAGGGATAGATTCTTCTACTCTTATGCTGAGTGGTACCTTGCTTTGAAAGTAGGTAGTCCCACTGATTTCAGTGAGGACAAGTCATAGAAAAAGGTACTATTCAATGTGAATTAACATGCCAGACTCTAGGTATTTATAAAAGCTTTTTATAGTAATAATGAGTAATGAATTACATCAGTGGGGCTATCTGTAGGGTGATAAAATTGGACTTAATGCTTTTGTTGTAGAAAATTGTATATAGATTATTGCAACAAATAAAGCATTGCTCACTTTTCTCACAGATCATTCTTTTGCTTCAGAATTTTATTGTGCAATATCTGAAAAATTAAATGTTTTCATGATTATTCTATTAAGCTCCAAGTGCCATATTCTGTTTCTGAGTTGGATTCAGATGTTTTTTTAAATATAAAATATCTTACCACAGCTTTGTATGTTTTTATAGTGCAATTTAAATAGCAATTTTGCAAATTGAAACTTCTCTAAGGTACTTGGAGTTAATTTAATATGGGACAGAAAGTCTCCAGGCTTACAGTCATGCATGAGATAAGGGTGATCCATCAAGACACTCTTTCACTCCCTTGGATGACCTCCTGGTCTTCCTACTGCATGTATGGGGATGACAGACAGGGCTTCTTATGCAGATTGGTTGAGAATACACATAGGGAAATCCTTGAGTTCTGTGAGTACAACCATAATAATGCCTTCATCACTACCCTGCTTGATAGCCACTGTCAGGGAGATGGCTGGGAAGCAGAGGAGAAGAGACATAGCCAGAGTGTCACTGCATCCCTTTGTCTGCGGGCAGTTGCAAACAATTAAAGCAATATTCAAGCTTCTGTGACTCCCATCAGGTAGCTAGCCTAGGGCCCAGTGGCTTCAGATCATTAAATCCCAAAAGGAGGCTAATGTGACCTTGTTGCCTCTGTGCTGAGTGCCTCTTGGCCACAGCTGAGGATTGATAGCAATATGTTGTCTTTATGGTAACATTTTTCACTTGTGTTGTTTGTGGGCTTTGTATGGTTATGTTAAGTGGATTTTAACCTCACATTGCCTTTCTCTGTGATTGTTTTCAGTCTGTGATAAATCAGCTGTTTATCAAATATCCTCTGAAGTGTAAAATGTAAAAATGGATTTCATTGGTGTATTGATGGGGAGGGGAAGGGTCATTTCTAAGAAAGTTTCTAGTATTGTTTCAAACAAAGAAATGCATACTGACTAAGTAGCGCTAAGTGGCTAAGGTAATGTTTTCTCTTTTGCGTAACTTTAAAGAAGAATTACTCTGTACATGTAAAACATACTGAATAGAATGGGCATATTTGAATGTTCAAGATGCTGCACAATATGATTTCAAAATGGTTGATCATTTTTAACAAGTATAGGGTTTAGTGAGGAAAGGAGAAAGAATTTAAAAGAATTCATGGATAGGGAGAAAAAATGCTGTTGCCGTTTGTCGACGTAGGTGTTTTTTGGAAGTGTCTTTCTAAAATTCTATTACCTTAATTAGTGAGCGCAAGAGTACCTTAGGAGTAAACAGTGTTTTGCAAAAGCTACACATTTGTGAGGGGAAAACAGAAATTGGACAATAAAGTTGATGCTGAGATTAAATAAAGAGGACAACTAGGGAACTTGCTATTCTTACCTGTAAGGCCTTGTTAAGAATTCTGTTGTTTTTTAAACCCTCTCCCCCCCAGGCTGTGTTCACTAGGAAACAAACCAGCTGTGTGGGGAGAAACGGGTGTAAGAAGTTAATCACAAGCAAATGCACAGAGCATTTATTGTGTCACTGAAAGGTATGAATTACTTGTCTTCATTCCTGTGAGCTGGTAACCTTGAAGCCTAATTAAATCCTGAAAGTAAATTTGTGACTCTGTTTTTTAAAGGAGGATTGACTAGAGGTTCTAAAATATGATCTGAGCATAGAACTCAGCCATCGGGGTTTAATTTGGAAGACTAATATGTTTTATCTTCTTTTTAAACAGAAAAGTTCATAAAAACATGCACAATTCACTACTGAACCATTTATAACAATCATTTTAATTGTAGTTTAAGCCACTATATATTCAGTTGGAGTATCCCTGTGATGGGCTCCCAGGGGCACATGACAGTTGAATTCAAGAGAATTTGTACATTTTAAGAAATATTTTTCACTAGGGAAGGTTGGCATATCAAAATTATGTATGAACAAAAATTGTAATTTATGAATAAAGCTAATGCTTCCTTTCTTAGTGTGTGGTTACACATTTTTATATACACGAATAACATTTTTCAGTGCTCATTTTTTAACAAGGGTGAATTTGGAAGAAGCTCTTTAAATGAAAGCTATACCTTTTTATCAGCTGATCCTGTACAAAATATGATTGGTTGATATGTGCGAAGTTTGCCTTTAAATAATACTAGAAAGTTAAATATATTCAGCAGTTGCAGCTCTTACAGGTCTATGTTCCACATATTATTTTGTTATATATGGAATTACCCTTCTGATTAAAGAGTGAAGTGCATTTTCTTATCTATTCTAGCCATATGTTGTCTGGGTATGCTGAAAGAAGAAGAGGATTTGTGTTTGATATGTGTTTAATCAGCCCACAACTTTATTATTAGATGTCTAGGACTATCCAGAAGATAACACATGCAAAGCTATCTGGAATATTTTCTCATATAATTAACCAGGGGGAGGGGAGTGCCTTTACTAGCTCTCTTCCTCTGTGCCACCTATGGCCTTCCAGCAGATCCCTTTCTAGGACCTTATAATCCTGGAGAGGAGAGAGGAGGGATTTCAACCAACTTCCCCTCTTCTATCCAGATCCCCCCAGCAAATTCATTGCCAAGATCTTTCCAACCACCTCTCTTCTAAGAGGGGTAAGGTGGGATATAATGATGGGGCGGTTGTCTCCATACCATATCAATCACAGAAGTCCTTAACTACTTCTAGCTTGCTCATTTATCGAGCACTTTTCCTTAAGTCTTTCCTCCAAGACATTTATCTATTACTCTATGCCACTTTTTATGGAGCACCTGTAATTAACGTCCACTGTACACTTAAGTAATGAGAGGCAACATATGGCCTAATGCTTGTCATGTTACACATGAACAGGGGCCTGCTGAACTTAATGTGAGGAAGGCAAACAAGAAAAAGAAACCAACTGCTCCTGAGCCAATATGATGGAAAGGGAAAAAATTGCTCAATGGGATGACTAGTATAATTCCCACAATAGATTCAACTAATAATATTTACCACCTGAATGGGGAAGAGAGGTTTGGTGCTGCTGATCCTGCTTCATGAATAAGAGGGAAGATCCCAGCATAGGATGACCTTTTAAAACCCCTACCACACTGGTCCCTTTTCCAGCCATTTTATATCCTCCTACCCCAGGCATGTCCAAAGTCCGGCCCGCGGGCCAATTGCGGCCCGTGTTCCGGTTTAATACGGCCCCCCAGGTAATTTGGCAATATCTATCTTTTATGGCCCCCAACGAATCCATATGTATTGAGATGAATACATTGTAAAATCTCAGTTAATGTCAGTTGGTCTAAATCAGTTATAAATATATTTGGACACAACATGTATACTTGGTGTTATGTTCCTGTTCATATTTTTTGAACTTAAAAGTTGACAGACAACCTTTATTACCAATAATATGTAATGTACTTTACAATGTTCCTGACATATATTTCAGCTTCCTGGATTTTTTTTTCATCTGGCCTTCAGATATGAAAGGCAGAGTGATTTAACACCTGTTTAGATTTGTCATCCATGTGATGAAATGAAAAGTATGCCATTTGCAATAAACTTTGCATAAAATAGTTAATTTGCATTTAATTTTAATGGTTCAAAGAATGTCAGGCAAAATGGTCGGCCCTCACGCATGTTCACTACATCAAATCTGGCCCTCTTTGAAAAAAGTTTGGACACCTCTGTCCTACCCCATTCATCCACCAAAAACCATCAAGAATCATTCTCTTCTTGTGGACTGACCAACAAACAACCCACTAGATAAAGATGCAAGGTGGTGAGTCTCCAAGCATGCTAATTGTGGTAGCATAGTTTTGTGTATTGCTACATGTCTGCAATGGGGGCAAACTAGCACCATCTTGCTTCAGCTAGGATATGGTAACTTTTTTGTTTACTAATTCTTTTGTTTTTTTATTCTGGTTTTTGTTTTTTGTTATTATCTTTCCTGAGATGTTAGAAGTATGTGCTGAGACTCATCAGAAAAACTAAATTAGATTAATAACTTGTACTCAGTTTTTTTAAGGTTGTTTTTTGATTGACAAAAAGGAGAAGATTCTAAAAGTGTAAAGGCACAGATGAATATATTTGTATCACTCTTACCTCAAATGCTGCTTTTTGTCAGGTAGGGATGGCATAGCTCAGATGTTTTGATAGAGGTACCTTTGACAGTTATCAGCTAATAAAATACCTAGTTTTTCCCCCCACAACATGTTAAAAGGGGAAGAAGGATGCAAAATAAATTGAAAACAATAAGTATCTTTTTAAGTGCCATGGACTTAGAAAAGGCTTCTCATGAGTGACATCCAAGTACCAGGATAGCACACTTAATATATTTTTGTATATGAGCAATAGTAAATGTTGGAAATGCAGTGTGGGAGATTGGCCTACCATAGACTAGAACAAATAGAGAATTTTAAGTTTTGATTGTTGAACCACATGCAATTTTATGCATTCATAATGTTCATATGAACCTTGTCGCCAAAATAGATTAGATATTACTTGGGGAGAAAGCTGATTGGCCCTCCTACACATTGAATCTGTTGCTATTTAACAGACACCACAGACTAAACTGCTCTGAGTTTTTGTCATTGTATCATCTGAAAAAAAATGAAAATCAATCATCTCTTGTACATTTTTCTATTTCCAGAAAAAACAAGCCAGAAGTCACAAGTTATATGTGAGGTGATGCTGATGGGGTGGAGAGAGTAGCTATTTCTGTGTATTAACTATAACCCATGACCCCCTTCAGGCCAAAAAACACAGTTAACTTTGCATGGTGTTACTCTTTATATAAACAGACCACCATGTATATAAAAGAATTCAAGAAATGTATGTGATGCATTTAAATGTGAATATTCACATAGAATACTAAATGGAGGACTGTATTAGTGTATCCATGGACAGTAGAGTTCAAGGGACAGTGCCAGCTTGAATTCCTAATAATCTCACTCTATATATTAAAAAGTTTTTCCTGAAGGCGACAGAATGACATCATCACACACTCTGACTGCAAAAGCGGCTGGAGAGAGGGGAGTTGGTATGTGTTCTTTTAAAAATGAGTTAAGTACAGGGTCATTTAACACAGGTCCCTACAGTCTACCTCTCGCTGTGTATGTTTACAACCACAATTAGCTATTTAAAAAAAAGCAACCCAAAACCTCTCTCATATGTAAAATGCACAAATTGGGAATTAATTAATTATATGGGATTAGCAATATATTTGATTAACTAAAACGTCAAATGGACTAAGTAAATTGAGAACAAATGAGGAAAACACTTTTAACTCAAGATCTCTATTAATCTTAGAGGATATTGCTACCCTAATGGGCAAATAATTTTTAGATGTGGGTAATATTTTAAAGATGTCTTTGATAATCTACATGTCCTGTAATTTTTGTTTTTGATAATGGTTTTGGAATTTCCAGGTATGACATCATACCCAGAAGTACAAATACAGTAAAACTCCAATTGACCGGCATCCAGTGGTCCGGCACTCCCAATAGTCCAGCATCAACTGGAACCCGGAAGTGCTCCGGCCATCTAGACAATTGGAGCTGCTGTGAGCCCCATGGGTGCTTGCAGCTGGGAAAGGGAAGGGAAGAAGTGGGGAAGGGGATTATACCCCTGTGACGGGTCTCCCAGGACCCGCACTGTGACCGGCCAGGGGGTGGGGGGTTGCCAGGGAACAGCACGGCGAGGGGCAAACCCTCCGCCATTTTGCAGGAAGGTGGGGGAAGCCCCGCGCCACCGCCGATAGTTTCCGGGAGGGGAGCAGGCTCCCCACCCCCCCAGACTTCAGTAGTTATTGCGGCAGACTTGTGGAAGCGGCGTGGAGCAGAGCAGCTGGGGTGCTGCTGGGTTGGTCCCTCAGCACCACTCCTCACCCCCTTGCTCGGTGATAACTACTGCAGTCTGGGGGGGTGGGGAGCCTGCTCCCCTCCCAGAAACTCTCAGCGGCAGCACGGGGCTTCCCTCGCCTTCCTGAAAAACGGCGGAGGGTTCGCCTCTCACAACGCCGTTCCCCACCTGCCCCCTGGATGCAGTGCAGGTCCCAGCAGACCCATCACAGCCCCCCATCAGAGTACCTCCCAATACTCTGGCATAGCCGATAATCCGGCACCACCTAGGTCCCAAAGGTGCTGGATTATCAGAAGTCTACTGTATCTATCAACTGAATTTCACAGCTGTGACATCATACATGGAGAGTTTTCTGGCAATTGGAGTGCTTTCCAAAGAGGAGTTAAGCCAGGAAAGAGGAGATATTGATGCAGCTGACACATAAATAAATAAATGAAAAGGGAGGAGATTGAGTAGATACCTACTAGAGAGAAGTGAGGGTATGTCTACACTACCCTCCTAATTCGAACTAGGAGGGTAATGTAGGCATACTGCACTTGCAAATGAAGCCCGGGATTTGAATTTCCCGGGCTTCATTTGCATAAAGCTGGTCGGCGCCATTTTTAAATGCCGGCAGTTCGAACCCCGTGCCGCGCGGCTACACGCGGCACAGAGTAGCTAGTTCGGATTAGGCTTCCTAATTCAAACTAGCTACTCCATGCTGCGTGTAGCCACGCGGCACGGGGTTCGAACTGCCGGCATTTAAAAATGGCGCTGGCCGGCTTTATGCAAATGAAGCCCGGGAAATTCAAATCCCGGGCTTCATTTGCAAGTGCGGTATGCCTACATTACCCTCCTAGTTCGAATTAGGAGGGTAGTGTAGACATACCCTGAGAGAGTAGAACAGGGACTGAAGAGAGAGGGAGAAAAATCAGGGTAATGATAGGCTATGCAGAGTATAGAATCAATTATTCTGAGAATCCGCCTTATGATCACATGCCATAATCCTGCCTTTTTTGTGACCTGAAGAGAAAAATTAAATGAAAAAGAAAATGATTGGTGCTTTCTCTAGAGGGAATTTATTGTGGCATAGAAACCTTTGTGAAAGAAAGTAAGCTCACTGCATGATCTATCTATATCTAAATTATAGTCTTATGCCTCAGACGGAAAAGAAGAGGAATAATTATTTCCTGCAATCTATAACGATTTATAAAATGTGCCTATATCTTTCCTCTTCTTGGTGCTTCTCTAATGTATGTACTTGGAGAAAAATTGGTTGTTACTTGGGAGCACACCATCAGATTCTCTTCTATTCTGCTTCTGATGTCAAAGTCTGTAGCCTCCTCAGGGTCCTGAACACTTTTCAAAGATTCATTTTCCAGAAGGTAGTAGCTAAAATAAGATAGTTCCTATTAAGATGGTGAATAATAATAACTATAGAAAAATTGAGATTTTACATTGGGTTGCTGTGTGGAATAAGTTATTCCTTTGTAAAAGTTTAGAAGATGACTGCACAAAACAGGAGCTTTGGTATTTCAGTGCCTCTTCTCTTAGGGATTGCAGATGATTAGCTTCTAACAAAATATCACTAGTCCTTTCTAAGTAAGGAGACTTCATAAGAAATGTCAGGTGCAAAACATAAAACATGTTAGTTTGAGAGGATAAACACATTGGAGTGTAATAAAAAGCTATTGTCATTCCCAATTATAGGGAATATAATATAATAGAGAGAAGCAACAAAGTCGAAGAAAATATTTATGAAAACCATGCAACCTATAGCAGTAAGTGAGAGAACCCCAAAAGACCCGATTTTCTCAACAAATATGAGAATTTAGCAATTCCTCTGTATTCTGTTTTATATTTATAGGAAATAACTGGGCATTAGATTAACAGGTTTCTTAGTAAGGAAGCTAAAAATGACTGAGAGCCAAATCTCTCCACTAGAAGGGTGAGATACCTTCTCCCGCATGAGTGACTAACAGTAAGTTGGACTAACGAAGGGCATTGTGACCAGGCTCTACGCAGTACTGCTTGCACACTTTCTCACTGTGCCTAATGCTCAGATTTGAGTGAGCCTATGTAGAAACTGGATGGGCCATTGTCCCTTCTGTTCATTGCCATTTCCCTCAAGAATATTTCCTTCACCCATGTATAGATGGGCCAAAGGTATGGTCTGAATGTGCCACCTGGTTCACCCATTCTTAGTTTGTACTTACAAAGCTCCTGCACCCTCCTGCGTTGTAAAGCATTTTCAGCTGATTGAGCCATGTGCTGTTAAAGCTGGGACTTAGCCAGTTAGCAGTTCCAAAAGATTTTCCGTTTTTTTTCATATAGGGAAAAAAAATCCCACCATTAGGATTGTTTGTCCATGTTTCTTACTCTAAGCCCAAGTTTTGACTAACTGCTAAACTGAGTTCCCTTTTCTAAAGCCATATTGCTGGACTTCCGTCTTCTACCCTTGAACTGAAAAGAAGCAAACTTTTAAATTCTGTCTGCATTCATTAAAATTATCCTACAACTTCATTGGAAGGTTTCAAAAAGGGATGATTAAAATCATACAATTTTTATTGGACAAATCATTTGTATTTGTATATAAGATTTAGTGTCAGTCAGACTGTCATCTTCATTAACTGGAGAAAGGATTCAAAGGAAGTTTAATAGAACTAACATCTTGTATCCAGTGGAATAATTGCACCAACCCACTTAAATGCTGTGACGCATTATTAGAAACTACTATATATGAATATCAGGTCTATTGATCAAATATTCAAAATCAACACAGTATAGAGGGGAGGACACATAAATAAGCTCCAAGAAGCAGATTGAATGAAGAGAATGATGAACAGGAAAATTAAGGTATCCGATAAAATTCAAGGAGAACTTTTGAACAGAGTAAATAGCATGATTATGCAGGGTAAATACGAATCAAGCAGGTAGCACTTTTCACTCAGGTGGATAAAGACAGAGTAAAAAAATGATGCAGTACTGTATTTTTTTTAGTCTTTACCAAGGGGCTGGTATTTTTGCTATGCTTACCATCCCCCCCTCTCTCTGGGGGTAGGTGTGTGGTCAGGGGAAAGGTTCAGGAGCATGCTAGAGGTAGGTGTCTGGCCAGGGGGGAAGGGCAGGAACAGCCTGGGGGTGTGAGAGGTCTCAGCAGTGGGGTGAGTGAGGGGTCTGGGAGTCTCAGCCAAGGGGGTCTGAAATGGGGCTGGGGTGTAGGGAGGGGGAGAGGGCACATGGTTCCCAGCCACCCTGCCCCCTCTGCATGGGGGAGGAGGGAGGCTGCATGGCTCTGGCCCGGCAGAGTACCGGGGAGGGAGAGAGGAGGCAGGGTGGCTGAGGGTAGAGGGAGGGGCTGTGGGATGACATCACTCTGTCATGCCACAGGAACCGTTTTTTAATATATATCTAGAGAGATATTATCTAATGCAGAAAAAAATCCATCTGTATGTAGATTCTAGTTCTTGGAGAGAGGAAGTTGGGATAATAGTAATATGAGCATGTATTTTGCACAGGTGTGACTACCTACCCGTTCCAGAAAAAACTTAAAAAACAACTTAAAAAACAATAGTCTTTAGCACTTTAAAGACTAACAAAAAATGTAGCTGCTATCGTGAGCTCTCATGGGCACAGCCCACTTCTTCCTAGTTACTCTTTGAGGCCAGTCTGCAGTCATGTCCAGTAAAATAATAATAACTAATTGTTCTTTACTTGAATCACGTACGATCTGAATTTACATTTCACTAATTTTTACAAATGTTTATGACACTTTACATAGCCATTTTGTATTCTTTATAGGCCTATGTCTGATTAAGATGACAGACAGTGCCCGAGTCTTAAATAGTTGGGTTTAAATTGTATATCACTCATGTAAGCATCAAGTGATTCAGATTGTCCTTGTTTACTAAGAAGTTTTTTAAAAAAATCCTCTGTAGTAAATAACATTTTTTCTGGGATAACAGTGCTTTCTAAATGTATTTATAATCTGTGCCAAATTCTGCATTCGTCTACTTCCTATGTAAAAGTAATGCTGCTATGTCTTGCATAGAGTCTGTGCTTGCACTGAAGTTTAATGCCTTATAGCAATATGAGCATTTTCAAACTGGTCTTTAAACTGACTCAATTTGTCTGAGATTTCCCTATGAATAGAAGGAGAATTTGGAGGAAACAATTTCTATGGCTGTTCTGATTAAGATCTAATTGAAATACTTATGACTATTAAAGCATGTACATGAACAAAACACTTTACAAAAATTAATCCTGACAACAGTGCTGTGAAGTCTTTAGGCTAGTGTTGCACTATCCCCATTTTAAAGATGAGGTAAATTGTCACTAGTCCAAGAACAAGAGAGTAGAGAAAGGAGTTCTCCTGACTTGCTGTCCTCTGCTCTAATCACAAGTCTAGACTGTCTCCTTTACCACAATAACATCATTTAGTAAGTAAAGGTTTTTCAACTTAGAAGTCCTCTCTTTTTATTAAGTACAAGATAACTCAGTGAAACTGTAAGCATGCAATTCATGCTGAGCATGTTTAGAAATCCATTACTGACATTAATTATTCCAACACTAATACTAGACATAATTTACATGGACTCTCCCAGGCTAATAAAATACCTTATACTAAATAGCATGCCTGCTCAACACTGTTGAATTCCTCAAACAGGGTCCAAAAGAGATATAATCTAAGATGACTATTCTGGAATACATGGACATGTTAGAAAAGCATAGAAATGTAATACAATTGCTGAAAGTAATACAGTAAACCAGTGGCAGAGTCAAGAATAGAACATGACTCCTATCTCACAGTAGCCAATATACTTCCTTCTAATAAACAAATGGAAAAATGGCATAACCTGTAAAGGAAGAAATATATTGCCAAAGAAAGGACTTGCCATCTCACCAGTCTTTTTCTGAAACTACACTTCTGTCTGTTCATCATGTGTACTTAACCTGTGTAAAGATAATATTTCTGCTTCTGTCAATGAAAAGTCAAAGTAATCCAGTCTCCTGTTTTGTCTTTCACCTATGGATTCTGAATCCTTGTTTAGTTTGTAACTTAGGTATGATCTAATATTCCTCATTTGTGGTTTTTGATGGAAAATGTTTACTGTGAACTGTTACATTGTGTCGTAATGGGTTATTTTCTTCCCTGTAAGAGCTTTCCTCTCATCTGCTTCCAGAATATCTATACGAGAACTTGTAGACTGATGGTAGATAAAAATTAGACATCTGTGTTGCTCTGTACTGCTGGGCAGGGTATTATTAAATCACACAAGTGAAGTGTAAAGACATTTATTTAATCAGTTTGGCTGTGTTTGGTGTTATACATCTAAAGCTCGATATTTGTCTTGTTCTTTCAGACTGCAAATGTGTGAATAATCTCCCAACCTCAGATGTGTCTGAGTTTGTTTTATTTTTAATCCAAGAAAACACTTTTATTGAGATGATCTTTCAAATCTAGTTCCTTGTCATGTATTATACACTTAACTAAAAAGAAGGAACATGGGTGCAAATTGATATTCACTGGAACATAAAAAAAGGTTTTATTTAAATGTGCAAAATACATACACTATAAAGAACACTTACGTGGACAACAAGTTGAGTAGGAAATGACAGTGAAGCCCTGCATATTGGTTTGTGCTGTACTCCCAACATCAATAACAGAATACTAGCATTACCACTTAACCATTACTCTTTTTTTCATTAAAAAAATAAAAGCGAACCTCATGACCCAAGAAGATTTGGAATCTGTTTACCTGGGTATTGAAGATTATTGAACGGTGAAGGAAGAAAGTGTAAATGAGGTATAGAAAAGAAAGATATCCATTAATGAATGTTTTGGTAAAGAGTTAAAACTTGCTAGCAGCTTAATGTTCTGCTATTAGTTAGTTAATGATACATTCACCTCATGAAAAGATCAGTGCGGTTTTTAAAAATCTACATAGTACAATGGAAAATGGTAGTACAGAACCAAAAATAATTTCAAGAGAGTTTTTGTTTGTTTGCTGTGTTGTGTCTCACATGCTGTAAATATGTGGAGAGTTCCTCTAAGCCAGTAAATATAGTATTGATCACTGGGTCGTGACTATAATCGAACAGAGATGTAGGCATTAAGTTATTCTTTTCTAAAACTTAAGTGTATATTGAACAGTGAGTTGATTTTGGGTCTGGGTGACAGTGGGTAGGGGAAAGAGTAATAATATCTCTTTTTGTCAAATACCCTCTCCTTGTTCTGAGGTTTAGAGACTAGGATGACACTATATATATTTTTGTTAGTCTCTAAGGTTCCACAGGACTACTTTTTTTTAAAGTTACACACTAACACAACTACCCCTCTGAGACTTTTCCCCATTGTTTGTAATGTTTAATTCCTCATATTATTTCAATATGGCAAAATGTTTCTCTTATTTCAAGTCAACAATCTGGGAAAAAATAAGGTGGTAGATAAATAGCTATCGGAGGGGTAGCCGTGTTAGTCTGAATCTGCAAAAGCGGCGAGGAGTCCTGTGGCACCTTATAGACTAACCGAAGTGTTGGAGCATAAGCTTTCATGGGCAGAGAACCACTTCGTCAGATGCATGTAGTGGAAATTTCCAGAGGAAGGTATAAATATGCAGGCCAGAATCAGGCTAGAGATGACGAGGTGCATCCAATCAGGGAGGATGAGGCCCACTTCTAGTAGCTGATCTGGAAGAGAGAATAGCAAGAGAGGAGAAGCTGCTTTTGTAGTTAGCTAGCCATTCACAGTCTTTGTTTAATCCTGAGTTGATTGTGTCAAACTTGAAGATGAACTGTAGCTCAGCAGTTTCTCTTTGAAGTCTGGTCCTGAAGTTTTTTTGCTGCAGGATGGCTACCTTTAGATCTGCAATTGTGTGTCCAGGGAAATTGAAGTGTTCCCCTACAGGTTTTTGTATGTTGCCATTCCTAATATCTGATTTGTGTCCGTTTATTCTTTTATGTAGGGACTGTCCAGTTTGGCCAATGAATACAGCAGAGGGGCATTGTTGGCACATGATGGGATATATTACGTTAGTAGATGTGCAGGAGAATGAACCAGTGACAGTATGGCTGATCTGGTTAGGTCCTGTGATGGTGTTGCTGGTGTATATACGTGGGCAGAGTTGGTACCGAGGTTTGTTGCATGGATTGGTTCCTGAGTTACAGTTATTATGGTGCGGTGTATAGTTGCTGGTGAGAATATGCTTCAGGTTGGTGGGCTGTCTGTGAGCAAGGACTGGCCTGCCTCCCAAGGCCTGTGAAAGTGAGGAATCATTGTCCGGGATGGGTTGTAGATCACTAATTATGCGTTGGAGAGGTTTTAGCTGAGGACTGTAGGCGATGGCCAGTGGTGTTCTGTTGGTTTCTTTCTTGGGCTTGTCCCATAGCAGGAGGCTTCTGGATACACGTCTGGCTCCATTAATCTGTCTCCTCACTTCCTTGTGCGGGTATTGTAGTTTACAGAATGCTTGTTGAAGATCTTGTAGGTGTAGGTCTCTGTCTGTGGGGTTGGAGCATATGCGGTTGTACCTCAGTGCTTGGCTGTAAACAATGGATCATGTGGTGTGTCCGGGATGGAAGCTGGAGGCATGCAGGTAATCATAGCGGTTGGTAGGCTTTTGGTATAGGGTGGTATTTATGTGACCATCACTTATTTGCACTGTGGTGTCCAGGAAATGGACCTCCCGTGTAGACTGGTCCATGCTGAGGTAAATGGTGGGGTGGAAGCTGTTGAAATCTTGGTGAAATTCTTCCAGAGTCTCCTTCCCATGGGTCCAGATGATGAAGATGTCATCGATGTAGCATAGGTAGAGAAGGGGCGTAAGTGGACTAGAGCTGAAGAAGCATTGTTCCAGGTCAGCCATAAAAATGTTGGCATATTGTGGGGCCATGCGGGTGCCCATAGCGGTGCCACTGGTCTGGAGGTATATATTGTCACCAAATCTGAAATAGTTGCGTGTGAGGATAAAGTCACAGGCCTGACCAGTTGTGCTGTGGCATCATCAGGAATACTGTTCTCGACAGCTTGTATTCCATCTACATGTGGGATGTTAGTGTAGAGAGCCTCTACATCCATGGTGGCTAGGATGTTGTTTTCTGGAAGATTACCAATGTAGTGTAGTTTTTTCAGGAAATCAGTAGTGTCACGGAGGTAACTGGGAGTGCTGGTGGCTTAGGGTCTCAGTAGAGAGTCCACATATCCAGACAGTCCTTCAGTGAGAGTGCCAATGCCCGAGATGATGGGGCGTCCAGGATTTCCAGGTTTGTGGATCTTGGGTAATAGATAGAACAACCCTGGTCGTGGCTGTAAGGGTGTGTTGATTTGTTCCTGTGCTTGTGTGGGGAGTGTCCTGAGCAGATGGTGCAGTTTCTTAGTGTATTCCTTAGTGGGCTCTGAGGAAAGTGGCATGTAGAATTTGGTATTGGTGAGTTGTCTGGCAGCCTCCTTTAGGTAGTCAGGCCTGTTCATGATGACAACAGCACCTCCTTTTTCGGCTCTTTGATTATAATGTCAGAGTTGTTCCGGAGGCTGTGGATGGCATTGTGTTCTGCACGACTGAGGTTACAAGGCAAGCGATGCTGTTTTTCCACAATTTCTGCCTGTGCACGTCGGCGGAAGCATTCTATGTAGAGGTCCAGACTGTCATTTCGACTCTCAGGAGGAGTCCATGTGGAGTTCTTCTTCTTGTACTGTTGGTGGGAGGGTATCTGTGTGTCAATGCACTGCTCAGTGTTGTGTTGGAAGTATTCCTTGAGACGGAAATGGCGAAAGTAGGCTTCCTGATCACTGTAGAACTGTATCATGTTAGTGGAGATGGTGGGGCAAAAAGAGAGTCCCCAAGATAGAACAGACTCTTCTGCCATACTGAGTGTGTAGTTGGAAAGATTGACGATATTGCTGCGTGAGTTAGGGGAACCACTGTTGTGGTCCCATGTGGCAGGTAGGATTTTAGACAGCTTACAGTCCTTTTTCCTCTGAAGAGAAGTAAAGTGTGTAATGTAGATCTCCTGTCTTATTTTAGTAAAGTCCATTTGTGGGGAAGGTTGTTGTTTTATGAGAGACTCCAGATTGGAGAGCTCATTTTTGATGTTTTCCTGTTTGCTATACAGGATGCTGATCTGGTGGTTCCTCAGTTTTTTAGATAGTGTATGGCATAATCTCTCACTGTAGTCTGTGCAGTAGTCTGTGCAGATAGCTAGGCATCTAACACAGTTTCCAAGGGTGAATATTTTGTTTTCTTGCATTTGAAAATTTTTAAATTAGATGTAGACTTTTTTTCTTTTTTGAGTTACTTACTCCCAATAATACCTGTGCTTCAGTGCTCCCATGGAGAAGCAATAATGTATTCCCAATGAAAAAGGGGTTAATGAGTGAGTAATGGCTTACTCGTAGGAGTTCTGAAGCAGAGGAGAGGTATTATTGGGAGTTCCTATAAAAAGTTGGAACTTGAAAGTAGAGAATACTGAACAGCAGTTACTGCTCAGAACCTGTGTGGTGTTTTTTTTTCTGGTAAAGAAATATTGTGTTTGCTAATCAAATTCTTCTACAACTGAAATACTTTCATGATGTGATTTCATAATATTCTGTTTGGCATACATTTTAGCAAGTTAAATATAGTGAATCTCTCTCTCTCTCTCTCTATATATATATATATAAACTTCAGTATTTTACACACCACCCATCAAAATGGAGTAACCCAAATAGGCTGGTCGTTTTAATAGTTTCATTGTGTTCTTGTACCTAAAGAAATTGTCTTGGCTGTAATATAGTTTCCAGCTGTTTGAATCCTTGTTTCAGACTCGCAGTAAATTGGTTTTCATAAACATGTGCTTTTTCTTATTCAGTAACATACCTCTCTAAACTAAGTTGACAGAAGCAATGTTTCCCGTTATAACCTAGAGAACAGTGAGAACCCAAGAGATATGCATCAAGTTATATCATAAACTAGGCTTACCTTGTCACTTCTGTGCTCCTCAGAAATGATTGCTTCTGCATTCTGCACTTGAGGTTAATTTTGATTTTTTTTTTCACTTCCCCTTCCTAGTCACTTTAGAGATCACTAGATTTTTTTTTAAATCATAAATGGTACAAGAAAATAGAACTTTTCTCTTGAGTGTCAGCACAGATGAAACATTGTGTAGGAGAATATCTATTCACTCTTTTAATTTAGATTGCATATTCATGTGTTTCAATTTGAATATTTGGATTACATCATGTAAAAAGGCTTCTATTTGCTATGGCTCGTGGATAGTGTGGAGAAAGGGTTAAACAACAAGGTGGCAAAATTTGCAGATGATATAAAACTGCTCAAGATAATTAACTCCAGAGCAGACAGTGAAGAGTTTCAAAGGGTCTCACACTAATTAGTGACGGGTTAACAAAATGGCAGATAAAATTCACTGTTACTAAAAGTATATTGGTAAACATAATCCCAATTATGTGTGTAAAATGATGGAGACTAAATTAGCAATTATCACTCGAGAGAGATCTTGGAGTCAGTGTGGACAGTTCTCAGAAAACATCCACTCCATATGCAGCAGCAAACAATGTTGCAAATCCCTAAGAAAGGGATAGAGAATAAGACTGAGAATATTTTATTGCCTGTATATAAATATATGATACACCCACGTATTGAATACTTCATGCAGATGTAGTTGCCTTGTCTCAATAAAAGATATATTGGCACAGGAAAAGGTTAAGTAAAAGGGCAACAAAAATTATTTGGGATATGGAATTGCTGCCATATGTGGAGAGATTAATAACACTGGACTTTTCAGCTTGGAAAAGTGATGATTAAGGAGAGAGATAATTGAGGACTATAAAATCATGACTAGTGAGGAGAAAATGAATAAAGAAGAGTAATTTACTCCTTCCCATAACAAAAGAACTAAGGGTCTCCAAATGAAATTAATAGGTAGCGTGTTTGAAACTAATTAAAAGAAGTACATCTTCCCACAGTGCAGAGTAAACCCGTAGTACTCGTTGTTAGAGGATATTGGGAAGGCCAAGACTAATGGAGTTCAAAAAAGAACTAGATAAATTGATGGAGGATGGCTATGACTATTAGCCAGGATGGTCAGGATTGGTATCCCTCTTCTCTGTCAGAAGCTGGGAATGGGCAACAGAAAATGGATTGCTTGATGATTACCTCTTCTGCTCATTCCCTCTAGGGCATCCTGGCATTCAGAAAACAGAATTCTGTGCTAGGTGGACCTTTGGGTGAGAAATTCAAGGCTCCGTCTAAACAAAAAGAGAATGTTAAAGTGTGAATTGATTGAAGTCTGTGAGTATCTACATCAGGGACAGATATTACATGAAATCTGGGAGCTGATGTTACACTAGTTCAGACTGGAAATAATACATACATTTTTAACCGCGAGAATAATTAAGCATTGAAACAATTTACCAGGGATCAAGGTGGATTTTCTACTATAGCAACTTTTAAATTGAGATAGATTTCTCTAAAATATATGCTCTAGATATTAATTTGAGGAAGTTCTATGTAAGAACAGCCACACTAGGTCAACCTAAGGTCTGTCTAGCCCAGTATCCTGTCATTAAACAGTGGCCAATGCCAGGTTCCCAAGAGGGAATGAACAGAACAGGTAATAATCAAGTGATCCATTCCTGTCCCACATTCTCAGCTTCTTGCAAACAGAGAGCTAGGGATATCATCCCTCCACATCATGTCTAATAGCCATGAAAGGATGTATCCTCCATAAGTTTATCTATTTCTTTTTTGAATCTTGGATGGATAAGAGGAGTGCTGGCCTTTCTGAACATCCCAGCATTCAGTAACCAAAGGGTTAAACCCAGATAGCTAGTAGGTATTGGCAGGAAGCCAGGAGAACCAATAAGAAGAAAGTATGAGATTTGAATTAAAAGGAATATCTGCCTGCTGTGAGTTTTAAGCCAGGAGCTGGGGGAACAAGATAATTTGAACCAGGCAGCACTACCATGCCAACAAAGGATACTGAGCACGGAAATGGAATGGACCTTGAAGCACGGATAGGTGAGTAGATAGGGAATGGAATATCTATTTAGACACAATTAGGTTATTTTGTTTGTGCTGTTGATTGGTTAAACTTCTGTGTGCTAAATCTATGTACTCCCTTCCCCATATGCTGTACTTTAAGTGGTATCCCAGGGATGGAATTTCTCTGAGTTTTTAAATTGTTCTTTTCTCATTTAACAACCTAGCATACTTTATCAATTATATCTTTTTAGTTTGTTTAATAAAATCACATTTTTAAGGTGATTCTTTGATTCTTGTGTCCTGAAAGGTAATAGGTGATCTGTGTGTGCATGCCTAAGACTTAGAAGTCAGCTATCAGAGATTGTAGTTTTTCTCTTTTTTTCAAACTCTCTTGTGGTAAAACAGCTTGGGGTACCATTCTGGAAGAAGTTCCAAGTGATTTCTTCCTGGGTTCAAGAAGAAAGGGGTAGTTTCACTTGGTGGTGGCAAGCTATCTCCTAAAGTCAGGGAATCTGTAACCTTGGGGAGTTTTCTTTTTTAAAGCAGAAGGCTATAGAGGCAAGGTATTATGTTTACAGTCTCTTGCAAGCCCCCACATTCTGTGCTCAGAGTGCCTGATTGGGGAACAGCCTTGATAGAACTCTATTATAGTCTTGGCTTTCACAACATCCTCTGGCAGGGAGTTCCACAGGTTGACTGAGCATTGTGCAAAGATGTACTTTTGATTGTTTTCAACCTGTTGCTTTTTAATTGTATTTGGTGACGTGTAGTTCGTTTGTCATGGGAAGGAGAAACAGCTCTTTCTTATCGACTTTCTATCATATTCCCCCTTAATCATCTCTTTTCCAAGCTGAAAAGTCCCAGTTTTATTAATCTCTCTTCCTATGGCGGCCATTCCATACCCCTAATCACTTTGGTCATAATTTTCTGAATTTTTACCAATGTCAAGAAATCTTTTTAAAATGAGGTGATTACATCTCCACACAGTATTCAAGGTATAGATTTATACAGAGGCAAGATGATGATTATTTCTTCTTTATTCTCTATCCCTTTCTCAGCGATTCCAAACATTCTAATAACATTTTTTGATTGATGCTGTACATTGAGTGAATGTTTTCAGAGAACTATCCAGAATGACTCCAAGATCTCTTTCCTCAGTTCTAAGAGCTAATAGGCTCTATCAATTTAATTGTATAATATTTTCCAAAATGCACTAGTTTTCATGTTTTAACTGCCATTTTATTGCCTGGTCACCCAATTTTGTGAGATCTTTTGTAGATCTTTGCAATCTGTTTGGTATTTTACTATCTTAGGACTTAACTTAGATAAGCAGCAATGGAGCAGCGATGGATGGTGATAGGTCTGCTGTAGTTACCTGCACGGAGTATGCCATGTTTGTTTTCCTCCCAGAAGAAAGAAGGGATTTTATCTGCACTAAGTGCAAGCTGGTCGCCATTTTAGAAGAAAAAATTAGAGGACTGGAGGCCCAAGTGTTGACCCTACGCTCAGAGAGGATGAAGATGTCCTCAATAGAAGGCAGCATTTAATCCTTCAAGCATGGCAGGCGGAAGAGCCAGAGAGGGCAGTTCATGACCAGGAAGAGAACTGGCAGCATGTAACTTCTAGAAGGGGGAAAAGGGCAGCATGGGAATCCCCCAATGCTATAGAGGAATCGCTTTCAGGCTCTCTCCACAGGCTCTGCAGTGCTGAATGCTTTGGAAGGGACCTCACAAGGAAGAAACCGGAAGGGAATATCATCTACTGGAAGGCATGGGATGCGTAGTCCTAGGGATGGGGGTTCCACGGCCACCACCCCCAAAAGAAAACGACGGGTGGTGGTGGTCGGGGACTCCCTCCTAAGAGGGACTGAACCATCCCTCTGCCATCTGGACCTGGAATCTCAAGAGGTGTGCTGCTTACCGGTAGCTCGCATTCAGGATGTCACTGAGAGGTCAAACCTTCAGATAGCTACCCCTTCCTGCTTCTCCACGTGGGAACTAACGATATGGCCAAGAATGACCTTGAGCAGGTTACTGCGGATTATGTAGCGCTGGGAAGAAGGATCCAAGAATTCGGAGCGCAAGTGGTTTTCTTGTCCATCCTCCCTGCTGAAGGGAAAGAATTGGGCAGGGATCGTTGAATTGAGGACATAAATGCGTGGTTGCGCAGGAGGTGTCGCAGAGAGGGCTTTGGTTTCTCTGACCATGATATTCTGTTCCGGGCACAAGGATTGTTAGGAAGAGATGGGATCCACCTAACAAAGAGAGGAAGGAGCATCTTCGCAGGCAGGTTTGCAAACCTAGTGAGGAGGGGTTTAAATTAGGTTTGTTGGGGGATGGTGACCAAAACCCTGAGGAGAGTGGGAAAGTCAGATACTGGGAAGAAATGCAGAGAGGAACGAGCAAGAAAGGAGGACCCTTGTTTTGAATGGAGAAGATAGGGCAATCAACTGGTTACCTGAGGTGTTTATACACTAATGCGAGAAGCCTGGGAAGAACTGGAGGCCCTGTCCCAGTCCAAGAAATATGATATAATTGGGATAACAGAGACTTGGTGGGATGACTCGCATGACTGGAGCGCTGTCATGAAAGGGTATAGACTGTTCAGGAACAACAGGCAGGGGAGAAAAGGAGGAGAAGTTGCACTATATGTAAGAGAGCACTACGATTGCTCTGAACTCCAGTATAAAGAGGGAGAAAAACCTGTTGAGAGTCTATGGGTTAAGTTTAAAGGAGCAAACAACAGCAGTGATGTTGTAGTTGGTGTCTGCTACAGGCCACCGAATCAGGTGGATGAGGTAGATGAGGCTTTCTTCGGACAACTGAGCAAAGCTTCCAGATCGCAGGCCCTGGTTCTCGTGGGGGACTTTAATCACCCTGACATCTGTTGGGAAACCAATACACAGGCAATCCAGGAAGTTTTTGGAGAATGTTGGGGATAACTTCTTGACACAAGTGCTGAAGGATCCGAACAGGGGCCATGCGCAGCTTGACCTTCTGCTCACAAACAAGGAGGAACTAATAGGGGAAGTGGAGGTGGGTGACAACCTGGGAAGCAGTGATCATGAGATGGTAGATTTCAGGATCCTGACCAAAGGAAGAAAAGAGAGTAGTAAAATACACACCTTGGACTTCAAAAAAACAGATCTCTCTCCCTCCGATATCTGATGGGCAGAATCCCCTGGGATGCTAACATGAAGGGGAAAGGAGTCCAGGACAGCTGGCAGTATTTTAAAGAAGCCTTATTGAAGGCACAGAAATAAACCATCCCGATGTGTAGAAAGAGAGGCAAACATGGTAGGAAACCAGATTGGCTTTCAGGGGAAATCCTTGGTGAACTTAAGCACAAAAAGGAAGCTTACAAAAAGTGGAAACTTGGACAAATGACCAGGGAGGGGTTTAAATATATTGCTAGAGGATGCCAGGCAGTTATCAGGAAGGCGAAAGCACGAATGGAATTGCAACTGGTTAGGGATGTGAAGGATACAAGAAAGGTTTCTACAGGCATGTTAACAAGAAGAAGGTGATCAGAGAGGGTGTGCGGCCCCTACTGAATGAAGGAGGTAACCTAGTGACAGATGATGTGGGGAAAGCTGAAGTACTCAATGCTTTCTTTGCCTCTGTATTCACGGACAAGGTAGGCTCCTGGACTTCTGCGCTAAGTGACGCAAGATGGGATGAAGATGGACAGCCCGTGGTGGGTAAAGAACAGGTTAGGAACTATTTAGAAAAGCGAAACGTACACAAATCCATGGGTCCGGACTTAATGCATCCGAGGGTACTGAGGGAGTTGGCAAATGTCATTGAGGAGCCTTTGGCCATTAACTTTGAAAAGTCATGGAGGTCAGGAGAAATCCCGGATGACTGGAAAAAGGCAAATGTAGTGCCCATCTTCAAAAAAGGGAAGAAGGACGATCCAGGGAACTATAGGCCGGTCAGTCTTACCTCGGTTCCTGGAAAAATCATGGAAGGGATCCTTAAGGAATCCATTTTGAGGCACTTGGAAGAGAGGAAAGTGATTCACAAAGGGAAAGTTATGCCTGACCAATCTGATTAACTTTTATGATGATGTAACTGGCTCTGTGGATGTGGGAAAGTCAGTGGATGTAATATACTTTGACTTTAGCAAGGCTTTTGATACCATCTCCCACAATATTCTTGCCAGCGAGTTAAGGGAATGTGGATTGAATAAATGGACGGTAAGATGGATAGAAAGATGGCTAGAAGGCCGGGCCCAGTGGGTAGTGATCAACGGCTCGATGACAGGATGGCGGTTGGTTTCTAGTGGAGTGCCCCAAGGTTCGGTTCTAGGATCGGTTTTGTTCAATATCTTTATTAATGATCTGGATGAGGGGATGGATTGCATCCTCAGCAAGTTTGTGGATGACACTAAGCTAGGGAGAGAGGTAGATATGCTTTAGGGCAGAGATAGGGTCCAGGGTGACTTAGACAATTGGAGGATTGGGCCACAAGAAATCTGATGAGGTTCAACAAGGACAAGTGCAGAGTCCTGCACTTGGGACGGAAGAATCCCAAGCATAGTTACAAGCTGGGGACCAACCAGTTAAGTAGTAGTTCTGCAGAAAAGGACCTGGGGGTTACAGTGGATGAGAAGCTGGATATGAGTCAACAGTGTGCCCTTGTAGCCAAGAAGGCTAATGACATATTAGGTTGCATTAAGAGGAGCATTGCCAGCAGATCCAGAAATGTCATTATTCCCCTTTATTCGGCTTTGGTGAGGCCACATCTGGAGTATTGTGTCCAGTTCTGGGCCCTCTACAAAAAGGATGTGGACACATTGGAGAGGGTCCAGTGGAGGGCAACCAAAATGATTAGGGGGCTGGAGCATATGACTTATGAGGAGAGGCTGAGGGAGTTGGGTCTGTTTAGTCTGCAGAAGCGAAGAGTGAGGGGGGATTTGATAGCAGCATTCAACTTCCTGAAGGGAGGTTCCAGAGAGGATGGAGAGAGGCTGTTCTCAGTAGTGACAGATGGCAGAACAAGGAGCAATGGTCTCAAATTGTGGTGGGAGAGGTCCAGGTTGGATATTAGGAAAAACTATTTCACTAGGAGGGTAGTGAAGTACTGGAATGGGTTACCTAGGGAAGTAGTGGAGTCTCCATCCCTAGAGGTGTTTAAGTCTCGGCTTGACAAAGCCCTGGCCGGGTTGATTTAGTTGGGATTGGTCCTGCCTAGAGCAGGGGGCTGGACTTAAATTGTTAGGATCTTAAACTGGAAGTAAATATTACCTGGGAAAAGTGCTTCTGATACTTACTTTGTCAAACAGGATCTCTTTCCTTAGCCAATTTGTTACTGAAATTTTAAAATCTATGTTCTGTAAAAATTTTGAAAATTAACAATTTTATTCTTTGCTGTTTCTTGAATAAATAAGAGTAATGCACTTGGAGGATCCAAATCTTATTCATGACACAAGAATTGTAATTACTTTTTTATCCTGTTATCCTTTCATTAAAGGCTATGTTAAAATGAGCTTTAAAATGCTAGTGTGATATTGTGTCCACATATTTGTTATGGAATTTGTTTTTAATATGAATATGCCTAACTCGAATATGCTTTATGTAAATTGGGGCATGTTAACCTGTCCTTGGAGAGCTGGTACTCAAGACAATTATCTATGAATAGTCTTGTTTTTCCTGTAAGCCTAGACTATCATTAGTCCTACAAACACATGAGGGTGGGTCACCTGATGCTGGAACCCATTTTGAATGTGACACTTCTCCATGGGGTATGAAAGGGTTGAAACTGAACACAAAGGATTCCTGCCCTGGGCAAAATATATTGATAGGGAGGAAACCAGACAATTGGGGAGTTGGCTGCTGGGGGAAACCAAGACACCACCTGCCTGGTGGGTGTCTTCACTCATCAGTTGTAACCACTTAAATCCTACTTTTTATACTTAATAAAATCACTTGTTTATTATTAAACCCAGTGTAAAGGACTGTTTCTTGGGAGGGAGAGGCAACAGCTGTGCACATCACTCTTATTAGGAAAGAGGGTGAACAAGTTATAAGCTCTGTGTAAAACTTTTATGCAGGTTAAGACGGATTTATCTGGGGGTTTGACCCAGTGGAGCTGTACATCTTGATGTGGTGTCAAGTCCCTGTGACTGAGGCTTCCCAGAGTTTCTCAGTGTCTGTGTTGCTTTACTGTGGGCTGTGACCCCAACTTTGTGCCTTTCCTGGGGGAGACCAGAGCTTCTGAATCAGGGAGACAGGGTGGTGGGCAGTGTTCCTTCAAAACTGCCCTGCCTAGTTAGAGGCTCAGGGCTCTGTGCCCCAAAGAGCACGTAGGCAGGCTCAGTGGTATGATGAGCCCATCAGGTGCTAGTCTCAAGGGGATCTCTGTGTCCCAACCCATCACAGAAATAATCTAATTAGTGAACACTCATTTTTATTGGTGATTTTTAATTGAAAGAATTTCTGTAGACTAGAACATGAACAAAAGATAAGTCTCCTGCTTGTTTTCTAAATTTCTAATGTTTAAGCTGTAAAGGGATCTTGATGTTAATGAAGTGCAGAAAAAAAATCCTAAAAGCAATGGCAATTGCTAGGAGGATTGTATGGCAAAAAATGAAATTTCCTAGAGGTGTAAATGTTGCTGAATAGTGTGCTAACCTGCATTAGTTGACAAACTTGGAAAATAAATCACTTTTTGCTTAAATGGAAACAAGATGACTTTAGGTAAATTAATCATACTCTTGAAAGAACAAGAATCATATTTTCTTCAAGACAATATAATGTACTGTTGTATAGATATTTTATTTTTCTATATGTATGAATGATAACTCTCGGTACTTCAATACCTCCTTTTTTCTCAGGCTCACAAAGCACATTAGAAACACAAAGAGAATCTGACAATGACCCTAATATATACAAAATAATTATTAATCCCATTTTACAGAATAAGAAACTGGGTGGACTGAAAGAGTTAGTGGCTTTTATAGAGCAACAATAATTAAGTTTCAAAGCTAGTCTAAACTCTGTGTAATATAAGCACATCTTAGTCTCCCTGGTCTCTCCCCCATCTTTACAAAATATTGTGAATGGAGTGATAATGAGACACACAGCTTTTCACATCTAAATCAAATCGTACCCCGTACAGGAGTGACTAAAATTCTGCTGATCACCATATTGTGGAACTGATGGTTTCAGCCCAGTTCATAGTACACAACTGTTCATGAGGTAGTACTATTTGGCTATCATCTCCTTGTTCAGGAAGAGAAGATAAGGATTGAATAGACATAAAGTTGGGATCAAGCTATTAAGTTTGAAGAGAGATTTGAACTTTCTCAAAGTGTGACATGTTTAAAGCAGGGGAGCTGATTTGGGTTGGGGTGGACAATAAGATGAAGGCCGTTGACCAGGGTTAGCCCCGGTAGGCCGCCGCCGCTTTATTTATTTCTGCCTCCATTGGTATGAGCACTTGCAGCTCCCATTGGCCACGTATCTCCATTCCCAGAGGTGCAGGTAAATATAGCAGTGGTGGCCAGCCAGGGGCTAACCTGCCCATGGGCTGGTTACTGCTCACCATTGGTTTGGGTTCATCTTTAATGGAAACTGAATTACTCTTTCATTGTAACTATGATATGTCAAGGATATTGCTGGAACCACATGGATAAGTTTGTAATGCCACTGCCCATGCTGCTCTTGTCTTTAGAGAAAGGATTTCAAACTTCAGATCCATCCATTTCTTATATAAAGTTCATATTCCCCTTTAAACTAAATATATATTCTGAAATAACATTAAATAGTTCTGAGCTTAGAGCTTTATCAGAAAATAGCTTCCACTCTATGAGCTCTATTAATAATAATAATAATAATAATTAATAATAGTGCTTGCTGATGGGATCTACCATAGCATCTCTGTTTCACAACTTCAGTGACTGCTTATAATTGTTTACAGAAAGGCGTTATTCTGTATCTCTGGTATCTGAAGTGCTTAACTTAGGCATTCTATGCTATCCTTTCCAGAACAGGATCTGGCCCTTCAGGACTCATTGCATTTATATGACAGTGGTTGTTTTCTTCAGCAACACAGCATGTTTTATTTTACGTACTCTGGGGATTGTCCAGAAACCCTAAATGAATTATGTTTTAAGGGGTATGTTTTCATGGTCTAACTAGAAATCAGGAATGTTAAAATTGACCAAGTCACCGTTTTGCTGTTCTGTTTTTCTGTAACTGGAAAAGAACCAAATCTCTTGATTAAAGGGGACCCATTTGAGCTCACTCACTGGAAAAGTTGGATAGGACCACCAACTATAAGTCCACAAGGATGTTTTGAAAGCATCATGTTATATTTGTACACACATGTGTACATATGTATTGCCTTTTTTAATAGAACAGCCACATGAAAAGTAAGTGCTTGGTAACTCACGTACATTTTGTGTATGCAAAGCTGCAATATCCTCATAGTAAACTTTCAATATTGTGAAGCCATTTATTCTTTTGCCATGGGTGAAAATACAAAAAAAAAATCCATCAAATCAAAATTTTGATGAAAAGATAAACATTCATGTGATATGATTTCTGTGTGAAACAATTTGAAAAGCTGTCATTTAGAGTTGTAGTTACAATTACAATCTATTAGTTACTCAACTCTTGTCATAAAATATGCCTTAAAAATACCTAGACTATGTCTTCAAGCATTTGTTGTGCTTAAAGAACTAGGACCAATTAGAGACAAAATATATACACATAGAAATTGCAGACACAGAATAGACCAGAGGTTTATCTAGTCCATTATTTGTCTTTCTAACAGTGAAACATATCTCATGCTTTAAAGGATGCAAAATCAGCACTTTTAACTTATCCACGTAGCTGTATTTTTATGGTGTGAATTAATATAAACAAGACATACAATTATACCACGTAAAAAAAAGACACCACTAATGCACACCATGCCTCCTTACTCTTAGCAGTTGAATATTTCGTGCAACATGGTACACAGTACTACTGTTCAATAGTTGAGCTTGTATGCTTCTGTTAATTATCAGCTGTACAGTTATCGCCTGCACTCACACAGCACCCATGTTTAGATGCATTAGTTAAGAATTTTATTCTGTACTTCTTTGCTACTAGAATTTAATTTGGATGAGTTTCATTCAGACTTAGTGACCGAGGAGTCCTGTGGCACCTTATAGACTATTCAGTGTATTGGAGCATAAGCTTTCGTGAGCAAAGACCCACTTTGTCACATGCATCTGATGAAAGTGAGTCTCTACCCACGAAAGCTTATGTTCCAATAAATTGGATACTTTATAAGGAGCCACAGAATTCCTCATCACTTTTGCAGATTCAGACTAACATGGTTACTCCTCTGATATTCAGACTTAATGTTTGTCTATAAGGTAGTTGGAATGGAAATAAAATCTGCTGTAATTCACATCTTGGCTTATTTTGGTGCAAGTCTAGATGGAGACACTCTTATTTCAAAATAAGTGACCTATTTGAATGCAACATAAGTGGATTTATAATTCACTTAATTTCTGAACATTTTGATACAATTTCATACCCAGCAGACTTTCATTAACATAGCTAGAGATGAAAATTAGAACTTATTTTAGTTGATTCCATTGTAGACAAGACCATTGTAAAGTGTATGTGCTGCTCAAGGGACTACTTATAGTAAGCACTGTGCCTGGTACTGCTTGCAATGTTGGGTGCAAAGACTGAAGTTTTCAGGAATGACCGTCAGCTGTGATAAAATATACTATTTTTATATTACATGAGTATGTGACCTTTTCATTTCAACAGCATTTCAATTGTTGTTTGGATTGTTCTTTTTTTAAAGATGAGGGAAATTTAGTTGTTTTTATACATTCATAAGATGTCAACAACAGGAAGGAACTCTGTTCTAACTTGTTCCACTCTCCCAATACAAAAAACAAGACAAAAACAAAAAAGCCTTTTCAACACACTCTCTCTCTCTATCTCTCTCTCTTCCCCTGCCCTATTTTCATTGAGAATCAGCCCAAAAGTGAATGTTTTTTAAAAAAGTCTTCTGATCAGAGGAATATAGAATGAAAACTATTTTGCAACCTTAGCTACCTAACAGTTGTCAGCAGCATGACTGATGTAGCCTTTCCTTGAACACTATATATATAAAGCCCTTTTAATTTTTTATAAACATGCACACTTAAAAATACAAAAAAAGGCATGTTGTTAAGCATGTTGTTAGGGTGCAAAATCAAACACTCAAAAGTTAGGAAATGCTAGATTTAAAGTCACCTGTGCATCCTTAATTAAGCCCCTTTTGCTAATCTGTTATAATAGTCTTATAATAACACAATCACATACCATTTTATCTCCAGGGCCTCTGCCTTGTTAAGTGCATAGAACAGATGATGCTCATTTCAAGAGGGTCTGTTAAATATTTTTTCTCATTTTCAATGTGAGGCCTCTCATGCCTTATTGAATTCAAATCCTCTCTGAGGATAGAATTATAAATTTCCTCTTAGGTTTTAATATGGCAAGCAACTCTATAGTTTCACAAACATTTATTTCTTTTCACATCTTTGACGGGGCCCGGTGATAGAATCCCAATTTTATAGAAGGATAATTGAGGCACAAACACTGAGATAAAAAATATTCTCTAATTTTGGGTGGCCAATTTGAGATGCCTTGTACATAATTTTCAAGGTACTTTGTATTATGCAAGGCTCGTTATGTTAAAAGCACCTATTCTCTGTAGCTACAGCTGTTATTGCTCAGCCTTTCTGTGAATCAGATCTCCAGGATCCCAAACTTGGCACATACAAAATGAGGAACATACAATGAGTGACCCCTCTGTGAAATATTTTGTTTAAACCACTTGGCCAGTGTCACATAGGAACTTTGTTGCAGAGGCAGAGTTAGAATCCAGTTGTTCAGGAAGGCATTACACTGCCTTATTCACCAAACTGTACTTTATTCCGTCAAATTCTCTCCCTTATTCAATACATACCTTCCAACTTCAGATACCAATGAATTGGGGATCCTACAAAGATCAGATGCAAGACCAAGTGGTGCCACAGGCAAGGAGCATCTTTAATTTCTCCCCAATTTTTATTGTTGCATAGATGGTTTTCTATAGATATCTCTGGCATCTCATTACATATTTCCTTTATTAATCACTACTTACGTGCTTCCAGTCTTAAAACATAAATATACTTTCGCAATCTACTACATATTTGAGAGAGTTTGTGCATCTGTGTGTCTGAGAGTCTGTTTGTTCAAGAATTCCTCCTAAACAGTAAGAACTAGGACCACCAAATTTGGTATGCAACTTCCTCTTACTATCATTTGAAGCAGTCAGGATTTGGTCGCTACAGGACAATGGAATGTACATTGAATGTGATTGTTTCTCATTAAACAGAAAGGGGTAGGTATGATAGCAGAGACAGTTATACCCCAGAATGACCACAGGGAGACAGCAAGTACCCCACTCCTGGGGAGCAGCTGCTTCCCTGGCCTCTCTTGCCCCCGCTACCCTGACAGCCATCTCTGGGGAGCAGCTGCCAGCCAGGCTGTGTGGCCCTGCAGATCCAGCTCAGGGTTGGCACTGGGGAGCGACTGGCAGGCTGACCATTCAAGCTCTCTGCCCTCCTGCCATGACTCCTGAAACCTCCCTACAACCTTAGCTTCCTGCTCTGAGCCCTACTCATTTCTTACCCCTGATTCTATACCTCTCCTTAGCCCCCCTTCCACAACTCCTACACTCTCCGCATCCCAAATCTCCTGTTCTGACTCCTGCCTGCCCCAGCCAGCTGCTCTGAAGGACCCGGAGTCCCATTGGGTAAGTCTTTTAGTTACACAATAAAACACCATTTATACTGTTGCAGCTAGGTTATCACTTCATTTAATCTTTGTGTCTCATAGGGTTGTTTTGGTTGGATGTATTCCTGGAGATTTCATCATGTATTATCTTTAATTAAAGATAAGTCTTTAGTCAGAACCTTGTATTTCACTGACTGGCAACATTTCAGGAGGCTTGAGGAAAACATAGTTTTCAAAAGTCCTGGAAGGTTCCACTAGATTCAACAAAGGTCCAGAACATACTCAGTAGTTTATGGGAACATGAATCAACATACGACGTACCTGAAATATTTTACTTAAAACTTTCAATTTTCCCTTTTGTCACTGAGGCTGTGTCTAGACTGCAGGGTTTTTTCAAAAAAAGTAGCCTTTTTTCGAAAAAAAATTTCACCTGCGTCTAGACTACAGCCACGTTCTTTCTAAATTAAATTGAAAGAACGTGGCTTTTTTTACGACAGCAGTACTCCCCATTTCACGAGGAAGAACGCCTTTTTTCGAAAGTGCTCTTTTGAAAAAAGGTGTTCTTGAATGCAAACAGGACTTTTTCGAAAGAGAGCATCCAGACTGCCTGGGTTCTCTCTTTCGAAAAAGCAGCTCTCTTTTTCGAAAGAAGAGATTGCAGTCTAGATGCTCTTTTTCGAAACAAGCTTTTTTGAAAGTATCTTTTGAAAAAGCCTCATTTGAAAGAGGCTTGCAGTCTAGTCGTAGCCTAAGGGCACGTCTACACAGCAGGGCAAAAGTCAAATTAAGCTACAAAACTTGAGCTACGTCAATTGCATAGCTTACTTTGAAATAGCTTAATTTGGCTTTTGGTGCTGTCTACATAGCTGGAAATCAAAGACGGAACACTCTTCCTTCAACTTCCCTTACTCCTTGTAAAATGAGGGTTACTGGAGTTGGAGTAAGAAGTCCTCTAGCTCACTATTATTTCAAAATAATGGCTTGCTGTGTAGACATGCTCTTTGTTATTTTGGAATAATGTTAGTTATTCTGAAATAATGCTGCTGTGTAGACATAGCCTAACAAAACAAAAACAGAATCCTGAGCCTAGTGCCCCTCAAGCTTGGCAGACAAGGTATTCACCTGGGTTGTCTAGCCTTAAATCATGCCCTGATCCTACAGACCAAGTGTCCTTGACTTCATATCTTTTACTCACTTCCTCCAGGGCAGATCTATACTGTGCAATGAATGAAGCATGGCTCCTGGGGAAAAAGTATGGCATCATGTAGTTAATGACTATCATAATGCATAGGCACTAGGGAGCTCAATTAAGGTTGCACAGGCAATTTTAATTATGGTATTTTCTAGCTTTGCAGCCTTAAGAGTGCTTTAATGTAACTTCTCTGTGTATAACTTCTTAGGTATTAAAAAAAAGAAAATGAACAAAGAAAATTGTGCTACAATATGGCATCATATTGAATGATACATACATCATTCCTCATCAGGGTTTGAATGCTAAGATCCACTGCACAGACTCTCTGTCTCTTGAGCTAATTGAGTTATTGATATCAGTGATAGGTTACCATCCTCTGTGTGGCTCAGCACTTAAAGGTAGATAAGATCCACTCTGCCAGTAGGATTCATGGATATTTGCTGACAGCAGAGGAATGGAGAGACTTTGGATTCTTTGGTTCCAATCTGGAAGGAAATATGCTGTAGTCGTGCAGACCCTTGTGCATCTTCCTCCAGGGCACTATTTGTGGGTATGTGGGTTTATGAGGCACTTTGCTGCCACTTGCCCTTAGTGTGAGGAAGCCTTGTTTGTGTCCTCTGTGGATCAGTTCCCTGACTCCATTAGCCTCTGGCAACAAAAACTTGCCTTCTAGGCCTTCACAGGCCCTTCTCTTTCTTTACAGGTTAATAATCCACTAGACTCTCACAGAGTTCCTAGCTCTCCTATTACCAAAGGAATAGTACAGACCACCTTACCATTTTCACCTCAGGATCTCTGTTCCACTCAACACATGGCATTTAGATGTGTCTATAGTAAAACAGTAAGTTTATTTAAGAAATAACAGAGATCCAAGTAGTTGAAAATGTTGGAAGCTCAGGGTTGCATATAAAATAAATTACATTGTATAACCTAGTATTGCTCTCCAGTGTTTTTCAGCCAAGTAAGCCCTTTTTCTCAAAAAAGCTTGCTCTAGCTTATTCTGTCAGTAAAGGAAGCAGAGTGTAGCTCTGAACATACAGTTATAGTCCAAAATCCATTATGTTTACTTGAAAACAGGACTCTTTCCTGCCTGTTTCTCTCTGTAAAATTCACCCCCTGAAAGATTTCCCAATTCCCTCATTCTCATTTAGCTCAAATTGTAAATGGGCATCTATTGTGGACCCTGCAATAGTCTATTTACATGTAGCTGGACAAACATCCTAAAGGAAACTTGTCTCTCACCTTTTGGTGACCAGAGGCAGGTGCTTGGAAATATATATACTGAAAATTAATTTCTTAACTTCTTATTTTCTGTACTTACATTCCATGATTATAATGACCAACAAGATACAGGCTTTGAGCAGAGACCTTACACTCTTTGGCAAACTAGCATGTAGAGACTAGAGACAGTCCATATATAAACCTTAGGCACCAAAAGTTCATTGGTCACAACAATCTTGACCTCTGGAGTCCTTTTTCCTGCTACCTGTACGAATCCTCTATCTTCCCTTTGTCACTATGGGTCATCATCCTACTCCCATTTTCCTCACCTATCCAGCTCCAGATGTGTACTCCATGTCCATCTTCTCTTAGGCTCCTCATATAGTCTGTCTTTCCCCTGCCAATTGTTTCTCTCCTTGGTTCCTTGTCCAGTCTCCCTTGCCCAGCTTGTCCCAGTCTTCTTTCACCCCAACTCCCAGTCAGTTTTCTTTTCCTGATCTTACCGGCCTCTGGTCCCAGTCACCTCCTCTTTTCCTCCAGGCTCCTTGTGCCAATCTACTCCCCCCAATCCTCTCAGGTCTGACTTTTGTCCCATTTGCACTTAAATCAGATGGCTACCACCTTCTTTCTGCATGAGCTTCAGGAGTAGGAACAATGAGGAAACAGAAGGACATAGGCTCCCTCTTCTCAATTTCAGTGCCTGGATCTAGGTCCAGACTCAGCACAGAGCTGCAGTTGTAGGAGGGAAAGCCCTGTTCAGCCCTTGACTAGAACATGTTTGTTGCAAGAGGAAACTTTAAGGAATTTAGCTGCAAAACTCTAGCATGTTTCTGCTGAACATGTGAAAACTTCAGTATTCCAAGGTATATAAATGGGCCAAATTTGAACAGACTTTCTCAAAAAATGGCTAACTCAAAGGCCATCAATTTTCATGTCCCTGCTCTGATCATGGGGCACTACTGTTTTTTTTCAAGAAAGGCAGTCATTTTTTTTAACGTGGGTAAAACAATTAATTTTTATCAAACATTGTTTTCAGGAATGGCTGTAAGTGTTTTGGCTGAAATTTCCCTCCTCTTACCCACACCCAATCAGGTTGAGGCAAACACCTGACTTGGAACATGTCAGACTAAATGATTGCTGTTTTGTAAAGGTATAAGTAACTGAAAATGGGCAATATCAGGCAATATTAATAGTATGGAGTGCTACAACCATGCCTGTACATTTGGAACACAACATTAACTATAGAAGCACAAGTGGCACTTCCAAAATGTTTGTGTTTTCACTCTTAGCCCTGGTCTACACTAGGGAGTTATTTCGGAATAGCCCCCTTTTTTCAAAATAAAAAGTGGAATATCCAAACAACCCAGCCTGTTATTTCAAAATAACGGGCTAGTTATTTTGAAATCTGGACTCTTGCTTTCCTTGGGGAAAAATGCTTATTTTGAAGTCACATTAGTGTGGACTGGGGTGGGGAAACATTTTTGGATCAGAAGTCACTAACCCACAGAAAAATCAGTTGGGAGCCGTACACAGGTGAGGAAAAAAAATCCCTCATTGACGTGGCCTTTTTTTCTGAGAAGAAGACACTCCCTACATTTCTTCCCACACTAGAGCCTACGGGGGCCCAGCCAGTGTGGGCTCCCCAATGCTGGGGAGGGGGGAATGAGCCCCCAGGCCTGAGGTTTCCCGCCCCTGATGTGAACAATGTGCTGCTGCTAATTCAAAATAATTGGCCTCCAGAGGCATCTCACAGCTGCACTTCTGACTGCTCTGGCCACTCCTGCCAGCTCCACTGCTTCCCTTCTTCTACGGAACTTAAAGCAGCAGCCACATGGAGATCTTTGCCACCCCTCTGCCATACAGCTTCAGCAGACGGAGCCATGGCAAACCCCAGTGAGCCCCCAATGGCTGCCAGCACGCCCACAGCAACCTCGGCTGCCATTGGCCAAGGACTCAGGGCCAGACTGGCCTGGACTTGTGAGGAGAATCCTGTACCTCATCAAGGTCTGCAACGAGGAGATTAGGCTCCTAGATCTCCACACCAGAAAGTGCAAGGCTAATGTCTATGGCCAAATGGCCTCCAGCTTGGCCAACAAAGGACACACCCAGATCCTTGACCAGGCCCGGATGAAATTCAAGGAGCTTTCTTAGGCCTACAACAAAGCCAGGGAGCAGAGCGGATGATCTAGGGTGGCACCTCATGCGTGCCGCTACTATAAGCAGTTCAATGCCTTCCCCCATTGTCCCCATTGAAATCTAAGTTTTAATATGTAATAGTATGTTTAGACTTTGTACATTTTCTAATATTTCTCTGCCAGATTATAAATTTTTAGAATTAATCTTTATTAATGTTGTAGTGAAAAAATATGCTAGGAGACAAAGTTAGAAAATCATTTTATTGCAGAAAAATCATGCTTTGATTGTTGTTATTAAATTAATGAGTAACTTCAAGCCTCAGTAATGGGATAACCATTGTTATATTACTGGCAACTTTAACAAATCTTGCCATTTTTAGAGAAATACATGCAGTTTGGTTAAACAAATGTTAATTCAGTTGTGAATCATTTATATTTGTTCATAGAAAAAAATGTATACACTAAACTGATTTTTCTTCCTAGTCTTTATACAACACATTTTATTTGAATCTCCCCAGGTTTGCAAACATCCCCTTCTAGTTATTTATCTTTAGCTCATACCCCTACTGCTCCTTTGTCAGCTATAGCAGGGCATTCTGATTCCCTCCAACCACAAATGTGTATCATCTATAATTAGCTCAGTTTCCTCTAGCCTTCAAATCAAAGCCTTGGAGCGTGGCCTGAACTTGTGTTGCCTGTTCTTTATACCTCACAGAGAATAATTAATTTGCTTACCCCCTGCAAAAAAGCCATTGGTTTCCAGATAAACCTAGCCAAGATTATTGTTTGAACTGCAGCAATGTATAACTTGAACACTTTTCTATCCAGCTACCTTGGGAATTTGGTGTTTACTGTGGAAATGCATAAACTCAATTGTAAGGAAGTTTGGAATTAAATTTGCCTTAGAACGTCGAAAAAAGAATGATTACATTTACATTTTAAAGGTTTTATTGAACTTCTTTTCTAATAAATAATGTTCTATTCAGAGTATGCTAGTGAAGGATTTAAGTCAATTGATTTTTCCATAATGTATGTGTGTATTAATTACCCATAGCATTGAACTGTCATTTACTTGGTTTACAATATTTCCAGTTATTGTCAGTGGTGACAGAGGGATTTTCTTTCTTGTATTTTCCCAGGTCTCAGGGTGGAGAATTTTTGATTGAATTCAGAACCATCAATCTCAGGGTAAGACACATCTTTTGTTATTTCTTTAGCATCAATTTGGACATTAATGGTAAAATTCATATTCCATGGTAGGAGAATGAGAAGAAAGAAGTCTGTGCTAAATGTATTGTTAACATCACCTGATCTTTTTGGCAAATAGTTGGTAAACAGGTCTGTTGCCTCACTGTTTAAACTGGCAGTTTTTCTCTCTGGAATAGTTTGAAGAAGAATATATTTTGTAGTAAAGCTTTTACTCCTTTGAGGTTACATTCATGTACTGTGACCACATTCCATTAAGGGACTAATATTAATATAGTTATCAAATATTGGAGCCAGTGTGATTTCAAAATGGATTAGATAAAAATGATTCAGGGAGGCAATGATTTATAATACTGACAGAAGTCATGCAGACGTAAGTGGCAATTTTATACATTTAAAACCTTTGTGGAAAAGCTTCTTTGATGAGAATGAATAACGGCAACCAGCAATAGAAAGTAAAACTTGTTTTATTACCTGTCAAGCTTTATCAAAATGGGTTCCCTCAAAAAGCATTTAATGTCACAGCTTCAGGGAACTGAGTCCAAGACAGGTAGGTACCTATTGCAATAAAAATAAAAAATTACTACAAATTTATAGTGACTAAAATTTGAGCTTTTTTCTATCTCGGATACTACTGTGAATTTCTTGAGAAAACTATGTAGCTGAACAGATTTGGACCAAAGATGTAGATGTTTACCATGTAGTTGGTATTGTTTAAGGGCATGTGAAGTAAAAGCTGTTAAGAGTAACAAGCTTAGCATTACCATGAAAATATTCTCTCATGTTTTAAGATTGTTTCATAGTATTAAATATAATAGAGTCAAGTGCTTGTTTATAATGAGACAATAAGGTTAGCATTCAGTTGGTTGCAAACTCACAAGGTAACCTTATTTGTATACAAAATAGCTGTCATACTCTGCATATTTGGGCAAAAGATAAAAATCCCTGAGGAGTGAAAACCCAAGTGCAAGAGAATAGACATGTCAGTTTTGTTTTGTGATTCTGCTGATTGTGGGAAGGCAGTAGTTTAAAATGCAGCCCGGCAATAGAGTGATATATTTTATTGTACCGGTTCCCTGTAATGAGCTATATCCTTTTTAGCCCGAAGTTATATACGTATTTTAAACTTTAACTGTGAAACCTGGACTGAAATGTAGGTTTCTGTTCTATAGACATACAAAGTATCTAAAAGAACATGAATGTACCTTATGGGCTAGGATAGATAGATATTCTTTAAAAAAAAAAAAAAGAACCTTTGCATCCTTTATTGTCCATGAAAATATTTTCTCTGTCAGCTATGGAGTAAAACTTATATCTAGGTTACTGTATTGCATTGCTCTACACTGCCGATCTGAAGATGATTCGTGAGTGAACATTATAACTGTTTAACAGTGCTTTTATAGTAATTTGGATCAACCATTTGTACTTGTGTTTGTGCTCAGATTTACTCTCTGAATTGCTTAGATTTGTTTGGGATTTAGAGTGTAATAGTTCTGTGCTTTATAGTAACATTTTAGGGTTAGAGTTTGCAGGTTTGGGGCTGGTAGCAAATTTTAAGGATGTTAAGTTTTGCATAACAATCTCCTTAATGTTTCTTATGGACTAGTAATTAGGGATTCATACAAAGCTGTGGACATTTAATGCATAAACTCTTCTTAATAAACATACAGAAGAGTGACTTACTGGGTCTTCCCACTCTTGTAAGTCCATTGTTTCATTAAATGTAAATATTGTGCATAGTGGCTGTGTTTTTTGTTTCCCCTGGGTTGCTGATTTGTGTTGTCCTTTATGCTAGTAATCTTTTATGTATTAGGGAAAGAACATTGAAAAACTAATCATCCAGTCTGAGGTTCCTATATTCCAATAGGTTTATAATTCGTTCCATGCCTAGGAATATGTTTTATTTCATCTAAGTGTCATATGAATAGAGTTAAACATTTGGGCATGAGTATTATGAATGAGGAGAAATGAATATACAAACTAACTTCTAAACAGCATGAAATCATTTAAAAGCATAGTTTCACAAAAAGTAAGAAACAAATACTTACCCATAGTTTCTAGAGGAATAGAGAAAGTTTCCTCTGACAATACAGGATGCTTTTGTAAATAAGTTTTATAAAAAAAAATTCCTGGACTTATTTTTTTGGACACATTTTATGTTTAATATAGGCAAAATAAAACTAAGGGCAGATTAGATGATCTAACACTGTGGATTTATTAGGAGGAGACCCTCATGTGCATATTCTTTCTAGGTAATTCAAGATACAATGAAAAGAGAAAGTATTGAAAGTATTGGATTCTTTTTTGATGTAACTCTATTAACTTTGAATTAATTGAATCAGGGATGAATTTGTCCCCAAATAGAGTTATAAAAGTGTCAAGATATCTTCTGACACAGTTCTCTCAATTGCAACAACATAATGTGAAAAAAAAGTGCAAGTATTTTAGGTTAAGTCCACATTACAAGCTAAGTGTGTGATTCCCTTGCTTGTGTACTTATACTCACCTAGCTCTCGCGGACCAAACACAAGTACAAACAGCAGTGTAGCTGCAGTAGCATGAATTATGGCAACGGAGGCAGAGCTGTGCTGAGTCACATACTCTCCTGTTTCAAGCAGGTTTATACACAACATGGCTCAGCCATGCAGCTACTAACCTTTCCACTCTACCTACATTGCTATTTATATTCATGCTAGTTTGATAAGAGCGAGTGTGTACCTGAGCAGAGAAATCACATTCTTGGCTTGTAGGTAGATGTAATGTGAGTCAGAACATGGGACTGTGAAAAGATCTATATGAAGCAATAAGGAACTCTGTCAAACCTGGTGGATCCTTACATGAATTAAAGTGTGGCATGACCACATTTCACCGCAGTTTCTGTTAAATAACTAGGAGAGCCACATCAGTTGAGTTGAATACAGATACAAAGTCTTTCTCTGTACTTGACCCATATCTATACGCATGTCACACGCACTGTCATGGAGATCTTGGTGTTGATTAGCTCTAAGGCCTGTGCTTGCAGGAAAACAATTCTGCATTCTGGTCACCTAGGCGTGGCATCCGGGGAGAAATTGGGCCTCAGCAGTGAATAGACTTCAGGGTTTCACACAGACATCTTCCCCATCTATTGCAAACAGCAAAGTATCTTTGGATGCTAGTGAATGTAAGCTCATTCCCCAATCAGATGTGAAGTCACTTAGTAAGCCTTGTGTGTGAGCTGCCTGCCAGCATTCTGTTGTAATCAGTGATGATCACATGGCTGGATAAAACAGGACTTAAGGGCCATTTAGAAATCTAGTCCTCTACGCCATTGTTTCTCAATAAACCTCTTTTTATAAAGTACTCTTTTTTCCAAAAATCCCAACCAAATAAAAAAGTACCCCCAATACATACAGTTTTTAGACACAACATTTTTTCTACCATTGCAACACCTTTGTTTAAACACCTTAATCATAGCCAGGCGGGCAATGAAATTTTTGGCTGAAAAAGTTCAAAATTAATAGAACGCTGTAAAGTGTAAAACAAAAATTCAGTTTTCTCCAAATTTCAGTTGTGTTGACGTAACCCCCAGACTTCTTTCGAGTACCCCAAAGGATACTTATACCACTGGTTGAGAAACACTGCTATACTTTGTAGTGACTAGGAGCTCAAAATGTTGCTCTTTTTAGCATCCTTACACAGCAATATTTCTCCTTTCATCAGGCTGACCAATCTAAGGAAAACAAAAGTTGCAAAGGATGTCACCAATGCCTTCTACTTTCTTGGGCTCTTCAACTTGCCTTCAACATCTTGCCCTCAGCTCAGCCAACTGAGTCTTCTAGTAAGAACAACGTACTACTGACCCTAGGTATCACTGGTCTCTTCCCACCTTTTCAGCCCATCACCTCAGGCAACTGGGAGATAAGCATAGCAGAATTAGGGTAGAAAGGAAATATGGTGTATCTCTCTAACCCCATATTTAGTCCTTCTTTAGAACTTCTTCCCACAAGTCTGTACTGAGAGAATAAACGCATACCCCACATTTTTGGGGAGTCCTAGGTGAGGTGCCCCTACTACCTTGGGGCAGGGAATTTGATTCCCAATACTTTTCTAATACCTGAAACCAAGAGTCTTAGACCTACCTTAGACCTCTGAAACCTGAACAGTTATGTCAAGATAAGATTCCGTATGGTGTTTCTAGTGAAGATCATTCTCTCCCTGGATTGTGCTCTCAACTTACAGGATGCCTACTTCCAAGTGGTAATTGTTCACTGTAGGAGATTACTATTAACAATTTTCCAGTCTACCATTTGGTAAAGACCTTCAGTGCTGATGACAGTCCAAGTACATGGTCATCATGGCAAATTACCTCCAGAAAAGGAGAAGTCCACTTGTATCCTCACCTGGATGATTGGTTCATGGTTATTCCAGATCCTAAGAACAAGCTGCTGCCCATCAAACTGTATCTGTTCCACAACCTGAGAAGAAGTTGAACAAAGAAAAATTAACATTATTCCCGCTGCAAAGGATAGAATTAATTGCGGGCAGTCCTGGATTTGACCATACTCAGATTACTGTGAGGAATTATGACAGGCTCTTACGTAATATGCACATGCAGCCACATATGAACCATGCACACCAGACTGAATTTCAGAGCATTACAAGTATGCTCAAGTTGATCTACTGTCCTCAGATTTACCATTTAGACAAGTCGCTTTGCATCCTTGGTGGGCAAGCCAAGACAATAAGTGTAGAGGACTTATCTTCTCCTTTCCTCTTCTACCAATCAGGGAAGGTCCTTGTGATCTGATTTTAGTGTTGTCTACTTGGAAAGATTTTGCTTTCAAGTCTTTCTTGTCATTCTTGCTCCCACACAGGGCAGCATGTGTTGCCATTGTATCCTCTAGACGAGGGAGAGAACTGAATGCTTTGGTCACTGATCCGCATACAAAGTTTTTTTTATGCCATCCACTAAGTTTTTTCTCAAAAGCAGTATTTGATTTCCACCTGCATCAAGCTGCCAATTTTCTTCCCAACACTGCATAATCACAAAGATGAACTCTGGCTTTTTACCTGGATAAAACAAAGCCCCTGGAAAATTTCTTCCCAGATGTTTCTTAAACAGAGTTTGGGAGAGGTCATCCAACCATAACCCCTGGACTCTAGAAATGCAATATCAGTGGCATCACACTGCAATATGCTGCAAAAGGGGTAACTCCTACTGACAAACAGCATGCTCGACCACATTCAGCCTCAGCAGCATTTGTGGCACAAACCCCATTTATCGACATCTGCTGAGTGATGACCTGATCTTACATTTGTAAAGCTTAGGTTGTGTTCTCTGCTGCCACAAGGGAAAATTCAAATGAAAGGAAAGTAGCCTTACAGTCCTTCTGATGAAACTACAAGACTCTCCACCTGGCATAGCTGCTTGCTGCTTATGGCATAATGGACATACACAAGTGCTCAAAGAACCTGTGTGTAGCATGTTCTTTGAGATATGTCAGACGTGTCAATTAGGGCACATTTAGACTACAAAAGAGGGATGTAAATGAGCCCGATCGAAATTGCAAATGAAGCACGGATTTAAATATCTTATGCTTCATTTGCATATTTGTGTCCAATTGCCGTTTTCAAAAAAGGGTATTTCGAAAGTGAAACCGCAGTCTAGATGCGGTTCTTTCAAAAAAAAACCTTTTTGAAAAAATGAGGGATGTAGTCTAGATGAGCCCTTACCTGGATCTTTCCTGGTTCATCAGAGTCCACTGTCAGCTTCTGGCATGAAGGAACTGGAGTATGCGCAGGAGCAGGGCTGCCAATGGTGGGGGAGGGCACTTGCCCAGGTCACTTAAAAGGGCCAGAGAATTCTGAGGTCACTTCCACTGCTATAGTAGTGGCAGCTGGGATGCCACTTTTAAATGTCCATAGTAGTGATTTGCAGTGTGGCGTAGCAGCTAGAGAGGGAGACCTGCGCTGCTGATATAGTTTCTTCATCACAGTCCAGGCAGTGATTAAGGACTAACTGGGGGAAGCTAGCCCTGGCCCTTCTGCTGAATGCCCTACTACTTCTGTGGGCCGAGAGAGGAGCCCCCCACTCAACTTTGCCAAAGGCCTTGGCAATTCTGTTGGCAGCTCTAAGCAGGGTAGCTTCACTCATGTGTCCTCACTTTGAAGCACAAGGGATTTGGAGATGGACAGGGCTGCCTTGTGGCACCACTGGGGGAAAACTCTCTACAGCCAGTGTGTGGGATGCACACATACCTACAGTGTAATGGACATGTGCAACAATTCTCCAACAACATTTATGAGCAGGTGAATCATTTATTACATTAAAAAACTGACAAAGTTCAGAAGTTTATTATTAGGCATCAACAAAGCAGTAAGTTTCCTAGTCTTTCCCAGTCTCTAAGTAGTCAATTTACCCTGTTGATGCAGGGAGTAAAACAATAGTCTTTTGTCCTCCCTGGGCTTGCCTGTTTCTTTGCCCTCTCTGGCACCCCCAGTGATCCTCCTCCCTCTCTTATAAGGGCAAACCAATTACAGGTTGAACCTCTCTAGTCCAACATTCTCTGGTCTGGCAACATCTGTGGTCCAGCATGATTTTAGTTATCTGGGTACCCACTTATCATTGGTATGGCCAAGTTTCCAGTAGTTGCATGAAGTTTGCTTATAGCCACCAGTCCTGTATCTCAGTGTTCTGTACTGTTTTTTAGCTTTAATTTACCTCTAAATGTTTTCTACAAGCCCAGTAAGTTCAATTATTAATTTAAGTTTTGAGTCTTAGTGTGTGTCTAAACTACATGGCTCCATCGATAGAGCCATGTAGATTAGGCTGATTGGCGAAGGGAAATGAAGCCGCGATTTAAATAATCATGGCTTCATTTAAATTTAAATGGCTACCGCGCTGAGACGACAAACAGCTGATCAGCTGTTTGTCGGCTCAGTGTGCTAGTCTGGATGCTCCCGCACCGACCTGAAAGTCCTTTATCGACCTCCCCGTTATGCCTCGCAGGATGAGGTTTACTGGGGAGGTCAATAAAGGGCTTTCATGTCGGCAGGGATGCGTCCAGACTGCCCTGATCTGCCAACAAACAGCTGATCGGCAGAGCGGGGCAGCCATTTAAATTTAAATGAAGCCGCGATTATTTAAATCGCGGCTTCATTTCCCTTTGCCAAACAAACAAATCTACATGGCTCTGTTGAAGGAGCCATGTAGTCTAGATATACCCTTATATTACTAACTTTCCAGTGGAAGTGTTGGTAATGCTGCTAGGCAATCTGACCTCCTGTAGTAATAGGTATGTAGCTGTGTTAGTCTGGTCTAGCTGAAACAAAAAACGGGACTATGTAGCACTTTAAAGACTAACAAGATGGTTTATTAGGTGATGAGCTTCTGTGGGCCAGACCCACTTCCCCAGATCAAATTGTGCAAGAAAATTGGCATGACCATATATACCAAAGGATACAGTCAAAAAAATGAACACACATGAAAAGGACAAATCAAATTTGAGAATAGAAGGGGGATTAGGGAGGGAGGGAGGTAAATGTCTGTGAGCTAATGATATTAGAGGTGATAACTGGGGAAGCTATCTTTATAATGGGTAAGGTAATTAGCGTCCTTGTTAAGACCTATGTGTAAAGTGTCAAATTTAAGCATGAATGACAGTTCAGAGGATTTTTTTTCAAGTCTGGTGTTAGAAGGTCTTTGAATCAGAATGCAGGTAATCAGGTCATTGAGACAATGCCCTTTCTGGTTGAAATGGCAAGAAACTGTTTGTTCTTTGTGATCCTGTCTAATATCTATTTTGTGCGCATTAATTCTTTGGCGAAGTGTCTGAGACATTTGTCCAATGTACATAGCAGATGGACATTATTGACACATGATAGCATAAATTATATTTCTGGATGAGCAGGAATATGTGTTCTTGATCTTATAACTCAATTGGTTAGATCCAATAATAGTATCAGCAGAGTGAATATGTGGACAAAGCTGGCAACGGGGCTTGTTGCAAGGGAAAGTTCCAGGGTTGTTGTTAGTGGGGTATGTCCTGTGGTTGTTGGTAAGAATCATCTTGAGGTTAGGTAGTTGTCTGTAGGAGACTATGAGTCTGTCTCCCAGAGCCTCTCGGAGTTTAGTATCCTGTTCGAGTATAGGTTGTAGTTTATTGATAAAGTGTTGGACGGGTTTAAGCTGGGGGCTGTAGGTGATGACAAGTGGTGTTCCATTGCTGGTTTTCTTGGGTTTGTCTTGAAGTAGATGCCTTCTGGGTATTCGTCTGTCTCTTTCAATTTGCTTTTTTATTTCTCCGGGTGGGTAGTTGAGGTTTATAAATGCTTGGTAGAGATCCTGAAGTTTCTGGTCTCTGTCAGTGGGATTAGAGCAGATGCGATTGTATTGAAGGGCTTGGCTATAGATGATGGATCGTATGGAGGCATGAAAGTAACTGTGTGAGTCGGTGGGTTTTCTGTAGAGAGTGGTGTCTAATTTACCATTGGTGATTTGTACTGTGGTATTCAGGAAATGGATCTCTCATGTAGAATGGTCCAGGCTGAGATTGATGATGGGGTATAGGTTGTTAAAATCTCTGTGGAATGTCTCCAGTGTTTCTTGGCCATGGGTCCAGATCATAAAGATGTCGTCTATGTAGCGTAAGTAGAGAAGGGGTAAGAGGGGATGGGATCTGAGGAAACGTTCTAAGTCAGCCATAAAGATGTTAGCATACCGTGGGGCCATGCGTGTACCCATGGCTGTGCCGCTGATCTGGAGGTATAAGTTGTCCTCAAACTGGAAATAATTGTGGGAGAGAACAAAGTTACATAGGTCTGCTGTCAGATTGGCAGTGGTGTCCTGTGGGAAAGTGTTTCTAATTGCTTGTAATCCGTCTTCATGTGGGATGTTGGTGTATAGAGTTTCTACACCCATGGTAGCAAGGATGGTGTTATCGGGGAGGTTATCAATGTTTTGTAGTTTCCTTAGGAAGTCAGTAGTATCTCGGAGATAGCTGGGAATGTTGATAGCATAGAGTTTGAGAAGAGAGTCTACATAGCTGGATAAACCAGTATTGAGCGTGCTGATACCTGAGATGTTGGGACGTCTGGGATGTCCAGGTTTATGGATTTTGGGAAGCAGATAGAACAATCCTGGTTGGGGTTCAGAAGGTGTTTCTGTGTAGATTTGATCCCAAGTAGATGTAGGGAGGTGTTTAAGGAGACAGTGTAGTTTCTTTTGGTATTCTGAGGTGGGATCAGAGGAGAGGTTTGTAAAATGTGGTGTTGGAGAGTTGTCTGATTGCCTCCTGGCTATAGTCAGCCTTATTCAGAATGACCACAGCACCCCCTTTGTCAGCTGGTTTGATTATAATGTCCGGGTTGTTTTTGAGACCCTGGATAGCATAGTTTTCAGCGTAGCTGAGATTATGTGTCGCTTGTTGTCGTTTGTGAATAATGTCAGTCTATGCGTTGTTGCGGAAGCTCTGTATATAGAAATCCAGATTGTAATTCCGACCATCACGGGGAGTCCATATAGAAATATTTTTCCTTAGGTGTTGATGGGGGGGATCTGGTAGGTCAGATTGATGTTCATTGGTGGTTTGGAAATATTCTCGGAGGCAGAGGTGGCGAAAAAAAGCCTCAAGGTCACCACAAAATTGTATCCAGTTTGTGGGAGATGTGGGGCAGAAAGAGAGACCCCAGGATAAGACAGACTCTTCTGCTGCGCTGAGTTTGTAGCTGGAGAGGTTAACAATATTATCCGGTGGGTTCAGGTAATTACTGTTGTAGCCTGTGGTGTGGAGCAGCTTAGAAAGTTTATTGTCTTTTCTTTGTTGTAGAGAATAGAAGTGTGTATAGTAGATTTCTTGTCTGGTGGAACAAAAATCCTGTAACGTGTTAGTCGGTGTCGGTGTTTGTCTTGAGATGAGAATCTCTAAGTTAGAGATGTCATTCTTGATGTTTTTCTGTTTCTTGTATAAGATATTTATCAGGTGGTTCCTTAATTTCTTGAATAGTGTGAGGCAAATTCTCTAGTTTGGCCACAATTCAATCCCAAGGGTGCCGGACTAGAAGGGTTCAACCTGTACCTTGTTGATGTGTTGGGAGAGGGACTAGGGACAGTAGGACTCTTCCTCCCTCTGACAACAGAGGCATGTAGATTTGTTTACTCGGCATAGGGAAATGAAGCGTCAATTCATTTAAATTTAAATGGTTGCCGTGCTGTGCCGATTAGCTGTTTGGTGGCACAGCGCGGTAGTCTGGGCACTCAGCAGTTGACATCAAAGGCATTTGTTGACTTCCCCGGTAAACCTCATCCCATGAGGCATACTGGGGAGGTCAATAAATGCATTGATGTCAACCGCAAAGCATCCAGACTAGTGCACTGAGCTGACAAACAGCTGATCGGCACAGCTCGGCAGCCATTTAAATTTAAATGAAGCGGCAATTATTTAAATCAACGCTGCATTTCCCTGTGCCAGGTAGCCTAATCTACATGCCTGTTGCCAGAGGCATGTAGTCTAGACACACCCTAAGAGAGAGCTGAGTTTTAATTCCCAGTCTCTCAGAAAACCGTTTTTTCCCTCTGTATACCAGTCAACTGATCTTTTGGTTCAGTCAGAGTTATGGGATGCTTTGTTACCACAGTCCGGGTGATGCAGAGCTAAAAAGCCAGAGAAACTGTCAGGACAGGGTGAAGGATTCAGCCCAATTACAATTACTGTGTCATGTTTAAAATGTGCAGACACACAAATTACTTTTTTCTCTAGGGGTATGTCTAGACTACATGGCTCCGTCGACGGAGCCATGTAAATTAGTTTATTTGGCATAGTCAAAAAGGCAGAGATTTAAATAATCCCTGCTTCATTAAAATAAACATGGCCACCACACTGTGCCAACAATCAGCTGATCCGGCACAGTGCGGCAGTCTAGACGCGGATCTGTCGGCTGGGGAAGCCTTTGCCGACTGATCTTTTATGCCTCGTGAAATGAGGTTTACAGGATCGGTCGGCTGCGCTGTGCCATGCTGAATAAACTAATTTACATGGCTCCATCGATGGAGCCATGTAGTCTAGGCACGCTCTCGTACTAGAGATGCTGCCTATAGATTTTGCTTAAATAACTAGTGCCATTTCATTATTTTAATGCGCAGAGTTCTCTTTGTAAAAGGTACATGAGATGACTGTAATGGGTTGTTCTCTAGATTATAGAATAAGGCTGATAAGGAAAAGTTTCAGAATCTTAATTTAACGTAGTCTCAGATGAAAAAGATGTTGAAAGAGAATAAATGTAATTGAATTATGAAAACCTTAAATGGAGACAGATAATATCAGATTAGTTCATTTGAACACAGGCCAAATGATAGGTTTGTGGAACATTCAAAAAAAGTTCATGAAAATAAAATTCAAAATTGGCATAAAGAAGCATTTTGTAAACTAAATAAAAATAATGCATGGGACAGCCTAATAGGTACCATTGCTGAAACAAAGGCTGTTACAAAATAAAATATTTTCCTTGGGAAACAGTATATTAAAAGTAAAGACATTTGATATTAACTACACAATCTTATCTTTAATATTCAACAAACAAAGCATTAACCATTCCTATATTTTTTTGAAGATTTGAAGGCAAGAGAATAATAGAATGAAAAGAGCTCCCCGATTTGTATCCTTAGCAGTGGTTCCCAAACTTTTTGGCATCATGTCCCCTTTTTGATTTCTGAGAAACCCTCACGCCTCCTACCCCCCCAGCAAAACTTGTTGAGCAAAAAAACAAGGAGCTGACCGGGGTCGGAAAAAAAACCCAGCAGCAAAACTTAGGGGGGGCTGGGTTGCCTCGTGCCCCCCCCCCCCCCGGAATTTCTTTATGCCCCCCAGTTTGGGAACCCATGCCTTAGTGTTTGTGGAATAACTTAAAATTGGATGTATATGTGCACATATTAAATCATTGGAATATCACTTAATATTTTGAAGATTATTTTATGTATCTTAAGACATGATAGCATATGAATTCTACTAGAACACTGGTACATATTCATTTAATTCTTTCAGATGGGAGCACTTTACTATGGAGAAACATTCCTCCTGTTTCCTCTACTGATTGTCATATGGAATACTTAGGAGTGACACATCTCAGCTCTTCCATTTTTTGGTTACACAAAGCTTGACAATTGCATCCCCAGTCCCCTAGCCATACTGCCTCCTGGAAAGGGTGTCTTGCAAGGGTTGAGGACTTCTTGTAATCAATTGGTTCACACCAGAGCATGCACCAGACTTTTTTACTTGGTGATAGGATGCTACTATATGCTGAATCATTCTAAAATCACTTGTACACTTCCTCTTGCCTAGTTTTGCAGAGGTATGGTTCAAAGCATTGTATACCAACCCTCAGACTGACTTATTCAGCTTTTCTGTCCCATTGTGATTCAAAGCAAAGTTAGATGGCAGCCTCATTGCTGTCACTGAGATCTATGATAGGAGCTGGGTGACAGAACAGGTTTGAGACCCTTCCCCTTTACCTCCAACAAAAGACTGAGGATGGGGAAGTCAGAAGAACTAGCTGACTCCACCTGAAAGTTTTTGGAGCTCTAAAAAGGGGAAACTAATGTGCATAGAGTTTTCAGTAGAATGAGGCCAAATTCGGAAAATATTTTGTTAGTCTTTGCGGATTAATTTTAAGTTTATAATGATAGTCCTAATTCCAGATTATGCCTGATGCATTCATTAGGAAAGTTGCACAAAGCCAAAGGAATGAGGTGCTTTTGAGGTATGTCCTCAGGCTTCTTAAATAGAGAGGTGGGAAATCATTAAGAAGAGCTGTATGTACCACCTCAGCACCTGAATTGAGCATTTTCTGAAATTGTCTTATTGGTGGATTTGCACACTGATGCTAGCTGTTGTGGAAATGCAGGCATTGATTAGATGCTTACACCAATGATAACACTGGGGGAGATGTACTGATGCTAGGTCAACAATGGGAACATTTTGGAGAACATTCATTGTAGGAAAGGCTCTCTCCTGTAGTAGTGGTCACTTCTGCTCTCCAAGGATATGTCTACACTGCCACGCTAGTTCGAACTAGGGTGGCTAATGTAGGCATTCGAAGTTGCAAATAAAACCCGGGATTTAAATATACCAGGCTTCATTTGCATCTTGCTGGGCGCCGCCATTTTTAAATCCCCATTAGTGCGGACTCCGTGCCCGCGGCTCACGCGGCATGGAGTAGGTAGTTCTAATTAGGCTCTCTAATTCGAACTACCATTACTCCATGAGGTGTACCGGAAGTTCGAATTAAAGAGGCTAATTCGAACTACCTACTCCATGCCGCGTGTAGCCGCGGGCACGGAATCCGCACTAACGGGGATTTAAAAATGGCGTCGCCCGGCAAGATGCAAATGAAGCCTGGGATATTTAAATCCTGGGCTTCATTTACAACTTTGAATGCCTACATTATCCACCCTAGTTTGAACGAGGGTGGCAGTGTAGACATACCACAAGATGCTTAATTTTCTTTTAAGCCACTCTGAGCATTGCTTCAGTTTTTTTAAAGAAAAGGTATGTCTGAGTAGGTTTATTCTTGTGCCCATGGGAGGCAAATAAGTAGAATTATGGGTCACATCCAGAGTCCCCTCATTTGCACACAACTCACTAGTCTCATCTCGTGGTTTTTCTGCTAAGGACGCAGACACATCTCAAAAGCAGCTCTGAAGCTATTGAGGAAAAGGTGCTGCATGCTTAGTATCTTGTGGTAGTGTAGGGTCTTGCAAATGATTAGGCTAGCCCTGGTCTCCTGGCTAATTTTTTTCAACATAGTCAGTGATGTTATTTAGAAAAAATGAGTCAAAACAGTACTCCACATGGAGAAAAGTAACCAAGTCCTTCCCAAAAAGAATGAAAATGTTGTGGGCCAATAAAGCTTTGAGCAGCAGCATTTTCTTTGTCCAAACAGATTTTTTTTTCTCCCCTCAACATGTGGCTTTTGGCTCTGTGTAGTGCTGCATTCCTAATGGGGACTGATGCTCCTCCTGGTTTTTATCATTCATTATTATTATTATTAGAAAGCATTCTGAACAAGCCTCTTCGAATCTCAGATAGAAGCTAATCGCTCATTTACATTTCCCAAATACTGAAAAAATTGTGGAATAACAAATGGAATTGGTGAACTAGGTTGCTGGTCACTGGTGGAAAATATGCAATGAAGAAGTGAGTACATATTATGGCTGCCTAAAGGAGAGCATATAATTGTGGTACTCACTGACACTTAAGAAGATGAATAATTTCAGCCTTGGGCATCTCTTTGATTTGGCAATTAATGCTTTCCAAGTGCATAATAGTGGGAAGTCTGATATTTAGTTAGCTATAATATTGAATTAAACCTTGGGATTATTTTTATTTCTTTTGTCTCTTGTTAAAAATGTATAAAATAATAAAAAGGAGTGATATATAGAGCTAGGACAATATGTAACACATTCCATCCTACCTCATCCTCGTGGGTTCACGGTTATACCTGACCAGATATGATAATGGTATGTCTATTTAACAGCAAGAATCTACTGTTGGTAACTGTAGGTAATATTGTGTTTGGAAACATTTGTAGCAATACTGAATATATATAACTGTACAAATAAACTTGTTTGATCTTTGTTGATTCTCATTATGTTTCTGTTCTCAGCCTCTAAAAGAAAAAAATACCTAAAAGTATATGTGTTTATATCTTTACACATTTTCAATGAGCCGACTTGGATTTCCCTAAAAGCACCATGAAAGTGCTTAGCCAGTTTTTCTTCTAATGTACATTTCAAGCACGACAGGTAAAATATTATAGAAAAAGCTTAGAAAGCAAAATATCTTACCTTGCTAGTATATTCACCGGTGCATGTCACTACAAATTTTTCGGGTCACACTACAATATAAGTAAAAGTTTGTATGTAAATTAAACTTGAAATCAAATAGCTTTGGGAAGGAAGTCTTTTCTCTCTTATGGTGCCCCATATTGAAAACAGTATTCACTAAATATCATGCAATGTGTTGTTGCAGTTGGCAGGATATTTACCTCTGATAGATTAAAATGCATCATATAAAAACTACTCCACCCTTTTACATGTATGTACCATACAAAGCCTTATGTTTTTCCAAGATTAATTTATTATTAAACGGTAATGTTAACGGAAATCTATTTATGTATTTTATCTGTGAAACACAAAGATGCTTTTACAGTGATAACTATTTCTTTTTACTATGTATACCCTACTATATATTCAGATTTAGTTCTATTAAGGCCCTGTAGTCAGTTAAATAGACTAATCAGAGCAAAAAAATCAGTTTGTTTACCAATTATTTCCCACCATTGTTACCCCATGGTTAACAATGCCAGTGTCTCGTGTATACCATCTGTTGGGTAGTCTTGCTCTGAAAAGAATGATATAGTATAGTTAATACCCATAGCAGCGCTAGGGGCTATGTTTGCACTTCTATTATCATTGCCATGTGGCTTCAACAGTCTTAAAATATTGATTTAAGAACCCAAAGTATAGCCCTAGGACAAATTAGCAGTTGAATGATGGGCAATAATCTTGATAGTCTATCTTTTGTACCTATAGAAATGTCATTGCATTTCTTGGGAGTCTGATTATTTCGAAGGTTAAATCAAGTTCTAAAAGGCAAGGCAATAGGTACATTTGTACTGCAGTGGATTAAGTTGAAGACACAAAGAATTCCATCTTCTACATGCTATTGTTCTGTTTCAGGAGCCTTAGGTGTTTACATTTATGGTTTTGTTCTGTCTCACAAATCAGCAATTTAATAGTCTCGAACTAGCTATAATTGCACTTTGCTATTGGCCTGCAGACTTTGTGGCAGATCTGGGTATAGAGCTACCATGTTCCGTTACAAGTTTTAGCAAACAACAGTCCATTAGAAACTATATGCTAAAATCAATCAGGAAGAAAATAGCATAATCCTTTCAAGTAGGCCATATTTTTTGTTCACTTTTTCCAATTGTATCATTTAAACTGTTCAGTGGTAAGGGGTAAGCTTTTCCAGATGCACAAAAATAACTAGTCCTGGCCATGCTGGTAGCTATCAGTGCCAGTGGATTATTTGCAATTGTTCTCTGATTTTTCTGACAAGTCTTTGACCTTCTTCAGCATTTCACAGTCATTCTACTAAATACAATCATTGTTAGTTGCTTTCAAGTTATAGGAAAGGGGAAAAATTCTATTAAGCAATTACTTTATATTCAAAGGCAATGTCAATATCTGCTTATCATAAGTCCAGTGTGACTCACATTTACAAAATGATGTGGAATTGGAAAAGTAAATTATACGTTAAAGGTAAAATTATTTCTTTCATCTAGCCTCCAATGTATTTATTAAATATCTGAAATGTAAATTATTGAAAATGCAGCCTCGCAAAAGTTTTCCATTTGCTTATATAGAGATCTGCTAACTCCCTTCAGACTTTTCCCTGAAGAACAAAAGAATATTGTAATACTATGCTATAAAGACACTGGGAAAAATTCATGGTTTGTGGAAAATCAATCAAGTGAACAACAATTACAGCGGGGATACATTTGACATATTTTTCATGTTGGCACTAACAGTTTATTTTCTATTTAATGTCCCTTTAAACTATTTTACAATTTTATAAAACAGCTGCAAAATATTCTTTTAGGATCCAAAGCCCATTGAGGTCAATGAAAGGACTCCCAGTGATTTTAATGTGCTTTGTATCATACTCTTATTACATACAGCAGTTGTAATATAGGGCCTGATCCAAAATATGTCAAAGTCCTAGGGGCTGAGACCAATATACTGATGGGTTTTTAGCTAATTTCTCCAAAACCTTGATAAGCATAGAATAGTGAAAAACCCAAAACAGAACAGTTTTAAAAATGTTTCTCTTATGCCATAGTATATTTGAAACATTCATTTGTACCACTCACGGGCAAGGCTGCGATTTTGATGTGAAAACGGCAACTTATAACATACCACACCGTTTTATAGTTGCCACAAATTTGAGTGGTGTTGCAATTGCATGTGCTAGGTCACCACAACACACTCTCTCTCCTTTGGTCCTGACCACCTCTTCTACAGTACAACTGGGCCAAATTTGAATGAGAGGGCTGTGCAACTGGGCACACAGGCCGTGTCCAGACTCAGGGGTTTTTTCGGGAAAAGTAGCCTTTTCCCGAAAAAACTTCCCCTGTGTCCAGACTCAAGCCGCGTTCTTTCGAAATTATTTCGAAAGAACGCGGCTTTTCTTTCGATGGCGGTAAACCTCGTTTCACGAGGAAGAACGCCTTCTTTCGAAAGTTCCTCTTTCGAAAGAAGGCGTTCTTCAATGTAAAGAGGCCGTCTTCGAAAGAGAGCATCCAGACTCGCTGGGTGCTCTCTTTTGAAAAAGCGGATTTCTCTTTCGAAAGATCCGCCTGCAGTCTAGACGCAATCTTTTGAAAGAGGCTCTTTCGAAAGATGCTTTCGAAAGAGCCTCTTTCGAAAGAAGCCTGCAGTCTAGACATAGCCACAGAGACAGAATACCATTGAAATGTGGCCTGGCTGTCATGGTTGCCTTTGAGAGCCAAGGAGGACATGTTCTCTTCTGTGTTGCTACCCTGCTTTAAAGGTGGGCTGCAAGCCTTGGAAGAAGGTGTTAGATATCCTGCATGACTCCATGACCATACTTGGTGCTCCTTTTGGGAATATTCATGGATGTCTTCATTCCGTAGGAAGCATGAAACGAGACATCCAGAGGTGTCTGCCTAGAGCTTTTCTGATATGCTGAGGGGTGACATATGTTCCCAGTTCTTTATCTACATATTTGTTTGATTTTTTTATGATGCTTACACTGACTGCACTAAAACCACAGCTTCAACAAATTTTGACTGAAACAAAAAAAAATCCAACCCTGTATAGCTTTATTGATAGGTTTACATTGCTTAAGATATTAGGAATTGGTGGTACAGAATTACCTCTTTCAACTCCTTGGCAGTTTCATTACTTGTTATGTTGTGTATGAAAAAGGAGAAATTGCTAATAAAGGCTCACCTTTTTTCTGGGAGGGGAAAATATATTAATTGGATTAAAGTTGACTAGATTCTTAATTATAGTATTTTTTTAAAGTACAAAGAAATTGGATTACTGATCTAAACAAGTATTTAGGCTGTTATGGGTTACCAGTTGAATGCTTTGATGGCTCAAGCACTAGCCGTTCATTTACTTTAAACTTTAAAATCCTAAGTGAAATAAATTTGGTCTCAGAAGTTAACACCATAATAGAACCACGTGTAGCTGGCCACCCTTGACTTTCTTTTGAAAGGGGTGTTCAAAATTTGTACTATAAATACCCTGATTAATTCTGTTTGCCCAGAATAGGAGAGTGCACAGAGGTTAGTTTGAGTCATGAATAGTATATGCTCAAGAAGCCTGGTAAAAATGTGACTTTGGGTTTGTTTGTTGAAAAACCTTCCAAAAGAGAGTGTCCACACACAAAAGTGCATTGAAAAAGCAATCTGCTTTTTCAAAAGATAGCATCCACACTGAATGGACGCTATCTCGTATTTCAGCTGTGATTACTATGGAAGGAGTGGCCACCAGGGCACCTGTGCTTTTTTCTCTTTCCTTTTCTTTCAAAAGAACTCCCTTTTCCCCGTCCACACACACCTTTTTCCAAAAGAGCTCTTTCGGAAAAAGGCTTCTTCCTCATAGAAAGAGGATTAGCAATGCCAGAAAACCCCCTCTGTTCTTTCAATTTTCATTTGGAAGGACATGATTGCAGTGTGGATGTAACTCAGATTTTGTTGAAAAAACGGCTGTTTGTAGTGTGGACACACACCATTTTGCTCAGTAATTATTGTTGTTAATACTTCCCTTGGGGTATCTAGAAGCATTCTAAGTTCTAAATGGGAAAAAAGGTAAAATATTTGAATAAACAGAACAGTATTGTTTTGAAAGAGAGAGAGAGAGAAATCTTTATCCTGTTAGGAAAGGTGGATAATCTGTTGTTAAGGTATGAGGTTAGGATTCAGAAGATCGAATAGATTCTCTTCCCAGTTTTGTCTCTGACTTGCTGTCACCTTGAACAAGTCATTTCATTTTTTATGCATCAGTTTTCACTTACTCTACTGTTGTGCAGAGATATTGCAGAATCTAACTAAATGATTTCTGTTTTGGGCACAACCTGTTTGTCTATCTCTGTTTTGGGGTTCCTATTCTAAAAAATAAAGAGCTTTGTGGTTTAATATGACTTCTCTGTGAATATGCCATGAACATAACAAAAGTCTAGAAGAGAGGTGGAACCATTTTCTAGGATGAAGCAGCCCGCACATTACCCTGTGAACTGTGAAGAACACGGAGAGATTATGCATAATTTCTTCTATTGTTTCCATGGCTGAAGGAAGGTTTAAATGCCGCAATTTAGTCTCTGTTGGTGTTTTTTTTCTCTCTTTCAGTTTCCCACAGAAGTCAGTTGGAGTGATCGAAGTCAATAGGAAATATTTTGAGTAAGGTCCTTAGTTATGTCATATAAGCTTATATAAGTAGAGATGAAAAACAACAAACCGAGTGATAAATCATAAAAAGAAGACCGTAGAATCCCTTAAATTCAGAAGCAGCTTCTTTTATTTCCAAAGAGCAAAGAAATTGTAGCCCTTTTCTGAAAGGATCTACAGTTCCATTAGGACTGAGCAAAGTGTACCCATTGAAACCTGAAACGCCCTGAAGTTAACTTGGGTTTTAGGTTTTATTACAAACTAAGCTGAGATGCATCCAGGCCATTTTTTTTTTCAGAAATCATGTAGATCTCAGTAACTTTTACTTAAATTACTTTGAGTTTTGGGATTTGAACATAGAATTAAAAATATTAGGAGTGATGGGAGAACCTTCAGTTAAAACCAGGAGAATGTGTATGGACTTCTGAAAATAAAAACCAGATTGTTGCACAGCTCTTATTGCTATGCCATTTACAGAGAAGCCATGTTGGAGAGGATCTCTTTTTTTCTTTGGGTTATTCATACTTGCAAATAGGTAAATTATCAAATGAGGACTATGAGTTATAGTAATATAATACATGCATAGAGACAATTTGGAAAAAAAGTACATACATGTGAATTATTTTTAAAATGTATTTTCCCCGCTTTGGCATGTCAGGAGCAAGTAATTTAGATACTAAGACTTTTCCATTTGTCTGGTTGTAATCTTATCAGCCCTTATCGCGATTTTATCTGGAGGGAAACTTGTTATTTATTCGATGGACTATGGATATACTGGCAGATCAAGATTAGACTTTTGTCGATTTGTCTTGTTGATAATGAGGAGTTGGGAAGGAGAAGCAGTAAATTTCATTGAGAGAAGAGCTTTAAAGCATATTTAAGCCTGTAAAAGCCTTTCAATGGAATGTAGGTAATTCTGGCAGTAATAAAATGGATGAGATTTCATTGTGTAGCTGAGCAGAATTCAGCACCCAATATGTCAGCTTTACACGACAGATTATTAATAAACTGTCACTGTTATCAGTAGATACCAATCTGCAGTGACTGCCATTTCTGAACCTACGACTAGATTTTTTAAGCATTTTTGCTTTCTGAACTAGTCCCTTCCATTCATACAAATTATTTTCTGTTATGCACAGAACAGCACACACAGTTTTTGTGCCATATAATTAATGGCTTTCATTTCATTACCTTAACATACTTCTGAACACCAGTAGAGTATGAACTGAAACACAAATCAACTCTATTTGTTACATTTAGGGTAGGAATTGTAGGAGACAAACATTTCTCGGCACGGAGAAATCCCCAGAGTTCTTAAGATAATTCCAGTGATTGTATAGTTCAAACTGCTTAGCCAAACCAGACTCTCAGTATATTCAGGACAAGAAGAAATACTTTCATTCATAATTACAAGGCATATTCCTCTTGCCTCAAAAGACATAATCCTTTACTTGATTGTGCTGACATTCCTGGTAATGCCCAGAGACCGGACTGTATGAAACAGACCTCATCATGTTTGCATTATCCTTTGGGGATTAGTGTGAATCTCAGACATGGGATCAACAGTAGCATAATACAAAATATTTAAATCTATAGCTGCTCCAGACAAACATCTTCCATTGAAATAAAGGTTGGAGCAATTTATAGAGTCAGATTCAAAATGGGTTTAATTTATAAATAATGTTTGTAATAATGGCTTTTTGGGTGCATATTTTTATATTTTGAGGAAGATTGTCACTTAGTGTCCCTTCTCTTTCTCAACCTGAGGGTTCTACTGTATGGCATGCCCCAAAACTTAAGGAATAGACAGGACCCCACCTTACAATGAGCACTGGGAGAGAAAAAGAGTTTCTCAAAGTCAGTGTCACACTCTTTCCTGCAACTTGGCCTTCGAGTTTGCATAGCTAGTTACTTGGGAGAACATCTGATTTTTTAATAAAGGAAATAACAAATGTAGAAACAGTTTTTTCTTGTTTTCGGTCTTGTATTTAGATAATTTTGGCTATCATGGGACTGCAGATCATCATCTAACAAGCTTGGCCATTGATTGGACATGATTAGAGCCTCTGTTCCTTCTTTTGTGCAGTGAAAATATGTGTTTATTTCATATCTCATTCACAAAGGCTTCTTGGATTGACTCATAGAATCATAGACTTCAAGGTCAGAAGGGACCATTATAATCATCTAGTCTGACCCCCTGCACAGTGCAGGCCACAGAATCTCACCCACCCCTCCCAGAATAATCCTCTCACTTATATCTCAGATATTGAAGCCTTCAAATACTTTGAAGACCCCAAGATGCAGAGAATCCTCTAGCTGTGATCTGTACCCCATGCTACAGAGGAAGGTGAAAAACCTCCACTATGTCATATTAACACACAAGGAGAAAGGATTCTGCCCTTTTCTTCTGATTCCTTTTTTGGAAAGTTATGTAGAGTTTAAAAATATTACACATTTGCTTTGACTGGCGGATACCACCAAAGGGTTTCACCCAATAGAAAGGGCAGTAATGTTTGCCCTAAAAAGGGGCTTCACTGGAGAGATCCATGGCACTATGAAACTATAGAACCAAGAATAAAGCTAAGAGAGGCTTCCTCAGAACTTCATTAAAACAATGCATCCATTAGGCACTCGCTCTACACCTCTCACTAAATCAGGGTGGATACTGGCCCCAAATGGAACAAGAATTGCCGGGAACTAAAATCCCTGAACATTTTCCTCTCCGTTAGGGTTGTTTTACCACCTTATGGATTTCCATAGTCAGAATCCCAGAGTATATAGGCCAGAGTATATAGTTTTCATTTCAGGAAAACATTGGCCATTAGACTACAATACCCCCATAGGACTTACTTACTTAGAAGGATTGAAAATTCTATAGGATTCTGGTGCAGAGAAGTAATTTTCTTTCAAATTTTCTTTTCAAATGTTGATAGGATGTCATTTACTATTATGTTTTCTAAATTCTTAAAGTTTTGCTAACTCCTGTTTAATTGCTTGCAAGCATTTCTTTGATTCCAGTTATATTTTTAGATGTTCTCTGTAACCTAGCATCTACCTCCCAGTTCCAACATGTATCTGCATACATGATTTGTTTCCTGGAAAGCGGTCTATTGAAAAACACAAAGCTTTTAATCAGCTTATTTGGCTGGATTCAGCAAGTGTATATCTTCATAATGGTCTATCCTGACCCAGGCCTAGATCATTTAGACATGTAGCAATGTATATTGCTATTTTTTTTTCAAGCACCAACACCTCTTTGTTTTAATTTTGTTCTTCATTGTTTCATTGGCTGGTTTAATGTTACAACTGCAGAATTTTATAATATTGGAAGAGTATTCAGGTGTGGGAGGAGTGAGGAGGAGGAAGATGTTTTAAAATATACACTTTTTTGTTTGTGCCAAATTAACACGTGTTAACACGTGTCATGTTGAAATTAATTTTAGTCACTTATTGAATAAAACCTGCTAGCACTTTAAAAGGTTTCCTAATTTTTGTAGCTTTAAAAATTAATCTTCTCATAATGTTAATAATCTTCTCTCTTTTGTGTCATCTGTGACTATTTGGTGGCTCTGGGCAACTTATGAATTCTGGTTGATATTACAAGGTTATTATGAAATTACTGTGAAAACTCTGGTATTATGGCATTATTCTGTATGTGTATCTGCCATGTCTCACCAACCTGAAAATTATTTTTCTCACTCTAAGGACAATACGAAAGTACTTAACTTCAGTGGCAGAGGAAAAAAAGCAATGCTTTAATCACATGAAGGTTGTGTGAAACAGCTGCTAAATCCAAAGGGGGAAAGACACTTCCTCCTTCCTCTGAGGGGAAGAATCTGTGGAGTAGCAAGAACTTAGCAAGAGATAGAACAAGGAAAGACTTCATCAGGTCTGTACTGCCATCTCAAAGTGAATTCAGAAACAATTAAATACGGCCACCATAGCAAGTTTAAATGCAGGCTAGGAGACTGGACTCAATGACCTCTCAAGGTCCCTTCGAGTTCTATAAGATACGTATATCTCCATATATTATTATTATTATTAGGCAGTGCTCCTTTATTTACAACTAATGTACATGGGTAAATCATCTCAAAATATTAGGGGGTTGTTTCAGTGAGGATCTCACATAGAACTAATAGTCCAGATAGGCTATAAATCTAAGGGTGAAGGCAATGCCTCGTGTCCACCTTTAAGATCATGCAGCCATGAACTTGGCATAGCATTGTTAGAGATTATGCCTAAGTGAGTGCCTAGGATGGGTTTTAGGGTCTTCAGTTAAACCTATCTGACCTTAAACCACACTGGGTCCTGTCATTGGGGAGGCGGGAAGAAGGTATAGTGTGAAGCAGAAAAGCCTATACACTAAGGATGAGGGTGGGGAGCAGGTATGGAAGCCTGTGGATCTCCACTTCTATCTGAGATGTCCTCTCCCATTTCTGACTAGCAGAGTAAGCATATGTCTAGGTTCCCCTTCTTATTGTGTTTAAACAGATAGAGTGTTCATCTCTGTAGCTAGGCTATTAATAATGAAATACCTAACCCAAGAATATGAGTGCAATTTATGACAAATGTACAATCAACATTACCTAAGGTATTTCTAAAGTACCTTTGTCTGTCATCACAAGATAGAGAACTATTGTCATCCACTTTACATCCATATGGCACACATCTTTCCTCTGTATACTTCAGCATATTTCTTTCCCCCTCCCTTGGTTTGTTTGCATTGTCATTGGACCACTATCACTTTCTTTGTCTCCTGTCAACTGGAGAAGACTACAAAGTATTTTATGAAAAATATTAGTAGATTTTAATACCTTACCTTTTTTTTTTTTTTTTTCAAACCAAGCAATTTGCTGTCTGTTTTGTGGAACAGGACAGATTCTAATAATAACTCTGAGTTGTCATTATTTTAATGACCCGGCTTATTGCAAAAGATTATACTATTAGTGCTATCTGGCAATCCCCTTTTCTTCTGAACAATCTGAGACCAATGTGATATAATGATTTCAGTAGAAATAGGGAGCTAGTTAGGATGTACATGGTATCCTTTCCCTTAGTTTGTGTTCAGGATGGCCAGCTTAAGCGAATAGAAATGAAAGCCTGAAATACAGTATACAGCTGTATGACTGTCCAGATACATCTGTACTTTATTGTTTATGCCCATTGCTGTGCTGAGGATGGATTTGGAAGGGAATCCATTAGAGAGTCCATAGCACAAAATAGTTTTTATTAACTAGCCATCAATAAGTTTAGGCTTGAAATTAGTTGAATTCTGATAGTCAGAGGAGTGAAGTTCTGGAACAGTCTTCTGAGGGAAATAGCGGGGGACAAAAAACAATAAATGGCCTCAAGACTGACCTTGATATATTCATGGAGTGGTTAGTAGGGATTGCCTACAATGTCATATAGCCGATCTGCAACTGTTGGCAGCAAAGTTCTCCAGTAATTGTTGATAGGACACTAGATAGGGAGGGCTCTGAGTTACAACAGACAACGCTTTCCTTTGTGTCTGACTGGTGGGTCTTGCCAACATGCTTAGGGTCTAAGTGACTGCCATACTTCAGGTTGGGAAGGAATTTTCCTATGGGACACATTGGCAGAGACCCTGTTTCGTTTTTTACATTCCTCTATAGGACATATCCTTATCATTAAGTTTTCTGGGCAAGGTAACAGTCCATATCTACTGCCTCTTGAGTTCCTATATGCATGCCAAGCAAACAAGGTGAAAAGATAGTATTTTTAATTTTAATTAAAGAATAAGGCTCTTGTCATTGCATGCTGGAAGAAAATAATCTGAAAACAAACGGTCCATCAGCAGCAGCAGCAGGAAAAAAAAAATTATGATGTGGTTCTTGGCCATGTTTGAATGGGATGTATGCTTAGTGTAATTATTTTATCATATTTCTGCCCAAAATGCCTGCATAACACTATCCCAATTTTTGACTATTCTTGTATCACTCAACAATTATCACGCGTAAAGATGCACATTAATCAAACCCATTTGTAAATTCAGAATATACAAGTGGGACATTAGCTAGCCTTGTCAAAACATAATCCTTTTGTTCTCTATGTTCCCTACTATCTGCTGAAATGTGGTGTTGCTTGTATGTGGCCTGAATGAGTGAATGTCTGGGATTAAATCATGTTTCAGGAAATGGAAAATCTCACTCTGTGTGCAGGCACATGGGCAACCCTGCACAGTCAAAGTTTGGCACATTTGAGCTATACTGGGGAATCCTGATTGGTACTGTATGTGTTATAATTAGATTGTGGGTTTTTTCATTTTTTATGTAAGATTTGCCAAATCATTCAACTGCTACTTTACAGTTAGAATTACACTGAAATGAGAAAGCAGTGACATGAACCAGTGGATTATGTTTCCCTGGCTGAGAGTTTTGGATAACCCCAGATATTCCATTCTGCTACTTGCTGGATATGTAGAGCTTGGAGGATGAGTATGTTAATTTATTTTTATATGTATTTAACAAAATAAATGTTTTTTTCCTGAAGTTCTTCTTCAGTTATAAGTCCTACATTTCTGTGCGCTGCTGATTCTCAACACAGCAAGGGCTTTTAGAACTGCTATAGATAGAGCAGATTCAACGTGATACCATTAATGGGAAAATTCACAATGCAGTATGTCAGCATTTTTTTCTTCCCTCCTCCAGTTTCTGTGGGGTCTTTCTTCATTCCATGCAGTGTTGCAGAATGTTAATGAGATACATCATAGTCCTCCACTTCTTGAGTACCACAGATAGCAAATAGGACAGTATTAGACATGGAGGTACGTCTACACAGAAGGGCTATAGTCAAATTAACCTACGCAACTTCAGCCACATCAATTGTGTAATTTAAGTTTAAATAGCTTAACTTAGCTTTTGACACTGTCTACCCACCAGGTAGTCTGGGTAGGGGGGAGGGATAGCTCAGTGGTTTGATCATTGTCCTGCTAAATCCAGAGTTGTGAGTTCAATCCTTGAGGGGGCGATTTGGGGCAAATCTGTTAGGGATGGTATTTGGTCCTGCCATGAGGGCAGGGGATTGGACTCAATGACCTTTCAAGATTCCTCTATGAGAGAGATAGGTAAGTTAAAGGAAGAACACTCTTCCTTCAACTTCCCTTACTCTTTGTGAAATGAGGGTTACCATGAGTTGGAGAAAGAAGTCCTCCAGCTCAACATTATTTCAAAATTAAGGCTTGTAGTGTAGATGTGCACTAAATAATGTCAGTTATTCTGAAACACCTCTGCTGTGTAGATGTACCCAGGGTGTGGTTGTCCATTTCTCATGGATGGTTCCAAGCCAATACTTAGTCAATATAAACATTAAAGAAAAGAAACTCCTTTTAGGGTATGTCTACATTAGAATTTTTTTCAGAAAAGCGACTGTTTTTCCGAAAAAAAACTTCACTTATATCCACACTGCAATAGTGTTCTTCCAAAAGAAAATCAAAAGAACAAAGGGGTTTTTCTGACATTGGTAATCATCCTTCTGTGAGGAAGAATCCTTTTTCCGAAAGAGCTCTTTTGGAAAAAGGCATGTGTGGATGGGGAAGAAGGCATTCTTTCAAAAGAAGAGAAAGAGGAAAAAGCAGGGATGCCCTGGTGGCCATTCTGTCCATAGTAATCACAGCTGAAATGCAAAATAGTGTCCATTCAGTATGGATGCTATCTTTTGAAAAAGCAGATCTCTTTTTCTATGTGTTTTTGCAGTATGGATGCTCTCTTTCAGAAGTAGTTTTTCTGGAAGATCTCTTTCTGGAAAGCTTCTTCCGAAAACAGTTTGCAGTCTAGATATAGCCTTTAGTTTGAAACATTATCTTGACTTTTCACTATGATTTCTTATCAAGACCATGCTTTTAAAGTCGCTACCAGTGTGATCTAGAAAGCAACTGACTTTAAGCAGAGAAAAATCTTTAAAAGTAGAATCATTTGTCACACTGTACTAGTAAATAAATATTGCTTCTCTGTAATGGCTGGACAGGAGTCTACATTAGTCACTATCCATTAGTCACATATTCATCCATACAATTTAGATTTCTCATATGAAATGGTGCTTTTATGAGTTGTATTAAAAGGAGCCTGATTCCCCTTGGGCATAATAATACATGCTAATTCTTGTTTTATTTTCTTTATCATTACAATTATTAGAAACTTGCCCTTCCTCAGCTAATTACTCAAAAATTAACAAACATAAAATATTTCAATATCTTATAAGAAAACTCCAGCAGAAACTCAGGCCAATATTTCTATTCCTTTCTAATGCCTTCAAAATGTCACAAAAACAACTAGAATACTTTTGCATCAAGGTCACTCAATACTTCTCTCTTTCTCTTTTTTGGCTTAATTGTCTTAATTTCAAGCATTAATGTCTCCATCACATTTTTCCTGCATCTTGTCCAATCACTTACACCAGCATAAAGTGTATGCAAATTGGGTGTGAAACACTCTCAGATCAGAATGGTAGAGTTCTGCACCAGCTTTGCACTGTTGTAAAGCCTAGAGGAGATGCAAGGAGGTAGAGAGTGAGTCTCTGAGGGTCAAATTCTGCCACCCTATTCATGATGATTATTATACTACTCAACAAGTAGCATCAGTCTTACCATATTGTTTTCAAGAGTTAATTCTTAAATTATCACCATATCAATAATCTTTTATTTCCTAAAATGCGCAGTTCATTATCTGCTATTTAAAGAACACAACACAGTTTGTTTGCCTTCAAATACTAGAATTCTGAACACGGAGCAGGCAAGTTAGAAAAATGCTTAAGGTGTTAACTTTCAGGACTACCTTAACGTTATGCTACCAAACTCGATTGGTGGAGTACCTGTACAGGCTTTTAATCTCTATGGGTATGTCTATACTACCACCCTAGTTTGAACGAGGGTGATAATGTAGTCAACCGGAGTTGCAAATGAAGCCTGGGATTTGAATTTCCCGGGCTTCATTTGCATATTGCCGGGCGCATATTGCATATTGCTAGGAGTAACGGTAGTTCAGAATAGGAAGCCTAGTCCAAACTACCTACTTCATGCCGCATGTAGCCGCAGGGCACGGAGTCCGAACTAGCGGACATTTAAAAATGGCGGCGCCCGGCAATATGCAAATGAAGCCCGGGAAATTCAAATCCAGGGCTTCATTTGCAACTCCAGTTGACTACATTACCACCCTCGTTCAAACTAGGGTGGTAGTGTAGACATACCCTATGTGTGTGTGTATGTGTATAATCAGTCTGTATAAATTGCAAAGTCAGAAGGGATCATTGTGATCCTCTAGTCTGACCTCCTGAATAACACAAATTGTACAAATCCCCCTCCCCTTCCCAAATAATTCCCAGAATATTTATTAGGGGAAAAAAATCCAGATTAAAAATTTGCTAGTGTTCTAGAATTGTCTTCATATTACAAATGGACAAAATTAGGCTTAGAGAGACTGAGTGTCTTGTCCAAGTTCTCTAAGCAAGTCAGCAGAGATTAAGGAAAAGAAACTGAACATTCCCAGACTTGTATTCTAGCCACTGGTTTAGGCTCCCTACGATATTCTTGAAAATACATTTTAGATGGGCATAACTTTTGGCACCATTTCAGCCTTCAGTCATATATCTACTATATATTTGAGAGAGTTTGTTTATCTGTCTTTTTGTCTTTCTATCTGCCCTCCTGGTGGAGCTGTAATGGCCATGGATAGGTACTTCTCACCTGGCCCCAAGCTGCAGTGATGAGAGAGGTCTGGGGTAGTCCTCTCTCCACTGGACAGCCTGCATACTGAACACCTCATCCTCAGCCCCACCCCAGAGCAGTAATTCAAATGAAGCATGTATATTTTCATTTTATTTTCGAAGTACCTCCCCAATAATTAATGGAATTAAGGACCCGAGCAGCACCGGCTAAATATTCACGTAATAAATGTAGTGTTATTCTAATAAGTATGTATAAATTAAATACTACATATTTATTTTTAAAAATCAGCTGATACTAACTGGCTAGAAAAAATAAGTTCATCTGAGTTTTTGTGAATTAGCCATAATCGTAAAATGCCATAGCTACTGAAGTGATCCATGTGAATGTTTTGAGTGAGAGCCTCAACTGATGTAAATTGGCACAGATGATAACACAATAATTACAATGTGGTGTTGGCCATGACCCAGTGCCATACTCGAAGTCCTGGGTAGACTCAGTTATCAATTCTAGATTTTGCAAAGTCAGCCATAGAGTTTTGGGACTGAGATCCATAACTGCTCAGCTATGGTGAGCTGCAGGTCATACAGCATGGCTTACTTTTAAGCTGACCTTTTAGCTGAACTTTTTTATTTTCATTACAATGGTTAATTTTTTATGTGTGCCAATGCAATAGCACCTAGTAGCCCAATCAAAATTCAGGCATTGTTCGAACATATGGTAGAAACAGCCCTAGCTCTGAAGAATTTGTACTTGGTTGGATGTTTTAGTTCAGATGATATTTCCAAAGGACAGGCCTATATTTGAGTTTTGAGCTCTGTGTATTTGTAATAGTTATCCTACTGTACATATTTGCTTTTCTTGTAGGCATTATATGGCAATGAACACATTGTTTTTATTTCCATGGTTTTATGATTGCAGAGATTCTTACAAAAATTGTGAAGTCATTAGTTACTATCAATATATTAATTTAAAAAATGCAAGTATTAAAATTATTTGCTTTTATCATGTGCTCTGCACCATAGTTATTTTATTTTATGAAATGGGAAAAGACAACCTATTTAAATTAGCTTTTGAAATCTGACCAAACGTTCCAGATGTTCCAGCTATACCAGCAGAGTTTCTCTGTGATCCATGTCAGAAATGCAGCTGTCAACAGTAAAGCACACCTGCCACTAGTTTGCTGTCGGCAAATGATTTTTCATTTGTAGTATGAAGTGTAGTAAACTGCCAGCACGAAGCTTTGGCATTGTAATGAAACGTATGTCACGTTCCAAATTCATGGCATAGAAATGCAGTGTGTCTACAAATGTTTCCAAAAAGGGAACCTTGAGTTCAGGCAGCATTTGCTAAAAAGCTTTGTTGCAAATTAGTTATAAATATTTTCAGAATATTAGTCAGTTTCACACACTTAACATATTATTAATTGCTCATTGTCCTTCCATCAACTAAGCCCATAGAATTTCTCCATACAGAATGTTTGGGAAAGGAAGGCAGGTGCTGTGTCTAACAAGGACACATCTTCATATGCCCTTTGATAAGATTAATGGTACTCACAAGAAAACTGCAGGCTTATGAAGTTCTGCTTATTAGAACGTGTTTAAGAAAAGGAAGTGTTTGTTCATTGTTAACACCGAGAAAGAAAAGTTTACTGAAGTGAAAGAAGAGAGGTTGAGGGTATGTCAATGCTGACGTTAAAACCTATGGCTGACCCATGCTAGTTGACTTGGACTAAGGGGCTGTTTAACTGCACTGTGTAGGTCATTGGAGTTGGGCTGGGGTACAAGTTCTGGGATCCTGCCACTTCACAAGGTCCTAGAGCCCAGGGTTCAGCCCAACCCTGAACATCTACCCTGCAATTAAATAACCCAGCCAGCTGGCATGGAACAGACATGGGGTATTCGCGGCAGCATAGAAATATCCTCAGTATGTCTTTCACTAGAGTAAACATTTCTTTCTCGATTTAAACAATAAACAAACTCTTACTTTTAAAAAATCTTTTGATAAGTGGAACTTCATAAGCCTGTAGATTTCTTTTGCCTACCATTCATCTTAACTGAGGGCATAAGGAGAAGTTTTACGTTTCTTGTGTTTGAGGCTTGCAGTGAGAGCTCTATCAGCTTTCATGGCAGAATTTCCCTAAAACATTAAGAAATCTTTTCTATTTTGGCCCCTGTTCCTTAGTTTGTTCTTTTTAATGCACCCACTGGATTGTCTAATGCACAATGAATGCCACTTCCCAGTGCCTCCACGTGCACAAATGGGCTGTACTTCTCACCGCTAAACTAATTAGAACACATAGTGATAAGAATAATTACACTGTGGATGTCATTCAAAGGCTAAACTGCTATAATTCTGAGGCCTTCATACTCACTTACTTGTTTACATATAAGATTGTCTACAAATTCAAGCAATTTTTAAGGATGTTACGATAGTTATTCCATATTCCCTTTTGTTGTCTGTCTGTGGGGGTATGTCTAGATTAAATGCCTCTGCCAACAGAGGCATGTAAATTACACATACTGACATAGTCAATGAAGTGGGGATTTAAATATCCCCCGCTTCATTAGAATAAAAATAGCCACTGCGTTGTGCCGTCTCAGCTGTTTGTCAGCATGAACTGGCAGTCCAGACGGGGATCGGTTGACAAGGAAAGCCTTTGCTGACCAATCCCTTATGCCTCGTGAAATGAGGTTTACAGAATCGGTTGGGAAAGGCTTTCTTTGTCGACCGATCTCCATCTTGACTGCCAGTTCATGCCAGTTCAGTTTGGGCCGACAAAGCTGAGCCGGCACAAAGCGGCAGCCATTTTTATTCTAATAAAGCGGGGGATATTTAAATCGCCGCTTCATTAACTATGTCAGTATGTCTAATTCACATGCCTCTGTCGGCAGAGTCATGTAGTCTAGACATACCTTGGATGTGTTCTATATTCATGCTCTCCGCTATCTTCCAGCTTCTGTGGCCCAGATTAACTGTGAGGAAAATTATTTTGGACATTTTATTGTATGAAAAATCTGATCTTTGGGACCTCTCCTGTTGCTGGCATTTTGCCCATTTTTCAGGATTTTGAGTAATGTTTATTTTGACCATGTTGGACTTAATGTAACCTTTGGCTGGTATAACTGAAATGGCTTGGCAGACAATAGTGTTCCCCACTCCTTTTTAAATTCAAGTGAATAGTAATTCCTGTGCAGTAGCTGAATTGGTGTTTGTTGCAGCCCAGCATCCACCCACTTCACTACAGATATTATGTTTTGGTCCGTATGTTCAAAGAGTCATGATTGTCCAATCAAGAGGCAAATAGCAGAACTATGGCATTTGTGTTTCTGAGGAGTTTATTCAGAACTGGCAAAATCCCTGTGTAAACCCTTGCTAGGTTGGCATCACTACTCTTTTATGCAAAATGGCATGTTACAAGCAAAAGTTGTGCCATACTAGCAGATGGAATGAGTTTACAGGCTATATAACAATCAAATATTTGCCATTCTAGATGTTATTGGCTGAATTTCAGGCCATGATCATTGAGATGACATATGTCCACCACTAAGCTGAGGTTAGCTAAGTTGAGGTTAGTTACAACCAGTAAAAGAGTTTATTTCCCTTGCTAATGTATACACGTGTGGATTTTGTGTGTCTGTCTTTGTTCGTGGCACCATTATCTAGTAGACAGAGCTGTTACCATAGAATTATAGTGCTGGAAAAGACTTCAAGAGGTCATCAAGTCCAGCCCCCAGCCCAAAGCAGGACCAATCCCAACTAAAACAACCCTGCCAGGGCTTTATCAAGCCGAGACTTAAAAACCTCTAGGGATGGAGATTCCACCACCTCCCTAGGCAGCCCATTTCAGTATTTCACCACCCTTCTTGTGAAATAGTTTTTCCTAATATCCAACCTAGCCCTCCCCCACTGTAACTTGAGACCATTGCTTCTTGTTCTGGCACCTGTCACTACTGAGAACAGGCTCTTTCCATCCTCTTTGGAACCTCCCTTCAGGAAGTAGAAGGCTGCTATCAAATCCCCCCTCACTCATCTCTTCTGCAGACTAAATAAGATCAGATCCCTCAGCCTCTCCTCATAGGTCACGTACTCCAGACCCCTTATCATTTTGGTTGCCCTCTGCTGGACTCTTTCCAATGTGTCCACATCCTTTCTTTAGTGGGTGGGCCCAGAACTGAATGCAATACTCCAGATATGGCCTCACTAGAGCTGAATAAAGGGGAATAATCACTTCTCTAGATCTGCTGGTAATGCTCCTCCTAATGCAACCTAATATTCCATTCGCGTTCTTGACTACAAGGGAACACTGTTGACTCATATCCCGTTTCTCATCCATGGTAATCCCCAGGTGCTTTTCTGCCAAACTGCTGCTTAGCCATTTGGTCCCCAGTCTGTAACAATTCGTGGGATTCTTCCCCGCCAGTGCAGGACTCTAGATTTGTTGAACTGCATCAGATTTATTTTTGGCCCAATCCTCTAATCTGTCTAGGTCACTCTGGACTCAGTCCCTGCTCTCCAACATTATCTGGTAGACACATCTGGGGTTTGAAGATCTGAAGTGTAGTCCTAAGTCTGACTTGCTGTGTAACTGCAGGAAAGTAGCAACTTTTCTGTGTGATTCCCCAAGTGTAAAACTGGGATATGGGGATATTTATAAAATAGCCAGAGATTCCCTTGAAGAAATGCATTGTAATAAAGAATGCTAAGAAAGAGGAAAGAGAGAGAATAAAAATGAATAGCTAAATATGAGAAAAGGACCAGATTTCTTTGAAAATCTTTAATAATTTTCCTAGAAATTCAAGTTAGAGACGTGCTTTCTTTCTTTTTTTCCCCCGTTTTTGCGGAAAAACTTTCCAGCTGTCTACACTGGCCTCTTTGAATTTGTGCAAGAACACTGACGATCTAACGTAATATTGTCAGTGTTCTTCCGCAAACACAATGACTCTCCCATTCGGGAAAAAGCCCTCTTGCGCAAATGCTTTTTTGCAAGTGGGCCAGTGTAGACAGCTAAGAACTGTTTTGTACAAAAAAGCCCCAATGGCAAAAATGGCGATCGGGGCTTTCTTGTGCAAAACCACGTCTAGATTGGCATGGACGCTTTTCTGCAAAAAGTGATTTTGCGCAAAAGCGTCCATGCCAATCTAGATGCTCTTTTCCACAAATGCTTTTAACGGAAAAACTTTTCCATTAAAAACATTTGCGGAAAATCATGCCAGTCTAGACGTAGCCGAAGAGTATAGGAATAAGCAAAAGAGAACAGGGCAAGCAGAGACCAGAAAGAAAAACAAGCAGAGGGTAAATAGACAAAGCTGTTGAAAGGTAAAATCTAGGGGGCGGGGAAGAGAGATGAAAAGAGCTGAGATCATAAAACAGACATACTGAAGAGCAAAACTTGATAAATTATACATCTGGTAAAAGAATGATAGATAATGAGGAAAAGGGGACTAAAAAAATAAATATAGAATTAAGATGCGAAAATAACCAAATGGATTTAAAAAAAAGATTGGGAGTGGGGAGTATAGTGATACATGATCCTGGGGAAACCTGGAGAAAAGAAAGATGAGCAAGGAAATACAAAAGAGCTAGAAGTGGGCAGTCAAAACAGTGGGAAGATGGAGAATAAATGAGAGCTACTAATTTAATCAAGATTAGAAAAAAATATATTTGTACTTGTATGTTTTATTATCTCTGACTAACCACAGGCTCTAACTTCCTTGGTATTGATCAGAATTGTAGTCTACAGCTGCGTCTAAGAAAGAAGGTTCCAAACTTACTTTATTGCAAGGCAGAATCCAGTAATCTCAAAAGATCTGAAGAAAAGTATATAGGCTAGGAACTTTTCTGTGCTAATGGACCCACTTTAAAAACAAGTGGAAATTAGGCAGTGTCACACTGCGACTCACTGCAGAGGAAGAAGCAGGACCATTCGTTATTGGGGAAGAATCTTCATGAGATCAGGCATATTGGGATCACAAGAAGTGTACAAGACCAGTGGGCCTAGTCCTCTGATGCAATGTGAACACTTAATATCACAGATATTGTGAGCTCATCCTAACACTAGCTGAATTTATTCAAGGAAACTCATACCAATGTAAGTGTGATTCAACTGTGATATAGAAACATTGTTGGTATTCCTGTTCCCAGTAAGTGAAGGGGTAGCAGGGACAAAGGAGTTATGGATGGAGGACAAAGAGCAAGGTCAGGATAAGCTGCATTTTGGGCTTCAGATACTGATGCAGCTTGTTTACAGAATCACAGAAATGGAGAGCTGGAAGGGACCTCAAGAGGTCTTTAAACCCAGCAATCTAAATTGAGGCAGGACCAAATAACTACACTGTCCATGATATATTTGTCCAATGGTCCAAGCTCTTTTTTGAAACCTCCAAAGATGCCGCAATTCCCATTGAAAGTATATTTCAGAGTAGAATCACCCCATGTAGTTATATTTTTTGTCAGAATGTGTAATCTAAATCTCACTTGTTGTAGATTAAGCCCATAATTACTTGTCCTACCCTAAGTGGACATGGATAAAAAATCATCACAATCCTCTTTAGAACAGTTCTTAATGTATTTGAGGATCTGTTATTGGATCCCCCACCTCTGTCATCTTTTCTCAAGACTAAACATGCCTAGTTTACTTTAACCTTTCCTTAAAAGGGGTAGAAACCTGACATATATTTTTTGTGGCTCTCTGAACTATCTCCTTTTTATCCACATCTTTCCTAAAACAGGATGTCCAGTATGCGGTATGGCACTCTGTTTTAGGCAGTAGAGGAAGCAACTGGGGACTAGCCACAGACAGCTGTCCCTGTGTATTCCAAGAACTTACCGGTATTGAAAAATTATGATGAATTGGAGCAGCCCTTGATTTTTCTAATATACTGCAGAGCCAACTGCCTTAGCACAGAACAGCACCAGGATCAGGGGGATTCAAATGTTGGCTTTAGGTCAGCTTTGCACACCACCCTGCCCCTAAGGTACATGCTGTGCAGTTTAAAATATAGCCCAGAATCTGGCCCAATATTCTTGAACTAATTGTAGAAAATAATCAGACACAAAATGTTTTAATATAAATATGTGTGTTGCTATAAATATTATTCATCTATACCTAATTATTGGTATAAATACAGAATAATACATGCTTTGGTTTCTACTATGGGTGCTTAACATATATAGAGTAGCATTCCAAGGGTGAACAAGCTGTGTACTGTAAGTGGGACGGGGGAGTACGTTACAGTCACAAAGCAAAAATTCCACAGAGCACACAAAGGTTTTAGAAAAGTCCATGGTTCTGATTAATCCTGTCCAAATAACATTATACTGTCATGTAGATATGGACAAAAGCAAAGATGCATTTCCTTCTAGAGAACTGATTTTCTCTGATTTAATACGTTTGTAACAGCTTATAGAGCTGACCACAGATGAACCAGAATATGACAGTTGTCTGATAAAAGTTGCCCTGAAACCAAAGGTTTATAATGAAAATGTTGAGCAAAAAGGGAGTAAGAAGAATATCTATGTTTCAAAATCTGGCACTACATAATTTAGTAATGAATAATAGAAAACTTTGGCATAGTTTATTACTAGTAATGAATTTATGTAAAATCTTTGAAAGACATTTAAGGAAATAAGGCATTCTATCAGGGGTATCATCAATTATTTGGCACAAACTTAACTCCAAATAATTTGTGTGTGATTGATTGTCAGTTTTTTTGTTTTTAAATTAAGTGTAACAAGCTTTTTTTTAAGGGAGAAAGAAGTATAGTATATACATTGTTTAATACTTTGCGAAAGCCAACTCTTTTAAGAGCATGAGAGCATTAAGCATACTTGATTTAATACAGCACAAATATGATTTTAACCATGTTATTGTTTTACATGTTGTAAACACTAAAGGAACTGTAATGGCAATTCTATTAGAAACTGTACATAATAAGGCATAAGTACCAAAGCTAAAAATATTTGCATTTTATCTGCATTGCAGTAACCCATGTTTAATGACTTCCCCCATTTCCTGGTGGTTGTTAATTTTGAATATTACATTTTCCCACATTATTTTGTTAGATATTTACCATATGTTGTATATTTTATTGGTCCAAGTTTTGATCGATCAAGTAGTAGCAGACTGACTCATGCCATTAGATAGAGGACGGTATTTTGACATGTAGCCAATCCACTGAAATAGCTTCTTGAAGAAAAATGTGTTTGAAGCAACCAGGGGAAATAGAAGCTACTGGCGAGAGGGGGGAGAAAAAAGAAAAAAAATCATTCTTTGTTCTTAATGGCTGTCTGAGAGACAAATTGCCAGAAAACTTGCTGTCTGCCTAAAGGGAAATGCTGTTTCCAAAATTTTAAACAGCATTGTCTGGATGTTACTATAAATGTTCCCTAAAACAGCATCCCCTAATGTTTGGTAGATCTTTCTTTTTCAAATAACAATCTCAAAACCGAATGTTGCAGGTTAGTGATCTGAGAAACCACTGAAAGTATGCGGAAATATTTAAAGAGGGGACATTGATTTCTTGCCAGCATGGCATTTGAAAAAAATCTACTGAGATGTCATTTACTGCCAAAAGGACCAAATTCATTTGTATTTATCCTAAAATCCTTTTCAATTCCTCTCTTAAAATAGTAAATTTGGTACTAAATTAATAGGGAAAAAACATTTTCACAAAAGCATAAATGTTCCATCTTGCATATATTTTATCATGTTAATTTCCATTTTGATAGCAAACCTTCCAGCCTCTGTCCTATAAACAGCTTCAAAAAAAGGTGTCAGTGCATACTGGGTCATTCCATTCTAACAAATCTACAGCTGACATTTAGCAGTCTGAAAAATGTGCCTGTCTCTTTTTTATCCCTTCAGCTCTTTCCTGTTTTAACTGCTAACCCAAAAGACGAGGGCACACACCAAACTTCTTCTCTACAGGAAAGTTTTAATTGAAAACAAGAGTGCCAGGCTGAATGTTGCTTCAGCAGATTAGCAGTTAAATTAGAAGGGGCTTTTCGTTTAAGTCCCGGTGTTGATATGTCACTGCGCTCTGTCACTTTGAAAAGCGATAGTGCTTTGTTATCAGTGCTGAGCTCAGGCAGGCTCCTGATGTAGAGTTAGACTAAAATGGAATGCCAGAGTGATGAAGGTACTGCTTACATCCTCCTAGCTCCTGGACAGGGAGGGGAGATGCTGACACACTGTTCTGTTAGACAAACAGGTTGATCATCTACCAAGATCTGTTTTCCTGACATTAAACAAAAAACAAAGCAAACAAACAAACAAACCACCCGATAGACAAAAAGGGTTCACCCCAGTTCAACTAAAGATATGCAAAAGGGTTCAAAGAGGAGTGTAAGCACTTCTCATGAATAAATGTTTCCTTTTATGTTGGTTTATAATCCATTTTTGGCAAGAAATGCTTTGTGGGATTGAAATGCGTTGTGGCACTGATATTATTGGTAGTTCTGAATATACAGGGTTAGATGGGCCGTACATCGATTATTTTTTACATCATAAGTTATTTGGCACAAACTTAACTCCAAAGTGGGAGTTCTCTTGCGTGTGTTTCTCATCTTCAGTAAGTGTGTGCTGAACCGCTCCCCTGTTTATTATATAAAGCCACACACCATGCAATTACATTTGTATTGTTCTAGTAGAAAATGGTTTGGTAATTTTTTACCTGTGTTGTGCCTCAAGGTAAGTGCCTTGTGACATGGCCACCTTGGGTCACTTGATTTAGCAACAAGGCTGAATCAGGCAATCATGGGGGGGGGGGGGGGGGGGAGTACAGGTTCATTCTTTTGGAGTACAGGTTCAGTTTGCAAATTTCTACCATAGTACCTGTTTACTGTGTGCCTTTGGTGTTCTCCAGCTGTGCACTGCCCATTAGTTTTCTTACTAAGAGAAGAGATGTAAAACCACCATTAACCACCAATGAAGGAAAACATTTCCCTTCTCCATTCACCGTGACCCCTTATTTCCTTCCCAGTTCTCTCTAGCCCCTCTTTGTGCTCAATATACCTTACAAAGTGATAGAAATGTAGCCGTGTTAGTCTGGTGTAGCTGAAACAAAAGACAGGACTATGTAGCACTTTAAAGACTAACAAGATGGTTTATTAGATGATGAGCTTTCGTGGGCCAGACCCACTTCCTCAGATCAAATAGTGGAAGAAAATAGTCACAACCATATATACCAAAGGATACAATTTAAAAAAAAAAAATGAACACATATGAAAAGGACAAATCACATTTCAGAACAGAAGGGGGGTATAGGGGGGATCCCTCTGCATCTCCCTTCTGTTCTGAAATGTGATTTGTCCTTTTCATATGTGTTCATTTTTTTAAAAATTGTATCCTTTGGTATATATGGTTGTGACTATTTTCTTCCACTATTTGATCTGAGGAAGTGGGTCTGGCCCACGAAAGCTCATCATCTAATAAACCATCTTGTTAGTCTTTAAAGTGCTACATAGTCCTGTATTTTGTTTTACCTTACAAAGGTTAGTAGATATGTTTTAAATTGATGAAACCCAATTCCATTTTTTTCTTAAAAAATTGTTGGCTCCTAATTCTCTTTAAGCCAATTTAAAGACTTTTTATTTTCAGGTTTTACTTTATGCATTAGAGTTAGGATAATTCATAAGTCAGACCTAGTATGATGGTAATCCTGCATCATCTGTGATATTTTGGCCTCATTTTGGCTGCCTTTTTTTATTGTTGCCTTAATAAATACCTATGTTCTAAGGCAGCCTAAAAATAATTGTTAGGTATCTCATTCATGGAGTTCAGTGTTCTTAACAGAAGTGGCTGATTATCATTATCCCTGCTTTATAGAAACTGAGACACAGGTAAAGGCCAGTGTAGATCTGCGCAATTAACCCGGGGTTTCCTGGGGGCCAGTCTCTTACCTCATGTGATGGATTTTGTTAATTCCTTTCCCATACAATCTAATTCTCACTCTGTTCTCAGTTGCTTTATTTAAAAAATGAATTTTTGAGTGTGTGGGGTGAGAAGGGTTGTTTTTAATTTTGAATCTTTCCTATTTTTCTCTTGCTGTTAAGATTGTAAAAAAAAAATTCATACAGAGGGCTACCAATTAAAATACAAACTAAGCTAGTAATTTTTTTAAATTCCAAATTATGCATCAGTGTCATTGAAATTTGGCTCCTTACCTCTGCAACAAGTGTTATTTAGTATCCCAGCTAGTCCACACACCTAATGTGAAAAGCTGTGGAAGGTGAAGATACTACAATGTCTTCTTGTGGGGTAGTGAGTGCAGAGTAATCATCTCTCAAGAGGAAAAGCTGCCAGAAGATACTTATATTGGCACTAAGTGAACTCATCCTAGGAATCTGATTGCTAGATATAGCAATATGAAAGGTCAGTAAGGTTGTTATGCCCTCACATTTAAGAGATCTCTGAAGTAATATAAGTTGTTGATGTGTTTAATACTTATTTTAATAGTTGGTTAATTATTGTGGCTTAATAAAACTGCAGCCTTCGCCCATAAATCTGTAGATTCATTACTCCATTATGACAATAACAGTGGCTTCTTCCTGAGAAATGTATAAACCTTTTCCTTATAAAGAATCCTTTTTCTTAATTATTAAGCATATGAAAAATAAAAGAAATTAAACAGTTGCTTAATAAAGCCCTGAAGTTATAAAGCAGTTTTCTTTGGAAGATCTCAAAATGCTTCAAGAACATTAATGAGTTAAGCACTGCATCAGCTCTGTGCTTGTGAAGAATCGGTTTTATTATTTTAAATTGATATGTTCCCTTTTGTGGTGCATAAAAGACTTCATTATCATGCATCTTGAAAAAGGAGCTCTGGCAGATTGTTTTACCCTAACATTTCAGCACTGATCCAGGTTATTTTGCTGCACTTAGGAAGAAAAGAAATTACAAGACTGTATGCATTACTTTGTCCCCCGTAACTTGTATAGATCAACTTCATAGTGAGCCTATCAAAACAGTATTTGCTACTAGTTAAAACTATAAAGAGCAACTAAGATGTATGGCTAAATTAACAGTTTACAGGAGCACTATTTCTATTTTCAATTTCACTGCTGGCTGAAACTGCCGCCAAGGCTTACCGTGGTATATTGCAGGTTCAGTTTTAAATTTCTTTCAGTTATTTGTACATTTATATATCACTATGAAATATAATAGGATATAAGAAACATGTGATATCATTGTATGGGCATTGTATGGGCATGATTTAATTTCACTTCTTGGCTAAATTAATTGATAAAAGACAGTAGAATGCATTGCATTTTTCACAGACACAAACATTTCACAGAACCCTTAGAATGAATCTTGTTTCAAACATGTTCACCTCCTCCAAAAACAGCAATATTATTTGGCTTGTATGGATGCCATTCAAACTGGTCCACAGTGTATGGATCTGGCACTCACATTGTTAATGAATGCAAGAAGACAGATAATGTCATTAATATTACAATGGTTTACAAGTACTAGTGAACTAATGGAAATTGAATCAGGTGTTACACATTGTATTAAATTACATTTGGTTTTAAAAAAGCAATAATTCTATTTGATGGTCATTCTCTATTCTGTCAGTCTACAGAATATTTTTTAAGTCACTATTGGATGAAAAGTAGAAGCAAAAGTGAGATGATGTGTAATAATTAGAAATTGCACACAAATTAATGTTTAATACAAACATAATATGAAAAGAAGCAAAAATATGAATCTGCAATAATAAAAAGCCATTTCATGTCATTGTTTGCATTGTAACCGATTGAAAAAAAGACTATGAAGAATGCTAGAGGCTGTAACTGGAAAACAGCTGCTTATGTCAGGCTAATGTAGGAGAGAGCTGCACAAAAACACCCTCATATTTTCTTTAAAAAATTCTCTTTAAAATGTCCTCCTCTGTGACTTCAGGCCCCTTGTGCCCATGCTGAGGTGGTGGGCTTAAGCAGAAATGAAAAGTGTTGTATACATGACTCAGATCAGAGAATAAGTTTGGCGAAGTCTTTCATTTAATTCCCAATGTCTTGTTTTTGAAATAGTTGATATAAATACAATAATAATGTGTTATGCAACATTATCTTGTCAAGTTGCTCTACAAAATAACAGATTTAAGGATATATATAAATGTACACCCCTCGAATTTTCTTATACAGAAATAAAACAAATCTTTAGGACATTTTGAGACCGTATGTATAAGAAAAGGTGTATTTTTCAAATAGCCGTGGCTGTGCATGCTGTTGTAATACTTCTAAGTCATTATTTGAAGCTGCCCTTGTTTTCTCATTGTTATAAAGGACCTGAGTTTTAGGGTTCAACAGGCAATGATTCTGCAGTAGCTGAATCAGTACAAACAACTATTTCAGTTAGAATAGTATAAGGCGGGAAATTGCATTTTTCTAATAGATGTTATGTTCTTTGGGGGAGGGACAGTATAACTTTGTGCAGTGCAAAGCACTCTGGAACACTATTGCTGAATTGTGGATCATGATCATCACTGCGTTACCACAATTAATAATTTGCTGCTATCACAAATTAAATGACGGTTGTGACGGGGCGGAGCGTCCCTGCTTGGCTGGGGCCAATCTGCCCCACACTAGCCCCGTGGTGGCACAGGCGCTCCTCGGGGCATACTGGGAAATTCCACGAGGAGTAACGGTAGTTCGAACTAGGAAGCCTAGTCTGAACTACCTAGTTCGTGCCGCGTGTAGCCGCGGGGTTCGAACGAGCAGGGATTTAAAAACGGAGGCGCCCAGTTTATGCAAATGAAGCCCGGGAAATTCAAATCCCGGGCTTCATTTGCAAGTGTGGTATGCCTACATTACCCTCCTTGTTCGAACTAGGAGGGTAGTGTAGACATACCCCTAGTTCTGTTCCCTGCTCTGCCCCCTGTCCCCCTGCATCGCATTGGACAAGTCACCAGACCACTGATTTTGCCACACCACTGTTTTCCCATGAGTAAAATGGGAATAATGTGGATAATGATGCTTATTTCCTTTGCAAGGTGTTTTCAGATATATTGATGACAAGTGAAATATAAAAGGAAAGTGGTATTTATTATTTTATTTCATTTATTAAACATTGTGCCCAATGCATTATGATAGCCTTTAATTAGATGTAGATCCCCTGCTTTATACAGTACATGAATGGCGTTCAGTTGATTCACCATTTTATTTTATCCTCATTGGTTCAATGTGAAGCCTCTGCCTTATTCATATTATTCAAACTCTGCATGACTAAAAGTCTTGATGAGGAGCTCTGCCATTGGTCACCAGTTGGGATGTCACATATAGAAGTTTTCTGTGTTGGGGTGTTCTGTCTTACCCAGATTAGAATCTTTGTCCAGTCTGTTAATTGTTTGCCAGGCTTTGTGACAAGAATTTGTAAAATTCAGTTCTTGCTATAGCAAACACCATTGAATCCCAGCTAGTGGACAGTGGCACAGTGCCTAATGAAAAGAAAGCTTTCAGCCACACGATTAAAATAGTGGTTGCTGGGAGATGGCAGGCTTTGGGCATGGACATGAAACTAATGGCTTCTTTCCCTCATCAAGTGCTCAACCTGGATTAAACACCAACATCTCCACAATGAGTCTGGCCCATCCCTCATTTGGGGCCAGATGCCAAAAGATCATATCTTTGGTTTTTAAATTATTTTACATAGGATTGCAGCATCCAGAAAGACTGATTCAGAGCAATAATCAAAGGTCTGTCAATGGGTTTTCCCAAGCTAGGGAAACCTATCGACAAGCCCACAGAGCTTCCAATTGATTTTTCTCCTGTGTGTTCTCTACAAGCTGATGGAAAGACTAACATGATGCAGATTAATGAGAGATCTTTCTCTTCTTTTTGTTCAGGCTGGATTCGGGGGGCGGAGGGAGAGGGGAGGAGAGAATGCACCCCTAGATTAGGTACCTGGTCTGATTGGATACATAAAATTGCATTTGAGTCAGGAAAGTCATTGAAGTCCTTATTAATGTGATGGCCACATATGACATGGTCTGGCATTTACTCCTTGTAGGTTAGTGGTGCAGTTCTTTGAAGAAATGAACCACATTTAAAGCCTTATTCTGCAAGTTGGGGGGAAAAAATCTGTTACTTTAAATCTATCCACATTGGTCTTTCACAAGGGACAGTATTTTAAAGAAGCCTTTTTGAAGGCACAGGAAGAAACCATCCTGTTGTGCAGCAAGAGAAGCAAATATGGTAGGAGACCAGATTGGCTTACTGGGGAAATCCTTGGTGAGCTTAAACACAAAAAGGAAGCTTACAAGAAACTTGGACAGATGACTAGGGAGGGGTCTAAATGTATAGCTCAAGAATGCAGGGGAGTTATCAAGAAGGCAAAAGTGCAATCGGAATTGTGACTAGCAAAGGATATGAAGGGTAACAAGAAAGGTTTCTACAGGCATATTACCAATAAGAACGTGATCAGAGGTGGTGTGGGGCCCTTCCTGGATGAGGGAGGTAACCTAGTGACAAATGATGTAGGGAAAGCTGATGTACTCAATGCTTTCTTTGCCTCTGACTTCATGGCCAAGGTCAGCTCCCAGACTAATGCAGTAGACAATGCAGTAGGGGAATGAGGTGGACAGCCCTTGGTGGGGAAAGAACAGGTTAGGAACAATTTAGAAAAGCTAAACGTACACAAATCCATGGGCCCGGATTTAATGCATCCAAGAGTACTGAGGGAATTGGCAAATGTCATTGAGGAGCCTTTGGCCATTATCTTTGAAAAGTCATGGAGATCGGGAGAGATCCCGGATGAATAGAAAAAGGCAAATGTAGTGCCCATCTTTAAAAAACGGAAGAATGATGATGCAGGGAACTATAGACCAGTCAGTCTTACCTCAGTCCCCAGAAAAATCATGGAGGGGATCCTCAACGAATCCATTTTGAGGCACTTGGAAGAGGGGAAAGTGATAAGGAATAGTCAGTATGGATTCACAAAAGGGTACGTCTACACTGGCCCCTTTTCCGAAAGGGGCATGCTAATTTTACAGGTCGTAATAGGGAAATCCACGGGGGATTTAAATATCCCCCGCGGCATTTAAATAAAAATGTCCGCCGCTTTTTTCCAGCTTTTAGAAAAGCCGGAAAAGAGCGTCTACATTGGCCCCGATCCTCCGGAAAAAAGCCCTTTTCCGGAGGATCTCTTATTTCTACTTTGAAGTAAGCCAATATCCCCCACGGCATTTAAATAAAAATGTCCGCCGCTTTTTTCCGGCTTTTAGAAAAGCCGGAAAAGAGCGTCTACATTGGCCCCGATCCTCCGGAAAAAAGCCCTTTTCCGGAGGATCTCTTATTTCTACTTTGAAGTAAGCCAATATCCCCCACGGCATTTAAATAAAAATGTCCGCCGCTTTTTTCCGGCTTTTAGAAAAGCCGGAAAAGAGCGTCTACACTGGCCCCGATCCTCCGGAAAAAAGCCCTTTTCCGGAGGATCTCTTATTCCTACATCAAAGTAGGAATAAGAGATCCTCTGGAAAAGGGCTTTTCTCCGGAGGATCGGGGCCAGTGTAGACGCTCTTTTCCGGCTTTTCTAAAAGCCGGAAAAAAGCGGCGGACATTTTTATTTAAATGCTGCGGGGGATATTTAAATCCCCCACGGATTTCCCTATTACGACCTGTAAAATTAGCATGCCCCTTTCGGAAAAGGGGCCAGTGTAGATGTAGCCAAAGTGTAAGTCATGCCTTACGAATCTTATTAGTTTCTATGATGAGATAACTGGCTCTGTGATATGGGAAAGTCAGTGGATGTGATATACCTTGACTTTAGCAAAGCTTTTGATACCGTCTCCCACAATATTCTTGCCAGCAAGGTAAGGGAATGTGGATTGGATAAATGGACTGTAAGATGGATAAAAAGCTGGCTAGAAGGTAGCGGGTAGTGAGCAATGGCTCGATGTCAGGTTGGCAGTCGGTTTCTAGCGGAGTGCCCCAAGGATCGGTTCTAGGACCGGTTTTGTTCAAGGATCTTTATTAATGGCCTCGATGAGGGGATGCAAGTTTGCAGATGACACTATGTTAGGGGGAGAGGTAAATATGCCAGAGGGCAGGGATAGGGTCCAGAGTGACCTAGACAAATTGGAAGATTGACCTATGAGGAGAGGCTGAGGTATTTGGGTTTGTTTAGTCTGCAGAAGAGACGAGTGAGGGGGGATTTGATAACAGCCTTTAACTTCCTGAAGGGAGGTTCCAAAGAGGCTGTAGAAGGGCTGTTCTCAGTAGTGACGGATGACAGAACAAGGAGCAAAGGTCTCAAGTTACAGTGGGAGAGGTCTAGGTTGGATATTAGGAAAAACTATTTCACTAGAAGGGTGGTGAAGTACTGGAATGTAAGTACTGCTTAGGGAGGTGGTGGAATCTCCATTCCTAGAGGTTTTTAAATCTCGGCTTGATAAAGCCCTGGCTGGGTTGATTTAGTTGGGATTGGTCCTGTCTTGGGCAGGGGGCTGGACTTAATGACCTCCTGAGGTCTCTTCCAGCTCTATGATTCTATTATTCTATAACAGTTATGATTCTTCCTTTTCTCAATATATACACACACACACACACGATCTTCCTGATCACAAGCTGAAATAGTGTATGCCGATGAACTCTGTATTGCTGACACTAGAAACTTATTCAGGATTCAAGGGGGTCTCAGCCAAAGATACTTTGATCACTTGCTTCTAACAACAGAGACAAATTCTTAATGAAACCAAGACAACTAAACAATCATCTGAACAATTGTCTGGTACCAGCGTAATTGCCTCTGCCCTTCTTGTGAGCACCCTTTGGTTACCGTGGGCGGGGGGGTCTTCTAGTCTCTTTACCTGTCTGTCTACAGGAGAGGAAGTGTCCAATTTGTGGCCTGGGACCAGGCTTGTTCATACCCCCTGTTGTGGCTGTTGGGAGTTGTGTGTGGGGGGGCGGACTAAGCCCACCCACTCCTCTGGGTCCTGGTCAGTTACCTGCTGAGTCTCAGAGGTCAGTTGCTGTCATGTTCCCTAGGCCACTTCCCCGGGAAGCTGGTCTGTCCAGCCCTTTCTCTTGGGCCTTCTTGTGAAGTCCTCCCTAGTCTTCAGCTGCTGGATCTGGTTTTGATCATTTCTGAAGTCCAGCTTCTACTTGGAGCTGTCCAGAGTGCTGCTGTTCCCCCAGTCACACTGTCTGCCTGGGTTGAGCTCCAGCAAGGAACTGGCAGGCCCTGGCCTAGCAGCTTTTTTTATATTGGTCTGCTGTGCCCTGATTGGCTGCAGCAGAGGCTGCCACTGTATTCTGCTTGGAGGACCTCTCCTCTGCTCCTGGTGCTGGGCAGGATGTAGAAAGGCTTCCAGCAGGGATATCGGGGTGTAGTCCACCCCATCACACCATGTCAATGAGCAGCGCTTGCCAAGCAGTGGTGAGCCCTGCTCGCCAGCCACACGGAAGCACACACTGCGCATGCACAGACCGCGCTACATATGCGCTGAGTGCACTGCATGGCCACGCTGGGCTAAAATCTACTTACTGCAGGCGAGTAGATTGCCTAATTTGTCAAGCCCTGTCAATGAGAGTCCAAGGATGACTATTGACACTCCATCAAGTTGTCATATAACTGCGAGTACATCTTGACTCTCACCTGACAAACAGGCCTCATCTAGAACATCAAAAATGAAGATTTCTCCCCATACTACCCTCATACAACAGCTATTGGGAACCTCCTGGGGAGAAGACACTTCAATCTGGCCATGCATTTGTACAGACCATGGTGTTTGCTTCAGCTGAATACTGTTCTGTGGTCAGGGGTTGCAAACACCACACAGCTTGTTGACATGTTGCTGAATTTCACTACTTATAGTGTTAGTGGCTGCTTGAATTATACATCAACCTGCTGTTTCTCATATGCTTGCCTACATAGAGCTGCTAAATGCTTGAGAAGATGCCATTATCGTTCAATTTGCCAGAAGAAATATGACAGATGAAATCCAAGTTTTACATTTCTGGTTGACTGTTATGAGTGCTCTGCATTGATTCAAATCAAGCTCCAGGGTTTCAAATAGTGTACCAATAGAATGAGGAACACACAATTACTGATCACTTATGACAAATTTCACCTGTATGTCACAGGCTACCGACACAACCCAGCATTACACACTAAACCTCACAAACAAAAATTAGGCCAGCATTCCAGCTCACAGAAGACTGAAGTGTTTTGTACCATGGATAGAGAATAGGAGAGATAGGAACGTCACTGCTTGAGGCCTCCACAGAGGCAGGGAAGCAGTTGAGGTATACATACCTAACAATCTCCCACACCTGCTACAGAGGGAGGTGAAATCTCCCATAACATCACTGCCAATCTGATCCTGGGAAATATTCTTTCCTGACACCACATAGGGCGATCCATTACATCCTGAGGATATGAGCAAGAACCAGCCAGCCATGGACATGAGAGAGAGAGAATACTCAGTGCCACCTCAGAGGCCTGGCCTCCTTATCTGATATCTCATGTCCAGCCATTTTTCCAGGGTTTTAAGAACCTCAGCAGAGGTAATTTAACTGTTTCACTCCAGGCAGTGTCGGGAATAAATCAATGGGAATACAGTAATTCTGTCTGATGAAAGATGAATGCAAGTAAGTCTGCTTTATCTAAAACTGCATTTTATTAGTTTTAAGCACATAGAGACAAGCAGTAGAGTTAGAACATTCCATATATTTACCTAAAATCTAGAGTGGTATTGAGTAATTAACTGCAGGTACACAGTGGCCAGTTGCTCACCCATCAGGGAGAAAAGGTGTCAGGAAAAACCTCTCTCAAGATGGCTTCACAGGATTGTTCAGAAAGTACAGTGTGATTAACCACAGTAAAACATATAGGTCATAGTGGCCTCTTCCAAATAATCACTTTTCCTAACTTTCAATGAACTACTTATCAAAAAACATTTCTAATCTTAATCATGATACTTAATCGGGGTTTTACCCCCACTTCTTTCTGTCTCAGTTGTTGAATTTTCTTTCTCCTCTTCCCATTCTATTTAGCCGAAACTACAGCTAGTTGACCTTACCTCTAAAAACCTGCTTTCAAATTAACCCTTATCTATATGATGGTTTATTTTATTAATTCATGGTGGCTGAATGCACACAGTATGGCTGCAATTAGCTTGATCACATTCTGGGGTATACACCTCTTCAAATCCAGAACAATAACATGTCTATTCCTAAGGCTATAGAGGAAGATGATCACTTTCCCCCTCCCCCCACCCAAACACATGCCAGTCTACATTGAGCTAATTGCCCAGCATCATGGAGGAATTCTGTGGAAAAGGCAGGGATAGAATCCAATGTTCCAGGGCAGCTGTGACCATGAGACTCCTTTTGCTTCCTGCAGTCCTCTGCTTGATGAATTAATTTAATTAAACTAATCTAATTAATCTGTCTGATTTCTGGAGCAAACAAAGCAGGACTGCTACAGACACCAGTTTTCTTTCCTATACCACCCTAATTCTTCTTCAGAGCAGGTCATAACTATACTCTGAATGAGGTGGGAGTCCTGTTGACAAAATAGTATATGATCGTGTTATGAAAAGCGATATCATAATGCATAAGCATAGGGGGGAACTGAATTACATTCTGCTCAGACAACCTTGATTTTTGCATTTCCTCTTTTGAGTATTTGAGTTCACTTTTGTAATATTCTTTTAATGAGATTATAGCATGTAATGGGGCATGGGAAAAAACAAATTTCCTTCATGTGGCAACATCCACCCACATCAGCAAGTTTGGAACCATTAGATCTACTTCATAGACCTTTTCCATTTGACCTAACTGAATGACTGAAACCAACAGTAGGTATCATCTTGTGCGTGTGGACCAGAAGACTAGAAAGGGATGAAATGCTCATTTGGACATGAGAATTAACAATTATTTGCTGACAGCAGAGAAATGGTGAGTCTTGGAATGTTTGGGGTTCATTCCAGACTCTGGAGAGGAGCGTGTATTTGTGGGTACAAACTCTTCTTCCACCTGTTATGTGCAGGCTGGTCTGCTCCTGCCTTCTGCTCTCTGTCCCTTTCCCAGAGCTGGATGTTGGTCCTAGTCCTGTTCTTCTTAATTCTTCATCCCCCACCCCACTTCACACCTTCTTCCCATCCTACCTTCTTGAGACCATCCAAATTAGACTTCCCAGTGTCCTCTCTGATCTGTTTCCCCCCTCCCTCTCGCTGATCCTAGTCCATTTCCCTCTGATTCTAATCCTAGATCAATCCCTCCTCAACATTTATTTTTCTTTTTTCCAGCCTATGTTCTCTCCACATACCCCAGCTCCTTGTCTGATCTGCTTCTCCTCCTTATACCCCCATTTGCCACCACCCAGTGTCTCCCAGTTCTCATCTCCTTGGTTAGCCTGTCCCAGGACAAATTGGCTCAAGAAAAGATACAGTGCCCTTCAGTAAATCAGGGAGGTATGTTAGATGCAGTATGTAAGAGACACTAACCACCCAACAATCAGTATCTTGTTAAAACCTAAGGAGAGCTAAATTTCCTTTGTATAACTCATTTTCTCAGTTGCTGTATTACGTGTTCAAAAAGCATAGGACAAAGAATGTTCTGTACAGTAATGACTGTTACAGCATTGCTCACTGAGGTGAGGTTTTGGCGGAGCTGAAAACATAGGAGAAACAGTCAAGTAGTGGAGGGGAGATCTTAGCTGGAAGTGGCTGAGGCCAGGTGCCTCTTCATTCCTCATTACATCCCAAACCTCTCATAGGGTATGTCTACATTTGCACCCTAGTTCAAACTAGGGATGCAAATATAGGCATTCAAAATAGTGAATGAAGCAGGGATTTAAATATCCCGCGCTTCATTAGCATGATCTCGCCGTCACGTTACTCTGATCAACAGCTGTTTCGAAAGTGAAAGTGCACACCGGGACATGTTAGTTCGAACCAAACCCTGTAGTTCGAACTAATGCATCCTGGCACGCTCTTTCACTCTCAAAACAGCTGTTGATTGAAGTAACGCGCTGGCGAGATCATGCTAATGAAGTGCGGGATATTTAAATCCCTGCTTCATTCACTATTTTGAATGCTTACATTTGCATCCCTAGTTTGAACTAGGGTTCAAGTGTAGACATACCCTTACCATTTTCAGATGGCTACCACTCTTCTCCCCTTTCCTTTCTTCATGGTATGAAGGGCAGACAGATTACATACTGCATCTATAGATCACTCTTGTTCTGCCAGCCCTGCTCCTATTGCGAAATACTGGAGATACTGCAGAGCAGGATAGAATAGTGCTATCAAATCTATTTGCAAAACCATAGTGGATTTTAATGGGGCTGACTCTACACTGCTACCAATAAAGTCAAAGGAGCTGCTTATGAGTTCAAATTTTAAGCATCTGCTTAAATATAGTGCTGGATTGGGGCCAGGAGACTCAGCAGCTTGCATGAACAAGCCCATAGTGAATGGAAATTGGAAGTAGCTAAGAATGCAGGGTGATATAAGAATGCTTATGGCTTACATGGACAAAGCTTTTCTGGGATTCATAAGAACTCACAGATAGGTGATGTTGGATTCCAAAGGTCTCCAAAGCACCAGCAGTCAGGCTTACCTAACTTATAGCATAATCAGTAATTTAATATATTTAGTCAAGTAAGATTGTTGTACATTTAATAAATATGTACATGTAATCCTCTTTGCAAGGTATTGTAACTTAATTACAGTACACTTTTTAAATACCAGAAATAGTCCATTTGATCTTCCTTTTTGGTGCAGTAGTACGAGGAGAATACTATAAGATCTACATTCATTAATCATTCCCTGTATCTTGATATGCCAAATATTTTGAAATACATTTCTGAGTGTAATCCATGAATTACATATTAGATCATTGTAAAACTGCTGTAGAAAACATATTAGATTTTATATTTTAATATTACTTTATGAGAGTTACAAGGTCCTTTTAGAATTCAAAGTAGATTTTTTTTTACAAAGCCTAGTATTCCAAAATAAATTATCTACAAAATGAGCAAATTCATTTCCTTTAGTCAGCAGACACAACATTGTATTCATTTCTCTGTTTCCTAAAATAAACATTTCAAAAGATTAATATCAATGCAATCAGATTACTGAGCACTAAAATCATATTTTGTCCACGCCTGAAATGTCTTTTAATTTTTCAAATAAATCATTCAGCTGAAGAAGTGGCAGCTATTTGCTGCTGTTCCTGAAAGTTGGCTGGGCAGTAATCTGAGTAAAAGTGCATGGAGAGACTCTGATTCTTCTCGCTTGTTTCTTTGGGCTTCAATCTGTGTGGTTGGGATCTCCTAATATTGCTGCTTTTCTCCCAGTTCTACAGTTAGTTTACATTAGGAAATGTATTTCTCTAAATGTGTCTCCTGTATGTCTGCAGTGACAAATACCAGCATAACACATAATTAAGCTTTTCACAAATAATTATGATCATCTGAAAAACCACAGAAATGATCTGCATTTCTGATACTAAAAATGTAGCAAAAGTTTATCCATGCTGTGACTAGAAATCAGTGTTTGAAAGCCACTGATTGAATAAAATAGCTAAAAGCTTATGTATGATAGAGTCAAGCTAGTGCAATGAATTAGTAATACTTGTTGCCCATGTGAGTTGCTATGTTAGAGGATTAAAGTATTCCCAACCTCAAACAGACTGCAACTTTTTGATAGGCATTAGTAAATTATTAGCAAATTAAGAATGAGAATCACTTTTTTTAGTTCTCTCATCTATTTTTGCCATTAAGATGTTAGCAGGTAGATTATTTTCTGTAGAACGTAATTTAGATAAATATTTTGTAAACTCTTTAAAGAAGATATTTCTTCTCCATTCCATAAACAATAAGTGCTTACATATTTAACAAATGAATCCTTCACTAAAGTTATATCTAGCGACAACAACATACTCACCTCAGCAACTGCATGATAAAAACAAGGAGAGTACAGTGGCTACACCAGCAGTAGAATTTAAATGATGGTTCAAAACAAAACCATCAGCCCACATTGGACATCTATATGTTAGTGTTATTGTAGAACCTTCTGAAAGAAAATGCACTTTTTTGCATTAATAGAACAGATCCAACAATTCAGAATTTTTCAAAACATTGGGCAGCAGTAATTTTTAACAGTGGCCAAAGGTGAATGCTAGAGTTATCACATATATCCAAATTTTAGTTCATATTTGTAACAGCTCAGTTTTCACAAACCATTAGTATTGAGAAATACAGTTAATTCTTGTTGAGTTAGACTTACCTTTGCTTCCATGTCAGGAAGGGCTAAGGTCTTACCCATGTCTAGGCTACCTGTTTGAAAAGATACATATATTCTTTACTCTGCTGCTATTTACTGTAAATGAAACCATTATTATCTGATAGGAAATAAGCCCATGAGTAAATTCTCTTCTCACTCTCTATGTGTGTGTGTGGGAGGGGGGGGAACAGGGAGGGCTGTACGTGGAGATATATGCTCACAACCCTCCCTTCGCCCCTGAGAGTTGACAACTCAACTTGTATTACTTGTTTGAAAACTTGCCTGAGGTTCACAGGAAATGTAGCAATCCTGAAGATAAAATTCCCTTCTGCAATTCTTAGCAGCTTATTGCAGACCTCCCAAAATCCAAACAGCTTTTGTAATGACTCCCTGATTGTCAGTGTCTTTGGTGCTGGAAATTTCAACACATTCAGATGCTGTAGTGATGTTAGAATCCTGAGGAAAGGAAGGCAGGTATCACAGACCTTTGTTCACCAACAGTCAGGGTTCGTTTTCTTTTAGCTTTTATTGGTCCTCCCTCCCCAGTAACTAATACTGAATCCAAGGTTTCTTTTGTTTTCAAAATACTTTTCTCTGCTGAAACTATTGTTACTTGATAGTGAGATTCAGAGGCTGACAGTGGTTGCTTGGCAACATAATCAGCAGTATTCACACTAGCACCTATGGATGCTGAACTTATCGGCATTCCTTATGTTCAGCTAACTCATGGTTTTTTTTATTGTTGTGGTTATGCGGTATTTGCTGAGATTTCAATTTATTACATTTTCATTCATCCCTTTTAACAGATGATTTTTGTCAGACTCTAGCTTCTGATATTTCACTTTCAAAGCACTTCTATATATTCAACCTTTCATTTCAGGGCTTTGGCAAAAGTTGGCTGGATTCCAAGCTGTTCCCTTCCACCCTGCCTTCATGAAATAAGAATATAGTTTTCCCTAGTATGATGCAAATTACTAACATAGCTATCAAAATAAAAGAAACATCTGCTCTGTGTATTTAACACGAGTAAAGGTATGTGTAGACCTTTAATATTTTCCAAAAGGATGGATGACCTTAGTGCAGCTTGGAATCCCATGTTCTTGCCTGGTTACGGTCATAACTTTTAGATGAATTCCCTTTTCGCCCCCACATGGATTGACTTCAGACTAAAAAATGGGTCTGTTTTTGTGTCTTGTCCTGGCAGTTCCATTTTATGCATAACAGATTATTTGACTGGGCCCCTTGTCATCAAAGTCTACTTTTCCCACCTCCCTCAAACTTTAACCTACCCACTTGGGCTGCTTGAAGATCATGGGGGGGGGGGGGGGGGAACGGAGAGTAATATGTCCTGAGTTGTGTATGTGGAACAGAATTAGTGTTATGGGGAAAATTGTGATTCCTCAGGGATCTTGCTTATTTTCACCACTGATCTTTGTCAGCAGAAGAGCCTGAATGTGCATGGCATAGAGTTCAAAGCATACTAGCATTTTAAATTATTCTTGGAGAGTTCATCTGTTATGACACGAGTGCCCCTTGCAATTGCAGGTTTGACATTGTCTAAACTGGTCCTGCCTTCCAGTATTCAGAACACTTTGACATGATTGGGTCTACTACTTGGGTCATGCACAAGTTCAATGCTAAGATGTCATTGCCAACTCAGAGTTAACCAGAGCAGTAGCTGAGGTGTAACCACCTTATTCTTGTTTCTAGAAAAGGAAGTACAGGTTGGATCTCCCTGGTCTAACACCTTTGTGTCCTGACCAGTCCAAAATGAGGGAGTTTGTCGGACCAGGGGAGGTAAATTCCATCCCTCTGCTGACGGGACTCTGGGCCATGGATGGAGACGGACCAGAAAGTCCTGGACAAGACAGGTTCAACCTATAATTCTAGTAACTGCAATATGGTGACTGACTAACTTCAGAGGCCTCCTTGTTACTTCTACACTACCTCTTGTTCTGCTTTTGTAACATTGCTCATCTTTATTCCACATGCTTGAGACTTCTCTCTTAATGTTGGTGTTCCATCTATCTGGAACTCTCTGCTTCCTTTCTGCAACAAAAAGTCCTTTTTCCTTACATCTTACCTGAAATCACTCCTTATCTTATGACTGTTGTCATTTTGTATAGTGTACATAAAGAATGCTGCTTGATATAGACCAGAACTAAAAATGTGGATTAAAGCCCAGATCTGGATATGAATGTTTAAAATCCTCCCCATCTAAAGATTCAAAAGCGTCTGATCTGAACAAGCTGAATATGTGGATGTCTAAAGTCAAAACACATTTGTGGATACTAAGGTAGTATATGACATCTGTGTTTCATGCCTTCCATTGACAATTAAATGTGTTGGTTTCACTGGAGCTAAATGGATACAGCATGATAATTTCATTGAATATTTGGTCAAATTGTAAAATAAAAGCACTGTGGGCCAATCATTTTAGTTCTGTTATTTAACTTTAGGCACAAATGTTTAGGAAATAAAATTTCAAAAAACTATGTTTATTCATGGAAATATGATATTTCCATGTGAAAGTATTTGTGCTGGAAGTTCCTGCACTTTTGTCTAGTCTGAAAAGAATTAAAAATACCGTGTGGTTGATTGTCTAAACAATTGCAGATAATGACAAAGCTGGAATACTGAAAAGATCGATTCACAGTCAATTTATAGAGACCTTTTTTCTTCCTTGCAAAGACATATATTGTGTCATTAATAATGCAAATAATAATGATCTGTTTCCAAGACATTAAATTAAAAAGTGGCTAAATTTTTCTAAAAATGATTTGATACAAAATAGTTCTGACCTTTAAATGTGTCATTTTATTCAATGGCCATCTTTCTTCTTTTACTCAATCCCCAGTTGTTGAGAGTACCTGAGGCTCTCAAACTAACAGTCCCCAAATATATTTGTCTGGTGATTCGTAACATAGCATTTTCAGGGAAGAGTCCTTGACTCCAGAATTTACTTCCCCTACACACTGGTCAGACAAAGACCAAGTGTATGCGCTAGCCTTCTGCACACGTTACAGCTGATCTCTTTACTCAAGATTTTGTCTGAGCAAATGCTTTTGGTAGTTGAGATTCTTTGCCTGAGAAATTCTATTGATCATTAAGTCCAGTTTCAATAATAAATATATTTAACAATGTTTTCATTTTATACATCTGCTTCGAGCTTTGCTGAGTACACATTATTAAAAAAACCCAAATGGATACACAATATTGTATCATATGATAGCCAGCAGATTTTAATGCTTGGAGGACCATTGGATATGGTCACAGTATTAGCTGTCTTTCAAGAAAGGAAGAAAGAGGAACAGCTGGGAGGTCTGAGCACTAGTGATTATGCTGTATTCAGTTGCAATATTTCCATCTCCTGAGTTGTGCATACACAAAATGCTTCACTTGATAGCAGCAACATCATTTTAAGCTGTAATTAGTTTCTGTGCTGCATATAGAATATACTCCCCAGAGTAATCTTTAGTATAAGTAAACACAAAACAAGAGGGAACAAATTATGTCCTAGGATATTCAGGTATAACTTCCACTGAAATCACACAAAGTGCTGTATAGCAAGCCCCTTAGGGCAGAATTTCACATTAACTGTGTCACTAAATGCAATCTTTTTTAAACAAACAGTTCAAGTGGTTTATCCTAATTATCCCAGTCACCCAAGTCACTGAATTTCATGGAAATTAAGGTGTGTAAGACATGTGCATAAAAGGACATTTTACCCCCTTGAGTGATTTGAAAATAAATGGATTGATTTGAGAATTTGTGTTACAACAGGGGTTCTCAACCAGGGGCCCGGGGAGCCCTGCAAAGCCTCAAGCAGGTTTCTAGGTCTGCCACTTCGGGATTACACTTGCTGAGGCCCAGGTCAAAAAGATATTGTGAGGCATCAGGCAATTGACCTAGCTGTTACCCTCTAATGCCGGCTTTGGGTTTTATATGCAGAACAACTATTGTTTTGGCACAGCAGGGCCCAGGAGATGATCTAGTTTGTTGGAGTAGGGGCTCAGAAAGGGGTTCCTCATCTTTTTCTAAGGTAAGCTTTGTCTGCACTGGCAACTGAGCATCAAAGCTTTTGTCGTTCACAGGGGCCTAACCCTCCTACTCCCAAACAACAAAAGCTTTGCCATGAGAAGTGCTAGTGTAAACAGTGCTTTGTTGGCAGGAGAGCTCAGCTGTCTACAAACTAAACACTGCTGTGCAAGGCAACAGTGTGGTCAAACAGTGTTTATAGTGCCAGACAATCACTAAAAGATATAGAGTGTAGACAAAGGCTTAGAGAAGTCAGAGTTTAGCCTGTAAGGTTCCTACCAATGGCCCATCTGTTTTTGTTTCGGTTTGATTTTGAGTTGGAAGTGACAAAATAATGGCTGTGTTGATTTTGCTGGGGTTATATGCAGCACCGTAGCCCTCAGCTACTTCGTCTCATTAATCGAGCTTTGTCCCCTTGGAGCCATCACATACACAGCAGTAAAGGGGGTGGGGAAGACAAAGGTGAAGCCTGGAAGGGTAGGGAGTTGGGAGACTACTTGATCTTCCTGCTTTTACCCCTCAGTAAGATATTGGTGGTTGAGTTTCCTTTCCCCAGCTGGCCAACTGCTCATACATCCCCTCCCTTTTCCACTCAAGCTGTGATTCTGTGTCTGATTCGAAGGATGGAAATATGCAGGGGAAGAAAAAGAAGCTGTGAGCATACAGGTTACTGGGAAGATAGATTTCAGCCAGCTATACATCAGCAACAGTGCTTCATTTCATTTGAAAGGGCAGAGGAGAGACATTTGGGGGAATATAATTTGATGGGGTCAGAGGAGAGAGACACAAAGCAGAGTTACAATGGCAGGGAGGGAGGTGCAGGTAAGAGGGACTTTAAGACAGGAAAATCTGAAGCAAGAGAGACTGAGGCTTGTCAGTCCCCGTAATACACGAGGTTCGAAGGGATGCCGGAAAGGATGAGACCACAACTGGGGGTTTCAAAACGCACAAACTGATTTTATTTTGATGACGCCAGACAATCATCAGAACAAAAATTAAACAGATTGCCAGACAACACAAAACAATTCCCTGAGGCTTTTCTAAATCACAATAATTCCCAATAACTGCCCAGCGGTTAGGAACAGTTGAATTAACACTGGTATTGTCCATAAAAAACCTAAACCACAACTATTTATAAACTAACTTAGTAACTTTTTAGCCACTGTCACTTGACAAGCAATAAGGACAACTAAAAAATCAATTAGGATAGGGATGATGGCGGGGGGGGGGGGGTTATACCAGTTCTGGAGACAGCAGGAACACAAGTACCGGTCGCATGCTCATAAACTGTCTCCACTCGGGTCGACCAACTCGGAGTACGCTCAGTAAGACTCGAGAGTGGGGGGTGCAAGGCGTCTGGCTGATCAGGCCAGGCGTTCACTCGATGCGAATCCCCAGTGAGAGAGGGGCTGCCTGCCTGTTTTATTGCCTGTGAACTTATCACCCCATAGGTTGGTTTTTGCTGCAGTGGGTGGAGTAGCAGGCCTGAGCACAAGTCAGCCCATTGGCTGATCTTTTACGGCAATGGGTGGGGCGAGCAGGGGAAGATTATTAATTTACATGCCCTTATATGGAAAACACTCCACCTCACAGACAGAGCCCCCTACACCAGCCTTAGAGGTATTACAGGCTATGGCTCCCTGCGACGGGCAGCCATTGTTGTAGTTCTGACTCGGACAAGGCTATGTCTACACTGCAGAGTAATTCCAGGATACTGAAGGGATCCTGCAAAAACTCTGCTGTGTCCAGAGAATGAGTCTTCCGAATTATTTTTGCGAAGAGCAGACATGCTTTTTCAGCATCCCTGTAAACCTTGTTTTACAAGGAAGAAGGGATGTTCCGAAAAAGGGTTTTTTCCTACATTTGACCGAGTGTAGATGGGCCAAATGTCAGAAAAGCCTCTTCCAAAAAAGAAGAGGAAAAAGCTATGCATAATGTGGTTCACAATTTGCGTAGCTTTTTCCGGAAGAACACTGCAGTGTAGACATAGCTTCATGAGAGAAGCACAATAAATATGGGTATTCGAAGAACAGATTGAAGACTGCTACTGGGAGAAGGCTAGAAATACCAATATTTGGGCAACTATCTGGAGGAGGACTTAGCAATGCTGAGGACCTCTTCCTTGGAGAAAGGAAAGTGTCGCTTCTGAGAAATAACTTATCTTCTCTCAATATTTTATGTAGGAATTTTGTTTTTTTTTTAAGTGGGGAGTTGATTACATTCAGGGCACTCTCCCAGAATCCATCTGATTCCCACCTACATCTCCCAAGAATTCTAAGCCCAGCACCAAGAAGGAGGGTTGTGCGGAACTAAGGGAAAAATCTAGTCAAGGAGAGTCTGGTAGGTGGCCTTTTAAACTGAGAGAGATTGTGATGAGGTGTGAAGGGCACAGGGGAGTGTAGTTGAGGGGATAGGAGGAAAAATGGAGAGGAGTGACTAGGGACTTCTTGGTGAACTGAGGAGACAATGAGGAGAGTTATGGGCAATGAGAGAGACAGTGAGCACAGGAAATGAAGGAGAAAAAAGAAAAGAGGAATTTAGGTGGAATGTGTACTGGGGAAAGAAAGGGTTACAAAGATGAAGAGAAAGATGCAGAAACTAACTATAGACCATTTAGTCTGGGAAAACTAGCATTGATAACTGTGCAATATAGTGGTACCCTGACAACTAGTTTTATTATTTTGAACATTCTCCTGAGGGGAGTTAAGGGTCAGGAGTTTCATTTTCAACTGTTGCACAGATGAGGTGCACAATTAAATTGAGCCGCAGGCGTGGGTTGTTCCATGCTTTCCAAAGTTAGTGATGGTGCATTGGGCATTTGGCTTTTCATTTTAGCTTGGCCAATCTCTGGCCTTTTGTTTGTTAGTGAAGTCTTTTGTTTGTTAATGAAGATTGTTTGTACCACTAAATTTCTGTTCTTTTATTGCTTTGTAAAATCCTCTGCAATTTGTTTCCACTCTCAGCATTTTTTTCCTGATTGCAATTATCTCTTTATTCTTATCTCTCACTACAGATCTCCACAGCAGTTGTGATTAGGAAATGGAGTCTGCTGCTCACTGAATCTGTTGATATGTGCATTGCTAGTTATTTGTGTACTTTTTTAAATTAACTTAATTTTATTTGTGGGATTGAAACAGCTGTTGTAAAGTTATGGTGGTTTTTGTTTTTTCCTTCAGATTTTTTGGATGTGGTATCACTTTACCAAGCTTTCATAAGAGGCTTTAGCTTTCTTTTGTTTTTTTTCCTAAAATGTGGTCTGTGGTATACTATTTGGTTCTATGAGTTCTTGTTTAGTATTGCATGAGGAAATGACCTTTCATAACTAACATGAGTATACCTTATAAGAATTATAGATCATTGCCTCCCTAGTGGAAATAAACCAAGCACAGGATTAAGCACATTTCTGGTTCTGTCAATGTGTTTACATTTTACATAATAACTGTGTAGTGCCATAGAATTCCTTGAAGTAGCCACAGGGTATGTGGATATGGTATATATGCCCACAAGATTAACTGCACTGAAGTATTAATAGTCTTAAAACCCTTCCACAGTGTGTCACAGAGATGAGTATATACCTCTAAATGGACTCACGCTTCAGCACATGGACTCCTGGGCCTTGACACCTCTTGTTCCCCACTAAGAATTGGAACAATCCAGCTACCCCTTCAATAAGCCTAATGTCTCATGATGGTCAACCATCTGTCTCTGGCTACTCCCCCCACATCTCTTCAGTTAGTTACTCTGTCCTCTTGTTTCCCACTGCCTCTCCTAACTTCTTGGGAGGTGAGTAACAGACAGCAGGGGAGGGAGGATGCAGGAAAACTCCGGAAGCAAGGGTGTGCTAAGATTTGGACGGGGAATGCGTGTATTTTTTTGCTTTAGAGATGCTACCCTCAGAGGCCTGGAAACTCATCCTCTTCTTTCCAAGTGATCTTTTATGCCTCTTCACTTAAAATTATCTACTTTGGGAACATCAGTAATTGTATTGAGCATTATATTTTCTGACCACTGACCAGCAACTACATTTATTTTCTGAAAAGTTGCTAAGTAGATATAACATACTCCTCCTCCCCAATTCTTTCATATCTAAAACAAAGGTGCCTAAAGATTGTTTCCCTTCTGAAGTTGTACTCAGGGCAAAAATGTCTAGTGCTTTGTTTATGACTGCAATGCATTCTAGATAAAGGAATAAGTTTTATAAGATGATGTGTCTTAATCTTGTGAAGGAATCCAAAAGTGTTAACATGGGAGCATGTACATTCCATTTATTAAGTAGATAAGCAGTTCATCACTGACTTTGTTCTATAGTTTGAGTGCCATATTGAATTTGATATTTATGTGGATATCTTGAGGAGACTGTAGCCATTTACTATATTCTTATGGAATCGGAAATAAATCAGACATAGTATCTTCGTTTTGGTGGGCAGTTGGGTCATATGTCTTTGACAAGTTATGTGATGGCTAATTAGAAGCTATCATGAGATTTAATCTACAGTAATAAATCTATATCAGCAAGGAATGTTTTTGTTTGTTTGTTTGTTTGTTTTACATATAAGTGTTTGTATCACCATTAAAAATGAGGAAATGCAAAGCCTGAATGAATGAAAATATGTCATTTCTAAACTCTACAAGGTGCTTCTGTTAGTAACTGGTACAATAACATAATTCCTAACCCTTTGTTTAGACATTGTATTATAGTCCTACAAAGGTTAGTAATTAGTAAACCAGAAAACAGTCCCAATGTTTTGAGATAAATGTAAAATTCCATTGCCAGAACTGAACGTGCTTATGCTAGTATTGATCATCTTCAAAAGAGTAAAACCAGTGAAATAGCTGCTTTGATTAGGTATGCAAAATGTGCAGGGAAAGTGACTTATTTATTAGTGTTCATTTTTGAAGGGGGATGCAAATTTCACTTTTTAGTGAAAATGAATTTAATGTTTTTTAAATTCTTGGCACTTAAACCAGAAAACAATTTGTTCAAATATCTTACAAACTAATAAAAAATTGGTACAGTGTGAATGCTACAATTCTCACTCGCCCTCAAACTGAGGGTCTCCCCTGCCAATCCACATCCTCCAAAAAAGCCCGGGTAAACAGCTGAGTTTGGCAATATGTCTTGAAAGTCAGTGGATGCTGAGACTTTTAAATTAAGATGCATTGCTATATTTTATGGTCCTTGTGGCTTTTTTTCAGTGCATAGAATATAAATCACCATTTTTTCAATCATCTTTGCTTTCTGTATTTACTCCAGCATAAGAAAACTCACATGTTAATTCTGAATGGATGTCTTTTATATATTTAATAGCCAATCTTGTAACCATTTCCTCCCTAGACAGTACCATATCGGGGAACCTATTTGATGTAGGAGTGGGTTTGGATGAGTGAGTGAGTTCAGGCAATTTTAACTAATATGGAGGAAGTGAAACATTTTTTTTAATGGGAAAAATATAAAGTTGGAGAATTAAAAAAGAAAATATGTGCCTGCATGCCTCCATGTGATTTCATGTGGCAGACCTGGAGGAATTCTGCAATTTTACTATGGCACCAAATGCAACAACTGCAGATCTCCCCCAGGACTAGTGTTAAATCTCATGGGTAGCCCTGCAGGGATGGGAAATAATTCTTTACACCAATATAGAAATAACTGATTAGTCATGATAAAACACCTCTCTCTCAAAATGAATTCAAAGAATAAAATTTAAAGTTAAATATATGGTTATAAAATTCAACAGTGCACCGTGACATTTAAGAAAAATTACAGGCAGTCCCCGGGTTACGTCGGTCCGACTTAAGTTGGACCCCTAATTACGAACGGGGGGGGGCGCAGCTAGTGCGGGGTGTATCCCCCACTGTCGTCGCCTCCGGCGGCACGGGGGCGCTTCCCCCCAGCAGACCAGGGAGACGTGGAGCTAGCCCCCCCCCCCAGCAGACCAGGGAGACGCAGAGCTAGCGTCCCCCCCCCAGCAGACCAGGGAGACGCGGAGCGGCTTTTCTCGCCGTGGAGGACGCGGGTGGTGGGACCGCCGAGACGCGCGGTGGTCCCGCCGCCCGCGTCCTCCGTGGTGAGAAAAGCCTCTCCGCGTCTTCCTGGTCTTCTGGGGGGGGGGCACAGCTAGTGCGCCCCCCCCCCCCCCAGAAGACCAGGCTTTTCTCACTGACGCCTGGGGTAGAGCAGCTGGGGGGCTGCCGGGTTGGTCCCACAGCGCCAAGGTGCGGCACTACTGGATCAACCCAGCAGCACCCCAGCTGCTCTGCCCCAGGTGTTCCCAACTCAGTCGCTGCTGAAACTGACCAGAGCCTGACTACAGGAAGCCCAAGGCAGAGCAGCTCTGGTCAGTTTCAGCAGCGGCTGACTTGGGAACACCTGGAGCAGAGCAGCTGGGGTGCTGCCGGATTAGTCCAGTAGCGCCAAGGAGCGGCGCTGCGGGACCAACCCAGCAGCACCCCAGCTGCTCTGCCCTAGGCATCCCCAAGAGCAGCTGGGGTGCTGCCGGGTTGGTCCCGCCATGCTAAGGGTCGGCGCTACCAGACCAACCCAGCAGCACTCCAGCTGCTCTGCCCCAGGCGTGTCCGATTCAGCCGCTGCTGGTCAGTTTCAACAGCGGCTGAATCTGGACGCCAGTTCCGACTTACATACAGATTCAACTTAAGAACAAACCTACGGTCCCTATCTTGTACGTAACCCGGGGACTGCCTGTATACAGTTTGTGGCCATTGACAAACACTTATTCCTTCAGTTTCAGAGGGGTAGCCCAATTAGTCTGTAACAGGAAAAACTTAAAAAACAACACATAGTCTGGTAGCACTTTAAAGACTAACAAAACATGAAGAAGGTATCATAAGCTTTCGTGCTGCCAGACTATTTGTTGCTTTTTAAGTTTTTTCTTATTCTTCCATATGTATTGTTCTCAGAAGCATATTTCTCCATTTAAGTAAAGTAATTCTAGTGATATTGGTATTAATGGCCTAGGACTGAATTTTTTTTCTTTTTTGGACTTCAGACAGAGGCATTTGGGGCGTGCATTGGAATGGGAAATAAAAAGAGGCTCCAAACTAGTGGGAGAGAAAATATGCATTTGTTAAAAACAAATTTCAGCTGATTCAAGCTGTGTAGAGCTTTGGAATGTTAGGAAAAATCTTGAGAAGATGAGTTAGTGCACAAGGTATAGGTAAGTACATGACAAATCTATCATTTGACTCTGTATTTTTTCATGTGGATTTAGTTTGCATAATGTCAGAGGGTGTGTGGTTCCCTCCTCCTCCCCTCAAACCCAACACTTCCTCTGTCAATACTGGCAATGGTGGACAATACAAATAAGATAGTAAATATACAGCTATTATGTCTGGAACAAAAAGAATAAGTCTGAAAGCTGATCTGTCACTACTTATGTAGTAGAGACTTGGAGAATGTCTTAAAAGGCTTAGACAAAGCTGTTCACAGCAATCATACTTATCTTTGTACTACCAGAGGATTCTTAGGTCACATGCTGCCATGTTCCCATTTATTCTAATACTGTAATTACCATAGAAGTTGGATCATCTGTGGTAATTATGTGTGTGTGAAGCGTGCTTCAACAGCTCAGATAATGGGATTCACTACACAGGGTCTACCCTGTACAGCTGCAGAAATTATGCTATTTTATGGAATGTCTAATACCAATATCACTAGAATTACTTTGCTTAAATGGAGAAATAAGCTTCTGAGAACAATATGTATGAAAGAAAAAGAGGGTTTGTCAAAGCACTGTGGTTTTTTTTAAATAACTGTCATGGCTAAATTGTTGAATTTTATAACAATATATTTAATATTAACTTTTATTCTTTAAATACATTTTGAGAGAGGGGTGTTTTATCAGGACAAATCAGGAATAACTTGAACATGAGAAATGGAGGAAAAAGTGAGTTGTTGACAGGCTTATTTGTTGTAACCTGCTAGATAAATATTTTCCTGTAGCTTTTTAGCCAAAAGCTATACAAATAATTAATATTCAAAGAGCAGCACAACAATTGTTATTAATATACAGTGCCCTCCTTGATATTTATTGCTGCAGTATCACTTGTGGTTTGTATGAATCTGTTTAAATTGCAGTTTATTAGCAATCAACAATTATTATTTGGCTCTAGTGTTTACAAATTATAATTCATTATCCTCTTATCTTTTATTTATGAGACAATGTCAAATGAAAGCAGCAAAATATTCATTGTTTTTGGTTGGAAGAGTTTGGCGTGCTGCAGTAAATTAACTTTGCCACTGGGCTGCAGTGCTCAGTGGTCTATTGTAACTACTGTGTGCATTCAATCTCACTCTATCCTATAGTAGATGAGAAGGTGGAGTCTTCGCTACAGCAGTGGTAGTTGTAACTCTGGCAACTGTCATTTGAAATCCTGATCCAGTTGAAGTAAATTAGGAGTTTGCTACTGATTTCAAAGGAGCCAGGATTTCACCACTAATGTCCATTGTGTTGACGTTTCTGGGAGATGCCTGAGCAGTGAACCAGCACATGACACAGGGAACATAATTCCTGTTAATATGTTGTCTTGCGATGGAATTCATAATTTTAAGTATACTAAAATACCCTAATAAATTTGTTTTTCTTTAAAGTTCCACCAGACTTCTTGTTTTGGCTGAAACAGACTAACATGGCTACCCCTCTGAAACCTAAAAATATTTGTATCTAAATGCAATGTGAGATAAGTTTGAGTAAGTCCAAGTTCCTCCAATTGCAATGATTGCCATCTTAAACTAAAACATGTTACCGAAGGGAAAACATTACATTCTACTTTTAGTATCATTACAAATGTGACTGAAAGTGGCAATAATTATTTGGAAAATTAGCTGTTTTAGCCTTGGATTTCATTAAATCAGTACTTTCAAGTTCAGATTTAACCTTCCAACGCACTTAATCTTGTCCTTGTACAAAGATGCCTCACCTTTACTTTGAAAAGACTTTTTAGCACACAAAAAAGACATCTTGTGGCAATGCACCTTCAACCAATAGCTACTAAATTGAAATTATTTTTGTCAGTTGATTGCTATTAGTATCAATGGGAGAATTACTTTATTAGAAAAAAGCAATAGGTCTATCTGAATACTGTTTTTATTGGTTCCTGGGGTACTGACCCTCCAGTTGAAAGCAGAATAGAGCCATACAAACTCTACTGAAGAATTCAAATGAATTCCATTGGGAATTGCACTATATATACCATATCTAAGTATCCTCTCCTCTTGTTTTTAAATATTATTTAATTTAATTAAGAATAAATAGCTCAGTGTGCACCAAGTTCCCCGAGTCACTGTGTGGCGGGGTCTGCCTACCTCATCACATGAGTATGACCGTTCTGATGTGCAGTCGCCCCACTTGATTGGTCACCAGACTCCCGGCCCACTCACTAGTCCGTAACTCCCTTGCTCTGTGCAGAACTCTGTCCACTGGTAGTCTGCTCCACAAGGCTAACAGTTTACTAGTCACAATCAATAGATGTCTGTAACCCCAGGGTACTAAGGTCCAACGGCCAGAGTCAATAAGCGCCCCAGGTTGCAGGGCAGTAGGGCCCGATAGCCAGAATAAATGAGTTGGGGTTTTGCCCCTTCTAGGGGCCATCCTGCTCCACTGGGTCCCAACCCAGGGTCCTATGAGCATAGAGGTTGCCTATCACTCCCTCTCGCCAAGAACTCTAGTCGAAATATGCCGAGGATACCTGGGTGGCTCCTGCACCCTTCCTGAGTTCCTTCCTACCGGTTCTGTCAGACTGAGCTGTTTCCTGGCCTTTTATACTGCCCCAGCACTTGCAGCATGCCCAGTCTGCTTGAAGGGGCAGGACTTCCTCTGCCTAGAGGGTGTTAACCCCTCCCATTCTAGTGCGTGGTCTGCCCACCCCGTCACACATAGTCATATGTTTCAAAATTACATAGGAGCCAAATCTTGTTGTAGGCATGAGTCAGAATAGGCAATGTGGGTTTTCACTACATGAGGGTTCCTGTTACAGAAGTGGCTGGCAGAAGTGCTCCACCCCAGAGTTCAGAAGCAAATAACTTACGCAGAGCACATCAGTGGTTCTGTGACTACACAGACCTGGTGGCTACAATCGACCATAGAATAAGGCAAAGAAGGTGACGAAGAATGGCTTTGCTAGATCTCTGTGGCCTGTACCTTAATTCTGCAAGATACTGAGCACTTCTGCCCTGATCCAGCAAATCTAGACACAAGCTTAACTTTAAGTATATGAAAGGTCCTATTTTCTCTAAAGTGCTTTGCTGGATCCAGAACCAGAGTTCTCTATACCTTGAAAGATCCATACTCTAGTAGGGAGGATTTTTCTATTTTCCTCTCAATCCCCTGAAGAGAACAATCATATAATATAATTTATGTGAGCTTTGCACAAAGTTCAGCCATGGGACCTAAGTACAAAGTAGAGTTTAGATTTATAACCTGGATTTTAATTACAGGCTCGCTTTAGTTTATCTACTTTCATCTTTATAAATCTTAATCACCGATGCCTCTATTTGTTCACTTATGCGAACACTAACACTTGGCGTATTTTGATATATGCTACAATGAAAAATCTGACCTGGCCTCTTCTCTTTTGCTGCCTTTATGTAGCAGCCCCCTTTCCTTTTGAATGACCATTTCTTCTAAAATAATGTTATTTATATTAGTGCTAAAACGCTTCCTGGGAGGACATGACAGAGACTATATGCAAAACTAACTAATTTACCTAGAGTTCCTATTTCAATGTACTTTTAAATATGAAAATCTAGCCTGCTGTGGTAGAGGTGCTCAATTTTTCTTGCATACATTGTGATTTGAAATGAATATTTAAGGCACCACATGCAAGTATGTAACTGTTTTTCATGTACCGAGTCACTGTGTGTTATACCAGCTTCATTTCTTCACAGATTCTGTCCATAGAGTGAGATTAGGCTCATGGTTTGTGCTTTATTTAGTTTTACCCATAATATTTGGTTTCAAAAGATTCATGAATGGTTTGAGGCTGGCAGGAGTGCTATTAAAAGAAAAGGAATACACGAGAACTTTAACATTCTGTGTACTCTTAAAAGCTCTTGGGCCTAAAATGTTCATCCTGAATATACTTCAGTGGAGGGAAGGGAATGTGATGCTTACATATGAAAACGTAATAAATACCAGCGATGTGCATATGTGCGACTGATCAGCTGAATAATATTTAAAGCTCAAGAGCCCAATGATTTTGATGACTCTAGTATTTTTGCTTTCAGTTATCATTGCTTTGATGGCTCTAATAACTTGTTTGTATCCTCACAATAACAGTTGCTGTTCTGTGCCTAATGATGCCTCTTTTTGCAGAATTCCAAAGTTGTATTTAACTGAGCTACAGTGTTTTCAAGCTTGTCAGAACAAATTTATGGCATGCTATGGACAGTGCTCAATTTGTAATGAGAGGTGTCAGGCCTCCAGCAATTTTTTTCTTTCATGAGTGATGTGGGAAGCCCAGAGGTGCCAAGACTGTGAAATGCCAAACCTAGATGTGCTGGGGTTCATCCCTGGCACGCCCTGGCACAAATTAAGCTACAGAATATATTCAGTCCAGTTCTTTCTGGTTGTAAGAATCCAGAATGTGGGAGCTGGGAAGCATAGTCTATGACCATTCTTTCCAACTTAATGCTATGGTACTCTCTGATTGTGATGGTTCTCAAACTTGTACTCAAAGAAGGTGGAGACTTGTTTGTGCTTAACTGTATGTTGGATCATTGACATCACCAACCTATTAGCCACCCAAAGACTCACTTCTGAGCTGTGCCACCTCTTTCTGTACCATGCGAGTTAATGTATGTACCCCAGTCCTCAAGTACATTTAATGATTTCCTCTATAGCGTCAACTCAAGATCATTTTCTTGCCTTAGTATCTCGGCCCTGAGGTATATTTATAGGTAACAATAGGTATAGTATCAAAGGTTCAAGACATTGTGAGAAAGGATAGTGGAAACAAAAAAGGGTCACACACAGGACAAAATCATAACATGCTTTCTAGAGACTTCGCCATTAGTTTAACCTCCCATCTAATGAAGTTTATGTCAAGCAAAGCTTTTAACAATATCTTCAACCAAAGTGAGTTGTGATTCCCTTTTCATGACTGTAAGTGTTCTCCCCATTTACTCTGTAAATGCAGCATGATGTGACATCTTTTGTTTTCCAACTATAGTCCAGTAAACCTTTTGATTTTCCCCCACTTTCTCTTTATACCTGCTAGTTTCTTCTTCATTATTATTATTATTATTATTATTAATAATAACCATGTTTCATCTGTGATCAAGTGGTAGGAGACCCATTGTGAGTGAGACATTACTTAATTTATGTTTCAACAGACTACTTTTGTCTGACAGAAAATCTGTTTCTCCACCTCTGCTGAGACAGAAAAATCTAATAACGTATCTTCAGTATATGCACACAATTCCTTACATAGTGTGTACATTCATTTCACAAGAATAGCAATGATCTATGTGATACTCACATTCATGTAAGACATCACATGACTTTTTTTGATGAATCATAATGTGCATCCTAGCACTGAGAAAATATTGGAGTGCACGTACCATTGTTGGAGTTTTTAGGTGATCTGAGCTCTTTAGATTGAAATCAGTGCCAACTGACTATACAACAATAGCTCATAATGACCATGTAGAATTTGCTGTCTTCCTTTTAGAAGTCTTTGAAACAGCTAACATGTCCTGTTGAAGTACTCCATTAAATATTCAGCTTCAGATTATTTGTAGACTTGAAGTTGGATAGGTTCCTACATGGTCTTTACAGCATGTGAATTCCCTCACATCATTATAATCTTCTGTATTATTAGTAGTAATTTAATTATATGCATTATGATGGTACATAAAAGACCCAACCAAGACTAAGGCCTTGTGCTAGCTACTATACAAACATATGAGACCATCACTGTCTCAAAAGATGGAAGTGGAAACAGAGGCACAGATATGAAGTAACTCAGCCAATATCAATCATCCGGTGAGTGGCAGGATTAGAACCCATGTCTCAAATTGCATCTCAGTGCCTGTACACTGGCTATTCTGCCTCCCAATTCCTGGCATTAAACAGAAGGCATTGTTTTATTACTAATATGCAAGTGTAGCAGTCTCAGAACTCATAGGAATGTCTGTTACGTTAGTCATGTTTTATGTAAAACACATTGCTCCTACAGTATATCACTGAAGTGAGTGACATATAATTTACTAAATTCATCAACTTTCCTGATTTGTGATCTTATAATAGACAGGCCTACTTGTAAGCCAGTAAGCATTCTGCATAACTCTGGATTGTGTTTGTAGTGTCATAAGGGCAACATGCTTGTCATATGAAATTACTAGCGACAACTGATAGAGAATGTAATGGGGGTGAAATGGATTAAAAACACATCAGTGATTATAATATCAATAAAAACTAAACTGGGTTGTTTCATTTGACTTTTTATGATATCATGTTTTGTGCCCAATTTCTATCTGAGACATTTATGCAGCTTATTCTATTTTTTATTCTTGTTCCCATATATGTATCTAAAAATACCCTACTTTTTTTATAAATGCTGAAGTTGAGGTTGATTATATATGTGGAATAATTCTTTGTTCTTTCAAAAAGAGTATGTGTTGATTTGTTTAAAAAAAAACCCTCTAGATGTATATATTATAAAGCCTGTTCCACAAATCATTAATAGCAAAGTATTCATTGCAAATTAGGTAGATGAACTATTTTCGGAGAGGGAAACAAAACATCTCTTAAAATGTTATGAAATTCCCCCCACAGGGGTTCTGATAAATTAGCATCACAAATAAGTGGTTTTGAATATCTGAAATATCAAACATTTTTAAAAAGGTATCTTTTATCATTTTTATGTCCCAGAAAGGCATTTTTCCTCATTTTTCAAAATGGTTCTACCTTGGTTCATTTAATCTCTTCTTCCCTCCTTCCACACCAATTCCAAAGTGAAAGTATGGGTTTTTTTTAACCTTTGTTAAAAGGTGTGCAGTCCTGTAGCCTTAAAGTGGGTTGATTGAGGTTTTTTGTTTTTGTTTTTATTTTTGTTTTTGTTTCGTTTGTCCTTCAGATGGAATTTCATTGAATAAAAAGGAGTTCCTATAAATAGATATTCTTCCTGGTGAAATAAGAAGGCACCAGGATTGCTATAAAGCATTGGGGGGGGGGGGGGGGGGAGAGAGAGGTTTAGCATTTAAGTGAAATCATTGGGAATGAGAACTTGGCTTTGCTACAGATTGACTATTAGGCCTTGAGCAAGTCGATTTAGCCCTCATGCCTCAGAGCATGTTGAGCACAGTAATACTCCCTTATTTCAAAGGGCTGTTGTGAAGATTAATTATTACATATAAAGTATTTTGAGATGCTCCGTGAGTGCAAAGTATTGTGTTACCATGTTCCAGTTCTTTCTAGGTAGTACACAATCCCTTTATTAGACTGCCCTTTTAAAATTCTTTCCTTTAACCTTTCTCTTTGCTTTTACAAATATCAAATAGTACTGTGGGGAAATGTGAGGGCCTCTGAATTTCTCGGTTTCAACAGAATGCAAACACCATCCTAATATAAAAATAAATGATTTAACCTAGTTTCTTTATCTGTGTCAGCAGTCCTTTGCTTCAACTGTGTATATAAAAATCGAATGTGATATAATTCCATAATATATAGTCATTAGTATAAAAATATGACATGACAGGTTTCAGATATCAAGATCCACAATGCTCATTTCACCTCCAATTCAGAGATTTAACTAATATAGTACTATATTAAAATATGTATATTGTTATAATTCTATTTAAATTCCCATATGCTAGCCAGATTTTGAAAATATATGTGCACTAGAACAATGGGATGGAACAGTCACAATGTGCTGTGTGTTTTCCTTTCCAACCATGTTCTATTGCATACATGTAAGTAGAAGTGTATGGAATGTCAGCTGCATTCAAGTTCAGAGCTTCTTGTCTGTGCAATTCAGTTTGGAACTAACATGCTTAAAATTAAGCCTGTGCTTAAGGTTTTTTGGAAGAGCGGGACCAAAATTTGGGCAGATGTGGATGAAGGAGAAAATCAAGTGAAAATCATCATGGATATTCAAAGGCTAATACAGACCATTTAAAAATAAAGTTCTTCAACTCTTCTCCATTTCTCTCTCACTGCATCTTCATAAAGATACAATTCTTACTCTGTGTAAACACTATTAATTTTTTAAATTTCTATTTTCACAGCCAATAAATGGTAGCTTCTGTTGTATTCAACCTACTGTACTTAGATGTGATTGAATTCACCTGTTATATATGTTGCTGTCTTTAACAAAAGAAGATTTTTTGCAAGACTTAACTATGTATTCAGTGGTCCCCAATAACTAATAGATAAAAATTAATATTATAATGTGTTACAAATCTGCTCAAATACTAGATTGCTGCCATTCTCAATAGAATAATCTGCTTCAGTGACAACAAATGTATGTTTTGACCAGTTGGCTGAAGGAGTTGATTCATGAAACACACTTACACTGTGGTCAGAACTTCTCTAAAAATGTAATAAACATCACAGGAAACTTGTTTGAAGTGTTTTGTGATTAAGAAAAAAAATCCTAAAACAGAACCCTATGGCAGAATTATTTAAAAGACAAGCTCTAACAAGGATTCTTGCTCTTGCAATACAATAATTTACTTTATATACACATGCATGAATATATATATTTAGTTTAACTGCCATCTGACAAGAGAGAGAGACCAGGGTGATTATTTTTACTTCGGAATAGATTATGTGTGTCAGCTAATTGATCCAGTGCTCATGTGTATCCAACTTGTTATTGTTTGGCAATAAATCTAGAATTATGTTGTACTACCAATCATACATTTTCTTCTAGTAAAAGTTGTGCTATCATTTGTATACTGCTGAGTTCCAAAGATACCTTTGCACTCTTGACTTTTTACTAGTGGTACAGCCACACATCATAATTTCTGAGGTATCTCCTCCTGGAAATGTCACTATTCCTAAAGCTACTGTAAACTAGATATACCTCCGAATTGAGCTATGATTCTCTGATCTCCCTTTCCTATTACAGTTGACAATTTCCTCAATCTTCTAGGAACATGAGATCTCAACTCTGAGGTCTCAGCCTGTACATTCTTTTCTGTTCATTCCCCACTCCTCAAACCCTGGTCCATGCCTTGGTTATCCCTCCTGTCGTTTATTTATATAACTTCTTCATCTCCGACCTCCCCCAGTCTTACCTCTTTCCATTCACTCTGTCCCAGATGAAGCAGCATCTTAACTTCCTTTCTTATCACAATGTCCAATCCTTCACAAAGTTCAAATCAGTCACTGTCACAAATAAAATTTAAAGAAAACATTGATTCGGGCTACATCTCTTTTCCCCATTTTCTTCTGACTGCTCCGTTTGTCTCTGTCATCCTGATATTCTTTCATACCGTTCCATTTGCTTAGAATAATAGCCTTCTAGTTACCATGCACAAATTGCCCCCTCCGTGAAGCTTTTTAACTATCGACACCTGATTTCACTCAGTATTTTGTGGACATTGTTTTGGTTTGTACGGATTAATTTCATTCCAGGCAAAAGCTTTGAGAGCAGGGACTGACTCAGTTCTTCAATGGGCATATTTTCTGAGCCTTTTGTATATTTATGGCATTACCTGAATCAGATGTCCTTTTGTTTAAATTGTTAGAATGTACAGACAAACTACTGTAGTTGTAATATTAAGGATGTGACAAATGGGCAAACCTACAGTCAACCAATAGAAAGTTCCAAATTTTGGCTTGAAAGAAAGATAGAAATAAAAACACATAACCAGAACATTTTCCCCTTTGCTTCCTAATGTTTCTTTGCATTCAATATGACCTCTTAAGCACCATTTCCTTTACTTACATTGCCACAACCAGGTTCCTAAAATTGAGTTTCCTTTACTGTGTTTTTGTGACATGTACCTGCCCAGGTAGTTGTGAAAACTTGCAGAAATGGATGAAAAGTAGTACTGCCTAAATAGGCTCTGGGTAGCATCTACTTCAGTTTGGTTCAGGAAGTCATGATAATTCAGAAAGCTTTAAATGCAGAGCTTGTTCAACTTTAGGTCTTGGTAGCAAGGTGAGAGTCAAGTAAGGTGTCAAATCCTGCAAATGATCTGTTGTGGGCAATAACCGAAAGAAGCAATGTACTGTCCATGTCTCCTGATCATGGTTTGCAGGACTTGGCGGAACCTATTTAGGACTTTGGAAAACATCTATATTATTTATTGTCTATTTTATATTTCATTTTCCTACCCCCTGAGAATCAATGACATGCACTTCCATCTGCTGGTATGAGGAGGGTAAAGTTCTAATGTAAAAAGTTACAACATATAGTGGCTACCAGCACTATAAGTGTTTAAACTCTGCATTTCTGCTTTAAAAGGGAATTTTAGAAAACTTCATAATGAAAAAGGCAACCCAGTTGTTTCTGTTCATTTTTGTCATCACCGTCTAAATTGGAAGAAAATATAGATGATGCCTGAGGCATAGAAGTTTTGGTTGTTTTTTTTAAGGAAATGTATATTGGTTGCCTCTTTATTTTTATTTGTTTTGCAGTGCCATGACCTGTAGCACTTGCCAACTACTAATGATACTACTTTAATAACAGTTTTGTTAAATATAAATGTTGCTGAACAATAGAAGTTGCTGGAAATTGTATCTCCTCTATTTCAGAGAAAATAGTAGCAAAACACAAACAGAAAGATGTCATCTATGTTTCCCTATTAGTGCATCAAGGAGTCTGGGATGTACACATGGGGCAAATTAGGAGATGATAATTTCAGACTCAGTCAATATGGGAAAGGCATTGGGCCCCAAACCACCATTACTGATATTGTAAAATTTATGAAGGCCCGCCATTGGCTCTTACCAAACCTTGCTCAAAAACTGGTATTCAGAATGTTTCACCAGGAATTAGGGTTTTTTTTAAAGTGTGTGTGTGACACACATAAGCACTTCTGGATTTATGGACTTGGCTTTCATAAATAATTCATAGTGAGGTGCCGCTTCAGTCATTTAGTATGAAGCAGTCAGTTAAATATTGTTGTTTTTCTTTTCTGATCGTATGACTTTACTTTTGTAAGATGGAACCGTGTCTAAAGAAACTATTTGGGAAACTCCCTCATTCAGGCAGAGGGAAGGGATGATATTAAGCAGAAACAAGATCTGGACAGGGTCAGAGAATGTCAGGGCATTTAAAATCTTTTCTTGTCCAGTTTTGAACAACAATTATTTTTGGCTCTGTATGTGGGCCATGGTTTTAAAATTAGTTGGATTAATATCTGAATGAGTAGAACTTAAAGATAGTTTGCTACAGAAATTTGCATCCAATTTTATCTTGTATAGCAGTTAAGTACTTGAGTTGATCTATCTATGCAGTGGTTTGCGGAAGTACTTTTAACATGAATATACCAGTTCAGATACAAATATTTATGTGATAATTACATATTTGTATTTTCATGAATGAAATTTCTCCCCAAACTTTTGCACAAACAATCAGTTTCGCAATGTCCACGGCAAAGGGAATACAGATATGGAGAAACTTGGTGAGACTGAATTACAGGCTGGATTTAGAAAACATATGGGCAAACTTATTTTCCTTCTGTTCAGTCTTGTATGTGTAAGTATTGTGTGTATATGCATCTGATTATACATAAAGTGTGTAGGAAACATGATATTTAATCTCAAATCAAAGCAATCCCTTAAATGTCTAGAATAATCCCGAATAGTCTCCTTGAGATCCCTTCCCTCGAGCATGAGGATATCTTGGTTGTGATATCTAGCATTTTAACATCAGCAGCCTTTCAGCCATTCAAGCCCTTTCCTTCACACTATTCCAGTCCTGTTTCTGATTTGAAGATTAATAAGAGGCACACCCTGCTATTGGCTACTCACAGAGATCCCATATCCTCTGTCCCCAAAAGAGCTGGTTACCCCAGTGTAACTTTAAATCCTCATTCCTATATAAAATACAGCATTTTTCCTGAAACAAAAGAAAAGAAAGAATAGAGATTTTACTAGAAATGAGAGAGTGATGGAAACAAATGGCTACAACACAGAATAAAACCATAAAACCCAGAGGCCCTATATTTATATTTAGTACCAGTTACCTTTATTCTCTCAAAGTAGGTTTTCACCCTAAAGTTCATCCAGTTCCAGAGCTGGTTGACTTCACTGGAACCAGGACCCAATCATTCATGGGAAAATGCCCCACTCAATAAAAGGTTTCACAGGAAATACAAAGTGCATCTCCCATCTCTGTGTTACATTGAAGTGTTCTTTTGTCTTGAGTCATAGACAGGGGCAATCCCTAGACTGCTACAGTGTACCTTTTGATCTCCATGTGGTTGAATTGTTTGCAGTTGTCTCTGATGGTTTTGTGATGGAGCTATAAAAGACAACTGACCCTTGCTGGCTAGTGAGAGGTAACAACTCTCTCCTGACTGAATAGACTAGAGGGGTATGTCTAAACTACATGACTCCATTGATGGAGCCATGTAGATTAGGCTGATCGGCAAAGGGAAATGAAGCCGTGATTTAAATAATCGTGTCTTCATTTAAATTTAAATGGCTGCCGCGCTGAGCCGACAAACAGCTGATCAGTTGTTTGTCGGCTCAGCATGCTAGTCTGGATGCTCCCGCGCCGACCTGAAAGCCCTTTATCGACCTCCCCATTATGCTTCGTAGGTCGATAAAGGGCTTTCATGTCGGCAGGGGAGCGTCCAGACTGCCACAATCTGCTGACAAACAGCTGATTGGCAGAGCGGGGCAGCCATTTAAATTTAAATGAAGCCGCGATTATTTAAATCGTGGCTTCATTTTCCTTTGTCGAACAAACAAATCTACATGGCTCCATCAACGGAGCCATGTAGTTTAGACGTACCCGAGGTGTCCAATAACACCAAGGTTAGCCCTATGACTGGCCATCGCTGCTATATTTACCTGTACAGCTAGGGGTACTGGTGATAACAGATCATTGTTCCCGGCCAATGGCAGCAGCGAGAAGTGGCGTGGACCAGGACGCTGCTTCCCACAGCTTCCTTTGGCCGGATCTAGCAAGTGGGATGCTATTTGCGCATCCTGGAATAGACCATCACTGAATAGTAATGCTCCATGGTGACTCCTTTTGGCCTTAATATCAGAAAGGCATAATCTTTACTACTGTTACATTGTTTCTTAAATACTACCCATATACACATCAAGCAATTAAGTTGCACACTTTCAACAGAGATCTTACATGTGACTTTAATGATGTATACCCTGTAAACAATGTATTGGATGTAGTTAGCTGTCAGTTCTGAATTTTTTGCAAAAGAACAGGAGATTCTTTGTGTCACATGTACTCAAACTCTGTTACAGTTATGTGGGAGACTTATGAGGCTGGCATGGTACTGAAGCTGAATATGGTGCCCTGCATGCTTTTTAAAATGCTCCATAAGTAGCATATAAATTCCAAATCTCAGGAGTTGCATACTTTTTTGTTGAAGCAGGAAAACTCCATGACTTTATTTAAACTGTGAATATAATTGTTTGCAGTGTGTAACTGTGTATAAAATGAACTCTTTTCTTTGTGAATTGTGCATATGGAACCTGCAGCCTTATTGTGCAGAAAAAATTAGTTGGGGGCAGGGGTAATAGTGACTCAATTACACTGGTCTGTTAAGACTAAATAGTTCTCAAAGGTACTGTTTTATATTTGCCTCCTAACTTAATTACACTAACTTAAAAACCTGACACACACACAAAAAAAAAAAAACCTCTGAGGTCAGAGAATCAGGATATATGAAGGCAGGGAATAGTAAATAAAAGTAAATAGTAAATAGTAAATAGTAAATAGATATACGATTTTTGGCTTGAAGTTTTTTTCCTATGTTAATTCAAGTATTTACTCATGGAAAGGATATATATGTCCCCAAAACTTTCAGAGCTTTGTTCAATTGAAATATTGGACTGCACATAGTTCACCCAGTAGCCTAATTACCCATGCTACATTTCTGTGGAACAATAACATGTCAAAGTGATCCCTTTTGTTATGGAATTGGATTGCCATACTACCCATTTTTATGTGGTGCAGGCTGGAGTAAGATGATAAATATTGCATAGATTATAACTCCAGTGAGTCAATTCTTTTAACTTCCTTTCTGTTTGTTCATCTGATAACTTGATTGGTCAAATGATTAGAATCCAATTCAATTAAAAATTTGACTAATTACCTCGATCCATCTTTTGTTAGAATTACAGAATGTTGGAATTATTCCAACTAAGATTTACTTTCTATTCAAAAATATATAAAATCATAAAAATGTAGAGCTGGAAAGGAACTCAAGATCCCCCTGTATTAAGGCAGAACCAAATATAGCTAGATTATCCTTGAGAGGTATTTTGTCATCTTAAAATCCTTGAATGACAAGGATTTCATGACCATTTTTACAAATCTTTTCCAGTGTTTAAATATCTTTATAGTTAGAAAGATTTTCCCAAATATTTCATGTAAATCTCCCTGGCTGTAGAAGCTGATCCTTCAGCAGACATGGAGAACAACTGATCAGTAGACTTCAACCTATTAGAGGACTCATTACAGTTCGCCTGGTCTTCATTTCTCAAAACTAAACATGCCCAGATTTTTAAATCTTTCTTCATAGGTCAGGCTTTTATCATTTTTATTGCTCTCCTTTGGACTCTCCAATTTGTCCACATCTTTCTAAAAGCTTGGTGCTCAGAACTGGGTACAGCAGAGGTTTTTCATAGTTTCAAGGAGAGCAGGACAATTACCTAATGTGTCTTGCACATGTCACTTCCATTAATATACCCCTGAATGATATTTCCCTTTTTCACGGCTGTTGGCTAGTACTCAATTTGTGACCCACTGTAACTCCCAAATCAGTTTCAGCAGTACCATAGATGCTAAGGTACTCAGCTCCAAAAGGTTGCTCAACATCTGATCTCCCTCTGGCCCTGCCCTCACATCCCCATCTCCCAGGCCTCACCCTTTCCTTCCAGCACTTCTAACATGTTGCTGAATAGCTGATGGTAGTGGGTGGGAGTTGCCGGGAGGAAAGAGAAGGCACTGATCCATGGTGCTGGTAGGGGGTTCTGAAAAACCTATTGTTTTTTCCAGAGGTGCACCAGTCCCAGAGCACCCACCAAATTAGCATCTACAAGCAGTACTACAGCTTAGCCAGTTATTCCCAACTGGTAGTTGTGCATTTGATTTTTCCTTCCTAAATGAAGTACCTTGCACTAGTCTTTATGGAATTTCATCTTGTTGAATTCAGACCAGCTCTCCAATGTTGTCAGTGTCTTTGAATTCTAATCCTGTCCTCCAAAGTCCTAGCAATTCCTCCCACTTTGGTGTCATCAATAAAATGTATAAGCATGTTCTCCACTCCATTATTTGGGTCATTCATTACAGTACTGAATATCACCACACCAACAACAGACCCCTGCAGGACTCCATGAGATACATTCCCTCAGGGTATGTCTACACTACCCCGCTAGTTCGAACTAGCGGGGTAATGTAGGCATACCGCACTTGCAAATGAAGCCCAGGATTTGAATTTCCCAGGCTTCATTTGCATAAGCAGGGAGCCGCCATTTTTAAAACCCCGCTGGTTCGAACCCCGTGCAGCGTGGCTACACGGGGCACGAACTAGGTAGTTCGAACTAGGCTTCCTAGTTCGAACTACTGTTACTCCTCATGGAATGAGCAGACAGGCTACTGGGCTAGATGGATCTTTGGTCTGACCCAGTACGGACATTCTAAGCTCAGGGGTCAGGGTTGGAGGTCTCAGTGGACCACCTTGATTTTCATGCAACCCTGCTCCCGGGTGGCCAGGCTGGCAGCGATCCTGCTCTAGACGGCCACTTTCCTGTGCCTAGTGCGGAGGTTTTGGATGAGATCCACGATCTCCGCACTAGACCAGGTGGGCGTCCGCTCTTGTGCACTCGGGCAGGCTCCTGGGAGCCGCCAGCCTGGTCCCAGGAAGAGGCGGAGGGCTGGGTGGCAGCGTCTGCTGGCTGGGTGCTGGCAGGCTTGTACCTGGCATGGGCACCGTAGCCAGCCCATGCCCCTTTAAGGGCTCCGGGGCCGGGAGGGGGGCAGACGAGTTTCCCTGGTGGTGCCCAGAGTGGCCACCAGGGCAAGCTGGGGAGGGCTAGCCTCCCACTAGTTCGAATTAAGTGGCTACACAGCCCTTAATTCAAACTGCTTAATTCGAACTAGGCATTAGTCCTCGTAGAATGAGGTTTACCTAGTTCGAATTAAGCGCTCCGCTAGTTCGAATTATGTTCAAACTAGCGGTTTGTATGTGTAGCGCCTATCAAAGTTAATTTGAACTAACGGCTGTTAGTTCGAATTAACTTTGTAGTGCAGACATACCCTTACAGAGTTAAACCAAGACAAATCTGATCTAAAAACCATACATCAATCTCTCTCTCTCTCCCGCATTGGCTGTGTCTATAGTGGCATGAATTTCCGGAAATACTTAAAACGGAATACTATTCCATTTTCATTTTTTCCGGAAAAGGAGTGTCTACTTTGGCAGGCTGGGCTGTCTACACTGGCCCTTTTCCGGAACAGTGTTCCAGAATAAGGACTTATGCCCGAGCGGGAGCAGAATATTTTTTCCGGAATAGCGGCTGATTTTGTACAGTAGAGCATCGTTGCTTTTCCGGAAATTCAAGGGCCAGTGTAGACAGCTCGCAGCTTATTCCGGAAAAGCGGCTGATTTTCCGGAATAAGTGGCCCAGTGTAGACACAGCCATAGTGTGTCATACTCTCACTCTTTCACATACTCCTTTTCCTCAGAAATATATATTCACTTGTTGTGATTGTTCTGGTAGACTAATGATCCAGGCAGAGAACTGAAGCTCTTATATGCTTAAGATATGAAAAACAATTGAGAAATACAGATTTTCATGTTGCTGTGGCATTTGGATAGGGATGGCAGGAGAAAAGAGCCAGTGAGAGGGACATGGGGTTTCAGCCTGAACAGCAGTAGCTTCCATAGGTCGCCAGAGATCCTATTTTTGAAGAGCAAATCTCCTTTCTGCGGTGTGTCTACACAGCACCCTAAACTCGAAATCAAATACGCAATTTGCACTACACAAATTTTGTATCATATTTCAATTCTATTTCAAAATAGCTTATTTTGAAATTTGTTGTGTCTACACAGCTCCAAATTTTGAAATCATGCACTATTTGGAGACATCCCTTCACCCTCATGGAATTAGGACTACAGGGATGCCTAAATAGTGTGCCCGTTAAGTCAAAAAATATTTCAAAATAATGGGAGGTTTAATACATGCACATCTAGAATAAATCTCATTTTTGAGGCACACAGGATCTTCCAAAAAAGGCTTTTCTTTTTGAAAGAACTGCATCTGCACTGCAGTTTCACTTTGAAATAGCGTTTTTTGAAAACTCTGTGATGCAATTATGCAAACAAATCGTGGGGAATTCAAATACCGGCTTCATTTGCAATTTCGATATGTCTAATTTACATCCCTCTTTCGAAAGAGGAATGTCTAGACATAGTCTAAGACATGGGATAGCTATTTCTGAATACTTCTGGTATCCCAAAATAGCCGTGCAGTATAGACATACGCTTGTAGTAAAGCAAATAAGGGAACTTGACCCATAGGCTGTGTCACCAGGGTGCTCTGGTGCTGAAGCACCCACTGGGAAAAATTAGTAGATGCTCAGCATGCACTGACAACCAAGCTTGCCTCTTACCTGCTGGCGGTCCCACTGATGGTTTTCTCCCCATTCCTCCAAGCAATTCCCTCCAGCTGTGAAATAGCTGTTTCAGGACATTCGAAAGGCTACGGGGACACAGTGTATTCTATGGAGGAGGTGGAGAAGAGACAGAGTGGAGGCAAGGCTAGGGTTTGGAGAAAAGGGTGGAGAGGGATTGGGGCAGAGGAGTGGGAGAGCCAAACACCCCTTAGCAAGATGGGAAGTTGGTGCCTGTAACTTAACACCTGAGTCTTGAGATTCTGATCCTAAGGAAACCCTGGAGAGGAACGTCATAGCTTCTAACGAGAGGCTAATTTCCATTAAATTACCAACACAAAAATATGCTAAAAGAACATGATGCTTGCAAAATCAATCATGGGAATTAGCAAATGCTAGGTTTGAGATTAATAGCAAGAGATTCATGGAGAGTACAGGAGAGGCCACCCCCCTGCTCTCAATTTCTGTGCCCAGTTCCACCAGCACAGATAATATGGAAACAACCATTGCGGCATGCTTATTGCTCTGCGGGGGATGACACATCTGTGGTTTGGTCAGCACTAGCACCTCTGAGAAGCATGCTCAGTTGCTCTGTGAGGATGGTATGTAGGATCATTGAAATGAAGGACTTAACAGAACCTCAATAGGTCATCTGATCCAGGCCCTTGCATGAGGGTGCATCCCTGACTAACCTGTTCTTATAATCCTCCAGTGTTGGTGATGCCACAACCTCCCTAGATAATTTGTTCCAGATGTTAACTGCCCTTACAGTAAGGAAGTTTCCCCTAATGTCTAAACTAAATCTCCCTTGCTGCAGTTTAAGCCTATAACTTTTCCTCTACACTTTTTCCCTTCTACACTGTGCAGGCAGGAAAGGACAAGCTTCTTCTAGCAATAGGGGTAAAAGAGAAGAGATGACCTCTGGAAAAATATGGGCTAGGTCATCCCTATCCCCATACCCACCCCTCTTCAGCTGGAAGCAGCTCCCGTCCCTTCCCTCTTGCACAGTGCCAAAAGGCTGCTTCTTGCCATATTCTGGTTTGAACCGTGACAGAACTCTGGGAAGGGAGAGTTGTGACCCCCATGTACCCTGAAGATGTAGCACCAGACACTAGGAGAAGTGGGTCCATCCCAGCCAGAGAGGCAGAGAGCACTAGGTAGGGAGGGTGGGGTCAGATCAGTCAGTCACCCCCATCCCTGTGTTAAGAGGTGAGTGGGAATGTATGTGTGTGTCACCACTTCCTATGCAAACCTTAAAGATAAGAAGGTAAATAAAAAGACTCCAGACATTCAGCATTTCTTTTTAACAGGGACCCAGTCAACTTGATGTTAAATTGAATGTCGGTACTGCATAGTTCTGATTGATTGCCATTGAATTCACTTGAATATGAGTAATTTTACCGGGTGTGACATATTCAGCATAGGGAACTATGGTCACCCTATAATAATTTTTGTTGTTCTCTTCTGTACATTCACCATTTTGTCTACCTCTTTCCAGAAGTATGATGCACAGAACTGGGAGAACTTATCAGTTCTGAGCAGAGTGGAAGAATAACTTTGGCTTGTTTAGAACACTCCCACTAATAGTTCCCAGAATGGTATTCACTTTTTTTGCAAGTGTTACATTTTTTACTCGTATTTAGTTTGTGATGCACCACAACTCAGAGATCCTTTTCTGCTGTGCTGCTTCTTATATGGTCATTTTGTGTCTGTGCAATTGATTATTCTTTCATTAGCATCCCAGGGTGCTTAACCCTTTCTCAGCCCCCACTCCTTCCCTTTCCTAAAGGCCCTCTCCCACCCCACCTCTTCCCCCCAGTTCTGCCCCTTCCTATGAGTGTAACATATTCCCCCTCCTCCCCTCCACCCCAGTGTCTCCTGCATGCCATAGGATAGTTGGTCATAGTGTGCAGGAGGCTTAGGAGTAGTTTATCAGCATGGCCACTGGTGGGTGGCCGTAGGAACTCCATGCCTTAAGGACCCACGGAGTTGGTGCATATGCTTTATGTGGTACTTTGCATTTGTCCGTATTAAATGTATTCTATTTATTTTAGACCATTCTGCCATGATCACTTAGAATTCTAATCCTGCCCTTCAAAGTTCTTACAATTCCTCCAAACTTAGTACCATTTTCCAAACAGTTTATGAAGATATTCAGTAGATTCAGACCAAGGACAGATCCCCGTGTCTCCACTCTGTATACTCATCGAGTTTGATTGTGGACCATGAATAACTATCCTCTGAGTACATTTTTTCAGCACCCATCTTATAGTAGGTTCATCTATGTTATACTTTCCTAATTTGCTTATGAGAAAGTCATGTGAGACCATACCAAAAGGTTTACTAAAAATGAGGTAGATCCCATCTACTACATTTGTTATCCTGTCAAAGAAATGTGTTACGTTGATTTGATATATGTTCTTAAGAAATCCATGTTGACAGTAAATTATCTTATTATCTTCTGTTTGCTTACAAACTGATTATTTGCTTCACTATCTTTCTGGGTACTGAAGTTAAGCTGAAAGACCTCTAAATCCCTCAGTTGTCCTTAAGGGACTTTTACTAGAGATGTACTATATTTTTCTTTTTCTGTTTCTCTGGAATCTCTCCCATCCTCCACAAGTCCTCATAGGTAATAGCTAATGTCTCAGATATGTCCTCCGTCAAACCTTTGCGTACTATAGGATGTATTTAAATCAAGACCTGCTGACTTGAAGACATCAAACTTGTCACAGTAATTCTTAATTTGTTCTTTTTTCCTATCTGAGCCTCAGATCTAACCTCATTTAAACTCAGTTAGTTATTCAATCACTGCTAACATTTTTGGTGAAAACTGAATAAAGGCAGGTAACACTTAGACCATTACTTCATTTTCCATTATCTTTTCCTCAGGGTGCATCTAGACTGCAGGGGTGTTTTTTTGGAAAAATGACTGTTTTTCTGGGGGAAAAAAAACCCTTCACTTATGTCCACATTGCTATTGCATTCTTTTTTTAAAAAATTGAGAGAATGCAGGGTTTTTTCTGACATTGGTAAACCTCATTCTTGAGGAAGAATGCCTTTTCAGAAAAAAGATGTGGAAGAGGAAGGGTTTTTTAAAAAATTTTTTTAAAGAAGAGGCCTCCAGAAATGAGCACAGCTGCCCTGGTGGCCACTCCATCCATAGTAATCACAGCTTAAATGAGAGATGGCGTCCATTCAGTGTGGATGATTTTTTTTCAGATCTCTTCCAAAAAAGCTTCTTTTGAAAGAAGCTTGCAGTCTAGACATACCCTCAGAGGGCAAGGGTCAGTCCATTACTCATTCTCTTGCTTCTAATGTATTTGTTAAATCTTTTCTTGTTTCTTATTAGTTTAATCTTATTTTGCACCTTGGCCTTTCTAATTTTGTTCCCTGCATATTAGTGGTGTTTTTAAATATGTATCCTTCATAGTTTAACTTAGTTTCCATTTTTTATGACTCTTTTGAGTTTTAAGTCATTGGAGATCTCCTGGCTAAGCCAAGTGGTCTCTTAGCCAACTTTCTATCTTAGTTTGTGCTTGTACCCCGATAATGTCTCTTTAAAGAACTGCCAATATTCCTGACATCTCTTTTCCCCTTAGACTTGCTTCTGACAGCATCTCACCTGCCAATTCTCCAAGTTTACAGAACTCTGCCTTCTTCAAGTCCATTGTCTTTATTCTCCTCTTTTCCCTCCTAGCATTCCTGAGAACCATAAACTCTGTCATTTGATGATCACTTTCATCAGTGCTATCATTGCTTTGAATTTTACTAGCTGTTCCCTGTTTGTCAGAATCAAATGTAGAACAGCCTCCTCTTTAATTGATTTTCTGTAATAAAAAAAAAATATCCGATGCCTTCCTAGAAACTGTTGGGTATGCTATACCCAACCCCAAATAATGTTCCCAATAGACATGTGCTTTGGCTGATTTTATTAGCTGCTGTTTGAAAAAGCCTCCGCCATCTCTTCTTCCGCAAGGTGAGGTAGTGTGTAGTAAACACCTCCAATGACATCAGTCTTGGATTTTTTTTTATCCTTTTATCCTTTCAGAGAGACTTTCAGCAGTTTTGCTTCCCAACTATAGTTCAACCACAGTGCAAGTTTATTTATCTTGGATATCCAAGCAAACCTTCTCCCTTTTTTCATACTTATCATTCTTGAGCAAGCTGTATCCTTTTCTACCAATATTCCAGTCATTTGAATTATCCCACAAAGTTTCTGTGATGCCATTTATGTCGTCATTTTGATTATTCACTATTACTTGTAGTTCATCCTTATTATTTATCATCCTGGACAGAACTAGGAGCTGTGACAGGTTTAAAGCAGGCTCAGTGAGGATGGAACCTTCAGAAATTGCAGCTACTAAAACAGAAGAAATCTCAGGATGTGCAAAAGCCAATTTTTCAAAGGTAAATAGGTTAGCCAAATATGGGCAGATTTTCAGTGAGACAGTCACAAAGCACATCCATGACTTACAGGCCAGCTTCCTGCCAAATTTCAAGTCACTGCCTTAGAGCATGGGGCTCTTAGAGCTTTTCAAAGGAAAGGTTGCCAGAATTTCTTGGACAATGTAACATACCTTTCCCTATGCTGTCTTTTGGAAACGGCGAAACTGTTTTGGGTGAAATCTTCCAAAATATTTCAACTGCAGGCAAAACCCATGCATGGAAAATTTCAGCCAGAATGATAGTTTGCCAAAGCTTTATAACCACTTGAAAACAAGGACTTATAAAGGGGAAATCCTGCCCATCTTTAGTTTCTTTTTATAATTATTATTGTAGAGCTGAATAAAGTACAGAATTTCTGTCCCAAAGGAAATTCCAAATTTTCAACATCTATTTTAATTTTATAATGAACCAGAATCTTAACATTTCAAAATACTGCATGGACAGAGTTGCCAGTTTCGGCTGGATGTATTCCTGGAGGTTTAATCACATGATGTAATCTTTTAATTAAAGGTTAATCTTTAATTCCTAGAGATTCCAGGCCAATCCTGAAGGACTGGCAACCCTGCTCATAGAACAGAAAGTTTGAAAATTTTTGTTTCAGAAGCATATGCATATTTCTTTTTGATGTTTTTATTAAATAGAAACATTTTTATACTTCCCAAATCAACAAGCTGGTTTGTTTCAGCTTGTTGAAATGACCCAGAATATTTTGATTTGACTCATTTCAGTATTAAGTTTAATTTTCTTAGGTGTGGTGCACTGTTTTAGCCAAGTTGTAGTTCAGAGGCCAGATCCCCATTCTCCTGACTGGAGTTCGTCTCTCATAAGGAGCTCAATTATGTGACTCCCTTGATGCACCAGGCTCCTTAGTCAGCATGAAATCAGCACGTTGCACTATGAGAAACGTAGTCCTGTTAAGTCCCATCACAAAATGTGTTTTTCAGTTGCTGATAATTCTTGTCAAACTTGAATTGTTCTGACTGAAATTTTACATACTAGGTATTTGCCTGGATGAGACCCAGAAATATAACTTGCATAAGGCAAAGTGCAATGTCAGGAAAATGCAAAGTACAATGTTTGGTTGTACTGATTTGAAAACATTCTAATTTGGGTCCAACTGACCACTGAAATGTTGAGGAAAAAAGTCAGCACAATCAAATTTTCCCATAGCATGGAAAATTCATTTGAGAGAAACTGCCTTTTCTATTGATAAATCATTCACATGGAAAATTCCTAACCAGCTCTAATTATCGCTGAAATTGCTTATAGTCCAATATCTTATATTTGGTGTTACTCTTGCTGGCTTGGCACAATCCTGATTTTCTAATCCCATGTCTTGTGTGTAGTGATTGCTCAGTGCTTTCAGCGCTTGCAGAAATTCTGTTTTTTTTCTGGGTCTGCTTCCAGCTGCTTATGCATAGCTGTAGAATCTTAGGGATGTCCTGACCAGTCTCTCTATCTGGGAAGCTAAATCCTTGAAGGCACAGTCTGCTATACCAGACAGTCATTCTGAGAATCTTAAAGCCCTTTTCACATACTACCTAATCTTCACTATGGCCCTGTGAGGTATCATAGAATCATAGAATACTAGGACTGGAAGGGACCTCCAGAGGTCATCGAGTCCAGTCCCCTGCCCTCACTGCAGGACCAAATACTGTAAAGACCATCCCTGATAGACATTTATCTAACCTACTCTTAAATATCTCCAGAGATGGAGATTCCACAACCTCCTTGGGCAATTTTATTCCAGTGTTTGACTACCCTGACAGTTAGGAACTTTTTCCTAAAGTCCAACCTAAACCTCCCTTGCTGCAGTTTAATCCCATTGCTTCTTGTTCTATCCTCAGAGGCCAAGATGAACAAGTTTTCTCCTTCCTCCTTATGACACCCTTTTAGATACCTGAAAACTGCTATCATGTCCCCCCTCAATCTTCTCTTTTCTAAACTAAACAAGCCCAATTCTTTCAGCCTTCCTTCATAGGTCATGTTCTATAGACCTTTAATCATTCTTGTTGCTCTTCTCTGGACCCTTTCCAATTTCTTCACATCTTTCTTGAAATGCGGTGCCCAGAACTGGACACAATACTCCAATTGAGGCCTAACTAGTGCAGAGTAGAGCGGAAGAATGACTTCTCGTGTCTTCCTCACAATACACCTGTTAATGCATCCCAGAATCATGTTTTCTTTTTTTGCAACAGCATCACACTGCTGACTCATATTCAGCTTGTGATCCACTATAACCCCTAGATCCCTTTCTGCCGTACTCCTTCCTAGACAGTCGCTTCCCATTCTGTACGTGTGAAACTGATTGTTCCTTCCTAAGTGGAGCACTTTGCATTTGTCTTTATTAAACTTCATCCTGTTTACCTCAGACCATTTCTCCAACTTGTCCAGATCATTTTGAATTATGACCCTATCCTGCAGATTAGTCGCAACCCCTCCCAGCTTGGTATCATCTGCAAACTTAATAAGCGTACTTTCTATGCCAATATCTAAATTGTTGATGAAGATATTGAACAGAGCCAGTCCCAAAACAGACCCCTGAGGAACCCCACTTGTTATACCTTTCCAGCAGGATTGTGAACCATTAATAACTACTCTCTGAATACAGTTATCCAGCCAGTTATGCACCCACCTTATAGTAGCCCCATCTAAGTTGTATCTGCCTAGTTTATTGATAAGAATATCATGTGAGACCGTATCAAATGCCTTACTAAAGTCTAAGTATACCGTATCCACCACTTCTCCCTTATTCACAAGACTCTCTCTTATCCACAAGGTAGGTAAGAGTTGCTAGGGTAATAGATTATCTAAAGTCACATTCTATTTAATGGCTTGATCCTTTTACATGGTAAGATGTTCTACAATGGCCAGTGGTTCAGGGCTGGGAAATTTGCCTTTTTAACATTATCTAAAAAGTTGGTTCAGGAACCCATTGCAGTCCAAACCCTCCTGGTTTTCTTGAAATGTTGCTTGGCAGCCGGAGCCAGTGTGGAATGGAGAATGGAGGTTTTCTTTTGGCGTGCTACCTTGAAGTATGTTAGTTAGAGGGGTAGTCTGTTTCAATGATAAAACTTGTATCTTTCCTTCCCATCCCAAGCTTCAGGAGCTGGGAAATGTAAATTCCACTTACCATCTATAAATAAACTGCAGTGTATGGATTTTTTAAACTTTAAGTACTTATAATATTCATCTCTGCACACACTTTTCTAAATTTATGCAATAACTTGTTTTTTTCTTAATTGCGTTCTTCACTGATTGAACATCAAATTCCATTTAAGACCTCAAAGTTAATACAGTGATTCCCCCAAATATCATATATATAGTAGCCCAATGTCTGTGATTCTGTAACGCTGAAACGCTGGCTGTTCCCTCTTGGCGCCGCTGATGCCTCCAGCTGTGGCACTCGGCTGACTTCTGTGCCGCTCAGCTGGGCCGCCGCGCAGGAGCAAGTGGCTCAAGTGGCCGTTTGGGGTTCACGCTTCCCATGCTGCACCCCAGGGGCCCAAACGGCCACTTGCACTGCTTGCTCCCATGCGGTGGCCCAGCTGAGTGGTGCAGAAGTCAGCTGAGCACCACGGCGGGAGGCAACAGGGCTGCCCAGAGGAAACAGCCACGGTGCAGGGCCTGGATGAGTGTGCGTCTCTGACATCAGGAAAGGGTACCAGATTCAAAAGGAGGAAAGCAGAGCAGACACAGAGGATGCAGAGGAGACAGAAAGGAGAATGGAGGAGGTAGAGGACAGCAAGAGAGAGAGAGAGAGAGAGAGACGCAGCAGGAGGAGGAGAATAGAAATACAGAGTGAGAGGCAGTAGGGGGAGAAGAGAAAGAGAGAGAGATGGAGAGAGAGGCAGGAGGCGGATGAGAGCTGAGAGAGAGAGAGAGGGCAGGGCAGTAGGAGGAGAAGAGAGAGAGGCCATTTGCACCGCTTGCTCCCGCACAGCGGCCCAGCTGAGCGGTGCAGTAGTCAGCCGAGTGCCATGGCGGAAGGTGAAGGGGGGCGGGGAGGTGATGTACATGCCCAGGGGGCAGGGCCTGGATGAGCATGCATCCCCAACAGAGACAGAGGAGAGCGGAGAGAGAGTGAGAGGCAGGAGGAGGAGGAGAAGAGAAAGGGAGAGATGGAGAGAGAGGCAGAAGTCGGAAGAGAGCTGAGAGAGAGAGAGGGGGAGGCAGTAGGAGGAGGCGAGAGAGAGAGACGGAGCGAGAGAAGAAAACCCTCAGGAGAAAAGACCAACTTTGAGGAGAGACCTGAAAATCCCGTCTTATGGCGGGCTAATTGGCTAGTATGTAAATAAAACTCCACTCTCCTTTTAAAATAAAAACCCTTTAAAATAATTAAATGCAAAATAACCTACATGAAAATGTAGGGGCAAGTGGGTTACTCAACACCCTTTGAACAACAAAAGCAAGCAAAAGGGCTGTATCAGTAACTAGGAGAAAGCAACCACATCCATGAACATGGAACCATCTTCAGGGCTAAAGAAACACCACTGCCACACTGGAGCTGAGTGAGAGTGAATGAGTGTACAAAAGTCTTCTTAGTAAATAGTGTATACGGAAATATCTTTACAATACAGCAAACACTGAAATCCTTACAGTTAAATGTAAAAGACTGTTTGATTTTTTAAAAATTTCCTTTTTCAATGCCTAAGAGGGGCATTTGAAATGTGTGCAGCTGGAAAATGCCCTGAGGTTCAGAAATGTTTAATTTACTATTCTTTATGGGTTCAGAATGAGATGTATCTTATTCCCATACCCCACAATTATTTCCTTCTGTCAATATTAACCTTTCAGTTCAATGAATTGTAATATTGAACTAAATAGAAGTCAGTGTTGTGCCTAAAATACACTTTGACAAGACTTTCTGTTAAATTGCTGAACTGAGCTAATTGGGTCTTATACATAGGCCAAAATGAACTTGTCAATTATTTAAATGTTTCAATGAAAAAAGACTACATGTGGCTAGGGATTTCTATGAAATATCTTGCCAATTTCAATGCAGTCAAGGTTAAAGTCATGTTGCAATTTATTATTTATGTTATAGATTGAGCTACAGTTCTTTTTACTGAATAAGAGTTCCTTTATGTTGTGTTCCATATTTTTAAGGAACATGAGGTTTACCAAAAAAAACCTGACAGTCACCCTCAAGAAAATTTCTGAAAATGAAATATTCATAAAGAATTATCATGGCATCTTTTTCCCTTAATTTCCCAACATTATTGTTATTTTAGTTCCATTTCAGGGTTATAGAAGCCTCAGGTGTGAAAAAGCTCAACTTTTGATTTTAACATTATATGTGGCACATTTTCTATATATTATTACATATATTCAAACATTCAGCAACATTTAGAAGTTTGACGGAAGAAGTGCTTTCCATTATTTTTCAATGTTAGCAGTTGAATCGGGGGGGGGGGGGGGGGGGGGAATGGATCTGAAAGATACACTTGAGGCTACACAGTTTATTACCTCACTGAATGAAGATGATGCTCAAAGAACGTAGTGAGCTAAATATATACCAGTAAAATGTTAGTTGCAACTGAAATATTTGACATGCCACATCTATTTGGTGAGGAACCAGCTTATTCTAATCAACTACTTAGTATAATACAGCAACATTTTTGTTGTTTTGTCTGATTGTAAGTATTTGCAGTCATAAAAACCCTGAGCTACAGATTGAACCACTCTAGTCTGGCACTCTGGGGATCTGACCGGTGCTGGAGCAGAGAATTTGCCAGACCACAGGAGGTCAATACTGTCGAGCAGCATTACCAACACTTCCACTGCTTAGTGGGCTTTTAAAAGACATTTAGTGGTAAATTATACTTAAATATCAGCACAAATCACTGGTAGACAGGATTGGTGGCTCTAAACTTTATGGAACTGCAGGAAACTTAGATACACCCATGAAAAGTGGACATCCAGCTAATTAAAATTAATGCTGGACCACACATGCTGCTGGACTAGAGAGTGCTGAACAGGTTCAACCTGTAATGGCATAATTATAAATACTGCTATAATGGAGAAAAGCACTGTTTCCTTTGGATTCATGGCCATCCTTCAGAACATGCTAGATTTGTTTTGTTTGTTCATTTCTTTTAAAGGTTTTGTTCTCTTTTTCTTTATATATCTTAACCTGATTTTCAAAGGGTCTCATTTGTAAGTATTAGCCTCTTTACTTTTATCTTAAACCCTTAATATGGTGGATCAGCCAAGGTGATTTAGTAATTTCTTCCACACAGACTGATTAATTTTGTAAAACATACAAAAGCCATAAAATGTGAATGTTATCAGGGTACATGCAATGATTGACCATGCACAAGTGAAAGTGGGGTAACTTTTTGTGTGACTCAGAACAATTGTCCATTTGGGGGACTATAATGTAAAAGGTTGTCTGGGGGCACCATTGAGAGGGTCAAATCAGGGTGAATTGCTTAGAAACAGACCCCCCCACACACACACACTGGGTGTTCTTTTCTATAAGGCACCAAACACGTCACAAAGAACACTTCAGTTGCCACTCTGGCCAGCAAAAAATCTCAGAAGCAATCCCCTTAGACACTACAGCTTTACCTGTTCCACAATCAGCACCCTTCCTTACAGAGGCAAGAGGTTAAAGCACATTTACATACATCAGTCACCAAGTTCTTGATGCAGCCTTTTAGCAGAGATGTAATAAACTGCTATTGAAAAGTCTCTGGAGTACATCCTTTGTTAGGCTGGGTCAACAAATGCTCTGTTCACAGCCAGGATGCTTCTGAAGTCAAGAGCAGGATTGATGACAAAGATGGAATAACCCCCAGGATCCTGTTATAATCTTGATGGTATGGAGAGAAATCCACTGTTCTCCCATGTGACAGTATCTCCCAAAATGGAGGAGATCACATGATCAAGCAACCTGTCTTGTGTCCTTTTTAGGCAAACAATCATGGGGTATCTGCTGATCTGCATGTTCCCAGCAGAATTCCTCAGGTGTTTATTGGCAAACTTAAGGACTATTGTCCAGGCAGCATAGCTATTCACTGGGTCGCCACCCCTCACTGTAGGCAGGCAATGCTTGCTGTCATTTCCCAGACAGGAAATATTTTAAATACTAGTATAGAACCAATATTCGTAACTTTACATGCAAAAACCATACATGTATATGAGTACCATAAACAGAATCAGCAATGCATAAGCATAAAACACCTCACTTGTCCCACTTTGCACAGAATTTGGGGCAAACACACAACAGAGGGGGCAACAACGATCTACATGTTCCTATTAAAATCCAATAATGTCACAGGGATTTGAAATAAGCCAATATGCCTTGGGTTTATTTATGCCCTCCAACCTCGCTTAACCTTTCCAAACATGAGAAGGTGTTTAGGCCTTGTCTCCAATACATTTGTTCTCGTTAAAATTTTACACTCCCAGCAGAACAACTTTAACTGTTATTTAAAACATCAGGCTCCTGTTTCTTTGCATCAAAATCTCTGGACAACACATAGAAAAATGTAGAACAGTGGTTCTCAAACTGTCCCATGGGCCCACTTTGGAAAAGCCACTAGTGGGCTCGCACTGCTTTGTTTGCCTAAAGGCTCCATAGCTACAGAGCCTTGTGGCTCCCATTGGCTCTGGTTTGCTGTTTCCTGCCAAGGAGAGCTGTGGGAAGCAGCGTGGCCTGGGCTGCTGCTTCCTGTGGCTTCCCTTGGCTGGGAATGGCAATGGGAGCTGTAAGGTTCCATGACGATGGAACCTTTAGGTAAACAAAGCAGTGCGGGCCCACTAGCGGCTTTCGCAGAGAGGGACCATGGAACAATTTGAGAACTACTGATATAGAACATCAATTAAAGAGTTCTTCGAGAGCTATGCAAAAATATGAGTGAATCCATAGCTCTGGTCTTTGATTTGTCCCTCTTTCCAGTCCCTTACCAGGTCTCCATTGCTGGTTTCCTAGTCCCAGAATTAGGTTGTTGTGTATATTTAGGCATGATGGGTGGCAATAAGCAGTGGATTGAGTATAATATTTGTCTTGAAGTTTCCTTTTTAATCTTTGTGTTGCTTAGGGATGTACTCTTATGCGATCCTACCTTGGTTGCTATATAAGAGTGTGTGCGTATGTGTGTGTGTGCGCGCGTGTGTGTGTGTGAGAGAGAGAGAGAGAGAGAGAACTTTGAAACTATTGTGTCATTTAAAGGTTATCAGCCTAGATTTGGGATGGCCATGTTGCATGAGTGTCAAAACAACAAGTAAATGTATGCATTTCATCTTAAATTGGTGTCAATAAAACTTTAATACCAGACACCCCTCCGTAGCCCAAACTGCATAATGTATTATGTAATACATTCCAGGGAAGGAAAAGGAGGAATAGGAAATAATGTTTTAGTCCTGATACAAAATTTAAAAATGTGTAGTATCTCTCCACCAGTTGTGCTTTAGTTATCAGCTAATTCTGTCACAACTGAAGTTAAGGGGAAGCCAGTATTTTACCTCCGCTTTGCATATTTGGGATCTATAGGACCAATTGCATAGGGCTTTAGGTTTACCAGACATCCAAGTATTAGAGGCTTTTTCTTACATAGCTAACTATTACCCATCCTGATTTTTCACATTTGCTTTCTAGATACCTTATAGGACCCAGAATGAGCTACAAGAACTTTTAAAATAATCTGCATAACTTTAGATACATAAAAATGACAGATTTAATGTCAGATCTAACAGAACCTTGCCGAATCTCAGGAAATAGCTGGGGAATCTCAAATTCCTAGAGTGGAAAAGCTCCCATTTCTAGACCTGTAGATATTAGACTTCAAAGTCAAGACACATATACCTACAGAGTTTTGAAAAAATTGCTACTGAGGCAGCTCTGAATCTTAATGCTTTTGGACGTTAGTCAGGAGTAATACTGGAAGATGAGGAGTTGTTGCTGATAGGCTGATTTTTAAAATATGTTGGTTGTTTAAAGCTGATGAAATGTTTGTTTTCAAAGGACAGAGATATTCTGGATACCAGGTAAGTGAGGCAGGAACAAATGTATGGACAAAATTCATTTATCTCATGGTTCAATTATTAACCATAAAGCTACTACCTTCGTATGTGTGTGTGTTCCATTAAAAAGTAGATAAACATTACTAAGGTGGCAAAGTTAAGCAATCAAAAGTTGGGAAATAGCTGCCCTAATTTTTTTTTCTGGGCAACCTTAATTTAACCACCTTGTATTTATGCATTAAGATATGGCCTTTAATTACATGATCATACATACTTCTCTTACTGCTTCATTCAGAGCACAGGACAGACTCTGATCTCAGAATAAATGAGGATTGTGTAGTAAAGAAAGCTGCACTAGGGAATTGGATTTTATCCCAGCCTCTATCACAGAGTTCCTATGTAATTTGTTTAAACCATACTTTTCACAGAGGATCACTAAATCTGTGTTCCTCCCTTATGAGGTACCCAGTGTGAGATACCTTGGATCTGATTTGCAGATGTGACAAGCACTCATGCTGTGACTAAGTTCAGTGGGCTTTCTGCTCTGAATCTATGAAGTGCTATGACATGCCCCAAGTAGTCTAAAAAAATCAAGCCCTATTTTTCTCAGACTGAGCAGTCCAAATTGTTACACAATTTTGGCTTTATTGTCTCTGTCCTGTGTATAAAATGGGAACAGTATGTCCTCCCCTGAGAGGGGTATTCTGCGGATAATTTGCAATACATGACACTGAATAATGCAGATAAAAAGACATATCGAATAGTTGCTTATTCAGCAAACAGAGCCTATGTTGCACATAGAATGAAGCAAGCGAGGATTACATTGAAAAACATAGTGTGTGGTCATGTACAGTAAAAGCTGTGTTAGCTAGCCCTGTACAAATCTTATGGAAACCTTAAATTGGCATTCATAGAAAGTCTGGTTTACAATCTTTTTGGCGTGAGGTGGCAGGTTTCCATGAGGCAGCAATATGTATCTGCTGCTCCTAAGCAGAGAAATGGCCACAATGAGTGTAGGGTGAGGGGGTGGGCAGTGAAGGATGCAGGCTCTGGGATAGCATTTGGTTGCAGAAGAGGGCCAGGGAAGGGAACTGGGGCACAAGTGACATTTCTGGTGTCTGGACATTGGAAGCTGCAGAGCTTGTGCTAGAGGTGGGATCAATACACAGAGCTGCCTAGCTATGCCTCCACCAAGAGCAGCAGGGACAGTTCACTGCTTGCGGGGAGATGTTTGAGATCGGCACCCCAAAGCCCTTTCCTGCACCCAAGCCCCTGTCTCAAGCCCCCTATGACACCCAACTCCCTCCTAGAGCTTGCACTTGGCACCCAATCCCTAGCCTAGACCGACACCCAAACTTGCTCCTCCCTGGAATTTTTCACTTGCCGGTGCCTTCCATTTCCTAAACATGAGGATGAAAAAGCTTTTACTGTAATTTAAGACTGTTTCATAATACAGTTATGGAAGTAACCTTAAATTGGGCATTTCTAAATTGTTTGATTTTTGCAACCTTAATGTTCTTTTAATGTATTTTTGTGCATAAAATTGGTACAGTGTATATGTAACATAAAGAATGAAAGGTAATTGGAGCTGGAGCATCAGTTCTCTTTTTGTGGTTTAAAAACTTTTAAAAAGCAAGGTAGAAATCCTGGCATTATGGATTTACTTCAATGAGACAGGATTTCACCCCATGTGTCTACTTCTTTTCCTTTGATACACTACTGTTAATGTAACAAAACTATTGAGAAGTAGCATAAACATCACCCCAAGCATTTATTCAGCTGCCAATGTGACAAATTCCAGTTTTCTAAGGATTAAATTTAAACAAGTCACCTCCTTCTGGCATTGCCTGAGATCTCTGTACTCGTTTCCATGTGCCTGCTTAAATTCCTTTCATGTTAATGTGAGTTTCACATGCACATTAAGGAGAAAAGACAGACTCTTTGGTGTTTATTTTTAAGCCCAGAAGCTGAGAACTCAACTTCCAGGTTATATGTGAAATATCAGTGACATTAATAATATAGTTGTCTATCACTGAGACAAAACAGTTGTTTCCACTGGCATCTTTTGTTCAAATTAAGGTAAAATCCTAAAATATACTCTATATTATTGATAATCTGTGCTGAAATCTCTCCCAAATCTGAGCACATATTAAGTATAATGACACAGACATTGAGGATGCCAACAATTCTAAAGATGGCCCCTATCTGAAATAATGTAATTACACTCAGAATAATATTCTGTATATTTTTCACTCTGTATTAATAATATATTGCAAAACAACAACCTATTGCTGAAGCTCTTGTTTTGCAGCAATAGCTGCAGCAAAGGGCGCTCAGCTGGAAAGGGTTCAGTAAAGAAGTACAAGAATGAGTCAAGATCTGGATAAGCTGTTGGACAGTGTTTTGCTTTCCAAAAGAACAGTGACGACAGTTAATCACTGCAGCAGTTAACTACGGGATGTGGTATATTCTCCATCACTTGAATTTTTTTCAGTGAATACTACATGTTTTTTCTGAAAGAATTGCTCTCTCTCAACCAGAAGTTATGGGTCTTATACAGGAATTTCTGGGTGAAATGTATGACATTATGTAGGAGGTCTGAGTAGAGTACAATAATGGTCTTAAAAATTTGTCAATTCATTTTTCCTTAGACAGGGCATTTGATTTCCCATGTCTGCTCCAGGGAAGTAAATCTCTTACAATGGTGTATGACAGGATTTTCAAAAGTGATTAGCAACGGCCTGGCTTTGTTCCCATTGAAGTCTCTGGTAAACCTCTGACTTGAATGGGAACAGAGTTAAGCCAACATCAAGTGCTTCTCAAATCCTACCATGATGACATAATGCACATTTAATGTTTGGTTTAAAACAAGAACCTAGTTGACAGTATGTTGGTTTTAAATTAATACAGCTAACTTGTTTGATCGTCCTATAATAGCTAAAAGAGCTTTTCATAGTGAAAAATACTTTCCTTACAAAAAATCTTACTGATCTAATGTTACCACTAGCGATAACTGATTAGTAATGGGGGGGAAATAATTCATAATGAAACTGTACCAATGTTTAATTAGAGTTTTTCTTTCAAAGTATAACAACTCTCTTTTTAGACCAAAGCAATCCCCTTGGAATGATGCTGGTTGGGTGGGTGGAGTGTGTGTGTTACGTGTGTGTGTGTGTGTGTGTGTGTGTGGTGGTGGTGGGGGGGAGATTTTCAGATCACAGAATGAATCATGATCTGGTAGCACAAACATTTATTATAAAGATGAAGGTGAATATATAATTCAATTATGTTATATCCTTACAAGATTTTGGCCTTGTTGTTGATCTGTTATGATGATTGTCCCTGGGAGCTGTAGGTCTTCCATCAACAGCAAGTCTTTCAGAAAGTTTTGGTGAGCCATAGGATACATTTAGAGTACGTATGTTTGTCGCAATTCAAAATGTAAACAGAAAAGGGAAATGAAAGAGCCACATATATCATGTGAGTATTTGTAAGTATGTGTGTGTACTTTGGCCTTGCAGCAAGTCTCTTATATCGTTAGATAACGAAATAAGTGAGCACTAACGTACTGAGGACTAAGGCCTGGTCTATGCTAAAATGTTAGGTTGACACAGCTACATCATCCAGAGAATGTGAAAGACCCACCCCGCTGAGTGACATAGTTAAGATGGCCTAAGTCAATGGAAGAACTTTGCCTTGAGGGAGGATGGATTACATGTGTAGACAGGTGAACCCCCCGCATTGGTGCAGATAGTGTTTCAGTGTAGACACTACAGAAGTGCTGCTGCAGTGTTTCAAGTATAGAGGAGCCCTAAGATTGCATATTGTACACTTCACCTGCTAGGTTTCCTTTTAAAGTTTATTTTAGATTCCTGATCCAAAGTTTGTTAGTGCTAAAATCTGTAAATCTGGTTTCCTAAATGACAAATGTACAGGTTCCAGGTGTGCTGGGACCTTACAGCATTTTACATATAAACCTGATTAGACAACAGGGGTGCACACAACAGAACTGATTCCTTCACTGAAACTCTAGTTGTTTAGTTATGAGCGGAATTCACATTTTAGCAATTGAATTATTTAGGATTTGAGATACCTTGTTTGGGTCAGTTAGATGTTTGGTTTTTGAGGGTTATTTTGATTTTTTTTAAAGCACTGTTCAGAATGTATCTAACTGAAGATGGAATAAAAATATGAGCTGAAAACATCTTTGCTCTTTTTTTCCCCCATACTCCTGTTAAGCCTTAATGCAAAGGCGAGTGAAAATATTTAGAAGTGCCCAGCTGTGTGCCAGGTCTCAGATTTTTGGTTTGGGATTTTTTAGTGTATTGCAGTTCATCTTACGCCTTTTCACTGCAGATGCTATCCATTTTTGTGATTACAGAACACTGAATTGAATGAAATAATTAGACATTATTTCATTAGATAATTAGACATTATTTCATTAGACATTAAACATTAGAATGAAATAATTCTAATACTATTACTTAGATCCATTTTAGTCCCACTCAAGTGCTTCTATTTGGGGCATTTCCCCTTTTTTGGGTGGACGGAGATGGTGCTACCACACTTTGACTACATCCCTGGGCTGCAATCTCCTAATCCTCAACTCTGGTGTTTTCCCCAGGAGCCTGTGACAGCGTCTGATTTAAAGTGACTCAAATACAGCCTCTTCAAAACAAAGCAGCATTTATTCTTTCAGTCTATTGTAATCAGAGATGAAAATTAAAACAAAAAATAAAAGGCCTAAGTGCATATTTTCCCCCATTACTCAAACCTGTTTATCCTTGCAATCTGGGGTAAATTCAATTCAGTCCAATTACTTCAACTATTAGTTAGGATAGAGGGCCTGCTTGCTGCAGTTTCTCTCTGTCTCTCACCAGACGTGTATACAACAAAGATCCTGCACCTGGCCAAAGCCAGCTGACTTGGACTTTGGAAGTTCAGGCTGTGGTGCTATAAATTTCTAATGGAGCCATTAGGGTTCACAATGCAATGCAATAAAAGTAAGTGCACTGCTATTTACTAAAAACTATTTGGTCTTTACATGGGTGCACTTATCAGTCACTAAGGTCAGTGGGAGTTGCTCTTGGAGATCTAAAATATTTTTGCATGATCTTGTCGTCTCCTTTGTGCAGTCTCTTACTTTGTACAAACAGGCAGAGTCCCTAGAGTGTGAGATGGACATGGGCTCTGTAAACAAAAGGACATGCATTCATTACTGAGAACTGGTATAGAGGCAGCTGTTCTGCTGCTGTTACTGACTCTTAAACCCTTTCACTTTTCCTGGGGTCAGAACAAAGCTCTATTCCTGAGATTCCTCTCAAAGTTTCTTCCTGAGTCAGGGATCCTTGTCCTCTGGGCCAAGGCACACCTATACCTGGAAACACACACACAGCCAGGACAGTAATTCAGTCTCTTTTCTGACATGGGATGTGTATTCGTGAGGCTATCTCACCTGATCTAGTCTGAGCTCCAGCTAGGCCACTAGACTTGGCATTGAATGTTCTTTTGGTTAAAACTACGAGCAAAGCTGAAAAGGAGGATTTACCCTGGGCATTCAACTGCCCTTCTGCTTTCTTTTCCAGATGAACAGTTGTGTCTGTATAATGGGAAAAATTCCATTTGTAACCTGCAGCCTAATCAAAAAGACTTACCCATATTTGTACTCTGCTGCACATTCCTCATAGTGTCTCAGTTCTTCTTTGCTCTCTTTGAAATGATACATTCTCTGTACCAGAATGTCTGTATTAAAGCATACAAAACACTGTGATGCTATGAACAGAGTTTAAGGATCTTCTATTCTCAATGTTAATCTTTGTATTATGATATGCGTGGAGTGGTTACAAAACCATATTTCTTTGAAGGGCTTGTATTTTTTGGATTTCTTTTTTTTCCTTTTAAGCAATCACACTACCGATCACTGTGCAAAGTTGTGTTTGCAATAGTTAGAAAAGATTTAATTTTTCAGAAAAAGGCTGGCATTCAAAAATCACATATTGGTTTGAATTTTTGTAGCAGGGAAAAAAATCCAACTAGCAACATTAAAGAGTTTAAAAGATGGACATCCCCAAAGTACCTAGTTATCCATTTTTCCATTAGCTGTTACACACTCTGTTATTGCAGTTTTTGATTTACAGCCTCAAATAGGCTTTGAAAAATATAATAGAACATCTTTAATTAAATCCCAAAAACTCACATTCAGGGATAAATAATAATCCATCAGCTATTTCATTCTCTAACAGTACCCAAGAGAACTTGACAGTCTTAATCACTTCAGCCATTTATAACTTCATTTTAGCTTTATTTCTGTCAAGCCATTTAGCGGAGTTTATCTAAATTACAGTATCTTTTTTTTATCACACGTCTGGAGCTGTAACACAGAAACTAATTTCAGGTGCAAAATGGAATATCTCAGAAGCACAGACATCAGTGGCACAGGCGCATTAGAATGAAAAGTTACCTGTCACTAACTGATATTTGTCTCTGTAATGAGCTGATGCAGTCAGGAACTGTAGGTATAATAAAATTAGGGGCCACCAGCAGCACAGCAGAATTCTAAATATATTAGGGAATATGCAGTTGTCTGTACTTTATTTACTGTTCAAAAGAGCTCTGGCGAATAAAGGACTCCGGATTATTAATCTAAAGAAGGCTCTGAACCATGCCACTATGCCACTCTAGAGCTGCAGAAAACTATCATACTTGCTCTTAAAAATTGCGAATTATTAATGCTAATACTATGCCAATATCTCTTTCCCCATTTAAAGATCTAATGGCCCTTAGTGGTATTTTGAAATTTTAGGTTTGCAAATGTACCTGGGGTTTTTTTTAGAATGTTTACTACCTATGCAATAGAGATATAGTGTAATGTTTCTAACCATCTCATCCCACATTCTAGACCAATCATGCCAGTGTATCAGAGATACCTAAGATGTAAATTTCACAGTACATTAGGAACAAACACGTTAAAGTAATATCTACCACCCTGAATTATTTTTTATTTATCTTTCATGTATAAATCTACTTTTTTTTTCAGATCATACAAGAACGGTCATAACTTGATTCAGGCTGAGCATGCCAATCGATAAATTACATGCATAGTACTAGCAGAATCACTGATTCTATTCATATTAATATTATGTACCCCTTATGTCAGAAAGCGCTGGATCATTTTTCACAGTCAGCCAACCAGCTGCCTCAGTTCACTTCTCTGTGCAACAATCTGTCTTTTTAACATAAGACAAAATTTGGTCTCATACAAGGATGGAAATTTTTAAAAGATTAATCCAGCTCACAAACCAGATTAGTCATGGTCCATTCTTGTGATCAGAGGACATATTACTTTTTTGATATTCGTGGCTTAGAATTTAGCTGTTAGTGAGCAAGTTTAATGCATATTTATACCTCTGTGTCCACCTATGCTGTGAAATATTCATATAGGTAGCATGTAAATTGGAAAAGCTGGCTGGAACTTTCTCCCTATATAGGTCAAACTAGGTGGTTTGGTTGGTCATTTCTGTTTCATAATTTTATAACTATGAACACTAGAAGAGAGAAATCTAAAGAATGCCAACCAGTTGATTGGTTTTATGAATGGTACAAATAAGTGGGTATTGAAAATGTAGCCAAAGTGTAGTGATATTTCAATGATGCCCTTGGTGACTCACAGTAGAGAGGCACATGCTTTAGGAGATCATTCTGTGTCAAGCAATGAGCACTGTGTTAGGTATCAGGAATCCTTTGACAAGTTTTTTAACTTCTCCGCCTCCCTTTCTGCAATAGGATATAAAATGGTTATGGGTGTTCCAAGGATTAATTAGTTCCTTTGTAGGCCAGCCAATGGGGATGAGGTGGGGCAAAGCCTGGCAATTTGAAAAGATCTGGGGCTCCTGGCCACAGCCATAGCTACTGTGGCTGCAGTGGGTAGCTGGACCCCCAGGTGGAGTGCTCCAGGTGATGCTGAAGGATTGACTGGGAGAGGATCACTATAGCCTTGCCCCTTCTCCTTGAGGCTCCACCCCTTCCAGGGTCCCTGCATCTTGCCCAAGGGACTGGCAGGTCTGCTTATTGCTATATTCCTTTGTATAATACTTTGAAAGCATTGTAAAAATGGTAGGTAGTAAAAGAAGTAGTATTGCACTAAAATGAAGAGGCTCAATTCTCAGTGCACTTACAAGGTTGTAGATCAGCTCTAACTCTAGTATTATCAATGGAGTTGCACTGGTGTGAAATTATTGTGATCTAAGACCATGTATCATGTTCCAATACATTTATAGTCTAAGATCCTGATCTTGCATGTATCCCATTGCAAATTTCACTGAAGGTTCTGCTGACATGGACACTGATGTAGGATTAGGACCTAAATTAAAGATAATTGGTCCCTAACATACACTGTTGGGAAAGCAGAATTGGACCCATTACAATGAAGTCAGTGGAATCACTCCCGTGTAATACTGATGTATGTGATAGCAGAACCATGGTCTCAGATGCGCAAATGATGAGTATTCAATTTTTTTTTTTGCTTAATAGAAGAGTTAAAAATCTTCTTTCGGAAACACAAGAATTGCAAAATTCAAGGCTTCACCACTTTACTGATGGAGGCAGGTGTTGGAGTATTTTGCTAAACATTTAAATATTTAGCACAGTCATTAAATTTTACATTGCACATATGCGTACATTTCCAGCCAAGCAAATCCAAGCAATAGAAATTTCAGCACTTGTCCTACTTATTTTCTTTTGGTGATTCTGCCCCTTGTAGGCTGTATACTAAGTGAATGAACTAAAAAGTAGCAAAAGCATGGCTGCTGCATCTAAATCAAGTCAGCTCCAGAAGAAAATAGAGATGTAAATGTTGCCATCCCCAATGACATTTTAAATTTTCTCAACCTTTTGTAACACACAAGATTTCATAGCACTAGCAGATTATCAGATGATTTCTTTTTACACAAAATAAGATGGATGGAAAATTAGTGCAGAATTTTGTATAAGATTGTAGCAATCTGAGATTAGAGGTGTCAGTGTATTAATATAGGATTCTAAATAAAGGGTGATTTAAGGCTATGGTAACTAAAGCCATGCTTTTATTACTGTGACTGGTAACTTAGTTGTCCAGGAGTCTTCAGCCATACAATAGTAGACCTAAGGCCATGGTCTGGATTTACAGGGCTCAGACAGATAGTTTCCAAAGTTGTGTTCCTATACCAGTCCCTAACCTGCTACATGCTAAACCTTTCCTCTTTCCATCAGAGGGCTTATATATCCCTTTTTACTGCCTCCCTCCTCACTTACTGCCCCCCACACATACACATATACCTGATCTTATTCATTCCTTGTACACAAGCAGACATCCTCATTTCACTCTGACCAAGCCAGCCCCCCAGGAACATTTCCATACGTATTGCCTTGCCTCACCTCCCCATTCACCCAAAGGTTGCATTGAGAACCGTCAGAGCCTGACAGTGCTGTGATCTTGAGAACAGAATTGTGCAGTAAATGGACATGTTCACAAAAGCATTGAAAAAGTCTATCCTAGATTTAGTTGAGAAAAAAAATAGAAATTAAAAACATTATAGTGGGTTGATGACTTTTACCCTCAACATGTTTTTTCCCCCCCTTTTGGGCAATATATTTGTAAATCTGAAGTTTAAGTCAGCTCCAAAATGGATCCCTATAGTACCTTTGTTCTGATAAGCAATGAAGAGCCAGGAAGAATGGTTTAATAGTAATTCCTGTGAATGACATTCGAGAGCTCCATTGGCAGTTCTAGAAGAGACCCTGCATCATCCTAAGGTGGAGGGTATGGGTTCCAGCTCAACTGACTAACATGTTAGTTATCCAGTAAGTGTTATCCTGGACTTTAAGGCTACGTCTACACTGCCAGTTTTGCCAGCAGTGAGCATGCAGACAAGGCACAGATTAGCATATCGCCACACCTCATTTGCATAATTTATGCACACTGGTTTTGCACAAAGGGTTTTGCCTGGGAGAGGCATAAGGATCTTGCAGAAAACAAGGTTTTTGAGCAAAAAAAAAAGTCCACACTACTTTTTTCCATCAAAAACCCTTTGCAAAAAATGGTGTGCATGAATTATGGAAATGAGATATACCTCGTTTGCATACTCACTTCCGGCAAAACCCACAGTGTAGATGAAGCCTAAGATATTGACCCAGAAGTTGGTCTTTAGCATTCCAGGTTTATGACATCCACTGAATACCATCTCCTTTAGCATTAATGATGTAGAAAAAGGATGTAGCATAAACAGTTCTTTATTTACTGACTGCAAGATTACAGCTTTTTGGATAAAGAAGAACAAGAAAGAGATCATACCTGGCCCAAACATTTCTGAGGAAAATAAATGTGCTACTGACTCTGAGAGTTTCTGGCTCAATTTTAATGATCTTTTAGAATGAAATCTGAGGACTACATCTGAAATCAATCTACTCTCCCCAATGGTTATTTAACATGACTGACTTTCACAGGTGATATTTTCAAAGGGAATGATGACTATGTTGGAGTGCAGTTGATGTTTTTCATGGGCTCCCTAACTTCCAGGCATCTTTGTGACTTAATGCTTCAAGCTATGAGTTGCTTGTTTTGAGAGGGAATTAGTTGAGATGCAAGGGTTATTGAGGGGAGCATAGAGGTTCCCAACAGGCCTAGATGTTTCTAAATAACCCAGTCTTTCTATTTGGTAGGATCCAGTATATTCTAGGGCTTTCAAATCCTGAAATACTTTGAACAGAATATTTTCTGGCAGTACGGGGATCCACTCTTCTGTTCTCTCTTCCGGCAGGTCAACTATTCATTTCAGATTTAAACTGCTGATATTTTTGAAATCACAATTGCATTGGCTGTAAGATGTTATTTATGAGACTAGTTTATCTTCTGTCATAGACAAACAAAATTTGGTATCTATCTGACACTGCTGACTTTGCCTAGAACTTTAAATCAGGAATGTATGCTAGGCAGGTTCCAGGATATCCAGAATCCCAGTATATAACAGGTTTTTTGTGAGATGATTTAGAGGTACAAAAATTTAGATGGAGATTCTTCGAGAAACTAGTCACAAAGAGAAAATCAAAATAATTTGTCTGATTTAGCTGCTGATACTTTTCACATACAGCTATCATATCCGCCTTTTCTCAATTATTTTTATTCTAGCTGCTAGCTGACTTTTGGAATTCAAGGACGTTGTTAATGAAGTTATGAAAGCCATCCTCCGCCTCTGGTTCCAAAATGAATAGTAACAATTTAGTCAATCAAAAATTAAACTTGCTCTGTGTAATTCTCATTGTACTCTTTTCATTACGCCACAGGAAATATAATAGATCAAGTTATATTGATCCTTTGAAATGTATTTGAAGACTGTTTTTCACCAGGTATTAAAGCAACTTTGTTATTCATTAGAGCATACTGTAGAAATTGCATACGACACCTCACATTGCAAACCCATAAACATGTATTTAATTTTTTTACCCTTAAGCAAAGCCACAGGGTTGTACTCTGGGGTTTTATTTTAATGTCATTCAGTAGAATGAAAGCCTCTTAGTAAGAGCTGCAAAGGAGATAAAATAAAAAGCCCTTCAGCAAATCTTCAAATTATGCTATTCATTTCAGGATCAATAATGCCTTCTACAAAGTGAAGTGTCAGGCTACAAGTTGTAATATATTCAGCACAATACTAGGGAAATCTTACCACAGTATTGTAAGTGCTCTTTCTCCTCAGGCTCTGTGGGTTTCTTTCATACAATCAAGATGAATGTGATAAATTTAATGCTTCTCTTAATGCTACTCAACAAATAGTTTTTCATCTTCAAGGCAATTTACAAATACTACTTAATGAATCCTCACAAAGGCCTTGTGTTACTATCCCCCTTTTACTGATGGGAAAATAAAGGCAGATAGGCTCAGGTTAAAAAATTCACCTAAATCAGTCAGAGACTGGATTAGAACTCCAGTTCCTGGTTCCCCATCCTATATATGTGCCATATTGTTCAATTAGTATTTAAGTGGAAGTTCTTGTTGGACTTAATTCTCTTCTAATCCACATGGCTGTAAAGCAGTAGTAACTCCACTGAAGAGGTCTCAGTGGTTGCTGGGCCCTGTGGCATTCTTGGAGGACAGGATTTGGTGGTGGTAAAGACTATCAGGGATCACAGCAGGGAATCTGGGACTAGTGTTTGAGCCTCCTCAATGTCTGTCCTCTCTGCTACTAAAGCCAACTCTATCTCCCTTTTCTCACTGCTGCCACCACCACCAGCTATTTCTCCACTTGGAACCAGCAGGGGAGCAGCTAGAGAGTAAGCAAGCCTGCAGCCAAATTGTCTCAAAGTAATAAGCGCCATGGCAGCATCTACTGGCTGTAGGTGCACTGTCTAACATCCAGTTTCAAAGGCAGAACTGTAGGCAGGGCTATGAGTTGCCTCTGATATAAACTAGTTTATGATTTTACACAATACTTTGCATAGATAAAAGTGTGATAGCACACCAGAAATTACAGTCACTGAGAGTCCCTTTCTTTGGTGTCTTCACCATAAACCCATTGGTCTGCTCATCTGGAACTTTTTCCTTTTCCCAGACTGATGTAATTAGAAGCACCCAGATAGCTACTTCTAAGTCAGGATTTACCTTGAACAATTGAGCATGCCAGAAACTTTCCTGCCTTTTAAGGAGTTGATGGCTTTCCTTAGTTGGGGTGCCTGTGTTGATACCAATATCATCGTCTGCCTGCTGTATCTTTGCTCCCTCTGTAGAAGAGTCCCTGCTCAGCAATTCTTTGAAATACTCTGCTCAACGCATTTCATGTTTTTTTTCCTCCTGATGTTAGTAGGTAGCCCTGTTTTGTCCCTGATGAGAATGTTTGTTGATGTCTGTTTACCACTGATAAGACACATCATTTAGTAGACTGTTACTTGTTCACCACAAGCATCTGTATCCTCTGCTTGTGTTGCCAGATTATCAATATAATGTTGTTTGTCTACTTTCACAGTGCATTTGACCTGGTATGCCTTCCTATACTGCTCATGGTGTTTGTCCTTTAGCGTCTGGGATTTTGCTTGTACCTGTTTTCTTAAGGGCTCATCTGGTTTCTGTGCTGTTCTATGTGCTGGGTGTAATCCACTCCTTCCTTCTCTTCTGCCTGTAGCATAGACTACATTCACTGCTCTGTTTATAAATTGCTGTTGTTTTGTCCCACTTCCTGATGATCTCCTCATCTGCATTCACCTCCTCTTCATCATGGTCTGCAAGTGCCTGAAAGCTGGCTTTTAAGTACAAGTAGAATGGCTTTATGTATTTCAGGGGATTTTAGCTTATCAATGCCATAATATCTATATGCCTTGTTTGGTGCACCCCCATTTTTCAGGTGATGGTTGCTGCACCCCTTCTCACTTTCACATTTCTCAATGTGTCTTACCATTTGCCACTGATCACATATAGTCAATCTCTGCCAGTTGGAGAAAACTGTCAGCTTGTGAATTTCACAGTGCTGAAATAGGGTTCTTACTGCAGAAATCAATGAGTCTCTCTCTCTTTTCATTCATAGTGCCACACCCATGTCTTCCCATTGTTCTCTTATTGTTTGTGTTGTCTTTGCTGACCATGGCATTCAGATCTCCTATGAAAATAGTTGTGTCATTGCATGGTACTTTCTCTAACTCCACCTGTAATGTACGTAAGTTTCAGAGTGGTAGCCATGTTCCTCTGTAAGGGTACGTCTACACTACAGTGCTATTTTCGAATTAAGTTAATTTGAAATAGTTAATTCGAATTAAGCTAATTTGAAATAACACATCTGTACACAAAAACTATTTTGAAATAGCATTTTGATATTTTGAAATTGCGTGTCCACACTCAGTGGACCCTGAACCAAAGTTAAGGCTGGCCAGAACTAGTGCCGGCGGGGCATCAGGTTAGGACTTAGTGTGCGGGGCTGCTGCCTGAGGCTAACTGAGATCCGTGCTTAAAGGGACCCTACCCCCACCCCAGACAGACAGTTCTCAGGGTTCCCCACTTGCTTGTCTACCTCGATGAGGGACAGCAAAGCAGTCCTGTCTTGGAGTTCCCTGAGTGCCCACGTATGTTCACAGCACTCGGCCACATGGAGCCAGAGCTGCCCCTGGGCATGCCGGTGCATCTCATGGGGTCGTTGCCATCAGCCTGGCTGCACTTGCTGCAGGCTGCCATCCGGGGGGTCTATTGGGAGGCTGTCAGGATCCAGGAGGCCCTGAGGGAGAGCATCCACCCTGAAGAGCCCTCAGAGCCTCCCCAGTCCTCCCCACCGGGGGCTTGTGCCCCATTCCTCTCTCATGTCCTTCCACTTACCCCTCCCTAGCCCCCCTACCTGATGTCAAATAATCGACACATATGTTCAAAAATAGCAACTGGGTTTATTGAAGAAAACGGGGGGAGGGGGTGGAGATGATCCTCTGGGGAGACTGGGAAAAGGAGGTGGGAGAGGGGAAGAGAGAGAGTGGAAGTGGGGATGTGGAAACCTGGGAGGAGGGAACTGGAAGAGGGAAGCAAGGGGAAGAAGAGGGAGAGGAAGCTCAGGGTTGGGGGTCTTGCCGGACCAAGCTGACTTTCATGCAAACCTGCTCCTGGGTTTGCATGTGGCCTTTGGTGGCCAGGATGGCAGCTATCCTACCATAGATGGCCATGTTCCTCCATTGAGAGCTGAGATCATGGAAGTTGGGGGCATCCCCCCCAAACCTGAATAAGGTCCATGATCTCCACCCTGGACCAGGAAGGCGCCCACCTTCTCCAGCCCCTGTCAGGCTCTTGGGAGCTGACAGACTGCTTCTGGGGAGCGGTGGAGGGCTGGCTGCCAGTGGCTTGCTGGCTCCTGTTTTGGGGCCACTGGGTCACAGGCCCCGGTGGCCACTGCTGGCTCTGGGCTGGCAGGCTTGGAGCTGGCACAGGCACTGTGGCCACGGTGTACCCCTTTAATGGCTCCAGGGCTGGGGGAGAGGAGAGTAAGTTTTCCTGGTTGTGCCCAGAGTGGCCACCAGGGCTCCCTGGGAAGGGCTGGAGGCCCCCTATTTTGAATTAAGTGTCATTGTAGAATGAGGTTTACCAAATTCCAAATAAAAGCTCCACTCTTTCGAATTTATTTCAAAATAGCGGTTTGCCTGTGTAGACACTATTAAAATTAATTCGAAATAACTTGTGTTATTTTGACTTAACTTTGTAGTGTAGATATACCCTAACTGAATAATATTAAAAAAACAACAAATCGTCCCTAAGGTGCTGAAAGACTAACACAGCAGGGTAGGTCTACACTACCACCCTAGTTCGAACTAGGGTGGTAATGTAGGCAACCGGCATTGCAAATGAAGCCCGGGATTTGAATTTCCCGGGCTTCATTTGCATCTTGCCGGGCGCCGCCATTTTTAAATGTCCGCTAGTGCGGACTCCGTGCCACGCGGCTACATGCGGCACGGACTAGGTAGTTCGGACTAGGCTTCCTCGTTTCAAGAGGAGTAACGGTAGTTCAGAATAGGAAGCCTAGTCCGAACTACCTAGTCTGTGCCGCGTGTAGCCGCGTGGCACGGAGTCCGCACTAGCAGACATTTAAAAATGGCGGCGCTCGGTGAGATACAAATGAAGCCCGGGAAATTCAAATCCCGGGCTTCATTTGCAACTCTGGTTGCCTACATTAACCACCCTAGTTCGAACTAGGGTGGTAGTGTAGACATACCCTTAGTCTATTTCATTACCTGTAATGTAAGGTAGAATTTATCCTTTACTATTTCATTACTGTCATTTGTACATCACAATCTGTAATGGCCACTATTTCAGTTGCTGTTTTTGTAATATATTTTATTTATACAGGACAGAGTTGTTAGCCCTGTGCCTAATCCCCAGCCTCTAGCAGTACAAGTTAATACAGTCCTAGCTGTATGAACTTCCTGTGTGTTCCCCTATCTGCTTATGGCCCCCATCACTGTAGCGGCTGAGCCCATCACAGTCATTACTGTATGTATATGGAAGAGTTTGGAAGGAGGGGTAAGATGTAGTACAGGAGGAGGAGGAGAACTACGTCCAGTAGTTTTATAGTGACATGGATTTGCCTATCTTCTAGCATCAAACTTATTTTTCCTCCTCCTCTAATGGCATCTCTGTTGGACAGATTGTAAATTAAGTATAGGTTATACCTCCTTTAACCCAGGACTCCCTGGTCTGGCAACATTCATGGTCTTGGCATGGACCACGAATGTTCCTGGACCACAGAACCTAGGAAAAGGGAGGTCTGGCAGTGGGGCAGGAGTATGTTATGGAGCACTTGCAACCCAGTGTCTGTGAGGGGGAACAGACAGTACAGCGGGGAGCTCCAGCCCCAGCAACAGTCATGGAACTCCAGCCCTAACAGTGGCCAGGGAACTCCGGCCCCAGCTTTGACTGCACATCTCCAGCTCCAGCCATGGAGCTAGGCTGCTGTGCCACTCCAGCCCCGGCCTTGGAGCCAGGTGGCAGTGGAGCTTTGCCCCGGCTGTGGAGCTCCAAACGTGGCACTCTGCCCCAGCAGCAGTGGGGCTGGCGGCATCCAGAAGGCCCTAATGGCTGGGGCAGCAGAAGGGCAGGTTGGAGTCCTAACCCAGTAGCAGTACAGGCCAGGAGGGGAGAGACCTTCCCTGGTCCAGCAAATCCCTCCATTCGGGATCAGTCATGTCCCAAGGATGTTGGACAAGCAAGATCCAACCTACCTGGTAAAAATGATCTAGGGAAATAGCTTCAGGAGGTGTTCAAACCTTTTAAAGATTGGCTGTTCTTCACAATCTAAGCAACTTTATATTTTTTGACAATCACTTACTTACCTTTTGGCCTGGTGAGATGATGCTGACAGTAATGTGCCATATACAAACGTGAAGGATAGAAATAAGCTACTTTCCCCTTCACCATCGACATACGAGGAGAAAACAGTTCCTACTGTTGTACAATTGTTATGGAAAACATTTATCTATTGCGTGTTCCTACACTGTCAATATTTTTTATTAATAATAACACTTTAAGCCCTAATGTCTAAGTTTGGTTATATTTACAAATGAATAATCGTGCTATTCATTTAGATGTTGTGAACATTTTACTTGTCCACAGATATGGATTGTGTTGAATTAATCCACTAGTAATTCTACTGATCATTTTATTAATTTACAATGAAAATAAATGTAATGATTATGGTGAACCAAAAAATGAAAGAAGCAAGAAACAAAATTATAACTATTTAGTTATAATAGTCTTGCTTTTCAAGCTAGACGAAATTAAAAAAATTAAACAATGAGCATTTGTGATAAAAATCTAACAAGATGTATTTAAATTAAGTAGTTAAAAAAGAAAAAAAGAAGCTCATGGCAGTTCAGCTTAAACATGTAACTTTTGCTAGTTGACTGCTCTCCATGGAATGAGATCCATGAGGCAAGGATATCAGTTTTGTATCAGCAGCAGGTTGATTTTGTATCTCATGTTATATTAAATTATTTTCGCTAATAGATACTAGACCAATTTTAAGAAGGTGAGTGGCCAGGTTCTTTTCTCACATTTGAGGGGCTTCTCGATAACCATCAATAATTTTTGTAGCATCAACACCAAAATCAGCCCAGTTTTAAGCATGTTTTCCCCCAAATGTTCTCCTAATTTTATGCAATTCCTTAGTTTATTCCAGGTGTTTGGTATGTGGAAAAATTGAAGGCTGAGATTATGGTCTAATACCTGTTCATATTTAACATAACCCCTTTAAATGCTTCTGTTTATATCAGAGGGATGACTCAGGGCATGTCTACACTACCCTCCTAATTCGAACTAGGAGGGTAATGTAGGCATACCGCACTTGCAAATGAAGCCCTGGATTTGAATTTCCCGGGTTTCATTTGCATAAGCTGGGTGCTGCCATTTTTAAATCCCAGCTAGTTCGCACCCCGTGCCGCGCGGCTACACGCGGCACGGAGTAGCTAGTTTGGATTAGGCTTCCTAATCCGAACTAGCTGTACTCCTCATTCCACGAGGAGTACAGCTAGTTCGGATTAGAAGCCTAATCCAAACTAGCTACTCCGTGCCGTGTGTAGCCACGCAGCACGGGGTTCGAACTGGACGGGATTTAAAAATGGCGGCGCCCGGCTTATGCAAATGAAGCCCGGGAAATTCAAATCCCGGGCTTCATTTGCAAGTGCGGTATGCCTACATTACCCCACTAGTTCGAACTAGCGGGGTAGTGTAGACATACCCTCAGGGAGTAAAGTGCTCCTCAGCAGGAATAACGTGTCAGAATATAGACCTGTGTAAGCATAATACATTTCTGTATTTTTTTAAAATTCTTCTCCAATCAGATTTATTACCTAAACATGCAGAGTGTTCCACTTTCTACTCTGACTCAGATAAATTCAACTCAACTCTTTAAAACAAAACTTGGATTGCTGTTTGTCACTTTATTCTGTATCAAGTTAGAGGGGATGTTGCACATACGTAGATTGTACTCAATTTCAATTTCTGTTAGATTTCAAGGACTAGACACTGCTGCTTGACATTCTCATAGATTGGGTTTCCATTTAACTTTGTTTGAGGAAAATCTCACAACATGTTAGTTATTTTTGCAGCATCAACACAGTAGAGAGCAAAACTCAAGAAAATGGAGGCATTTGCATTCCACCAGCAAATTATAAATCAGCTCAGGAAATGAATAAGCCACAGGACAAATAGTATACCTTGTCCTAAAGACTACCCAAAATGTTCTTCTTAATGGACATCTGTTCAGAGGCTTGAGACAATGGTGAAACTAGAAAAGTATTTTTCTCTGTCACCCCGTCCCATATATCTATGGCATGGTATGAAGACACAAGAGTGCCTGAAACATTTTTTTCTCAATTTTTGTCTGTTTGTGATACATCAGGACCTGTGAACACAGGAGAGTCCTATTTGGGTTCTAGGATGTGGGCTGGCATAAGATTAAAGGACCTTCCCCACAGCCTGTGGGGAGGATCCACAATGCCAGAATGAAAGGGGGAGGAATACAAGTCCTAGGATGACTAAGGCATTATATCCTGGGACAGAGGAAAGGTTACTACATGGTAATTGGGGCACATGGAGCAAATTAGGACCCTGGCTAAAACCTAATAAAATGTGTCTGCTTCAGTCAGGTAGGGAGGAAGGAGGGAGAGCTGACTAGAGATGCTTTTAGTCAGAGAGCCAGAGTGCCAGGGAGAAAGGGGAGCTTGCTCAAGTAGACCAGAGAGACTGCCCCAGCACAGAGGACTTGGGACTACCTACTGGGGAGAGGGTAAGCAGCCCACAAGCTGAATGGCTGGTACCCTGAATAGGAGAGTGGGATGAGACCTTAACCCAGGCCCCTCTCTCCTCTACTGGGGCACGAGCAGTGCCCACAATGCCCAAGAATAAAGTCAAGGGGTGGCATCCTGACCCATCACACCAAGGGGAAGCATGGGACCTATCACATAACATTGGCCATTTGCTTCGCATTCAATTTTCACATGATCGTTTCTCTAAAGTAATTAATTGCAAAAGAAAATGTTTGTGCTTCCTCAAACGAATATAAAGCATATCTTGAGAATACCCTGGGAAAACGTTTGCTTTATTTATCTCTTTATTTATCTTCTTTCAGGATAACATGAGCTCTCTTAGTAATATTGACTTTTCTTAATAGAGTTGAAACATTACATCAGTGTATCTCAAAATGGTCAACGCATCCACTCTGAGAAAGCTGTTCCTGGGTTGCTTCAGATTGTTTACTTACCAGCTCTGCAGCCACAGAGCCTTCTGGCTCCCATTGCCTGTAGTTCACTGATTGCAGCCTAGGAGAGCCGCAGGAAGCAGTGTGACTCAGGTCGCTAGTTCCCACGGCTCCCCTTGGCTGCATATGGTGAACCACAGCCAATGGGAGCCACGAGGCTCCGTGGCTGTGGACCCAGTAAGTAAACAAACCAGAGCAGCCCAGTAACAGCTTTTTAAGAGTGGGAACATGGACCACTTGGAGAAACACTGCATTACATGTATGAGCATAATGAAAGATCATCTGGCAGCTTTCAGTGACTGTGAATTTCACTACAATACTTAATGCCCATTGGCTGACTACCAGTAGCAGGTCATAGTGAAGATCTGAGGTGTTTTGCATATGGAAAATAACAGCCACAGGTGGTACTAAACACTAAAAAAAAATAACCAAATAAACCCTAGACAGATTTTTGTCAATTTAAATTCTATTAAAATATCTGCACTGGACCCACCACTAAAATGAGTATGTAATGGACAGTTCCTTAATTAAACAAGAAATCTCACAATAAACACTTTACATATGCACAGAGTGCCCACTGGATTTCTGGTGAATTTAAAGTGGTTAGTGAGGGCCTATATAGACATAAATGGCTTTGGGATTTACCTGAGTGAGAGACTGACTTAGTGTGTGTGATACATCCGTAATAGCAGTCAGTGCATGTGCCTGAACTAGAGAGGGGGCTACTTATACTATTTCCTCGTAGGCAACTTTGACATCAGAATTCACTCTTTGCTTGACCCAAAGTAGCCTGAATCTTTTGACCTAAAGAGTACACTGCAAAGACCACCTGCTTGTCAGGTTTTTAAGGAAGGACTAATGTGGTAGGGATTTCTGAGAATGGGCTGGGATATTTTTCATAGTTACCGACTCTTTAGGTGAGTAGTGTGTTGACTTATGGAGTTCTTTAAATTGTCAGGAAGCTCGCAGCTTGTGGAAGCTTTTGATATTTTTAGAAAAAAATAAATAAATGAAGAAGCACAGTCTCCTCCAACTTCTGAATTATGACTTGTCTGTTGAGGCTCCAAGACCTTATCCACAGACTATGGGGAAACTATTTCTCATCTGCCAGCTGACAAATAACTGGTTCCCATTTCTCAGTGCTTTCCTTCAGTAGCAGGCCAACAGTTCCCTGCTCTGGCTGATACAGCTATAGCGTACTACACTTTTCCATCTATGCTGAATATCTCTATTTTATTCAAGTGTACCCCTTTGACTGTAACTTCTATTGCCTGAGCTACATCCTTTACTGAGTCTCACTTTGCCATTCAGTGATACTTTTCTTAGGTGTCAGTCACCTGTGGCTAAGGCTTTATATTATGACTTTCAAGCCTGAAATAATTGGAACTTGGAGCTTAGGGTAGCATAAGAATTGGGGCGGGTGGAGGGGCGGGGGACTACTGGACGTATTCTACCTCAGGAATGTCATCAAGTTCAGTTTGTGGAGAAAAAATGTACTAACTTGTATCCAAAGCTCCAGTGGTTCTAGATCCGAAGCTCCAATGACTCCCATTTCCCATCCCAGCAGCTAATCTGGAATCACCCAACGCTTGGGCCTCTAATATCCACAATGATGGGTCAGCACACAGGAAAATAGTGAACTTTATAAGCATCTACTCAGGTGTCAAGCTAAATGAGCTCCTCCTTAGTACCTCAATGTTAAAGAAAGAGAGTGATGTTAACAGGGTTGCTGGAACAATTTCTATAGTTGGGGAGCTGACAGCAGTGGAACCAAACTGGCAACCTTGCATATAATGGAATCTGCTTTAAGCAAATTGGTGCTATAGCATCCCTGCATTCCTAGTTCCAGGACCTATGGGTGTTAATTTTATGTTATGTTGATAAGCAGCCATCTTATGTACCTACATAAGATGTGAAGATGTCTTAAGAAAATTCACATGTTCTTAGTGGCATCCACCGCTCCCTTGAAAGTAAGATTTTATGCAGCCCCCAGAACACAAGAACTGACATAATGGATCAGTTTGATTGTGCATCTAGTTTAGTATTCTGCCTCTGACAGTGGCCAATAGTAGGTGCTCCAGAAGAAGATGCAACAAACTGTTAGTTATGAAATAATCTGCCCACTGGGAAGGTTTTTTCCCCTTAACTCCTATTAGTTCAAGATAGGCCTGTGCCCTGAACGTTGGGGCGGCAATGAAACATTCAAAGAGGGGCTTTTTCCAACTGTGTGTGTTCCTTGCTTGTGTTTTACAGGTAAAATATCCAACAATTTGGGGAACGTTTTCATGTGGGTTTGTATTACTAGAATTACTTGCTTTACATTCATCTGTAGCCTTTTAAAAATTACCTTAAACAGAAATCCCCCAGGCTTATTCAGACCACAATGTCAAACCTTCAGGCTAAAGGCTCCACCCACCTGAGGACAGATGGAAATGCAATGGTGAGGATTAATGCTCAGGCTCAAGTGCTGAATGGTGTGGAGTAGTGCCTGTTATCTGAGAATCCTAACTTGAACTCCCTGGGGAAATCTTCCAGTCATTTGTCATCATCACACCTGTGGAACATCAGACTTCCCAACCAAATGTCTTCACTTTTGGGTTACATGGGGCAGTTGGGCTTGCACCAACCCTGGAATTACAAACTTCAACAATAACTTGGAAGTAGTTGGTCAAAATCATAACACACTTTGCTCAAATGTGATGACAGATAAAGTGACCTTGGGGTCAAAAATTAGGAGCTACAGACATATAATCCTCCTGTGAGTTCCATACTAGTCAAGATGCTGTCAGAAATACTGTCATCATTCTTGTCCTCTGAGGAGATGAAACTTCCCCCAACTCTGTAACTAATTTGTGTATAAATTCAGGTACTTTTCAATAAAAATGATAATCTCAATGTGATTTTTCTCCAGACAAAAAGAACACTGAGTTATGACTGTGTGCATCAACAATACACTTACCTAATCTGACAATGTGCAAATGAGTTGAAAAGCATCAACATCTGTAAATACTTAAGGCTAATCTTTCTGGTAAAATTTTTAGACATTATTCAGTTTAGATTTTCCAGTGGACATGCTTGTTCTATCATTTTAGCATTGTGTTTTATTTGGATGTTCTGGGAAATAGGAATTCTCAGAGTTTCTGTTCTATATTCTGTCATAAAAGATTTAATCAAATGCAGAGCCTCTCTCCTCTGCCCAGCTTTAAAAAAATGGAAGATGTTTTCTGCCTCTAAATATTCTTCTTGTGATTTTTTGGTCTGAAAAATTCTCAGATGAGTCTACATAAAAAAAAGGAAAATAGACTAATTTCTAGAACAATAGCATGCGTTTCAATAAGCAAGCTCTATAAAGAATGTATATGGTCCAATGAAATCATCAGAACTAATAAGGGCTACAAAGCCCAAAGTGCAATTTTTTTAGTGAGAACTATTGTGTATTGTATAGTTTACATTCATTAAGATAAAAAATCAGTAAAATTAATATCTTTTTAAGTTAGCTATTTTTTAGCTTAGATATTTTGTGGAAATAATTAATCCTGTGTCTACTTTATTAACTCTCATTATTACTGTTCATGATATGTATTATTAGGCAATTGTCAATAATTCCAACCTGAAAAGTGTCTTTTTAGGTGTCTGTTATGGAATGGATATGGATGTTATTTTTAAGATACCTCTGAGCAAATATTCACATGGATAATATAGTTGCATCCATTAAAAAGAAAATACTACGCTATAACAAATCATCATTGGTCCTCAGTGGTAAATCTGCAAGTATAAAGTTCTCAAGTCATATCCTTTAAAGGGAAAAATCACAAAATACTAGTGCATTTCATCCTTAGCAGATGACAGGCCTCTACTCCTAAATGTTTGCTTACATGTCCCCAACACCCTACATGCACACATACGCTTGCTGTTCTTTTTCAAACATTTTTAGTTTGACATTCCCCTGTGGAATTTGAAATAAAATATATACACAAATTCTGACTGAATACTACCTCTAGTCAGCATTCACAGAGGACAGTACATCTGGGACACAATTCACCCAACCATATTTCTATGAATTCTGTCAACAAAGGTTAAATCTAAAGTATTTTAAAGAACTTTCATTTGTGAATTTTACATTCTCCTTGTATGTGTGTGAAAACTCCTATACTAAACTGAGGAAGCAAGTTTATGTAATTAAAATGGTTAAATTGGCTTACAATATTCAGTATATATTAACCAGAATTGCCAGAATAACATCCTGGTTTTATTTTTATCATTTTTAAGGCAATAGTAAGGCTTTATTCTTAGTAAGTTTCTGACTGTCCTAGGTAGATTTTCTTATCCATATTTAATTAATTATCAGACAACTGTAGTAATATTGCTAACATTATGGTTGGGTTTCATACCATATTCAATATATGATTGTTAATAGCAGCTGTAGGGTGCAAGGCTGTGGGCTCCCTATTTCAAAGCCATGTGGCCCAGTGCTATTTAAGGCTTTATGCTAGTGGAGAATTGGGTACAGCAGAGCTCTGTTCCATCTCTACCCTCTCCTCTGCCATGTCTCCAATCCGCCACCCCCAAAAAATCCAAGTTCCTCTTTACAACATGAAATGGGGTGGCAAGTACAGGGTACAGCAGAGGTTCCTCCTCCAGTTGTACATACCTTGGGAGAATTCCCTGCTTAGGGGAATTCTTCACTTGTCATCTTGCTCAATTTTAGGTCACTGCACCATATAAGTAGCACAAAGCAGCCTCAGAAGACCACGGAATCTAGACCTTCCTATCTAAAACTATTAGTGCAAATCTGAAGAGTTAAATCAACTCCCTCTAACATTAATCTGGTGTGGAGAGTATAGTTTGTCCAGAAAAAGCTATTGTCCAATGGAGCCTGTCTGGTAATGTCTCTTAATGATATATCACTGGAGTCTCAGAAGCAAGATTTATTTAATTTTAAGAAATGTGTAAGAGATTTGTATTACTTTTCTTCCATTTCTGTTCAAACTTTCCAGGGAACCTAAAAGACAAAATTGGTTTAAAAATTCAGAGAGGTAGAGAAATGGTGTTTATAGCTCTTTCAAAAACTGGACTTTTCAATTCCTTGCTTTGTACATATAAAATGGATATGCCATATTTGGATACTAATAAGCAATATCATGGTATGCATTTGTTTGTAAACTGTCGGTAAAGTTCTGAGGTGACAGTTGGCACAATGCTACAAGTAAGGGCATAGTACAGGTCAAGCCACTCTAATTCGGCACCTTCAGAACCTGACCGGTGCCAAACCAGAGAATTTGCTGAACAAGGAGAGGTCAGTATTGTCTAGCAGAATTGCCAATATTTCCACTGCTTACTGTGTTCTTGGAAGATATTTAGTGGTAAATTAGAGCTAAATAGCAGCACAGAACATAGAGCCATGACTGGTGGCTGTAAACAAACTTTATGGGACCACAGCAGGCTTGGCCATATCCACAATAAGTGGTCATCCAGCTAACTAAAATCATGCCAGACCATGGATGTTGCCAGACCAGAGAGTGCTGGCCTAGAGAGGTTCAACCTGTATAATCAAGGATATATCTAGACTACAGGGTTTTGTCGACAAAACTATACCTGTGTCTATACCGCTGCTGAGTTCTGTCGACATAACGTCGACAGAACTCGGCAGTTTTGTCGACAGCTGTAAACCTCATTCTACGAGGAATAACACCTTTTGTCGACAGAGTTCTGTCGACCGAAGGCTATATTGCATCTACACTGTCCTTTGCGTCTACACTCTCATGTCAACAAAGCGGCTTGCTTTGTCAACAGAACTGGATGTAGTCTAGACGCTCTTTGTCAACAGAAGCTTTGTCGACAGTATCTGTTGACAAAACTTCTGTCAACAAAAGCCTGTAATCTAGACATACCCCTAGATATGCAACAGTTATCCATGGCACACACTGCTGTGGTTTAATTTTTGTTACAGCATTGGCAATAAAACACACGTATACATTGCATGTTTTGCCAACATTCCAGAAAGCTAATCAGAGATCTCTTCCAGATTATGTGACAAGGAGGTTATCAGTCATTCATTAAAACCAGGTTGTAGGATCAGATTTGACCAAAAAAATAAAAAAGATTTTCTCAAAGCTCCTCTGAAAAGTAGTTTATTTTAGTTTTCCATTTTCATTAGTGTAGGCAAAGATGCATAATGTCAGTGGCTGATGTCACAATATAGATATAACTTTGCCATCAAGATGTGATATATCTTCATCCATCTAATATTTAATTTTTGGACCAATCACAAGCAGAGGCAGCTTGGATCAGCAATGAAAGTTCTACATGTTCTGTTGAGTTATAGCTTCCAGAAGGCAGTGTCTGCAGAAATAAGCCTTTCTGTAGGAACCAATAAATATCTCTCTTGGCTACTGAATGAGACCTGCTATCCTTGGCATCTTTCTTGAGAACTCATTATTAGTAATCCTGCTCTCTGCATCAAAAGATTGATGAGAACACTGACTCATCTAAACAAATTATCCCTGAGGGGTTTTTTTGGCAACAAAAATCTGTTAGGTCAGAAATAGTTCACTTACCGTGTGAGGAATATAGATCACTCTTTGTTGTGTGATTTCAAAGAATGCATGTTCTTTATTTAATTTTATTTCAAGGAATCCTGAGTGAACTTTATATATTTAATATGACCTTAATTTTACATAGGAGTTCCTGACTTTAAGATGACTTCTGTATCCTGTGTGTTTTCTTTGATTTTGGAAGTATCTCACTTTGTCTCGTGCATGGAAGCCAGAAACATATTTTGTATAACCAAAAAGGATAACACAGTGTGGGAAAGGATGTGGTCAAACAAGGAAACTCATTATAAGTTTCAAAGAGGCAGATGGAACTGGAAGAAGCTGCCCCACTCTTGAGCTCTTTAAGGCTTGGTTGCATCCATCTGCAAATATTTCCCCAAAATGTCTTTTATGTTTTTATGTTTCTTGACTCCTGGTTCAACATGGAATCCTAGAAATCAGTCAAAGATTTATGAGGTAGATTTTTTTAAGTGTCCAGTGTGTGTGTTCCATGTGTATGTTCAGTGCTAACCTATGTGCATGAAAATGCATGTTCTCTGGCTCCTTTCTAAATTTTTGTGTAATGTCAATTTATTTCACATGTTTTGAAATCATCACAACAATTTCCCATAATACTATCCTTAATAAAAGTGGTAAATAAAATGCCTCACACAGTCTTCTGGATCATGTTACTTTTGTGCTATGATAGGATGTGTCTAGACTACAGGGTTTTGTCGACAAAACTATACCTGTATCTACACTACCACCGAGTTCTGTCGACATAACATCGACAGAACTCGGCAGTTTTGTCGACGGCGGTAAACCTCATTCTATGAGGAATAACATCTTTTGTCGGCAGAGTTCTGTCGACAGAAGGTGTTATTGCATCTACACTGTCCTTTGCATCTACACTGTCATGTCAACAAAGCGGTTTGCTTTGTTGACAGAAATGGCTGTAGTCTAGACACTCTTTGTCGACAGAAGCTTTGTTGACAGTATCCATCCACAAAGCCTCTGTCAACAAAAGCCTGTAATCTAGACGTACCCATACTGTTCTTGGCAGGAAGTTGTTCCTCATATGTACGTCTACACTGCATGCTTATTTTGAAATAAGCCATTCTGGAATAGCTATTCTGAAATAGCTTATTTCAAAATAGCATGTCCACACTGCAGGGAAGCCTCAAAATTAGACCAAGGCAGGCTTCCCTAATGTAGACATACTATTTTGATTTAGAGCTCCAGGAACCACTGGGGAGGAATAACTCAGAATGGCCCCGTTGTGGAGCTATTTAAAAATAGCAGCAGTGGAGTATCTATACACACCTTATTTTGAAATAGCTATTTCAGAAAACGCATTATTCCTTGTAGAATGAGGATTACAGATTTCTGAATAAGCCATTCATTATTTCAAAATTATTTTGAAATAATGAAATGGCTGTGTAGATACACTCACTGTTATTTCAAAATAATACTGTTTATCTCAAAATAATGGTGTAGTGTAGATGCACCCCATGAGAAGCACTGATTATGTCTATAAACATATAGACTAACATATTTTACTTCTCAAAGAACATAATTGTGGTTTTCTCACATGTTGACTGATACAAATTCTGCACATTTGGCCAGGCTAAGCTTCAATGCTCTTAAACATTTGTCCACGGCAATGACAGTATTGGCAGTATTCACATGATTTATAGGCAGTATATTAAAATAAATACTGGTTTAATTAGCCTGAAGTGTGAGGTTAGAAAAAAAATTACAACTAGGACGTGCTTACCAAATATCTCATATCTATCATTAGAGAGAACCACATTTGGATTTATTTTGTTCTTTTTGTTGTTATCTTGCAACCTAATAAATTATTAATAATATTTATTACATTTAGGGTACATCTACACAGCAGCATTATTTTGGAGTAAATGCCGTTATTCCGAAATAATATAGTTCACATCTGCATTACAAACAGTTGTTTCAACATAATATCAAAATAATGTCAAGCTGGAGGACTTCTTCAGCTCCTGTAACACTCATTGTATAAGGAGTAAGGGAAGTTGGAGGAAAAGTGCTCTTCCTCGAACTTCCTGCTGTGCAGACAGAGCCAAAAGCCAAAATAAGCTATTTCAACTTAAGCTACACGATTGACGTAGCTCAAGTTACATAGCTTATTATGGTTTAAGCCCTGCTGTGTAGACTTTCCCTTACTTACAAATTCTTGAATAATTATATTTCAACAGGACTTTTCATATAAGATTTTGAATCTCTTAATGCATAACAATTTTTTTCTCTCAAATTCATAAATGATATGTAAAAGATGATAAACAATGTGATGGCAAAATTTGTTCAAATAAGAATTAGATACATTAATGGAGAATAGCTCCATCTATGGCTATTAGCAAGGATGGGCAGGTATGGTGCCCCTAGCCTCCGTTTGTCAGAAGCTGGGAATGAGCAACAGGGTATGGATCTCTTGATGATTGCCTGTTCTGTTTATTCTCTCTAGTGCAGATGGCATTGGCTAGTAGGAAGAGAGAATACTGGACAAGATAGACCTTTGGTCTGATCCAGCTTGGCCATTCATATTTATGTTGTCTACTTCTTTGCATGATAAAATGTTTGCTTTGTTTTCTTTGAGTCACTTACACCTGCAATTTTAGCAGCTGTCCTTTTATGTTTGGCGGGGAAAACTTTTAAGTTACCATAAGTGCTTTGCCTCTTAAAAGTCCTTTAGCTTTTGCTGAGATACAAACCCTTCAAAATCACCATTTCCCTTCTCTTGTTTATGTTCAAGCTGTGCTGGAAAAAAATAAGGGTGGCGTGCAGAGCTGTCCACGCCTCTCACTGCCCCGGGCCAGGATCAGAAGCAGGGTCATCAGTGCCATTGGCCAGGATCCCAGGAAGCACTGGAACTCCCAGGGCCAACAGCTGACCTCCTGCATTCCCACTTCTTGTGCCTATGACAACAGACCAAAATAATTAAACACACAATTTTTTTGAAGCTTGAGGATTGTGAGAGGAAATCAAGGGTGGAGGGTGAAGGTAGGGCTGGGGGAGGCAAGCTCCCCAGCCCTGCCCACAGCCCTGCCTCTTCTGCCCTAGGCCCATTCTCCAGCACCACGAGCAGGTGGGGTAGCATGCAGCCCCAGCCTCACTAGCCCACGAAGCACTGGAGAGGGCGGGTGCTGGGAACAGCAACACTCCACCCCCAGTATGCCTACCATAGGCATTCTGGGGGCAGGGTATTGGTGGTAGTTAACAAGTTGTACTCCTGGGGACATTTGATACTTTTTAATAAGTCTCTAACTTTAGACATCTGGGAATGGCTAGCAGATATAAGTATACAGCTCAAGTAACCCTATGTTTATTCAGTAATTATGCATGGGACATCGTCCATCTCTTCCTCTTTTTCCATCCAGGTCCCCAAACCAATCCATTATCCTTATCATCCATCCCTAACCCACATAGGGGGGGTAAGGTGGGCTATAATGAAGTTGGGGTTGCTACCATTTACATGACCCTATACTCGTTCTATTCCTTTAATGGGCACTTCCTTTGTATCTCTTTTTCCAAACCATGTATCCAGTTGCTGAATACCTTCCTTATGGGTGTGCCTGCACTAGGCATTCTTCCCACACATATATAATAATTGACATATGGTGTATTTCCCTTCACATCACGCCTGAACAAAGCCCTCCCTGAGCCTGCTGTGAAGAAGGCAAAAAAAAAAACCTATCTCCACTTAGGTCAATATGGTGGCATGGGGAAACATCGATTCCTACTCCTGCCACACCCACACCCACTCAAAAAAGGGAGCAGCTAGCATACTGCCTACAGCAGATCTTAACAATACCTGAATTTCTCCACCTAACAGGGAGGTAGGTGGGTGCTGCCTCAGCCTGCTCTGTGTAAAAGGGGGCTTCACATACAGGGCTATCTCTTGAAAATCCTTTCACCCATCTGGTTTCCAGTGTCACCTTGGCCTTTTGCCCCTTTTGTAGGAGTCTGATCTCTCCCCCACCCTACACCCTCCCCACAGCCATAAAGCACTGCTCCCTTCATTTGACTGGCCAGCCAGCCAAACTCCCACACCATCCTGCTTAAAGGGTGCAGCTGTCACCGTTATTAATTTTGATTAATACCTTGTTTTCAGTGGAACTAGTGGTGGCCTAACATATTGTTCAGACTGAGTTACAGTGGCAGAATCATGGCTAAACACCGGGAGATAAGGGATGCCATTTGTTTTCTAAATTCCTCTCATGTTTTGGGAGTGGGGGCAGGGAGAGGGTTACAAAGTTTTCTTGAGCAATTTTTCTTCTGCTTCTCTTTCCTTACATGTTTTAAAGAAGGAAGGTTCAGTAAACATTACAATCTCCCAAAGTTTCTCCAGTTGTTAAACAAATGATTGTTTGAAAGGGCAGCAAATCCTTGCCTGTACATTTCCATCCTTTTGTTACACCCTTAGAAACTCTTGGTTTGTTTGTGGTCTTTTTGTGTGACAGCTAACAGTTTTTACAGAAATGGTAACTATACATATTTTACTATGTATATAAGCGGTTTGTCTCCTCGACTGCAGTGATGGACATTACTGTTTCAACATCTTGAAATAATACAGTTTTGCTTATCTACTATATATTTGAGAGAGTCTGTCTGTTCAAGAACTCTTCCTAAATGTTAACAGCGAGGACCATCAAATTTGGTGTATAGCTTCCTCTTATCATAACTTAAAACAAGGTAAGGGTTTGGTTGTTCCAGGACAATGGCATTTGTCTGGAATGGGATTTCTAGGGAAAACTGTGCAATTTTCTGCATTCCTCACTCTGGCTGGGGAGCACAGGGGGCAGACAAACCTGGATCTACCCCAGCTAGGGGACATGCAACACTCACCTGGCTGTTCCTGCTGGAGCTGCAGTGACCATGAAGAGTGGGCTGGGGTAGTCCACTTTCCCCAGGGCAGCCTGCATACTGAACCTTCATCCCCAGCCCTAGATCAATGATTTAGATGAAGCATGTACATTTTTATTTTATTTTCAAAACACAAAAATTAATTGAGTTATGGACTCAAGCAACACCAGGTAAATCTTCTAGTTAAAATATATAGTACTGTGATGGGTAAATGTGTGACAATTATAAATCCATAAAAGAGAAAGTTAGATGCATGCTAAATTATCAGCGTGGTAGACCACCATAAAAATGCCTTATTATCATTCAGAGTTTTTGCCTTTAATTTATAGTTTTGTTTTTCCCTTGTGCTTGTAGATACCATTGTTCCTAGTTTTTCCTGTGCCAAAATTGCAAATGTAGTGTTCTCAAGAAAACATAACATTACATTTGGTTGTCAAATCTACATGAAATCTTGGAGGAATTTTAAATGAAACCTACTTAATTTTCAAAGGAACGACCCTCATCTCTTGAACAAAATGTTCTTGTGAGCTTCAGATCAGCTTTGAATAATTCATACAGGGTTGTTTGCACCATTATCTTGCTTGGGCTGTTGTCGAAGATTTATCCTGTTCTCAAGACCTGTGTGCTAGTATACAAAACTGTGTACAATAATGTTATTTCACACAGGTTAGGGCGAAGGGCTTTTAGGCTCCCCTATGTCCTCTCTCATCCCCAGCAACAGATGCTACTAGTGTCTGATGTTGAGAAATTTTTTTTCTGCCCCACACATTAACATAACAACTTGCTATCAGATAAGAGAAGAGACTTGAGAATTACTGGATCTGAGCAGTGCTCTCACAAATTTTGGGGCTGTGAAGAGAGTTCTGGATGGCTCTCAGAACTGCACATATTCATCACTATTTATTGTTTTCTGACCAGTATGATTTGAAAAAATCCACTAAGATAAGTGTTTTTAAAACTGGCCCTTAAAATTAAGATTTTGTGATTCTCCGCTCCCAAGTTTCACAACTGTCCCCACGAAGATTCCTGACATTCATGGTGAAAGTGATGCTTGCTGGTAGTTAGGCAGCATCACTTGCCCCCTTGAGCCTAACTGGCTTGGGGTGGCTATAAATATTTGTGCTGATGCTGCCTAGAAAACAGTTATCTTTGTCCCATCGCACTGTAGAGATGGGTTGATTATGCGCAAAAAAAAAAAAAAAGTGTGGGGCCCAGCATCAGTTATGAAGATATGTTGTGTTATAGTACTGTAACTGTGGGGGGATGTTGCTATATGTAGCTCCCTTTGAGGCTTGCCCATTGTTTTTCTCCATTCTGATTAAATTAATCTCTTCTGTAACGATATTGACACTCTGCCTATATCTCCAAATGGGATTCACCCATTGACTTTGGTCAATGAGAGGCATAAGTTACTTCAGGCCAAATCCAAAGCACCTTGAAGTCATGAGAAAGATTGACGTAGCTTTAATAGTCTTTGGGTTTTCCTACATCACATGTACTCTTAATGTATTAATTGTATGCTCAATAGTTACACAGCATTTGAACAGTTGTAGCATAATTTGTACTTAAATAGAATTGCATCCACTTCTTCAAAAATAATTCCTCCCCTGATGTATGTTCCAAGGTAAGGAATGTAAAAGGTAGTACAAGTAGAAATAATAAACATTAGTACAGTTATTTCTCAGTATTTTAGAGAGCTAACTGATCTATCTATCTATCCATCGATCGTAGTTTATTTTACACACACAAAAACTACTTTTTTTCCACTGGAACTCATTTTGGCAAAAATCCAACATACTGTACAAAAGTGATGACTGCCTCTTCACAAGCTGTTTACTACAGGAAAAGTTTACCTCCGTGCAAATAAGAAAGAGCTGCAGGCTGTCTGTGTTTGATTGTTTTGCTGCTGTTCCGACATTTTACCTTTGTATATTTCAGGAAATGTATGCCTGTTTCAGGATTCTTTTTATTATAATCTTTGCCTAGTTATGTCCAGGTTTCCATATAAATGCCTTGTTTTCATGTGTTCATAACCTTATAAAAATTCTCCTTTGGAAATGAAATTCCCCATAATGAGTTTGAGCTCAAACTTGTTTTTCCCAGCAGGGATTGGGGGGATGGGAGGTGACAGGTGGGTAATGGAGTTAAAGTTAGCAGTAACCGAACACAGAAAAATCCTATTTTTGTTTTAAATTTAGATGGTTGAAAATATAATTCTCCCCTTTCAACTGAAACTTCATTGAATTGGAATTATTCTTCTTGAATATAGAGCAAGATCAGAATGAATTTCAGCTAAACATCTGAAAATTGAATGCACAACTAAAACATTTGAACTTTTTCTTCTTCTGTTGTACCCCAATCTGCCTGTGCAGAGCTAATAGTAGAATCAGGGGTTTGGGCAGGAAATCTCTAAGACAAGTTTATTTTGGGGAATTTTGATTTGGAATTTAGTTGGCACATCCTTGACCATGGCCATTTGGGTGTTTCCAGTTATCAGCTTGACCAGAAATTGAACGGTAAATATTTATCTGGCCATTTTGAAGACTCTGAAAAGTTTCAGTTAAAGATGAGTTACCAAAATAGATAGAGGTCCAGTTGGGAAAGGTTTGTTTGTTATTCCTAAATAGGTTTGTCCATCACTTTAAAACCTCACTTGATTTTGTATCATTTGATAACTATGTGCACCTACTGCATGATTTATGAGTAATGAAAAAGACTAATGTGATTTATTAGAAAGTAAAGGAGATACTACATAAAAATTAAACGTGTACTTATTTAACCCGCAGCAAAGTTGGCTTAATTCCAAACATGGTTACATGTGCTAGGCAAAGAAAAGGAATGCACAGTTTACAAGTCAAGTGATAATTTTTAACTCAAATTGTTTCCTATTAATAGACATAATACTAAAGAAAATGAAAAGATTATATTATGAATTACATTTAGCAAATTAATAATTTACACTGATGATTATTCTGGTTTCATTCTCTCTGAACAACCAATAGATTTTTCCAGTTGTGGTGAAGTTTCAGATTACCTTGGTCCTAATTTTAACCATTTATTTTAAAAACAAGACACATAGGTAGCTGGTCATATTTTTTTCCAGTGCCTTTTCCCCCAAGTGACTTTATTCTTTATACTGCTCTTGATAATTATTCTAGCTAGAAGTCAGACAGACCAAAAATGGGGGGGGGGGGGCAAACTATTTTGGAGCTAAATTTATTTTATTTAGGAATGTTATTTACTTAAAGCATAAGTTTATGTAAGAAATGTGGTAAAGCTATGTAACTAAAAGTGCCCATTCCATCATGAAATAATTTTAAATATTGTATATTCCCATAAAAAATCTTTAATGAAGAGATATTACTTGTCATTAGAAATAGTTTATGGTGTATTGTTAGATAAAGGGAATAAATCCCTTGTGTATTTCTTGTGTAATTACTTGCCTAAATATATTAGTCAATCACCTTTATTTTCCAAATTTTGTGCTGAAAATTTTAGACCTATGAGATCCAAGTGATTTTAAGTAGTGTAAATATAGCAAAAATTCAATGTAATAATCTTTGTTCTCACTTTGGCAAGAAGCTTAAGAACAGTCAACATGTTGGAGAAGTGAGATGGCAATTAATTTATGACTTTCTACCTGCTGCCTAATGATTCTATTGATAATTTCTTTGATCTACAGAATGCCTTCTCAAAGAATGTGAAACTGTTATCAAAGTACACTATTAGCCACTGAAGGCGGTTGGGGGGGGGGGGGGGGAGAAGGCCTGCCTGCTCCATACACTGTATTGGGCCACTCAAAAGAGGTGAAAAAGCATTGAGTTCCCCTCTAGGCAGTGTCCCTGGACTTTGATTGGAGGGGAAGTAGAGGGTGTCTCATACTGTGCAGTTCCCTACCCCAGTTCCCTATGAATAGTTGTGCTAGTTGCAGGAGAATTACCCTCTGTCCCATCCCCGCCCCCCTCCCCCCTCCCCGGCCACCAAGGATTTTCACCTGGTCAGAGTTTCATAGGTGACAAATCTGAGGGCAAGGGCCTGACCATGTTCAAACCACGACATTCTGTCTGCTGCAAGAGCAGTCCAGAGTATTGCTCCAGCTACACAGTCATAATGCCACTGAAATAAGATCCATCTGCCATTCTGTGCAGGGGGAAGAGAAGATAAGTCACGCCCCAGGCTAGTCCCATTAGACAGAACATACAGGAGTTTGCTAGAAACCTGACTTCAGGCAGCATTGCCTCATGCACTGAGTGAGTGAGAAATGGGAGACTTTCCAGCCATGAAGGAGACTCAGGGTCCCTGTGGCAGAAGACAGGAGGAAGAGTGGGGATCAGATTGGGAGGGACTGGAAATTCTCCTGTGCCTTCTCCTTCCCCCACAATATGTCTAAACTGGTGCCATGGGTTAGGAATTTAGGGAGTGCCCCTTTCCACTGCCTGGCTGTGTGTAGAGAAGGAAAACTAGAAATGAGCTATGCACCCTCTTAACCGCCTTCAGAGAAAAAGCTGCTCTACTTCTCTCACATCTACGCACAGCTATCTTTGGGTCTTCCAGTATCACAGTGAAACTACTACTACAGTAAAATTCCACTTGTCCGGCATCCAGTGGTCCGGCACTACTGCTAGTCCGGCACCACCTGGAACCCAGAAGTGCTCCAAGCAGCCGGACAATTGGAGCTGCTCTGCCCCGGACTTCCCCGAATCAGCCGCTGGTCAGTTTCAGCAGCGGCTGACTTGGTGACGCCTGGGACAGAGCAGCTAGGGTGCTGCCCGGTTGGTCCTGCAGCGCCGAGGGAAGGCACTACAGGACCCACCTACCACCCCAGCTGCTCTGCCCCGGGCTTCCCGGAGTCAGCCGCTGGTCAGTTTCAGCAGCGGCTGACTTGAGGATGCCTGGGGCAGAGCAGCTGGAGTGCTGCCGGGTTGGTCCCACAGCACCACCCTCCCATACCTCCCACCCCACCGCAAACCCCACATAGCCCCCCCTTCCGATTGTCCAGCATATATGATAATCCAGCACCCCCTGGGTCCTAAAGGTGCTGGATTATTGGAAGTTTACTGTCCTAAGATTCTACTGTAATACATTTATTGAGCAGTGTTCAAATGAAACTTAGACCAACTCAGCTTCACTATTGCTACCCACAGGATTCTGAGACAAGGTTTGCAACTAAGATATAACTAAATCAATTGCACTCCTACGGCTCATAATATTGCCAGCAAATTCCTCTTGTTCAAATCTTAGAACTGTTATGATCTGGCTTTTACTTGTTCCATTCCAAAGGGGAGTGTGTTTATGAAGTCCCTGATGGCCTCTTACTAGCAAAGCTTATTGGCCTTTTCTCTTTTCTGGCTTTTCTCAATCTTTTGCCTGTTTTTGATAATGTTGATTCCTCCCTTGTTCCCTCAACAGCCTGGGCTTCCATAGTTTGGTGCTCTTCTGAGTCTCTTTACCTCATTCACTGCTCTTTCAGTATGTGTTGGGCAGCTCCAGTTCTTCACAGTCTGGATTTTTATAGAGTTGCATTTCATCCTTCGGTAGTCTCATTTAACCCCATAGCTTCAACTACAATCTCTATACCATAGGCAGCAGGGAGAAGAGGCTGAGCCTCACCAAACAGCCTGGTGTTACCATGGCCTCACTCTACCCCAGAGTCCTGCTTAAGCAGAGCTGCTGGCCTCCAGGAGCTGGGACCATACAACCCACCCTATTGAAGCTGTGGCAGCGCCACATGCTCTTCAGTTTTCCAGGGCTGGTGTGGCTGTAGCCGTGCTGGTGAGTGCCTCTCCCTCCTGGAGCTATAGCCCTGCAGCCACTTGCCAGGTGGAGAAAGGCTGCAGCCACAGTGAGGGGCTGTAGGTGTGTGGAAGGGGCATGGCTGGGGGCTAGCCAGTAGTTCACAAAGTGCTTATGATCCGTGCTGGTGACTGACATAACTAAAATCCTGATTTCTCACCATCAGTTGAGCTATAAATCTGTTTTCCTTTCCAAATTTTCATCCTGGGTGTTTCTGTGCTGCCACAAACTCAAAATATCAGAGACGTACTTGCCTATAGACCTTCTATAAATACACCTTCTTCTTGATTATGGTCAATAGTACTGGTAAATTTCTATTTTATACCCTGAGCATCTCATTCAGTCTCTCATTGCTTCTAATTTCACATGCTGGTTCCTGTCACCTTTTGCTCTGTTATTTCTAAAATGTCCTCCCCACTGCAGCCACAAAGACAATACTCTCTTTATCTGTCATCTTGACTTCTGCATACAAGTGTCCATAGCCTCATGATGGCAAGATGTAGCTTCTGTGTCCCTGATGCATGCAGTGTGTTTTTTTTGAATTACAGAGGGCTAGGCAGCTTTTTAGAAGGCAAGAACTGTTGTGCTTTTTTTCTTCCATTAGTGTGCAAACAAGTTTTTAGATGATACTAAACTGCTCAAAATAGTTAAGACCAAAGCAGACTCTGAAGGGCTTCAAAAGGATCTCACAAAATTAGGTGATTGCGCAACAAAACGGCAAATGAATGTTAATATTGATAAATGCAAAGAAATGCAAAGTAATGCACATTGGAAAAAAATAATCACAACTATACATACAAAAATGATGGGGATTAATTTAGCTATAGCCACTCGAGAGAGATCTTGGAGTCACTGTGGATAATTCTCTGAAAATATCCACTCAGAGTGCAGCAGCAGTCAAAAAAGCAAACAGAAGCTGGGCATCATTAAAAAAGGTATAGAAAATAAGACAGAGAATATCGTGCTGCCTCTGTATAAATCCATGGTACGCCCACATCTTGAATACTGAGTACAGATGTGGTTGCTTCATTTCAAAAAGAGATATATTGGCATTTGGAAGAGATTCAAAAAAGGGCAACAAAAATTATTAGTGGTTTGGAATGGGTGCCATGTGAAGAGAGATTTAAAAGATGGGGACTTTTCACCTTAGGAAAGAGGACTCTAAGGGAGGATATGATAAAGGTCTATAAAATTATGAAAGGTACGGAGAAAGTGAATAAGGACAATCTTATGTTGTTCCCATAACGTAAGAACTAGGGGTCACCAAATGAAATTAATAGGTAGCAGATTTAAAACAAACAAAATACATTTTTCTTCACGCAGCACACAGTCAACGTGTAGAACTCCTTGCTAGGGGATGTTGTGAAGGCCAGGTCTTTAACTGGGTTCACAAAAGAACTAAATACATTCATGGAGGTTAGGTCCATCAATACTCGTTAGCCAGGATGGGTAGGAATGGTGTCCCCCGCCTCTGTTTGAAAGAGGCTGGAAATGGATAACAGGAGCAGGATCCATTGATGATTGCCTGTTATGTTGACTCTTTCTGGGAAATCTGACATGGGCCACTGTTGGAAGACAGGACATTGATCTAGATGGAACCAGTATGGTTCTTAGAATGGCAGATTTGAAAAGCTACTTAGATGTGCAATGTCTGTAATATCCTTTGAACATGCAGAAGATATTTTCCAATATTATTTGTTGAATTTTTATTACTTTCATTTTTTTTTAGTTTATAGCTTTAGGCAGCTTATTTTTAAATGCTTTTCTTTGCCAAATGGCTGCTTCTGACAGATGTGGGTCATCTTACACCTACCTACCTACCTACCTACCTCTGAACTAATCTGACCTCCTATATAACATATAGCTTCACTGAACCATAGTTATAAAGGTTTACTTTATTAGCGCAATCAGACACAAATTTAGTGAATCATAGTTCTAAGCAATATTCAAGACAGGGCACTTTAATAGGTAACTATTCTCCAATAGAGTTGACTGTACTTTGAGGTGAACTATATGGTTAGATAAAGGTAATGAGGAAAAATCCTAGCATGCTACCTATTTTGAATACTTTCTTTGCCTGCTATTTCACGACCATTTTTCCAGTGCAGCAGGTGTTTTCCGATTAATATGAGAAACAAAAGATTCTTCACATTTCACAACTGATGAGGCCTCAAGATGAGCTGGATGTGTATAGGCATTTCATTATGACCCCGCACTGAGCTGCTTAGATTGCCTCTAAGAATACCTGGGGCATTAAGGAGAGGTTCTAGGACTCAGTAGCATCCTCTCCTCAGATGTTAAGCAGCCTGACACTTACAACATCTGGCCCTCAGAGGATTTTCCCCAAATGAAGAATCTTCAGATGGTTCCTGTACTTCTTCCCTCCCAGATGTTAGCACAGTGGATATGTTCAGTAGAACAGTTGTGGTCCACTCTACCCTTTCTGCTAGTATAGCCCCTTGATGCTCTTAAACGGTGGCATAGGTTAGAGCAGACGTCAGACTTCTCTGATTTACACTGGGCCAGAAGACCCAGTTCAGAGCAGTTTTGTGACTGGGAAAGCACAAAGGGACTCTTCCGAACACAAGCTTTCAGCTGCATAGAACCCTCTTTAGCTGCAGCCAAAGATGTGGGTCAAGATGATAATTTTATAATCAAAAACAATTTTTATAATATATTTCTTCAGAGTCACTAGCTCATTCTTAAGAGTTGAAAAGATGTCCATGAGGTCACATTACTTGAAATCTATTTTTATTAACATGCACATCTAGATGAGTGGTATTACCGCCTAAGAATGCAAAGGTGGTGCTTTAGAATGTATACCAGAGGACACTACCAGTATATGCTGCATGGAAACAATTTTTTATTCAGTAAAAAAAGTGTGTGGATTCAAACATATATACCATGAGGCAAATGTAAATAGTACCTTAATGTACTACATAAATATGGAATATTCTTAGTCTTTATAAGGCGCAATAGTGCTTTTCACCATTACAATCAGAATAATGTTTGCTTACTGACTGCGATATGTAGCATTAAATATTAAGTGAATAATGAAACTAGATGTGCTTGTTATAAAATAAAAAATGGCAGTCTTGCCTTATGATTATACACTTGAAAATTCTGTTTGCAATCTTTATTTCTCTCTCATGTAAATGTATCATTTGTCTTTGGCAAGATTTTTCTCCATCACACATACATGCTTAGGACAAATATATAATCCTGGTTAATTGCAGTCTTTAAGAAATGGGCAGATCTTTGTTTATCTTTTAAGTAAGAGGATATAAGCTATTGCAAAATCAGAACTAATTGTAGGTGGCTCTAACAGTTTACTAGCCTAATGGATACTTTTCTCTGTTTGATTATAATTCTTATTTCCCATTCAAGTTAGTAAATTAAGATTTATATAGCACTTTTTTTTGCTTTTAATTTTAATATTTAATAAACATTTTATTACATAAAATTATTAACTGTGGTTATAGAAAATGAAATAAAGGGCAATATACACAAAAATATTTATTCCCTGAACAGGAACATTAATGTTATTTTAAAGAGGGCAAAAAAGACAAATAGAAATGAGGGAAAACAAAATGCATGGTGCCTCCCATTTAAGTCAGATAAATATGCACAGTTATTGAGCAGAATGTGATTTATCCCTTCTCCTTCTCTATAGGTTTGGTGATGGTTTCCCAATTCCAGGTTGTCTATTTTAATATTTTGAGAGAGAAGATCATAGGCATGGGAAGTAAAGATGCACGATGTGGGTGGGTGGTGCAGCCACACCCCATGTTTTTCTTCTGGCTACCACCAGCCTTGGAGGCTGAACTGCTGCTCAAGGCCCTGCTGCCAGCCTGGGTCTCTGCAACCGGCCCTACTCGTGGCTAGGGTTACCAACTCTCCTGGACCAAACCCCATTTACTTTGATGGCATCTAATCCAGTCCAGGAGAGTTGGCAACCCTAGGTGTGACCACCAGCAGTGGGGAGGCGTGGATGGGTGGGGGTGTGGCAGGTTGTTCAGCTCGCACCTTTACCCTAAAAATAGTTCCACTAATAAGGAGTATGTAGCTATCTTAAAAATGGAGAGTGCCATAACAATAAAAAGAGTAGACTTGTTCCTCGGCTCTGTTCACACAAGAACCATCTGCCTCCCCATTTAGTTGTTAGGAAATTCTGGCTCATGTTACAACACTGAAGCAGTATCATCCTAGTCTGAGCTAGATTTTCAAGTTGGCTCCATCCTTAGAAGTAGTGCGGAAAAGAAAGGTTTGCAAATCATAATATTAGTTGTTTTCATGCTGAAAATTCCATGCCAAGATTAACATTGTGCATGTGATCATTTTGTTAATGAGAATAGTATCAGCAGCCTTTGACATCTACTGTTGTACCCGCATGAAGTGTGCGTCTGTGGGCCCGTACACAGGAATTTCTGTGAGGGGTGTGTTTTTTTGTAAATGTGGACCACATTTTTTTAAAATATAAAGAAGTTCAAAATACTCATGTAATGAGTGTGCATAAGACAGGTTAATAAAAAATTGAAGTGGACACAGTGATTGGTAAAATGATTTTGTTATAACATACTTAAATTATAAAGTAATAAACATTTTATAGAAATTACCTTCTAAGATCTTACTGTAATATCGTAAGTTAAAAAGAATATTGCGGAATCAGACCCTGTCTGTCTGGGCCACAGCTATGGCAGCCCAGCCAGTGCCATGGAAGTGGCTGGTGACTGCCCTGCTCCTGCCAGGACAGCCCAGCCCCGCTCCTGGCCTTGCTTCTGGTGTGTGGGGATGTGGAATCAGCCCTAGCCTTCTCCCAGCCAGCGGGAGCATGAGGAGGGAGGCTGGGGCAATGCACCGCCCCAGCCTTCCCCCAGCCGACCGAAGCATGTGGGATGGTGTCTCTGGTAGTTCGCCTCCCCTGTGTTCCACCAGCTGGATGTAATCAGCCCCATGGGAGACTTTGGGATGTTTGCATCTACACTCTTTGCATCGTGTATGGACCAGATCTGTCTTTCTGTCTCTCACACCCATGCATGCACACACACATAGTATGTGTATCTCTGTCTTTCTGGGTATGTCTACACTACAAAGTTAATTCGAATTAACTTTGATAGGTGCTACAATAGCTCTCCGCTAGTTCAAACTTAATTCGAACTAGCGGAGCGCTTAATTCGAACTAGGTAAACCTCATTTTACGAGGACTAACGCCTAGTTCGAATAAAGTAGTTCGAATTAAGGGCTGTATAGCCACTTAATTCGAACTAGTGGGATGCTAGCCCTTCCCAGCTTTCCCTGGTGGCCACTCTGGGCACCACCAGGGAAACTCATCTGCCCTTCTCTCGGCCCCAGAGCCCTTAAAGGGGCACGGGCTGGCTACGGTGCCCGTGCCAAGTGCAAGCCTGCCAGCACCCAGCCAGCAAACCCTGCACCTGGCACGGGATGAACCAGCCACCCGCTGCTACCCAGCCCTCCGCCTCTTCCCGGGACCAGGCTGGCGGCTCCCGGGAGCCTGCCCAGGTCCGCAAGAGGCGGGCACCTGCCTGGTCTAGTGCAGAAATCGTGGACCTCATCCACGACCTCTGCACTAGGCACAGGAAAGTGGCCGTCTAGGGCAGGATAGCTGCCAACCTGATCACCCAGGAGCAGGTTTGCATGAAAATCAAGGTGGTCCACTGAGACCCCCGACCCTGACCTCTGAGCTTAGAATGGCCATACTGGGTCAGACCAAAGGTCCATCTAGCCCAGTAGCCTGTCTGTCAACAGCGGCCAACACTAGGTACCCTGGAGGGGATGGACCGAAGACAATGACCAAGCCATTTGTCTCGTGCCATCCATCTCCAGCCTTCCACAAACAGAGGCCAGGGACACCATTTCTACCCCCTGGCTAATAGCACTTCATGGACCCAACCTCCATGACTTTATCTCACTTCTCTTTAAACTCTTTTCTAGTTCTAGCCTTCACAGCATCCTGCAGCAAGGAGTTCCACAGGTTGACTATTTGCTTTGTGAAGAAGAACTTTCTGTTGTTAGTTTGAAGCCTGCTACCCATTCATTTCATTTGGTGTCCTTTAGTCCTTATATTATGAGAACTAATGAAGAACTTTTCTTTATGTACCCTCTCTACACCACTCATGCTTTTATAGACCTCTATCATATCCCCCCTCAGTCTCCTCTTTTGTAAGCTAAAAAGTCCCAGTCTCTTCAGCCTCTCTTCATATTGGACCTGTTCCAAACCCCTGATCATTTTAGTTGCCCTCCCCTCTCCCATCCTCTCTCTTCCCCTCTCCCACCTCCTTTTCCCAGTCTCCCTGAGTTTTGTTCAATAAAGAGAGTTTCTATTTTTGAGCACATGTGTCCTTTATTTTGTACATCAGGAAGGGGGACTAGGGAGGGGTAAGTGGAAGGAGGTGAGGGAGGAATGGGGTACGAGCCCCCGATGAGGAGGACTGGGCTGGCTCTGCGGGTTCCTCGGGGTGGAAGCTCTCCTGAAGCCCCTTGATTGACCCCCCCCTCCGGATGGCAGCCTGCGGTAAGTGCAGCCGGGCTGATGGCCGAGTGCTGTGATGTGCCGAGTGTGGGCACTCAGGGCACCCCAAGCCAGGACTGCTTTGCAAGCGGGGCACCCAGAACTGTCTGTCCAGGGTGGGGGTGGGGTCCCTTTAAGCACAGCCCTCGGCTAGCCTGACACAGCATCTCCACGCTCTAAGTCCTAATCTGATGCCCTGCCGCCGGCCATCCTTAACCTCGGTTCAGGGTCCACTCAATGTGGACATGCTAGTTCGAATTAGCAAAACGCTAATTCAAACTACTTTTTAAGTCTAGATGCGCTAATTCGAATTAGCTTAGTTCGAATTAACTAATTCCAACTAAGTTAGTTCGAATTAGTGCTGTAGTGTAGACATACCCTCTCACATGTATACCCCTTGCTTTAGTGCAGTCATGTATGCACCATCCAGAGGAGAAAGTGGTGCACTCCACAGCATTAGTGAGGGTTCATCATCACGTTCAGTTTCTGAAAGGAAGGGTTTGCAGCCACTGCAGTACATATCGTGTTTCCTCCTTCAATTCATGCTGCCTGGTAAAGCGTGAGGCTGCATTAACAATGAGACAACCCTTAAGGGCTCAGCCTTGTGCAAGTTCATCATTTAGTAGCAAGACACTCCCTGGAAAATATTCCACCTCAATCAAGCTTCATTGCTGTGTATAGTATTAAATTGTTTAAAACTTATGCTGTATATGTGTCTTTTGTCTCCTAAAAACATTCCCTGGAACCTAATTCCTCCCTCTATTTACATTAATAATTATGGGGAAATTGGATTTGCTTAACATAATTTCAATTAAAGTAGCATTTTTCAGGAACATAGCTTCATTAAGTAAGGAGTTACTGTAAAATAACCTTCCCCTATTTGTGTTCCTCCTGTTCATGGATCCTAGGATGCATCTAATTTCTTTTGCCACAGTGTTACACTGGGAACTCATGTTCATCTGATAATCCGTGACTCCCAAATCTTTTTTACTGTTTCCCACAGTAGAGTCCTCAATCTTGTATATATGATTGAAGAAAAACAGTCCAAGCAACCCTTGTTACAGCTAAGGCAAATAATTTTGCCTTGAAGAAATATTTATTAGCTTTCTCCTCTTTGCTTTTTCAAACTGGTCAATGAGTTCATATTTACTAGGCTGTGTTCAGAATGAGCAGAGTTGAACTGGGCAGGTGCTTGTTGCCTGCAGTTGGTGACTTCCTGTTGCTGTAACCCAGGTGAAAGGCCCCTACAAACCAAATGCTTAAGCCAGACAGATCTATAAGTACCCCAAAGGGCTATTACAACTGGAGACTGAGGCATTCAGGGTTGTAGCATCCACAAACCCTCCCCAATCCCACCTAAGGATCCCTCATTGTAATCCTCTTGCTTCACCTTGAAGGAGAATGGTGAGCTTCCCCACCCCGTGCGTATCAGTATAGAAATTGTACAAAACACACCTGCGCTGTTAAACTACCTGGATGGAGGAAGGATGCTGGATATTGCCTACATTGTTCGCTCCAAGATGTATATAATTTACATTTAACCACGCGAGCAATCCAGATAATTTCCAACCTGTTTTCTTCATTATTCACTACTCCCCCAATTTTTGTGTCCTCTTCAAACATTATCAGTGATTTTACTTTCTTCCATGTCATTAACCAAAATGTTAAGTTTTGATAGCCAAGAACCAATTACTTTGTGGGACCAATAGAAACACACCAAGTTGATGAGGATTCCCTATTCACAGTAATCTGCTGAGATTCATCAGTTAGCGAGCTTTTAATACATTTAATGTATCATATTAATTTTACATCTAATGATTTAATCAAAATGTCATACAGCAAATCAAAAGTCTTACAGAGTCTAAGTATTACATCAACAGTTTCCGTTTTATGAATTTAATTTGTAATCCAATCAAAATATATCAGATTAGTTTGACATCTATTTTTCATAAACCTATGTTGATTTACAGTAACTTTTCTACGGTAACCTACTTTAATTCTTTAGTAATCAAGTCCCATGTTAGTTGCTTCATTGTCTTGCCAAGGATGTCAGACAGACAGAATTGTAATTACAAGTCATCCAGCTAACCTTTTTAAAATAGTGATGCAACATTAGCTTTCTTCCATTCTTCTGGAACTTTTTTGGTGTTTCAAGGCATATTGAAAGAAAAAAAACTGCATTAATGGTTCAGCAAGCATCTCAGCCAGATCTTTTCAAACATTTGGATGCAATGTCTATAGACAAACTGATTTTAAAATATCTAGTTTAGGGAACTGCTGTTAATATTATATTGAAATACCAGACAAATGCAAAGAATGTTATATGATATGATTAAATCATCTCTTTTTTCCCAAATAAAGTACATACGTATTTATTAAATATTTTTGCCTTTTCTACTTTATTATTGCATTATTATTACCATTTCTATCTATTAATGGATCATTTCCTTTATTAGGATTCTTTCTAATCCTAACATACTTAAAAAGCTCCTTTTTATCCTTGAGTCTGAGTAATCAATTTCTCCTTTTGCTTCCCTTATCAATGTTGCACAATGCCCAGCTTCTGATTTATATTCATTACTATCAACATCCCCATTCCTCCAGTTTTAGTATTTATTGCTATATTTATAAAAATATATTATATAGTTGCTTTCACTTCACACTCTAAGCCAGGTTGTTTTCCTAAATCAATTCAGCTTTCTCCTTAATGTGAAATTGTGGCTTTTTGGGGAATCCAGTAAATATTCTTAAATAATTCCTGATTATCATTCACAATTTCCTGACTAAATTCATCTTCCTTGTAGATTTGGTCCATATTGATTTTCATCTTTGAGCTGCTGACCACTGTAAATCACTCTGTGTGGTGTGTTCATCAGTATATAATTTCACTGGTCTGGCCTTTATATTGTGTTTGCCCTTCATAAATGTGATAAACTCACGATCACTTGTACTCAAGCTACCATAAATTTTAAAATTCTGTAATCTTTTGGTAGCTCGAATTGTAAAAGGGCCATGGCACATTTATTCAGAATCATTTCGTGATGCTAGTGGCAATTAGGGGAGTTCATGATCAAGAAGGAAAACTGGAATCTTGGGAAAAATAGCAATTTCCTTGGGACTGTCCATCTTTGGTTAAACATTAAAGCAGACATCACATTTCTATGTACAGAAAAACCCAAGGGACAGACAAAGCCCATGCTGCCTCTACTAAAATGTCAATATGTGTCAAGAGACTTCAGTGTCTGCAAGAAAATTGCCTAAGTCACTCACTACAGGCAGTCCCCGGGTTACGTACAAGATAGGGACTGTAGGTTTGTTCTTAAGTTGAATCTGTATGTAAGTCGCAACTGGCATCCAGATTCAGCCGCTGCTGAAACTGACAAGCGGCTGACTACAGGAAGCCCGAGGCAGAGTAGCTCTGCCCCGGGCTTCCTGGAATCAGCCACTGATCAGTTTCAACAGGCTGAATCTGGACGCCAGTTCTTACATACAGATTCAACTTAAGAACCCCAGGCATCCCCAAGTCAGCTGCTGCTGAAACTGATCAGAGGCTGATTCCAGGAAGCCCGGGGCAGAGCAACTCTGCCTCGGGCTTCCTGTAGTCAGCGCTGGTCAGTTTCAGCAGCGGCTGACTTGGGGACGCCTGGGGCAGAGCAGCTTGGGTGCTGCTGGGTTGCTCCAGTGGCGCCGCTCCTTGGCGCTACTGGACCAACCCAGCAGCACCCAAGCTGCTCTGCCCCAGGCGTCCTGATTCAGCCGCTGCTGAAACTGACCAGCAGTGGCTGAATCAGGACGCCTGGGGCAGAGCAGCTGGGGTGCTGCCGGGTTGGTCCAGTAGCGCCCAGAGCGGTGCTACGGGACCAACTGGCAGCACCCCAGCTGCTATACCACAGGCGTCCAGAGCAAAGCCGCGGAGCACTGGGGCAGCGGGACAGCCCAGATGCGCCGCGGGCTGTCCTGCTGCCCGCGTGCTCCACGGCTTTGCTCCCCATCTCCCTGGTCTGCTGGTCTCCAGCAGACCAGCAGACCAGGGAGACGGGGAGCAAAACGGAGCAAAGCTGCGGAGCACGCCGGCAGCGGGACAGCCACGGCGCGTCTGGGCTGTCCGCTGCCCGTGTGCTCCACGGCTTTGCTCCCTGTCTCCCTGGTCTTCTGGAGACCAGCAGACCAGGGAGACGGGGAGCAAAGCCTCTGAGGACGCCAGCAGAGGGACAGCTGCGGCGCGTCTGGGCTGTCCGCTGCCCGCGTGCTCCCCGGCTTTGCTCCCCGTTTCCCTGGTCTGGGGAGACGTGGAGCAAAGCCGCGGAGCACACGGGCAGCGGACAGCCCAGACGCGCCGCGGCTGTCCCGCTGCCAGCGTCCTCAGAGGCTTTGCTTCTCGTCTCCCTGGTCTGCTTGTCTTCAGCAGACCAGGGAGACGGGCAGCAAACCCCGTTCATAACTGAGGATCCGACATAAGTCGGATCCGCGTAACTTGGGGACTGCCTGTATATAATTCAAGCAATATTATAAGGACTGGAAATAAGTTGCAAAACAAACTGGCCTCTGACATCTGGCATAGCAAAATTTTGGATACTGAAACTGAAATGAATGAGCTGAAGGAGACAGGGAAAATAAAGATGAGTAGCAGTACATGCCTTGGTTATAGTTTGAAAGATCACCAGAGCTGATTATGCAACATTTACCAAAGGCCTTTTAATAACTTTTTTAAAAATATAATGACAATTAATGACATCAGTGAATGCTGCATGTAGATTTTAGAACATGATGTGATTCTGAGATGTATCTTCAGGACTCCCTGTACAGATTTCCCAGATCTTGTCCCCAACATTGTAAACTAAACTGTACCACTTCTTTGGTCTATCACACCTTCCTTCCAAGGGACTAAGATTTATCCTTTACTGTATGCTTTAAGGATTTATCAGTGATGGCTTAGTAAGGAAATCCCATGTCAAATTAGATAGATCTCTACTATTTCTGACCAACGTGGAGTATAGGTGATGCATAGAGCTATTTCTTTTACTAACTCTTTTCTGTGTATTACAGATGGTGATATACCGCCCCGCCCCACCCTGCAACATTTTTTTCATCTTTCATAGCACACTCTTCATCTAGCAAATGAAAATAATTTGACATGAACAAAAATGAATTTTACTTATATGTAAAATACCATGTGTGACATAACGCCCATAGGAAAATATAAGGAAAAAAGTTAATTTAATGGATAAAGATTTTTCAGTTCTTAAAATTCAGTTTTACTCTGAAAAATAACTGTAATGAATATTACCTTTACTCTTCTCTCTGTACTTGGAATCATGTCTGCTTAATTTGGTGTTAAAAATCAGGGTTTATTACTCATTACTCTTATGAGCCATGCAGAACCAACACATCTGTGATATAGTAAGCTGTTTCTATTGTCCTACACATCACAAAGAAAAATGTTAACTAAATTCTAATTGCTGGGCCTCATTTATGTCTGTTCAACTTCAATAAGCACAGCAAGGTTTAACAAGCATAAGTAAGGGCTGAATTTGGCCTGCAGAACTTTGGTAATAATTCATGTACAGTAGAACCTCATGGTTATGAACACTTCAGGAATGGAGATTGCTCATAACTCTGAAATGTTTACAGTTCTGAACAAAATCTTATGGTTGTTCTTTCAACAATTTATAATTGGACGTTGACTTAATACAGCTTTGAAACTTCAATGTGCAGAAGAAAAATGTTGCTTTTAACGATCTGAAATGTAAATAAAATAACAGAAATATTGCCTTACCTTGTCAAAACTTTTTTAAACTTTCCCTTTTTTTTAGCACTTTACATTTAACATTATACTGTACTGTATTGGGATTTTTTTTTAGAAATCAGAGCTCACATTCTCTTTTGATCCAATTACATAAAGAAGAAATCTCCAGAAATACGTGGAAAGCCTTTCAAAAAATGTTTGGAGTAGGTAGCTTTGTTTACCGTGCATTTGCTATAATTTTTGCCCCGTTTCTCTTCTGCTGCCTCATTGAGTATTTCAAGTTCCAAATGATCTGTGTAGAACATCCTGGAATCCTGAAATGCCGTTTTTATGGAGTCAATCTTTAAAAAGTATGGTACAACCACACTGTAAATACATAGCAAATCCTTTACAAAGGATGGAAAGATTACTTTTCTCCTTTGGTGTTGAACTGGCATATCCTTGAATATTAGAAATCAGAGCTCACATCCTCTTTTGATCCAATTGCATACACAAGAAATCTCCTGAAATACATTGAAAGCCGTTCAAAAAATGTTTGGAGTAGGTAGAATTGTTTACCATGCATTTTCTATCATTAGAGTACTGCGTGGATAGAAATGTCTCTCCACAGATATCCAAGGATAGACATTATGATCCACAGGATCTGCAGATTCCAAGTGGGGCTGATGTTAGTGCAGCTATGCTGCTAAAGGAACTGCTGATAAGCAGTGCAGTCTCTGGGTTGTGACATGGGAACGCTCCCCTTTGTTGGCCACAGTGGCTTTTGTGAGTAGATCCTGCAGATCATGATGTGTATTTGCAGATATCTGCATCTGTGGGTAGATGTTTCTGTCCATGCAGGGCTCTAGCTGTTCTGACAATTGGGACCCAATGAATCAGAATGTTTACTTGAAACAGTGGATCACATTAAGAAAACAAACTGGACAGTGTCTTTTCAATTCATAAGCATTAGAATATTGTGGAAATGTTGCATTTCTAATAAGGAGTAACTTTTTTGTCTTGTTTTGGAGTTCTAAAGAAAACAAAATTAGTACAGGCAGTCCCCGACTTACGTGGATCCGACTTACGTCGGATCCATAGATACGAACGGGGTGAGGCAACTCCCGCACATGCGCAGCAGCATTCCCGGGGCTCGCTCACCTGGGTCCTAGGATCCTCCTCCTCCTCGGGCCGGCTCCGACTGGGGTCCCGCAGAGCTGCCGGGCAGAGGAAAAGTGCCTCCCCACGCCCGCTGCCCCCCCCGCCAGCAACAGGCTGCCCCCTCCCCTGAGCAACAGGCTGCCAAACAGACAAAAGCAGCCTCTCTGCCCCTCCTCCCCTCTATACATGCCGGGCTCCCGGAGCTCAGCAGCGTCCCCGGGGCTCGCTCACCTGGGTCCTAGAATCCACCTTCTCCTCCTCTTCGGCCGACTCCAACTGGCCTCTGCCTGCAGCAGCTGGCCACAGGGACAGGGATCCCGCAGAGCTGCCGGGCAGAGGAAAAGTGCCTCCCCACGCCTGCTCCCCCCCCCCCCCCCGCGGCCTCGTATCCTGCACGCCTCCCCCCTCCCCCCCTGCCAGCAACAGGCTGCCCCCTCCCCTGAGCAACAGGCTGCCGAACAGCAGACAAAAGCAGCCTCTCCGCCCCTCCTCCCCCTATACATGCTGGGCTCCCTGGGCAAACAAAGACTCCACCAAAACAAACAAAGTGCTGGCCTCATTGTGTTAGCAAAAAAAGGACCCTCCTCCTAGAACCCTGGGTGGTGTGTGGAAATAAAGCTATTAGCTCAAAGCATGGTGCGGAGCTGTTTGGTATTTGATGAGTTACTCCTTTAGTCCTGAGTTTGTCACAGGGACAGAAATAGATGTGAAATCTTCTGAACAGGGGAACAGACAGCAAAACAAACATTAGAGGGGAGTTAACCTTTCCCTATCCAAAACTAAAAAAAATGTTTGGCTAGAGTTTCCCCTACAATATGTACCAGTTCCGACTTACATACAAATTCAACTTAAGAACAAACCTACAGTCCCTATCTTGTACGTAACCCGGGGACTGCCTGTATTGCAAATAACACAAGGATACTTGTATGAACTTGTTTCTATTGTCCATTTGCTATAGGAAGGTGACCTCGTGTACTTCCTAAATGTAAATTAAAGTTCAATGATAAAATTATCATAGTTCTTAATAACTGGAAAATGGAGAATACTGTAAATTTATAGGGGAAAAAGCTCTTTTGTCATATTTAGAGCAATAATCCACCCTCATGAGAGACCACCAATTTGTAAACACAGAGTGAGGCATTACCTTGATGCTAGTGATGTAATGTGAAATGGCAACTAGCCAACAAAAGATTCTATGTATACGGAGACTCAAAAGACTGTCAGGCATCTTAGAAAAAATATACTAGCTGACTGGATGAGTGGGAGTACTTGGGTACAATGTGCGGGAGAAAAAATCAAGCCTTTTCCCCCCAACTTCTAAGAAATGGAAGGATGCTGACCCTAGACTATGCTTGGTAGTGTTCATCATTTGAAGACAGAAAAATCATAGAATCATAGAATACTAGGACAGGAAGGGACCTCGAGAGGTCATCGATTCCAGTCCCCTGCCCTCATGACAGGACCAAATACTGTCTAGACCATCCCTGATAGACATTTATCTAACCTACTCTTAAATATCTCCAGAGATGGAGATTCCACAACCTCCCTGGGCAATTTATTCCAGTGTTTGATTACCCTGACAGTTAGGAACTTTTTCCTAAAGTCCAACCTAAACCTCCCTTGCTGCAGTTTAATCCCATTGCTTCTTGTTCTATCCTCAGAGGCCAAGATGAACAAGTTTTCTCCCTCCTCGTTATGACACCCTTTTAGATATCTGAAAACTGCTATCATGTCCCCCCTCAATCTTCTCTTTTCTAAACTAAACAAACCAAATTCCTTCAGCCTTCCCTCATAGGTCATGTTCTCTAGACGTTTAATCATTCTCGTTGCTCTTCTCTGGAACCTCTCCAATTTCTCCACATCTTTCTTGAAATGCGGTGCCCAGAACTGAACACAATACTCCAACTGAGGCCTAACCAGCACAGAGTAGAGTGGAAGAATGACTTCTTGTGTTTTGCTCACAACACACCTGTTAATGCATCCCCGAATCATGTTTGCTTTCTTTGCAACGGCATCACACTGCTGAGTCATATTCAACTTGTGGTCCACTATGACCCCTAGATCCCTTTCTGCCGTACTCCTTCCCAGACAGTCGCTTCCCATTCTGTATGTATGAAACTGATTGTTCCTTCCTAAGTGGAGCACGTGGCATTTGTCTTTATTAAACTTCAACCTATTTACCTCAGACCATTTCTCCAATTTGTCCAGGTCATTTTGAATTATGACCCTATATTGCAGATTAGTTCCAACCCCTCCCAGCTTGGTATCATCTGCAAAATTAATAAGCATACTTTCTATATAAATATCTAAATCTTTGATGAAGATATCGAACAGAGCCAGTCCCAAAACAGACCCTTGTGCAACCCCACTTGTTATGCCTTTCCAGCAGGATTGTGAATCATTAATAACTACTCTCTGAGTACGGTTATCCAGCCAGTTATGCACCTACCTTATAGTAGCCCCATCTAAGTTGTATTTACCTAGTTTATTGATAAGAATATCATGTGAGACCGTATCAAACGCCTTACTAAAGTCTAGGTATACCACATCCACCGCTTCTCCCTTATCCACAAGACTTGTTATCCTATTAAAGAAAGCTATCAGATTGGTTTGACATGATTTGTTCTTTACAAATCCATGCTGGCTGCTCCCTATCACCTTGCCACTTTCCAAGTGTTTACAGACGATTTCCTTAATTACTTGCTCCATTATCTTCTCTGGTACAGAAGTTAAGCTAACTGATCTGTAGTTTCTTGGGTTGTTCTTATTTCCCTTTTTATAGATGGGCACTATATTTGCCCTTTTCCAGTCCTCTGAAATCTCTCCTGTCTCCCATGATTTTCCAAAGATGATAGCTAGAGACTCAGATACCTCCTCTATCAGCTCCTTGAGTATTCTAGGATGCATTTCATCAGGCCCTGGTGACTTGCAGGCATCTGACTTTTCTAGGTGATTTTTAACTTGTTCTTTTTTTATTTTGCCTTCTAAAACTACCCCCTTCCCACTAGCATTCACTTTGTTAGACATTCCTTCAGACTTCTCAGTGAAGACTGAAACAAAGAAGTCATTGAGCATCTCTGACATTTCCAAGTTTCCTGTTACTGTTTCTTCCTCCTCATTGACCAGTGGGCCTACCCTCTCTTTGGTCTTCCTCTTGCTTCTAATGTATTTATAAAAAGTCTTCTTGTTTCCCTTTATTCCAGTAGCTAGTTTGAGCTCATATGGGGCCTTTGCCTTTCTAATCTTGCCCCTGCATTCCTGTGCTGTTTGCCTATATTCATCCTTTGTAATTTGTCCTACTTTCCATTTTTTATCGGACTCCTTTTTTTATTTTTAGATCATGCAAGATCTTGTGGTTAAGCCAAGGCGGTCTTTTGCCATGTTTTCTATCTTTCCGACACATGGAATAACTTGCTTTTGGGCCCTTAACAATGTCCCTTTGAAAAACTGCCAACTCTCCTCAGTTGTTTTTCCCCTCAGTCTCAATTCCCATGGGACCTTACCTATCAGCTCTCTGAGCTTACCAAAATCCACCTTCCTGAAATCCATTGTCTCTATTTTGCTGTTCTCCCTTCTACCCTTCCTTAGAATTGTGAACGCTATGATTTCATGATCACTTTCACCCAAGCTGCCTTCCACTTTCAAATTCTCAAGCACTTCCTCCCTATTTGTTAGGATCAAATCTAGAACAGCTTCCCCCCAGTAGCTTTTTCAATCTTTTGAAATAAAAAGTTGTCTCCAATGCAGTCCAAGAACTTATTAGATAGTCTGTGCCCCACTGTGTTATTTTCCCAACATATATCTGGATAGTTGAAGTCCCCCATCACCACCAAATATTGGGCTTTGGATGATTTTGTTAGTTGTTTAAAAAAAAGCCTCATCCACTTCTTCCAACTGGGTAGGTGGCCTGTAGTAGACTCCTAGCATGACATCACCTTTGTTTTTAATCCCTTTTAGCCTAACCCAGAGACTCTCAACACTTCCATCTCCTATGTCCATCTCCACCTCACTCCAAGTGTATTCATTTTTAATGTATAAGGCAACACCTCCTTTCTTTTTTCCCTGTTTATCCTTCCTGAGCAAGCTGTACCCTTCTATAGAAACATTCCAATCATGTGTATTATCCCACCAAGTTTCTGTGATGCCAACAATGTCATAATTGTACTTATTTATTAGCGCTTCCAGTTCTTCCAGCTTTTTTCCCATACTTCTCACATTTGTATATAGGCATCTAAGATCCTGATTTGACCTTGCCTCCCAGTTTTGCCCTGACCCTCCTTTCTTTCTGCCATTGTAGCCCACGTTCCCTCCTATTTCCGACCCATCTCCCAGGTCCCCATGTTCTCCACTAACCTGTGGGCTTTGCTCACCCATCCCCGTCGAACCTAGTTTAAAACCCTCCTCACTAGGTTAGCCATTCTATGTCCAAATTAGGGTCTTCCCCCTCCTCAAATGTGAAGCCTTAATAAAAATCCCTACTCAGTTATAGGAAATGAAAAGAGAATTTTCACTCATTCACTCACCGTATGTATGCGCGCATGCACATGTGCGCGCGCACACACACACACCTTCCAAGTCCTCTGGTTGCAGTGAGAGGGAAGGAATTTTGCTACTGTATTCTTTCCATGGCTTTCTGGCTTCTGCATTGGAAAGGGGAGAGGATGTCTCTGATATTCAATAGATTCCTATACATTCCTTTTTGATCCCTACAAATAGGTCAAATCCCTGCCTCCATTGCTCTCTCAGCTTCCCAGGAAGCCATGGAGAGTGAAACTGCACTGATTCTCAAGAGTTTTCCTGCTGTTCACAAGGTTCAGAATAGCAGCAGTCAATGTTTTCACTCTGTTCTAATTTGAGTGAACTTGGAGCAGTACCAGAGGCACTGGAGCTGGCTGAAGAATAAATAAAACCATATTGTTGGCCACCTTAAGATATTTAAATGATAAAAGCTACAAGTATGTGTTGATCTGGGTGGACTGGGGTTATTGATGGAATAGTAAATTCTGTGGAAAGTAAAAGTATCTGTCCAGGTTGAGTTCCCTACTTTCAAACTGTGTCTATATGTAGCCCTTCTTTTTCATAGGGCTCCTCTTCCTTAAGGCAACACTGTAATGGTATTTGTTTGTTTCTTTTTTTTGTGTGGCTCTCTTCAAAATCATTAGAGTGAATACATTTTTTCATAAAAAGTTGTGGATTATGATCTTTGGAGCAGTGACACTGAGTCTTGTGATTAGCTAGTCTGACCCTCTTATTACAAGGTGATTTTGAGTTGTATTCCTGTCACTGACACTAAATTATAAATCTGTGAATGTCTAATGTACCTCTATTTTTCCATCTATGAAATGGAGATACTTTTTTTCTATAATCTACTAGACGCACAATAATGAGGGACTATGCCTCCCCCTGTTTCTTCACTCATGTATTGAGGGGGAGGTCTCTTCATATGGGACCTGTTCCAAACCTCTGATCATTGTAGCTGCCCTCCCCTCTCCCACCCTCTCTTCCCCTCTCCCACCTCCTTTTCCCAGTCTCCCCGAGTTTTGTTCAATAAAGAGAGATTCTATTTTTGACCACATGTTTTCTTTATTTTGTACATCAGGAAGGGGGGCTAGGGTAGGGTAAGTGGAAGGAGGTGAGGGGGAGTCCTCCAATGGGGAGGACTGGGCTGGCTCTGCGGGCTTCTGGGGTGGAAGCTCTCCTGTGACCCCCCAATTGCCCCCTCTCCCCAGATGGCAGCCTGCGGCAAGTGCAGCCGGGCTGATGGCCGAGTGCTGTGATGTGCCGAGTGTGGGCACTTAGGGCACTCCAAGCCAGGACTGCTTTGCAAGTGGGGCACCCCTGAGAACTGTCTGTCCGGGGTGGGGGTCGGGTCCCTTTAAGCACAGCCCGCGGCTAGCCTGAGGCAGCAGCTCCACGCTCTAAGACCTCATCTGATGCCCTGCTGGCACTGCTTCCGGCCATCCTTAACCCCGGTTCAGGGTCCACTTAATGTGGACATGCTAGTTTGAATTAGCAAAACGCTAATTCGAACTAGTTTTTTAGTCTGGATCCGTTAGTTCGAATTAGCTTAGTTCGAATTAACTAATTCGAACTAAGTTATTTCGAATTAGCGCTGTAGTGTAGACATACCCTTTGGGATGATATCTGTAGATTAGAAGATGGATGTAGGAGATAGAAGGCCAGCATCAAGAGGGCTTGGGGTGGGAAAACCCATGAAGTCTTTTCCCTCCCCACCCACCTGAGGCCAATCAAGACCTGGGGACAGAAGTCTCTTGTCCCCTACCCACATCCTGCCTCGGGAGCGTGGTGGCTAGAGAGAAATGCTGGCTGTTTTAAAATAGCCTGCATTTCTCTCTAGCTGCCGCATGACCTTGGCGGGGGGAGGGGAGGAGGAGACTCCTCCCATCTCCTAGTGTGATTAGCCTGGAGGCAGGGGAGCAGCAAGGTGGCTGTGGGACAGATCCACCAGCTTGGTGGGCCTGATCCTGCCCGTGGAGGCTCCTTTGCCCACCCCAGTTATAAAGAGACTACGGAGAACTGAGGATCCTGGAGTGAAGCATGGAGGCACAGTACCCTCATGTGGACCCAAGATCTCTCCTAAAAGGTAGAAGTCAAGTTCCATGGAAATCAGCAACCTTCTTCTCTCAGGGTAATTCCAGAGAGTACTAATGGTTGAAGCTGAGAATTGGTTTAATTTTACCTTTGTGGGAATATATCTAAAAGACCATGAAGGATTTAATTTGTTAAAGGACTTTGAGACCATCAGAGGAAAGGTCATATGTGAATTCAAAGTATCATTTCAATGAACGTGTTATACCCATTTTGCACAGTGACTGTGAAAGGCAAAGAATAAGGCCACGGGTTTGCAAGGCTTCAGCAGGCTACATAATGTTGTTCAGAATGGTCACTGAGATTCAGAGTGGCATGCCTGTCTGGTTACCAGATAATGTCTGAAATGCTTGACTACTTAAGGAAAATGGTTATCTTAGTTTTATTATCTGCTTCCAGTCAGTATTTCTGTGAAGACTATCACAGAGATGAAAAGAGAGGTTTACTCAGAAATCTTGAAATCATTTTTTCAAGGGCCACTTTACAAAGATTGAATTGAAGTCAAGCGTACCATTAAATCAGTGCCTTTGTAGTTCTAGAAGCATTCTTTCCTCCCCCTTTAAACCAGAATTCATGAACAGTCTAGCTAAGAGAAAGAGCCCCAAACCACATTTAGATGAAGGCAGCCTCAATGAGATTTTAACCCTGGATCTTTCTTAAAAACCTACTTTTTACATTGATAGCGCCTTTCCTGTATAGGTAATGATGCAATGCTAATTAGGTTCCATGTCATTGAGTGAAAATTTGCCACTACAAGGTCAGCATATGTTGATTTAGAAAATGATAGGCAGCATTCACCATCTAAAATAATAGCTGCTTCTGCTAGGGTTAATTATATACTAACTCATAATTTCCTGAAAATTCATAATAAATGAAAGCATAGCAAAAGCTAAGGGCGATTGGGCCTCTCACTCCTCTCCCCTCCCAGCTAGGCATTGTGTAGGTCCAGCCCACACAGCATGTAGGTTAATAGAGGTGCAACACTAATGCTGGACTCAATCAAATTTGATTGTGAGCGTCTCTGGGTTAGTTCAGTTTTGCCTTGAGTCCTCTATACTAAAATGCAATTAAGAAACAAGAAGCTTAATGACATTAATGAGCCATTCAATCAAATTGCACTCAACCTAAAGGTGCTGGATTAATCAGAAAGTCTGAATCTGATTTCAAGTACAAACCCTTCTCACTATGTTCTTCTCATTCCCTCCCCCTCTCTCCACAGACCCTAGAGTGACTCTTTAGCTAAAGTACAGTGTGACTTCAGATCAATCACTTTTCCAGAGCATGGAAGCTAATCAGTTCCTTTGTGAATGTTGGTGCTATAGTGTGTGCATTTCAGGAGGGCTTACCAGAAAAGTGCAGGGAAGAGTCAGTCAGGCTGATTTTTATTTTAGTTTCATTTCATGAAATACAAAAATAGATGTGTGAAAACTGTCTATGACCAGACCCAAACCTTTATAGATGCACTGAATTATGATGAGCTTTATAGTAGAGGAAATGTTTCTATATTCATCTTATGGTATGGAAATGTCTTTCATATGGCCTAAAATTATCTCTGTCTATGACTCTATGTAATAGAGTCTTGTAGTCTAGAAGAATTAGTATATAAGTATAACCCGGAGGCAACGAAATTACTGAGGGAGAGATTGGTGAATATGCTCTAGAACCTAGTGTCTCCTGTCTGTTTAATATTTCTTAATTCATGTAGTGTGGCATTATCACTGAGTCTTGCATTGCTCTGCTTTTTCCAGCTATTTTTACTTGTACTTAGAGAATACAAAAAGTGCAGCTCGTTTATTATATGTGGTCAATTTCTTTTGTGGACTATGTACTGCTAAAACCTTCAGTAATGGTTGGCCACTGCTGTCTTCTGTACTTTGACAGTACTACTAAAATAAAGTTACGAACAAATATAAAATATTAATGAAATATAAAAACAGAGATATCTCCTCTAAAACCATGTTCAGTGCACCTCTAGAATTTTAAACAATCATCCAGAAGCAAACTAAGCAAAATTACCAAATAATAATACTGTTGATAAAACAAATTGAAAAGAGTACAGGAGGTCTGAACCTTAGAATGTGTCCTATCCTCAAGAGTAGATTTCCTACACTATAGGTCTGATCCCTTTAAGAACACTGAGTACCTATAACGAAGTACTTTCTTTTCTTCAGACAAGCTTCAGGAGAGTCCATTTCAAAGATTGTAATAGTAACAGCTGTGTTCCTTTTTAAAATGCCTTTCATTGTTATTACTTTTCAAAATGAGACTGTGAGGTGTAACTAAGAAATGGAATGTACATGTTGTTTTCACATGAAATGATAATAAAAAAGGTGAATTCAATCTATTGTAATTGTTCATGTATCTCACATACAAAAGTGTTCTTTCAATAAGAAGTCCTTTTTTCTTGCTGTTACTATTTTACTTAAAAGATAATGTCAAAAGGAATTGAACATTGTGACTGGATAATGGTTGCCTACTGCAAGATAAATGCCAAGGTATTTATAGGAAATAAACGTTGAAGTGAAGCATAGACAATTATTTTCAAAGCAGGAAGCCATTTTCCAGTCACAACTTTCAGTGCCATTCACATTATTCCTGTCGTACCAAATGATTTATTTTTTAAAAAGTGAAATAAAGGAGAGTCACCATGTAGAACATCAAAAACCCTAATTCACTTTCAGTTTTATTGAGAAGCTGCATTTTTGCTTTGCCAGATGACAGTGTTAAAGAATCACAGAAAGAATCATGTCTCTGCGTCTGAATAAGGCAGTTTATTAGAATAAGACATTAGAATTAGAATAAAACAGTGCAGCTTTAGGGGAAATATTCTATCTCACTTGCTCCTCACTTCAGTACTTTTGTGGTCCAGAATATTTACTACACTAAATTTGGAAGCATTACTACAAATATGGCATTGATTTGCTTTCGCCTAATTATAGAGAACAGGCAAAAACACAGCTGGAACTGTAATGTACCATTTGAAAACCTGTACTTTACCGCTTTTATCATATCGTTGCCATAATTCTTTGATTGTAAGCATCTGAGCTGTAAGTTTTGAGATTAACCAGCTATATATTCAAAAAGTGCGGAAATGTGTTTCAGGGTAATTGTCATTGAATTTTTTTCCCCATTATTTTCATGTTGTATTTGAAATACAAGGAGACGTGTTCTAGTATTTTGGACAGTCTCTTCCACTGTATTTCAACTGATGTTAAGTTAGTAGCTCTTTTCTCTGGTTTCCCTCTGAAGAAGTCCATAATGATTAGTGTGAAACAAAAACTTAACAGACATGACAGCTCTCACCTATTCACAGTTAAGGATTTCCTGAATGTGATTTTGGCTCAACAATTCTACTTCCTGATCTCAACATAATGAGAGCAACAAGACATTAGTAAGCAAGACTAAAAATGCTGTAATAACATTGTTGAGTACTAAAGTAAATAAACATTGGGATGAGGGGGGAGTAAAACAGTCAGGTTTGTCTGATTAGCATGCCATCATGTCAACTGCTACCAGAGACTGATTTGATTATCCTCTTTTAGAAGATAGGATAAATCTTCTTTTTAGAGCACTACAAAATCCTAATGTAATATCCATGCCCCGTTCATTGCATAGGCCATAATTAGTGTTTTTCGTGTGATTTTTTTTTCTGTTTTCTTCTGCTGTATAAGAAGAAGGCATCACTAATTCATGGGAGCTGATAATCATGTTACAGGTTGGTTTAATGAGATTAGTGCTTTTGTAATTATTATGGTAATACATTGCCTATGATTTGTACACAGTCCTCCTCTATTAATTAGTTTGTGATGGCTTTGCTATAATTTATTTCTTCTCAAGGCCCAAGTTTATTATATTAAGTCAGATAGATATTGACTTTAATACGTAGTTTAGTCATTTTGAGTTTTCTTAGTTTGGAATTCATCTTTTCCAATGAGTTTACAAATATGGCTTGATCCCATGATCTTGGGATTTATTCTATTGAAATGCAAAAAAAATTGTTCATACACTGGTTCTACTCAGTTCCTGAGACTCGCCAATATTTTAAGATGCTACTTAGTCTAAAATATTACTATGTGGTCACTGTGTAGTACCAGATTCAGTTAATCAGAAACCATGTATAATTCCACTGGCATTCTCATCTTGCAAACCCTCTGTTTCCATGCCTGAAATCATTCAGGCTATGTCTAAGCTACATTCCTCTTCCCAAAGCGGAATGTAAATGAGCCTGATTGAAAATGCAAATGAAGCACGGATTTACAAATCTAATGCTTCATTTGCATAATCGCATGTGAGTACTTTTTCGAAACAGGGTTTTTCGAAAAAGGAACTGCAGTCTAGATGGGTACCTGAAAAAATGAGGTGTACGGGTTCTTTTGAAAAAGGGTGTTTTTTTTTTGAAAGAACCTCATCTAGACTGCAGTTTCTTTTTCAAAAAACCCTTTTTCAAAAAAGCACTATCCCATGATTATGCAAATGATGTGTAAATCCGTGCTTCATTTGCATTTTTGATCAGGCTCATTTACATTCCTCTTTTGGAAGAGGAATGTAGTTTAGACATGCCCTCAGTCTTTCCCAGGATAGCATCATCTCTCACAAGCACACCCCTGCTGGTGGTTCTTTAGGTGGGTCTTCAGTAACTCTGTCCTCTGGCCAAGTCTCTCAGACCGTTACCCTTTCTGCAATACACAGTGTCTAGTCCTTGCTTATGTCCCTAGTATGAGGCTGTAGCACTAAGACTTCTTTCCTGGAGGCACTGCCTTTTTTAACAGCACAACAGGAGCGCATCTCAATACCCTCAGTCGATGTCCAGACCAGCAGGGCCCATCATAGTACTCCTGTCTAGTCTGGGTAGGTTCTGGGCTTGATGCTGCCTGCAGTGAGCTGTCTGCAGTGAGCTGTCCAGCAATCCACGAACCTGATACCACCTCCTTGATCTCCAGGCAGCAATGGACTGCTCTAACTCTGCTGCTTTCTTTTATGTAGTCCTTCTGGAACCTGATTGGTCGCACCGGCAGTCCCTCTGATTGGCTGCTTCCTTGCAGTGGAGGGATGATTCAGGTCTGAAAGGCCTCCAGCAGGGTGCTTTCAGACCTGGTCCATTTTGTCATAGAGTGGCTCTGACAGTGGTTGATACCTGATGTTGCAAATCAAGGAAAACATGAAAGATCATAGTAAATTGAATCAGTTCTGCAATGTTATACAGTCCTGTGAGGAGATGCTCATCCCTGCACCAGCCCCTTTGCATAATGTAAGGGAACAGGGGTTCTAAAATCCCTTTATCCAGTTTGGGTACAAGAGCACAACATAGGCACTGCCGATGACAGATATAAGACTGCTTCCTGAACACCATTTTTTAAATTCTGCTATACGGGCATGACAAAGACAGAGATGCCAGCATAGCATAGTAGAAGTGTGGGCAATGCTACAGTCTATAGGGCAGTAACTTAGTCCTCCCACTCCTGATCTGTTCATTGTTTTGTTGTGGGGTTTTTTTTTTGTATTTTTTGTTTAATTCTCCAGCAGTCAGAGCAAACGTGGATTAGAGAGTGCAAACATGCTTCAAAATTACCTTAGTCTCTGTCTTCCTTGAGCTACAAGTTTGTGCTGTACCTCTGTCATGGGGTGGGTAGCCCATCCCCACAGGAGACCAGGCCGGGTGCCTCGCCTCATAATCTGGTCAGTGGTAGGCATATCCCGCTACTAGCTTGGCTGGGAATCTGATCAAAACACCCTGAGCTCACCGGGAGGACTCCAGCTCCCTACCCTAGGGTACTTCCTATCCCAGCTGCCGGCCTGGGTATTTCCCACCTGTGCCCTCCCATTTAGTAGTTCTCCCGGTCATCTCCTTGCCATGGTAGCTGCTGCTGTGGCAGTAGCTCCTGTATTCAGGCAGGATCTCCTTCCCCTGACATAGTCAGCCCTGACTGAGCTGCTCCTCTGGCTTTTAAACTAGGTCAGCAGTTGGAGCATGCCCAGCAAGGCTGTGGGGGAGGGGCCTTCTCAGCACAGCAGGCCTAGTTAACCCCTCCCGGGCCAGTGCGGGGTTGGTATACCCTGTCACATCCTCCTAAAACAGGGGTTCTCAAACTTGTGATACTGCAACCCCCCTCTCCATTGCTGCAACCACCCCCTCAGTTGCTTGCGACCCCCCTCTAAGTTGCTCATGACCCCCTAGGGGGTCGGGGCCCAAGGTTTGACAAACACTGTCCTAGAAGAATAACTGAAAGTTCTAAATTTCCACCTATCATATATGGAGGAGAATGACTTTTTTACAAGAACTTGGTGTTATTCAGTTGAATTCAGTGTTTGGAATCCCATTTAAAACAAGGTGAAATGATGAATCTCTAAACCCGTGGAGAGAAATCCTCCCCGTCTTCTGCAGTTATCAACTTAGACCATGACGTATGAGTTTATATTATATTTATGTAATCCGCAGAAGCATCCAATTTATGCAAAAGCATAAAATTTATGTAAAAAATCATGCAAATTATGATCGTTTTTCATTCACTCAAAATCCTTACAAGTCTCTTGAAAATTTTTGCCCAGCTCTAGTTAGCATCTAGTAATTGCTTTTGTTATTGGTTATACAGTTACAAAAGTACTGTACTAAAATACAGTATAGCACTTGCTTCTGGATTGTAAGGGGCAGCTGAAGAATTAACACACACTCGTAAGAACATAATGAAATAAGATTGTAACAGCCTGCGAGTTCTCAATCTTTTCTACTGAGTACTCCAATAACAGTTTTGCCTTCTGTGACCCCAAAACTATCCACAGCATTTGTGGATATTGAATTTTGTTTGCTACTATGTTGCCTAATCATCTAACTTGATTAGGTTCCTCTGGAGTTCCTTTCAGTCCTCTCCAATCTTCATTAACCTAAATAATTGTCCGTCATCTGCATATTTTTCATGTTGTTAACCCACTTGTCCAGATCACTGATAAATGCTTTAAAAATACCAGTGTTAGACGGGAACCTTTGCACAGTCCACTGTTAATCTCTTGCCATGTTAAAAATTGACCACTTATAAATAGACCTTCTTTTTCCATCTGTTGGCCAATTTCTAATCCTCATCAGTACTTTACCTCTAACCTTCTATTTCATTTCTTTAATAGCCTCTTGTGGGGAATATGATCAAATCTCTTTGAAAGTCCAAATAAATGACATCCATCTTCTTTCTAGGAGTTCTTCTTTTTTTGTCATAAGTATATCAGATGTATGTTTTAGTATAACTATCTTTGTTTCAACCAGAGGAGTAGCTGTGTTAATCCGTTACTGAAAAAACGTAAACAGTGATTAGTCCTGCAGCACCTTAGTGACTAACAAAAAAATGTAGCTAGCTGTGCCCATGAAAGCTCATGATACTATCTACATTTTTTGTTAGTCTCTAAGGTATTGGAGGACTACTTACTGATTTTTATGTTTGTTTTAACTGGTTAACCTGGCACTGGATTAAATTGATCTGACTTGTATTTTTTTTTTATCATCCTTGACTCTTTTAAAAAATGGATATCCTCAAGTAATCTTGAAACAGCATGGCTACGACTAGACTGGCCCCTATTCCAAAATAGCCATTCTAATTTCCAACTTTGGAATAGGGAAATCCGCAGGGGATTTAAATATCCCCCGCGGGATTTAAATAAACATGGCCGCCGCTTTTTTTCTGGCTTGGGGAAAAGCCGGAAAAAAGCGTCTAGACTGGCGCGATCCTCCGGAATAAAGCCCTTTTCGGGAGGATCTCTACTTTCAGGTAGGAATAAGAGATCCTCCGGAAAAGGGCTTTATTCCAGAGGATCGCGCCAGTCTAGACGCTTTTTTCCGGCTTTTCCCCAAGCCGGAAAAAAAGTGGCGGCCATGTTTATTTAAATCCCGCGGGGGATATTTAAATCCCCCGTGGATTTCCCTATTCCAGAGTTGGAAATTAGAATGGCTATTTCGGAATAGGGGCCAGTCTAGACATAGCCCATCTGATTTTATTAGGCAATTGCATATTTTTGTTAGCAACTCAGTCACTTCATTTTACGTTTTGGGTCCACCTCTTATTGTCAGCATTATGAATATGATTGTATACAGAATGCTGACCTCTGAAATGCAGAGGTATTGCCAAATTTGTAGGATTAAAGAAAACCACCACACCATTAACCCTAAATTGTATAGTACAATGTTCCCAGGAATTAATTTTCTAAAGAATATCCACCAAACTTTCAGTTCATCAGAGCAGGAATAACAAATGGACATAGATTTCTCTCCAAAAAAGAAATATTAAGAAGTAAAGATTGATCTTGACTCTCACAAAAAGTGAATTATTTAAATGAAAACAAGTGTATGTAAGAGGGAGGGAAGAAATACTGATATTTTCAGCTCTAACAAGAGTTAAGAGAAATTCCCTTTAGAGTAACAGACATAAATGCAGCACTGTAACATGAAGTCTGACAAACATCTTCTGTTGCCTTTCAAAAGTCCCTGAAGACTATTTTTATGACCCACACTACAGATCAGACAGCTAACAGCTGTGTCTGGTCCCAGCATATTGCCAGTTCATTTCAGAATCCTAGCACATAGGTCCTGTAACATGATTCTCTGCCATATGTCAGCTTTTTGAAGATATGAGAAGGATATTTTTACCAACTTCTTATTAATGGCAAGGCAGAACTTTATAATACATTCCCTATCTAACTTAAACTAAATCTCTTATTAAAAGCATTAGTTAGTTGAAAGATGCTGACCCATATTTAAACCACAATAGGCAACAGTTTTACTTAATTAGGGTTTTTTTGCCACATATTGAAGCACTTTTATATGATGCTGTGAAGCCACGTTTTCTTTGCAATTTGAGGACATTTTCTATCATCACTCCTAATCCTTTTGCCTCTGCTGACAGCCCAGCTTTGTTACTAAGTAGGAAATTGACAAGAAGTTGGGCCTGGCATAGTGTAAGATGTAAAGATCAAAACTTGTGTAAAACTAATTTACGTGAAGGTTCTTAAGACCTGTATCAACTTGTAAGTCTGAAACTTTATTTTGACAGGATTTTACCAGGACATATAAGTTTAGACAGAAAACCAAAACCTTAATTACGTGGTGAAAGATTGAAATATTAAGTAAATGGAAAGGCTTCAGAAGATAAGCTGGATAGTCTGTAAGGTTTAGTACAGGTTGAACCTCTCGAGTCTTGTACCCTCAAAACCTGATTGCTGCTGGACCAGAGAATTTTCTGGAGGTCAATATTTTCTAACAGCATTGCTAACACACTTCCACTGCTTATAAATCTGCTCCACTGTTTCTCTAGCCCTGCTGCCACTTACTGGGATCTTAGAAGACTTTTAGGGGTAAGTTAGAGTTAAATAACAGCACAGAACACTGAGAGTCAGGACTGGTGGCTATAAACAAACAGAAGCCAGAAGCCTAGCTCCACACATGAAAAATAGACATCCAACTAACTAAAATCATGCCAGGCCATAAATGTTGCCAGACCAGAGAGTGCCGGACTAGAGAGGTTCAACCTGTAAATGAATTGCTGTCCACCAATATGCAAAGTAAAGCAATGAACATTTGCTGGGTTTAGTTTGGAATTTTCTTTTGTGGAGGCAATGAGGGGGATTGCGTTAGCATCAGATATTGCCAATAGTTGAGGTCTCTTTGTAACTAATAAGCATATTCTTAAAGGACATGATATGCCACATTTAGCCCAGTGTATCATCAATTCAAGTCCTCCACCTGCCCAACTCCAGTTATACCACCAGGATAGGACATCTGCTTGTGCTAAGTGTTGTGAATTAGTCTATAATGAGAAGATATTGCTGTAAAAACAGCACTGAACATTTGGCTATCTTTAAATGGTAAACTTTCTCTTTCTTCTACCATTTCAACTCGATTCGTACTCTAACAGTTGCCCACCCTCATTCTCTGTGACTTTTACCTCAGACGTTGCTGTTCCCCCTCTTTCTTTTGTCTTGTAGCTCTTGATCAGTTTTCCTGTCTCATAACATCTTTTTTTTTTACCTTTCTCTGAGGGGTAGTTGTGTTAGTCTGTATCTTACAAAACAACAAGAGTCCTGTGGCACCTTAAAGACTAACAGATTTATTTGATCCTAAACAAGGTTCCCTCTAAGCTGCATGCCTGCATGGCCATGCATAACACATTTTAAGCCACGCACCTCGCCTGTGGAGCCACACAGCAGCACTCACCACCACTCACTTTTCTGCTGGACTGGAAGGTGAGTCCTGCTGGACTGGAAGGGAGCAGTCTGGCGGGGCTACATGACAGCAGGCATGCTGAGGCAACCTCACCAACTCTAGTTCCAGCTATGGCAGGCAAGATGCTCCGGCCTGGCTAACAGGGTTGTGTGGCTAGAGACGACTGTTCAGGCAGCCCTGGCTAGGGCTGGAGCCACATGGCTGGGGGTGGCCCCTTGGCCAGGGTTGGAGCCTCATGGAGCAACACTGTCCAGGTGGGCAGCCCCCAGCCAACAGCCTTGGCCCCTCTACCTCAGGAGCTGCTGTTCAGCCAGCTGGGGCAGCACAACTCCAGCTGCCCGCTCACTACTGGGTTGAGGGAGCCAGGCATCCTGGTCTACTATGCTTCTTTTCATTTTATTTGAATAGTTAAGAAATAAATAGAAGTTACATTTGAGGCCTAAATTATCCCTAGTGTAAAGAAGTATGGAACAACAAAGTAATATGGGAAACCAAAGTAAGTTAGTGTAGTTAGTTTAAAAAAAAATTCTGGGAAAGTAAAAGTTAGCAAAGATGCAATGCTGGCCAATGTTACAATTATATTTTGGTTTTAACTATTTAAGCAAGGTTTTTTTAGAGTTTAAAAGAATTATAAATGATTCATTAAAATTCTATTGTGGACATGGACACAAATATTAACATAAATATTGGATAATGTAAAGGCCAGCAAGAAGATGGCAAAAATATAAATATGGACTGGTAGTGTAATGTTAATTGGTATTGTAATTAATTATAAAAATAGTTTGCTAAATTGTGGGACAGCTCCAATTAACTTAAAAAGGGAACCATAAGGATTATAAGGCTGTATTTTGCTCTGTTGTCAGTGTACTGATTACCTATTAATATGCCATTTCATTTTTTAGTATAAGTATAATAGCACTTGTGTCAGTGGTAAAAGACTACCTATTAACTGAAATATTCTTTGTAAAACAGTTTGATTGTATCATCAAGTGTCACATAGTGGCCCTCTGAGAAATAAACTTTCTATAACCAACATAGCAGTTTGAACCTGGAAACTAATTTGAGTTGTATTTTACTCTTCTATATATCAACTTAACTTAAAATGTTTCAACATAAAATTGTAAAAGATTAAAGGCTCTAGTCTTCACATTGATATTTTCTGTACATTTTTTGGGGCAGAGATCTTGACCTTTCTATATAACCTTAAATTTCCTAGAATACTCACAATCTATTATAATAACCTTGCTATTTGGTCAGATTACAGGCAGTCCCCGACTTACGCGGATCCGACTTATGTCGGATCCGCAGTTACGAATGGGGCTTGTCCTGGAGGACACGGACTGTGGGACCTCGCGGTCCTGCCGCCCGTGTACTCCGGGGCTTTCTCCGCGTCTCCCTGGTCTGCAGACCAGGAAGACGCGGAGCATAGACGTGGAGGGGCTCGGGCAGCGGGGCAGCCCAGGCGCGCCTGGGCTGCCCCGCTGCCCGAGCCCCTCCACTGCTTTGCAAAGCCTTGAGGAAGCTGGCAGCGGAGCAGCTCAGGCGCGCCTGGGCTGCCTCGCTGCCCGAGCCCCCCTGCGGCTTTGCAAAGCCTCAGGGGAAGCCGGCAGCGGGACAGCCGAGACGCCCCGCGGCTGTCCCGCTGCTGGCGTCCTCAGAGGCTTTGCTCCCCATCTCCCTGGTCTGCTGGTCTGCCCCAGGCGTCCCCAAGTCAGCTGCTGCTGAAACTGACCAGCGCTGACTACAGGAAGCCCGAGGCAGAGTTGCTCTGCCCCGGGCTTCCTGGAATCAGCTGCTGATCAGTTTCAGCAGCAGCTGACTTGGGGACGCTTGGGGTTCTTAAGTTGATTCTGTATGTAAGTTGGAACTGGCGGTCAGTTTCAGCAGCGGCTGAATCTGGACGCCAGTTCCGACTTACATACAGATTTAACTTAAGAACAAACCTACAGTCCCTATCTTGTACGTAACCCGGGGACTGCCTGTAATCATTAATTTTTCAGAGAACCATAATCTTTTGTAGAATGAATACAATACAGTGTAACAATTAATGCAAATAAAAGCAATGACTCCTCCAGGAAATACAAGAAATATTTAAAATACGTTGTTTTATTTTCATGAACTCTATGAAATCTTTTGATATTTAGGACAACTAATATATTTTTCAAACCGTTAAAATAACTTCATTATTGCTAAGCCTAAAATGAAAACAAAAAAGCTCTGCTTCCCCTGTCAAAAAACAGCCAAGTGGTTAAAACCATTGAATCAGTTTTAATGGGCAATTTATAAGGAGCACAAATGAGGCATGGAATGGCTCCAGGTTTATTAATATGAACTTCACATGTGAGTAATTTGCCATATTGTCCATCTTAAAAGGGTAAGTAAAACCAAATAATCACATTTGTGTTCTTGATTTCCTTTCCAGCTCCCCCATCAACACTTAGTAGTAGTTGCAAATATCCAATGAGATTTAATAATACATTTTTGTTTACATTTGGCTAATTAAATAATATTAATTAAAAGTGACCTGGAGTTTGAGCCTTCAATTGCTGAAGATTTTCATTTATTGGATCAGGCTCCTAGACAGTATTTATTTGAGGAACTACAATATTGCCCATTCCCGGGTGGCAAAATGACTCACCGGCTAGGGTGCTTGTTCATGACTGAGCATGGTATTGCAAAGGTTTTTCTCCACTACTGTTCTTCTGACCAGCTCTCTAGGCCCACTGGCTTTCCCTTTTGCCCTGTGACTTGTCCGTCTGGCCAGGTAACTGTGGAGATTCACCTTTTTCAGGATAATTCAGAGTCACATCCACAATACAGGACATACCCAGAGTCTCGTAGCTTCTACACTAAGCCTTCGGCCTTCATCAGGGTTTAATTATTCTTGACTTCTTTCAGCCTGCCTTTCTCCCCTTACTCTTACTCAGGGCTCTTCTCCCCTTACTGCCTTATTCTTTGCTCACTAAGCAAGGATGCAAAATTATTTTTAGAAGAGCCAATAGCGTGACATCGCTAACAGCTGATGAGGGGAGATGGAAGAAAGGTGAGTAATGTCACTTCTAATCCCCTCTCTCACCAAATACTGCCTCTGGGTGTATCTTACTGCTCTTTCAACAAGCTCATTTTCCCCAACTGGTCCCCAGGTTCAAGGGATTGAGTAAGCCAGTCTCCTGTGATTGGTGTCATCTTCCTAACTACTGGAAAGAGAACTGTCCACCTGCCAGGGCTGGGACTGTCTGATCTGGCCTTTTTCCTTTCATGGTTCTTCCTCCAAAATTGGTGAGTGCAGTATGGTGGGACTGCCTAAGCCCACAGCTACTCCAAGGTGAAAGTAAGTGCCCAGACTTACTATATCCTAGGATCCTAGGGAAAGTGTGGGGGGGGAGGGAGGGGATGGGGGAAAGGAGCCCTCTGGGACTGCAGAAGAGACGATGCCTCAAGCAGACTGCCTCAGCCAGGACTTCATGGACACTATTCCAGGAACCCCAAGGCTGCAGCAGTAATTTGAAGAGCCTAGGGCTCTGGCCACTGTGAGCCCCGTCCCATTTTAAATCATGGGGCCCCAGAGCAGCTGCTCCTTTTCCTCTCCTTACACCAGCAGTGTTGCCAGATCTTACCGGATGTGTACAAGCTGGTACCAGTGAGCACTTCTTAGTAGTACACTGTACTGGCCCATACTAGCACTCTTTCATCTCAGAGCTGCTCTACCACCCTCTCTTGTTTCATGCTGGATTTGTACACCCCCATGCTCTCTTATTCAAGTTGTTTGGAAATTAAACACATTAGTTCATAAAAATATTTTAATGTCACTGTTAAATTCTGCACATCTGATTCTCATGTCTAATCAACTATTTTAATTTCTCTTTAGTCCACCATTTCATTTCTCTTTCTTGCTTACCAGTTTGGGGTGGGGTTTTTTTCTGATACAGTTCATGAATCTATTAGGTAGATACACAAAAGTAATGCCATTCGGTTGCATGCTGGCTGAGTAGTACAATGGATCACTGCACCACAACATTTTATTTTCTTTCTTGAAACAATCACTTGTTTCCATTTGTGCAGCAATTTGCAGTGATTCCTGAAATATTCTTGGTGAAATCTCATGACAAGTGTAAAATTAGCCCTAAGTCACCAGTGTGTGTTACATTAGCTTCGCTAATGGCCTGTCGTCACACTATCTTGGGCTCTGATCTCATTAAATCTAGGGAGCTAAACAGCTTCAGACTGATTACTTGGTTCAGTGGCCTCCTAGGAACAGAGAGCTGTTAGTAGTTTACTAGGAGACGCTCTTGCCCCCGTTAGCATGGAGTTATGGTCTCGGCATGGGTGGGGGCAGTTATATGTTGTTGGTACTCTACGCATTCTGGAGATGAGACTACCCAGTTTCTGACTAATCTGTAAATTAAAGTTTTTAGGATGTCATGCACAAAGTTCTACTCAATGTCTTGTTTCAATTAAAAATCCAATATTGGACACCTATTCTCATCTGCATTTTTAAAATTTGATCAGAAATAAAAATCTATAATTGTTTCTTCCTCTACTTCCCTAACTGCACTTTACCTTTGAGCTATACTTCTTTTCATCTTAGAATCCAATGTGCTTGAGTAAATAAAAAATAATCTCCTAATCTGTATGGCTGTGTCCAGACTCAGGGGTTTTTTCGGGAAAAGTAACCTTTTCCCGAAAAAACTTCCCCTGTGTCCAGACTCAAGCCGCGTTCTTTCAAAATTATTTCGAAAGAACGCGGCTTTTCTTTCGATGGCGGTAAACCTCATTTCACGAGGAAGAACGCCTTCTTTCAAAAGTTCCTCTTTCGAAAGAAGGCATTCTTCAATGTAAAGAGGCCGTCTTCGAAAGAGAGCATCCAGACTCGCTGGGTGCTCTCTTTCGAAAAAGCGGATTTCTCTTTCGAAAGAAGCCTGCAGTCTAGACATAGCCTATGTGTAAATCAGCAGGAAATCTTATGTGGATAGAAACATACACACTAAAGTGCCCTTACGTGTCTTGCACTCTCATTTTGTCTGCAAAGATATTTTGGAATGGAATATTCTTGGCCCAAACATGCATAAAGTTCCATGTGGTTTGGTTCACAATGAGATAATGGCTGGGATAGGCCAGTGATCTGAAGTGATATCAACTATTCATTCACTCACATGCTAAATTGGCTGGTTTTTGCTCAAATGCTCAGGACCTAATTCATCACTGCATTGAGAGACAATTTCCCCTGGTCAGATTGGCACTGACCTTGGGGATGAGAGAAACAGGATTCACCTTCGTTTTCAGCATGCAGTGCAGGTCTCTTACCAGAATTATCTGGGTATTTCTCACTTAATCAATGCTCTGCCATGACCAGGGCCTCAGGCATTGGTGTACCTCAGGTCCCTATATACTTTGCCTGTAATACTTCGGTCTTATTTTGATCATTGGGTTTAGTGGATGGTGCTGGATGCTGTGAGTTGCAAGAGATGAACTAGATAATCAGGTGGTCCCTTCTAACTTTAAAATCTGACTTTAAATGTGAATCAAGTTTTTAAGTATATTTTGATGACTACGCTGGTCTACAATTTTTTAGAAGTCATCTGCTTCAGAGATAAAATGTGCTATTTATTATGCATTTTGATGTGCTGAATTAAAATATGACAATTAAAACAACTGATTGGCTACTGTTTCTAAGATATATAAGTTTTTACATTTTACGTCTATATATATTGTGTAGATAATAGAGTTTTAATCATAAATTGTAAACCTAGGTCTTTTCATGGGTTTATGGTTGCTTGACTTGATAATATTTCACCTGTCCTGTTTATATAACACTTTAAAAATCAGAAAAAGGGTTATATAAATAAAATTTATTATGAAACAAAAGGCAAAAAACTATTATGTACATAGTTTAGTCCTATTCAGTGTCTACTCGGCGCTTCTTGGCTTGTTTCTTGTATTCATTAAATGGACCATCTCTTGTCACTGTCCAGCAATAGTCTGCATGCATTGATGGGCTCCATTTGCCCTGATAGCGTTTCTCCATTGTTGCAATGTCCTGCTGAAATCGCTCGCTGTGCTCGTCGCTCACTGTTCCGCAGTTCGGTGGAAAAAAATCTAGATGAGAGTGCAAAAAATTTATCTTTAGTGACATGTTGCAACCAAGGCTTTTGTATGACTTGAGGAGGTTTTCCACCAACAACCTGTAGTTGTCTGCCTTGTTGTTTCTGAGAAAATTTATTGCCAATAACTGGAAGGCTTTCCATGCCGTCTTTTCCTTGCCACGCAGTTCATGGTCAAATGCATCATCTAGAAGAAGTTCACAAATCTGAGGACCAACAAAGACACCTTCCTTTATCTTAGCTTCACTTAACCTTGGAAATTTTCCATGGAGGTACTTGAAAGCTGCTTGTGTTTTGTCCATGGCCTTGACAAAGTTCTTCATCAGACCCAGCTTGATGTGTAACAAAATCTTCCTTGATTCAACAAGTGGTGGATGCTGAACACTTTTCCTCCCAGGCTCCAATGACTTTTGGAGTGGCCAATCTATCTTGATGTAGTGGGAATCTCTTGCACGACTATCCCATTAGCAGTAAACAGCAGTACTTTGTGTATCCAGTCTGCAGACCAAGCAAGAGAGCAACAACCTTCAAATCATCACAAAGCTGCCACTGATGTCAGTCATAGTTATTGCACCTCAAAAGTTGTTTCATGTTGTCATAGATTTCCTTCATATGGTCTGCATGACCAACTGGAATTGATGGCAAAACATCGCCATTATGCAGCAAAACATCCATGACTTCTAGGAATAACATGATGCAATTCATATCATGTATGACGCAATACCAACTTCAGATTGCATCATTCATTGTTTTGCCTAAAAAGCAAGTACTATCCAAACCCAGTCATAGATTTATTCATAGATCCAGTCAAACATGTATTTTAGTCATTTCTGGTTTAAATTGAGATCCCTTCCCTTTATAACTCACTTAGCCTCCGCCATTCACAAGTCAAGGGTCGTATATACTGACCCAATAGCATATCTTGAAAACTAGAGCCAATCAACAATTTTAAGCATCATTTTCGTTCTCAGTGACCCAGAATTAGTAAAGTTTGACTAAATTTATTTCAGAAGCATTTTGGCTGTAGAGTAGTGTTATTGTAAACAAAACCTCCACTGTTGGTAGATGTTGTATATCTACCTTAGTCAGGCTTGGGCAAAATAGAGCTGGCAAGCTGGATCCAGCTCGCTAAGCCACCGGATCTGGCCTGTGAATGCAGTGGGTAACCTCACACAGACTTCCTGCTTTCCCCACCCCTGCACCTCCCACACACCACTAGAAAAGCAGCTGCTAGCCATTTGTGTTTCACAGCTATGGGGGAGGACAAGGGAAAGCTTTCATGTACTGTCCCCACCTCTAGCACAATCCTGTTAACTGTTTTCTGGCCAATGGGATCTGCCTGTTTGCAGAACAGGCAGTGTGCGAAGCACCCCTTTTGCCTCCACTCCGACTCTTATTCACAGACATACGTGGCCCCTGCAGTCTGAGAAACCAACTGGTCTGATGGCCGGAAGTCACACAGATAAGTCTCCCAGACAGAGCCTGCCTCTGGCACTGCAGCCTCTCCCTCCCTCCCCTCAGCCCACTGCCACCACACATAACCGAAACCCTCTGTCCCCCTCCTGAGCCCATACCCCCTCCCAGATCCTTCCCCAGACCACAGCCCTCTCCTGCCTTAGGTCACAACCCAAACCCCTGCGCCTTCACCTGCACCCCAATTCTGTGTCCCAGATCATAACTGCCTCCTTCATCCAAACTCCCTCCCAGACCCCACATGCCTTCCTGGACCCTGATCCCTTAGCCCAAGCTTTCCTCTGCACTCAACCTCCATGCCACACCATGCACTTCCTCCATTAATATCATGGAAGAGTGTGACTCCTGACAACTTCCAAAATCTTGGAGTGCACCTCCCTCCCCCCCCAAAAAATTATTCCCCTTCCTGGACCTTAGTGTTTAGTAATTGTCTTTTGTGTTAGGTTGATATCACAATAGTAAAACCTGACCTTACTGTATCGGTGACCCTAAATATAGCTTTGCCACAAGTCCCATGTAAGGGGTAACAAGTCCTCTCCCAGGAGCAGCACAGGATAATGTTAACTTATTTTCTTCTTAATGTGGTGGGACAAACCTTGTGCCAGCCAAATACCAGGCATAGTATATTGCTCCTTGGCATGTCTCTACAGCTGTGCTGCCCAGCAATGTGGCAGGTGGCTCTGGCCCCATTCCCATCTATCTGTGCAACAATGGGAAGAGGAGGTTCCGCAGAATCTGCTGCCCCTCCTTCTAGTAATGTGAGTATCTTATCCAGGGGGATTAGGCCTTAGACTTTTTAATCTCCTTCATTGACATGCCCATCTATCCCTCTGAGTTATTATTATGTATGACAAAGAGAGTTTGAATATAAGTTGCCAGCCACATGAGTAGCAGGCCTTCTAGAAGCCCTAAGTCTTATTAACTGGATGTAGTCTGATTTACATCAATATCTGAACAAGGTTCAGGGATTCCGTTAAAACCCATCTCTCAAGTATCCACAGACTCAAAATGGGCTCCAGACAAAGTGGAGGATGAAACCTAACATAGAAGAAAGTGACAACAATCCATTAGAGCCAACTTGGAGGGCTGAAATTAGAATACAGATCTAGTAGGGATAGTTTTCTCGTTGTTGTTAAAACCTGCCAGAAGCAAATAAACAGATCACATATGTGAAAATATTAATAATATAGAGATAGGGCAAAATCCAGATTGACCTATATTTGAAGCCTGGCTTCCACCAACAAGAGAAATAGCTTCCTGTCAAAAGCTGATTTAGGTTATGACTACGTAACCGTACCGTATCGGCGTTGCAGTGCATCTAGTGCAGATGCTCTAAGGCAGGGACGGGAAATAATTTTTGATGGGGACGGGGCACTCCAAGATTTTGGTAAGTGGTAAAGGGCTGCACTTTTCTATGGAAGGAGTGCAGGGTCTGGGAAGGGATATGTGTGCAGGAGTGGATTCTGGCCTGGAGGAGGGAGTAAAAGGAGGTGCAGGGTTTTGGAGGGAGTTATGATGCAGAAGGGAGTAGGGTGCCAGAGGTAGGCTTTGGTCAGGAACGGCTTACCTAAGCAGCTTCCAGCGAGCATCCTAGCAGAACTCTCAAACAAGCTTCCCTGCCTGCCAGTGGCCCCTGATAGCTCAAAGCAGCTGGCTATTCCTTGTGGCTCTCTGTGCTGGGGGGGGGGGGGGAGAACAGAATGTGAAGGGAGGCTTTGTATGCTACCCCCACCCCCAGCATAATTTCACCGCCAGCACAATTTCTTAGCTCCCATTCACCAGAAACTAGTCAATGGGAGCTAAGAAATTGTGTTAGAGTTGGAGGCAGCATGTTAAGCCTCCACTTCCCAAGTGCAGGGAGCCACAGGTGGCAGTCACCTGCTTTGAGCTGCCTGGAGCTGTTCCAAGCCACAGGGGAGGGCCATGAGATGGATTAAAAGGTTTAGTAGGTGGATCTCACCCATGAGCTGTATCTCACCCACCTCTACTGTAAGCCATTGTGAGAGAGTTTTTACATTGACTTAATTAGTCCAGCCCGTGAGCAATGGTTGCTATGAGAGAAACTATCCACACCAGTGCTTAGGTTGACGTAAATTATATTGTTCAGGGGCATGGCTTTTTCACACTCCTGCATGACAAGTTATACTGACATAAGTGGGAGTATGCACATAACCTTTGATTGAATTACGGCTTGTCAAAGATTTAGGTAAATGGGGAGATTTTTTTTTAATTATAACTGATTTACACAAGGAAGAAAAATAAATGATTGCCCTTTGTTGTCTAGAAGGGCTGCAGATTCCAGACATATCTGTTTCTTGGTTTTCTTGTTCTTTTTGCCTTTTTTCTTTCTTTCTTCTCTCCAAAATGTCATATTATTTATTTTTCTGCAATCCTTTTAGTTTCAAGGAGTTGCTTTGATCTGGTTTTATTTTTCCCACTGTGTTGCATGTTCTAATGTCTTTGTACATTTTGTCTGTCTACTTAACTTCAGAAAACAAACACATTACATAACAAAACCACTCACCCAAAACTCTCTTTAAACATTATAAATGAAAATAACTGAAAATGACGTACAGTAAAAAATAACAATGGAAAATACATAGAAAGCTTACAAATAACACAGACTCACAATATCCCTGTGAGACTGATATTATGTCTGTCTTACAAGATTGGCATAGGTCTTAATGAAGCAAAACACATAAGTATGTTAATGTTTTTCAATATGGGTTTGGGTTCATTGACTTGCTCAGACTGTGTCAATTTTAGAGGTGGGATTAACTCTTGTAATCATATCACTCAATGTTGGCAACTCTCACTTTTATCATGACTGCTGTGAGGGTGAGTTTTTTGGTATAGCTGTAGCTACTGGAACCTGGTTATTATCTGAGAACATCAGCTTTCATCTTAGAAATGTAAAATCAGTTTCTAGCCCTCATGGTCAAGGAAAAAAAATGAAGCATTTACTATCCATGGTTTTCAAGCATCAGATGGTATAATAAAAGGAATACTAAAATGTATTTTCTTAAAATAACTTGTCATAAAATAATCTCACAATGTTTGAATACTTGGAGTTAGCAATACCAGCACTCAATGACCTTTCTTTCTTAACTTTGTTTCAGTGAGATCCACTATAATGACTTCGTAATGCTTTAGATGCAGAGTTCTGTGAATAATAGTGAGCCACTCAGTAATCAACAGCTGCTGAACTCCTTTCTGATATCATGCATTAGACATCTGTGATTTAAGAACATGATTTTTGGTTTTGTGCATCACTCAGCAATATCTCAGAATCATAATGCAGGAATAAACAGGACATACCACACTAATACCAACTCTGGAACTTTCCCTTGCAACAAACCCGGTTGCCAGCTTTGTCCACATATTTACTCTGCTGACACCATCATTGGGCCTTACCATGTCAGAGTACGTCTACACTGCATCCCTAGTTCGGACTAGGGATGCAAATGGAGACAAACGAAGTAGTTAATGAAGTGGGGATTTAAATATCCCGCGCTTCATTAACATGATCTCGCCAGTGCGCTAGTTCGAATCACAGCTGATTCGAACCAGGAAGTGCACGCTGGTCGTTAAAGCCCAAAAAATGAGGAGTAACGTTAGTTCGGACTAAGGGCTTTAGTCCGAACTAACGCGTCCCGGCGTGCACTTCCTGGTTCGAATCAGCTGTGATTCAAACTAGCGTGCCGGCGAGATCATGTTAATGAAACGTGGGATATTTAAATCCCCGCTTCATTAACTACTTCGGTCATCTTCATTTGCATCCCTAGTCCGAACTGGGGATGTAGTGTAGATGTATCCTCAGTTACAAGATCAAGAACACATATTCCTGTTCATCCAGAAATACAATTTATGCCATTATGTGCCAACAGTGTCCGTTTGCTATGTACATTGGACAAACTTCTCAGACACTTCGCCGAAGAATCAATGTACACAGAACAGACATCAGACAGTTTCACAAAGAAAAAACAGTTTCTTGCCATTTCAACCAGAGTGGACATTGTCTCAATGACCTCATTACATGCATCCTGCTTCAAAGAGACTTTAACACCAGACTACAAAGAAAAGCCTCAGAACTGTCATTCATGCTTAAATTTGACGCTTTATGAATGGGCCTTAACAAAGATGCTAATTATCTTACCCATTACAAAGATAGTTTCCCCAATTATCACCCCAATATCATTATCTCATAGACACTAACCACCCCCCTCTCACCCCATGCCCCCATGTTCTAATATCTGATTTCTCAATTTTATATATATTCACTTTTGTTTGATATATATATGGTCATGCTAATTTTCTTCCACAATTTGATCTGAGGAAGTAGGTCTGGCCCATAAAAGCTCATCACCTAATAAACCATCCTGTTAGTATTTAAAGTGCTGTATAGTCAGTCCTGTCTTTTGTTTCAGCAAGACCAGACTAACACGGCTACATCTCTATTACATTTTCTTAGAGACACACGATAGGAGTTTCTCAAGTAAAAAAGTACAAGCAAAGGAATGAAAAATTGGACTGCACATACATATTAGCTATAATTTAATATACTGTACCTCCAACCATATATGTGTCCATTTAAGGATATTCCAGGTACTGTTCTATAAAGCATACTTTCAAGCCCATTGAAGTCAATGAGCACTTTTCCATTGATATCAATGACTTGGGATCTGGCTCCTAATCCTTCACACACACCTTATTTACTTCTATTTTAGATGAAGTGGTATAGCCCCTTTCTCCCCTATGTTCTTTAATGTTATTTTATTTCATTGAAACATCTTAAGTGTATGCGTGTCTTTTTTTCCCCTGGCTATTAGCACATTTCTTTTCCAGCACTATAAAGAGCCCTCGTTAGCTTCAGCTTAGTCTGTTTGGTGATTAGCTATTTTTTCTTGATTTCTGTAGCAAATTATACTCCTTAACTAGAGTTCCTAGGCTAAGATCAGATCTATTATATTCTTCTTGATCCTGAAGTGCCATTTATTTGTCTTTATACTGAGACATTGTATTGCTGAAGACTTTAAACCATTGTCCCCTTCCTAAGAAAAATTTACACACACCCATACCCACTTAAATATTTTTCAACATGATATACAGTTTGAAATATGTATGAGCATATTTATTTTCCTTTCCTTAATTTTTCAGTAATGTTCTAGAATGTTTTTTTCCCCCATTAATTCTGGAAAATATTCAGAGGGTTGGGGAAGATATCATTTTCCTACTGATGGAAGAACCTGCTGAAAGAGAGGATAAAATAAAAACTGCATGAAGAGGAGATGATGATAAAGGTTGACCCTCTCTAATCTGGCACCCTCATGCCGAACCACAGGAGGTCAATATTGTCTAACAGTATTACCAACATTTCCACTGCTTGCTGGGCTCTTAGAAGGCCTTTAGGGTAATTAGAGCTAAATAACAGCGCAGAACACTGAAAGCCAGGACTTGTGACTGTAAAGAAATTTTATGGGACTGCAGGAAACTTGGCCATACCCATAAAAATTGGACATCCAGCTAACTAAAATCATGCTGAATCTTGCATGTTGCTAGACTAGGGAGTACTGGACGAGAGAGGTTCAACCTGTAATTTTCTTTAGTAAATTTTTGTCTTTTCTTTCAGCAGTGTTGAGTCCCCATAGTTATGTTGCCTTCGGTGAGACGTATAGATGCTTGGCAGCATCTATGAAAATAAAGCCGTATTGTGTTAGTCCATAATGAGGTCTTAGATTTATAATTTAAGATCTTCAGCTTTTTTCAACGTGACCTATCTTTTAAATTTTGAGTGTCTGTGACAACAATGAAATATTTTCCTCATCCAAGGTATATTAATTGATGCACTGAATTTCCTTTCTTGAGGCATTTAGCTAACCAAAAAATATAAAAGTGATATGACAATGTCAAGAGGAAAATTATGCAAAACAGTAAGTGAAACAGATGTAAATGGAGATGGAAGTTATTAGCTGTAATGAATATTTTGTTTTGTACTCTGAAACTATGGTCGCTGTGAAGTTAGAATAAACAGGGGAAAGGTTCAAGGGCTTTTTCTGAAACAGAGCTTCCAAACAATAGCACACAATATCTTACTAATTACTTTAGCAGGGAATCATTGACCCATTCTTTCCCCTCACTTCATCTCTGTTTTATTATGTGGAATTATTATATCTTGCAACTCTGGGAAAAAAAAAGTCTTTCTTTTCATTCTTGAACATTTCAATTTTTAAATAAAAGTACAAAGTATTGAGGATTGATGGCCGAAATTTCTAAACTGAACGCTATTAAATTCATTCTTTTTTATCTGATTTTATTTAGATATGTTAGCCTGAAGTTACCAAAGCTCTGATATAGAGGGGAAATGTCCAGGTTATGCAACTGAAGACAACAGAAATTCTGAACCAAATTTGTCCACCCCATAGGTAGCCTTTGTTTACACCATTATAGCATAGTTGTATAATTTTTTGTAATAGTATTTTGGACTGGCTCAATTAAAAATATGCATGATCTAGAAATCACTAAAAATGAAAAAAACAGTGAGGAGTCTTGTGACGCTAACAGATTTATAATGGCATAAGCTTTGGTGGATAAAACCCACTTCATTAGGAGTGGACGTTACAGAGCAGGGGTAGATATACAGAAGAAGTTGCTTTAGAAATTCTTTTGTAGAATTATGTTACCTCCTGGACATTCAGTGATGGATTTGAAATTAGCCATCCTTCCACAAAAGAATTTAAAAACCTGATTACAAAGGGAGACAGCTGAACTGGAATCATTTTCAAACTCAACACTATCAATTTAAGACTGAATAAGGAACTCAGCTGGTTAATGGATTACAAATGCAATTTCCCTCTCTGGATATACACATCTCGGCTACGTCTAGACTGGCCCCTAATTCCGGAAGAGGCATGCAAAGCAGGTAAGTCAGAATAGAGAAATCCGCGGGGGATTTAAATATCCCCCGCGGGATTTAAATAAACATGGCCGCCGCTTTTTTTCCGGCTTGGGGAAAAGCCGGAAAAAAGCATCTAGACTGGCGCGATCCTCCGGAATAAAGCCCTTTTCCGGAGGATCTCTTATTCCTACCTGAAAGTAGGAATAAGATATCCTCCGGAAAAGGGCTTTATTCCGGAGGATCGAGCCAGTGTAGACGCTTTTTTCCGGCTTTTCCCCAAGCCGGAAAAAAAGCGGCGGACATGTTTATTTAAATCCCGCGGGGAATATTTAAATCCCCCGCGGATTTCCCTATTCTGACTTACCTGCTTTGCATGCCTCTTCCGGAATTAGGCGCCAGTCTAGACGTAGCCCTCCACACCAAATGCTATGAGTGACCCACTTCCACCCTGATTTCATGAACATAAGTAACTTCTTCCTTAACCCCTACTTCTGTAACTTCCACTCCAATTCATCTGGTGAAGGGGATTTTACCCACAAAAGCGTATGCCCTAACAAATCAGTTTAGTCTCTAAGAGTATGTCTGCACTTGCACCCTAGGTCGAACTAGGGATGCAAATGCAGGCATTCAAAATTGCTTATGAAGTGGGGATTTAAATATCCCATGCTTCATTAGCATGATCTCACCGGCGCGCTAGTTCGAATCACAGATGATTCGAACCAGGAAGCGCACGCCGGGACACGTTAGTTCAAACCAAAAACTTTGGTTCAAACTAACGTTACTCCTCAAAATGAAACCTCATTTTTTGAGGAGTACAGTATCTGTTGAAAAGGGGTTTATTTTCGAACCCCATCTAAACTGACGTGTTTCTATCGAAAAGCCCCGTTTTGAAAAAAAAACCATGGCTGCCATTATGCAAATGAAGCACAGGAGATTTAAATCCCAGCATCATTTGCAATTTCAAAGTGTCTAATTTATATCCCTTTTTTGAGAAAAGGGATGTAGTCTAGACACACCCTAAGGGTACACCTAGCATGTTATTTTGAACTAACAGTGCGCGTCTACACAGCAAGCCATTATTTCAAAATAATATCAAGATGAAGGATTTCTTACTCCAACTCTAGTAACCCTCAATTTATGAGGAGTAAGGAAAGTCGAAGGAAGCATTTTCTTCCTTTGACTTGCTGTGTAGGCAGCACCAAAAGCCAAATTAAGCTGTTTTGACTTCAACTACGCAATTGATATAGCTGAAGTTGCGTATCTTAATTTGACTTTTGCCCTGCTGTGTAGACATACCATAAAGAGCCACAGGACTCATTGGTTTTGCAGATACAGATTAACGTGGCCACCCCTCTGAGACTTGAAAATTAAAAATAATTTTTACCCTTTAAGTTCAACTGGCAACTAGAATTGGAGAACGTTCTGCAAACCATTTAGATTCTTTGGTGGAAAAATTGCAGTTGACAAAATTACTTTGCTAGAAACTATATAATAGGCTGCAGCCTCAGTTTATGTAAATCTTCACAGCTGCACTGAAATCAGTTGAACTATGCCAATTTATATCATCTGAGATCAGACATGAGGCTTCTGATGTTGCAGGATGAATTTTAAAAGGTTTGGAGTTATGTTTCTGATAACCACCCCCATGTTTTAGATGCTTATCTGCATTAGCCAAACCTCCTGGGCCTGGAAAACTGAACTGAAACTAATTTAGAACAGGACTACACATAATGTTTCTAGTATTTCCTGTTTTATGTTAGGAGAGAAATATGAGTTCTGTGTGTAAGTTCAGATCTGTTCTTAGTTTATCCGAATGTCTGCCCATTTCTAGTTTTTGTAATAGTTAAGTGATGTGTACTATATGATTTGGAGTAGCAGTGCGTTAGCGAAGGAAGAAAGAATTTTCATGCATTTTAATTTGGTACCATCCATTCAAATAAGCATCTCTTGGTTCTCATATATATATATAAAAGAAGAACACTGTCAATTTTACCCCCTATATTAGGTTTTAGGCTTTTTGTAGAGACAGTGTTGAGCATTTATAAATAGTCCATAAATTGTTTGACCTGAATGCATTCCTTGTTAGTCTAATAGCAGCATATTCATATTTTGTAATGCTTCATCTCTATGGAGTGATGTCTGCTGAAATATAAATAGTCTTCAGAATTAATATTTAATTCACTATTGTTCTGTTCCAAGGGTGGTAACTATTATATTACTGTACCAACTGTAGATTCTTTTGGCTTTTCAGTACCGGAATATACAAAACTGTGTATGTCCCCATAACTTTGGTGATTTCAATGTCTATAATGCTTGAATTGGTGGGTATTGTGATTGGGGGGTCTCTTTGTCTCCTAGTTTAGCCCTTTCACTTTGGATAAAATATATGAATAGTCATGGTGGGGAGGGAGATGGAGAGTCTCTCTCTGCACCAGTGGATATTTATGCAAAGTCAAACCACTTTAACAGGAAATATTGAGACATAGAGTTTCTGGACTGCACTACAGCCTGGTAGTTAGGGCAGTCACCTGGGACGATAGAGAGTTAGGTTCAAAACCCTCTTCTGGAGTGAGGAGTCAAACCCATCTCTTCTACCTTCTGGTTGAGTACTTCAGGCATTGGGCCAAAAGTTACAAAGCAGGTGGCTTCTCTTCCTCTGTTTTGTGAATCTAGATGGAATTTTATATTTCTAAGTCCCTTGGATGAATTTCTTTCAACTTCATTAATGCTTTTGCATCAATCAAAAATGATTTTTTTCCATTAAATTATTTCTCCAAAAAAAAATTGAACCAGCTCAATCATTTTCCATCTGCCCATGGCATTATAGTCTGTGCAAGTGGTGATGCCTATAGTTATGAGTGCCCAACCCTTGTATTATGAGTTTCTCTTTTCATTGATTATGAGTTTATGCATATGAATTAAAAACTTGATAAATGCTGAGTAATGCACATTGAAAAATATAATCCCAATTTTACATAAATAATGTTGGGGGTCTAAATTAGCTATTGCTACTCAAGAAAGAGATCTTGTAATCATTGTGGATGATTCTCTGAAAACTCAATATGCAGCAGCAGTCAAAAAAGAAAACAGAATATTGCTTTTTTGACTGCTGCTGCATATCAGCAGAATCATTAAGAGAGGGACAGATAATAAGACCGATCATATCATATTGCTACTTTATAAATCCATAGTACACCCATATCTTGTATACCTCATGCACATGTGGTCACCCCATCTCAAAAATATATATTGGAATTGTAAAGGTTCAGAAAAGGGCAACAAAAATTCTTAGGGATGTGGATCAGCTTCCATTTTAGGAGAAATTAGTGAGACTGGGATTGTCCAGCTAAGAAAATAGATGACTAAATTGGGAATATGATAAAGGTCTATAAAATCATGAAAGAGAAAGTAGATAAGGAAATGCTCATAACAAAATAAGTAGGGGGTCACCAAATGAATCTAATAGGCAGCAGGTTTACAACAAACACAATGCACAGTCAACCTGTGGAACTCCTTGCCGGAGGATGTTGTGAAGGCCAAGACTATAACAGGTTCAAGAAAAGAACTAGCTGAATTCATGGACGATAGGTCCATCAGTGGCTATTAGCTAAGATGGGCAGGAATGGTGTCCCCGAGCTGGGAATAGGCAACATGGGATAGATCAATTGATAATTACCTGTTTGGTTGATTCTGTCTGTGCTAGATAGAACTTTGGTCAGACCCAGTATGACTGTTCTGATGGGTTTGCCCAAATTTAACTATCTAGGATGGAATTTTCCAGAATTTTACAATAATTTTGTTGCGGTTTAGTATGGAGCAAGGACTCAAAGTGTATGTGTGTGAGAGAGAGAAAAAGAGAGAGGGATAGATGGATGGAAAGGGGGTTGGAAATAACCTTGATATCAAGGATGTGCCCTTTGCAGTCCCTACGACGATTCACCCAAATATGTACAAGTTATGTCTTCAAAAAATCTGTTTTTACATGATCAGTAGAGGCTTGTTAATTTACCATCTAAATTACCTGAATTTTCCACCTGCACTGGACATGCTTGGTCCCCTCACAGATTTTATATGCTGACTGAATGCACATGTGTAATCCTTACAGAATGTTTGAGCAAGGTTCATCGTAGGACTGCAGAGATTGAGCAGTTACTCTGTTGGCTCAAGTGACAGAAGTCTGTTCTGAGCAACTAAAAATCTGAACCCTACTGGTGACCTCCTTGGGAAGATAATATTATTCTGTATGAGGACATTTTTCAATTTTAAACTTTGAAATAACTTAGGAAAACATGGATACACAAAATTATCTTAAACAAATGTCAAGGTTGCAAAGCCAAGCACCTAAAAGTTTGCATATGAAACTTTCATTTGACTTTCTTGTTCATGAGCATTATCAGACAGTCCCTAATGACACCCGCCCCCCGCCCAAGTTAAAAAAAATAGTAAAAAATTGCAGTGAACAATTCATATGCCAACTCTGTGTCGACGATTTGCAAACTTCTGGTCTCAGGTCTACAGTGTAAGCCACTGGTTCACTGGGATTTTTTATGTACCTGGAGCGTCAGCAACATGGAGCCTCTCAGCTCCCATTGGCTGCTGTTAGCTGTTCCCAGCCAATTGGAGCTGCAAGAAGTAGTGTGGGCCAAGAAACATGCTTGTAGACCCTTTCTGCCACTCCCATTGACCTGGAACGACTAACAGCAGCCACTGGGAGCTGAGGGCCTCTGTGCCTGCAGACACTTAAGGTACATAAAACATCCCGGTATGTCAAAAGTTTGCCCTGCTAGGCTGGGAACTGAAGTTTCCGCCATCCCCCTCCCCACATGTTTAAAAAAAATGGTAAAATGCAATGGACCCATTCAAAAGCTGGTCCACCATTTTTTCTGCATAATTTTTTACCAAAAATTTTTTAGCTTATGATCGAGTATATACGGTACTCTTTCTATTGTAAAATAACATAGACATTTGGAATAAAAAAATCTAAAATGTAGACATTGAAGATGTGGTGGTAGTAATTTACAATAGAAGATTTCTGTCACAACCAGTTTTAAATCATCCTATCAGTTAGCAATGTTTGTATTCTTAATTACTTTCAGAATGGAAGCTATTTTATGGAAGAAGTGCTCTTAAAATGTAACTGCAGATTGACCAAATATTTCACTTCTTATCAGATAATAACATTTTGTTCTTTTTTCAGTTTTTATTTTAATCTCCTTTATTATCTGTGATTTCAAATGGAGAAAATGCAAGATGAATTGAGAAAATTTGGCAAGCTAGTCTGAATGTCTCTTGTATAATGATAATGAATTTAAGGAAAACAGTTCTCAGTCTGAATTTCAATTGCTCCACTTTGATGCATAGCATTCATTAGAAATCACTTACAGAGCACAGCTGGATCACTTGATTGGCTGAGTTGTTGGTAACCTTATTCAAAAGAGCCTATCTTGTGACTTCTGTATCAACAGACTAACTACTGGGGAGGCCACGTTGCTGTGACACTTAAAAATACATATACATTGCACTTTACATTAAGGGTTTGATTGTAGGGACTGTCTTGTGGAGAGTGTGGATGTGGGTGACCCTAAGGTTTTGCTCTTCAGTGCTCCTGAGCCCAATGGCAAGCATGCCTGTTGATTGATCTCTTCAGCAAATGAAACTTTCTACCATTTGTACAACCAGCTAGCTAGCTCTGCTGATTGATATGTAGAGGGTCAGACTTTGGGCCCACCTTCCTTGCTCCTTTGGGTATGCCCAACCCCATCAGTGGGAGCAGGGGTGTAACAGCCCCTGTACTCCCTCAGTCTGGGAACTGCAATTCTGATTGAGCCTGAAAGGACAATGACCCCTAATTCCGGACAGCACTTGAGCATGGTCTTAAACTTCCACACATCTCTTTCAAGGTTTCATTCAACTTTGGTAGTCACCTTGGCTCTTTTAAATGGGAAGAAAAAGTCAACCCAAGGCTGGTTGTCAGCTGGAGAAAACTCACCCAAAGGGCAGATATTAGGGAAAGTCTTAATAGTGCAGTGTGATGCAGGAAGAGGGTGTAGAAGGCTTGGGACTGCCATTCATGTGCAGCTTACCATTTAGGCTACAGCTCCTATAGACACAAGGTCATGAAGACTACTGATGTAAATTGAAATCCAAATGTTCTATTGTTGTCATTCTCCAAGAGCTGTCTAGTTACAGTGGAATAACGAGAGTGGTGGTTAGTAATCTGACCAGCTCAGAGCTCCCACTGCTAGCAGTAAGCAAAAAGCAATCAGGTGATTATTTAACAGAAATTCATGTCAGTTTGGAACTTCATGAGCAATATAAGCTATGTCTTCACTACACACCCCTGATGGCAGCATGCAGTGTACATGTGACTACACACTACAGTGAAAAGCGGGCTGCAGCCATAAGACCGTGCACAACTATGCCTCTAACTTCTCTACCGTGTGGACTGTTCCAAGGTGCCCTTAAAATTTCCAGCAGGTAACTACTATCTAGAAAGAGACCTAAATTCGTCTTCCTTCTGACTAAGGTTTCAGGCTGCAGCCTGCCTAGATGGTACTGTATTTTAATACAGTACTGTAACTACCATCCCGCACCCGTGTTTTCTCAACAAGAATTATGACCAGAGCATGCCAGGAATTACAAATAATGATGGATAGTAATAGAAATGTAGCCGTGTTAGTCTGGTGTAGCTGAAGCAAAATACAGGACTACGTAGCACTTTAAAGACTAACAAGATGGTTTATTAGATGATGAGATTTCGTGGGCCAGATCCACTTCCTCAGATCAAATAGTGGAAGAAAATAGTCACAACCATATATACCAAAGGATACAATTTAAAAAATGAACACATATGAAAAGGACAAATCACATTTCAGAACAGGAGGGGGATGCGGGGGGGGGGGGGGGGGGGAGGGGAGGAAGGAAGGTAAGTGTCTGTGAATTAATTATATTAGAGGTGGGGAGAGTTAGATGTCTGTGAGCTAATGGTAGTAGAGGTGATAATTGGAGAAGCTATCTTGGTAATGGGTAAGATAGTTTGCAAAATAATGATGGCTCTTTCAAAGCCCAGTCCATTAATTTGAGGATAAAAGCAGTCCATATTCAGGCGCCTAAATCTTAGAAGTGTAGGATTACAAGGGACCTCAAGAAGTCTTCTTTGACCTCTGAACTAAAGGCAGGGCTAAATATTAGTGTATTGACCTGATTTTCAAAAATGCTTAAATGTCTAATAGCTCTTATCAAAGTTAATAGAATTTTGAAGCAGCACTTTTGGTTAAGGCGGCTAAATAGGGACTCAAGACTTCACTTTTCAGAAAATAAAATCTTATCTGTATTTTTAGTAACTTTTTGATTTTTTAATAATGTCATAAGCACATTGTTTTCTCACTTTAACAGCTTTTATTGCCCTTACCACATACTTGTAGTTATTGAGTTTGCAATTTTCCTTGGTTAATTTTGTTGATGCAATTACTGTTAAAAAAGTAAGCTTATCTGTCACTGGAGGTGATGGGTTAAAGTTTGAATCTTGATCTACCAGTATGTGAAAGCTTTTTGGATCTTTTTTTCTATTTCAAAGACCTTTTGAAGGGGTATAGCCTGAGTCAGCAAATCCAGATCCATAATCACACTTTACCAAATTTCATAGGGTGAGAGGGTTCAAAATAGGTAATGTGGTTCTCACTAATTTCTACTTATAACCATGTTAAAGAGTGCCTGGTGAATGCCCTACAATTATTTTATGTTTTCCAAGCCACCTTAATATGGGGTGAAACAAATAATTCTCCTTCAAAATATTTTCATTGTATCATTTGGTCATTAATTCACTCTTTGATTTCTTTATTTCCTACATCTCACCCACTTTTTATTTGTTGATCATGGGGTTGTTATTAATTCTGTGCTGACACATGGTTATCAGATCCTTATCAGTCCTGCCACTGACAAAGAAACATACTGAAATAGCAGCAATGTAAAGATGCATCACTTTTCTTTGAACCCCCATCCTCCTCCAGAGGAATGACCCATTTTCCAGCCACATCAGCATTTACTAATTACTGTGCTTGTCTATCCTGATTGATGGCACTCCCCTGCATTCTTTTGCCATCTGAGTCTCTGCACCAACTTAAATAAATAATAAGTCAGTTAGGCAGCAATCTCAGTTACAGAAAGTGGTGGATAAACTCTTGAATCAAAAAGAAGCTATCCCCAGACAGTTCTATTTGATTTCTTCCTGAGCTCTCAACAAGGCTCTTTACTAATATCAGAATCAAAGGATCACTCTGCTTGATTTTTTTTTCAGTCATTATATTAACACTAGCCAATTAGCCCATCATAAGACGGGATTTTCAGGTCTCTCCTCCACGTCGGTCTTCTCTCCTGAGCCTCCGGTCTCTCTCTCTCTCTCTCTCTCTCCTCCTACTGCCTCCCCTCTCTCTCTCAGCTCTCCTCCGCCTTCTGCCTCTCTCTCTATCTCTTTCTTATTCTTCTCCCCCTTCTGCCTCTCACTCTCTCTCCATTCCATCTCTCTCGTTCTCTTTTCCCCCTCCTGCCTCTCTCTGTCTCTCTCTCTCTGCTCTCCTCTGTCTCCATCAGGGATGCATGAGCAGGGTGGGCAGCACCCTGGGATCTGCATGTGCCCGGGTAAGTCTGGCTCCCCGCCAGCTGATTTCCTCTCCCCGCCCCCCGCCAGCCAGTTCCTCCTCCTGATTTCCCACAACCAGCCTCGCTGCCCCCGACTCCCACCCCTGACCAGGTTTGCTTCCCACCGGCTGCCCCACAGCCTCTGACCCCCACCCCCAACCGGCTTTGCTTCCCACTGGCCTCCGCTCCTCCATTCTCCCCAGCCAGCTACGCTGCCTCTGATCCCCCCCAGTTCTGTTTCCCCCCCCAAGCCAGCCCCTTTCCTCTCCTGGATGGTCACTCCCCCTTCCCGCCCCCCGATCAAGGGTGTCCGGTTTTTTTTACAGCCTACCCCAGTAGCATACACAGCCAGGGTGCGGGCCCATGTACGTCACTGCCCCACCCTCCTTCCCCTCCCACTGTGGTGATCGGCTGATTTCTGCACCACTCAGCTGGGCCACTGTGGGGGAGCAAGTGGCGCAAGCGGCCATTTGGGCTCCCCGGCGGTGGCCCAGCTAAGCATGCAGCACTCAGCCGAGGGTCACGGTGGGAGGGGAATGGGGCGGAGCGGTGACGTAGATGGCCAGGGCCCAGGCCATGTATGTCACCACCCTGCTCTCCTTCCCCTCCCACCGTGGCGCTCAGCTGAGTTCTGCAATGGAGCAAGAGGCCGTTTGGGCTCCCCCATGGGGGCCCAGCTGAGCGGCACAGAACTCAGCCAAGCGCCATGGCAGGAGGCGAAGGGGAGCAGGGCAGTGATGTGCTAGGCCGGGCCCCCCGCTGGCCATGTACGTCACCGTCCTGCCCCCCTTCCCCTCCCGCTGTGGCACTCGGCTGTGTTCTGCGCCGCTCAGCCTAGCCGCAGCAGGGGAGCAAGTCGCAGCAAGCAGCCATTTGGGGTTTGCACTCCCCATGCTGCATGGGGAGCGCGGACCTCAAATGACCGCTTGCCGCCGCTTGCTCCCCCACCGCGGCCCAGGTGAGTGGAGCAGAACTCAGCCGAGTGCCACGGTGGGAGGCAAGAGCGCCCCCCAGAGGCAAGACTGTAATGCTACAGCATTACAGACTCTCAGACATTGGGCTATTAAGCCTTTTGGTTGCTTTAGTAATAATGCAGGTTTAAAGGAATTAAAACAGTTGCAATTTTGGGTAATTATGCAGCCAAAGCAATTGTATAAATGCTTGGTAGAGATACAACCGTATCTGCTCTAATCCCACTGACAGAGACCAGAAACTTCAGGATCTTTACCAAGCATTTATAAACCTCAACTACCCACCCAGAGAAATAAAAAAGCAAATGGAAAGAGCCAGACCAATACCTAGAAAGCAACTACTTCAAGACAGACCTAAGAAAACACCGACAATAGAACACCACTTGTCATCACCTGCAGCCCCCAACTTAAACCTGCCCAACACATTATCAATAAACTACAGCCTATAGTGGAACAGAATACTAAACTCTGAGACGCTCATAGTCTCCTATAGACAACCACCTAACCTCAAGACGATTCTTACCAACAACCACAGGACATAGCACACTAATATCAACCCTGGTACCTTCCCTTACAACAAACTCCGTTGCTAGCTTTGTCCACATATTCACTCTGCTGATACCATTATTGGACCCAACCAAGTGAGTTATAAGATCAAGAACACATATTCCTGTGCATCCAGAAATATAATTTATACAATCATGTGCCAAAAGTGTCCGTCCGCTATGTACATTGGACAAACGTCTCAGACACTTCGCCAAAGGATCAATGCCCACAAAACAGATATCAGACAGGATCATAAAGAAAAAACAGTTTCTTGCCATTTCAACCAGAAAGGACATTGTCTCAACGACTTGATTACCTGCATCCTGCTTCAAAGACCTTTTAAGACTTCACTTCAAAGAGAATCCTCTGAACTGTCATTCATGCTTAAATTCAACACTTTACACACAAATTTGAATAAGGACGCTAATTATCTTACCCATTACAAAGATAGCTTCCCCAATTATCACCTCTAATATCATTAGCTCACAGACATTTACCTCCCCCCTTCCCCCCCTCCATTCCCCTTCTGTTCTGATATTTGATTTGTCCTTTTCATATGTGTTCATTTTTTTTAATTGTATCCTTTGGTATATATGGTTGTGACAATTTTCTTCCACTATTTGATCTGAGGAAGTGGGTCTGGCCGATGAAAGCTCATCACCTAATAAACCATCTTGTTAGTCTTTAAAGTGCTACACAGTCCTGTTTTTTGTTTCAGCTGCACCAGACTAACACGGCTACATTTCTACCACTGTTTTTCCATAGCTAATTGTTAGATCTCAGTGTGATTTTGTGCCCCTATATTTTTATAGAAACATATTTTTAATAAGAAATTGTCTAACTCGCATATGTTTCCAGCAAAATGTGGTATGTAACCTATTCTATAAATGTGTATATTTTATTTCTGGGCTTGTATCATTTCCGTATTTTAAATTAGAAATATGAAGGCTAAACCCATTTATATATCTAGATGTGCTAGTGAAGGCCATCAGCAATACTCAGGAACTTAATTCACTAGGACAATGATCTATGACTAGTCTTGTTTTTCCTGTAAGCCTGGACTATGGTTGCTCCTGCCAAGACATGTGACTAGGTCACTTGATGCTACAACACATTTTAGATATGGTACTTTTCCATGGGGGTGTGAAAGGAATGAAGCTCAATACAAAGGATTCCTACCTTGAGCAAAATCTCTTCATAGCTGGAGAACCAAGTAAAAAAAATATATGTAATTCTTGTAAGGTGTCTTTATGACGAACATTGTTGCTCATGAATTTGTTTGGTTTGATTTAGTCAATCTCTACACCTTCCAGAGAACAGACTCGACTGAGTGCAACAAATAGTTGAGCTGGTGCAAAGTATTGAGAGCCAAGGTTCACAACTGCTCTATCCACCGTGGTCCCAGCAGCAAATTGTGGACAGTGACTGCATAAGCGTGGATGATTGGAAGCATTCAGCACTCCACCAAGTCGTATCCAAAATTTACTTGAAATTGACATGTGATTGGCTTAATGATGTGCTTTGCGACAATGATGTGCTTTGCAACGATGTGCTTTGATTCAAATTCAATGGCATCTTTAGGGATATCAGTTTTGTGAATTTGGTTGTGGCGGAAGTAGGGCCATATTATATTGGTGATGGTGCTAATTTTGCCATTGATCAAGCCTGTTGCTTGGTCAACATTGTACCAAAGCATAACTTTAGTGCCTTTAGAATGCTGGCCGTTCGATTGATCTTTGAGGTTAAGCACTCGTCCTTTGTGCTCAATGAGGATATCTTGTGCTGTGATTGTGAACATTTGGAGGATCGCATTGTCTAAAGTGGACCAAACTTGATTATTGTGGTTGTGTACCATTTTACAAGTTGGCATGATTCTCAAAGCTTTTCCAGGTGAAAAGTCCACTTGTTGATTGCTTTCCTCACATTTACACAGTAAAATATGTAGTTGTTCTCATGTGAGTTTTTCCTCTTGAAGATTATTTAAAATGTCAATAAATGTTGTGTCCCCTCACTGTCGTATGTTTTCAGTCAATTCACAAAAGCTAAAGAGGCACCAGAGCTGCACAACGGGTCTTATTGAAACAGGTTGCTTATAAATGGGACTGCTTGATACTAGTAGAAGTTGAAGGAGATCACTGAAGAGCAAGATGTTCAAGCCTCCAAAAAGTTCATCAACATCAATCAAATATTTGTTTGCAGAAATTATTGTTATCTGTAGCTTCTTCCTCTGGATCTTGTTCTTGTGGATTTTCTGCTCCTTGTTCATCTTACTCTGGTGCTTCCTCAGAGTTTTGAACCTCTTCGTTTTGCCCTCCTACAACTTTGTATCGAAGGTCAGGCTTTTTTGTATTAATAGAAATGACTCTTTTTGTGCTCCCCTTCTTAGGCAGACCATACAGATGGAAAGCGCACTCACAGGTGGTGACTTGGTGTTGATTTAGCATTGCCGTATATATTTTAAACAATTTTTGAGAAATATTGCTTTCCTCCTCTCTGATTTGAGCTATAGTGTCTCTGAGGCTTCTTTCAAGACTCGTAAGTTCACATTTAGCGATGTAGTTGGCAATATACTCTTACAACTTTGTATGCAAGGTCAGGCTTTCTTGTGTTAACATAAACAACTCTTCTTGTGCTCCCTTCCATAGCCAGGCCACACAGACAGAAAGCAAACTCACAGGGGGAGACTTGGTATTGATTTAACATTGCCATACATATTTTAAACAATTTTTGAGAAATATTGCTTTCCTCCTCTCTGATTTGAGCAATAGTGTCTCTGAGGCTTCTTTCAAGACTCGTAGGTTCACATTTAGCAACATAGTTGGCAATATAATAGGCGATGGCAATAGCAACTCCACACGGTTGAATGTCCATGTTCACACACCAGCGGCTTAAGTTGGAACCTTCTTGAAGCTTCTGGTCGCATCCCAGGCAAATTGAACTTTCCAGAAGCCCTTCTAACCCTTGCAATACAAATACAATGTACACCCATATGTTTGTATACATATATGCATGTGTGTGTGAAAGCTGAAAATCCCATGACAGATAGACGAGAACGGTGGCCATTTAATAGAAAGATTGTCTAATAATAATAACAATAGGGGAGTTAACAAAGGCCAGACATCAAGAGATCCCCTCCTTACCACCAAGATGACTACAGGCAATATCTAAAACTGAAGAGGGGGAATGATAGAGCCCAAGCTAGGAGGCTGCCTAATTTCTGAGTAAAGATTATTAAAACTACTGTTAGGGTAAGAAATTACATGTAACAAGTGTCTTAAGGTATTAAGCTTAGCTGTCATGCTTTGTTTTATTTAGTTTAGTAACTTAATTTGTCTGTTATCACTTGCAACCACTTAAATCCAACTTTTTCATATTTAATAAATCACTTCTGTTTATCATTAAATCCAATGTAAATAATTGTTACGTGGGTGGCGGGGGAGGAGGGCACAGCCATGCATATCTCTCTTTACTTGACAAAGGGAGCAGCAAATTTATGAGCTTACTCTATATAAAACTTGTATGCAGAGTAAGATAGATTTATCTGGGGTTGTAGTCCCACTGGGGATGTGCACTTGGGTGCTGTATCAAGTGCCTCTGACAGAGCCTTCTCAGACCTGAGTTGCTCTCCGTATCTGTGTTGCTCTGCTGTGGGCTGTGACCCAACTTTGTGCATTTGCTCAGGGGCATGATTAATCTATTAGGTGACAATCTAAAGGAGATCTGTATGACCAAATCCATCAGACACATTGTGTTCATTTAAAACAATGCTGATGAACTTTCAGTAACAATAGATGAGTTCTATGATTTGACCACAGAGCTCACTTTTACTTATAGTTTAAAATTTTAATCCAAGATTCCAGAAATTAAAGATTTAGTTGCATCATCAAATTGTTGTAATATAATCTGGTCATATTTATTTTATGGCTAATCACTATGCATAGGATTTTCATAACATTTTCATTAAAATACTGTGAAGAAACTATACTAGACTGCAAATTTACCTTCCATTCCCTCTAGAAGACAAGCTCCAAGTTTTTCTGTTAATGAGGGAAATGCAAACCTAAAAAGATACAGTGTCAAATTACTACAGATAAACATGTCTGGGAGGTTGCAGTTTTGATTTAATTTTAAAAAAATACATAGGACAAAAATAGAATGTATTCCAAGAGAGCATCAGCATAAAGTAAGGTTGCTGCAGGCAGTTCCTATTTGCATTTTTGCTATTTACATGTTGCGTTGTCCGTATATTTGCACTTCCATTCATTACAATGTAATATTTTTGCTGAGAGTTTAGTAGCAACCCAAGTATTCAACAAACTCTCCCAAATTATTTTTTCCTAAAGTTGTATGTGGAAAACATCAGCAGATAAATTGTGAGTCCTTCTTTTTTAATGAATTAACCTTTTAAGTAAACAGAAAGTTTACTGTTTTCCAATTGCCTCCACCTCCCATGATAACAGAAAATCTGATTCCTAGGGCTTGGGATTTTGATGGCTGTGACTGAATCCCTGGTGTGTAGTGACAGAATTCTGATAAAAACCAATTTGATTTTCAGACAATAGAAATGGACAATCTGATTACTGCTGATTATTATTAAAGCAGGACAAACAAACAGTTGACGGGTGAATTCTTATAGGACTTGAATAATTCTCTAAAAACCTTCAATTTAATTTTTTTAAACTAGCCTTTGTTTTTCCCACTTCATGAAGATTTCATAATTCCCCTTAAAGTTTTATTTTCCCTTTTTTCACAGTTAGCAATGTTATTTTTTTCACTCTTTCACCTATTTAACACTTTTCCCTGTTGTTTTTAAAAACTACTTATTAAGTACTTTTGTGACAGTTACCCTAATTAAATCTTTGTACTGCTAACTAGACTAAAGCTGTAGCAGGAAAAAAAGATGGGCAGTCTATGAGTTCTTACCAGGAGACCTCTGGTGACAATTGAAGGCTTGCCTTTGTCCGGCTTTCTCAATATGAAATCCTTTGAGATTTATTGCAGCGAATTGTCTAGGATTGCAAGGGCTTGTCTGCATGAGGGGCTCGATTTGCACTGAATTGATACACACTATTTGGTGCACAATGCATAACCTACTCTAAAAATATGCAGATGGGGCAGCAGTGTCCTCTTTCAGATTGCATTATTGTGTATTCACAGTGGGAGCTTGGTGCACACAAAATATGTGGCATGTCAGGCAGGAATCCCATGTCCTTTCCTTCGATGCTGAACTGTGTGCATTCTGGGATTTTTCTGGCTGTGCATTGTGGGATTCATTGTGTAAAGCAGTGCAATTCCAGGACTCCTGGACTAAACTCCCTGGATTATGCTCCCTTCATCCCATGTTTCTTTTTGGGTGGGTGAATGAATGCTCTACATGGCTCTCCTGTCAGCAACAAATATGCAGCAGCTGTTTGTGCTTTATGTGAGTAGAGCCCTATGTGGAAACAAAACATCTGTGCCTGCAAAAATGATCTGAGGATATAAATCAGATATCTGCAAAATTGCAGAACTTCAGATACACAATTTGTATCTTATATCCACAAACATGAATTGCAGATGTCCTCATTGACATCTGTGGATATGAATACGCATAGATATAAAGCAGATATCCATGTATTTGCAGGAATCTATCTATGAGATCTTTGCTCCTGGTGGCTTTGTGTTCAGTTTCATCTGCTTGAGATGTGATGGTTGATGTGGCTACAACAGCAGTTTCTTCAGCAGCAGCAGCCTGAGGATGAGAGTGACACCAAGGAACAACCTAGTATAAAGTCTATTGAAACAGCTTCAAACAGTGCATTTCTGGTCTCGGTCTCATTGACTGGTAGGAAAATATTGTCCTGCAGACCTGGTATGATCAGCAGTCCAAACGGAGTTTCAAGATGCGATAGGCTGCCAGGGGTGGCCCGTCAATACAGGCAAACTAGGCGGTCACCTAGGGCACCAAGATAAACAGCTGTTGAGGGCTTTTGAGGCGGGGGTGCCGATCGCATGCCAATCGCGTATTTCGCCTGCCGACAGCTCATCTAGGGCCGCTCGTGTAGACTGCTTTCTTTGAGGTCTGGGGTGAAATGACATTGGAGCTGCAGCAATAATTATAATGTACCAAAGTGCTGGGTCTCATGCCCTTTGAAAAATTTGGTTTTCATTGCCATCTGGAAGCTGACCATCTCCAGCCGTTAACAGTTCTTTGTCACCCAATTCGGCATGGGGAGTCTGACTGTTGGGGCCAATTGCCATGAAGGCACTTGGTGCCATGCAGAAGGTACAGTTGAACTAGATCTTAAAGCTTTTAACATCCTGAGCCTTTAAAGTTCAGAATGTTATTAATTACTTGCACTCATTGGATTTCTGAACTGCAATAGTGTAATTCATGGGATTAGTACGTATCATTTGCCCACCATGTAAGGCCTCAGAGGTTTTTGAACTGAATTTTTTTTTCAAGGTACTCCAAATTCTTTTTTACAGATTCATAAGCATCAATATAGGGTGACTTAGAAAGCTAAGGTCTTTTGGAATTCAAGCCTATTGAATAATGGAAAGCTTGCCCCCTGGATCCTTCTATATATTAATGGTATGGAGATTGGACCAGTTATTCTAGGAGACCCAATGTATCCTGTTTGCCTGTCTAGTGGAGACATTCACTGGCCAGTTGGACAGAAGAAAGGGACTATGCTACTACACCTGAGGGCTTGTCTCTATAGAGCAGCAATGCGTGCTATAGGGCTTTGATTTCTAAAGTGCATTAGGGGTTGCACCTCTCAAATCTGGGATTCTCTCATCCGGCATGGCCATGGATGTTCCTGGATGAGAGAGACCTGGGGCAGGAAGAGCAGCAGCGGGAGCCTGGTGCAACTCTGTGAGTCTGCTAGCAGCGGGGCCGCAGCAGCATGGGCAAAGCGTGATCAGGACTGTCTGCTGCCTGGCAGTGGGACAGGGACCACAGCATCCCAAGATGGGAAGCCTGGCCAGGCCACATCAGCCTGGGAGGCAGTGGAGCCACAGCAGGCTGGGCAATAGTGTTGGTGGCGGTGGCAGTGGGATTGGGGCTGTTTGCTGCATGCTGGGACTACGGCAGTCCAGGAGGGGAAGAATCACTACAGCTGGAGCCACGTGCCACCCAGCAGTGGGACTGGGGCTGCAGCAGCCCAATCAGGCAACGTGCCTTTCTGGCAGTGGGGCTGGAGCTCCCTGGCTAGCAGCAGAGCCAGGGCTGGGACTGGCCCACAGTCAGCCCAGCTGGACTGAAGAAACTGGCAGCAAGGAGAGGCTGAGGGACTAGTATCAGGGACCTCCCGTTGTCTGGCAAATTCCCTCTTCCAACACTGGTCAGGTCCTGAGGGTTCCGGACAAGAGAGGTCCAATCTGTACCATGTTGCATTCCAAGTGGTCCATGTAGCTGTGAACTAAAAGTTCCCTATTTTGCCTTAATGTAGTATTGTTTCAACTTTGGTAGGCTTATATTGCTGAATATTTGAAATTTATTTTAAGATTCTTTAGTGAAAGGCACTATGGAAGGGCAAAGTATTACCGAATGTGTTTAATGTTATAGTATCATGTTGGGAACTATAAAAAGAACAGTAATTTACAAATGCACATATATTGTAAATTTCTATTTTGTTTGCTTTCATTTGGTCATTAAATACCACAGGAATTCATTTTAATAGTACTGAAGGTTTGAAAACCTAATATTTTTTCAATGGTATTAAGCCTGAAGTATCAGAAATTTCATAAAAATAAGCCTAGCAAATGTCAGGCCATGGAAAATCATCTTAGGTCTCACAGGGGAGGAGAGAAAAGCAAGACAGATTGTATCAGTTCACTCTGCTCGCAAGATTGACTCAGTTGCCCTGTAGCAGCGAGGGAAACAATTTTATTGATTCACAGATTAAGAAGCTATTAAAATAGTGATAAAACAATCTTCCCTTTCACCCTATCCTAGCATGTACAGGGCCTTAAAAGTAATCACTGCTGCTTGCGAATGGTTTAGTTGACTTATATTTCACATAATGAGACAGAAACTTGGGTTGATAATGAAGATTTGATGAAAATTCAGAGAATTTCAATTGACAACATCAAGACATGAATCCAAGAAGCTGGAGGTGAAATTAAGTGTACAGATTTTATCAAAGATAATTCTCATGGCATTTGAAAGTTAGTGTTCCCCTATCATGAGATTTCAGATGAGCTGGGTTTTCTTTTCCCTTCTCCATCCCACATACCCATGCTTTATTCATGTGTTTGGCTCATGAAGAGTTGTGTAAAAGGAAGGGCATCAGAAGCAGATTGATTGGTTGGTACCCCTGAATGAGTACAATCATGTTCATAGTATTATCTTATGGTTTGTTTCTAGTTGTTCACCAAACATTGCCTTTCTCCCTGTTATTTTCTTTGGGTATACATACACTGTGGAGCTATTTCAGGATACTGGAAATATCCCAAAATAGCTATTCTGTATCTATTGAAGGAGCCCGTTATTTCAAAATATTCTGACATTCTTGTAAACCTTGTTCTATGATGGGAAAGGGACATTTAGGAATAACAAGTTATTTCAAAGTTCGGCACTGTGTAGACAGCACAAAATTATAAAATAAGCTATTTCAAAATAGCACTGAAATAAGCTGAGCAGTCTGCATAGAGCAAATTGCATAGCTTACTTTGAACTAAGGGTGCTGTGTAGACCCACCCTTTAAGAGGGCTAGTCCTATAGAGCAGGCAAGAAATTAAGATTGACTGGCTGATTATGCCAATAATATTTCATTTATTTGATAGTTATAAGATTACAATACTCTGGTGAGTTTTAAAAGCTGATTAATGCAGGTCTTAGGGAAAAAGGAAATATCCACATATTCACTGAGAGTACTAGAATGTATTTCACTGGAAAAAATACAGTTTTAGTTCTCTAGATCCCAGACATATGCTTAAAATAAATCCAGAGGTAACTGATTTCTGATCTCTAAACCCTTACACCCAGTTAATGGTGTGAGACCCCATAATCTCAGAAATTCTCAGAGAGAAAAAGTTTTCATTCATAGAAATGTCTATCAGTTGAATAGCTGCCGTTCTCATTGTTGATGGCATTGATAGGCTGTTTTTGGATACAGTATTTTCAGATGTGTCCATAAAAATGCTGACAATTGGCTAAATTCTTAAAAAGAGCTGCCTTTGGTTAGTGCTGTTGGAGGACCTGTGCCATTTGGTCCACAAGGATTTCCCCCGGCAGACAGCCCAGGCTAAAGCTATCGGACCATGTGAGGATTTCCTTGTCTGAGTGACTTTGGGTATGTGTACACTAATGGACAGATTGAGTTGTGATTGATCCAGCCTGGGTCGATTTATCACATCTTGTATAGATGCGATAAATCAACTGCTGATTGCCTCAGTGTCAATTCTTGTGATCCAACTTAAGAAGCTGAAGGGGACTTGGTGGGAAAGCATCTCCCATTGACATGCTGCACAGAAAACACTGCAGTAATTAGATCTAAGTTGTTCACATAGCTGAAGCTGAATAGCTTAAATCGATCTCTCTCAGTAGTGTGGACCAGCCCTTAAAGCAAATTATCCTGCTTTCATCACCCAATCCACATCACTCCATTATGGAGCCATTCTAAGCATGCCAGGGAACAGGGGGCTGTGGCTGTAGTAGGCTGCCACATAGTAATACTGGATCATTAAAATAGTCCCTAGGGTGCTCTGTAGTTGCTTGAATTTGCATTAAGCGATCTGACCTTCAGGTTCCCATAGATTCCAGGATCAAGAACTCAGGGTACATCTACATTGCTTATTTCAGAATAAATTATTCCAGGAAATATATTCCAAAATAGTTTATTTCGAAATAGAGCGTCCACACCACTGAGAAGCCTCAAAATTAGTCCGAGGTAAGCTCCCCTAATGTGGGCATGCTATCTCAATTTAGAGCCCCAGGAATCACTGGAGAGAAATTACTTAGAATGGCCCTGGTGAGGAGCTATTTGGAAATAGGAGCAATGGAGCGTCTACACTGCAGCTATTATGAAATAACTATTTCGGAAGAGGAGTTATTCCTCATGGAATGAGGTTTACATGAGTCAAAATAAGCCACCCGTTATTTCGATAGTCTTTCAAAATAATAGAATTGCAGCATAGACATTCATATTGTTATTTCGGAATAACACTACTTATGCCGAAATAAGGGTGCAGTGTAGATGCACCCTCAGAAATGTAGCTTAAAACCCGTTATCTTATATCTCACTGTGGATTACACCCAGATTCTCAAATAAATACAAAGTTGTTCAAATATGGATCAAAATAACTAGTTCTCAACACTGATGTGCAAGAGACCAGAATTCAACTTGCAAACCCTCTTCTGTACCTACTAGATCAGTGGTGGCCACAACTCACAGAAAAATCAGTCAGAGGCTGTACATAAGTGAGAAGCAAAAAAGCTCCTCACTGATGTGGCCCCTGACTGAGAAGGCACTCCCCGTAATCCTCTTCCACACCTGACCCTGGGGGCGAGGCAGCGGACTGGAGCGTTAGCGTGGGCTCCCCAACACGGGGGAGAGGGAAGGGAGCTAAGCCTCATCCTCCTGATTCAAACAAACCAGGGGCTGCATCTGGCCACTGAGCTTGAGGTTCCCTAATGCTATGCTAGGCCATCAAATAAAAGAGAAACTGCATGGACAGTTTATGAAAACTGAGAAATGGTGTTACTGGGGCTGTGTCTACATTGGCGCAATCTTGCACCAAAGCGGCCGCTTTTGTACAAAAACATGCTGACTGTCTACACTGGTGGGGAATTCTTGTGCAAGAACACTGACATTCTAATGTGTGAAATCAGTGCTTCTTGCACAGGAACTATAATGCTCCCACTCAGGAATAAACCCTCTTGCGCAACTGTTCTTGCACAAGAGGCCAGTGTAGACAGGCAACATGAATTTCTTGCGCAAGAAAGCCTGATGGTGAAAATGGCCATTGGAGCTTTCTTGCACAAAGGAACATCTACACTGGCATGGATGCTCTTGCGCAAAAGCACATCTCTTGCGCAAAGGCACATGCCAGTGTAGACGCTCTCTTGTGCAAATACTTTAACGCAAGAACTCTTGTGTTAAAGAGTATTTGCGAAAGATCATGCCAATTAGATGTAGCGCTGGTGTCTTCAGGGATTCTATCTCTTTGGTTGGTTGGTTGGTTTTGGCAGAAGGATTGTGACAGTTATTCAGGGTTGGAAGGGGAAAGGAAGGACTTTTTAAACTTAGTAGAGATGGGAGGTTTCTCAGGTTATAAAAGCTCTGCATATTGTGAAAATTATAGAAAAAAATAATAAATTAAAGGTCATTTCAATGCTCTCTCTTATTTCACATCAGAATATATGTGTGTCCCTGTTTAGCAAATCTTCTTTATTCATTGTGGAATTGGAAGAATCTATTTTTTTCCTTACAGTTTAGATAATTCCAAAGCAAAGTTTGTGTATCTCATGTTCATTAAATCAATATAATTGAATATACTACATGTGTTTCTGAAATTTATAAGCACCGTGGAGATTCTCTGGTGATTAGCACTATACTCAAAGATACTGTAATGTAAATGTCCTTAAATCTTTTGTTGTTGAGACCTTGGAAACAAAGCTGGTAGGTGGGAAAAGCCTTTAACAATTAGCATAGAGCCATGCCATATGTTGTACAATTATGATGCATCATAACAGTAATGAAAGACATTGAAAATTAACCTTAACTGAAATATGAGTCAAAGTGAAATAGATGGGATGAGTTGAGCTGTAAGTAGTTGTCTCACTTCTAACAATCTGAAAAGAAATATGTGAGAAAAATAAATGATTTAGCTCAGTGTTGCTAGCTGGACTATTAGAATAAGTGTTTTTACTGGACTGTAAAGTAACAGCTCAAAGAAGGAACCAATTGTAGATTCTCATTTCTCTGTTAGTTGATGGCATTGCATCAGTTTTATTTATAAAACAGACATGCAAGCACACACAAATACTATAGGCTAGAGATCTTTTGTAGGAACTGTGAGTACACAATATAAACACTTTGACCAATAATGTGCAGTCTGTAATGAGGAATCATTCTTTCTGGATACCTGGCATCTTAAAAGAAGTCTCTGAAGAATGTTTTTGGATATCAGAAGGGACAATGGGCATCCGGCACCAAGAAAATTATTATGCTGGAATATATTTTCCTTTTATATTTTGGTTGACACATTGCATACTGTATTAATTTTTTTGTCATGCTAACATGTAATATTAGTCTCATCTCAGAATGATGAAATGGCCTGAATATAAAGGATATCAGAAGACTATGATCTCCCATTGGTTATGAATTTTCAGATTAAGCACTCCATCTGTATTTTTGGTACCATGCCACTTTAATTCTTGAGCTATTTAATGAGTGATGTAAGGGCAAACAGAATACTAAGTCTCAGAATACTGAGAGCTCGGAATACCAATTCAGTGCCATTTTAAAATAATGCAATCTCACTATTTTACAGCCATTTTAATATTTTGGAATAGTGCAGTCCTGTTTTTATTTCAGGAGAGAAGTATATAATAAATCTCATTATAGAAATTACCATATTGAGGCTATCTTAATTCTGCACATGCCAATATCTCCACAACCTTTCAAACATTTAGTAATTGTGAAAGTAGAGCTAATACTGACATCAGCCAGGAAATAATACAAAGAATTAAATTATTTCACTCTTTTTCTCTTATTGAAGAAAAATATTCTGTTAACTTTATTATTTATTGAAACCATTAAACCCCAAAAATTCTATACTGTTTCTACAGACTGATGAACTATCAGAACACTGCAAAGGTATGTCTACACCACACTGCTATTTCAAATTAACTTAATTTGAAATAGTTAATTCAGACTAAGCTAATTCGAAATAATGCATCTTTACACAAAAACTATTTTGAAATAGCGTTTTGCTATTTCAGAATAGCACATCCACACTGAGAGGACCCTGAACTGAAGTTAAGGCTGGCCGGAACCAGTATTGGCAGGGCATCAGGTTAGGACTTAGTGTGTGGGGCTGCTGCCTGAGGCTAACTGAGCTCCGTGCTTAAAAGGACCCTACCCCCAGCCAGGACAGACAGTTGTCAGGGTTCCCCGCTTGCTTGTCTACCTCGATGAGGGACAGCAAAGCAGTCCTGTCTTGGAGTGCCCTGAGTGCCCACACTCGGGACACCACAGCACTCAGCCACATGGAGCCAGAGCTTCCCTGGGCACACCGGTGCATCTTGTGGGGTTGTTGCCATCAGCCTGGCTGCACTTGCTGCAGGCTGCCATCCAGGGGATCCATCGGGGGGCTGTCAGGATCCAGGAGGCCCTGAGGGAGAGCGTCCACCCCAACGAGCCCTCAGAGTCTCCCCGGTCCTCCCCACTGCAGGCTTGTGCCCCATTCCTCCCTCATGTCCTTCCGCTTACCCCTCCCCCTCCTGATGTCAAATAAAAGACACACATGTTCAAAAATAGAAACTGGGTTTATTGCACAAAACTGGAGGCGGGGGGTGAACTTCTGGGTAGACTGAGAAAAGGAGATGGGAGAGGGGAAAAGAGAGGGTGGGAGAGGGGAGGGGGAAACCTGGGAGGAGGGAGCTGGAAGGAGGAAGCAAGGGGAAGGGGAAGCTCAGGGGTCAGGGTTGGGGGCCTTTCCGGACCAACTTGACTTTTATGAGAACCTGCTCCTGGATTCACATGTGGCCTTTGGTGGCCAGGCTGGAAGCTATCCTACAATAGATGGCCGTGTTCCTCCATCTAGGGCTGAGATCATGGACATTGGGGGCATCCGCCCCCAAACCTGAATAAGGTCCATGATCTCCACCCTGGACCAGGAAGGCACCCTCCTTCTCCAGCTCTTGTCAAGCTCCTGGGAGCTGGCACATTGCTCCTGGGGAGTGGTGGAGGGCTGGCTGCCAGTGGCTTGCTGGCTCATATTTTGGGGCCGCTAGGTTAGGGGCCCCGGTGGCCACTGATGGCTCTGGGTTGGCAGGCTTGGGGTTGGCACAGGCACTGTGGCCAGGGTCTACTCCTTTAATGTCTCTGGGGCTGGGGGAGAGGAGAGTAAGCTTTCCTAGTTGTGCCCAGAGTCGCCACCAGGGCTCCCCGGGAAGGGCTGGAGGCCCCCTATTTTGGATTAAGTGTCTACACAGCACTTAATTCGAAATAGCTATTTCGAATTTGGAGTTACTCCTCGTAAAATGAGGTTTACCAAATTCGAAATAAGGGCTTCACTATTTTGAATTTATTTTGAAATAGCGGTTTGCCTGAGTAGATGCTATTAAAGTTAATTTGAAATAACTGCTGTTATTTCGAATTAACTTTGCAGTGTAGACATACCGCAAGGTATTTATCCCCTACATGGCTGTTGATACCTAGACCTCTGCTTCTTTATGAACTCATATAACTGCTGATAAGTTTTCATGTTCTGTGTTGTTTGAAAAAGTAAAACACTTAAATTCCATACGCTTATAATAAGTATTTTTGCACATTAATTGAAACTGTTTAAGTCATAGGACCTTGTTCTTCATCTTCTTGTACCTTCTATGGTCATTTGCACACATGTGAAGAGCATGTAAAATAACACCAGTTCAGAATGGCAATACTTTATACCTGTTTTGTATACTCTCTTTTACAGATATAAATGACTACTGTGAGCAATGAAGAATCAGGGGCTCTATTTTCCATGATTTCTCAGTTTATACCTGTTATAGGTCTTAGTCTGGGAAAAAGCTTGGTGAGAAGAAAATATATGAGATAAAGGAGTCATTGCAGAAGGGAAAGGGGGTGACCATAAAGAGCATGCTAAAAGAAACTTATGCCACAGGACAGGACCCCAGTGACACTGGAGGATCCTCAAACATCTCTTAAGCAGTGGTAGCTCCTTGAGCAGTGGAGCAGAAAAAAGTAGCCATAGCTTAGGCATGGGTAAGAGCAGTGTGCTTACCTTCTAGAAGACTTTTAGAAGCAGTATTTGTTCAAAGACAAACTTCAGAATTTTTCCTAAAGTTCATCTGAATACCTACCATGAGTCAAATTTCAGTTAAATTCTAAAAGCAAATATGTAGAAATATTAGCTATTATCATTTGAAAATATCCTTTTGAAAATATCCTTTTAAAAACCTACCATTACAGTCTATTTAGATCCTGTGATTTATATTGTATTCTGGTGAGCATTATACATGAAGGTATTGTAGGAATATGTTGTTATTTTTTATGTTATGTACAGTCTTTCTATGGCACTCATCAGCATAGTACCTGAGTACATCATAAGCGATAATTAATGTATCCTCCCAATAGCACTGTGTGGCTAACCTCACTTGACAAAAGGACTACTAAAGCATAGAAAAATGAAGTGACCACATCAGGGTCACACTGGAGGTCTGTAGGAAAACTGGAGCAGAACCCAGATATCCCAACTCACAGCCCTGTCCCTTAATAAGATCATCGTTCTTGCTAATAGTGAGTTGAGAACATATATTTGCTTATTTACTTCTATCCAGCAGTGTATTATAAAGAGTTCCTGATATAATGTGGTTCGTGTTGTTGCAGTGATATTTTAATCTAGTAAATTAGAACTTAGAATCTATGTTCAGTTCAAGAAGGAACATTCGGATGTAATATCTATAGGATTTATTATATAGTAGCTTGTCAACTAAGTTTAAGTGGATTCATTCCAATTGTTTCTGTTACTTAGCTGGCTATGAAGCAAATGTTTATTCAGTAAAATAGTAACAGCTGTCCTGTAGAGTGCTATGTATGTTGACACCTTATTAGTATATATGCAAGACCAAATTCAGCCAAGGTGCAAATCTTTTTATATTTGCTTCTGTGACTCCAAAATTTGTCCTGTAGTGTCCAAAGCACTTTTATATCCTTAGAATGAAATGGGTTATATAAATATAAAATCTGCAAATAAAAATTTGATATTATTTTTAGGAGGAAAGGAAATAATAGGGCCCTTAAAGCACAACTCTGTAGACATATGAGACAGTCTTTAAAATTAGGAGCTGTCTTCAGGATTATCTTTTTCCGTAGTGTTGAAAATTAATGTTTATTACACTGAGTCTTATGTTTAAGAATAAGATTACATTCAGGTTATATTTATTTTTGTATATTTTTATGGCATGAAGTATTATGGAATGTTTCATAAAAACTCTGGTAGTACATAAATATCTCTGAAAACACAGTTTTAAAGAATTAAACATTAAACAGTATAAATTGTACTTTTTTGGTCCCTAAGTAATGCTAATTAACACAGCATGTTTCATAGCCTACAAATTTTTTGTGGTTCAAATAAATTCAAATGATAAAAAATTCAGGATGAAAAACAATTCTTTCATCTGTAGACTATATTATGTTCAAAATCACATTAAAACCATTTTAATAATGCTTTAATCTGTAGAAATAAACTTTTAATTAGATGATTATTTTCATCACTCAGAGGTAAATACAAGATAATGCTATTCAGAATCCATTAGCTATACCCTTTTCAGTGATAAAACAAATAAGTGTCAAACACAATGCAGTTCTATATGTAAGACGTAATACAGCTACTGTTACCATGGGGAAAATATAATCTACCATCAGTCTTGTTAGTATTTTGCCAGTGGACATTAATGCAAATGTTTCCAAATTCAGGCGGACAAGTATGTTATCTAATGTCAATGTCTGTTAGACCTTTCTGGTGTTTTATGAACTTGAGGATTACTCATTTTTGAATGTGTTGTTTAAGTTCATACTGAATATCTCACTGAGGGTTCCTATCTTTAGCTCTCACCAGATTTTTAAACATCAAGGAACTCTTCTGATGCTAGTAGAAATGCTTGTCTTTGAACTGGTGGTAATCAGGAATTGCAAAACGAATGTATTCTCTTAATTTCCCTTACAACAACATTTATCTATAAATCCAGGTTTATTCCTGGAAGGAAGTATTACTGCTATTTCTCTGGATTGATATATCTGTGTTATTAATAATTCGTGCAAACTGGTTTCATTGATTTTTGACATTGCAAAATGCTGTGTACTATGGTCCCCACCTAGCTAAATACTTAAGTAGGTAATAATCCTAGTAAAGTCAAATGGGACTATTACCATGCTTCAAGTTGAACATATGCTTAGCGGCTTTCCGGATCAGGGTGTGAGTGCTTGCTGCGCCTTGCAGAATTAAGTGCATGACTATGTCTGAGCAAATATTTTGTGCCCCATAAACATCCCTGACTTATGGTTGCATTTTGGTCATGTCTCTACTGGGAAATTATTTCAAAATAAGTTATTTTGAAATAATAACCCCTGAAATAACTATTTTGAAATAGTGCATCCATGCTACAAGGCACCATCGAAGTAGAGCAGAATTATATTGAAATAGTGCATCCACACTGAATCATATTGAAAGCCCCTGGAAGCACTCTGCGGAGAGCATCCGAAGAGCAGTCACTTCCTCTAGCTGCTTCCTGGGGTTGGTGGAGCCTCGTGAGAAGGGCTCCTCTCTGCAGCTGCATCTCACACACTGCTTATCAACTGCAAAGGGGGGGATGGAATCTCCATCTCTAGAGGTTTTTCAGTCCCTCCTTGACAAAGCCCTGGCTGGGATGGTTTAGTTGGAGTTGGTCTTGCTTTGAGAAGGGGGTTGGACTTGGTGACCTCCCAAGGTCTCTTCTAACCCCATGATTCTATGATTCTGTAGGCGGTCAAGGCCATCACCACCATCCTCTTGCAGAGGGACATCGCCCTAGGCAGTTTGGATCCCATTGTCATTAACTTTGTCATCATGGGCTTTCCCAAATGGATGGTGGGGGGTGTTGATGGCACCCATATCCCCATCCAGGACCCTGACAATAATATATCTGAATACATCAATAGAAAGGGATACTTTTCAATGGTGCTGCAGGCCCTTGTGGACCACAAAGGATGGTTCATGGGCATGTAGGTCAGGTGGCTGGGGAAGTCGCACAACACCTGTGTATTCTAGAACTCGAGCTTCTTCCACAGGGTGCATGCAAGCACTTTTTTCCCTGACTGAACCGTCAGGGTCAGGGACATTGACATGCCCATATATGCCCTGGGTGATGCATTCCACCCCTTGCTTCTCTGCCTGCACATGGGAAAGCCTGAAGCCCACCAAAGAGGCCTTCAATGACAGTCTCAGCAGGTGCTGCATGGTGGTCCAGTGAGCCTTCAGCCAACTCAAGTGGAGGTTCTGGAGTCTTCTCACCTAGTTGGACCTCAGTGAGTACAACATCCCTCGGGGGGAGATGTCCTGCCAAGGTGGGGAGCAGAGGCAGAGCGACTGGTCAAGGCTTATGAGTACTGGGCACTGCTGCCATTTGGTGAACCCATCTGGGAGGGTGCCATCTGGGAGGTCTTGAGAGAGAGTTTCAGCCAAGGCCACCTGTGAAACTTTGCCCTGGGCCTCCCCACAAGGAGTCTCTGCATTGTCCCCTGTGTCTTTCCTCCCTAACCCCTCCCTTCCCACCTTCCCCCCTCACCTGCAGGCCAAATAAAAAAGCATTTTTGTTTCAACAAAAAACAGATTATTTATTTGAGGGATATAGAACAGGGGAGGGACTGGGGAAAGAACCTGGAATGTGGGAGGGAGGATGAGGGAGCAGAAGGGGATAGAGGGGCTCGGGGCTGGGGCTGGGACTGGTGCCTGTCTCAGGTACCTTGGGAGGCTGCAGGTGCCCAAGATGTCCCACAGCCATGTGTTTTCAGGCCCTGGCAACCCCTGGAGGGACCAGAAGGAGAAGTTGAAGGTGGGTGTTGGGAGTCGCGGGGATGTGGGGAGTTGTGCAGGGAGCTGAGGGGGCGGGTGTGGGGAAGTGGCTGGTGGACCGCTCCATACACGTGCCTATGAGCTCCATGACAGATATTATGGAGGAACATGTGGCACTGAGCTGGTGCAAAAGGTGCTCCTTCGTGGCCTTCCTCGGCTCCCAGTCAACCCAGCACTCCTCATAATCAGTGGCCTGTTCCTGGTGTTCCTCATCGAAGCTGCAGGTGAGGGAATGGAGGCAGCCCAGTGTTTCTGCACCAGGTCATCGTAGGTTCATCTCCACCTGGGGATTTTGTGGAGACATGTTGATGGTGTGGGAGGTGGTGGATGCACCACACTCAGAGCTGGCCTAGCCATCTCAGGATAAATTGTGCATTATCTCTGAGCCGACACCAAAGGTCTCAGTTCAGATTATATTGAAGTGCTTTGAACAAGGCCATCTGTTGCCTAGCCAGTGGGCACTTTCCCTGGGATGTTCTTGCCCCTGCAGGGAGCCTCACTATCTCCACAGCTTCGCTTCCTTCCATGTCCCGCACACGCCGAGTCTGGCAGTAGTGGCATCCTGCAGAGAGGGAACTTCTATCCCTACCCGCCAGAGGAGAGGTGGGAGGTTCTTGGGGGAAGTGTGTGTGAGAACCTGCAAATCTTTCTTTCGGGCCTGAGTCCATCAAGAGACATATGCAGAAGTCTATGGCTGGATGACAGCCAGATTCTTCCTTCCCCCAGAAAGTTCCAATGGAGGGGATTGGTGTCCTCTGCATCACCGTGCTTGACCAGGAGAGGATGCTGCCCGAGAGTGTGGGCATGAATTTATGCCATGTGTGGTACTACTGCATGTTTCCGTAATCCCAGTCTCCTTAGTGGTGGCTTACTGTGGGAAGATGTCCTACCATGGAGTTTGGAATAAAGCAGGCCAGTCCAAGAACCTTGTGAGGAGGACCATGGGGTTCCTGTGTGGTACTCCACGTGCAGCCACATGCACAAGCTGTTGTGCAACCCCCAGGCTGAGAGAGAAGCATGCTGCCTGCCCCTACATGTGTATAGGCAAAGTTACAGAACTCACCTGAACTGCCTTTGCCTGATTTGTCCAAACCCTGGGAGAGTTTTGGGAGGGAGGGACCAGCTCCAGGCTAATGATGACCTCCTGACTGGTGGGCATGGTGTCCAGATTGGCCTGCTTCTCCTCCTCCTCCTCATTATCCTATTCCACAATCCTGCCCTCATCGAGGCTGACAATGAGTGTATCCTAGCTGGAGTCAATGACAAGTGGGGGGAGGTGAACGGCCCCACTTCCAGGATGGTATCCAGCTTTTCATAGTAGTACAGGTGTGTGTTACCACCCCCAAGCAGGACGTTGCTCCCTGGCCTTGGTGTAGGCCTGATAGAGCTCTTTTATTGTCTGTGCCCCTTTTGGACCCGGCTGGCCGTCATCCAGCCATAGACTTCTGCATTACATCTCTTGGTGGACTCGGGTCCTAAAGAAAGATTTGCAGGTTCTCCTGATAAGAGAGACTCCATAACCCTGTGGAATATGTGTTTACTAATCCAGGGTCAGAATCTTCAAACATGTCCTCACTTTGTTAGTGCTTAATAGATTGCATGTACATTATTCATGTACATTTTTCAGCCATAGGCAACACACATTAGATGATAATTATCAATTTTGGCAGTATACAATAATCCTTTTCTTCTTAAAGTTGTTTTTAAATACACTGGGTGAAATTAAGCTCCAGTAATTAAATTAAACTCCATGTCATCTGTATTCTGTAAGTGTATGAAAGGATTTTAAAATAAATTAAAGTGGAAATGCTGTAAGGTATGTGTTTAGAATTTTCACACTCAAAAGTTTTATTTTCACTTTATCTTAGTTTACAGTAGTTACTGCAGCTGTTGTCTTGAAATTTTCCTTTTTTTTCCCCTTTGGGATTGCTTTTGAGGATTAAATAAGATATCTTAGTAAATATAAATGGAACAATAACATGGATGTCACTGAAGTTTCAATCTTTCTATGATAGACTAATAGTTTTATATATTCATTGAGAATGTGATTTGTTTAAATATGCATGTCTAAAATCATTACTTTTTGTTATTGCTGTCATAATCTAGATGATTAACTAGATGATAATATAGTAATGGAAACTTTTCTTTAAATGCTGCCAACACTGCTAATGAATCAAAGCACTCCTTAAAAGAGAGAGAGTCTGTATTTGATGTTAACTAATGTATTTTAACATATTCTATTAAGAACAAAGATACTCCTGATGGTAAACTAAAACTTCATAAGAGGGGTTTTTTTCATCGTAGCTTTTTCTCCTTTAAAATTTGCATTTTCCTGATTTTGGAAAACTGATTGATTTACATGAGCAACTAATGATCTCATTAATTATCCATGTGAAAATTAGGTGGAGCTTTGGGAGAGTTATGAATCAATCATTCCATTAAACAACTCTAAAAGGGTGGCAAGAGTTTACTGAAAGCTATTATTTAAACTTTCTTTCTTTACAAAGTGGATTCTTTTTATACTACCTTTTGTTAACCTGGTGCAAAGCTTCTTGAACTTGATGGAAAGATTCCTGTTGACTTCAGTGGTGTAGTGTTTCCATCTCTTGATGCAGGTTAACTCTATAAGGAGAAGCAAAGTGGTGAGAGATGATTGGGGAGAGGAATGAAGGAGTAAATAGCATAAAAAGTAAAGGCAGAATTTAGATAACTGTTACTGGTTAAATCTAGATTAATGATTTGTATTCATTTATTTAGACTAATAATACCTGAATGCTATATTTATAAAAGGATATGACTAATGAACATCGATTGGCAAAGCCAATTTGTATATTTCTGTAGTCCGCTGTTTTGCCAAAGTGTCAGCAAACTGGATGAATACTATTGACAAACCATCATAGATCATGGTAAATGAGCTTTATAGATTCCTAGATGGAAAGATGGATGGAAGGTTTCTTCTAAAGTTCAGAGGGTTAACTGGTCTATGCTTCCCTTTTCATAACAAAGCCCTTTTCCTTGTCTTGCCCCATTTCCTGTTTTCAATTTCTGCCATCTCCTATTCTTCATTTTAATCTCAGGAAGGCCTAGTATATGACACTTTCATTGAACTTGAGTCCATGTTCACTGAAGACAACAGTAAAGAACACCCATACCCTTCAATAGTAAGCATCAGGGTTTCTGCTAGATTCTCTGTAAGACTGTGCTAGATTCTCCCTACCATCCATTTCCTTTCTTGGAGCTCAGAATTACTTCCAAATACACCAGAGTCACACTTCCTAAAACTGTAGAACTATAATTTCTCCAGCAGAGATTGTTTATCTCACATGATAGGGATCTTGTGGCAGATTGAGATGACAGAGGCGAGGGTTACTAATCTAATTTTTGGATTAGAAAAAAAAACCTTTACATTGTGTTTGAGATTTGGACTGGGGTTTTGACTCCAGATGTTACCTTATTTTAATGAACAAATTTACAAGACTTTCTGGACATTTAATGTATTAAAATATTTATTTTACAATCCTTGGAATTTGCAAGGATGCAGATGCCATTTTAAAAAAGAAAGTCTAATAAATGTCCTACTATTTAACTTTTGCGGCGGAGGGACAAAGCTTCAGGAGAAGGATCCATGTTTCAAAGGCAATTAATAAAATTGCTCTTCACAAGTAGCTTTATTTCATTCGTATTCCATTAGGACAATTTCTACAGTCTTTTTCAGGGATAATTCTTCTGTAGTCAAACTAACCAAGCTATGGGTTACCTTGCCCAGTCTTTTCTGTTTAAATGGCTCCCTGATCTAGGAGTTTCTGACCACTGTGTTAGTTGGTCTAATAATGAAAAGTTTTATTTCAAACCTCACATCAGTTTAAAAAAAAAAAACTTTATTTTTTTTGTAGTTAAGTAGTATTTGGTCTGATCTTGATTGCCAAGTGCTGACAATTCCACCACATTTTTAAGTAATGATGCTAATATCTGTTATTTAAAATATCGAAACAGCAGAATGATGCTCCAAATTGGTGAGATATTAACTTAACACACATTATTTTCAGAAAATTAATATGCATATCTTCTTGTTCAAAGCAATGCAACATTTTTGTGAAGGATCTCAACTCCTTAATTACGGCATTTACATATGAATACAATTATGACACTAGTTCATAAAAACAAATGCACACTGAGAAACAGTGTTTCAGACCTTTAGAAATACTGTTCGTTAGCTTTGCTAATCTTCAGTTAGGTGCCAGATCAGAGAAATAGTCTAATTTAGAGCACTTACTGAACGTTATTTATGCTCTCTTTACACTTTCTCTGATACATACAGTCCCAATTAATATTAATCCTTCTGTTACTTTGTTATCCTGTTCAAGTGGTAGCAGTTGCAGCTCAGTGTAAATTGGAATTTTAAAAGCAGGTAGGAGTTCTGGGTTCACAATGAAGTACCTTAAGTATGTTTTTGTAGTAATCAAAGTAGAAAAAACTAGGGCATCCTCAAACTTGATGTTCCAGCTTCTTGCAGTGTTGCCCTGGCAGATATTGCCCACCATTTGCAGTATTTTTTTAAAGAAATGTAGTGGCTGACTGAAGTTGTGTGTGTATCCTGTTCATAATTATGCAATGTCAGACTATATTACCCTACGTGCTGATGATCTATATTATATCAGGCATAAATTAACAGTATTTCCACTTCATAAATAATTGACAGTTACCATGTAATAATGTATTTATTATAACATATTTTGTTTATTTCCCCTGCATAGATGGGCCTCACTACAGCCAACTCTCTTTTATACTAGTTAATTTCTTATTTATATAATTGATTAAATTGCCATTAGTTACTTAATATAAAATAACTACATAGAATGTACATTTTAGTAAGCAGTTATAAATCTAAATAGCCTTGTTTCCTTATCATTACATTATTCACATATAAGAAATGATCATGATCTTTATCGTAAGTACCGTGAGCACATAGTGTATACGTGCAAACAGTTAACAGTGTAAACTCAGCTTTTAAATAGTCTCACTCTATATTTAACCTTTTGAGCTTCTTGAACTTAGGTTCTTAATCTGAAGGGGAGTGATTTTTATCTTTATTACATGCAAGATAAGTATCAATTAAAAAGAACTGAAGTTTTTATACAGGTTTAGATAAAAAACACAAAAACAGCATTTTTTAAAAAATTCCCTAATATGTTATCTTTGATAGCCATACTATTACTATTACTGATAGCAATACTATTAACCATACTGTCTATGTTAATTTTGTTTGTACTAGTCTGATCTGCTTGTTCAGCATTTTTTGTTGAACTGTGTTTTATTTGCTTATGTTAATAGATTCTTTTTCGTGCTTGGAAAGTAAAAGTTATAAGCAGTGGTGAAGCACTAAACTGGAAATAATATTAAACAATTACTTTTATGAGAATGAAGTGAAACAAAAGCATAGACACATTTTTCCAAGCAACCCTTTCAGTGACTGCTTAACATACTAAATAGCAAGAAAGGTTTGTAAAACACATGACAGTGTATTCAATTCCATTTAAAGGATGAACTGTCATGCCAGCTGTATGCAGGGGGTTCACCTATAGCTGCCTACACACAAGGGTGCAGCACTTAATCCTCTGAACAGTCCCTTTGAAATCACTGATTCTAATCAATGCAGTAAGCACCTTGCCCTGCAATAACTTTTTAAGATAGGGCATCAGTTTGTAATTCACAGTCTTGGGTGACAGACTATCAGCCTCCTGAGGTAAAGAAACAATGAACTGGTAATTTCAGCAGCATTGTGCAAGTTATCAGATATTACAACAACGTCATGATCTAGAAGTCATATGGACAACTGCTGAACCGCACTTCTTCTATGTGGAGCTGTTGCTGGCAGAGTCAATAGCAAGAAAGAAAGGAAAGGTTTAATGCCTATCTAAAAGTCTTGAAGCTCACTTACTGGATTTTACCTGCTAAACCCTATCACTGATTTTTTTCCGAATGCTGTATCCCAAAGTCTTCCAGTGTGTCCCACATCCTTCATTCCATCATCTGCTTTATGACTCCCTTTTGGATAATAAAAGACAATATAAAACTTCATTAAAATTCACTGCAGTGTCATCTTGATTCATCTGGATGAACACTGGGGAGCAATTGTATATCCCAGAGAACTACTTCATTATTTAATATCAGGTAATCAGAACTGCATTTTGAAAACCTACAGTTCCACTCCAGTCACTCCTCACTGACATGTGCAAACACCAGAAGTAGAATTCTAAATAATTCAATTATAGAAATTATGGAATCGACCTAAATAAGCAGGAAAATTCTCTATATAGTGTAGGATGTTTTATTTTAAATGGGGGAAAAAAGTAACATTAGCCACATAAAAGTTGAACATATGGTCATCTCAGTTATAGAGAAAAAGTCATAAAACAGAGAAATAATAATGGAGCAGTTACCCAAGAGAATTTCTTTTAATAATATAGCTACTAATGCCATTTATGAAATTTCACTGTGATTATAATAAAGGTCACGAGAGAACATATGTCCCAAGGCGATATAAAGTTGAGGCGGTAAACTGAGAATATAAACCTGGAGTCTGATAGAAATACAAGTTCATCATGCAGAACCAGGAGTCGGATGATTTTTATAGCCCCTGTGTTAATCACAGGACGTTCTCTGTTTCAAAACTCTAACCTCCATTAACCAGCCAAGATTGGTGTTTCACAATCTCAGTGTTGAGCTGAAGTCAGGAAACGTGCAAGATGAGATCATCCAATTCCTCATAATGTAAAAAACCAACCAAATCCACTTATAATGATAAACTGCCTTTTTAAATTTCATTTCCAAAATCTTAATCCAATCTTAAAGACAGTGAACTGTGATAGTCAATATTCTAGTAACTGAAAAAAAATATTTAAATTGTGCCAGGGAATGCCTAGAAGAGCAACTTTTCTTCTAAAGTTACTGCAGCATCCTAATGAACTGAACCAGAACAAAAGTTGTTGTGAATATATAGAATGACATAGGGTCTGAAAATTAGAAACTCAGATGCTGTGGAGGAAGGGTCAAGAAAAATGGTCACTTGAAACAAAGCACGGCTTTTGTGCTTTTCCAGTTAGATTATCAAGGCTGGTCTGATGCTACATAAGGGAGCACAATGGGATGATACGTGAGAAAACACAATGATTCTACTATTGATTGCATAGAGTAAATCAGAAGTAAGGGCATTGAAATCATGTGGGGTAAAACATATTAAAGACGTAACTGTGGCTCTGTAGAAAGATATTCCCTCCATTTTTCCCTCCCTCCCACCCCCAGATGGGTTAGAATATGTTTCTAATTGTGGTTTCATTATACCTGTAATTATAATACATGGACACCTTTTCACAGATAATTGTCCTGGACCAACAGAGCAAGACAGGACACAAGCAATGTGGTTTAACTAGGCTGCAGCTCTTTTTACTTACCACATCTGGGAAGTACCCAGCAATGACACATCCAGAGCAAACCATCCTTCCTTTGTAAAAATTTCCCCTGGGGAGAGATGCTGTCAAGTTCCACCTATTTATTTCAATTGTAGCTGGGACTTCATCTTCCTCCCCTCATTATGAGGATTAAGGGGCTGTGTTGTCTTCTCACTATAGCAGATTTTAGGAGCGGCAATCCCATTCCACTCCTCCTTTAGGAGTATCAACCCCATCCCTCTCCATCTCCTAATCTGTTTCCAATCCCAGTTTATAGGGAACTGGAGTTTATTGACCCACAATGGATACCTGTCATGTTACAATAAAAAATGAATTTTACAATCAAATCTGTCCATGGTGCCTTTTGGAAAGGAAGGTGGAAAAAATGTTCATTCCCAGGATAATATGATGTTGGATAAATTCCTTCCCAACCCCCAAAGGTAACTAGCACAATGCTTACACCATGGTCCAAAAGCTTGGTCCTATTCCAATCCCAGGGGGATTTTCTTGTTAGCATAGAATCCCAACCTTTGGGCAGGGGAAAAGAATTACTAATCTTCCCCATGGGTACACAGCAGCCAATAGACTTACACTGTACCTTTCTACTCAACCAAGCATTCATTGACTGTCTGCTACTCTGAGCCACAATGGGGGTACGTCTAGACTGCAAGCTTCTTTCAAAAGGAGCTTTTTCGAAAGAGATCTTCCAAAAAAACTTATTTTGAAAGACAGCATCCACACTGCAAAAGTGCATCGAAAGATAGCGTCCAGGGCATTCAGACTGCCTGGATGCTATCTCATATGTAAGCAGTGATTGCTATGGATGGAATGGTCACCAGGGCACCTGTGCTTTTTCTTCTTCCCTCTTCTTTCAAAAAAACTTCCTCTTCCACATCCACACGTGCCTTTTTCCGAAAGAGTGTTCTTCCTCATAGTATGAGGTTTACCAATGTCAGAAAAAACCCTGCATTCTTTCAATTTTCTTTCGAAAGAACATGATTGCAGTGTGGACATAGGTGAAGCTTTTTCAGAAAAACAGACATTTTTTCTGGAAAAAAACAACCCTGTAGTCTAGATGCACCCTGGGTGAGGGGAGGGGAATTATAGTTCTTAAAGGAGCCACACTTCCCCCGGCCCCTTTCTGCTCCTTGACTATGGCATTACCTATGGCTATTACCCCCTGTCTAGCCTTGACAATGCCTTCCCCCTTCTGAGGCTGCTGTGGGTGTTGGGTGACATTCTCTGGTGACGTCCACTGAAACCATTGAATGTAATATACAGTATCCTGCAAGGGTTCCTTGTGCTCAATTCAATATTCTGAGCAGCCATTATTCAGACAAAACTTGTTGAATCAAGGCAATGTTTTGTCTGAGTAAAGACTGCAAAATTAAATTTTAAAGACAACAAGATTTGCTCTTTGTACAAGTTATATCAGTTGCATGGAAACCCACTTCTGCACACTTGTGGTTTCACTTAATGTATTTTTCTCAAGCAGCAGACAATTTTTCTGGCATGATTTTTCCCTCCAGTTTAATTGAGTCAGTGAGTAGATACAAAGAAGAGATGTTTTTATTTGTCTCCTGCAGAGGTGCTAATAGGAAAGAAGACGATTTTCCGTTGATTTATATTTATGTAAATATAAAGCAAGATTTCTGCAGAAAGCTCAACCTTATGTAGAATATTTCTATAAGGGACACAGGCCTTATTACAGTAGAACCTTTCATTGTAAATTACAGTTCAGAGGTTGGAGCTGAAGAAGTAATAAGCATAATTTCTTTGAGTAATTGGATATGCTCATTCTACTGTACATGTGTGTGCACCTTGTGCACAGTTGTCAGAGATTTTTCTCTCAGCAATACCTATCCAGGTAGTATGAGGACCCAGTGCTGCTTCATGCTGATTCACACAGGGATATAAGGTAGCATCATCATAGCCTCTACCACCTACAATGGTTGCTGAAGCTGCTATCTTTGTGTTTGCAAATCTTATGTTCTTTAGTGTAAACTAGGGCTGTGCCCCCGGCTCACGGTTCTTGCCAACCTCCCTCTCTCATGGGGATAGGAAACCCCAGCTCTGCTCCCAGACGCCAGGGAAGGCCAGGCTGAGTCTGCGACAGCCCCGGCTCTTCCCCACTTATGTCCCCAGCTGTGCCATCCCCAGCCCTTCTCCCTGCACAAACCCTGGCTCTTCCACCCCTCCTCCACAATAGTTTTTCCCCTCCCTGAGGCCTAACCCTCCCCACCCCCAGCAGCCGGGGAAGGTCGAGCCCCGGGCTTGCTTTGTTGCCCTGCAGATAGTCCCGGGCTTGCTGCTGGGGAGGAGAGCCCAACCGCTGCTAAGGCTGCTGCCCCTGTGGAGCCAGCAGAGCCAGAGCAACTGAGCCCCAGGAGAGGGCAAAGATCATGTCCTGGAGCCGGGGGTGGGGTGATGTGACGGACGTGCTGATGTCACTCTGTCACCTCCCAGGAAACATTTTTCTATATATAGAGAGAGATGATGATAACGTTTTGTTAGTTTTAGGCTACTTTAGAGGTTTTGTACATGCTTTAAATATGAGTAAATTTAGTATTTGCTGGTTCTCATTTGAGTGCTGGTATCAGTAACAGAATTATGCCTTGTTCTCCTGACTTCAAGTTCTATGACTCATGTAACAAGACTAAGCTAGTGAATGACTAGCGTCCCAACTGCCTTATATGTCTGGGGGAGGAGCACGAGTGAAAAGTGTTACATTTGTAGGGGGTTGAAACCTTGCCCAATGAAAGAAAGGGTAGCTAGTTACAAGAAGCTGCTCATGGAGTCTATGTTTTGCCCATTGGAATCTTCCCATTCAGCCTGGGTACCAGGTATATCCACATTTGTGAAGGAACCCCTTCCCAAATCTGAGTCAGATGTTTGTTATTCTAAGGGAGTTCAGAAAGTTGTTCTTCATAGCAGAAAGCTTTTAATTAGGACTACTTACTATGTTGAATTGAAAGATTCCATCTGGTCCAGACAGGAAGGTATTTACCCATCTCAAGCTCATATTCATCACATATTTGATCCTCTTGTTTATTAAACAGCAAACTTTAGCTATTAGTTCCAGACTATTTTTCAAATCCTATGTCCACAGAGGCATAGCGAGGATGTTATGCGCCCGGGGGCAAAGGAAAAATTTGCACCCCCCCTCCCACCGCCATGTGGCACAGCCCCAAACCTGATGCACAGCTGAGGGGAACTTGTACCGCATCTTCCCCCACCCCCTACAGTTTGGGGCCGGGCTCTCGCATGCACTAACCCGCCACTGGAAATGGAGGAGGGTTGGGCTTGGAGCAAAGAGGCAGGGAAGAGGCTCCAGCAGGCAGAATAGGAGCACGTGAGCTGAAGGGATGGGGGGAGCAGAATGGGATTAAATTGGTGCCTCCTTAACATGGTGCCTAGGGACAACTGACCCCTCCGGCCCCCTCGCTACACCACTGCCCCCGCTCCTGCAGATCTATCATCTTATGCATGTACAAGATATGTGAAAGCCATCCCATGAATCTGCAGTTAGTGTCTGTGGCGCCTGCTTCTGGGTGGTGTCTCAAAGCTGCCACATTCACCTCCAAAGAGGGGGCGTCCCAAAGCAGGCCCTTGCTGCTGACTCCCAAAGCATCCACAGGTCCAGTCTCCTTTCAATGGGCTTACTTCCCAGGGTTCATTGATCTTGGATCTGGCTTCCATCCCCTCTCCAACCTTTGCAACTGCCCAGAGGTGCTCACCTTCCGCCTTATCCATTCCCACCTCATTCACCCCGCAGGGACAGTCTTTGCCTCACTTGTCCTAGAGACTATTCTACCAAGACGTAATACAACATTTCCATGTAAAAGGACTCAATACAAAGCTGAAAACTTCAATGAGAGAATGATTAATACAAAGACGTGTCTACATCTGCTGCAGAGAGACACCTCTGCCTGCCTCCATCCCTCTCCCCCAGAGTCTACAGCCCCATTGCAAAGCGGGGGAGGGGAAGGAAAGAGGCTGAGGCCCATCCAACGGGACTGAAGCAGTCATGAGCAAGCCAAGCCCAGGAGCCATTCTCCTGTCCATTGTGGGTGCTGTGTTGCGTTGCTTCAGGCACGCTGAAATGCAATCACCTCTGGGGTGGTCTGGGCAGCTGTTTAACACCTGCACAAGATTTCAGGCAGGGGGCAGTGCGGGCTGCCTGCCTGCAGAGCCTCCGTCAGAACTACTGTGCCCTCCTGGCCCTCCTGCCTATCAGGGTGGTTAAATACTGGACTAAATTGCCTAGGGAGATTGCAGAATCTCCATCACTGGAGATATTTAAGACCAGGTTAGACAGACACCTGTCAGGGATGAGATAGGGCAACTCAACTTTGAAAGCCCCAGGGGCCACACTGATACTTACAGAACATGCTGAGGGCCTCAACTTAAGTGTGGTTGCATATGCAAGCGAATATATACAAATAGCTTCTCTCACACTGACAGGCATGAATACAAAGATTAAGGCAAGACTACACAACACGCTGGCCCCATTTAAGTCAGTTCTGCTGATATTAATAAAATGCAACATTTACCCAATTTCTACCCATGTGACAGCACTTTTCATGAGCAATGACAGTCCAAGAATGTAACTACTAAAACACATATCAACAGAAGATCATTACACTGACTACTTTTTTGTTTTGGCTCCCACTCACTGGCCACGTGTTGATCCCCACATAAAACCAAACTGCACCACGGGGTGCAAACAAACTGGCCATAGGCAACATACCAAGTTATTAATAAATATTTTATAAACCTTTACCTTTTCTCTCTGCTGCCATGTCTCCTCTCCTTGCTCCATTAGCTTCCCCTGGTGCCTGCTGCCCCCCAACTCCTCACCCTCCTCTGCAGTCATGACTCCTTCCCTTCACATTGCTCTCAGCCCTCCCACGACCTGTCCCCCTTCACCAGCCCTTCTCTGCCCCCTGTGCCCACTCCTCCAGTAGCCCCACTCTGATCATGTGAGCTACCCCTCATCCCCTCTTCTAACACCTCCATTTACATACCTGCCCTGCCTCTCTCCTCTGGTGCTGGTCCCTCCCCTGCAGGTGTCTGACCTTCTGCTTCACTCCCATAATCCCCTGGCACCTGCACCTTTCCTTAGCCCTGCACCCTCCTTGTGCCTCCCCCTTCCCTCACTGCCCCTGCCTCCTTTGCCCTCTTTTTCCCTGATGCGACCCCCTCACCACCCTCTGCCCCATTCCCCTCATGCCTCTCTGTGCCCTCACACATGACTTGCTCATGCCCATCCCTCCTTTCAAGCCTTTTCCCAGCATCTTCCCCTCCCCCCTCTAGATCCCAATGCCCTTACCCTCTCCTCTCCCAGCATCACCCTGTCCCCTCTCCCACTGATACCTCCCCTCCTGCCCTTTTCCTCATTGTCTGCACTTGGCCCCCTGGCATTTGTCTCTCCTCCACCCCTGTCCCTTGGTGTCTTCCCCTCCCACCCCCTCCCGCTCCGCAAAAGCCCCTTCCTCTCCCACCCTCTTCCTCTCTCCTCCGCTCAAGCCCCTTCCTCTACCACCTCCCGCCCCTCCTTCGCTACACCTCTGTATGTCCACCATGTTTCTGAAGTGTTCGGACAGCTGTCTACAGGTACACACCCCAGTTCTCCATGACACTTAAATTTAGTTCTGTCATAGATGATTAATTCTTCATTTGAGTTTCACGGTGACTTGTTCTGTGTAAGACCTTTCTATAAAGGTGTCTTTCTTGGTTACTATTGCTTGACCAAAAGAGCAAGGGAATTGCTAACCTTACTATCAGAACCTCCTTATATGATCTTCTTTCGAGACAAGATTCAACTTCAGCCTCACCTAAGTTCCCAACTAAAATAGTTTCCATTTTCCACATTAATGAAGCAATTTACTTCCTTACTTTTTTCAAAAGCTTCATTCAGCTAAAAGTAAAGTTTTACTCTCTTGATGTTATGAGAGCTTTAAGCTATTATCCTGGATTGAGCTAGGCCATGTAAGTCTTTCTCACAACTGTTCATTGTGGTTTCCTACAGAATAAAGGGCCACCCAGTCTCCAATCAAAGGATTTCTTCCCGGTTTTCTAGCTGTCTATGGGTATGTCTACACTACCCTCCTAGTTCGAACTAGCGGGGTAATGTAGGCATACCGCACTTGCTAATGAAGCCCGGGATTTGAATTTCCCAGGCTTCATTAGCATAAGCGGGGAGCCGCCATTTTTAAATCCCCGCTGCTTCGAACCCCGTGCAGCGCGGCTACTCGGGGCTCGAACTAGGTAGTTCGGACTAGTGTGCCTATTCCGAACTACCGGTACACCTCGTTTCATGAGGAGTAACGGTAGTTCGGAATAGGAACCTAGTCCGAACTACCTAGTTCGAGCCCCGTGTAGCCGCGCTGCATGGGGTTCGAAGCAGCGGGGATTTAAAAATGGCGGCTCCCCGCTTATGCTAATGAAGGCCGGGAAATTCAAATCCCGGGCTTCATTAGCAAGTGCGGTATGCATACATTACCCCGCTAGTTCGAACTAGCGGGGTAGTGTAGACATACCCTATGTTACCAATTGGTTGGTATTACTCCCCAAGTAGAGCTGTTGGCTCATTCAACCAGATCATGGGCAGCTTCCACAACATTTCTGGCTCACATATCCAGGCTGGACATTTATAAAGCAGCACCCTGGTCATCAGTACATATTCTTCTCTCTCGCTTTACTGCCTCTCATCAATCTAGAGATGATGTCATATTGAGGGGTGGTTCTACTATCCCTGTTTAAGTGAACTCCTAGTCCTCTCCCAGTTCAAACTGCTTGTGAGTCACCTAGAGTGGAGTGGACATGAGCAATCATCTGAAAAAAACATTACTAACCCTCCCTTCATCCCGTCTGTATCAGAGCCTTTCTGGTAATCAGGAGGCAAGGGGATATGGGGATACTTCTGCCCTTTATACATAAGTGCAGCTATGGGAGGCCAAAGGCCATGCCAGATACTGCTGAGGGAAAAATCTCTGACAACTCCAGACAAGGTGCTCACATTTCTAGAGTGTAATGGACATATCCAACACATCTCAGAGAACGTTAGAAATAGTTTCCTTCAGATTCATAACAGATTTACAAAACAAAAATAATTGCAATCCAGATGCTATGTTTTTTGCCTGCTTAGGGATTTTAGTTAGCCATGTACTAACAGCTGCAAACACATATTAGGCAATTCACTTTCACTACAACTCCCCAGTTTCTCTTAAAGCACGCCAAATTAAATGTTCAACATGTTGAGGTTTTGTCTTCTAGAAATTCACATTTTATATGTAGGAAAATTAACCATGTTTAAGCACTAGGAAACAGCCCACATCCCGGGGGGACATAATCTTATGGACTAGTTAATTTACAAGGTTTTGAAAGTACCACTGCATATTGGTGATTTGTGTGAGAGAGTGGTATTTCTAGACACAGGGGAGAACTGGGTTGGAACTCCTTCTTGCAATGACCCTGACCTTGCTGTCCTAAACACCGGGCAGAACTGTCTTACAATGACAGCTACTACTCTGGCTCCCAACTTTATCTCCTCCCTCTGCTTAGAAAATTGCAAGGAAAGAGAGATTAGCATGTTCAAGCAAAGTGGACATGGTGTTACTGGCATATGTAGTACTTATACATGGTATAACCTTCTTCTCCTGAGCTCCTCTATAAGGCACCAATACTGTCTGCATCTGAGTACCATGATTGCCATGCTGTCAACAGTGAATCAAGTTCACTTGTATATAAATGGACTGTTGTTCCTTTTTCTCTGGCTTGTACTTATTTGTCATTGGGAGCGTCTCAGAACAGGGGTCATTTTGTAGTTTTTGGACAGTTTTTACAACTTAGTGAATGCTAGTGCAAATGCAGAATAATGTTATGGGATCCTTTAAATCTTTGTTATGCATTAAGAATAACCACCATATTTAATTCAGGATAAATGTGACAAAACCATTGTAAAGAAAAGATGGAAGCAAAGAGTAACACCAGGACACACAAAATCTTGAGCAGAATCTTGAGTCCTCAGCTGATCCCCAGCGCTGCCACTTTGAAGTACCCCTCTTCTTCTCCCCCACTTGCTACGTCTATCAGATAGAGACTGCAAAGGAGGGGTGGGAAGCGACTAAACTATCCTATCGACTAGTCCTTAACATCCCTAGTTTGGATTGGTGGAAGTATGTGTGTTTGAGGGGAGAAGGAGCCAGGAAAACAGTAAAAGAAATGATGGTGCTTTGGCCCTGAAGGAGAGTTGTCTGGAAAGGCAGGTTTTGGGACAGCAAGCAAATAAACTGTCTTTTGCTGTTTGATTCCCATCACGTTCAGGGAAACAGGACATTATGGAAAATCTTTGTAAATAAAGAACATTGCGTAAAAAAGAACTCGCATGCTAAGTTTCTTCTCCTAATTGGAACAACCCACAAGAATGAACTTTCACCTATCTGCTCAGGTCAAAACAAGCAGCAAAAACAATAGAACTAAAAGCATCTTTGAAGTTGAGGGCAGAATGGCTGCTGAAAAAGAAATCTATATATTTAAATATTAAAAAACTTTAATTTATCAATGGTAATGCTTAAATTCTAGGATAAAATTACAGGAAGCTAGCCTTTCCCCAAAGTAGAGTTATTTGATTAAGCATTTGGATATATCCTGTATTTGTCATCCTCTGCAAGCAAAGTTACATCTACCCATTTCTGTTCTGCCCCTGCTCTCCATTCCTCTGATAAAGATAATTGACTTCAGTACATATAGTCACCAAAACAGAAATACTCTCTTCTCTTCATAATGCTGTTCCAAACAACTTTAAGTGTTGAATACTATATGCCAAAACAATCTTGTAACTTAGTATTTGAATTCATTCTGAATTTTTTTTCTTGACACTCTTCAGTAATTATTAGTTGAATTGTTCCTGAGTTAGTTTTGTGCAATATCAAAGCAGTTCACTTTCCATGAATTACCAAGGAATGTATCCAGAATTATGCCACTTTTTGCTAAAAACTTCTCTCTCTTTTTTTTTTAACAGGAGCTCCAGTTCACAAGGTTGAGGTAAAATACTAATTTCATTACTAGATTAATACTAAGTAGACTACTTGTAAAAAACAAAATACTGTAGTACTTTCCAAGTATACAATATTTGTTGATAAGTTACTGAATGAAGAATTCTTTTCTTTAAAACTGGACAAAAACTTGGATTCTTTATCTGTTTATGAATTCTGAAAACATGGGTCTCTAACTATTAGCAGTATTTCATTTTATCTCTGCCACTTACTCAGACTGAGACATTGGGAAGGATTTCAAAAGTGGTTTCCAATTTTAGATAGCTCTGTTTTGATTGCTCACCTTCAGGCACTGTAAACTTGGTTTTCTAGTAGTATTGAACACCTACAACTTCAGATAATGGCAAAGCCTCTGCCTCCCGCAGCTTATTCCGGAAAAGTGGCTGATTTTCCGGAATAAGTGGCCCAGTGTAGACACAGCCTCCCTATATCATAAATATGTTATGTGGATTAATAAACTTAATGTTTTTAAAGTACTTGAAGGTCTTTCAATAGAAGATACTGTTACTAATACAAAGTATTCATCTAATTTATGTTATCATGCTGGGTCTACTAATGGCACTTTTATGCTATTTTGCCTATAATTCCAATATGTCAAAGAGTTCCACAAATTTGATTTTAGCCATCTTCACAACACCTCTGTCGGGTAGGCAAATACTATGCCCATTTTATATTAGTACAATAGTCTCCATTCTACCAGAAGAGCGGAATATATAATTTACTTAACCTTGTGTTCGACACTTATTTGCAGTTCCATGTGTCTTTCTCAAGACCATAGAAAATTACCTTGCCAGCAGAAAGTATAACATTATTATTAGTGGAACTAGTATTTTTGTAGTGCCTCGAGTTTCTGATTCTGTATCAGAGCCCCACTGTGCTAGGCGCTGTACAGACACATAACAGGGATGTTTTCTGCCATGTGTTACTTAAAATAACAATTCTTTCCTGTCAGTGTCTTCATGTGTAAGCATATAGAACAGGAAAATATGAGGTACCCAAAGTAATTTAATATGTGACCATCTGTGATTCAGATCCATGCATATCTAGTATATAGTTCTCTATGATTAAGACTGTCTAGTGATTACTATGTATAGTTGGCATCCTTCCATCGTGGCAAGAATTAATTTCTTTCAGACTTCACCTATCAATATTTCAACTGAACAAAACTTTCTTACGGAATAAACAAAAGGATTTGAAGTATGCAGTTAATTGTGAAATATATTGCCATATAATGTTTGTTTGTCTTTTATAGTAAATTTGGGATGTATCCCAAGCCTACAGAAGTCAATGAGAGTCTCTTTGATTTCATTGGCCTTTGGACCAAGCAATTTCTGTTCAGTAAGAAAATTTAGAGTATGTATGCCCAAGTGCAAAAAAAGAAAGAGACCATAAGTGAATCTTGTTACCTGTCCTTGCCATCAGCCAAGGAATAAACCCGGACAAAGGGTGAACTTGAGCAGAACTGAAGCTTGTTTATTAGTACAGATTCTTAATGCTATGGAAGTACTCATACACCTATCACATTCGTGATGGTAGTTTGGAGGCAGGCTTCAGGCAGCAACAGTTAGTTTTGATTTTGCAGATGACTGAAATTGGCCAGGTGATAGCCCTCTGGAGATTCGGCGATGAGAGTTCCCTGGGTCCCTTTGGATTCACAGGAGTGCTCTACTGCTTCTGGTCCATTCCTGGACTTGGCCTCCTTTTACATCTTGTCCAAGAGAACCCCACCTGGTTGTCTGTCACATCCATTAAGCACTTTGCAGAATTCTTTCTTAGTCACAAAAGGCAACTGTCTTATGATTGGGACTTTCTCATTCACACTTCCTCACACATTCCATAGGTTACATACATATTCATAAGCATGAATATAATTAATTCTATTAAAGTAATATGACTTCATCAGATATTTAACATTATAGGAATTTCCAACATAACAGGAACTTATGTAAACTGCATTTGTTTAACATAACAAGTTTTGTTCAAACTGCAGCTGAAAGAGCAGATGCAGAGGGGAGGAGGGGAAATAGAGAATGGTCATGTCCAGCTGGCTATGGGACCCATGTCCGGCTGGCTACAAACCTTATGTATCTGGAAAAAAGGGCCTTCACAGCAATTCAGTTAATATTCTGATTCATTTATTTTTGAATGCAGATCATCTACTATATTACTTGTCTCAGAAGATTAGTGGTGTAATGAATGATCAGGGACTATGAGTAATATTAACATTCTGTGAGTTAGAATAGTATTTTCATACCTCATCTTATATACTGGAAACATATAGCAACTTATTCTACCATGTGCAATAGCTAGAGACCCCATTGTTACTATGAAATGGAAAGCAGAAGGGAGTAACTTTGCAGTGCATCCTGTGATGAGATTCCTTCCCCCCAGGGTACAACGAGGGATAAGGCCAACTGATGGAGAGGGCAAAGGGGGCAACTATACTGGTACCCAGTGATTCAAAAGGGCCCAGGGCTCCTGGCTGCTGCTGTTGGGTGGCAATGAAAGGCTGGTGGGTGGAGGCTAGCCCCCACCCTGCCCCTTCCACTTGAGGCCCCACCCTTCCAGAAGCATGGAGCTTCTGTCGGCCCCCTACATGGGACTCTGGGGCTGTTGCTTCCCTTTATCTATCTCCAGCCTGAGCTGCCTCTCACAGTGCCTTGCTAGAGACTAGCAGCAACCCCTCCAAGTACTGTTATCACCAAGTACAACTGCATGTGGAGTCAGTCAGATTGCATGAAAGCTCCCAGAGCCACTCAGGAATCTCTCAGAATAAAGTACCAGCTAAATCTCTCCTCCCTAGATCCTAGTACCGTGCCTCAGGAATGTACCACCTAATCCATTAATTGGTTCACCACTTCTTCAATAGAAAGTGGATATTCTCCAGCTTTTATAAAACCTGAGCAGATTTTATACAAACTCACTAAAAAAGATAAACAGTAAAACTGGTGACTATGAGTGTTAGGCAAAGAGTCAGAGTAGTTACCAACATAAAATAAAATATAAACATACAGACTAATCTCCCAACCCTATTATACTGAGCAGCAACTACCAGTTCTTCTCACCCTACTGGATGTTGCAGTCCATATTGCACAGATTTCACTCTTGAAATCTGAGCCAGTCGCCTGAAATTGAATCTTTCGAGTGTTCCTGTTGCTTGCATCATGGTGAGTGAGGGAGGAAGGCCAAGTATGGGCCCCTGCATTTGGTTTTTGTACCTTGGAAAGCACATGTGGAGGCATGTGTGAGGGCATTGCTGATTTTCCAGGCAAAGCTGACCCCACCAGTTCCCCTGGTGTGGTGTCATGCAGGTGAGTCATTGCATTATAGCTCCCTTGGTGGACTTATGGCCATTGACACCCAACCCAAGCATTGGTTACTCTTCTTGCTGGGAAGCTAATATCTGGCTGATCCCCCAACTCAAAATACGTTTCAGTGACAACCATACAACATAATTCCCATCATTTCCTATGTGTTAATGATACACAGATATGGATAGAAAGATGACTTTCAGCAGGTCATAATCTTTCCCCAGTGCCTCATAAGGCATGTTTTATATGTCAGATTAGAATTGTATAAAAATTAGGAATATGGGAATTAGGAGTGCGCCAAGACATAAAATATCACAACGTAACCTTCACCCTCAGGTTTTTGGTGATCATCAGGGATCCCAGAAATCCATTTGCTTCAGAAAAATGCAAAAAGACCCAGGATTTGAAGTTTTATAGAGAATCTTCCATTTTTACATTTTGTGAAAAAATAAAAATATATTCAGTAGAACCCCATGTATCCCAGTCTCCATTGTGCTGCTGTCTGTATTCACTGAACCAGGGCTGGCAGCCCACGCTTTGGATAGTGAGACGCCCATTGACAGTCAAAGGCAGCAAGTCTCAGGCCTAGGCTGAAGCTGTCTGGATCTGACAGCAAAGGGCACTCCAGCAAATTTGGAATTATTTTTGTGCTCAGCACCAGTGTAATGAAAGATGAAAATGTGTCCGGAATGCGCCAATTCCATTTTAATAACCAGGACTAACTTAGAATGTGAATAATGTTAATATAAAAGTAATTTTCACATTATTTTTGAGTATTTAAAAATAAACAATTTTCTGAAAATATAGAATATATACAGAAATATTTGGTGTATATAAGAAATACAAATTGTAATTCCATTAATTTTATAACGATGGGTGTCCTTAGTGGGCTTCAACCTTTTAAAATTGTAAATATATCAAAACATTGTATTCAACTGATACCTACTTATATTGTGGCAAGGGAAAATAAATTCAGTGTTTCATTGTAATCACAGAAAAACACAGATTTTTTTTCATTGTAGAATTTTTGGGCTTTTTTCTTATAGAAAACTAGGATTTCTGGTGACTATGAGGTATCATGTAGCTAAGTATAATAAAAGCTTTCCTATTGATGCATCATCTAATGAAATGGAGAACTGGTTATATATTGATAACATTTGATTGTTGGTGGCAACAAGAGGTCTTCGGAGGGCTGGCAGCTGTTGTCACATAACTCTCTCTGACAAAATGTAATTTAAGTTTCCTCCATAAAAAGATAAATGTTTAGGATAGAGCTCGTAAGCATCAGGTAGAGTATAACCAATTTAGTAGAAGAAAATTAGAGAATCCATAATCAATGCCCCACTAGACAAAAATTCCTTAATTGTCTCAGGGAATTTTTTTTATTAAATATAATTATGGTCTTTTTCTTCCCTCAATTTTCCAAAATTTTCTTTTTTATTGGAGCATAAGGCATGTGCCGTTTACACAGCCCCATCTTCTCAAAGCCTGGAGATAGACTTGTCTACTAGATGAATCTTTCTCTTACAGAAACCCAGTCTGTACTGCCACTTTGATTGATGTTGACAGGACTGATTCCCTCTAGGTGTGCAAAACGAGCTCCTGAAATACTTGTTACATCTACTTTAATACATCCTTATATTTATAAAAAATATAGAACCTATAGTATATTTTTCACAGGAGTTCATTCATATTGCCATTTGGTATCCTCTTATACCAAGAATCAAAAGTAGGTTAATCAATACATCCTCATCACAGTGATTTCCAAATCTCTAGCCAAAATCTTTATAAATACACCAGAGAAAAATTTGAATGCCTGAGTTGTATATGCAAGTTCTGCAGCCTCTTCCCCACATACCATGTGAGAAAATCCTCTAGCAACAGATACTGTGGCCAACAATTATAATGATGATATTTAGATCACGGCCCCCAGGTGAAGAAACAAAAAATGGTGATAGAATCAGGAAAGAGAAACCAAACATATTTTCTCCTCTGGTAGGACAGAGTACATATTTTAGTAGACAAATGCAATCAAAAACTGAGACAACCACTGTTCAACTTGTCAAAGTTTCCATGAAGGAAACAAGAGGGAATGAAGACTCAGTTGTGAAGGGTGAGAGATGCACAAATGCAGAAAGATGCAGTGTAGAGCTCTGTTCTCTAAGGCCAAGATCCTTTATCCCTCTTTTCCAAGGGGAAACTGCTGTTTCTGATGAATTGCCGGAAAATGTGTCCTTTTATATCTCCAGAGCCAGCATTCTCTGCATCAGGCTTTTCTTTAAAAAGTCAATGATAATACAGTAACTAAAACCTGTGGTGCATTAAGGATATTGAGAAGCCATGGTCTGTGCCATGAAGAGTTTGCAATCCATTATAAGTGAATAAATATGAATTTGTTCCACCTGATTAATGAACTACAATTTTTCCCATTTTATTTGTAAAAAGGAATTAAAACTAATCTTCTTTCCAATCAAACATATCATTTCTCAGTGTGTGTATGCACAAAGATTAAAAGGATAAGGTTGCCCACCAGGAATAGGGTATATCTAATAGAGCACAAAAGTAGGTTTCAGTGGGGCTTATACCTATACATGTGTAATTTTGCATCCATATGCTTGCTTATTCACAGGTGCAGAAACCTCTACAAAGTGCCTGTTGAACATTTCACCAGCATGATGTGGTCTCGAGATTGTGTAGGGCCAGTGGAATTTGTGATGATCATTGAGCAATGATTGGCTCTTATGCTTCCTTTCCTGCATTCTCTGGAGGAAAGGTCATGTTGTGGACAATGAAAACTGAAATGTATAGTGGAACAGGCTAGATAATAGAAATCTCTTCCAGGAAAAAAATCATACTTTTATGGGGGGAGGGGGAAACACTCTGAATTGGGACATAGGCAAAAAATGTGATCCCCCCCCCCGTACCCTGCCCCCACACACCCTTCCCAAGAGAATTTCCAGAGAAGAAAATGGTTTTGGGAGAACAAAAATTGAATTCCAAGCTGCCCGCCTAGAAAGCTTTTGTCAATTTTATTTTATAAATGAATCTGACAAGAGCTTTTCCTGTTGGCATCTGGGGAGTTGTCATTGAACCCACTGAAAAATTGAGGAATCATTCTGACAAATTACCTGACCAGCTCTAGAGGAAAGCATTCCAAAAATGACCACCAAGGTAGGATCCCCACAAGACTCTAGCTATCTGGCATCACTCAGAACAGTGGTTCTCAACCTTTCCAGACTATTGTACCACTTTCAGGAGTCTGATTGGTTTTGCATATCCCCAACTTTCACCTCACTTCAAAACTACTTGCTCACAAAATCAGACCTGAAGGTACAAGTGTGATGATACAGTATTACTGAAAAATGCTTTACTTTCTCCTTTTGCCATATAATTATAAAATAATCCATTAGAATGTAAATATTGTACATACATTTCCATGTATAGTTTATGGAGCAGTATAATCAAGCCATCGTCTGTATGAAACTTTAGTTTGTACACACTTTACTAGTGCTTCTTATGTAGATTGTTGTAAAACTAGGCAAATATCTAGATGAATTGATGCATCCCTAGAAGGTCTCTGCTTACCCCTGGTTGAGATGCACTGGTTGAGAACAGTTAGGATTCAGCAGAGAAAGAGCTCTGTGTCCACCCCTTCTGTCTGGCATACCCGGTGTAAGCTGCTTGCAGATGAAATTCTAGCATGCAAAATCTAGTATGCATATAGACAAGGCATCATCTGGGGTTGATGTCCGTGAGAAAGTGAAAGCTGCCTTATGACACCAGGTACATTGTACAAACAGATTAACGTCTAATATCTACAAAAGCCAATTACTGTGTGTGAGACCTTTAAAACTTAGCATATTTAACTCATGGCTTTAGATGTGAGCTCCATGCATGGAGGGCCTGCAGGATCAGGGTTTTATTTGTGATGGTAATGAATCCTTTACAACTGAGAAGACATCACCATATAAATTACATTTTTAAAGTATATGAATGCCTTATTCCTGACCTTTTTAATATAATAAAAATCATTATCCCCAATCAAATAGCTGATTTCCGTTTTTATTCACCAAGTACATTTAATGTTACCATTCTTCAAAACACATTTGTAGACAGCCTGGCCAGGTATATGCCTGAAAAAGGTCAAGGCAAAATACCAGCATACTTAACAAATATATTTTTGCACCATGTTCATAGAAATCTTTTTCGTTGCATAGCAACAGTCTTTTTAATTACTATGTGCAATCTAGATTTTAATAATTTAATTAGTATTTTCCCTTCATTAAATAGTTATATCCAATAGATTTAATGCATTTAATACTTTGCTTGTCTTAAAAGTTTTTCTTCACCATCCCATCCCATTTCACTGTAACACTCACATTCATTGCTTACCAAAACCAGAAGCAACACAGATTAAGCATTTCCTAGAGAATAATTGGATGACTGACCTATCTAGGCCCCAGCCTAGCAAATTACTCCATGTGACTGAACCCTTGTGGTTCCATGGAGTACTAGTGAAATTAGTGGTGCTTTGTGGAACTTCATGGCTCCAACTACAAGGAGATGTTTGGAAAAGTGGGATTGAAAATTTCCTGAAGTATCAATAATTTTGGGTGCTTGAGACACTTTCAAGAGGCCCGAATTCAGAAGCAGGGTATCGAGCATTGTAATTGAGCCCCTGTTAGAATGTTCTAATTTTCGTTACCCAAAGTCAGTGGAGACTTTTGAAAAAATATTGGCGCTCAGCTACTTTTTGTTAGTGAGAACCAAAGACTTATCAAGAAACTACTTATTCAGTGGGATCATGAAGGATCTCCAAAATGATTTCACAAATATAACCAGGTGATACACAGGCCATGAATAGTATCAGATGGGTTGCCGTGTTAGTCTGGATCTGCAAAAGTGACAAGGAGTCCTGTGGCACCTTATAGACTAACAGATGTAATGGAGCATAAGCTTTCGTGGGCAAAGAGCCACTTTGTCAGATGCATGTAGCGAAAATTTAGGCCATGAATAGAATTTGGTTAAATTGCTGAGGAAATGCCATCGTGTCTGGGGTGAAATGAAGCTGTTGTTTCACATTACAGTGCTAAGCAACTTACTGTTTTAAGGTGTAAAAAAGGGAGAAATTGAAGAAGGCAGATAAAAAGTTATTTAGTCTGGAATATTCTTAGTAAATTAGGAAAACTAAGTACCAAAACAAAAAAAAAACCCTTCAATCCCCTGAAAATTGAGGAGTAATTAAAGGGTTCTTATTCTATTAATAGTTTATGTTTACAAACTAGTTTCAGCTGTTTAGTAATATTTGACGTTTCTATTGCTAGTCAGTGAGTGGTTTTTTTCCCTAGCAGGTTCCTCCATTTTGAGTCTGTTGGAAAGTAAGTTGGCTGAGTATCTGTGGTCATTTACTTTAATCACCACTCTTCAATTTTAAGTCTTATAAAATGTTTCTCAGTCCCTTGCATTTTTAATGTCTAAGCATCATTTCTGGCAATATACTGTACATTTAGGGAATCTCCCCCCCATCCATTTTTGACAATTTTGAACTTAAAGATCATTTCAAATTTGTATTCTGATTGAATTAAGAATACAGCAATTGGTAATTGGAACATAGTGACATACAAAGGAAACATTGAAATGTTCTGACATTTTAAGCTTTCAAATAATGGTATAAGCCTTTGCATAATGGTATATTATGGTGTAGCATGTATTGGGGAGGATTCTTGTGTGTGTGTGTGTGTGTGTGTGTGTGTGTGTGTGTGTGTGTGTGTGTGTGTGTGTGTGTGTGTGTTAAAAAATAGCAGTTTTTAGTCAACTGATAAGATGATTTCATTACATTATAATTTTCTTTATCTCTCTTGTATATGACCCAAACATTCCTTGCAATGATCTAAGCTGTATACAATTCTTAGAACGTTCATCTCTTCCCCATCTTTTCCTTTCACTACATCCATACACATAAACTTCTCACAACACACAAATTATCAGACTAGTTATGAGTTTATGGAAAAAAAAATCCTTTCACAAAATTTTCACATGTAGGGTTCTAAAACAGAAAATGCACAGCCTTCTGGCCAAGAGCAGCTTACCTCCTAGTAAAAAGATGAACGTTTTGCTTCATTATCTCTTTCATTATAGCATGTTTATCTAAATGGAATTAATAAAGTACCTACTGCAGGTTTCCTGCACTGATTGCATGTCAATTTGTGGATGTTAATATTCAAGGGCATTAAAACAAAAATAAAAGAAATGAGATCCTTTCAAATAAGAAATACTTTAACGTTTGGTTTCATAAAATAAAATAAACATTATAAAAATGAAGCCTATAAACATCAAAGAGATGGATAAGTTGACACATCATTCTGCATATCTCTGTTTAATAATATTATATTTCATTTCCCATGGTAAGACAACAGCCATTACCCAAAGCAGCCATTCGTAAACAGCCATTGTGAACAGATTGCATCCTTGTTGGTGGTATGATAATTGAAATAAGTTTACCAGTCTTTTATGAGAAAATACCAGATGTATAAAATACCTATTAATCAACTCACTCGCTTTTATAAACATCAGTTTCAGTACCGATGGCTATTAAAGAATAAATGGAATAAGAATAAAAAAAAATCAGAGCATTAGTACTGTGATTCAAGTGTGCAGTGTGTTGCTTGCAGTGTAAGTGCGGCATTGTGTTCACTGACGGACTCCTGTGGGCCAGGCTTATGGCCATTGTTTCCCATCATTCATCATTTCTGGGTCTGATAACTAAAGGGAATGAATTAAAAATCCCTTTGTGGACTATGATATAAAAAGCCAACTGCCAGTCAAATCCCTTCTAGATTATTTTTTTTTAATTCTGCCACTAATCACATTTTTGGGTGACAATTTCTACATGTATGTGTCAGGCTGCAGGGACATTACTTTGGTCTACTACACAAGGCTGATCCCTTTACCTTTTCCCCTTTTCATAAACATGTTTTTGGTTGGTGGGGGGGGGGAGGAAGGGGGAATGTGACTAATTTTAATGCTTTGGGTACCAGTTGCTATAGATACTAAAGGGGCAGAAATAATAGCTAGGTGTGAAGGATTGGGTGAATCACAGTTCTGGAATCTTTTCCTTGTGTGTGTTTTGCCTCTGGTTCACTTGGATTTTGATCTGGCTGATTAAAGATTTGCTTTTTTTTGATTATTGTAATGTTTTTGCTTCTGATTCATCCCACTCCTTTACATAAAATGTTAAGAGGTTGTGGGATTTTATACCTATGTAGAAACCAAGTAAGGTGATGTCATGAAACAGCAGAAGAAATGTTCTACAATGATTCCAGAAGCAATATCTGTAACAGCAAGACGCTGGAAGACACGATAAGGCAATCTGTTCCTGTGTTTGAGGAAGACACCCCATCCTGGGTGTGGGAGTTAAGGGAACAACAAAAAAGTAAAGAAAGGCATGGATGCAGGAACTAGAAGTGCTGAGGGTGATGCTGCACCCCTTGGCTTGAAGTTGTTTCCATCATATACTCTGTTTATAGTTTGGTTCAATGAGTCTCCACACCCCCACTATACTAATTGTTCCATCATACCTGAACAAAGTGGGGAAGAAGACGACCAATGGAATTCTTGAGACAAGAGCATACCAGTAGACACAAGATGAGTGATCCCTTAAGATTGCATCAAGTTTGACAGAGGAGCCTTAGGAGCCTTAAGTGACTGCGTGCCTTCCAGTCTTTTCTCAAAGAAGCCATTTTGGATTGCTGGGCTTCTCTGAGATAAGCCATTGCCTGTGGTTAAGAGCAAACTGGTTCATTCTAGGATCTCTATCTCAAGTAGGGCACTACAATTCCGGGATATCTATACAAGCAGTTGAAAGCAGAGTCTGAATTTGTTAGAATGATTTTCTTCAACCCTTTTGGCTGGACATGGAGTGGATATTTTTGTCTGGAGATGTAGCTAGTAACCATTAACACTGGTGAAGAACTTCGAATGTTCCCTAAGAGTAGAGCTGTCTGGTAAACTGAAGGTCAGGATTTTCAGGGCAGATGGTGAAAGGACAATGAGAAGATTAAGGCTTCCAGGTCATAGATTGTGAGTAGACCAGGTAGTCCCTCAGATTGAGATTCCACACAAATCTCTTTTGAGAGTTCATGGGATGCCATTGGGAGAGAGGCCAAGGACTGGGTTGAATTCTCCATTGAAGTCTAGGTATGGTGATGGCACCCATGTGGTAGGGACCTAGAGACTAAGAAGAGATTAGCACTGCATCTATAAGAAAGGAAATACAGTGACTTTTTTTCTTGTGTAATAAAGGCCACATCTATAGTTGCTTTTTCTTCTTGGAGGATGGCAGTGTGTGGTACCCTTTCATATGGGTGCACATTTTCCCACCTGCACTTGAAGAGTATACAAATGCTAATAGTACTGAGGTTCAAAGTTGGTAGATTCAGGCTATGATCAATTATCTTTGCAGAAATATCTTGGATGAACATTTGGTCTTACCTCATCATATATGCTACGTCAACCAAAATGGCCATATCTTTTGAGATTGTTTCAGTGATCATAAAAAAACAAAAAGTTGTTTTCTCCTGAAGCTTTGGCCCAGGAAGGTTGCAGATTGTCCCGTGGATTACAGGAATCACCCTATGGGATACAGAACAGTTCTAGATTGGATTTGAAGAAATGCGCTATGAGCCTTTCTGTCCAATTTCTTGGGCCCAAAAGACATGAAGAAGTTTTGCTTTGGTAAGAAATGCATATAATGGTTGCAAAGAAGGAACCAGGGAAATTCTGTGCAGACATTGTTAATCTTTTGAAATTACCTTAGGTGATTCTCATTGGAAGGGTACTCTGTGAGTCCAAATCAGTTGCTAACACTTCTGATATAACAGCAGGAGCACAGAAATTATGAAGCGTTCAATCAATTACATGAACACCTGATATGGTTAACAGGGTCTGTCTATCTCCATATTTGAGAGGGTGACATTCTGGTTTCATTATCAAGTATCCCCAAATTAGTCACACTAGTCCGAACTACATTTTTATGAAATCATTTCTGAAAAAAGGTGTTGAAACCTAATCTACCGATTGCTTTGGTTTGCTCATTTAGTTGCAAGTAAAACCCTAGATAGGATCTCAATTCAATTGTTTTCTCAGGGAAACATAAAGAAATCAACTGCAGTTTGTGGCCCAAAGTCTAGTTTGTGGCTCCAAAACATATCCCAAAGGCTTATGGCTTCTTTTTCTTTGGTACATATTCCTTTTGACCACTGGAATCAACCTGATAGGCTCCCTGAGCCAGCTATTCATGTTGTATACCAGTACTAATGAATTGAAATTGAGAACAAGGACACCAGATCTTGTACTCCACGTCCAATTAGTAGTAAATGAGTTGCTTTAAAGTGTAATCTCAGACAGGTATCCACAAAGTAATGTTAAAAAACACTTATTGTAAGTTCTAGCTGTTATAAGATGTATGGTCCCCTTTAAATAATAAAACTGTCAATGTATCAGTCTATTATCTTCAAACAATTTAGTCAAGAATGTTAATGGAGGACTCAAGAGACTGCTTTGCAAATTGTGATTACCAAACTCTGCAAATTAAATTGCTCCTATCTTTACTATTGATGATCCACGAGGTCTCACAATGTTTTACAGTGTTTGGGTCTTTTGAATAATTGTGTGAAAGCCTGAACAGTGGTAATCTACATATATTGCTGGAAATCTGACAAAAGTTAAAAAAAAATCAAGACTGTGTGATTTCAAAATGATTCACTTTACAGGTGTAGCTAGATTTAGGAGTGATATCTGTTTATGGAAATTGGTATGTATCACAACACTCCCAAGAGCAAAACACTGATAAAAATTGTTAGGTTCTTGCATGTCAATCAGATGATATTGCTGTTACTTTGACACTCATATTGACACTTGACATTTGACACTTTGACAGACTTCTTAAGCATCATGAGTTTTTTGATGCAATATGTGGGGTAATCTATGAAATATGGTTAATTGTCAAAACACAAGTTACTCAGTTGGGGTATGTCTACACTACAAAGTTAGTTCGAACTAACAGACGTTAGTTCGAATTAACTTTCATAGGCACTACACTAGCGCTCCGTTAGTTCAAACTTAATTCGAACTAACGGAGCGCTTAGTTTGAACTAGGTAATCCTCATTCCACGAGGATTAAGCCTAGTTGGAACTAGCTAGTTCGAATTAAGGGCTGTGTAGACCCTTAATTCGAACTAGTGGGAGGCTAGCCCTCCCCAGGTTTCCCCGGTGGCCTCTCTGGCCAACACCAGGGAAACTCGTCTGCCCCCCCTCCCAGCCCCGGACCCCTTAAAGGGGCACGGGCTGGCTACGGTGCCCATGCCAGGTGCAAGCCTGCCAGCACCCAGCCAGGAGACCCTGCACCTGGCACGGATCGAGCCACCCACCCGATTCCCCCCAGCCCTCCCCCTCTTCCCGGGACCAGGTTGGCGGCTCCCGGGAGCTTGCCCGGGACCGCAAGAGGCGGGCACCCGCCTGGGCTAGTGCGGACATCGTGGACCTCGTCCACGACCTCCGCACTAGGCACAGGAAAGTGGCTGGCTAGGTCAGGAGAGCTGCCAGCCTGGCCACCCAGGAGCAGGTGTGCATGAAAATCAAGGTGGTCCACTGAGACCCCCGACCCTGAGCCCTGAGCTTACAATGGCAGTACTGGGTCAGACCAAAGGTCCATCTAGCCCAGTAGCCTGTCTGCCAACAGCGGCCAACCCTAGGGACCCTGGAGGGGATGGACCGAAGACAGTGACCAAGCCATTTGTCTCGTGCCATCCCTCTCCAGCCTTCCACAAACCACTCCTACCCCCTGGCTAATAGCACTCCATGGACCCAACCTCCATGACTTGATCTCACGTCCCTTTAAACTCTGTTCTAGTTGTAGCCTTCACAGCCTCCTGCAGCAAGGAGTTCCACAGGTTGACTCTTTGCTTTGTGAAGAACAACTTTCTGTTACTAGTTTGAAGCCTGCTACCCATTCCTTTCCTTTGTGTCCTCTAGTCCTTCTTTATGGGAACTAATGAAGAACTTTTCTGTATGCACCCTCTCCACCCAACTCCTGCTTTTAGAGACCTCTATCCTGTCCCCCCTCCGTCTCCTCTTTTCTAAGCTGAAAAGTCCCAGTCTCTTTAGCCTCTCTTCATAGGGGACCTGTTCCCAACCCCTGATCATTTTAATTGCCCTCCCCTCTCCCACCCTCTCTCTTCCCCTCTCCCACCTCCTTTTCCCAGCCTCCCCCAGTTTTGTTCAATATAGACAGATTCCATTTTTGAACACAATTGTCCTTTATTTTGTACATCAAGAAGAGGGGCTAGGGAAGGGTAAGTGGAAGGAGGTGAGGGAGGAATGGGGTACGTGCCCCTGATGGGGAGGACTAGGCTGGCTCTGCGGGCTTCTGGGGGTGGAAGCTCTCCTGCAGCCCCCCCAATTGCCCCCCCTCCCCAGATGGCAGCCTGCAGCAATTGTAGCCGGTCTGATGGCCGAGTGCTGTGATGTGCCCAGTGTGGGTACTCCGGGCAATCCAAGCCAGGACTGCTTTGCAAGCGGGGCACCCTGAGAACTGTCTGTCCGGGGTGGGGGTCGGGACCCTTTAAGCACAGTCCTCGGCTAGCTTGAGACAGCAGCTCCACGCTCTAAGTCCTCCTCTGATGCCCTGCTGGCACTGCTTCCGGCCATCCTGAACCCTGGTTCAGGGTCCACTTAATGTGGACGCGCTAGTTCGAATTAGCAAAACGCTAATTAAAACTAGTTTTTAGTTCTAGATGCATTAGTTCTAATTAGCTTAGTTCGAGTTAACTAATTCGAACTAAGTTAGTTCGAATTAACGTTGTAGTGTAGACGTACCCTTGCATAGTATAAATCAAGTAGAAACTGCTCAGTGAAACTAGGATTAGGTTCATGGATACCTGAGGCTCTCCCAAATATTCATCTGCTACAGAGAAAAATCTCTGTAATTCATAGATTAAATTAGCCATGACTTTGATCAGTAACTTTGAGAAATTCTATACGGACAAGCACATTTGTGTGGGAAGACAAATTTAATTAACCACCACTGCATCCAGTTTAAAGCAAGTTCTGGTATGCCAAAAAAAAAGTGTCTGGATACCAGTCAGTAATAAGAGAGCTGGATAATATGTTAGAGCTAAGAGTGATTCAGAAATCTTAGAATGAGTGGTAAAGCGCAATAGCTCTTTTGCCAAAACCCTATAGAAGTGTTCAGTTTCAGGAAAAACTTCAGTGTCAACATTTTATGTCTGTTAATTGCCCAGATAAGATAAAGCTATATTCATAGATCTTACAAAGGCCTAGTGACACATTCCTATAATTACCTAATTCAAGGAAAAATGGCAATTGCCACTCTTTTTGAGATACACTATTTCTGAACGCACTTCTTTAGCCTCCCTAATGTATCAGCAGCATTCCAACAATTAATGGATAGGATATATGAGGCTTAACTTGATAAATAGTAGGACTATATGTTAGGTAGTTGGCAAATTGCTACATGTATTAAACTGTTCAGCAAAGGTCTTCTTGGAATGTCAAGTCCAGGCATGAAATAACCACAATTCTCTGTAGGGAGTATCTGCTTATGAGTAGCCTATTCCTGGCTTTTTCATGTCTATAAGCTTCCTTTATAGACATTCCACAAACACACACCAGCGACAGTGTGGCTAGTATACTGTCATTAGTATATGCAGATGTCCTTTGGAAATACTGTGCAAAATATAATGGGACAGTACTTACATGTAGTAAATACTGCACATTCTTGACTGTGTCGGAGGGAAAAATTACTTATTACTGTTTTATTTCTGCTGAGGCACCCCTTTTGTTTTCAATTACTGTTTTTCAAAACTGAAAATCTTTGTTTTCATCACTTAAAATATTACACACAAAGGAACAGAAGATTTTTTAAAATCAGGTTTTCAAAAAGAATCCTAGGAGAAGAAATGTTGAGATTACAGGAATTCCCCCAGTGCTGTATTGTAGAGATTGAAATATTTGAGTAAACCCCCAATTTAAACCTCTCATTTTCTTACATATTTTAATGGAAAAAATTATAAAACAAGAATGAAGACTATGAAGGAACTATTCTTCTAAACGTGTCAAACGTATAAAACACTTTATTATAGTGTACAAATTCTCAGTATATTCCCTTTATACCCTCTTCACCTTCTAGACTGCATCTATCATTCTGCTGCTTTTAATGTTGCAATACTTAAGATATAATGTCTACGTCAGTGTATCCTTGTTCTATTCAGGACTCATAGCATTGTTTTGAATTACTTAGGATGCAATTCAGTTAAATATTCCTTAATAACTATTTTGGTTTTAAAATTATAAAAATCAAAATGAAAACATAGTACCAGCTTCATACAATACACATAAATGTTATATAAAATATATAAATAGGTATGTGTATATTCAACTAAAGTTTTATGCTTTGGATGTGGCTATTTTGTTCCTGTCTGTATATTTTCCTTAGTATTCAGTTTCACAGCTGACATTTACATTAACAACAAAAATATCTTTGGATGGAATTTCTGAAAAAAAATATGGGAGTTAGAGACCCCCACTTCCATTGAATCTGAATGAGATGATCAGCAAGTTCTCTCAGTACCACCATTATAAATTAAAGGTGGAAAAGGCCTGTTAGGTCCTTCAGATACCAATTCTGCAAATTCTAACTCAGAGGCACAAATTTATTCATGTGAGCAGTAGCACTGAAGTCCACAGGGCTCTTCAAATGTTGAAGTTAAGAATGTACATAAGTGTTTGTAGGATTGAGGTCTGAATCAATTTTCTTGTCACTGCAGGATTGTCACAGTGTTATGTCCAACCTGTTTTTAATTTACTCAAGTTACAGAGCTTCCCTTAGGATATCTTCATACAGGTCTCACCATCAATCAGTTCTTTCTTGAACTGTGTTCTACATTTTTTATGTTTTGTTTTATCCCTTTATTCCATGTTGTATACCCTTATACACTATAAACTAGTCCGGTCTCTTATTTCTGTTTGCACTTTTTAAATACATTTGGGTTTGAGTAAACATCAAAGCAATTTTGAAATCACATATTGGCAAATTAGTAAATGTTGGTATAGAAAAAGGATATTTTGGAAAAGAAAAGCCAGTGTAGAGCCTATTATGTATGTAACACATTGGCTAAACCTATTATGATATTAAATCACAAAGCATCATTTCTCTTCCTGCTGCATGACATCATTTTAGATCTGTGATCCACGTCCACAATGACTGATGGCAAGTGTGGTCACTGGAAATAAAACAAATCCTATAATGATTTAAATGAAAAACTAACAAGCACAGCAGTACATAATACACTTTCTAGCCAGCAATTATGGTTTGTATCCTGCGGTGTCAGATGATGTAATAATTTGCTAAGGAAAATTTAATAGCATTGTTGTCTGGCAGCTAAAACATTATAGGATGTTTAATTTCTCTAAAGTAAATTACATGCTTCAGTGTTGTATAATATTGGGTCCTGACATTTTAGATTCTTGTTCTTGCAGTTGTCATGAAACGTAATGTTTATGGGGGTTTTATGTATTTTGTTTAGCTGGGAACTTGAACATTTACAGATTTCTTTGGAAATTATTTTATCTTTTTTTTTCCCTTTTCTTACCTTTGTCTCTGCCATCCTTTTCTCCTGTGATAATGTCAGAATTCCCACTTTTCAAGTTACATCAGTAGAAATTTGTAGAGTGAGGTGTGATATCAAATGTATGAAAAAAGCCTGAGTTTCTTCTGACTTTTGTAAGATTTAAAGAAAAAAAAAATTCTACTGTTGTCACAAACTGGTCACTTGGAGTGCTTAAATTCTATGTTCTATGATGTCCTCTAAAACCTTTTTAGTTTTTAAAAGGGAGAAAATATAAATTCAATTTCTCTTTTTTTAAACACTCTTTACTACTTGTGGCGGCATTTGAAATTAGTCTTCAATCAAATATTCTACATTGCATTTTGCAAACCAGAAAATCTGTGCCTATTTCAGATGCTACATATTTTCCATGAATAAAATTCATCAGTCCTCTAAATTTTAACATCTGTCAATGAAATCTTGAAAGCATATGAAACCATCCCTTCACCATAATATGTACTTTGGCTTAAGACTGCACACAGTCAACAAAGTAATCAGGTTCTTCTTTTTCTTCTTGCTCTGGCTCCTACAGTTTTCTTTCTATGCATTAGTCTCTAGGTGGTACTTGTGTTCATCCACATCACATATCAAAATTTTGCTATGGACTAAGTAGATACCCTTCTGAGTAAATAATGAATTATCAGTCACTTCAGATCTTCTTCTAAGAGCTGGTATAATCTACCAAGAGGTGATGCATAATAGAGGTGTCTTTGGATGACTGAACATAAATTAATCATAATTGATGCCAAATATAAATCTCACACAATTAAAAACAAAGTAAAGTCCAACTTCAGTCCTTAAAACATAAAAACAAAAATGTGTGTCCCAGTGCCCCCAGAAATGCAATAACCTTCAAATAGTCAGTGCTTTTAAACAACTCTTAGCAAAGGCCCTATATACTTTTTTTTGACTTACTATTGTTTATTTAATTAACCGATTTCCATTTCCTTCTTTATAGAGCAGATACGTCTTAGCAGCTATTCAATGTCGGTGAGAGAGAAAGCAGTCTTTTGTCTGCATTTTGTAACCTTTGTTTGAAAAATGGATATTTTAGACAGAAATGAAACTGCTGTACAGCAAAGACGGATTCTGAAAACAGCTATAGAAAAATGATGAAATTATTTTGCAAGCATATATAGGGGCAAGGGAGCTTGGTCACATGTATGACCATAAAACCATGAAAGCTGTGAGGGTCTTCTGTGCACAGTAGAGTGTTTTATTAATTGGTGGTGACCCTAAAAACGATTGAGGTAAAACAATTCTTTATATATGTCTGGGGTTTTTTAATCAAGACTACTCTCACAAAAAAAGCATTTCGATCTTCTTCCCACTTGCTCTATATATTAAAATATAGATGTATCTACCTTGAGTTTCAGAGCAGTGAGTAATAATCCATAGTTTCAGGAGTCTTGAATCTTGCCCTCCTGTAGAATTTACTTGCTTTACTATTAAATGGCCAACATACCAACATTTGCTTTATAGAAAGGTTGAATGGGAGAATACTATTCATGCTGTCATTCCCATTCCTCCACTGTGCAGAGAGATCAGCTCACAGCCTGTATGAAAAAGAGCATAGGCCAGCTACAAATTTACATTAAATGTACATTGTGAATTAGCTAATGAAGGAAATAGTACGCATGAGAAATGGTTTCATCCAGAAAGTTCTCCACTGCAGGTACAAATCAGAATAGTGTTATGGTCAAAATCCTTTCCACAGTTCCAGATGCAAGTAACTCAGCGAGGCTCTGGTCTTCCATAAAGAATACACCTCTCAGGATGCATAGTGATAATGCAGTTGAAATCTGACTTGTGCACCCCTTCCCTCTTCATGGAGAGGCACATGGATAGAGAACCGCAGTACCCCTGTAGTAACAATCTGGTCCTATACTTATGCTATTTAACCTTTGTATTGTGATATGAAGTGAAGGCCACGATTGGTTTGGCACACGTTTTGCTAGACACTAGGTAAACATGTATTAAATGCCAGTTTCTGACTCCAAAAATACCTTCATAAAACTACTCCTACGGAGCATGGAAATAGCTTTCATAAAGCTAGCCTTCATGCTAAGGAGGTAGAGAATTCCCCCTCCAAAACCTGCCAAGTGGAGCCACACCTCTCTTGCATCAAGAGGATGCTCACTGCAATGTTGGTAGACAGGATTTTTCCAAGCTTATTGCTGACTTTATTTAGAAAAAGGATATTTTATCTGTAAATTATGTGGTTTAGGGTTTTTTGTGGGTTTTTTTTGGTGTGTTTTGTGTTTTGTTTTGTTTTGTTTATTTGTTGGTTGGTTGGTTTTTTTTTTATATAATCAGATCACCAAAATGGTGAAAAATATGACTACATTCTATTGCTTTATATCCAAAGAAATTTGTAATTCACTCCGCTCTTTTACATAGACACCACATATCTCAGCTAACAGGATTTATGCAAAAAAAAAAAATCTTTTCTTCCTAATTTGTAAAGGACCTGAATAAATAATGCCTTCACTAGAGAGAAATGCAACTGTACAGTACACATCCACACTTGTTTATTTCACTGTTTTATGAAAGAGGATATGAATCATTGCAGCTTCTGTTACACATCACAAACACACAGCTTTGGCACTCCTGAGATTCCTTATAAAGAAGGTCAGTCATATGTAAGCTGTAATGCACTAGTCCATTTTTAGATTAAAATGTTAAAGTAAATACTCATGCATACTAAACGTGCATATTTTTCTACTTTGGTCGTGATTTTACAATTTGGTTTTTAAATACAAATCTGGTGCAGTTCTCTTTGTTTATGGTCTGACACATTTTGTAAAATTTCAAAGGTGAGTAGTAAGGAAAATATAAATCACTAACCATATTAGTAGTAATGAAAATATAAATCACTAAGCCATATCAAAACAGTCTTACAACATACTCATAAATTGCTAAACAAGATTTATATGGACTTTACCAAAACTCAACATCCTTCTGGTTACATCATCACTTTTTCCCCTTTTTTTAATGAATGCTTTGAATTAAACTCTTTCTTCATTACTACGTTTATATAAAAGAGACACAATAATTGCATGGAACCAGAGCAGCATTTGTCATGAGGTTTGTATTAAAGCAGAGAAACAATCACCTGAATGGATAGTAATATAGAATATCCAGTTTTAACCCTAGTTTATCTCTGCTCAAAGCTGAATGCTGGTATCATGCTTCAGAGATTATGTAGATGCCTCCCGTGTCTCTAATACAGCAGCAAAATAATCAAGGGACTGACACGAATAAGAAAATTTAAAAGGGTTAAAAAGTAGTTCAGTGTTCTAGGAATGTGTATGCTGTATAATGAATAGCTGTTTATATGTCTCTGAATCATCTGGTGAGTGTTTGGGGGATAGTTACTGAAAAGGACAGGGCTGGCAGGGATTGTCAAAGTCCATTTCACTATGCAACAACAAGTTAGATGGCTAGACTTTTAAATGTTCATGTCAGTTGCCTAATGTGAATCTCTAACACATTAAGCAAACTTAAAAATGAAAATTATGATTCAGCTGGATGTTTCTGAAAATTTAGAATAGTTCCTTGAGTTTGGGATATGTATTGAGACCAGAAGAACTGAGAAGCATGATTGCAGACATTTTTCAATTGCATGTGTGACCAGATGACATTAAGACCCAACAGAGCTAGATGCTCTACACCAGTGTTTCTCAACCAGTGGTACGAGTGCCCTTAGGGGTACTCGAGAGAAGTCTGGGACGTACGTCAACACAGCTGAAATTTGGAGAAAATGGAATTTTTGTTTTAAGTTTTATAGCACTTCAATATTTTTGTACTTTTTGCACTTTTATTTTTGTACTTTTTGTTGCAATGGTAGAAAAAAATTGTGTGTCTGAAAACTATAGGTACTGGGGTACTTATTTTTTTAAAGGGTACTTTATACAAAAAAGGTTGAGAAACACTGCTCTACATGCATCAGTTTTCTAGCACATAACCATATACAAAATGGTTCAAATCCTGACTGTCCTTGCAAGAACGTTGAGAGCACATATACAAGAATCTTCTATTTTTCCTGAGGTCCTGCAAAGGGAACCAGAATGGCTCCTTCATTTGCCATAACCATCCTCAGGCAAGGAATGGTGGGATCATGGTAAGCAGAGCTATCACCTCACCCACTTCTGCACTGGCCAGGTGCATGGTTGGACGAAGAGCAGGACCTAAAACCTTTCCAACAGTGGTAGAAGCATTACTGCCTTCTGTATTTTACCAGAACTTCAAGAGAAATGATGGCTGATTTCTTTCTGTTTCCTACCTCATGAGGCCCCTCTGCACGCACTCCTCTCTATATGGGCCCTACGTTAAAGTTATAATCTGCTTCAGTATCTATTAAATAGCATCTTTTGAAATGTACAATATTCCAGTGAACAAAACTGCAGTTACTTCACCACCACAGATTAAAGCAAGTATATTCTGCAATGCTTTGTGCTGTACTAGGTTATGTGAGAGCATAGTTTTGTATTTTCCTTTATAAAAAGGACATTGGGGTTACCCTGAACTCACCTATATCATTGCAGAGCTGGGTCTACCAATAATTTCTTTGAAGGCTATTCCCTTCATACGCCGGATATTTTGCCTACACAAGTTATTGTATTAATTTCAGTGGAATATATTGGCCCAAAGAGTCAAAGATGACAACTTGGCCCTCTCACTGTCCAGTATTAGTGAATTTTAAACAGGGTCTAGTATAAAGAGACCTCAGACAATTTAGAACAACCATGACCGATACATCGTTAACTATGTTTTTAACCTTTTTTTTAACTAAAGATACAGAAGAGGAAGGAAAAAGTTAAACTGCTTGAAATGTAAATTATTTAAATAAGATTTATATTTTAATATACCTTGTTCACATGCCCTTTATGTGGAATCAATCTCTAGAATAAAAACCCTCCTTCTCTGACAGTCTCTTATGGAAGTAGCTGTTCTTTCATGGGAAAAGAGAAATTGGTTGAAAGGAGCTGGAACTCTTGTTGTAGTTGTTGAAGTCGGACCCTGTTTCCTTAATGGCAAAGTGTGTGTATGTGTGTGTCAGAGAGAAGAATAGTAAAGATAGAACAGCATTTTCTATCAGAGGTGTTGACTATCTTTCACACCCTCATTGCTGGAAAAATACAACCATCACAACCAGTGTTGTTGGTCACTCGGGCATATCTATACTGGGAAATTATTTTGAAATAACTCCTGAAATAACTATTTTGAAATAGCACATGCACACTACAGGGAAGCTTTGAAACTAGTCCAAGGCAGGCTTTCTTAATGTGCAGGACAAGGGAGGTCAAACCTATAGATATTTCAAAATAGCAGCAGTGGAGCATCCACACTACTGCTGTTTTAAAATAACACCTTCAAAATAAGCTTTATTCCTCATGAAAAGCAGGAATTATTATTTCGAAATAACCATCCCGTTATTTTGAAATAACGGGCTTTGTAGTGTGGACATTCCATTTGTTGTGAAGTAAAGGGCGTTGTTTTAAAATAACTCACTAATGTAGACCAGGGTTCAGAGACTTGCAAACTTTTACCAATTGTTCAGGGCATTGTTTTTATCTGCCTATCTGGTAGCAGGTTTACAGCAGTGTTGCAAAAAATGTAGTCTCGGCTGGACAAGCCAGGCTCTTATTCAACAAAGGGAGGCATTTAGGTAAGAAAATTGATAAAATTGGGGAGGAAAGGGACACACACACACTCTGCGGGGCGATAAAGTCACACATCTTGAGTAGTGGTTGGGATATACAGGCAGTCCCCGACTTACGTGGATCCCTAGATACGAACGGGGTGAGGCAACTCCCGCACATGCGCAGCAGCATTCCCGGGGCTCGCTCACCTGGGTCCTAGGATCCTCCTCCTCCTCGGGCCGGCTCCGACTGGGGTCCCGCAGAGCTGCCGGGCAGAGGAAAAGTGCCTCCCCACGCCCGCTGCCCCCCTGCCAGCAACAGGCTGCCCCCTCCCCTGAGCAACAGGCTGCCCCCTCCCCTGAGCAACAGGCTGCCGAACAGCAGACAAAAGCAGCCTCTCTGCCCCTCCTCCCCTCTATACATGCCGGGCTCCCGGAGCGCAGCAGCGTCCCCGGGGCTCGCTCACCTGGGTCCTAGAATCCACCTTCTCCTCCTCTTCGGCCGACTCCAACTGGCCTCTGCCTGCAGCAGCTGGCCACAGGGACAGGGATCCCGCAGAGCTGCCAGGCAGAGGAAAAGTGCCCCCCCACACCCGCTGCCCCCCCCCCCCGCGGCCTCGCAGCCTCCCCCCTCCTCCCCGCCAGCAACAGGCTGCCCCCTCCCCTGAGCAACAGGCTGCCGAACAGCAGACAAAAGCAGCCTCTCCGCCCCTCCTCCCCCTATACATGCTGGGCTCCCTGGGCAAACAAAGACTCCACCAAAACAAACAAAGTGCTGGCCTCATTGTGTTAGCAAAAAAAGGACCCTCCTCCTAGAACCCTGGGTGGTGTGTGGAAATAAAGCTATTAGCTCAAAGCATGGTGCAGAGCTGTTTGGTATTTGATGAGTTACTCCTTTAGTCCTGAGTTTGTCACAGGGACAGAAATAGATGTGAAATCTTCTGAACAGGGGAACAGACAGCAAAACAAACATTAGAGGGGAGTTAACCTTTCCCTATCCAAAACTAAAAAAAATGTTTGGCTAGAGTTTCCCCTACAATATGTACCAGTTCCGACTTACATACAAATTCAACTTAAGAACAAACCTACAGTCCCTATCTTGTACGTAACCCGGGGACTGCCTGTACCTTGAGGAGAAGGTGCTATCTGCACTGGTATGGTGGGGACATTTCTCAGGATTAGGATGGCAAAGGCCCAGCAACATTGTGGTGGATCCCTGCGTCCCAGGACATGGAGAGGGTTGCAGTCATGATGGGAAAACTCACTCCTTCCTGTTTTCTCACCTTTCGTTCAGCCAGAATTCACCTTCATCCTTCTAATTTCGCTCTTGTTTTTGTGAAGCCAAGAGGAGAACCATGGGTGTCAGAGCCCATTCTCTCATTATTTTGTTTACCAAAAAGGCCTGCTTTTTGATGCACCCGTTGTGGTCCATTCATTTCTGGTCCCATCTCTCTTTTGTTTCCCAGGTGTAATCTTAACACAGTTTTTCAATTATATCACTGGTCCTGGTTGTTTAGACCAGTTCAATCATTGCCTCCCTTTTCCTGTCAACATTCATTGGGTTATTTGGACCTATACCCAATCAGAAAGTTCAATTAAACCAACATTTCTAATCTTCATTGAAAGTCCAGTATATAGTACAGTTGGTGCAGGACTGGCAATCCCCATACCTGGCTCCACATGCTCTCGGGAAATAGCAACACGTCCCTTCTCAGCTTCTAGGTAGAGGGCTAGAAGGGATTCAGAGTGTGGGAGAGGGTGCATGGGAAAGGGCTGAAGCAAAGGCTCCAAGAGGGAGTTTGGCTGAGGGGGAGAGCTTGGGGGAAGTCTGAATATAAGAGGGATTTTGAGATGCCAGATCTGGGGAGGGCATTATCTTGGGCAGCTCCCAACAACTGACCATCTGCCCCTGATGCTCCTCACTGAGTAGCTTCCCCCAGCCCGCGCTCAAACTTCCTCCCCTTTTTTGTTAACCAGAGTTTTTCAGTTACTGGCTGAAATATGCTGGATAAAAAGGATTTTATGAATGTTTTAATTACATATAATAAACTTTTATCTACTTTCCCACAGTTGAGCTCACAGTTAGAGTAAATTTCTAGGCTCAATTATAACAGAGTGTTAGGAACATGGTGTAATTTGTTGTGACTTAGAGAATGATTAATAAAGCATGATGGAAGCTCCAGTGATTTCTTTAGCCTGCCTATAAGGAGTGATTATGAAAGTATTAGCCCACCCACAAGCACTATCCTTTCTTTGTGTTTGCCAGCTTTAAATATCACCATTTTTTCGCCTTCTAAGTGTTAGAAAAGATTTTGTAACTTTTTTAGATTACTAAGATCAAAATCACTTTCCCTGTCAATATGCCCCATTTTGGACTAACATTTTATTCATCCTTATAAGTATCCAAATATAGTGATTTATTAAGATGATCAAAGCCACAGTTGTCTAGCAATTTATTATTTTGTTTGAGTCATCCTAATTACCAACCCAACACTTTTTTTTCTGGATAACTTTTTATTTTCTTAAAAATAAGGCTCCATACAATTTTTTGTGAAAATAAGTCAGAAAAAATCTAACTCTTTGGTACTATTGATCTATAGCTCCCAATGGGAGATGTATCAAGAGACTTCATAATTTTTTCCCATAGGGAATATAGTAACAACTTTTCAAGCCTATTATCCAAACCGTTAACTCATTCAATACACACATGTTACTAATAAAATCAGATGGTTGAAAAGAAGTTGTATTGAAGTCTAAGAAAAGACTCCCACTGATCCATCCTTAACATGCAACAGTATGGATCAGTTAAAATAATATTATTAATACAATAATATACATCAATAGATAATTGTGCTATATTAATAATGAAGGACAAACTAATTAATTCTAGAAAAGGGTTTCTTTGATTGGTTCATGGTTTTTGCATCATTTTTCTCATTTTCACTTTTCATCAGAATACTATGAGGAAGAAGCTACTGTTGGAAGGTATCTACCTAGTTGTACAGAGATGAAGAGTTTTGGATAAAACACAGTATCACTTATCCCCATATTCACTTTCACCACTTTTCCAAAATATTTCAAGATTACCATGATCAAGAGTCACAAGTAAAATGAAAGCAAAATGCTCCAAATCATGGGAAGGGATGTGTGACCAGGAGTCCAAATGGGAATGTACATTCAATGTTGAAAGAAAGGACAGACAGAAGGGGAAAAAATATGAAAGGTTAAAATCTATGTCAAAAGGAGAAAAAACAGATTTGTCTCTTGTGCTGTATTTTATCTCCTGAACCAGTTTTACCACAATATACTGGTATATCTTAAAGTGGGACATACTACTCGTGCCTTTTATAAAATAAATGTATAATATGTGAGCACACAAGTAACTTTCTTTTTTAAATCCTTAACTTCAATGTGACATTTGTTCACTGATGGCTCCCACTGGAGAAAGCAATTCCCAACGCTGTTCATGCAACAGGGCATGTCAGCAAAACTTTGCATAGGCCTGACATAACTATGTTGAAATTATTTTGGCAAATGTGCTATAGACTCAGAACTTTTCAATTCAAGGACTCATTCTCTACTTTTTAGTGTGCTGCACCTAGCAGAATTAAGGACCTGAAAATAGATGACAATTTGGATCCAAAAGTTTGGATGGATAAATTCTAAACTACTAGCGATCGGCATTATTTACACACTCAAGATCTGAGCTCCCTTTGCTATACCGTGGAGATTGAGCATGAACGTGCTCTGTCACTTCATTGGGTCAAGATTTTCCAAAATAGGGATCTAAACTTAGCTTCCTACATCTATATTTAGACAGCTATAGTAACTCCTTTCTTAGCACTGTAGTTATGTTCCTGCTAATTTAAATAAAACAACGTTAAGCGAGTCCAGTTTTCCCAATAAAAATTAATGTAAATATGGAAGCTTAGGTACTAGGAAAAAAAAATTCAGCAGACAACATATACATATGCAGTGTAAATTTTAAACAATTTTAAGCAAACAATACTGTACACAACAATGATGATTGTGAAGCTTCGTTGAGATGGAGGAGTCAGAGGGTGGAATATTTCCCAGGTAACGTCTTGCTACTAGATGATGAAGTAGCACTCAGTTGATCCATCAAGGGTTAATACACTGTTGTTGATGTAGCCTCACACTCTACAAGGCAGCATGGACTGAGGCAGGAGAGAGAAAACACAATAGACCTGCTTTGTGGACACGGGGTATGGCGTGGGGACTTGATAAGAGGGAAAGGGGGGGCATCTGTCTCCCACTCCCTCTTCTTGCACAGTAAGCAGGGGGGTTCCTGGGAGCAGCCTAAAGACAGAGGATAGGAGCAGCACAGCAATGGGGGAAAGACAGCAGAACTTCTGCTGACAGCTGCCCAGCTGCATATAGTAACGTACATACAGGGAACTTATAGGGAACTTAGGGGAACTGATGGCATGGCTGCTGGCCCACTCTGGTTCCAAGCCCCCACAAAGAAAGGCTGCTTTCCCAGAAAATTCTGCAAATAGTGGACAAAGCAGGAGGGGAAATAATGTTATCAGGGAGTACTGCACAATTTTAAATGAGCATGTGCTGTAATAGACAAGCAACATAACAATGAAACACCATTAATCAGGACTTTAAGTAAGGAGTTACTGTACCTGATTTTCAGTTCTGAGTCCTAGACATTAGTGGGTGTCTAATATTGATTTAATATCCTAGATTTTGTCTCCTTCTTATGAAAATCTCTCTCTAGGAGCTCATCTTTAGTGCCAACCATTAGTAGGGGCATTCAACAACCTTTCTTAGAAGTCACATATAAGCTTAGCAATTTCCTGAACAGAAGAATAGCATGACCAATGATTCTATTTAATCTTCAATGTGTTAGATGAGGTCCAGAGTTGAAAGGAGTCGTGGTATTCAACAAAAATAGCTTGCTACTCCTAATGGAAAGCTTACTCATATGAGTAATCCTTATATTAGTCCAACCCATTATGCAGCAATTGTTTCTCCCGATCATTTAAACCTAGAACCATAGCTCTATCCTTTTATGCAACCAGGGTTCAATCTTCATGAACAGTAAATTGTTTCTGGTTACAGCATGGTAGCTAAAGCATTTAAATCCCTACACTCTTACACTCATGGGTAGTTTGATTTTCTCACGATGGTATATTTTCTGCTGAAGCATGGATAGTCATGCTATAAGTCAGCAGTTATTAGTTTCTGGAAATCCTAAATTTTGTACATTAATGGGAAATAATAATAAATCCAGTAAGTTTTCTATATCTATAATGTTTAACTTCTCCTAGGGCATTTGACTTTCATGACTGTCATAACGCCCACAAACATATAGAACACAAAAATAACCCAAAGGAATTAAAAAACAAACAAATAAAAACATAGCTGTAATTTAAAAAAAAAAGATTTCTATAGTCTTTCCTATTAATCCTTTAAATGGTTTTCCATTCATTGTCCCCATGACTCATTCATCACTCTGACAGCCAGAGTCCAAATGATCCAGATGTGCTGAACATGAACATAACTGAAGAATTTGTTTCCCTGGAAACCAGATGAAAGCCTTCAGAACAGCTCCATCTCCTGCTTAGCTTTCCTTTCTCTCTGAAGGAATAACAAGGAAGAAAGCTCAGAAATAACAGAACCAGACAGGTGGATCCAGATTGTCCCCTCCACTTAAGTGAGCACAGGGTAACCAGCTTGGGCAGGATGCCCTTAAAGGATATGGAAGCGAGAGTGTTCCTCTCTGTGGCTTTGGGAATTTCCTTCTCTATAAAATGAAAGTCCTTCTACAGAAGGACTATGGGGAATGGCCTCTGTTTGGTAGGGCAGGGAATAGATGGAATCCTGTAATAGCTGCCTTTCGTATCAACCCTAGGCACCCCATGGATTACTGTATTGATAACACATCCACAGGATTCATTCCTTCAGAGTTGGATAATGTTGCTCCTGCATAGCCTTTTGAAAGTTACCTCTGTGGTTCCCCACAGAGCCCCATTCTCATAGTGTTCTAGTTGTCTTTCTGGTGCTACCAGAGAGGAAGAAGGGGCAGAGACAAGCAGCCCTTCCATCAGCCATCTCCTGAGTCTTTAGATGGATGCTGGTGATCTACATGGCTGTTGTCCCTGTCCCACGCCTAAAAACTTTGTCATTCAATATGATAATTTTCTAGCAAAAATCAAGAGGGACCCAGAAGCCTTCTGTCTCTTAGCCCTTCAGTCTTCCTCCTGTAACATCTCTTTGAGAGTGGCTATGAACATATTTTTAAAACACTCTTTAGCCAAGATTCCCTAGCTGAGAGTAATGGTTCTGCAACTCTTGCATTCTGTGGAACATTGGTTCCCCACTACTTGATTTTCAAAATCTTTCATTTTTCAGACCATCATCAAGTACCCTGCAGATCACTGCAGGGGCTATGCCCTACAGTTGGAGAATCACTGCCATTAAAGTAAAGCTTAAATAGAAGTTTCCAAACAGGTTGGTGCAACAATCATCATTTAATTGAATATGTGGAGGGGCTGTGGTTGGATCTATTTCTTTTGATTACTTTATTCACTGATGTGGAATTGGGGGAAAGAAGCAAGAGCCCAGACTGAATGATGTGGGCAGAAAAGGGAGCAGAATTAAGTGCACTTATTTAAAATTGTCTGTCAAATGAATACTGAGCAACAGTGGTATCTTGCCCATTAATGAGCAGCAGCTATCTGGATTAGCATGTATTTGTTGAATTTCTAATTAGCTTTTTATTGTGTTAACATGGTAATGTTAATATAATATATTACTTTCAGTCATGCAGGCACAAAGCCAATGTTTAGGGAACTGGACTTTGAGAACAAAAGTAGAGAAATAATGAATAAGAAATTTAAAAACTACTCAGCCTAACTCTACATCAGAGAAACAGAGTTTATAATCTCCATTTTTTTTCTACACACAATTATAATTAAAAGAATATACATTTGATTTTCACTAGCAATAGTCTTCTCTGGAAACTGGTACTTTATTAATATTCTAGTGCTATAAGATTTGCCCAGCGTTGCTCGGTCCTTTCTCCAAATAAGTTTTCTTTTTCTTCATTTAAATCATTGTTCTGGGGTGTGGCTAGAGTTGAGGGGTTCAGGCTGCCCCAGGGAAAAGGACAACCCTATCCCTCTCTCACCGCTGCAGCTGGGGGCAGGTGAGAAGCACCTGTGCATAGCTGCTGCAGTGGGCACAGCTGGCAGAGGGGTACATGTCCCATGGCTGGGGGACAAACAGACACACATACAAACGCTCTGAAATATATAGTAGATAGCTGGCCCTTTCTTCACCCCTGCCCACTGCTGACCCAATGGGGTTATAGCTGTCCCAGTCCTCATCTCTGGCTCCTTGCTGCCCTCCTGTGGTCATTCTACAGTATAACTCCCTCCTCCCAGACCCTTCCCTTTCCATTTTATGAGAAACGATCATATTCCAAGAACATTCCATTTTCTTTGCACAACCGAAGACTTACATTGCTTTATATTATGATAACAGGAAGCTGCATACCAAATTTAGTAATCCAAGCTCTTACCATTTAGGAGGCGTTCTTGAACAGACTGACTCATGCACATTTCTAAAATATATACAAATATTCTATAGAAACAAAGTTTATATTAGACTGTTTAATTTGAAGTATTTTTTTTGTGTAAGAGAAACCATAATAATGTCAATGAAACACCAAAATCCTGTTCACTTCCCCTTTTTAAAAATAGATAAATTAACAATAAAAGCTTTTGTAAGGGATAAATTGGATTGCCTTTCATCAGAATAAATAGTACCTAGGTTATTTGAATGGTAAAATAGCTTGGATTTAGGACTACTCTTGTTGATTCATGAATATTCCAAAGGGGTAGATTAATCTTTTGTGAACCCCACAGCTCTGATGAAAACTGATGTTTAACATTCTAATGTGCCAAATTCATCTTCTCTCAGCATAAAAGAACTAACTATAATAAAGACATTTTATAACAGCAATAAGGCAGCTCAGTGGGGTGTGGTTATGAAGTAATCACACTTCGAAGGATTAGAATTTTAGTCTTGGTGTCACACAACTCCCTAAGGGCAGGAAGAATTTGTGGTGATATTCAATATCCCCCATTCAGCTTTATTGCTTAATTATAATATGGGACATTCCAGCTGTATATTTGTCTCAGTTTACATATGGAAGTTATTACTTGAACCTTATAATCTGCTACACATTCTCTATAATGTTTTGCACAGTCTATCAAATAATATAAAAACAGCTAAGGGTTACCATACTTGTAAAAGGTACAAAATTTACAGCTAGAGAAACTGAAGTATCAGGATGTCAGTGTGAATCGTGCATGGAAAACAGTTGCCTAGATTGGAAAAGAAACCTAGTCTCCTAAATGCTAGTACTATGCTTTAATCACAGGACTGTTTTTTTCTCTCTTTGCGTAGTCTCTGATTTATCCTACTGCATATGCAGTCTTGAGCCCTTAATATTCCACCTGTCCTACAGGGGATTGCCTGCTTTTCTAGGTCAATTCTATTGATGTGAAACACAGCCTTAACTATGGTATCATGACCTTAACCATGGCATCTCAATAATAACACTTTGTGTTCCTGTGAACCAGACATTTCCTTCCTCCAGGATAAATGGAATGTTGAGGCTCCAGTACTGTAAGTAGCACACAATTGTATATGGCTTAGATGAAGGGTAAACACAGCTGAATGGAGGATAATCTCTATTTAAATGCCTTGACCTCCAGGTCTCAATGGAATTTCCCCTATATCAGTGCTAACCATACTGTTATTAATCTGCATAGCTTTATTAGTGAACTGTTCATTAAGCGTACAGGCATAAATTTGAATATTGCACTGTGAAGTGAATCATGTATGCATGCTGTTCTAAAAATAAATGCCCCCAAATTCTTCTAGCACGGCAGAAAGACAAATAGCTACCTGCTTTTGCGATGTATTTTACACTTTCAGAACAATCTTACTTTATTTATTTCTTCATCATGGTTTATGTTAGAAATTAAAGGTTTTGGACTCTTTATCTCTTTTCCCTTTGGGGTAGCATTGCACTGAAATTTGTATATCCCATAAATATTTCATGTGATGTTTATGCAGCATATTAAGGAGACATGAGGCAGGTATCTAGAAATGTTGCTAACAAGGAAGAGTTTGATTTTATTTAAAAAATATTTTCATATTTCCAAAGTATTAAAAGATGTGTCAAAGTAATAATTGTGATGCTACATGTTTTATACATGTTGGACCTCCCTGGTCTGGCACCCTGGGGACCTGAATGGTCCCAAACCAGGGAGTTTGCTCGACCAGGGGAGGTCAGTGTTCCCCTGCTGACTGCCCCACTCTCTTAGGCTCCCACCTTGCAGTCCCATTCACAGCCACCAGAGTTCCCCTGGGTTCACCTGCCAGGGCCACCCACCAGCCAGCAGCTCTGCTCAAATGCTACTGGCCCGCCTCACTGGGGGTTCCCCAGGGCTCCCTGGCAAATACTCCCTTGCTACCACAGGGCCCCACAGAAACTGGGGCTTTCCCAGCCCCACATGGCCCCACTGCCACCAGGGATTCCCTGGCCCCACTGATGCGGGACAGGGGGATTCCCTGACCAGGGTGCCCAGCCACCCCGGCCTGCTGCCACTGGAGGTTTCCTGAGATTCCCTGGCCGGGGCTGCCTGGTCGCCACTGGCCCCACTTCTGGGGTCAGTCCTGCTCCCACCAGGGGTTCCCCAAGGTTCCCTGGCCCGGGGTCCCCAGCTGACACATGGCCCAGCTAATGCTGGGGGTTCCCTGGCCAGGGTGGGGGCTCCCACTTCCCTGCCTGGCTCCACTGGAGTTTCCCAGTCAGGGCTATGCAATCACTGCCTGGCCCAGCCCCTGCTGGCCTAGCCAGGGCCCCTCAGCAGTGTTCCCTCTAAGCTTCACAGCAGCACCGCTTCATGGGTGATTAATCAGTCCTGCCCAGTCAGTCAGCTGCATGCATGGAGCCCTGAGCCTCTGACTGGGCAAAGCTGATTAATCTCCTGTGAAGCTGTGCTGCCCCACAGCTTAGAGGGAACACTGCTTCCCGTCCCTGCATTCTCCAAGCTGGCTCCTGCTCCTGGTTTCTGGGATTCTTTGGTCCAGCAACACCCGTGGCCCTGCTGGACCAAAGATGTTGCCAGACCAGAGAGTCCTGGATTTGGGAAGTTCAAACCTGTATTATGAAATTAATTTGTTTTGCCAAACACTGACATACATAACACAAAACATATGCTCACTGATAACAAAAAGCTATGCAACCTTAGTGAAGTTAGGCCACATTAAAAAAAAAGGCTAGTAATGCTGCAGAAAGGTTGCATGCAAGCTAGTCCACATTCTGATTGGAAGCACCTTTATCCTGAGAAGCAGTACCCAGCTGATTGACCTCCGGGCCACTGAGTTGTCATAGTGTTATAATTGACTTCATCTGTATTTATGTCTCCTGCCCCCAATTTGCATATGATATTCTTTTAAAAGTTCTCTAATAAGTCTGATTTGTCTTCTTATGAGTTTATGGTTTTGTATATCAAGCCAAATAATCTGTTTAGAGCACCTTCTCACTTCACATGTACAAAGGGCCTAAGTTATGTGGCTAATGCATTGAATTATGTGGCATCGAATGCTGACAATCACAACAGATCTGAGAAGCCACTTATTAATGGATCTTATTCTTCTCCAGACAGCCTCTTGCCTTTTCCTATGGCTTTCAGACATTCTACTCATCATGGCTGTGTGCACTTTGAAAAATGATTATGGAGCCATGTTTATTTTAAAGTTCACATCAAGCGGAAACCTGAATATCACATGCTCCATAGTCTATACTATGTGCACTTACAAATTAGTGTGTACTTAATATACTTGCATGCATTTAAACTTCAAAATATACACATGTATTTATTACATTTGTTTTTAAGTGACTGAGTCTATATGTATTCTTGTGGTTATAAATATCTTCTTCATGCCTATAATGCTCATCTTCTCCTCACCCAACCTATTCAATACACTGCACCTTCTTTAGGACTTTTGGATAATTGTATAAAGAATTTTGTTTGAGTCTGATTAGGCGATACTATTGTGATGAGCCAGAAAAGTATTAGGAATACACTGAAATGGTAATAACAGAGAAACTGTTAGGCTTTATCTACACTGCAGGGTTTTTGCACTAGAAGCGTTATGTAGAAGAGATCTTCCGCAAAAACTTCTTGCACAAAAACACGTCCGCACTTCAAAGCGCATTGCAAAAGCTTGGATGTTCTTGCACAAGAAAGTTCTGATTGCCATTCACAGAATGACCAGCAGAGCACCTGTGCTTTTTGTGATAGGCTCTTTTTGCACAAGAAGCCCCTGTTGAGCATCCACACATACCTATTTGCACAAGAGCTGTAGCACAAAAAGGAATTATGCCTCATAGGAGGAGGTATACATACACCACAAAAAGCCTTCTGTTGTGTCGATTGAATGTAGATTTTCTTGTGCAAAAACATGCTTGAGGTGTAGACGCTCCGCGGGTTTTTGCACAAAAACCTTGTAGTGTAGATATAGCCTTAATACAGACAAAAGGCTTTAACATCCATGTATGATTTAGCTCCAACTTTCCAGAAAAATCCTATGCTAAGATTATATGTAGCAATTACAATTTCAGGTTCTTTTGTATTGTTTTAGTTAAGAGGAAGGTGAAATTTTGGAAAGCTGGTTTTAGCTTTAACTATTTGTACTAGCCAGATCTCTACAATAAAGTATAGTAAGATTCAGGAGCCAAATTCTTTTTTTGCTCATCTCTGAAGTCAAAATTTGAGTCTATGGATCTGAATCTTCAGACAGCTATTCCTGAAACCCATATGGGAGAGGAAATCTTTATTTCTTCTTAAATGGAGGATAGGAGCAGGCCCAAGAGTTGACTAAATCTGAACTGCTTGGTAATAGAGATTAAATTTATCATCCCTGAAATTAGAAAAATACCAAGAAAACTGACCACGTTGCCAAATATGAGGATGCTAGCTGAATGAAAATTAATAGCGATTGTCACAAGACTGAAATGTGTTCAAGCTGCATGAAAATTATTTTAAAACATAATAAAGGCTCAAACTAAATGTATGCCACAAATGGGGGAGAGGGGGCCTAAAAGAGCCAAAAAAATGCCACCATGGCTGAAATGAGAGGAATAGGTCATTAGAAGAAAAATGTTTAAAAATTGGATGCCAATTCCTAATAAGTAAAAGAGGAAGGAGCAAACACTTGGGCAAGTCAATTGTGAAAAAAATAATTAGGCCTAATCAGAATTTGAAGAGTAACTAGTGACAGACACAAAACCTGAGAGCAAAAATGTTAAGTACATCTGAAGTAGGAAGTCTGTGAAACAAGCAGTGAAGCCTCTGGGAGGTCAACATGCTCAAGGAGCACTTGAAGACAAAACCATTGCACAGACGCTAAATGAATTCTTTGCATCAGTTTTTCCTGCAGCATATGTGAGGGAGTTTCCCACACCTGAGGCATTGTTGTAGGTGACAAAGCTGAGGAACTGTCCCAGATTGAAGTGTCAGTAAAAGAGGTTTGGGAACAAATTGATAAATTAAGCAATAATAAGTCACGAGGCCAGATGGTCACTGAGAGTTCTGAGGGAACTCCGATACGAAATTGCAGAACTCTTAATTGAAGTATATAACCTATCTCTTAAATCTCTTTGTAGCAGATAACAGGAAGATAGCTAAAATAACTGATTCCCCTCTATCCCAAAAATGAATTCAGAGGAAATCCTGGAAATGTAGGCGGTACTAGGCAAATCGTTTCAAATATAGTAAAGAATAGAATTATCAGACACGCAGATGAACTCATATTGGGGAAAAGTCAACATAGCTTTTGGAAAGGGAAATCATCTTTGAGCGTGATCACAAGGATGTGGACAAGAGTGATCTAGTCAAAAAACCTTGACAAAGATGCACCCCTCACTTTGCACAGGGACATATGACCATAGTTGGTGGAAGGCTGAGGAAAATCTGGGCCCACTTTATATAACCAATTTTTAAAACACTTTACATTTTATCATTCTAACCTATATAGTCTATAAACAAAAGCACCTCTTTTTTTACCAAAATCTTTGTTTGTTAATACATGTGGAAAATGCACAATACAGATGTAATCACTAGTGACTGAGATAGAAAATCTTCAGGAAAATTCATGATGACATTGGAAGAGTTATTTGCTGATCTGAAGCACAGGCTTGTCTATTAATTTTAGCTGGTCATTTGTCTTTAAGGAATTCCCAGAGTCACAGTGATTTTTACAACTATACGTTACAAACATGTACTTTGTATTGTGAAAGCTTCAGAGGGGTAGCCGAGTTAGTCTGTAACTGGAAAAACTTAAAAAAACCCACAAATAGTCTAGTAGCACCTTAAAGAATAACACAACATGTAGATGGTATCATGAGCTTGAAGAAGTGGGTTGTGCCTAAGAAAGCTCACCATACATCTACATGTTGTGTTACTCTTTAAGGTGCTTCTAGACTATTTGTGGGTTTGTGAGTGTGTGTGTGTGAGATGAGTCTGTCTTTGCTGGATATTTCTAGTGCAATAGCTGGAAAGACTGTGAGTTGGTCATTCCTTTTAGTTTATAAGCAGGCCATATTCTCCTTGTTCTACCGAGCAGATGCAGACCTTGGCCAAGTTCTGCAGCCAAGTTTGTCACAAAAGCAGTCTTATGGCTGGTGGAATCTTTTGAATATGCAACGATTTCTGTCTTGTCCCTGAGCTTTGCATGGAGTTTCCCAGTTGAGACCTTTGCCCCATATGGCAGTGAGTTTCTGAAGGGAGTAATGGGAGGGGATCATGACCAGTGTCACTTTTTGAGGTCAGGATCTTTCAGCCCTAACCCGCTCACACACACACAAAACAATACCGGTGCCAGCTGACAGTTCTGGATAATAATGAATTGTGCAACTCTCGGCTTAGCTGATCATATCCCGCACTGCATTTGCTTAATTCCCAAAGTTTAGATCCAGCATATACTGGACATAGAGTACATCCTAGCTGAAGCTATCTTACCAGTCAGATGCATACCCGATAAGGAGCCTATACACATGCATAGACACAATCTCCCATTTCACACTATGGCCTCATCCCCTTCCAGAGTTGGTAGTAGGCGGAGCCATCCACATAATAGCTTCATGTTGGGGTTGTGTCTGACCTGCTGGTGAGCCTCTATCCCAGCCATTACTCCCTAGTCAGCACTGCCTTGCTATCCCAGAGAAGGGCAGTGTCTGTCAGAGTGTGTGTGAATATAATATGAGAAAATGTGTACAGTTGTACTTAGTTTTAAAAAATAAGTCTCTCTTGACAGGGAAATACACAGTTATCAAATAAAATAATATGGAGATCTGTTTAGGATCTCATTCTCACAGGCGTGAAAGATCACCAAATAAAACTTTCTAGTACTGTATATGTAAAACAGTTTTCTGGGTGGCTTAATCTGTTTGGTTTTTGTTTTGTTTTGTTTTGTTTTGTTTTTGTTTTTTCCTGTTGCTATTTCTTCCCACACACTCTTTGAGCTTTTCTTTTTTTCTAATCAGGAAATCCATGTAGTTGCACATGCAGTTAACGTTGCACTCTACTTTTAAAGAGAAAGGAAGATTGACCTTTGGAGACCCATTGCATCATCTCTTGGGCCTTGGAATCTTAAATGTATTCCTGAACTGGGGTCCCTAATAGACCAGCTATCTTACATGCTACACTGCCTTTTGTCCCATGTACAAACTGACCCTTCAGTTCATTTGGACATCAATGGTATACAGCCAACTGTTTCCAGGGTGGATATAACTCTCAGAAGCCTTTCGTGTTATAGCCAGAATCCACCTTTAATCTGGAATGTATGAGAACTAAATCCAAGTCTATGATGATATCCCTGGAACAGAAATAGCATTAAAAAGGAGACTTTTGAAAACCTCAAAGACCCTTTTATCAGGTGGGTGTTACCCTTATCTGAAAAAACGATATTTTGAAGCCTCAAAAGCCATTTTTTTATTAGCCTGATAAAAAGAATTTGCTTTTAAAGAAACAATAATTGTTGCAGTTAGTTTTCTTTTACTGGGTTACATGAGAATCTTTTACATACAATCAGCACTGTAGTAATCAGATTTGTAAGCCAGCAGTGAGTTTTTTTAAAAAAGGAAGAAGAAAGTAATAGTATACTGTGAAATGTGCTAGATCTTGTTCTTGCTAAGAACTTGTTTTAAGTGAAGAATCATACTGAAATATACTGACTGCTCAGAAATGAGAAATGAACCTTTATTGTCATTCACCTGAAGAATGATTTCATTGTAGTAGTTCAATTTCAGTGAATGTTTAAAACATTTTTATGGATGAGACGGTAGTGCTAATTTCTGAACAATTGTTTCAAATTCTGTGTGTCAGATTTTGAATTTGCTGATACTAGCCTGCAGAAGTATTTGCATTAACACTGTGGGTCAAATCCTCAGCTGGAATACATTTGTGTGATTCCACTGACTGTACTGGAATCAATGGGCATGCACTGATTTATGCCATCAAAAGATCTAGCCCTGTAGATAGAACGCTTCAAATCCAGTCTATCTCTAATTGGGGAACAGCAGTTTGCCCCCACATAGTCCCTGTAACTATAAATATTTTTATTTAAATTAAAATTTGTGTTTATAGAAGGTATTTCTGTATCTTTTATATCATCGTGGTGCAGCAGTGACCCTGGCTGTCTGACAGCTATGGTAGTAGGGCGTATGCCCTGATAGGTCTAACCATACTATAAAGGTGTTGGACTATCCAATCCAGGGAGAGGATTGCTCTCTCAGTTTTTCCCTTTCCTTAGAGGTTGGAGGCTAGCTAAGTTTGAGGAGGTACGCACACCTGCCCACATAGCCAGTGGGGTGGCTTGAAGTCAATAGCTAAAACAACACGAATAAATGGGTTTTAGTCCCTTGAGTGTCATCGAACCATTCTACAGTGGTGGAGTGGAAATTGAGTGACGAGAAGCCGACAAAAATGTCAGGTGCTAGGCCAACATGGAAAAGGACAGCCCTCGCTGTGTGTACTTATAATTGTAGGCCACTGGCGAGGGAGGAAATGTTAAACCATCTGATGGAGGAAAAGAAAAGAAAAGAATAAGATGCGACATGCTCGGTATCTGCGAAACCCGATGAAAGAAGGAGTTGGAAGTCAATTGGAAGGATGGAAGTGCTGTGAGGCTTGGAAAGGGAGATGGTGCTAGAAATGTTGGGGGAGTTGGATTTATTGTCAGTAAGGACTGGTCTTTGAAAGTTATATCATGCCAGCTAATATCATCACGTATTGGTGTGCTTCAACTTCATATAGAGTTAAAGGCTACCCTCAAGGTCATCCAGGCCTATGCCCTCACTAGTGCAAGTGAGGAAGAAGAAGTGGAAGAATTCTGCCAAGAGCACGAAAGAGCCCTCGTGCAAAAGTCCACTTACACCATCACAATGGGAGACTTTAATGCCAAGGTCGGACGAGGGAAAGCTGGTGAAAAGTTTATAGGAAGATACGGCAGTGGTGAAAGGAATGAAAGAGGAGAAAGGTTAGTAGTGATGGCAGAAATGAAAGAACTGTACATGGCAAACACCTGGTATAAAAAGAAGATCACAAGAATGTGGATGTGGATCACACCAAACGCGAAGAGCAAGAATGAAATCAACTATATTTTAGTCAATAAAAGACGTAGTTCAAGACGTCTCTGTGGTGCAGCCTTTCAACATCGGCAGTGACCATCACTTGCTTAGAGTGAAGTTGATTTTCAACAAAGTGGTGGAAAAGAAGGCATTACAGATGGCAAATAGGAAACAGTGGCCGAAGACATACGATGAAGCAAAGCTGAAGAAAGCGATTTCTGGTTTTGAATGGAGCCAGACGGAAAAGTGTGATGAGGATTATAGTATCTTTGCTGACAAGCTGAGACGTTGCTTAAAAGCAGCTGAAATTGAAAAGTCGAAGAAGATGAAGGGAAGAATCTTGAAGGAAACGAAAATCCTGGTGGAGAAACGGAGAAACATGAAAAGGAGCTTGGATAACAACTTTGAGTACTCCATTCTATGCAAGCTTATACAGCAAAAGCTGAAGGATGACTTTGAGTTTGGGCACTGACAAAGAGAGAAGAGCAGCGACTATTGGTAGCTGAAAAGGCAACGAAGCGAGCAATTTTGGGAATTTGACTTCTGGATCGTATTCCAAATGAAATGATCAGAGAACGCGGCAGCGCGAAAGATATTATCTTGGAAAGCAGACCTAACAAAATGCGATGGGCAGGCCACACAGCAAGGCTCACGGACAATAGGTGGACCGCAATTATTGCTGAGTGGTACCTGCGAGAACAGAAAAGACCACCCAGTCGGCCTCCAAGAAGATGGGAAGATGACATTGTTAAACATTTTGGACAAACATGGAGAAGAAAGGCAAGAGTGTGAGAAGAATGGTGGACATGTGATCAGCGCAGTCTTAACAATAGCTGATGACCAATCGATCCAGGTGATCCAGGTGAATATAATATAGTTGCAGGAGGACTGTAGAAAAGGATAAGAGTTTTCAAGGAATTTAAAAGGAAAGCACAGGTATTTAATTATAAAAATTTTTTTACCAACAATCTTCACTACTGGTGCAATCGGATCCATACCATATGTCTTTTAAAATAAACTTTTGTGGGCCAAAAATGTGGCACTTAAGAGCTCATTCTCTCATTTGAGGCAGTGTTAATGAATTACAGAGAGCAATATCTCTGTCATATGCTCCTTCTTTCTGTCTGAGAACAAACTTTCCCCAAAACTGCATTAACAATTATCAAGAGAAACTGTTCCATTGTGATTTCTTCTCAGTTAGTGTACTAGAACAAATTCAGCCCATTTAATTGTGTGACATCAGGCAGCAGTGAAAATGCAATTTGTTGTGAAATTTGGTTTTGCATTTGCTATTAGAAGCTAAGTGTTCAGCTCTTTTGCAGCTCTCCACTGGACCTTATCAAAGAACATGCTAGCTGGAGGGCATCTGCAGCACTGATCACTCAGAAGGAAACAGAACAGCTGTGTTCCTGACAACTGGAGTAGGCATGACTTCCATCAACAAATATGAGGGATATCTAAAACTCTTCACCTTAGCAGGGTGCCTAAAAAAACCCTGTTAAGTTGTAAATGAAAGTTCTCGCCGAGTGCCAGTTCCAACCATTATTTTTGCAGTAAACGATAAAAATTATTTTACATTCATATATTAGTTTGCCATGCTGTCAGTCATCACCCACAAAGTAGCTCTAGGTAAGAATTATAAGAAGATAAGCTTCTTTCAGGAAAGCTAGACTCCCAAGATTCCTCTTATATAGATTAACTAGTTCAAGATATTCTTCAGATTCTATTTTATTTTTAAGCAAAAGAGACAGTTTGTAAGGAAGTATAGTAACATTATATGTCATCTTTTTGAATCCTGACTCCCTTTAATTTTCTTGATCCACCCTAATGCTGACTCCCATATTTTGAGATATTTTTATCATCTTTATCTGTCACCTACCTCACATTCATGTTATGTTTTACTTTCACTGGACTTGTATCAGTTCACAGAGATTAGCATGTAACTGTATTTGGTTCTCTTTCCCCAGAATGCATTGGCCCAGCATTCCTTAAGTTGAAAGTTATCTGAATTGCATAATCTTGTTTTGGTCTATTCACTGATTGCCCCCTGCTGAGACACAAAATGAAGTGAAGAATTTTTCTGAGAAAGCAGCAATGCAGTTAAATATGCCACATTCCTTGAGGTACTAATACGATGGGCTGAATTCCGATGTCAGTTACACTGCCATAAATCTGGAGTGACTCATTGGACTGAGTGTAATGGGATAGATGACTTCAGAAATTGGTCTATGTCTGCCAATCTGTAATTATGCTGGCTCCAGCCATATATTGATCTAAATAGTGTATATATTATTTTGAAGTAATTTATATTTTGTTTGGATCATGATTCTGTTATTCTGAATGAGCAGAGGAGTATCAAAGACAGATCTTATGCATTCCTTTTTAGATTGCCTGCCTCCTCTGTGGGCATTTCACATGCTTTCTTTCCATATACCTGAAATTGTTAGCAACTGTCTGGTAGAATTCAGGTACACCAATGAAGGTGATACTTTTTAATAGTGTTTTCTCTTATTGGTCTTATTTTAAAGTATATCAGTTTCTTGGATTTAGTAGACCTTATTTATGTACCCATATGAGCATGATTCATGATCTTATTTTTTTCCCCCGCAACCAGAAAATTGTGTACATTTGGGAAGAAGAGGGGGTAGGCATGTTACATTGCTGGTAGCTCATGGGGGCCTTGTATGTGTTAATGTTTCATGTCTTTTTTATAAAACAAAAGTGGAAAGGACATGCAGAAACTTTGCTGTATTATTCTGTTCTTTGTTACATTGGAAAAGCTGTTAGCCTTGATATACTGGGCATTTTGATGAAAAAGTTTGGGGGGAAGAGGGGTGTGTGCAGATAGACATATACATGCTATTGCTACTATGACAAAATGTGTTCAAGGAGATGCAGCAACAGCAAAACTAACAATTTATTAGTGAATAAGCCCCCTTTTTTGAGTATTAAACTTGTGTTTCCAAACAAGGTTTAAAAGTAAAAATGAAATCATTGTCGCTGAATGTTTTAAGAAAATTAACAAATTAAAGCCTAACACTCTGCCCTTATCTTGTTCTAATGCGTTTACTTATTAGAGGGACATTGACTGAGTTCATGGGATCATATTATGCATAATTTAAACTGCAATCTGTACCCACAGTCCGGTAACGTAAGGGCAGAAAGCCAATGGGGTCAGATAGGGCATTATTTAGGGCAAAATTTATCTTCATTTAGAAGCTCCATGATGCTCCAGTTGTCTGTGAAGCAGCTAGCACACTTCTGGTGCTACATAAATTATGAGTTATAATAATCATGTATCTTCACACAAATCTAGCATTTGTTCCACTTGTATACAATGTACAGTTGAGAAATATACAGATTTAAGGTTATAAAATCTCTCATTAGACCCAACTCCTGTTGCACAAATGGGGTGTTTATACCTCTGTTTTAAGAGTGATCTGTTATACTCATCTAGGGATAGGTTGTGGAGCTTCTCCCCTACAGTTGGATGGCCTGTCACTAGTGTTCCCACTAAGCTGTGGGACAGCACAGCTTCACAGGTGATTAATCAGCCCCACCCAGTCAGAGGCTCAGGGATCCATGCATGGAGCTGACTGACTGGGTGGGGCTGATTAATCACCTGTGAAGCCCTAGAGGGAACACTGCTTGTCACCTAGGGCAGCAGCTCAGGGAAGGAAGGTCTTTTAGCAAGTTGATTACTCCCAAGACAAATTTGCAAGAAAGGAAAGCATCCAAATACCCAATAGACCCTCTTCAATACAGAAATAAAACACACTCCTGCAGCACACCCCTCATTGTCACTCACCACCCCACACTAAAACCCATACAGGTTATCATCAAACTACAACACATACTAGAGGGGGACCCCATCCTGAAAGTGGGTGAAACAAGACTAGCATTGTACTCACATAGAAAAACGATAAACAACACTCCATTGGCTGTGGATGAACACTTTTGACAAAACAGTCACTCTATATATGACCTCTTAGTCCTCAACCTCAAATGAAACCTTCCCAACACTTTCAAAAGATAAGCATGGGGTTGTAAATTCATAACTTTGCTAGACACTAAAAATCATGATCCTAATAAAGATACTGGATGTATTGCTTATTACAACACTCTGTAAACCTCTAACTCACCCCTTCTAGTCCTAGAACTATAATTAACCTTGAATAGTCCCTTAGAACATGTATTAACTACTTATGCTAATCTATCTGTTTGAACTTGTATTTATCTGTGTCACTTTTAGTACCACACACCTTCTTGAAGCTCTGTTTGGCTCTAACATTTGTCTTGCTCATGAAAATTATTTCAGTAAAAAATATTACTATACCCACCTTCACTACAGCCTGGATTGACGAGCAGCAACCAATCCAGCGGAGGTTGAGTTATTGTCTCTAGTATAGACATGATAAATCAACCAGTGAGCACTCCCCCCATCAATTCCGGTAATCCACCAAAACCAGAAGAGTGAGCATCAGCTGTCAACTTAATGCAATGTCTTCTCCACAGTAAGTAGACATAGGAACATTGAGTTAAATGTTATTCACGTAGCTGAAAGCCCATGGTAGTGTAGACAAGGCCTAATAATCAACCCTTTAGCTTTTACAGGTGTTTTACAAGAGACAGTAGGCAAGATGTCTTAATTAAATGTGTTTACTTGTGTATAGCCATGAAAACAATAGATTGAAGGTCAGTTGGAAGCTACAACACTTCTTCCTACCTGCTGTTAAGAGGGTCATTCAGTATAATTCAAGATTTTTCCTCTTCCTTTTTAAAATATATGATTTATAATCTGACTGGTTACAATTTACTGTAAACAAAACATCAGATTTCTTATGCATTTAATATGAGTTATTAGGTTCTCATTAGACTAAATTACTACCCTTAGAGATCTACACTACTCTGAATTAATTTGTATATTTCAATAACTGTATACATCACCTGTTCTTAAATACCATTGATAATTTTAAGATTTGCACTACAACCATTTTCTTTACGTCAGATTGTACCACATGATTTACCATGTGAATCAATATGCTTTCAAAAAAATTGTTTCCCCTTTTAAGAGTCTCTTTTATGTTGCATTACAGTATTAATTAGATTCCATATGAGTAGTGATGGGTGAACCTCAAAAGGTTGAGAGATTGAGTTCTGTGTTGTTTAGCCCTTGGAGCAAATCCAAGTTTATTTTGAACACTGTTAAACTTGAGATCAGGCTTAGTCTCAAGGAACCAGATTTTTTTTTTAAAAAAAAGAGATTTTTACACTTTACTAATTTCAACATGCCCAGAAATGCTATAGGAACACCCTTTCTTGCCAAATTACTCCTGGGCCTGCCCAATTGCAGAACTGATGTCTACCGTATATTTGAGAGTATCTGTCTGTCTGTTCAAGGGTTTGTCCTAAATGAGAACTAGGATCACCAAATTCAGTATACAGCTTCCTCATATCATAACTTAAAGCAAGGTAAGGGTTTGGTTGTGCCAAGAAATAAGATGTGCCTGGAATAGGATTGCATCTCAAAAAAACATAAAGAAAAGTGACAATCACCAGGCAATATGGGATGCCCCAGCTATCAGCCTCACAGCCCTAAGTGCCCTGTAGGTAGGATGCAGTGGGGGCTGAAACTCCTCTCCCCACTGATTTTCATGGGGACATTTTTGGCTGTTCCTCCATCAGGGAGTGGCTTGGGAGCACAGCGGGGCAGATGAATTTGGACCTGTTCCTCTCCCTCAGCTGTGCTTGCAGTGGCCATGAAAAGGTGCTTTCTCACCTAGCCCCATGCTGTTGCCATGAGAGAGGGCTGACGTCGTCCTCTCTCCCGGGGTCAGCCTGCATACTGAACCCCGCCTTCCCAGGCCTATCCTAGAGCAATGATTTAAATGAAGCGTGTACTTTTCCATTTTATTTTCCAAAAAACAAAAATGAATTAAGTTAAGGACCCGAGCAATGCTGAGTAAAACTTCTAGTATAATATAAAATAAATCAAACTGCTCTGCTCGTCAGATAAGAAAATTTTATTTGTTTTGGACAATGGTTCATGTCAGTACTTGAGACTGGTTCTTGACTCTACCTAACAGGGACGAGCAGTTGCTTCACTGGCTCTCAGTGCTTGTTACTGATTAGTGGCAAACTTTATTTGCCTTGTCCTCTCGTTTCTCATTCCATGCTGAAAGAGCACTGAGGTCCTATGTAATTGAATCTTTGGGAATTACACTTGGAACGTTTTGTTCTTTTCTGCAGAGAAGCATATTCTGCATATGCGTTAACTATAAACGTCATAGGATTCATGGAATATCAAAATCAATACAAAGTCTAGGCTTGCTCTGGACTAGTTTGCTTTTATTTGTCAAAACTGATGATATGTTCCCAACTCATGGGGGCCTTGTAAGTGTTAATTGTTTTTCTTTGCTTTATTTAAATAAATAAATAAAAAAGAGGAAAAGGGCATTCAGAAAATTTGCTGTTTTACCCTGTTCATTGTTACATTACAATGGCTGTTAGCCTGGGCATCTGGACTTTTTGATGGAAAAGTCCTAGAGAGTTTGATGGAAAATTAGACTTTTGGCAAAATAACCTTTAAAATATTAATGAATGTTTATGCTTCTTTTTATAGAACCCTGCTAATATCTAAATCATACTGTTTTACCATTGTCAATTTCATAAGAGCTGTTTTGTAACCTAAAAGTAAAACATAAGCTAAACACCTTGAGAGAAAAGGCATAGCAAGCCGCCAGATCAGTGACCTAATTTTTCTTAGTTGCCGTAATTTCCAAAGCACCAGATTACCCACTACACAATAGTAGCATGGTTAATTGCCTATGTTTGGCCCATTTACTGTGCCATAAACTGCATATATTTATTTTAGATAGACTCAGGGAAATGCATAAAGTTGAGCACAAACTTAAGTGCTTTGCTGAAACAGGGTCTTTGTGTAGTGTTTGTATGCATTTTAGGCAATTTTCTCCCAAGTAGGTGATTCAAAATAACTGTGTGTCTTCATGGTGTGGGCCTGACTTAACATAAATAATTAGGAATAGATGAGGCCCCATTTTTGGTAGACAGGATTAGGGGCTAAATAGACCAGCAGGTTGGAAACAATGTCTGCACTAGCTAAGGTGAGTGAATACACTCAGGGACCCATTTATAGTGGACAGCATAACAATGGCTAGGTTAACTTAGAAACATAAGGAAGAGACAAAGAGTAAGACTTGTCAACACCAGCACTTTTTTTTGGAAAAACTCTTGTAGGTCAACGGTATGAAAAGACACCCCCATAAATTTCTCCAACAAAAGCACCAGTGTGGATAGCACTATGTCAGGAGAGATGCTCTCCCATCAGCATAGCTATTGCTACTTGTTAGAGGTGGTTTAATTATGCTATAGGTTGGACCTCCTTGGTCCAGCACTCTTGGTCCTGAATGAGTGGTCCTGAATGAGGGAGTTCGCCAGACCAACTGAGGTCAATTCCATCCCTCTGCTAACAGGACTCCGGACTCTCCCAGGATCCATCAGCAGACCTAGTGGAGCTCCCTTGCCTGCAGGCCACTGGCTCCCATCTCCACTGGTCAGTCCCCACCACCACAGCTCTGTTGCCCTCGGCCTCTGCTCACCCAAGGGCTTCCACATCTGCAATGTCCCGGGACTGCCAGGACTCCACTGTCCCAGGGCTGCTGTGGCTGGGCTGCCGCAGCTCTCAGATACCAACACTGCCACAGCTCCAGAGAGCCAGGGCTGCTATGACTCTGGAGCTTCCAGGGCTTTGCTCCCCAAAGCTGCTAGACTCTGTTATCCTGGGGCCGCCGTAGCTTTCCAGCTATAGCGCTCCCAAGGCTTAGGATACAGAGGGGGGCGGTCTGTGGCTGCCACATCAGATATAGCTCTGCTCTCCAGAACCACGAGGGCTCCGTTCCTTGCCAGGGCTTCCGCAGCTTTGCTACTCTGGGGCCACTGGAGCTGCAGTGGACCTGCTGCCCTGGAGGTACCCGGGCTCTGTCCTCAGGGCCGCAAGAGCTGCCGTGGCTCTGTTGTCCCAGGGCTGCCGCAGCCAGCCTCATGGCCACCCAGCCTCCTGGTCCAAGGACTTTCTGGTCCAGCAATATCCATGATCCTGCTGGAACATGGATGTTGCTGGACTAGAGAGTCCCAGACAAGCTTGCTCCTATTAGTGTAGCAGAGGTACAAATGTGCCACTGCAAGATCAATAGTGTATTCATAGCCTAAATTGCACCTGGAGAGTGTATGGATGAAGCATGCTGGACAGAGATTGGTCTTACAAAGTAACTGAGCCAATCTCAAAATGTGTAGTGCAGTGTATTGTATATAAAGGAAGAGGTATGTTGAGAAACTTTTAGATATGTGGTATGCCATATTCCCAAATCATCTGTTTACCTTTTTGTTCATTGAAATGAGATACAGAAGAAGAAGGAGTTTCAGGTGACTGAAACTGGCCAGGCGACAGCCCCTCAGAAATTTGTCTGTGGGAAGTCTATTGCTTCCGGTCCAGTCCCGACCTTGGCATTATGTTACGTCTTTCCAAGGGAAGACAGACCCACCTGATCACCTGTCTCATCCATTTAAGCACTTTTCAGAATTTTTCCTTAGCCATGAAAGCTATTACAATGCTGTTTTGCCTTATGATATGTTCATGAGGAAATGTGAGTGAGAAGCACCAATTGAAAAATTACATATTCATGAGCATGAATACAATTAATTATATTAAAGCGGTGGCTTTTCCAAGCAGGCTGACAACACCAGTCCTGTCCATAACAGGAACTAGAATACACAGGAAACTTGTTTTAACCACTACTGAAAGAGCTAGAAATATAAGAGAAGGGGGGAGAAACAGGAGAGGGTCATGTCCAGTCATCTACACGCCAATGGGGAAGGGGTATATCCAGCTGGCTACAGTCTTTAGCTCATTTCCATTAAGAGAGAGAAACAGAAAATGATAAACCAGCTCACTGTTGCTATTGTATACGCTGGTGGTGTAATTGTGTTGGTTCCAGAATATTAGAGAGATTAGATGACTGAGGTAATATCTTTTATTGGACCTGCTTCCATTTGTGTTGTGTCTGTAACAGAAGTTAGTCCAATGAAAGATGTTAACTGTTGCTATTGATCTTTTTATCTTGGCATCACCAAGAAAGCCTTAGTTAACAAATGTTTTTTTTATTTCAGAGTTTATTCTGAAGTATTTAAGAGTAAAACCAATCTTATAAACAGCCAACCAAGTTTTTTATAAAATCATTTCTGTTGCCTATCTTTCTTGAACACATTTGGACTATACTATTGCTTGTTTTCTGCAATCATTTCTTTCACCCCAATCTTACTGCTAAATGCATGGCAGAGTGTGACAGCATGGCACATTTTCTTACAAGAATGATCCTTTAATGCTGGCAGTGGTCTTAGCAGGATAAGCTATTTCAATGATAATATCATCCTCCATTCATTATGTATTTTCCCTCCTTTCTCTAATGAACTGTTGCCACTTCAGAGAGTTCTACTCTTCCAAATGACTTGCATGAATTTGCATATGGTATAAGATTTGGGATATAGAATATTCCTTTCTGAAAAATAGGATGCTATTGAGCTATGGAACCTTTTAATCACTGAATAATCTGTTAAACTACCATGTGTGAATGAGATAAATTGAGGTCTGAACTTAATCCATTCTGCTACACCACAACAATTTATCTCTTGTAGGGACACAAGCACTAAAAATGAAAGATGAACAGATATACAACTATCTGTGCTCCAGTTGTACAGTATATCCACGGTGTTTTCAGACAATCTGCATACCAGTGCAGAGTGCAGTGGGAAATGCATGTGCAGTCCTCCCTGAGCTTTGAATGTTGTCATTCAAGAACTGCTGCCTCAGGAGAAGATATTTTCAGAAATGGTGACAATACATAAGTCAATCAATATCTTTAGAACTGTGCGTTATTCTGGGATGCATAATTTTCAGATATTTGAGAAATGCTACAGTAAATCCAGGATGCCGGGGTGGCTGCAGCACCCCTGGCTTGAAGTGATGTTTCTAGCTTCTCTCTGTCAGAGCTGGGAATTGGCGACAGGAGATGGATCGATCACTTGATGATTGCCTGTGCTGTTCATTCCCTCTGGGGAACTGGGCACTGACAGAAGACAGGATACTGGGCTGGATGGACCATTGGTCTGACCCAGTTTGGTGGTGGTTATATTCTATCATATCTGGGCAATGTCTCTCAGCTCTCCAACTATACTCATTGTTCCAGCTGCCCTGATAGTCGCCCTCCCTATAAACAGATAACATGGTCACATCACCTACATATTTTTATCTTGTTAACTGCCAGTTCTGAATTTTATTATTTGTATTCCAGTAGCGTCTAGGAGCCCCAGCGACTGACCAAAGGGCAGATTTATTGAGATATTTAAGCATCTAAACATGAAGATTGGTGCTTACTGGGATTTACAGAAGAGTCTAAGTAGGTTAGACACCCAGACTGATAAAGGACTTTTGCAATTCCTACTCAGTGCCTATCTAAGTGTTTAAGCACCTAAGTACTTCTGAAAAGCTGGTCCCAGGACCCCACTGTGCTCAGTTCAAACACAGAACAAAAACACAGTCCTTCTGTGTTAACACTGTCCCCAAGTGGCACAAGGGACAAGGGCTGCTAATAGAAAACCAGAACGTTCCAATAGGAATGCTAAAAGCTTTGAGTCGGGTTAATAAAAACACATACAGTAGTTGTTCACTGCTGCTCATTTATATGTGTGTGGCGGGGGTTGTGTCATTAGTTTTGTCACCCAGCAGCTGGGACCTCACAGCCTAGAAAATGCCCTCAGATTTGGAAAAACTACTCAACCATGTTGTACCTTAAAAGAGTGAAGACTGGCATTGTGCATGTTTAATCAGATTTTATACACATCTGTGCTCCGCAATACAGCTTATTTGGGGAAAGTATTCACCCTGTCACTTCCTATTGATCAGGAGTTAAATAGAAATAGGACATGTACACTGGATCACTGAGTCTAAGCATCAGGCTAAAGAAAGGAATAAAGCCCTGGAACATTTAACTTCCTCATACAATATTTCTTCACCTGTTGTCAATTTATTCTTAGTTAAAAGTATGTAAGCAAATCTATTTACCGCTTTCACCAGAGCATTATTTTATATGTGGATTCTTATAAAAACAAAGCCCTCGATCCTGTTATATTCTCCACACTTTAACCTTTGCCATCTGAAAGGCCTTTACCCTAATTAAAATTCCTCATTCAGAATCTGTCAGTGAATTCCTCCGTTGTCTTAAAGAATTGAGTAATCCCAAGGTGCTCTTTCTGCATCCACAGTGCTTCCAGCCATAGTGTCTGGGGGTTCAAGAGCCTTGGGAAACAAAGCAGGTTCAACAGCAACACAATACAGGGAGTTAAATGAGGCTCATTGGCATGGAACACTGGCAAAGCTTTATTAGTCAGGTGTTCAAACTACAGGTTTTAGATCTGTGATTGGGTTTACTTTTAATTCTTTCAGAGTACATAATGAGGTCATATGCCACGTTGCTTAGAATTGACATTTGTTTTTTGAGTCTATAGGAGAAGTTAGAGCTGAAGGTATCCTTTTGCAGCTGAACAAGATGGTAAGAGCTAATTCAACAACTCTGAGTTCAGTCACACTACAACACTGTCACTTAGGGCACATCTGAACTACAGTTTTTTTCGAAAGAGGATATGCAGATTCCATGGGAATTTGCATATCTTTTTCCAATCTCACTTTCGAAAGAGAATTTTTGAAAGAGGATCTTTTGAAAGTGAAAGAAGTCTGGACGCTTTTTGGGGAGCAAAAGCCCCTTTTCGAAAAAACCACGTAAATCTTTTCTAAAGAAGAGCGTTTTTTTTTCCAAAAAAAGGGTGGTTTTTTGCCAAAAAAAACCCCTTCCACACTATTTTCACTTTCAAAAGATCCTCTTTCAAAAATTCTACATAGTCTAGACATAGACTTAGAATGGGTCATTTTGTTATCACCTCCTACTCTCTTTGGAGACATTTACACCACCAGAATACACAAGGAAAGCAGTCCCTAGCTAACAAGAGTGAAGGAATTCTGATTGTCTGTGAACTTTGTGTTTGAGATGTAGGAGGAGAGAGATGGGGAAAAAACCCCTCTTTGTGTCCTCCTTCCCACATGTCCTCCTGTACATGTGGAAGCGCCAGGACAATCTAGCTTTCAGTAGCCTGAGAGGCACAGACATCTAACAGATGGCAGGCTTCTTTTTCTAATCCGCCTTATCAGCTGTGTTGGAATCCTGAAAGTAACTGCTGTTGGATTCCTGCTGACACACTGTAACTGATGGGGCTTGTTAATTCCACCTTGTGTATAAAGGGAGTATCCTAGGCTCTGGATACATATGGTCTACTCAAGACAGCCTCAGTGAGGTAGTTAAGGCAAAGGAGAGCTGGAACATATTATATTGTTGTTGTTTTTCTTTGGAAACAAAGCTAAGTCCAGAAAAAAAACAGATTTTTGTCACTCTATCTGGGCAGTATTTTCAAAGAGGATAGAAAAGGTATATTTGCCTACACAGTGCATCTTATCTGAACCTTTTCTCTCTCCTCACCTGACACTGAGCTCTTCATTAGTTCTGAGTCACTCATGGGGCAAAAATGTAAACCATGGTTTCCTAAAAATGCTGAGCACTCACAGTTCCTAATGAAATCTGTTAGGGTATGTCTACACTACAGCACTAATTCGAACTAACTTAATTCAAATTAATTAATTCGAACTAAGCTAATTCGAATTAGTGCATCTAGACCTAAAAACTAGTTCGAATTCGCATTTTGCTAATTTGAACTAGCATGTCCACATTGAGTGGACCCTGAACCGAGGTTAAGGATGGCCAGAAGCAGTCACGGCAGGGCATCAGATGAGGACTTAGAGTGTGGAGCTGCTGTCTCAGGCTAGCCAAGGGCTGTGCTTAAAGGGACCCGACTCCCACCCCGGACAGACAGTTCTCAGGGCTTCCCCGCTCGCTTGTCTAACTCGATGACGGACAGCAAAGCAGTCCTGGCTTGGAGTGCCCTGAATGCCCACACTCGGCACATCACAGCACTCGGCCATCAGCCCAGCTGCACTTGCCACAGGCTGCCATCCGGGGGGGGTGAATCGGGGGGCTGCAGGAGAGCTTCCACCCCGAGGAGCCAGCAGAGCCACCCCAGTCATCCCCATCGGGAGCTCATACCCCATTCCTCCCTCACCTCCTTCCATTTACCCCTCCCTAGCCCCCCTTCCTGATGTACAAAATAAAGGACACGTGTGTTCAAAAATAGAAACTCTCTTTATTGAACAAAGCTCGGGGAGACTGGGAAAAGGAGGTGGAAGTGGGGAAGAGAGAGGGTGGGAGAGGGGAGGAGGAAACCTGGGAGGAGGGAGCTGGAAGGGGGAAGCCAGGGGAAGAAGGAGGAGGGGAAGTATCAAACTATGGTACGCCATATCTTCAGTACTTTGTACAGATGTGATCTCCTCACCCCAGAAAAGATATTTTGGCCTTGGAAAAGGTTCAGAAAAGGTCCCATATGAACAGAGGCTAAAGAGACTGGGACTTTTCAGTTTAGAAAAGAGGAGACTGAGGGGGGATATGATAGAGGTCTATAAAAACATGAGTGGTGTGGCGAGGGTGCATAAAGAAAAGTTCTTCATCAGTTCCCATAATAGAAGGACTAGAGGACACCAAATAAAATGAATGGGTAGTAGGCTTCAAACTAATAACAGAAAGTTCTTCTTCACAAAGCAAATAGTCAACCTGTGGAACTCCTTGCTGCAGGAGGCAGTGAAGGCTAGAACTATAACAGAGTTTAAAGAGAAGTTAGATAAATTCATGGAGGTTGGGTCCATGGAATGCTATTAGCCAGGGGGAAGAAATGGCGTCCCTGGCCTCTGTTTGTGGAAGGCTGGAGATGGATGGCATGAGACAAATGGCTTGGTCATTGTCTTCGGTCCATCCCCTCCAGGGTACCTAGTGTTGGCTGCTGTTGGCAGACAGGCTACTGGGCTAGATGGACCTTTGGTCTGACCCAGTACGGCCATTCTTATGTTTTTATGTTCTAAGCTCAGGGCTCACGGTCGGGGTCTCACTGGACCACCTTGATTTTCATGCAAACCTGCTCCTGGGTGGCCTGGCTGGCAGCTATCCTTCCCTAGATGGCCACTTTCCTGTGCCTAGTGCGGAGGTTGTGGACATTGGAGGCTTCCCCCCAAACCTCGATGAGGCCCACGATGTCCGCACTAGACCAGGTGGGCGCCCACCTCTTGTGGCCCCGGGCATGCTCCTGGGTGCCGCCAGCCTGGTCCTGGGAAGAGACAGAGGGTTGGGTCTCAGCGGGTGGCTGGTTCGTGCCGTGCCAGGTGCAGGGTCTGCTGGCTGGGTGCTGGCAGGCTTGCACCTGGCACGGGCACCGTAGCCAGACCATGCCCCTTTAAGTGCTCCGGGGCCGGGAGGGGGCAGACGAGTTTCCCTGGTGGTGCCCAGAGTGGCCACCAGGGGAAGCTGGGGAGGGCTAGCCTCCCACTAGTTCGAATTAAGTGGCTACACAGCCCTTAATTCGAACTACTTAATTTGAACTAGGCATTAGTCCTCGTAGAATGAGGTTTACCTAGTTCGAATTAAGTTTGCCTGTGTAGTGCCTAAGAAAGTTAATTCGAACTAACGGCTGTTAGTTCGAATTAACTTCGTAATGTAGACATACCCTTAGAAAGGAGGGTGTTGAGCCCCTCTGAGAATATGGTATCTAACTATGGTACCTAACTATAGTGTCTAACTATGGTACCTAACTATAGTGTCTAACTAAGGTACCATCTTTAGGCACTCAAACTTGAAAACATATAGTCTTAAAATGTATATATAATAGCTGAAGAGTAGTAGCAAATTTATACATAGGGGCTGTGTCTAGACTGACAAGTTTTTCCGCAAAAGCGGCTGCTTTTGTGCAAAAACTTGCCAGCTGTCTACACTGACCGCTTGATTTTGCGCAAAAGCACTGACGTTCTACTGTTTGAAATCAGTGCTTCTTGCGCAAATACTTTGACATTCCCATTCAGGCAAAAGCCCTTTTCCGGAAATGTTTTTGCACAAGAGGGCCAGTGTAGACAGCTAAAAACTGTTTTGAGCAAAAAAGCCCCGATGGCGAAAATGGCAATCAAGGCTTTCTTGCGCAAAACCACATCTAGATTGGCATGTGCTTTTGTGGAAAAGCATCCGTGCCAATCTAGACGCTCTTTTCCACAAATGCTTTTAACGGAAAAACTTTTCCGTTAAAAGCATTTGTGGAAAATCATGCCAGTCTAGACGTAGCCAATATGTGTCCTTACCATTGTCAGCTAGCTTTTCTAAGGTTCTTAGACCTCCTGTCATGCTGGAAGGAGCTTCTTGCTTTATTTGATGAAGATCTTTTTCATTTTCTTGCCCATTTGATCATTAGGCTGATCCTAAAAGAACTAATAATTACGTGAATCAATTGACTAAGTTCCCTTAGTTATGTCAGAGTTGGTTGTTTCTTAAACCTGGCCATAAGATGTGGGGAAATGCAGAGTTAAAACCTTTTTGACCATAGCACAAGGAGCCCGAGTGTTTTATGAATAGAGAACTAATATATGTCTATATTAGTGAGATGAAATTCTCTTGAAATCCCCTTTAGTGCTTATGTCTTCCAGAAGAATTATAATAATGGCTTCCCTATTGAATTAACCTCTTTTAAAGTATTGTATTAGTGATTGTGGGTCATCTCAATGAGGATAAAATTGGCGCACACAGAGCAGAGGGAAGTCAAAATGACACAAGTTGCAAATTCAATCAAAAAATCACTGATAAAAGTACTTCAAAGTCTCTGTGCCACGAAGGAAGGCACCCATTAGCATAATTATAAATTTTGTTTCAAGATGTGAAACTCACAGACTAATGATGATGAGAGTGACTTAGGAAATGGATTTGTGTTGATTTTATAGAATCAAATGGGTGATCCTGAGAGTCCTGTCTCTCTCCTGATCTGCCCAGTGGGGTAAGCACTTAGGTGATCTCAATCAGGCACCTGTCCTGGAATGTTCTGACAATTGATTTTTAATAAATGCAAGCTCTCCGAAAGCATGTTTCTGTCCTGTTAACATTAAGCCACAATGGGAACAGCTGAATGTTAACACCGAAACATCTATCAGGCATTCTTAAAACTTAAATACCCACCCGGGGAAGTGAAAAAAACAGATTGACAGAGCCAGATGAGTACCCAAGTATCAGCTTCTTCAAGATAGGCCCACAAACAAAGTAACAGAACACATCTAGTCATCACCTACACACCCCAATTTAAACTCCTCGGCTACGTCTAGACTGCACTCTCTTACACAAGAAAATATGCAAATGAGGCAAAGCGGTGAATATTGCCGCTCCTCGTTTGCATACTGAATGAGCTGCCATTTTGCAAAAGGGGCTTTTGCACAAAAAGGAGCCATCTGTACCCCCTTCTTGTGCAAGAGCCATTCTTCTTGGAAAAATCAGCAGAACGGCTTTTGTGCAAGAGGAGTTTTTGCACAAAAATGCTGGCTCATTAAGTATGAAAATGATGCGCAGTGAAATTCACCCCTTTCCCTCATTTGCATATTTTCTTGTGCAAGAAAGTGCAGTCTAGACATAGCCCTCCAGTATATCATTACCTATCTACAACTTATCCTGGAAAATGATCCGTTGTTCTCACGGGCCTTGGGAGACAGGTCAATATTTGCCTACAGACAACCCCCTACCCGGAAACAAATTCTTTCCAGCAACCACACATCACACCTCAAACAGAAGGAACCTACCCCTGAAATAAATCCCATTGTCAACTATAGCCACACATCTATAGAAGTGACACCATCACAGGACCTAACCACATAAGCCACCACATCAAAGACTCATACAGCTACACATTCACCAATGTGATCTATGCCATCAAGTGCCAGCAAAGCCCCTCTGACAAGTATATTGGTCAACTGGACAATCTCTACAACAAGGGATTAATGGATGCAAATCGGATATTCTAAATGGTAACAAACGGAAATGTGTGGGGCAACATTTTAGCCTACCTAGGCATTCATTAACGGATGCCATTCTTTTACAAAGTAATTTCAGGAACCAACTGCAGAGAGAGACTGCGGAACTGGCCTTCATATGCAAATTTGGCACCGTCAGCTAGGGACTAAACAAAGACATGAACTGGATGGACTGTTATATTCAACACCCAAATGACATCAAAAGCTAAATATCAGACACTTACAGCCCACTCTATTAGCCTCATTTAGCACAGATGCTATACATGACAAGTGTTTTCTTTTTCCTCCTCCTCTCCCCTCTTTTTTCTGCTTTAAATTTTGGAGTTTCTGTGCCTTTTGCTCCACTCATCTGAAGAAGTGGGATGTGCCAACGAAAGCTCATGATATTATACATATTTTTGTTAGTCTCTAAGGGTATGTCTACACTACAGCACTAATTCAAACTAACTTAGTTTGAATTAGTTAATTCGAACTAAGCTAATTTGAACTAACGCATCCAGACTAAAAAACTAGTTCGAATTAGCATTTTGCTAATTCGAACTAGCATGTCCACACAGAGTGGACGGCCGGAAGCAGTGCCGGCAGGGCATCAGATGAGGACTTAGAGCGTGGAGCTGCTGTCTCAGGCTAGCCGAGGGCTGTGCTTAAAGGGACCCGACCCCCACCCCGGACAGACAGTTCTCAGGGGTGCCCCGCTTGCAAAGCAGTCCTGGCTTGGATTGCCCGGAGTACCCACACTGGGCACATCACAGCACTCGGCCATCAACCCGGCTGCACTTGCCACAGGCTGCCATCTGGGAAGAGGGGACAATTGGGGGGCTGAAGGAGAGCTTCGACCCCCAGAAGCCCGCAGAGCCAGCCCAGTCCTCCCCATCGGGGGCTTGTACCCCATTCCTCCCTCACCTCCAACTAACCTGCTTAGGCTGCTTACTGGGATTTACAGAAGAGTCTAAGCAGGTTAGTCTAGACGTCCGTTAGTTCGAATTAACTTTGTAGTGTAGACATACCCTAAGGTACTACAGGACAACTCATTTTTTAGTTTTTTTTATAATTAGCATTAGTGATACTTATGTAACACCTTTTAGCTAAAGATCTCATAGTAGTTTGCAAAGGTAGTGAAGAATTATCAATCTTCCCATTTATCCAGCATATAAATGGAAAATTCAATCAGTTTTTAAAGAAAGCATTTCAGTTGAGCTACGGCTTTTTTAGTTTTCTGTGTACCTTCTTTGTAGTGCCCTGGAGTCAGTGGAAAAAATTGACAGCAGCTGTGAAAATTGTGGCCTGTGCCAGTAAATTTGAACATAAAATGGTTGGTAATTCATATTTCAAAATGGTTGGTAATTCATATTTCACATAGCTTTCCTGTTTGGGGCTCCACACAGAGAAGTAGATGTCATGCAACTACCCAATGAGTGTTGTTTCAGAGTTCAACTGGTCATTTCTACTGGCTTTCATTTCCACATAAATAAGCTGTTGTGTGTTTTATTACCCTTTCCCTCTCCCCTCCCTGTAATATTGAGTTTATCGCAGGTTGTTTCTACCCCATAGTCTAGAAATAGCTGAGAGCTGTCCCCGTGGTTGCCACTGTCCTACTCAGTTTGGTCCAGCTCTTTGGGTCTAGTAATGTGAATAATTTAGACTCCCTGTTTCATTCCTACCTTGAGGGGAAATGAAATCTATATTTGAAAAAGACTAGTAACTTCAGACCCATTGTGATACGGATTCGTAGAATTATTTGCTTTTTATTTAATCTCTGATGCACATCATGACTTCTCTGGGTATCTTGCAAACTCTGCTCCAGGCTCATAACAGGAAGGATTGGCATAAGCTTGTATATAAAATAGAAATGGCACCTATTATTTTGTATTTTTAAGATGAAATCCTACCTTTGCTGCTGTGGATCCAAAACACAGTGTGTCAAGGAAGGTTGTGGAGTAGGAGAAGGTGGGAGTGAACTCTTCAACAGCTCTTTGATGTAACAGGTATGGGAGCTTGGAAAATGGTTGTGACACTATACAGGCCATTGCTGGCTCTGTAGCTACAAAATTCATTGCTCCTTGTGGACAAAATAGCACAGGGGCCATGGCTGACACTTCAGTTTTCACTAGTACTCCACAGCTAAGGGGAGAGGGGTTTCCTCCTGAAAGCTTTCATGTAAAGCCCCTTCACCTGGGTTTTGATCCTGGGACCTATGTAAGACTGCTTCATCTGGAACCTTCTGTTTTCTTTCCACTGAAAGTGTCTCATCATACCCCATTTTTTAAAAAAAGAAAATGATTGTGCATGTCTTGTTCATATAGATCACACTGATGACTGATGTGTACCAATCTTCTCTCCTACATATAAATAAACTGAATCCAAATCAACCCTGTATTTCTTTGTTTCAGGTCATGGTGAGAGTCAGTGATATCAGAGTACCATGCCTCTTTAAAGATGCTCTTGGAACTATTGTAAGAATACCAACATTCCACAAACATATCAATTGCTAATGAGATTCCAGTTCCAAACTTCCTGTTTAATAAAAAGGAGGTTAGAATGCTAATCTATTGGTAATGAAATCTAGATGCCCAATTAAACCTTTACTCTCTCTCCAGCCACTCATTCTCCCCCAGCACAGATTATCTGCAGGCATTTCTATACTAACTTTGTATAGATGAGCATAGATCATTTGTAGAATATTTATTTTCCTTTTAAATCTAGACTTCAAATAGCATATGATTTTCACATGCTGCCTTCCCTCTGGGTGTGATTTTTTTTTAAGGTTTTTTATCTGACCTTGACAACAGCAGCATATCCAGCTTTATCCATTACTAGAGCCCTCTGCCACAACACATATGCATACACATTTAATAGTCTCTGGTTTTAATTTAGCGTAATTTGAAATAGAGCAAAGGCAAAGCAATATTTGTGGCCATAAATTATTATCCGTTTACATCTCACTAAAGGTTTCTTCCTAATGTTCTTTGGTTGGGTCATGTGCCTTTAAGTGTGCAGGCAAAACAGAGGAATTGAAAATTCTGTTGACAGGTAAATGTGAATCATCTTGTATCAGTCAAAAGAAAATAATCAAGCTCTTTTCAAATAATATAAAATGTAAAATGATTGCCTGTTGGGGAGGAGGGAAGCTTATCAGCATCTCTTCTATAGAAAATGATTCCCATTTTGTTGCTGGAGGAACATATGCTTCAGCTTATCTTGTCACTTGACTGCAGTCTGATATGTATTAACAGTTGATTTCCTGTAGATGCTGTTCTTTCCTGTTTTTCTCCTCCCACCCCACCACTCAGTTATTTCCTTAAAAACTACATCTGTCCTTCTTTTCATTATTATTTCCTTAAAAAACATTATTTCATTATTGGTTTTGAAGAGGCATTGGTAATGAGGAGTCCAGCTCTGGTTCCATGCAGGATTACAACATTCAGTGTTTCAGGCTTCCTCCCTCCTTCCTTTGTTATTTTATCAAAGCCGGTGAGATTGAGCTTTTGTAGCCACTGCAAGAAAATATAGAAATTATGAATTATGTCTTCAAGAGGAGATTTAGTATTCACTAGGGGTTCACATGGAATAGAGGCAGGGCTGACTTCAAAGGCATGTGGACAATTGTGTACATCTACAAGACATCTGTTACAAAGCTAGAGCTCCATGGGGTGAGCAGTACGTTGGCTTAATATTTTAGCAGCATATACCCCCTATATCTAAGACTTTGCCATTATCAAGTGAGTCCTGTAAGCTGTTGCTCACATGCTGTACAGCTCAGTAGTTGAGCTTTTACTAATTTTAAAAGATGCCTTTTTCCCTGTAAGATAATTCCACTTTTAGCTTTCTCAATCTCTCACATCTTTTTCTACTTAATCCTAGCATCTAATGTCTTTTATTTTGTATTGATCATTGTCCTTGGTGCCTGTCTCAGAGAATTAGAGGGTATGGCAGTATTGTATCCCCATTCTTGAATTAAGACAATTTAAAATAGCAGAAAAGCTTCAGTGACACAAAGTGCCTGTTCTGTTTTGATCACAATTTGATAAAGCCTTGCCAAGACTTGGTGAACTATTGAAGCTGATATCAGTTTATACTCCGGAAAGACAAAAATGGTATTATATAAAACCCCGTGTTTCTCCATTGCCTGCTGATTGCACTAGATTTCAGATTATCTGGTGCTATGAGAATTGATTAGATGAAAATACTCTTATTAACCTTAGCTCTACAAGTTTGCAAGCATCTACCCCACTGTTAAGTTGCTGCTGCTGTAGCTACATAATATGTCTGTTGTGAAATTCTTGCTTCTATCAGTACATCTGTGAAATAATTAGTAACCCATATAATAATGTAAATACAATTCTCGCAGGGCTGTAGGAGCGCTTTTACGCCCTATTAAATTGCACCTGGATAGCCATGCAACATGAAAAAGTGTTTACATTATTGATGTAAATGGCAAATAAATAGGATATGATTTGATATCAGATGGGTTTAAATCATGGGGGGAGAGGGGGGTTCAGTGCTTTACATGCAGACCAAAAAAATCCACTGTGAACTCCCTGTGATTGACTTGGGGGATTTCCAGTTCCTGCCCGTCTTCCTGATTGAAGCAGTGAGAGTGGATATGAGAGCTTTAATGGACCTTGTTTCAGGAAATCAAAGCAACTTCCAAAGACATGTTCAGTAGAGTTTGAGGTGACTCTGCCAGTGTGTAAGGGAAAATCCCCCTCCTCCCTCCCTGCACTTGAACTGGAGACAAACAGGAATTCCAATGCTCTGCTGTGAGGGACAAGGACTAGAGCTGGGTGAAATTTTTCAACTGAAACATTTCTTTGTTCTCTGTAGATTTTGCAAAGCCAACAACCTGAATGGTTTGTGAGTTCCTCCTTGTTCCCTTCTCTAGATCCTCAAGCCTCATCACAGCAGTTGCTGGGACCAGAAATTAACTGTTTCCTCCTGCCCTTCTCGTTATCACGTGGCATGTATGCCCTTCCTTTGCTGCTTTTGCATTTGGCCCAGCTGATCTGTTGTAGGTGCAGCACAGTGGTGGCTGGGGAGCAGGTAAAGATGGCAGTAGGCCCTCACATGAGTAGTTCTAGTGAGGTGAGTTGAAGAACTTGTGTGTGTGCTACTCATCATCAATGAGAGTTGCAGAACTGGCCCAAGTAACAAGTTTTGCCTACAGTGCAGTTCATATGTTTAAAGTAACCAATTAATATTATGCCATGTGTATGGGTATAGTAATTAGGGTGAGAAAAATACAGTGTGATGAGTCTTAGCACTTTCTCTTAATAATTTTCGTAGTTACCACAGTCCAATAATCCATCGATACTAAAATATCTGGAACTCAGTAATAAAGAGTTGCAATTCTCGTTTGCAGATTTTTATTTCAGAACATCACGCAAATATGTCGTGGGACACATGCATTTTCTTAAATAGATCATTTAATTATCAATGTGTATCCATGATAGATTCAAGGCTGTTTATTACAATTTGACTTTTAAAAAATTGCAACAGGGAGAGCTTTGCAGGCAATGCAGTGGTTATGAATATCTGATGCCCTGACACCAATCCAGAATCTACATAAAGGATCTACATAAAGAAGTCAATAATCCATAGAAATATGAACCACCGTGGTAATAGACATTGCTATTGATTTGTACTCGTAGTGTTCATACTCTGAATCTAATTCTTAGTGCAGAGTCTCTTCCATTCTTAATTTTTCTCAGGAGTAGTGTGAAACTACTCACATATTTAAACTTAAGAACACAACTAAGTGTTCCAGGATCAGTGGAAAGCACCAGTACTGTATCAAATACTGTTCCTTCAGGAAAATGTATACAACATCATTGTTCAGTAAAGGTATTGTGACATGAAGAAATGCAAGGGAAGGATGCAGTCCTGTTCGTGTGCCACGATGAAAAAAAATGCTGCCAAAACTAAGTGTTGAATACATTTGGCTAAATCACCCATGCACTAACAAGATGATTAACCATCTGAATACATGTTTTTGAATACTAGTTCCTTATACAAGTGCAGAAATAAAACATAGTTAGGGTTAGTTAACCATATTGCAACTGAAGTGAACTAGATGGGGAATTATTGACCAACCTTTTTAAAAAAATCTCCTGCTATATATAAAAAAAGGGGGAATAATTTGACATTTCAGGTTTCTATTCATCTCTCCCCAGCTCTCCATCAAAAGAAAATAACGTAAATTGTGTCGTTTGTCACTGGATTAAATTGAAACCTTCAAAGTTTCTAGGCTTTTCCCCATAGATATCAGGCCAAATTATACTTCATCTCTGGGCAGTTCGGAACTGTATCACTGTTCTGTAACATTTTATTTTCCTCAGCCACAACTGTTACACTGATCCCTGGAAGAAAACAAATCCATTAAATAATCCATGCCACAAAATCCTCTTGTTTCTTTCTTTCCATTACCCACCTTTGGCCTGAGACATTTGCTGGCATGGCATTCCTTGGCAGAGAATGTCTCAACAAATCCATATTCCACTTCTCCAGTTCTGAGGGTTTATGTTCCATCTTGTAAGATCATCAAAAATGTTTGTTAAAACATAAAATAAAAAACTTCTCTAATATCTGTATACTTTAGTCTTGCATGACTTATCTAAAGGACAAGCAACTGGTCATAAGTTGAAAAAAAAAGTTGGCTGTACTGTCCTTCTTGTTTCTATTTCAGGACTTAAATTATCTTGTATATTTCCATAGCAAACAGGTAAAACATTAGCACTTTTGCACAAATGGCCATATTGATATTTAGGCTAATTATGTTTATTATTCTCATATCTTGTTTGTATAGATATTGTATTATTGCTGATAAATCGATTGTATTAATTTCTGAGGAAACCCTGTATTTTTGGATAATCAAAAATCTAGATGAATGAACTCAGTTTATCTTCAAATTTCAGATCCAGGAGAGAAAAATTAATTTTAGAAATTTGGATCATGAGGTTTACCAGTACTATTTTTGCCATGATGATATGGTTAGCATTGTATGAGATGCAGAGATGCACAGCCAACTTAAATTCTGGAATTTCCTAACATATGATGTTTTATTTTGTAAACTTACCATATTTTAAAGTAATTTAAAGTAGTTATTGGGTGAAATCTCCCACCTTTTAAAAAAGCAAACTGATCCAACAGTTTGAAAGAGAATCCTCTGAACTGTCATTCATGCTTAAATTTCACACTTTACACCTAGGTCTTAACAAGGGCACTAATTATCTTACCCATTACAAAGATAGCTTCCCCAATTATCACCTCTAATATCATTAGCTCACAGACATTTACCTCCCCCCCTCATCCCCCTTCTGTTCTGAAATTTGATTTGTCCTTTTCATATGTGTTCATTTATTTGATTGTATCCTTTTGTATATATGATCATGCCAATTTTCTTCCACTATTTGATCTGAGGAAGTGTGTCTGGCCCACGAAAGCTCATCACCTAATAAACCATCTTGTTAGTCTTTAAAGTGCTACATAGTGCTACATAGTCCTGTTTTTTGATCCAACAAAGGTTCTACTGTGTAAAACATACATGGTTCTTCTGCAATATTGGAACTTGAGATCTAAAGTACTGATCTCTGCTGCTTGAGCAAAGGGAGGTACTAATAGCTCTAGCGGGATGTCATTCTCTATGTGAACCATCCATTAGAGAGTGATGAGGAACATGCCCTGCTAGCAGGTTTCATAGATATTTGCTTAGAGAAGACGAATGCTGCAATTTAAGGAACCTGGATTCTATTCCAGGACAGGGAGGGATCACAGACTCTTTTGCCCTGGTTCCTCCAGCAACTCTGACCCCTCTTCACCATCCCCTCCAGCCCATTCATGTCCTACTCCTGTCTTTTTCTTCTTTCCCACACAGCTCATCATCTCAATCCCAGTTCCTTCTCCAGTCTCCCTATCTGAGTCAAATCTCCCTTCAAAGCTCCTATACTCTCTTCTAAGGTACCTCATTTCAATCTCTGCTGCTTTTTTCCCCATCTCCTTGCCTAGCAAGGCTCAGTCTTTCAAACCCACACCCAATTCCTTGCTCAGTCTCCGTCTCCCCTCACACAACTCTCATGCCTCACCCCTTCCTGCTCCTAAGCCTGTCTTTTGGAGTCCTCTGAGGTTCAGTGGACCAGCTCATCTTACTTGATTGGCTGGTTTGTAATATATTGTACTTTATTATATTCAGTTGTAATGAAAGAATCCTATAGCTTTGTATCCTGTAAAACATTGGTTTTAACCATTAGTATGAGGCTTGAGGCCTGTAAACTTTGGATTTGATAAACTAATATAGCCCATAAGTTATGGGGAACCGGATGTAGAATATAAGGGGGCATTTTGTGTAATAATAAATATACTAATCCTTAAAAACAGGACACTTTAACGTTGGTAAGGGGTGGAAATACAAATAAGGAAGGGGAGGGGGAACTTCTTTATTGAATATGCATTAGACCTGGTAACTTCAGAATAACACATTATGAAAGTGGCATCCCAGGGCTGCAGAGGTAGAGATGTAGACCTTGGGAGGTTATAGAATGATGGCCGCTGGTGAAGATGAGGAAGTTGATGGTGATGAGGAAGATAATGGCTAACATTTCAGGTTGTTCTGCAAGGGATAGCTATTCAGATGTACTTTCTGTATTATCTCTATCTGCCTTTCTGTGTTAGTGTGGCTGACTTCACAAAAGGTTTTAATAATGAATTTATTTTGTATAGATGCGAGAGTTCCTATTGTGTGCATGGTTCTCAACCACAGAATAATTGTAGTAATAATCTGAGTGGGCCTGATCTTGGGACAACAACCTGTCAGCCCTCAAAGTGATTACTGGGAATCTTTGGATCAGGCTATATCCTGCACACAACAGGCTTCTTGATGCAGTAAGCTTCCTTCCTCTCCCACAAAATATAAAGAATAGAGAGTTTTGCTACCTTCAGTTCCCATACCTGATACTACAGCTCTCCATGGCAGCAACAAACAGCAATTATCAGGAAAATCATTCTTAGCGCCCCATTACACAGTAGCATGCTCAGTGATGATCGAATCTTTGGAGCATTTAATTTTCAAACCCTGAACACGTATGACCTGAGATTTTTTTTCACAGGTTTATAACTTGGCCTAGTGTGGGAATTTTTTCATGGGAATAGGGAATGATACACCCCTGGCTCCTGCCAAATTTCATGCCCTTCATGACGGGGAGCAGGGATTTAGAGAGTCTCAATTAAATCTTTGTGAGATTTTTTTTTAACATGGACAAAAATGTAACCATTTTTCTTGGGCAGTCGGTAAACGCCCAGCTAGGGAAGGCAAACCCCAACTACCTCCCCCTTCTATCTGAGGCCCAGCCCCCTTCTGCAACCTCGTCCTTCATGGAGCTGCAGCCAACCCCCACAGTAGATTTATGGTCTCCCCTCCCCAACCCCTCCCCCATCCCAGCAGGTGGTGTGGCCCCACCTTTCTAGGCTGGCCACAGGGCCAAGCAGCCACACTGCGGACCCTGTCTTGCGAGCCTTCCAAAGAGCTGTGCAGCCACACTATGGCCCAGTCCTTCCCAGCCAGCCAGAGTGCTGGGCAGCCATGCTGGGGCCCAGCCATCCCTCCCAGCCAGAGAGTGGGCAGTTCTGGGAAGGCAATTGCTTATGTTACCTGCTGCCCATAGTTATTCCCCCTAATGTCATTCTGAAAAATGCTGAAGAACTTTTTGCTGAAATTTCAAACATGATCATAGTAATTCAGCCTGAGGCAAAGTTTGGCAAAGTTATAAGCAACTGAAAACAGGGTTTTCAAATGAGAAGTGTTAGGCAGTTTTAACTAAAGGCAATACCATTTCCTCCCTATGTAGCACAATGTGAGTGTACAAACAATGAGCCCCTGGCACATCCTAAGCTCACCATTCTTTTACACTGCAGTTAGGGGAAGAGTGGACGAAGGCAGTAACAATCCAACTTAAAATAATCCTACTAGACCCAAGAAACTAACTTCTAATCTTTTTCTCCTTATTGGACCTGTTACTCAAACAAATGCGTCAGTCCAATGCACTTTGAAAACCACAAGAATACAGTAGCATTTTAGGGTGTAGAAGAAATTTCTTTACAAAATGAACAAAACAGAGTTTTTGTGATCACTCTTGAAATCCCAAACAAAATTAGATAATTCTGATGTTGCAGTTTACATTGGTGGGTATGGTAAGTTCTGATAACTAAACAAATGCCAAGAATATTTAGGAATTACACTTTGTGTCTGCCTCTAAAATTTCATATGCACACAAGAGCATAATATTATAAGCTTCAGCGCTTCCTAGGAATACCTTCCTTAAGCAGAAAGTTGTCTACTTAAAAAATGATTTGGCCTTGTTTGAAAGAAATATTAAAGCTTATAAGTCCTAGATTGAGCTTTTGACTTTCTCAATGAAAAATGCATTTTCCTTGTGATGCCTCTTATGATTAATGTACTACTATAAATGTGTACCATCAGATACTTAGCTGAGTAGATAGTGTTATGCTTATTGCTCTGTACTTTAAATGTGGTTTTATGTGCTTTCCTCATATCATGAAAAATATCATTATATTTGGGCTTTGCACTAACGAGTCATGCCTTCAAATGAGTTGATATTTACAATCATTAGTATTTACTATTTCTTCTACAGTGTATGAATTTCATTTATTTTGTGATTTTTTTAAAGAATTCTGTCATTAAGGATGGAAGTGTGCAATTCAGCACAGATGGCAAAGAAGCAGTCAGAGACTGTCTGTGTCAAGATGCTGGTGGTCTTTCAGTTCATTCACTATCTCAGAGCAGTCAGGATGATCTCAGTAGAAGGGCTTTGGGGTTGCCTCAACTGTGACTGGAATATAAAATGACATTACAGTTTTAGCTTTGAACATTGTCAGACCCTTCGTTTTCAACAGTACCGCACTGGTAGAAAATGTAAAGATAAGTAACTACACTCTGTAACATAAAAAGATTCAAGCAGGATCTGTGAAAGATTTCTAGGATTTGTAGTTGAAATAGATCTTCATCTTGGGATAACTCAAGTTTTCGATTTTAGTCTCCTAATATTGCTCCCATTATATCATATGGTGGTTGAAAAGTCTTGAAGTAGTTTCCTTTCTTTTCCCAAGTGTAGGCAATTATTTCTCCTCTTATAAATAAAATACTATTATGGGACACTCACAAAATGAAAAAGTGAAGTTATTATCACTGAAGAAAGACATCCTTTGGAATTAGACCAAACTAAAAGCAACTAACAACTAAACTAAAGAGTTAAAACTTTAAAATGAAGCAGCAGATGCCTATAGATCTCAAGGTTGACTGACTTTAGCTGCTGCTGTTATGAAATTTACTAGCCCTGGGCAGCAGTCTGAACTATATCATTTATTTTGGAAGCAATAACACTGTTCGTAATGAATAAAATAAAGCAAAAGAAGAAATCAGAGCACAAATTAAAGGATTTTGAAAATGTTGTAAACTCCCTTAACTAACAAATAAGTTATTTATATAGTGCATGAATCATTTCTTTGTTCTTTGACAAGAATTTTAAATTAATGCTATTTTATCTCTTTAAATGTAGCCCCCACTAAAATATCATTTCATCATTTGCCATAATGTTTTTGTTTAAAAGTGCTATAATTGTTGATCTTTTCACTAACAATACAACGGTTCATTTTGTGCATATAAATGTTAAATGCTGTCAGTTTTTAAAGAAAATGTTTACAATTTAGTAAAGATTCTGTAAATTGCCACCAGAAAAAAAACTCATTAAGATTGATCTATATATTACTAATTGAAAAAGAAAGTTGTTTAAACCACTGACATAACCATGTAATATGACTTTGAAAGTTAAGGTTAAATTTAAACCTTTGAATGTATGGTTATACTTAAGTCACACAAGCAATCTTACCATAGCCTCAGTGCACTGAAAACAAGTAAACAAATTCATCTCACAGATGACCAATAACTGGAATATCTTACTTTTACGTTTATTTTAGACACACCAAATCCAGTGCTCTTGTATATCTACAATCCATTTATATCTATGTATACATTCTGCAGAATAAGGTATAATTTACAGTTTCTAAGTAGATGCCATCCCATAATTAAGGTGATAGTTCACTATTTTTATTAATCGTGTGCTATTAATTACACAAGTATTAACAGAACTAGTGTTTTTGCATAAATCTAAGAAAACTCTTAAGCTAAGATACTAAAATTAAGGCAATAACATAGAAAATCAAACCTATAGGAACTAAATATCAAACCTTGTAATTAAAATATGTATGTATGAAATCAATTATCAGTACTTCTCAATTTTAAAATGCAGCTACAAAACTGTACAAACACAGTATTACAGCCAAACTTAAGATCTCCAGAAAGACAAATTTTGCAAGGATAGTCAATTAGCCAATACAATTGCTTCACCTTTCTTAAGATATTAGTAACCTATAGATTCCAGCTACATAAAGCACTTAGAAGAAGTCATCGATTCCATAAAATCACAATTGACAAAGCGGATATGAAAGGAAGAAGGTGTATTTCCTCACAGAGAGGAAAAGTTAGATTGTTTCATTGGCTTACACTACGAGAAGTTTGAGTTCCTTTTAAATTTGACTGGATTTCATAGCTTTCTAAAGTTTGTCTTTCTGTTGATAGCTACAATATTCTTCTTGGTTATATTTTTACCCTTATGAATTGATAGATACCATTCTTAACTTGAAGTTCAAGTGTTTTTATTTAATTGCATCAGTTGCATTGAAATAGGCTAGCATTATCTGCTTAGCACGATTCAGCCTATTTGCAGAGGTAGACCTTTTTAAGAATAATCATGTGGTCTCCTGTCTTCAGAGAGGCAGCTGATTCATTGCCTCATCTGACTGTTTGGAAAATAGGAATGGTCATGAGGGGAAAGATGTGGTGTATGGGTTGAAAAATCTTGAGAGAAAAACCTTAAGAGCAGATTAGCTTGAGTGGGAGGAATGAACTGATTTCTGCGATCGTATCTTTGTTTTCTTTATTGTAAAGCCAAACCTCGGAAAAGGGATCCTTTTGGAGTTTATGTATTATGATGTTTTGTGCTTGTAGAACTGGATGCAGAAAACATCTTCTCACATGTACATTTTCAGCTTCTCAGGAGGAAAGCAGTGTTAGAAATTATATTATTGTTTGTTGTAGTTTAACAAAATCTCTGGCCCAGTTATTGTAAATAGAGAAAATGGGAATAGGCAAAATAAACTGTTAGCAGCAAACAGTAATATTTTCTTCTTATATTGTGGAGAAAAAGAAAAGAAAAAAATGACATCTCCCTCCCTTCTTCTCTCCTTAATTACCAAAAAAAATTAAACGTAGAGAGATGAGCTAAGGAACATCTCAATTACATTATGTTATTATTAAATCAAACAGCTGAACAGTACATCAACTTTTATGTTAATTTTGTCAATCCTTACTGCTCTTGAAAATAAGGAGTTGATAGGATGGAAAATTCTGTGCAAATTTCTCCAGGCAGTAGTACTGGAGAAAGTTTCTCCAATTTTCAGTTAGTTTGAAACTACCAAGCTCACTCATTCCATTTCCACCTTAATATGGACATAAGCACTGACTAATTTATTTTTGTGCCTAGTTCTATCAAATTTCTTTCCACCAACATACACACACTTGGGATATGTCTCCAGTACAGAGTTTTTTTGGAAAATTGAATGTTTTTCTGACAAAAACTTCAATTACGTTCACACTGCAATCGCATTCTTCTGAAAGAAAATTGAAAGAACAGAGGGGTTTTTCCAGCATTGGTAATCCTCATTCTATGAGGAAGAAGCCTTTTTCCAAAAGATCTCTTTTGGAAAAAGTCATGTGTGGACGGGGAAGAGGGAGTTCTTTTGAAAGAAGAGGAAAGAGGAAAAAGCACAGGTGCCCTGGTGGACACTCTGTCCATAGTAATAACAGCTGAAATGTGAGATAGCGTCCATTCAGTGTCAATGCTCTCTTTTGGAAGAAGTTTTTCCGGAAGATCTCTTCCAGAAAAGCTTCTTCCTAGAGAAGCCTACAGTTTAGACATAGCCTCAGTGTTCAGTTGTTGTAACACTACTTCTGGACTTTGATTGAAATTGAGAAAAAACAGCTTCTTGCCTCAGCAGCTGCTTCTCTATTTCTTAAGTCCTGGTGGCTACCAGGGTGGAATCCACAAAGGGACTTTGGTGCCTGGATGCTCAGAATAGCACCAACTTGCTTTTAGGAACCTAGAAAATCACAGAAGCAACAAAAGAATTCACAAAGATGAGTGAATTATATGCCTAGATTTCTCATACAATGAATGGGGGAAAAGAGCTTCCTTAAAAATATGATCAGAAAAGCCAGTATGTTAGGTGGGAAGGCTCTCAAAGGTAGGCCTAAAAATATTAGCGGCCATATTTGGGTTAGATCAATGATCCATCTAGCCAGATATTTGAACATTTCCAGATATTTGAGAAGGAATGAATAGAACAGGGCAATTTCCAGTGACCTGTCCCTTGTCTTCCAGTTCCTGTGATTGAGAGATGAGGGTCAGGTGGAGCATGGAATGGCATCCCTGACCATTTTGACTAATAGTCATTGCTAGACTTACCCTCCAAGAACTTACCTAATTTCTCTTTGAATCCTGTTATATTTTTGGCCTTCACATCTTCCCATGGCAAGAAGTTCTAGAAGCTGCCTGTGCATTGTGTGAAGAAATACCTCCTTGTGTTTGTTTTAAACCTGCCAGCTTTGTGACTGGACATTTTGATATCCTAATCCCCATCCCTTCTCAGAGAGAAGCACTCAGCAGTCTCTCTCAGCTTAGAGATACATGAATGGGAATCTGTTTTATGAATCTAAGACTTTTTTGGGGGTGTGTGTAGGAGGGGTTGGTACTCACCTTCTAATCAAGGGGATGTGGGAGATCCAGAGTCAGGAAAGAGGATTTGAACAGGGTTCTCCCGTGTCTTAGGAGAGTGATCTAACCACTGAACTATAGAACGTTCTGATGTAGATCTCCCTGAGGTTATGTCTACACTAAGAGTTTTGTCGGAAAAATTGGCTGTTTTTCCGACAAAACCTGAGTTACATCCACGCTGCAATTGTGTTCCTCTGAAAGTAAATCAAAAGAACAGAGGGTTTTTCTGGTGTTGGTAATCCTCTTTCTATGAGGAAAAAACCTTTTTCCAAAAGGCTCTTTTGGAAAAAGGCGTGTGTGGACAGGGAAGAGAGAGTTCTTTCAAAAGAAGAGGAAAGAGGAAGAAGCACAGGTGCTCTGGTGGCCACTCCGTCCATAGTAATCACAGCTTATGTGCGAGATAGCAGCCATTCAGTACGGATGTTACCTTTCGAAAAAGCGGATTGCTTTTTCGATGCGCTTTTGCATGTGGATGATCTTTTGGAAGAAGTTTTTTTGGAAGATCTCTTCTGAGAAAAGGTTCTTCCGAAAGAAGCCTGCAGTCTAGACAGCCTCAGTCTCTTTTATTGAAGCTGTCTACCTTTTTCTGGTTTGTGAATCACTCTGGGCTTTGAGCAGGGAGATAGGCTTCCAGATCCCTAAAGGGAAGAAACAGTGCATGTCCCAAAAAGCAGAAATGTAGATGCCTAGTGAACTTTTATCCTGAAACTTAGATATGTATAGAAGTATAGGGTTTGGCAATAGTTTTACGGCTCTTAGTGGAGCCAAAACTGGGATTTAAGCACCTAAACCCATGACACAGTAGCCAAAGGGCTTATTTACCTGAACATTTAGTTTGGAGCAAGCTTGGATATGAATCTGCCCCACTCTGTCATTTTAAATTGGATTAGATCAAAGCACATTAACACACTGTTAATGTATGTGAGTGGGATTTATGTGGACAATTAATCTGCAGCAGGATCCTACAACTAGAATCAGACCCCAGTTTGCTTTGAACTAGATATTTGTGTAGACAGGACTTAAATCTGGGGGTTATGCCTGTAAATACATATATGGATCTGAGCTGCAGTAACTACATATTCATGACTGTGACAGTGTGCTGATGGTTAGCACTTGAGCCAGCACTTTGATTACATTAGTGCTAATTAGTTCCTCTGGAAAAGACCTAACTGGAGAGAGGTGAACCTAATTATCAAGCAGGATTGGGGCTAGTAGTCAATGAAACAATTAGCCCATTGACAGGGAAGCTGTATAAATAGCCGGGGGAAGAAGTTCCTAGTTCTGAAGAGGAGGAAAGCAACACACAGAAACCTGAAAAGCCTCTTTGTCCTCCGGCACCTTACCACAACCCCTTTTAGAGAAGGAGCTAGAAAACGGAGATAGGTGTGGAGACTGCTAGGCATAGACATGGGAACTAGGCATGCAGTGGGTCCTGCAATGCCCCCAGATTCCTGGCCTGTCACCTAGGGTCCCAAAAACCTCCCTGGCTGACCCCACACAACCAGGAACCTAGTGGCCATCCTGAGCTGTGTAGACTCTTCTGCCAGCCCTGCGAACTGGGGTTTCTGATGCTGGCTCTGAGCCTGGGATCCTGACTTCCAGACCTGCATGCCGGGGTGGGCTCTGCTTTGGCCTTGTACACTGGGGGGCTTTGTTTTCAGTCTCCATGGGGCAAAGGGGGGGAGGAGATTAGGGTAAAGGGGATTTTAGCATTCCCACTCTTAAAAATGTTCCCATATCACTACTTCTAGGTACTGGAGGGGAGAGATTAAAATACTATATAAAAAGATGCTGTTAGCTAGTAGTTTTTACAAGCAAGAAGGCATCAGAGCAGTCAGCATCCCTGGAAGTGGTGGGGGTGACACCATGACATTTAGCCTATTCCTTTTATCAAACTGACATTCAAAAAGTTTTAGTTTCTCAATCAGTCACTTAATCACAGCGATGAAACTGTGGAGTTGTTCACTGTCTTCCACAAGAGATTAGGCTTTGGCCCTCTGCCAGCCCGTCTGAGCCAGCGCTAATATAATTCACAACTGGAAAAAGAGAATCAATTAATCAATACTATAATTTGGAACTGACCATGGTACTAACACTCATAGCTATTAGATTCACTGACTGACACCATTTAGGATTAATGAGGTAGCAAGAGCATACAAACTAAAGATTTGTTTAAAGACTTTTTTGTTCTAAGATCAAGCTGCCTGCTCTATTTTGTCATTTTTTAAGTTGGGTATGTCACTGTAAAATACTAATGTAAATACAAACTATTGAAAAGCACAAATTACTTATCAGAGATGGATTAGGAGCCAGCTCTTCCATAGATCTGCTTTTTGTATTTGGACTAATCTGATTCAGTACTTTCAACAATAGACTCTACATGGTATCACACAGTATAATATAAACACTTTCTTAAAATTTCCACTTCTTTTTAGTGTTACTATTTTAGTTTAGACACCTGCAACAAAATGTATATTCTTTGGCTTAACAATAATATAAGGACAAGTTAGCAAAGCAATTTAAACAGTGTAAGTTTCTAATTCCTTGCATGAATCATGCAATTTGTTCAAATATGATGCTAGGATTTGTAGTATTTTAGATGTGATTAGAGTGAAAAGTATATCAGTACTTCCTGACTGTGTAAGCAAGCCCATATGAGTTCACTCTGACAATAATGTGGCTACTTTCAAGCCTCTGGCTGGTTATCAGGATTTCTTGTTAAATAAAAATTGGTTAGCTTATCAGTAATTCCCTTTATACTGTGTGGTTGCTTCATATCTGTGCTCTAAGCTCTACAGCAGAGGATGATGACTTCTCAGAAAAAGCTGGACAAGAGCCTGGAAAGCATTGCCATAGTGAATAGCATTGTCTTCCAGTAGACCTAACCATGAGATTACATTCTAATACTTCTGTTCACAGAATGGTCGTTGTTGATGAAGGCTACAGTAGATCAGCAGTATCTGATCTGCAAAACACAGCACCTTTTTAAAGAGCTGGAAACCTTTTCAGAACACTGATGTGATAGAGTAAGAACTTGTACCAGGGGAAGGAATCAGGGGCATGGGCCCCTCAATAGTTGGCTGGGGCATAGAACTTTGCTGTAGCAGGAAAACCAAGATCTTCTTTTCTGCTCTCTTCTGGAGAGAGCATGGTCCTCTAGCTTCCAGGGTCAGGCCAGGGGAACAGAATATGCTCCACCAAAAGCAGACATATATTTATGATTGTGCATGCTCCTGATAGTATTTGACTTGAAAGACAACGATTCCTCCTGTTTGTGGGTTGGTTGGTTTGTTTTGCAAAAGGCCTGATTGTCCTTTTTTGACAAAATTCTACCAAGCAATGTTGATACTATAAAACAAAATTAGTTGTGGGATCTCTAAGATGAACTCTGATCCTAAATACTTACACTTCTGATCAGTCCACCAAACAACTTAGGTAAAGCAACACTCAAGTAGCTATTTTAGTCTTCTTTTCATTAAAGATTTCAACTTCTAGAGGACTAATGTAGATTCACGGAAGTGCTTTGACTTCAGTGGAGCTCTGCATAGGTGCAGAAATCCATCTGTGATTTGTAAATTGCAGGATCCCACCTATAAAAGATAAGATGATATAAATATGAAGGGGAAAATAGATGACTGATAAATGAAGACATTCTAGGTGAGATGGCTTAGTCCATAGCCAGAGACATTGTTCTGGAAGTTTTCTGAACATTGAACAGAGAAATTACAAATAGGTCATATATCCTGAATGGACTTTTTGTTTGATTACATTTATAAGGTCCAAAATGGCTCTGATTTTTTGAGTTTCCTGATGATAAACCATATGATGAGGAAAGGGGTGTTAGAGTAAATGACTGTAATGACTTTGAATGTGATTAGCTGATAGAGTAGTGGTATAGGATTCTTTAATGTATTGTCGTCTTGTAAACAGCCCATATTCCCTTCCTATAGCTCCTTGTAAAGACACTTTAATTACAGTGGGAAACTGAAGCTGTGTATGATGACCAGTTCCTTAGATACACTTAGGAACACATGACTAAAGCTTTCAATGGAAAATGGATTGCCGCAAGTAACTCTGAAGGCCTAATTTACTGTCTGCCTCATTTATTTTTCAAAGACAATAAAGTCAGTCAGCCTGGCCAATGGCTGTGGTTTTTTCCCCGCATACACACACAAATCCTTTCTACCTGGCTCCACTGGTACCATAGCAACCTTATAGGATTTTGAGCCTTAAAACCAACAGCTGTGTCTTCTGGAAGGAGGCAACAAGGCAATATAGGGAAGTGACAATAACTCCTCTATGCCCTTGGAAACCTCCTGACATCTGATTATTTGTATATGTCATGCAGATGAGCACTTATAAGGGAATGCTGCTCTGTCCACTTAGAGATTAAAGCTCTGCTAATAATGAGTCAAAGGGAAAACGGGAGCAGGGTGTGGTTGCAGAAGCAAAATTTGGTGTTCTGGAAAAGTACTCAGCAGCACTGGAGTTTGTGCAAGCTGTGCTTGGTTTGGGATATGACGTTTAATAAAATTCCAATTTTAAAACTGTCCTTAGTCTAGGGTGTAACATTCACTGATACAGCTAATTATCACTCAAGCCTAATGACCCTTCCCTTGTCAAGTGTAGGCTTTTTGAGTAGGATGGTGGGTGGATTATCATTTTTTTTAAAAATGATCACAGTGAAAAGAAAATGGCAAGGGAGAGGAGAGGGATGCAACAAACAGCTCTGCTGAATAAGACAAGTTGAAATCCACAGTTGTAAGAGATACTAGTAACAGGGTTCCTAGAAGCAGACATTCTGCCTAATGGTTAACCAGTCATAACAAAGACCAGCACTCCTTAAAATCCTCAGATGATCTTCTTATATTGAATGATAGGCTAACAAAACCATAGAGTCTATTATATGCCACATTCAGCAATATTCAGCTTTTCTGCTGACTTTCAGTTCTTTCTAATATTGACTATAAAAATGGCCTTGTGGGATTTTCTGGTTACTGAGTCTCAATAATTTCATTATCAAATGTGCTCTGTTTACAAGTAAAAAGATGCATTTTTCCCCTAACTGCTGGCTCCAAAAACTCAATCCTGAATCCAAAAATTAAGCTGGGTTCTTTCTTTCCCACACATTACTGCCAGTAATAAAGGATCTGCATGCCAAGTATTCCTTTAATGATGCCTGTGGAACTGTCTTCACAGTAAATGTACTGTGATACCTGTGCAACACTCATTCCCAGGAGGGGGATTATACAGGTATAACTGACCATCTTTTTGTCTTTGGGATTCATTTAACAACTCTGCTGATGACACACAAGAAGGAACAGAATCCAGTCATTCACTCTTATTTGCATTGGCTCTGCAGGCTAAAAGGAATTTTAAAAATAATCATGTACAAGCACCTCTGAAGTCTAAATACATCCAGAGAAGCCATTCTGTTGAATAAGACATCATTAATGTCAGAGATGATGTTCACAGTACAACCCTTCTTTAAAATAGCACTCATTGCAACTAATGAGGAACTTAAGCTGCCATAGCTGGGTACACAGATCAGCTCTATGAAATCAAGAGTTACACAGCATATGCATCTGTTTGCCCCCTTACTGAAATTATGACTACAGGCAGTCCCCAGGTTACGTACAAGATAGGGACTGTAGGTTTGTTCTTAAGTTGAATCTGTATGTAAGTCCGAACTGGCGTCCAGATTCAGCCGCTGCTGAATCTGACCGCCGGTTCTGACTTACATACAGATTCAACTGTCCCCAAGTCAGCTGCTGCTGAAACTGATCAGCGGCTGATTCCAGGAAGCCTGGGGCAGAGCAACTCTGCCTCGGGCTTCCTGTAGTCAGCGCTGGTCAGTTTCAGCAGTGGCTGACTTGGGGACACCTGGGGCAGAGCAGCTGGGGTGCTGCTGGGTTGCTCCAGTAGCACCGCTCCTCGGCGCTACTGGACCAACCCAGCAGCACCCCAGCTGCTCTGCCCCAGGCGTCCTGATTCAGCCACTGCTGAAACTGACCAGCAGCGGCTGAATCAGGACCTGGGGCAGAGCAGCTGGGGTGCTGCCGGGTTGTTCCAGTAGTTCCCAGAGCGGCGCTGCAGGACCAATCGGCAGCGCCCCAGCTGCTCTGCCCCAGGGTCCAAAACAAAAGCCTGGTCTGCTGGGGGGGGGGGGGGGGCACACTAGCTGCGCCCCCCCCCCCCAGCAGACTAGGGACACCGGGGAGCAGAGCCGCAGCAGCAGCGGGGTGCCGCGCCTCTGAGGCTTTGCTCTGGCAAAGCCTCAGAGGCGCGGGATCCCGCCACTGCTGCGGCTTCAGTCCCGGTGCCTGTGGTCTGCTGGGGACCGTCCCCAGCAGATCACAGGCACCGGGACTGAAGCGCAGCCGCGGCGGGGTCCCGCGCTTCTGAGGCTTTGCTCTGGCAAAGCCTCAGAAGTGCGGGAACCCGCCCAGTGCCCCTGGTCTGCTGGAGATGGTCTCCAGCAGACCAGGGGCACCGGAGCAGCTTACGAACGGGGCTTTCTTGCCCCGGAGCTCGCAGGTAGCAATCCGCCACCTCGACCTCCGGGGCAAGAAAGCCCCGTTCGTAAGTGCGGATCCAACATAAGTCGGATCCGCGTAAGTCGGGGACTGCCTGTATATAGTTAGACTTCTGCAGAGCCTGGAGAAAGTGGTGTCCGCTGCAGTAGGTCTAAAAAGGACTATGTATTCTTCTCTCAAGTGCCTGTATTTAATGGAATGTTTTTTATTAAACTGCACTTGCATTAGCATAACACCTTATTTTTACACAGTCTCTTGCATTTCCTTTTATTAAGTGGTGTCTTTTTAATATGGAAAATATTTTCAGAATAATATAAATTGGGATGTTTCTGCAGACATTATGCGTCCAACCTGTGACAGACATGTTATGAGAATAATGTGACACACTGTGGTTTCCTTTGATGAATTAGAAGTTGGTCATTCCAGAAAACATATTTTACATTGTTGTGTATCAGTATAGTATAGTATAGTATAGTATAGTATAGTATAGTATAGTATAGTATAGTATAGTATAGTATAGTATAGCTTTTGTGTCTGGTTAGATGCCCAAATTTGAATTATATACCCACTTAGTGGACATTTAAGAAATACAATTATAAAGAGAAAAATACCATATAATTAAAATGGAAACGTTAAAATGGTATAAATTAGCTTAGTGTCCAAGGAACAATAACAACTTTGCTCTGACACAAACCAGAGCATTGGCAAATATTTTCTTCTTCGCTTCACTGAAAGATTTGAAACTAATTGGAGAATGTTGTTACAGTTCCTTTCAGGGTTTGGCTGTCCTATTTCATTACCTGAATACTTTTTATATCCAATGATGATCTTGAAAACAATGTCAACTTGTAAAATAATTTCCCATTTAATCACCATCTTAACATTAACAGCTGTTACCTCCTATTGGTGGAAGCTGAGAACCTTCTTTATGGACATTAAGAGCCTGTCTTAATCATAACGTGGATGAGATAAAGTGGGACACTTCTGGGTTGCTAGAATGAATCATGAAAATGGCAGGAAATGTAGCAGACTAGAAATAGAATATATATATAAATTTATTAAGGCTGCTGTGAATGACATGAGTACCTTTTTCCAAAGCTGAAAGAAGATACATTCTCCTTCTTGGAGAAAAGGACCACAATTGCGTGATCTCACTCCAGTGGGCCTATTTGTGGAGTAACTAGTCAGTGTGAGCAAGGGTATCACAATCTGGCCCAAAGGTGATAAACTTAAAGAATTCTGTGTTCCTGCATGATGTTTATGTCTAAATTATTTGTTATTTATGCCATTGGCAGCTAGAAAAAAAATGAATGACAAGCTATATAGAGTAACTAGTCAAAATATGAATTTTCTGCAAGTAGTTTAAGTGCCACTATTTGTATGTACTACATTTAACGTATTTAATGTGTATATCTAGGTGTTCGATATTTGTAACTACTGTCAGGGCAGGTCCTAATCAATTGGTGGCCCTAGGCAACCACCGGGGAAAATTTGTCAAGAAAAAAAACAAACAAACCAAAAAAGGGGTCTAAAATGCAGTCGCAGCCCCTTTAATTGCCACGTATCCGTAGTGGGCTTCCATCAGGCTCTGTCAGTGGCCCCTTGAAAATGGCAGCCCTGGCAACCATCCAGTTCACTCGTCCCTAAGACTAACTTTGACTAAAGGCTAAAGTTGGCTAAAATAAGGGCAATAAATGTGTATGCTACTAGGTGTGACCTGATCATGTGCAGGGCTAACACAAGGATTCTGTTCTCTGGTATCTTACATACTGCTTAATTTACCAGAAGTGTAATGTGGTTGTTCTGCTGTTTTCTTAAAGCATCAGAGTCTGACCACTGCAAAGCCAAGATGGTAGATCAATAATAGTATTTCATTTTCACCCTTTATCCCTATGCCACCCTTTGTCAGTGCAAAGGATCCCAGTCAAAAACTGCTATCTAATCCTCCATCAAATTTCTCCTAAGAATTCACCCCTTCTGTGACTAATGTAGTAAAATACAGGTACAAGCTGATAATGGCTAGTCAGGCTAGTGATCACTGGCACTACAACACTAAGAAGATAGCACATCCTATTATACGTATCTGTTACCCCACCCATTTGGCTACATGTTATCTTTTAAATGTAAAGCAGAGAATGTCATTCATGTGTCTGTACAGCACCTTGCACAATTCGGACCTAATCTGGTCATCAGTTTTTAGGTATTACTGTAATATGAATCTTATATAACAAATTTCAGTTTAAAAAAAGGCAAGGGAATTAAATCACACACATAACATGAGCTAAATTCCTATAAAAAAGACTATGAGAGGAACAAAAATATTTTCAGAAGAAATGTTCAAAAGCTGTAACTTCACATTCCATAGCATCTTGTTCCCAAAATTTGAAAGTGGGTTTTGAATAATCTCCAAACGTTCTCTGACTTCATGCTGATCACAGAGGTTTTGAAATTCTTGGGGGGGTGGGGGGGGGAGAGGAGAAGGATAGGAGGGCACATAGGAATTCTTATACTCTGTAATCTCAGTTCATGCCAGCTGTAACTCTAGTTCCACCAGTTTAGTAATATCAAGGATAATTCTGGGACCCTGTGCTCTTAATGGAGTTAATTCTCCAGTCACAAGAAGCTAGAGAGAGAGTTTAATGACTTGTTGAGTCACCAGCTTTACTGGCCAGATTTAGAACAGAGTGAAGAGAAAGCAATTGACTTTTACAGAGAGAATTCTCAGTCTATGTACCAAGACAAAAAGACCATTGAATTTATGTCAAGGTTTTGAGCTGTGTGTATGGTTTTTAAATACACCAGCTACAAGAATTAGTTTTTCAGAGAATTGTGAAGCTTTGATTTCCCCAGGATCTGTAGCTCATATAGTTTGGATGCAGTCCAGAACAAAACATGAATTTTTATGATTTCCTTCATACCTAGAATCTTAAACATATATAGTTTTGTGGGTGTTTTTAAAATGGTTAATGACCAAAATTTATAAAAGCCCTAGGAATTTTCTCTGATTAAAAGAATAAAAATGTGAATGAATGGAGCAAAGATCCAGGGCAGACAACTTGATCAGAAAATATGCAAATATGTATCTACAGTAAATGTTCAGCCTCCTGGGGAGAAATAAACTGCAAGATGCTGTTCTATACTTATGTTTTCTTTGTTAAAATGAATGTCAGAAGCAATTGCCTTTCTTTTATTTCTGGAAGTAGGAGGATTGTTCACCATAGGGATGGACTTTCCTCTCTTTATGGTAATTCTCTCTCTGCCTGGAATAGATCAAAAATGTTAGGAATGGAGCTCCAGATCAGTTACAAGAACCCTAAAATTCTTAGATTTTTTTGGGGGGGGTGAGGGGAGTTAATATTTATCTTTTCAGGAGAGGTAGAATGTTTGTCTGGTAAAGACCAGAAGAGAAACACTGATATTCCATAAGACTGCCCATAATGAATTTAATTCCAGGGACATCTAGGAAGGTATATGAAGTCTCACAAGAGAGACCTTTCTTATGAGATTTCCAAAGCAAAATGATTTAGGTGGCTTTGCATAACCACTCTATTTTTTTTCCTTTTCACAATTAAAATGAAATGTTTTAAATTAACTGCAAGTACAGAATTTAGATATTCCTTCAGTATTTGCACTCCAGAGTTGGTTCTGCAAATACAAGGAGATCTCAATGAGGGGAACGATTAACCCCCTTCAGAGCTACCCCCAATTTTTACAGTTCTTCTTAGTTAAAAGTGATTAATTAAATGTCCAGGTTTGCCCTGGCTACAGCCCCATGCCTATGGAGCTCCTATGTTCTGCAGGCATCGTTTCTTCTTCCTGCAGTGTTCTTAAGTTCTGCAAGTCTGAAGCTAAATTATTTCTGCAGTGTTTAACTTTGGTCTCATAGGTCCTACAAGGTGTGCTTGGCTGGAGTTCCTAATTATCCAACTCCTTGATTTTATGAAAGTTTTGTATCCCCTGACATGTTCAGAAAATCTGGTTTCTGATCTATTATGTTAGAAAGGTATAGCACCATGAGGAAACTACATATCAGAGCAATCTGTTCTGCTTTTCTACAGTAGCATATGAATGCATTTCTCTAGAGCTGCCAAACCAGCCAATCTGCTCCATTTTGATCATAGCTAATCTGATTAAGCCTTGTTATATATGTGTTTGCTGAAAGGCTCAAGAGAGTAGGTTAACTTTTTTAATACATCACTGATGGGTTGTATAATGATCTTCAAAACTAGTCTCAGATCTTACTGTAAGTACTCAGATGTCCGTAGTGTTTTAATATCAAAGAATTTTAACAAAATGTCTCATTTATAACCACTGTTCTTCCACTGAGGCTTTTTTTCTGATTAAATAAATTTACTAATATAAGTCTATGATTTTAAATGGATAAATAATAGTGCAGTGTACCCACTGAATATGATCTGTAATGTAATTATCAAAGTGATCCATTTTCCTGCTGTCCCCTGATTGGCTTATCTCTTTTTGTTTATAACAAGCATCATACTGCTAACATGAAACTAACACATGCTTGTGCAAAGTGTGTGCTGTTTGTTAATGCCAGGGTTAGCAATAATACTAATAAAAATGCATTCATTCATACTATACCATCAAAGGAGTGCTCATGCTTTGAGTACTTTTGGATAATAAATATAATTTATACAGCACCTTTTCTCCGGAAGGAAACATCAATTTACATAGTAAACATTGTGCCTGGGTTGAAGCACAGCTATCTAATAGCACACTGTTAGATTTTTGGTGAAGGAAACGAACAGCACCATATTTCATGAAAGTACAGGATGAATTTAAGAAAGCCAAACGTAGTTAGTTAAGTTGAAATTTGACCAGAACACCAGGTTTAACTCCCCTGGTTGTGTGAAAAGTGCATTTGGTTTTTAATGACATCCAGTAAATGGTCAGTAGCTTGGGTTTTCACATCTCATCTGAAAGATGTTCTAACACCACAGTGACCTCTAGCACTGTGCTAAGAACGTTTGTCAGTCCTGAATTAAAGGGCAGAGTGCCGGTACTGAATCATTAACTTGACTTCCTTCCATAACTGGGGTTTATCCTGGAGATTTATTGTCCACATATTGGGCAATTGGGGAAACTGGTGGTTTTTTCCCCTTTGCAATCAGCAGGAGACATCTTGATTATGAAGGAAGCATTTTTGAACGATCCCCAGAGGTGGACATCTTCCCATAAATCTATAATATTTAATAACTCAGAGTGCTTTGTTTAAACAGTCCTGCTGAGTAATGATCTGTGTTCTCTGAACTCTCTGCTGGCCAAGACAAGTTAGTAAGCCATGCATCATCAAAACACCTAACAGAGAATCAGTGCATTCATAATCAGAAGGATAAGGTGTGGGGTTTTTTATGCCTTAATGTGAAACATCAGCCTGTCACAGATCTGAAGATGATTCACTATTCAGACGTCAGCTATCAAGGAAATGAAAAACTGCTGAATCTTCAAAATTAGCTTCTGCTAAAGTGATATATCAAGAAAATGGCCAAAAGTCTGTATAAAGTTTATAAAGTGTTCTATATCCCTCCACTGGGAAAGGTTACGCATGATAAGGGTTTGATAGAACCCATACTGTGACATTCAAGTATGTGATTAAAGCTACAGCCATTTATTGGTATGCTTGCTAAACTGAACCTTACAAAGTAAACATGCAAAGAGTGTTTGTGGATGTATGAATTTGCAATCTAAGCTTTGGCTCTTTCGTGACCAAGAAAAAACTGCAAGATGATTTCCTCCCCTCCGCCCCGGCCCCTTCCTGTTCTCCTTCTCATCTCTCTCCTCCCCCATTTCATACATCCCTTGAATTTCAGCTTATTCATTCATGGTACAAAAGCATTCTCTGCTTTATAAAATCTGTTTTATGTCTTGGCTTTCATCTAAACAACAGTTGAGGAAAATACTGTTTTTATGTCTCAGAAGCCCAGCAGAAAATCCTTATTGAAGGAGAAAGTTCAGCTGACTTTGAAGGCTTGAAATTTTTCACACATACTAGATCACAGAAAGATTATCAGATTTTTTTCTCAACATAGAGAACAGCATGCGGCTCTCATTAAGGTATGGTCAGTTCTCTAGACCACCTTGGGAGCGTTATTCTTCAGTAGGGAGGACCTGTATTTTAGGCTAATCTTGGGTGAGCAAACCCTGAGACTAAAATTAAGGTAATGGGTTCACCTTCCAGGAAGAAATTGTATACAGGCAGTCCCCAACTTACGCGGATCTGACTTACGTCGGATCCGCAGTTACGAACGGGGATTGCCCCGGAGGACATGGACTGCGGGACCTCGTGGTCCTGCCGCCCGTGTACTCCGGGGCTTTCTCCATGTCTCCCTGGTCTGCAGACCAGGAAGACACGGAGCAAAGCCGCGGAGGGGTTCGGGCAGCGGGGCAGCCCAAGCGCACCTGGGCTGCCCCGCTGCCCGAGCCCCTCCGCAGCTTTACAAAGTCTCGGGGAAGCCGGCAGCGGGACAGCCCAGACGCCCCGCGGCTGTCCCGCTGCTGGCGTCCTCAGAGGCTTTGCTCCCCGTCTCCCTGGTCTGCTGGTCTCCAGCAGACCAGGGAGACGGGGAGCAAAGCCGCGGAGGACCCAGGCATCTCGGTCCGCCGTCCGTGTCTTCCTGGCAGCTAGTACCCCCCCCCCCCCCCCCCGCAGACTAGGTTTTTCACCGGATGCCTGTGGCAGAGCAGCTGGGGCGCTGCCAGTTGGTCCCGCAGCACCGCTCTGGGCGCTACTGGACCAACCCGGCCGCACACCAGCTGCTCTGCCCCAGGTGTCCCCAAGTCAGCTGCTGCTGAAACTGACCAGCGCTGACTACAGGAAGCCCGAGGCAGAGTTGCTCTGCCCCGGGCTTCCTGGAATCAGCTGCTGATCAGTTTCAGCAGCAGCTGACTTGGGGACGCCTGGGGTTCTTAAGTTGATTCTGTATGTAAGTCGGAACTGGCGGTCAGTTTCAGCAGCGGCTGAATCTGGACGCAAGTTCCGACTTACATACAGATTCAACTTAAGAACAAACCTACAGTCCCTATCTTGTACATAACCCGGGGACTGCCTGTATTACTTTGTCCAGCAACCCAGTATAGTTCATAGCTTGAAGTGGAGCTGTAGCTTTAAGGGTGCCTATTGGATATTTCATTAACATAGCTTTTTGCAGGGCCAGATTTAGGGACAGGCAACCCAGGACTCTGCCTGGGATGCCAGAGTTGGGGCACAAAAATTAAAACAGAATGTTTGAAGTCAAACAACCTGGTACATCCTTGGAACCTGACCGATACCAAAACAGGGAATTTTCCAGACCAGTGGAAGTCAATTATGTCCCCTCTTCTGCCGTCCAATCTATATTCCGTATATGGATTCATTTTTCACTAACTTATTAGAATATTCTGGATCTTTGTAAAATCTTGCTGAACTTTTCAGACTTTCCTCAGGCCTCCTCAAATGTTGACAGCCTGTCCTCATGGGTATGCAAGGGGAAAGGCATTGCCAGTCCTTCTAGAAGCTATAAGAACAAACTGATGTTTAACCAAGACTCTTCTTTCTTGCCTGGCGCTTTTTGTACTATCACAACTGTGTGGGGATAATAGAGAGAAAATGGGTAGGAGAGAAAAGACATCCCAGACTGGAGTTGAGAAAGAGTCTCAGAGCATTCTGTGGAATTCATAAAAATAGTTTAATACAATTTATTATGAAGTTTCCAGGCGAAAGCTTCATATAACATGTTTTGACTTGCAGACTCTGTGGTTATGTGTAGACTACACCTCTCTTTCAACAGAGAGATATAGATTAGGCACATTGAAATTGCTAATGAAGTAGGAATTTAAATATCCCATACTTCATTAGCATAAACATGGCCACCGCTTTTTTCGAAACGGAGCTTTTTCGGAAAAAAGGCAGTCTAGACATGGATCTGTCGAAAATAAATACTTTCTGAACAGATCTTATATTCCTCAAAAAATGAGGTTTACAGGATCTGTCAAAAAGGGGTTTATTTTCTACAGATCTGCGTCTAGACTGCCTTTTTTCCGAAAAAGCTCCGTTTCGAAAAAAGCGGTGGCCATGATTATGCTAATGAAGTGCAGGATATTTAAATCCCCACTTCATTAGCAATTTCGACGTTCCTAATCTACATCTCTGTCGACAGAGAGGTGTAGTCTAGACACAGCCTGTGATAGTAAGTTGAAGGCTTCTTTCTCATTGGTCATGCATAGTCAAAAAAAGGCTGCATGATATGGATCATCCTACAAATTGCAGTTATTTTTAGACTGTGAAGGAGCTGTGATTTCCCAAAGTGTGTTTTCTCCCTCCCACCCTCTCGTTCTCGAACTGGGAAAAATTCCAGTCAAGGACTCCAACATTAAAAAAGGCAAGGACTCTGACATTAAAACTGCTTTCTTTTATTTTATAAAAATAATCAGCAAAGTTATGGACTTGATTAGATGAGCTGAGATGCTTTTAGACTCTCATTGGACTTAGCAAAGCTTCAGAAAGAGACAAGACTGACCTTTGCTCAAGTCCATCACGAGGCTTACTTCCCTTAAAAAGGAGAGTTTTATATAGTTATGGAAGTCTCTGACATACAACATCTCACATACAGGAAATTGAAAAGCTTTGATGTCCAAGAGGGTTATGTCTATACACCGTTTTCCTCTCTCACATCTTCAGAATGCTGAGTTCTCTTAAAGAGGAGCCCCTTTTATTTACAAGTACAACTTTGTAATACCTAGCTGCTTCCAAATCTGATTATTTTAGTATAAAGCCTTCAAATATAATTTTTTTCTTAAAATAATTCCCAGGAGAAAGTCTGGTTGCTCACAATTGTCAGTTCATGTAAGGATATTTTTAAACATAAATTTCATTTTTAGCAAACCTATCCAAGTAAAAATGTCAGCATCAGACAATGTCAATTCTCTGGGGGTCAGTGCTAGATTTTGCATCCACTAGACAAATAATGCTAACATTTTCTTCCTTATGTGCAGTGATTGAGTCTAGGGCAGGGGTGTCCAAACTTTTTTCAAAGAGGGCCAGATTTGAAGAAGTGAACACGCGTGAGCGCCGTCCCCGCACTCTCAGCCCCAAGGCGAAGGGCCCGCAGGGTCGGAGGCGGGCGGAGAGTGCAGGGCACACTGGCCTCACAGCGGCCAGGGGGCATGGCGAACCCGCAGCCGAGCGGGGGAGCGGGGCTGTGGACGTGCCCTACAGGGCAGGCTCTAGGACCGCGGAGGCCATGGGCGGCGGCGCGGCTGGACACGGCGCGCTGGGCGCACCAGTTCAAAAGAGCGCCGGGGAGCCAGGAGAGGGGGAGGAAGCGGGGGCTATATTAAATCGGAACACGGGCCGCAATTGGCCCGCGGGCCGGACTTTGGACATGCCTGGTCTAGAGTATCTGCACTAACTGTGAAATCTAGACTTACTCGAAACATTTTTTGTTAATATATTTACAGACTCTGCAGTGGGAATACAAGAGAAGCCATCTCAAAACTATTATATTGTATGTGCTTGGAAAGACAAAAATCATATAGGAGTCTAGGTAACAACAGAGGTGCCAACAAGCATGAAAAAAAAAACCTCCACTCTTTGCTCTTTAATGAGCAAATGCTCATTAAACTGTGGAACCAAATGCTCAAGACTAATAGAGGGTGAACTCTGCCCTTTGGAGATGCATGCAGTATTCTCATTGAGGCGAATAATATATGCTGGGAAGTTATAGCCATGCCGGTTCCAGGATATTAGAAAGACAAGCAAATAGTGATAGTTAAAAATAAGCAGAAGGTGCCATACTTCCTGTAATAATAGGAAAACAGGAAGAGCCCTCTGTAGTCAACCCTATAGCATACCACTTTCCCCAACAATACCCAGTGCATGCTCTCTAGGGTAGGTGATCAGAATGAAACTTTTTTTCACTGTGCCTCCTCCCCATGAAACGTATTTAGTGTTGGGATCCTGACTGGTGTTCCAGGCCCAGATGTACACTTCCATGGCTTTGGTTGAAGGAGCGCAGGATCTAGCTCTAAGTTTTGAGGCCAGTCAGGTCATAGGTGGTAATGCAAATAACTCTTGGCTCCAAGGCCTGTGCTTAATCCATGGGTAGGTAGCTTTTGGAAGACCCCACTAATTGCAAATTTTTCTAGCTTTTACGAAATTCAGTGGTGACTTTTAGATCTTTCACAAATATAAGACAGTGAAAAGATAGTGTGTGAAATTTCAGTGACAATTTTCCCAATTTAGTAATATCCTACATAAATTTCATAAATTCCAGCAAATTAGTTTAGCTAAAATATCCGTTAGGGCTCAGTATTACAGCCATCCCTAGCTCATTTTTCACCTCTCTATTTTTGAAGTGACAGAACCCTTAGGTCAAGCAAAGCCACACTGATTTATCGTCAGCTATCTTTTAAAAGGGAGTTCATAAAGTACTTCATACTAAGGTAGTTTGAGCCCTCATTTCCACAAAAAGGGGACAAGGAAACCAAATAGTTCTCCAAGCTGATGTGACTAACTGGACTCTTCTCATGAACTACATAGGAACTCTGAACAGATGCATTTATTATACTGCTGACTTGGTTTGGTCTGGAATGATCAGTGAAAGGAGAGAGGTGCTGAATAGGGAAGACTGGTCATTGGTTTAAAGTTAGCATGTGCTTAAGTGTTTTGTTGAATGAAGGCTGAAGAAAATAATATCATTTGTTATATTCTTAACATAAAAATTACCTCGAGTGGGATGATGGATTCTTAATTATTTCCCATGGCTGCTGGTATAGGGACCATTGTTAGACTGTAGTGAGAATGGCTGGGGATTCCGTATTAGAGCTAGTCGGAAATTCTCCAACAAAAGAGTTTTCCATCAGAGAATGCAGATTCATTGATATCAAAACATTTTCCAGACATAATACAATTTCTGCAAAGCTCCACCAGAACTGAGGCAAGGTCCAATGGAAACCTGTCTGGTTTCCTGCCTCCTTACCTACCCTATGCCTTGACAATTAGCTTGGCAGGTTGCTGGGAACCTTGTGGTTTTAGATCTCTGGCTCTTTGGCAGCCTTCTTACCTGACTGATGGAGAGCTAGGATCCTTGGCATGACAGCCTCCTAACTCTAATGCTCTGAGCTTAACCAGCACTCCCAGTATTTCCAGGTGCTCCATCAACCTGCCAGATGGAATGTCATTTTAAAGTGATCAAAAATAACTATTTTAGTTTGGTTTTTAAATTGTTTTGGGGGTGCCCATCTTTGCAAATCCATTCACACCCAACCTGCACCATGGTTCCTCAACTAGAGATGTGAACCTGGAAATGTGTCTAATGACTCCACCCCTTGTTAGATGAAATAATAAATGTATACTCCTTCCCAGCAATAACAACACAACTGCAAAGTAGGAAAGAAATTGTGAAAGGAGAGTTAGAGAAAGTGATAACATACACTAAAAATAAAATATTTAATGTATGTAAATTTAAAATTCATAAGTACTGCAAAAAAGAAATGCAAAAAAAGTCCACAAAGGAACCCCATAATCACCAGGATGCTGTTATTTCATGAAAAATAAATTGTGTGTTTTCATCTAAAACCATCCTGTCCATCTTCAATCTTGTCACTGTGAGAAGGCCATCTCTGTGTTCCCTTTAAGTACTTTCACTTCAAGAAAAGAGGAGGATTTTGCCACTAAGAAATCTTTTTTGGTATCACATACTTTAAAAAGCCCCATAGATTAAATCAAACTGTTAGCCATTTTCTTCTCCTGCTTCTCATTATTATTTATTATTTAAAATCAAGTTTGAACAGTAAGAATTCATTAGGAAATAGTTTGCCCATTCTATGAAATTTTTTAAGACTTAAAAAATGTCCTTTTTCTTGAATCCAGACAAAAAGTCAAAAATTGTCATGAACTAATCACCCACTTTTCAGACACCAGTAATGAATTAATGGAATGCAAAAAAAAGTCCACAAAGGAACCCAATAATCATCAGGATGCTGTTGTTAATTTGAAAATAAATAAATACAATTCAGAAAAAATTGGTGGTGGTGAAGAAATACATTTAATTTTTATTTCAATCTTTTAAATCTTTTTATAATAATTAGCTTAAATTTCAAAAACAAAAATCATTTTAAACTATAAAATGTCTGTTTGGTTTCAAAAATTGTAAAATAGCATGTTTTAACAATTTCAAAATTTTCCCAACATTCTTTTGAAAAGAGAAATTGATCACAACTGAACCGTCCCATAAACAATTTTTAATTTCAACAAATTTTCTGGCAAAATAAATATAAAATTCCCATAAAACTTTAATATTGAGTTCAGTTAGAGGTTCTCAAAAAAGTCCCTATGGGCCTATGAATAAAACCCACATAATTGATTATATGTGCTGACATGTCACTCTTTAGAATGTGACACTTTTGTTTCAATATATGATTCATAAAAAACCCTGGAGTCTTAACACTGCATTTTTGCTACAAGGATTTTCTGCCTAGTATAGTCTATTATTCCAGCAAGTAATACAAAATTCCTGTTTCTCTTTAAAAACAAAAAAAAAAAGCAATCCCTTTCTACAAGCTAGGTGGATTGTGGTTTATTACCCACTTCTATCTGTATGTAATTAGTTTCTATGTGTTGTGTTTCACTTTATGTTTTTCTCAATATAAGAGGTATGCTTTTTTGAACAGAAGGGTTGGATTATGTACTCAGAATAGATTATATGGTTTCCATTTACTGTCAAGTTTCCCATGCTAGAATTTTCCTTTTTTTTCTGGTGTGCATGTGCATATGTGTGTGTTTCCTGCATGTAGAAAGCATAATACAAAGGGAGCCAACAGACTGAATGTGCTGGGAAGAATAGTTAAAAGTAAGTGGCTTCAAAGGGTTGTAATTTTGAAACAACACAAATAAAAGGTGATCCATTAAGTTAGAGGATCTAGTGGAGTTGGCTAGAAATTCTGTCATATATAAAAGGTGAGAAATGGAAGTTGTCATAATGAGCCTGTTGCTTTAGCTTGAGTCGGTATCCCTAGCATTGTTTTTTCTAAGTGTAATAGAAAGCTGTTGTGCAAACTATTAAGTGTTCACTGCTGGCCAATAACATGTGTTTAAAAACAATGGATGATATTTGGCTCAAAGGCAACAGCAGTTCTTTTTCAAAAAGGCTTTGGAGAGCAATCATTTGTTGTAATTTCTGAAAAATAATTTGCAGAGAGCTGTACATTCTCTACATTATTAAAATATGTGTGCAATAATAGCTCCCTTCAAATTATTGCTCACCAATTTTGTTGACAAAGAATGCTTGATGAACTTCAGATGTAGCTATAAAGTGATGAATTTCACTGGCAGTATGGTTACAACAACAGGATGATATGAATAATTTTAAGATGTGATGAAATGGTTTTCTTATGTTGCTTAATGACAATACTGCTTATGCAGTGTGCCAAATTACCATTAAGGGATATTTTAAATCACTTCAATAAATCTTAAAATGATTTTAGATATCACTTAATGCCTTCCAGTTGACATAACAAATGAACCATTTCAGGTTTCATCGAAAGCTCTTTAGTACGTGTCAGAAGACGATTTTGGAATAGTTTCAAAATGTGACAAATTGTAGTAAATCATTGCCAGGCACCCTAGCACCATTTCTACCATTACAAAGTATTATGTGGTGCTTTGTAAATCATTGCAGATTGCATATCAACTCGTGTTTTTGTCACATAGCAGAAGTAACAGAAATAAAAATCTGCCATGGTAGAAAATTTCCTTTTCCATCACCTCACTTTATTTAACAGTGTCTAATGTTGACATTTTATGGGGCTATAATGAGGAGTGGAAATATTTTTTCCCTTCATTTGTCAGAAACTTAGCTACAGTGCTAAGGTATCACTGTCACAATAGAAGAATTGACCTTAGAAGGTAGAGTACAGGCTACCTTCATACACAGAACAACTGCTAATTGGAGGAAAATACTCTTACAAATTTTGTAAGTAACAAAAACATTCAGAGAGCATTTGGTGGGGGTGCTGAATGGAATATATTAATGCATTCATCTTGTTTGTATTCCAGCCAGAAACAAAATAATGCATATTTAAAAAAACATCTCACTATAGTCAAAAGTGAGGTATCATAATGTTATGAACTATAGGCACTCACACTGATGTCACTACTTCAAAGCACTCCTTTGGGAAATGGGTTATTGTTAATTAAACCTGAATTGCTTTTAGTTAATTAATATCTCCCAAGAGCCAAGTATATTGGAAAGCCTGGTACAATAAACTGAACTATCACTGATGGATATGCACTGTAAAAGCTACACGGCGATATCTTGTGATTAATAATTACTCCGTTACGAACTATTCACTCAAAAAATTGTGGCCATTTACCACCCACATTGGCACAAATGAGGCACACAAAAAACACCACTGGAAGGCCACATCCCTTTTTGTGTCTGATAACACTAGATATCCAAATTAATCATTTAGACAATGGAATATACCATGCATTTAACCTAAAGCTCACTGAAATCAGTCAAGAGTCTTTTTCATTTATGTCAGTGGAATCTGGATCAGGCTGTCTTTGGAATAGTTGCAGCTTTATTTAATTATAATAATAATAATAATAATAATAATAAATAATCAATAATCAATAACCTACTAAAGAATTACGTGTCTTAGTATAATGTTCATAGATGAAATGTAACAATTGAACTTTGGAGAGGTTATTTGATTTCACTTGATCTGGAGAAAGTTTAGAGGGTGCATCTAATCCTTAAAATAATTTCAGAGGGTAGCCAAGTTAGTCTGTAACAGGAAAAACTTAAAAAATAACAAATAGTCTGGTAGCACTTTAAAGACTAACAAAACATCTGGATGGTATCATGGGCTTTTGTGGGCACAGCTCACTTCTTCAGATGACCAAGAGGACCATCTGAAGAAGTGGGCTGTGCCCACGAAAGCTCATGTTTTGTTAGTCTTTACATGTTAGTCTACCTGTTTTGTTAGTCTTTAAAGTGCTACCAGACTATTTGTTGTTTTTTAAGTTTTTCCTTAAAATAATGTTGGGACTAAAGCTGTGACCCAGATACAGTGCCCCCGATGCTATACAAGCCTCCCTGTACAGCTCTTGTTGTGTATCTCTCATTCCTGACCTATAAGCCCTTCCTTTTCTAGTCCTACAACTCCTCAGCAGAGATTACCACTCATGCAGAAATATATAGTGATTTTGTGATGTACACAAATGTTCAATGAAGATTAAACTGAGAACCAAATTTACTGTCTTTGTGACCTAATCTAAATGTGAACAAAAGTTGCCAGAGGAGAAAGGCATTGAACCATTGTGCCATCTAGCCCCTTAAATTGAATGTTTGGTTTTTAATAGTATCTCCCTATCCTGCTTACTGTTATGTCATTAATAGCAGAGAAATTATGTTTCTTGGGCCGCTTCTTGCAGCCAATATTGAGATGCCCAAAGGAACATGGAAAAGGAAAAAGGCTTGCTTTTTTTTTTCAGTACCCAGGAGCACCAGTATAACATCCAAGAATGTCAGGAGGGCTTCCAAGACTAATGTCACAGGCTTCTTGCTAACCTGAATAAATTGTGCATTTCCAGACACATGCAACTTAGGAACTAAGAGTAATATATATTGAATTTCAGTCTTCATCAATAGTGTTCTGTTAGACTAGAAGAGCAATATATGGCTCCCCACATGATACATTATCTCCTTTTCTACAGAGATTATCTGTACTATGAAAAACTACCTCTGTAAGAGGAGGGTGACCCTATGAGCAATGGTTACTTTTTTCAGTTTTTCTCTTCCAACATGGTGATGGAGGTAAATGGAAAGTGATCTCAGATTAAAAGATCTAAGAAATCACAGTAAAGGAATCATAGGAATAGACAAACCATTGTAAGGAAAGTGTGTGTGTTATTCCAGTACAGATGTTCAGTACAGAAAAGACTGTTAACAAAAAATAACAAAAGCAATTTAATTAAGTATTGGTTTCAGTATAATGAAACCCTGCCTGCAGGGTTTATAAATACACTTTATTTTTTAAAATCCCCCCAAAATCAGTTTCTATTTTTCATTTTACAGTCACCAACAGCTTGTTGGTTATATCAAGTGATTGATTTATGAATGCGTTAGGTAGGCTACAGTGTTCTCTTAGAGAAACCACAGTGATTAGTTAGAATACCTCATGAAAGGAAAATATTTACTAAATAATGCTTTATGGATTCAATTTTTACTATAGTAAAAATTTAGTAAAAATATTTACTAAATAAAGCTTTATGGATTCAGTTTTTACTAGGAAGTGGTGGTAATAATGATAGTCAGTGATCCCTCAGAGTTTGAGGATGAGTGTCTTCCATAAAATTGTAGCCATTTATCATTGGTGGCTAATGAGACCAATCTGGGATCCACAAACCTTGTCGTGGCTGGAATAGATATTTCCCAATGGAAGGGGCTTATGCGGATTGTTCAGTCAGGCTGTCTTATGCGGATTGTTCAGTCAGGCTGTCGCACATCCATTCTTCTTTCCTAGTTCTCTAGTCTGTTGTTTCTTTTGGTCTTCAAATACTGGAATCCTTGCCACAAGGTCTTCTTTCATTTTGTTCGGTTGTGGTCTTGGATTTCTAATGAGTAATGTTTGTCAATATTGTACTTCTGTTGGCTTTGAGGATGTGTTTGAAGCACTCTTTTTTCTTAGCCACTGTTCATTGACCATGGCTCAGTTATAAGAAAGTCGATTTCCTGACATTTGAAGAACATGGCCAACCCAGTGGAATTGCTGGTGGATGATCATATATTCAATGCTGCAGGTTTTGGTTTCAGACAAAAAAAATGAATGTTGGTGTGTTTCAGTCATCCCACATGATTTGAAGGATCTTGTGAACACATCACTGATGGTATTGTTCAAGAACCTTAAAGGGTCTACTGCATGTGGCCCAGATTTAGGCACATACTAGAGATCAGGGTTAATAACAGCTTGGTACCTGTGAAGCTTGGTTTGATTCTTGGGGTCACCATCTTTTAAGACCTGTTTCCTCAAATGTCTAAAAACTGAACTGGTGCCTTTAAGGTAATTTTGAATGTCCTTGTCAATGTCAGCTTTCTACTATAGGTAGCTGGCAAGGTAAAGGATAAGAGGAGAGGTCCTCCCATGGATTGATAACTGGTTAAAAGATAGGAAACAAAGGAATAAAAGGTCAGTTTTCAGAATGGAGAGAGATAAACAGTACTGTGTCTCAGTGGTCTGTATCAGTAGCTGTCCTAGTCAACATATGATTTTGTTGCCCTTTTCTGAACGTTTTCCAATGCCAACATGTCTTTTTTGAGATGATGAACCATAACTGCATGCGGTATTCAAGATGTGGGCATAGCATGGATTCATATGGAGGTAATATGATATTCTCTGACTTATTCTCTGAATTTTTAAAAACGATTTCCAACATTCTGTTTGTTTTTTGAGTGCATACTGAGTGCATGCTATCAGACATCTATTCAGAATGATTCCAAGAGCTCTTGAATGGAAACGGATAATTTAGTTGCCATCATTTTATACATATTGTTGGATTTATGTTTTCCAATATGAACAGTTTTGTATCATCTACAAATTTTGCCATATCACTGTTCACCCCTTTCTCCTGATCCATTTTTTGATGGTCATCACATACATGTTTTCATGGAGGATTCAGATTCAGTTTCCACTGGGTAATAGTCAAGTAATAAAGAAATTGGCCTTCTGTGCTCTATGAACCCACCTTTTCTGACTCCTCCCAAATTAGTCCAGCTTCCTTCTGCAAACATTTTCACGCTTTGAGTAAGATTCCCTTCTGATGACTTTAAATGTAGAATTCCAGCATTCATCTTTAAACACAGTGAATCATCTGAAGTGAATCACTAGTAATCAACTGAAGCGTCTCCATCCTCAGGGATAGTGCAGTGGTCACAGCAAGACTGTATAATACCATGCATGGTATCTTAGCTAACTTGTCAATTTGTCAAAAGATATTAGAAAGAAAAACAGAGATAAGGACTTGTTATTTTTATTTAATATCTTCATGTATTGTCTTTATCTAGTAGTAAAGAGCACACCAATGAAACGTTCAGATCTATTTGGAAAGAACTGCAAACATGAGTTAAGAGAAAAAAATAATACAGGCATTTAGAGTAGTTAGAATCATGTACATAAAATAAACTGAAAATCAGCTTTGGAAAAGTACAAGGCCTAGGGCAATGGTTCTCAATAGAGGTACAGAATAGACTGGTGGCTATTAACAAACCTTTTGGGACCACAGGAAAGTTGGCCACACACATGATAAGTGAGCACCCGACTAACTAAAATCACACCGGACCACGGATGTTACTGGACTAGAGAGTGCCAGACTAGAGAGTTTCAACCTATACAGTATTTATATTCCAAACTATTTATTTTTTAATTATATGATAAAAAGAGAAAGTAAATAATTTTTCCATAATAGTGTACTGTGACACTTTTTTATATTTTATGTGTGATTTTTAAGTGAGGTTTAATGTGGGGGTACACAACACAAATCAGTTTCCTGAAAGGGCTACAGCAGTTGAGAAAGATTAAGAGCCACTGGTCTAGAGGAAAAAACAATCAGAAACTCAGATTTTTGTGAGAGTAATCTGGGAAGCAGAAATGCTGAAAGAGACTTAGGGGTGATATTGAAGAACGCAGTGATCATGAGTTTGCAATGCAATATGATTATAAGAGAGAGATGAAATTTAGGGTTTTAGATGCAAATACAGCTATTCACGGAGCACAGAGGTAATGTTACTTTTTATAGGACTCTTGTTTGGCCACACCTAGAATATTAAGCTTCTTTTTATACCACACAAAATACATTAAAAATTATCAAGAGTTGGCGCGATTAACTTTTCAGGCATGTTTTAAAGAGTTAAGTGATGACTAATGTTAGAAGGACATACTAATAATCTAAAAATATTTACCAACAGAATGGAAAGGAATTATAATCTATGACTTATGTGATTATAGCCAGAGCAATGGGATGAAGTTAAGGAAGTGAAAATTTAGGCAAAATTATAGGAATGATCATTATGACAATTATATGTATTAGCCTGTGGAATCATTTTCCAGTGGAAATGGTGGAAGCCCCAAGACTTGGGATATTTAAAAGTAGGCCGGACAAAACTAAGAAATATACAGTGCAAAACTTCTCATTAAAAGAGAGGTAATCCGATATATATACTGTCCTGCAGTCCTTTCCCAGGTAATAGTTCCAGCAAGTATATAGGAGAATCCTGGAATCTATTGAAAAGGAAAGGGTTCCAAATATCCAGGTTTGGATCACATTTGGAAATCCATATCAATTGAATATTTACAAATTCACGATTTTATCACAACCCTCCTGATAACTGGGGTTTCTTTTAAAGTCTTAGGCACTAGAGATAAGTGATTCTGATACTCTTGTTTTTCACGTAAACGTTACATCGGTAGCCCTCAGAGTTGTGGAGAAAAGTTTGAAAACAGCAATTTTGATGGTTCAGAAACCTGACGAGAAATAAAACCCTGAACATATATTATTTATCATGACTTTGGGAAGCCTTGAAATTGTCAGTACTTACAAGAGGATCTCTGAGCACAAATATAAGCCTATTTACCCACTCCAGTGAAAAATAAAGAACATTTATTGTATTGCTGTATCTCCTGCAGAAGGTAATATTCATTGGAATATGATTGTTAATCCTGTGGATATTTGCTGGGCCTTCTAGACAGGATGAGCACAGGCAGTTGTCACTGTGAGACTTTCACTGAAAATGTGAAATCTTTGCCTGTTAGAAAATTTGTTTAGCTAAAGAAAGTTTACATAGTTTGTGGAGAGTTATTTTATAGGAAATTAAATCTCTCATGTTTTGTCTTATTTTTAAACTTGTCAGCTCTGCCACTAGCTTTTGCCCTTCCCTTAGAGTGCATATATTATACAGGAAATTCCAGAAAGTGTCTGTCTGTCTTAGAGAGTCAAGGTAGGTGAGGTAATAGCTCTTATTGGACCAAATTCCAGAAGTTACAAAATTTTACAGATGTTGGTCTAGTAAAAGACATTACCTCACCCATTTGGCCTCTCTAATATCCTGGGACCAACATGGCTATAACACCATCCATCTTTGCATTAGAGATGGGCCTGAATAATAAATCTGAATCAAAACACTCTCCAAACTGTAGGAAAGTATATATTCAAGTTTTGTGGCTTAAGTCCATCTTTATCTTGTACTGAATTAATTATAGGTGGAGCTGATAGTTGGCTTATAGTTAAGACTAATATTTTCCATCTTAAGCCCCTGTTTTAAGTTACTCATGAGCTTTATTAAATTTTGACTGTATACCCTGGAATTTTCTTTGCTTACTTTCTGCTTCAAAATGAATTTTATGAATTTTTTTAAGAAAACTAGTTTCACCATTCTCAAAAATGAGGTAGTTTTGCCCTTTTCTATAAGTTCAACCAGTTATTTAAATAGCTGTGCTAGGAACCTGAAATTTGACAGGAGGACAGGTGTGTGATCACAGAGGGGCTTTTTTTCTGACACTATGAATGTTCACTGAGAAAGCAGCTGAAACCTCCCTTTGTACATGCTCAGTAGAGCTTTACAAGTTTGCTGCTAAAATTGTTGAATGTTCCTTCTACATTGAGTGTGCTCCAATCACACTGAGCATCCTATATGCCAAGTGCACAAAGAAGGCTCCCAAAATCTCTTGAGTCTACTACAGGATAACCTTCTATACAGGGAGGTCCTGTTTCTACTGACCTATCATCTTTCTGTAACCCAGAGAAAGTTGTGTTGGGCTGTTAGGTCACAGATGACCATGTATCCTAATCTAAACTCTTACATTGACTAGTGTTAATAATTCTGTGCACTTTTCTTCCTTATCCTTGAGGTAGGCATCATATCCCTAAGCTTAGGAAATGATCAACTATCATTCACCACTTTTTAACTTAGAGTTTGCACAAGGTTACTTTTAGCACAGGTTGAATTAGCGCCCAATTTTTCGATAGAGCAGACCCAAGTCTCATCCACTTCACCTTGCTACCTTTCAGAATAGAGGTGTCAACCCAATGTACTGTAGCATGCTGTTTGTAACCAGTAAACCAGACTTTACTGCACAGTCAGAAGTAGGACCCAGGATTCCTCATTCCCACCATTCATTTAGCTACCAAATACAGGTTGAAATTCTCTTAACTAGGACTCTCTAGTCTGGCAATATCCATGGTCCAGCACGGATGTTGTAGGACCAGAGTGTCCTGGTGGAGGGTCAGCAGTAAGGATCCATGTGGGGCCAGCAGGGCAGTGGGCAGTGGGGCTGCCCAGCATGGTTGGGAGACCTGGCGTGTGGCTGCCTAGTGGGGCTGAGGAAGACCCAGTGCACAACATGTGGGGCTGCTCACTTAGCCCCGGTGCACATGGCTGCCTGGAGCTGTCTGGAATCCAGCTACCCGGCGGAGCCACAACAGTGATGGCAGGCCAGCAAGAGGTGGGGAGCCGTCTCGGAGGCCAGTGGCTAGGCGAGGGGTGGGGGGCTGGTGGCAGAGGTAAAAAAATGACCTCTGCTGGTCCGGAAAAATCCCTCATCTGGGACCAGTTAGGTCTTGAGGGTGCCAAAACTAGGGAGGTGCAACCTGTAGTTATGCTATCCATGAGCAAAGTTTGTTTCAACTAGATGCTCCCCATAGAGGATAACAAATCACTACTACTGCAGGACCTTTCTTTTAATACAAGTTGTAGAGACATATGCAGTTTATTGTAGGCGCCTAGATTCAAACCTTTCTGACAACTCTTGAGGGTGACAATGATAGCTCTACAAAATGGGATTTCTCTTTTGTTTTCCAGTTTTCCCTTTCCAAAAAAGCTTTAGATATTGCACACAAGCAAACTTGATTAAAATATCACTAAGATAGTAAAGTTAAGCATTCAAAGGTTAGAAAATGTCAGAATTAAGGTTGACTGTGGAATCCTAATTTGCTCCCTTGTGGGTATGTTTTATGGTACAGGATAGGAGTCTCTGAAATGTCTAAGTGATTTAGGCACCCAGCCCAATTGTTATCCAAAGCCCATTGGTGTTCACATTCTAACTCACATGTGTTTGAAAACTCCACCTACAATTCTTAATCACAGAATCACATACTACTTTTATAGAACCCTGCCTCATTAAGTACACAGATGGCCACATCTAACTCAAAGAATTACAAATAGAGAGGTTTGTTTTGTTTGTTTGTGTTGAGGCTCTGGTCCAGGTCCTCAGAGATTTGTATTGTTTTCCTTTCTCTTCCACAGACGTTTTATGGTGTTGGGTACGCCTATCATAAAGCATACATGCAAGGGTGATTAAAGTAATTTTCTTTTGACCTTAACATTCTTTTAATATAGTCTGTTGTGTATAATTCTATATAATGGAAATACACTGTGTTTTGCTATTTACTAGTGGTTCGGGTCAATGTTTGTTCAATAATACATTGAAATAAAGGTATTTTAAATTGATCAGATCATAACTAGCACATACCTGATATGACATCACGCTAAAATGATGTTATCTTTAACAAATGCACAGATAAATCAACAATAATTGTCTGTGTCTTGGCATGTTATATGTAAAATGATTTATTGACTATAGCTATTAATGTCAAGATATCCACTCTCCCAAACATATTTTCTTATTACAGGGTTACTTCGATTAAGTTTATAAAGTGAAACTGAAAGGCAGAGCACATGTAACAGTAGTGCTGCTGTCTCTTTCTGCAACATGAACATTGACTTCTTGTCACACTCCATTACTTACAACAGGCCTCCATGTATTAGTACTTCAGTGAATTAATACTTGTGTTTCATGATCATTCAAGAAACGAAGTGTTCTAATGCTCAGTTTTCTAAGCATGCAGGGAAACAAATCACTTCCATAGGATAAGAAATTTTTCCCCTGCCAGAGCTGGAAATATTAATATTCATGCAAAATGAATATTCATACAGAAATACTGAGCATCGAACAGTCAGTATATGTAGATGTGTGATATGTGTAATACAGGTTGAACCTCTCTAGTCCAGCACCCTTGGGACCTGATCAGTGCCAAACCAGAGAATTTGCCAAACCATACGAGGTCAATTTTGTTTAGCAGCATTACCAAAATTTTCACTGATTACTGGGCTCTTAGAAGACATTTAGGCTACGTCTACACTACAGGCTTCTTGTGCCAGAAGCCTTTTGCGCTAGAGTTTTTGTGCGAAAACTTATTGTGCCAGAGCACATCCACACCTCAAAGCACATCACAAAAGCAATGTGGACGCTCTTGTGCAAGAAAGCTCTGATGACTATTCACAGAATGGGCATCAGAGCACTTGTGCTTTTTTCCTCTGAAGCGTCCACACTTGCCTTCTTGTGCAATAGCTGTAGCGCTAAAAGCAGTTATGCCTCAGAAAAGGAGGTTTACCTACGGCAGAAAAAGTCCTCTGTTCTGCCATTTAACTGCTCATTTAATTGTGCAAGAGCTCATTTGAGGTGTGGACGCTCCCCAGGTTTTTGCGTGAAAACAGCTGTTTTTGCGCAAAAACTTTGTAGTGTAGATGTAGCCACGGGGATTAAAGCTAAATAATAGCACAGAACACTGAGAGCCAGGACTGGTGGCTGCAAATAAACTTTATGGGACTCCAGAAAAGTTAGCCACACTCATGATAAGTGGACATCCACCTAATTAAAATCATGATGGATTTTAATGTTGCTGGACCAGACTGTGCTGGACTAGAGCTTCAACCTGTATATGCAAATCAGTAGTGCAATTCATATTCACGTCTCAAGTTTGATATTAGAGAGCATGGTATCTACCAGAAAATGGATTTACATTAATGCGGCACAAATACCATAAATTAGTGTTTCTAACATACCCTAGTATCACTAGTTACCTGGGCTTTGTCTACACTGCAGGGCTTTTGCGTAAGAAGTCTTTTGTGGAAGAGTTCTTGTGCAAAAACGTCTTGCACAAAAGCGCGTCCAGACTTCAAAGCGCATCGCAAAAGCTATGTGCATTTGCGCAAGAGAGTGTCCACGCTGCATAGATACTCTTGCGCAAGAAAGCTCTGATGGCTATTCACAGAATGTGCTTTTTCCAATAGGGGTTTCTTGCACAAAAACCACTCCTGCCTTTTTGTGCAAGAGCTGTAGTGCAAAAAGGAGTTATTCCTCATGGGGAGAGGAATAACTATCAGCAAAAGCTCTTTGTTCTGTCAATTTTCTTGCACAAAAACATGCTTGAGGTGAGGACGCTCCACCAGTTTTTGTTCAAAAATGGCCATTTTTGCGCAAAAACCCTGTAGTGTGGACATAGCCCTGGTTTCCTGCTCTATCTCCTGACATAAGAACACCCATACTGGGTCAGACCAAAGGTTCATCTAGCCCAGTATCCTGTCTTCCGGCCAGGTGCCCCAGAGGGAATGAACAGGACAGGTAATCATTAGGCAATCATTCCCTGTCACCCATTCCCAGCTTCTGACAAACAGTGGCTAGGGACACCATTCCTGTCCATCCTGGCTAATAGTCATTGATGGATCTAACCTCCATGTATTTATCTAGAATTTTTAAAACCCTGTTAAAGCCCTAGTCTTCACAACATTTTCTGACTAGGAGTTCCACAGTGTGAAATAATACTTCCTTTTGTTTGTTTTGAACCTGCTACCTATTAATTTCAGTCTTTCAACTCCATAATAATGTTTGTTGCCCTTTTCTGAACTTTTTCCAATGCCAAGGTGTCTTCTTTGAGATGAGGTAACCAGATCTATATGCAGTATTCCAGATCTGGGCATAGTATAGATTTATATAGAGATGATAAGACATTTCCTGTGTTATTCTCTATCCCTTTTATAATTTATAATTTATTCCTAACATTATTTGCTTTTTTTTAACCACCGCTAAACATATTGAGTGGATGTTTTCAGTGAACTATCCACAGTGACTCCAAGATCTCTCTCTTGAGTAGTAATAGCTAATTAACTATTCTCTCATCATTTTGTAAATCTTGTTGGGATTACGTTTTCCAGTATACTTTACTTTGCCTTTATCAACATTAAAATTCATTTGCCATTTTGTTGTCCAGTCACCTAGTTTTGTGAGGATCCTTTTGAAGCTCTTCACAGTCTGCTTTGGACTTCTTGAGCAGTTTAATATCACCTGCAAATGTTTCCACCTCACTGTTTATACCTTACTCCACATCATTTCTGAATATATTTGAATAGGATTGATCCCAGTATGGATTCCTGTGGGACGCCACTAATTACGTCTGCATTCTGAAAACTGACCATTTATTCCCATTCTTAGTTTCCTAGCTTTTAACAAGTTATCAATCCATGGAAGGTTGTTCCCCGTTATCCCATGACATCGTATGTTGCCTAAGAGACTTTGATAAGCGACCTACTCAAAAGCTTTCTGGAAATCTAAGTACACTATATCCACTGGATCCCTCTTGTCCACATCCTTGTTGACCCCCTCAATTCTGTTCTTTACTATAGTTTCAACCGATTTGTCCAGTACTGAAATTAGACTTACTGGTTTGTAATTGCCAGGATCATGTCTAGAACCCTTTTAAAAATTGTCATCACATTAGCTATTTTCCAGTCATTTGGTACAGAGGATGATTTTAAGGTTAGTTTACAAACCACAGTTCCATAAAAGAATGGTTCAGTTTTGGGAATCTCCATCACATCCTTATTCATGAAGACCAATGCAAAGAATTCATTTAGTTTCTCCACAATGATCTTGTCATCTATGAATGCTCGTTTTAGCATCTTGATTATCCAGTAGCCTCACCGGTTGTTTAGCATGCTTCCTTCTTCTAATGTACTTTAAACAAATTGCTATTGCTTGCTATTTTGAGATTTTTGCTAGCTGTTCTTCATATTCATTTTTGGCCTCCCTTATTATATGTTTACACTTCATTTGACAGAGTTTGTGCTCCTTTTTACTTTCCTCACTGGGATTAACTTCCACATTTTAAATGATGCCTTTTTATCTCTCACTGTTTCTTTTACATGATTGTTAAGCCACACACAGCACTTTTTTGGTTCTCTTACTGTATTTTTAAATACATTTAAATTGAGCCTCTAGTAGGGTGTCTTTGAAAAGTTTCCATGCAGTTTACAGGGATTGTACCTTTTAATTTCTGTTTAACTTCCTCATTTCTGAGCAGTTTCCCTGTCTGAAATTAAATGCCACTGAGTTAGGCTTCTATGTTGTCTTTCCTGTTACAGGAATGTTAAATTTAATTATATTACAGTCACCGTTTCCAAGTGTTCCAGCTATGTTCACCTCTTGGATTAGATCCTACACTCCACTTAGGACCTAATCAATAATTGCCTCTTCTCTTGTGAGTTCAAGTATCTGGTACTCCAGGAAGCATTCGTTTAAGAATACTCTATCTCTGAATCCCACCCTGAGGTGACATGTACACAGTCAATATAAAGATAGTTGAAATCCCCCATTATTATTGAGGTTTTTAAAAAAATGTATAGCCTCTCTTTATCTGGATGTGTCTAGGTTCTGCAGCAAAGATGGTCCATGATTCTTTATTAGACATAACAGAATAGTAAGAGCAGAATACAATATATAAAGCACCTGGGGGAATAAAAACAGTTCTCTAGGTTATCAGTAATTGGATAGATTGGTTATACATTGCGGGGCTTTTAAGTCACTTTGCTTAAAAGAATGTCGTTAGCATTCTTTTTTTTAAAATGCATTGTTGTTTGTAACATCCTTTGGAACTTAAAAACTAGACACATTTCCCCTCGCCCATACCTACCAATTTTGTCTTTTTCTGTGTTGCAAGTATTGATTTTTCTTTGTGTGTTTAAGCAGAACCGAAATTGACATAGCTGTTGTGTGTTTGCCAACAATGACCATTTCTGCTTACTGATACATGGATAGTCTTATGCTGAAATAAGGGTGGGCATTAATTTTTGATGGGGTACCACTGTTAAGTAATCAAGGGCTGCTCTCTGGAGATATGAGCTCTATAAGGAAGTATGGGTGAAAGAGGTGGTTGTTACCTCAGGAAGGTGACTGGGGTGCAGAAAGGGGTGCAGGGTCCAGGAGGGGTATGGGTGCAAGATTCTGACCTGGAGGAGTGATGCAGGAGGGAATGCAGAGTGTGTGTGTGGGGGGAGTTGTAACCTGGGGCAGGAATGCAGGAGATGTGTAGGAATCTGAGTTGTGATCAGGGGTAGGGGATTAGGGTGTGGGGTCTGAAAGGGGTTTGTGATCTGGGGCAAGTGGATAGGAGGGAGTGCAAGGATTGGGGTGCAGGGTCTGGGAGTGGGCAGAGGGTTGAGGGGAGGGTGGGGTTGGGGGGCCAGACATAGGCTGTGGCCAGGAGGTGCTTAATTAGGCAGCTCCCAGCCAGCAGCCCAGAAGGTTCCTCAGCCAGGCTCCCTGCTTTTCATGCCCCTGCCCCAGTTACAGGGGCCGTGTGTGGCTCTGGTTGCTCAGATGGGGAGGAGTACTTTGCAAACAGGCAGCTGTGGCAAGATTATGTTGGGGGTGAGGGCGACATGCGAAGCTCTCCTCTCCTCCCTCCAGGCTTGCAGCATTCAGAGAGCTGCTCTGAGCAGTGTGCAGGGGTGGGGAAGATAGGTGCCTGGCCGAGGCTCCCATGGGCTAGATTCAGTGGCTTGGTGGGCCAGATGTGGCTCATGGGCAGTATCTTGCCCACCTGTATGCTAATAATCTTTGAGCACCAGTTGGGCTGATAGAATGATCTATGTGACCCAAAATAGGACTTTTTGTAAATGCGTTAATCGCTGCTGCAACAAAACCATGTTATTGCCCTATCATTGTTTTTGGTGAATCACTTAAAAAGACGTACTAAGTTTTACAAACAAGCCTTCATGTGGAAGTATATTTTTTAAAAAGATGTCATTATAGCCAGCTGTTTAGAGAACAACCACTCCCTTTCATTTTACAATAATTTTACCATTGTTCAAATTTTATCTACAAAAACCCTGTCAGTGTCACTTCAAACATTCAGAGCCTTTTTAAATAAACTCTTTTGTTGAGTTCAACTGGTCTACACACATGAATAAAGACTAGTTATGTAAGTAAAGATTTACAGGATCAACCCTTTAAGCCTGAAATTATTAAGTGCATTGCTCCTGAACACACACACTTTAAGTGCTAAGTTAGAGAAAGAAGAAATATTATAAGGCAGCAAACATACTAAAATATCATCTTCTTTTCTTCTAAAACAAGAACAAGTTTAATTCAGCAATATTGACCAAAGTATATGAATCAGTGATCCTACATTTGGTTAGGCACAAAGAAAATGCAGCGAAGCATTCAAAATCAAACATTCCAGTAATTAAACTTGAGAGTCAGGGATTTGTTTCTCTTCTTATATTGTTATTTTTATTAATACAATGGGAACATTATGCCTTACAAAGAAGATCAATTTTCTGTGAGAAATGGAGAAAATCATCCAGTTTTGAAAAGTTTTTGAGTAACAGGCGATTACACAGATTCATAATAGTGCATAGGGATAGGTATCATCTTGATTAAGGGTAGGATTTTCAAAAGCATTCAAGATAGATTTAGTTCCTTGGTTTTGATTTTCCATCCCTGCAACAATATACTAAAGAATTTTGACAACTCAGAGATGGGTCATCTTCCACCTTTGCATGTGAAAATTCAGGCTGCCAAGAGTAGATATATGTGATTGCTTTTCAGGTAGGCACCTGAAGTGGGGCAGGCGTGGGAGGGGGAGAAAACTGAGGCAGCAGAGAAACACTTTGGTCAGCACTTTGGTCAGCACAGACACTGTGGCTACGTCTAGACTGCAACCAGAAAGATTCCAACCAAAAAGCCTCTTTTGAAAAAGAGCATCTAGACTGCAACCAGTACTTTCGAAAAAGCAAGCCGCTTTTTCGAAAGAGAGCACCCAGGCAGTCTGGATGCTCTCTTTCGAAAAAGCACAGTTTGCATTACATAGCGCCTTTTTTCAAAAGAGCACTTTCGAAAAAAGGCATTATTCCTCATTAAATGAGTACCACCGTTGAAAGAAAAACCGCGTTCTTTCGATTTAATTTCGAAAGAACGCGGCTGTAGTCTAGATGCAGGTGAATTTTTTTCGAAAAAAGGCTACTTTTTTTCGAAAAAACCCTGCAGTCTAGACACAGCCTGTGAGAAAAATGGTTGTGCCTCTTAGCTGGCACCCAAAAACCCAGCCACACTTTGACCTTTATGCATGTGGAGGCTCAATCTCAGGAAGGCAGAAGCTCTTTGTGTTATTACAGAGTTCCCGTAGCCAGGGACACAACTTCATCTTTTGTGATTAATTCAATAACAACACTGCATAAGAGAGAGAGAAAGGGAAAGAGAGGAAGGGATTGTTGCCAGCCCTTGGAATCAGCTAAGGCATAAGCCCAGATAAAGGGTAAACATGAGCAGTACTGAAGCTTGTTATATCTTTCTGAGGCAAAAGACCCCACCCAGCTACCTGTTACATCCATGTAAGTGCTTTGCAGAAGTTTTTCTTAGCTATAAAAGGCAATACATGCTGTTTTCATGATTGGTTTCTTACTCGCGCTTTTTCATGCATACGTTGACAAGTTACATATTCATAACTATGAAATACAATCAATCCTATTAAGGCAGTATGTGTTTAACAAATATTTAACATTATGGGGACTTTTCAGCATAACAGGAACTATTTACACCACATTTGCTCAGCTGAAAAGAACTGCATTTGCAAAGGAACTAGTCAAGCTGTAGCTGAGAGAGAGAAAAAGAGGGTCATCATGTCCAATGCAGGGTGGGGGGTCCAATCTGGCTACAGGGATGATTGAATGAGCATAGATTTGTTTGTGGGAAGAAGAAATTTAGCAAGTAGAGGGTGAGGGAAGGAAGGAGAGAAAGTGAGAGCACCCAATGAACATTTGGATTCCATCAATTTAGCATTTTCTGGTAGCATTTTTGTGTCCCTGCTACAGAGCTGTTATCTCTTTATATGGTTAAAACAGTGTAGCCCAAGTCTCATAATGGGTACGTCTAGAGTGCAAGCTTCTTTCGAAAAAGCTTCTTTCAAAAGAGAGCATCCACCCCTCAAAACCAGATCGAAAAAGTGATGTGCTTTTTCGAAAGAGAGCATCCATACTGCATGGACACTCTCTCGAAAGAAAGCCCTAATTGCTATTCACAGAATGGCCACCGGGGCACCAGTGCTTTTTTCAATTGCCCTTTCTTTGAAAAATGTCCCTGTTCTGCATCCCCACACGCCTTTTTTCAAAAGGACTCTTTTGAAAAAGGCTTTCTTCCTCGTAATTTGAGGTTTACCAATGTTGAAAAAACCCTGCATTCTTTCGATTTAATTTCAAATGAACACCATTTCAGTGTGAACGCAGGTGAATTTTTTTTAAAGGGCTTTTTTAAAAAAAACAAAAAACAATGTAGTCTAGACATACCCATAGTGTAAGCATCTCAGAAGAGTACTACATTGTATTCATGTCCCAGCTTAACTGAAACTAGCTGATGAAATTCCAAAAGGATAAATAAACCAGAAAAATCATACAAATGCATGTTAAAAAATCCTCTTCATCACTTAAAGGTATGCTTTTCTTCCTCCAAATGCTGGACTAGTATTAATTGTCCTATCCCTGGGGATTATTTTTGGTCAGACTAGTTTATTACATTTACAGGGATTTAATAACTTCTACCTGAAATGACAGGGCCCAAATACAGAACTAAGGATATTGCTGTAAGAGAAAAATTGCCTTTAATAATAAGGATGTTAGAGATCATATAAAGTTTAGGATATCCACACTAACTAAACTTATGAAGAAGAGACCTGCAATTTTGAGATGGGAGAGCTGTTGGGAACATCCTCAGATAAGCAAATAACTACTATGTGGATATTTCATGTGCTTTAGTTTAAAAACAACATAATAACAAACCAAAAGAAGCTACTGCATAGTGTTTATGAAGCTGTTCTGGATAGTAAAATTTTTACATTAATCTTGTAGTGTTGAAGAAAAGATATTATAGAATTCTCCATTGGTTTAAGTGCCTTAGGCTTTCTATGTTAAATTGGAATATTTGAACTTTAATATCTTTGGAGTACAATGGTATAGACAAACCACCGTTTTCATACCATGCCCTTCAGACTCATAAAGCCAAATGTTCAAAGCAGCCACTCTCCTGTTGTGTGCCTTTGCATGCATTAAGCACTTGTGTGGAACTGGAAAACTACTGTGCACATGTAAAAGATCAAATTTCTATGATGGCTGTTGATTAATTATTGTTAATTCACATGAGTAACTCAAAAATTTAATCACAATTTCTAAAATTAATTATGATTAATCACACTGTCAAACAATAGAATACCAAATGACATTTATTAAATATTTGTGAATGCTTTTCTGCATTTTCATATTGATTTCTATTACAACATAGAATACAAACTGTACTGTGCTCAGTTTATATTATTTTTATTATGAATATTTGTACTAAAAATGATCAACAAAAATTGTATTTTTCAATTCACTTAATACAAGGACTGAAGAGCAATCTCTTTGCTGTTAAATTGTAAGTTACAGTTGTAGATTCTTTGTGGGGAGTTACATAACTGTAGTCATAAATAGAACAATGTAATAGTTTAGAGACTTCAAGTCTATTCAGTCCTACTTCTTGTTCTGCTAATTGCCAAGAGAAACACATTTGTTTACATGGATAAGAGATATTGCTGCCTGCTTCTTATTTACAATGTCATCATGGCACTTCTGTAGATGGCATTGTAAGGTATACTAAATATTCCTTCATGCTTTGGATCAGAGGACATGCTACATGTAGATAATGCTCTTTTTTTTTTAAAAAAAAAGAATGCATTAATTACGTTTGTGACTGAAATCCTTGAAGGAGAATTGTATATCTCTTTCTCTGTTTGACCCACATTCTGCCATATATTTCATGCTATAGCAGTCTCGGATGATTATGCAGCACATTAGTTTTAAGAATGCTTTCACACCAGATTTCACAAAACACAAAGAAAGTATCAATGTTAGATTTCTGAAGATAGTTACAGCACTCTCACCAGGGTTTAAGAATCTGAAGTGCCATCCAAAATCTAAGCATAAGGTGTGGAACATGCTTTCAGAAGTCGTAAAAGAGCAACACTGTGATGCAGAAACTACAAAACCCAAACCATTACCACCACCACCAAAAATAAAAAAAAACAGCCTTCTGCTGGTGGCATTTGATTGATGACAATAAACATGCATCAGTCCTCATTGCTTTGTATGATTATCAATCAGAATGCATCAGCTCAGATGCATGTCCACTGAAATGGTGGTTGAAGCATGAAGGGGTATATGAATATTTAGTGCATCCGACACACAAATATCTTGCGATGCCAGTTAAAATAATGCCATGTGAACACCTGTTCTCACTTTCAGGTGACATTGTCAACAAGAAACATGCAGCATTATCTGAATGATTGACTGAACAAAAGTAGGATTGAGTGGATATGCAAGCTTAAAAGGCTTACATTATTTTATTTTTGAATGCAGGGTGGATTTTTTTTTACATATTTCTATATTTGTAAGTTCAACATTCATGAAAAAGAGGGCTACAGTACTTGTATAAGGTTAATTGAAAAATACAATTTCTTGTTGTTTATAGTGCAAATATTTTTAATCAAAAATAAACTGAGCACTACACACTTCACGTTTTGTGAATGTGGATTTGCATGCAGAACTTCTGTCTCTTGCACACACAAGCAATGATGCGCCAACATTTCACAGATAAAATTGCACCCCAGGATATCTGGTTAAGTTTTGCCCGATATACAGAATTCCCATTTTTGTTCATATAATATATGCATGAAGAGGAGAACAGCTCCCCTAAAACTGCCAACCAAAATGTATTACAATCAAAACCACTAAATGTCTTTAATCTAAAAAATCCATTTAAATAACCTGAAATACTGACTATTTTTTGGGAGGGGGGGGCATGTATAGATTATTCTTAGTTTTGTTTGTATCCCACATAGAGCTGTCAGTGCTTTGTAACATTCTAGTCACCAGGGAGCCCCTTTTATGTTAACAGAGCAAGACTGGATCTTGCATACATCATGATTTTTGTCAATAAAATGGAATGAGGGAGAACTGAAACACTTGGCGTCAATTCTCATCAAAGCTACTTACATGGGCCCCCTAGTATGTAAATAGGTAGCTAGGGTATGAATAAAAGGTCACTAGAGGGTAATTCAGTGTGGTTTAAGTGTGAAATTGGACACATTTTCACCTCCTCCTGCTTTAACTTCTGTGGAAAGCAATCAATTAAGTGGGGACTAAAAGGAGGATTTTTGTTCAGTTTTCATCTGTGATCCTTATAGGAAGAGTTATTGTAGCATATTGGTCCCACAATATTAGGGAGACAAGTTGGGTGAGGTAATATCTTTTACTGAACCACTTTCTATTGGTGAGAGAGGCATACTTTGAAATTACATAGTGCTTAGTTTCAGGTCTGGGAAAAGTAGTGAGTGTCACAGCTAAATGCCAGGTACAGTCATACAATGTCTATAGGTCTGTTTGGCAAATGTTGTTGTCAAAGCCAAGACTGTAGCATGGTTCAAAAAAAAAAGAACTAGATAAATTCATGGAGGATGGGTCTATCAATGGCAATGTTTCTCAAAAACCACTTAGAGAAACCTGTTAAACAGCAGCGTTGGTTTATTTACTTAACAGCGCCACAGCCTTGCAGCTCCTATTGGCTCTGTTTTGCCATTTGCAGCCAAGGGGAGCTTCAGGAAACAGCAGCCCAGCCCACACCGCTTCCCATGGCTCCCCTTGGCTACAAATGGAGGAACAGAGCCAGTATGATCCACGACGCTCCATGGCGACAGTGCCAGTAAGTAAACAAACCGGCACAGCCAGTTAACAGGTTTCCTAACAACTTTGAGAAACACTGATCAGCCAGAATAGACTGTGGCTGTGTCCCTCGACTCTGCTTGGCAAAAGCAGGGAATGGGTAATGGTATGGATCATTTGATCTGTTCCATTCCCTTTGGGGCACCTGGAATTGGCCACTCTCAGATGATTGGTACTGGGCTATATGAATCTTTGATCTAACCTGTATGTCTGTTCCTCTGCAATAAATTGTTTAATGCAAGTAGTTAGTAGTTAATCGAACTATAAGGCTGTGTCTACATTGGCACGATCTTGCGCCAAAGCAGCCGCTCTTGCGCAAAAACTTGCTGCCTGTCTACACTGGCCGTGTGTTCTTGCACAAGTAAACTGACATTCTACTGTATAAAATCAGGGCTTCTTGAGCAAGAACTATGATGCTCCCACTCAGCACTTATTTCTAAATAGAGCACTCTTCCTCTGACTTCCCTTACTCCTAGTACAATGAGGGTTACAGGAGTCAGAGTAAGAAGTCCTCTAGCTTGCCAGTATTTTGACATTATTGCAAAATAATAATAAGCTATTTCAAAATAAGCTATACAATTGACGTAGCTCAATTTGTGCAGCTTATTTTGAGTTAATATAACCCACACACTTAGGCTATGTCTATACTCTCGGCTTCTTGCGCAAATATGGCTGTTCTTGCACAAGAATCTGCAGAGTGTCCACACTGCCCACCCGCTCTTGCGCTAGGAAATTTACAATACGGCGTGATAAGAGAGGGCTCTTGTGCAAGGGTTCTTGTGCAAGAAGTCTGGTGCAAGAAAACGTCCACACTGCCATGCGTGAGCTGTGCTTTTGGGCAAGAGCTCCCATGGCAGTGTGGATGCTCTCTTGTGCAAGAAAGCTCGGATGGCCATTTTAGCCATAGGGCTTTCTTGTGCAAGAAATCCCTGCCGAGCATCCACACTGCCCTCTCGCACAAGAGCTCCTGCACAAGAGGGCTTACACCTGATGAAAAAGTGTGTAACTCTTGTGCAAGATGTTCTTGCGCAAGAAGCTGCCAGTGTAGATATAGCCCTAGTGTGGTTCCCATTTAGTGGCATCTAGACCACAGCAACAGTTAAGACCAAGAAACCTCTACAGCATGGTCTGGGAGCCAGCTGTCTTTTAGCTCAGAGGGCAGAGGCTCCTATACTCTGCTTCAGAGGTCCCACGTTCAAATCTACCTGGTGGTGGTTACATTAAGCCCTGCTGTGTAGATGCACCCTTAGGGTCTGTGTAGTGCAGGGGTTCACAACCTTTTTCGGTCCCCATGCCCCCTTGGCTTTTAGTAAACCATCCTGTACCCCCTATTAAGTATGAAAGGAAATAAATTCTAGACTCTAAAATCCACAACACTACTACTTTTGAAATATTTCAATTAGGATAATCTAGTTATTTACTAAATATTCCCCGTACCGCCTTGACAAGCTTCTCGTACTCTCTGGGGGTACTCATACCCCTGGTTGGGAACTCCTGGTGTAGCAATTTGACAGCCTATTTAACTCTTGTTTCTAGGTTCATTTACATCTTGAAATTCCATTCTTCTACATAATTGCTAAATCATGGATTCTGTTCCACACAAATATGTGACTAGCTTTGGTCTAGAATTCTTCAACTAGTTGTTTTTTCATCAGAAAATTCTGATTTCCTGATGATTCAACAAAGGTATTTTTGGAAAGATTTCTCAGGGTAGAATTTCTGGTGGCAGGCAGAGCCATCCCAGAGCTGCCAATAACTCTGTGGTTAGGGTACTGGCTCAGGATATGCAGACCCAGATTCAAGTCCCTGCTTCAATTAATATTTAATTATTTATTCAAATTGGAAGATTCCCAGAGGCGAGATTCTGAGCAGGGAATTGAATGTAGTTGTCCCCCACTGCAGGTAAAGGTCCGAATCACCAGGCTACAGTCTGTTTTTGAAAGGGTAGGTCTGTCTGTCTCAGAGTGGTAAGATGTTTGGAGTTGTGGGGTTTTTTTTGTTTTTGTTTATTTGTTTTTTGCTTTTGTATTGTGAGCTTTTGAAACTTTTGGAAAATTCTGTTTCATCCCAATGGGGAAAAATAAACTGACATTTACACAGGGCAGAAAAAATGTTTCCTCCCCTAGCTCTATGATCTGCAGTTGAAGCTGGGGGTGGGCAGTGTTCCCTCAAAACTGCTTGGCAGCACAGCTTCACAGGTGATTAATCAGCCCCGCCCAGTCAGTCAGCTCCCTACACAGGCCCAGTCAGAGGCTCAGGGCTCTGTGCACAGAGCTTGGGTGAGCTGATTAATCACCTGTGTACCTGTGCTGCCCTGCAGTTTAGAGGCAACACTAGTGAGGAGCTGTGCATATGCTAGCTTTCAGTAGTATAGCCATGGTGGCAGGGCCTAGGAGGCTCAGGGATTCTCCACTGGCTACTAGCTGAGCATTCAAGTTTGTGCTGCATTGCATCCCCAGTTCCTTGTTTCCTCTATAAAAACCATATGGCATCACTATCACAGATAGCTGTTTTGTGCTATAACTGCCCATGTTACCACTTTTATACAGGGTAAATAGAAACCTGATCTTCAGACTTGCAGTCACCTAAAGAAGAATTTTAAAGCTGTAGGAGTGGATTTGGTGAGATGGTAAGTGGGTACTTTTAACTCCTATTGCCTTCCAGCAGACCTAGGAGATCTCAGGTCACTTAGGATATGCTCATCATCTTTCAGCAGAGTGCTCATATTCTGTTGCAGATTTTGGGTAACCAACATGTCTACTGTATTTTTCATGTATTTCAAAAGCTTTTTAGTTTACCTTTAATTACTGTTTTGAGGGAGGGCATAATCTGAATAGAGATTTAGCTATGGCATGCATCAGTCAAAAACATAGGAAACCAGAATTCAATTAGTGTTTCCTTCCTCTGGGCCTGATCTTCATGGGGTGGCTAGTATCCTCAATTCCTCTGGAGTGCAATGAAAATTAAAGGCACTCCGTACCACTCAGAATCACTCCTGGTGTAAAAGTTCATTGGTATCTATACCCTTTGAATATCAAGAAACATTTTTACCATTTGCCTTACTGTCCCATCCTACACACATTGACTCTGGAGTGTACTGTTTTGCCACCATAAATAAGTCCTGGAGACTTCACTGGGTCTCCTTAAACTACTAAATCTTGTATGAGTGATCCTATATTTGTATTTACAACTGCAATGTCTGAAAGAGTGGCGGTTGAACTGAAGGAAAGCTAGTTAGGTAGCAACAACAAATTCAATAGGAAATACCAGTCAGGAGCAGATAGGTGATAAAAGCCTGCTTGCCTGTCCCCTTCCCTCTTCCCCCCCTCCCCCCCCCACGTCAAGTTTCCAAGAATATTCACCTCTTAAGGAATGGGGGGGGGGGGAGAAAGTGATTTAAACATGATTTGCTTGCTCCTAAGCAGAAGAAGTTCTATTAACTTTGGGTTGTTAGCTAAAGGAAAGAAATTGTGAGGATCAGACAGTGTAGACAGGTCTCTAGCAAGTACAGCATTATAATTTATCCTGCCAAGAAACATCAATGCTAGTTGTGTGACAGGTGGAATAATTCTACCATTGTCTTCTGGGAAGAAAGTTTGGGAGGAATATAAATGTCTCTTGCAATTTTCACAAGGTAGCATCAAAAGAAGTAAAGGTTAAATACAAAGCGTGAGGAAGAACAGTGGCAGCATTCATGCTGTTGAAGTTGAGTCTGCTGCAAGGTTGCTGGTTTTCTTTTATGAAAGACTTACTAAGGTGCTTGTAATCTCAAGTTTTGTAACACTGGTTATATATGTCACGTGACAACAAAGAAAAAGCACATGAATTTTTTTTGTTCTGGTGTGTTCAGAGGGGTTATTTTCTAGCAGTATTTATGTAGCATCTTTAATTAAAATACACTGACTTGAGTATGCAAAAATAACTCCAACTTTAATGTTGCTGTTCATGTGCATAGTTCAAGAACAGGGCATAGACCCTTTGGGCAGACTTTTACATTAAATACCACAATATTCATATCACTTGTCAATATCAAAAGCACAGTTCATCAGTATGGTCTCTGATTCCAGCACATTTACAAGTTTGTAACAGAATATTTCTTTGGTATATACTAATACATGACATGCCTATTTTAAATTGCATCAAAATATCAATATTCCTTTATAAGAATATAATCAGGATTGCTCTAAATACTACGGTGTGAATTAAACATGAACACGTTGTCCGTCATATTAAGTTATGGCTTTGGAGGAGAATAGGAAAATTTGCTATGAAAGGAGAATCTTCTCATGGCTTTATTCTTGTGGATGTAAGAATATTTTGTAAAGTTTAAAAAGACTGTAGTGTGTGTATGTATGTATATTGATTGAATGTGTGAAAGTCTCAAATTCAGAAGACTGGTAGTCAGTAGCATGAAATACTATTTATCTAAATGTATTTATATAATGCATCCCATCACTTACGTCAAGACACAAATACACAAAGTCTAGATACTGTGTGAGAGTATGGATGAGGAATTTGTAACAGAATTTTACTTTTATTAGAACAGATGACCCAAAGGATCAATCACTTACTTCTCTCAAGTCAATTTCACTTTAGACCTCACACTAAAGACAATGCTTGTAGCCAGTCCTATAATAAACCAACTGGTTATTTATTAGCTAAGAAAATAAATGAGTTATTTATAAGCTTAAAGCAGATAAGCATACATGTAGGTTTCAAAAGGTGATAGAAGCTGCAGTAATGAGTAAACTCTATATGAGCTATAAGCTCTTTAGGGCTAACCCAGGCTAAGCAGCTGAGATCTCCTGTTTATGCTTAGAACTCTTGCCATCTTGAAACCCAAATAGCATGGCAATACAGTTTCTTCTTGTTTAGGGACTTCTATCTCCTTCCCCTATATTCAAGCTGATATAATGAGTTCATGTGGCTGTCTCCTCTTTGTGTGTTGAAGAGGGTGGGGAGTGGAATGAAGACAATTACAAAGTCCTAGTTCTTCAATGTTTTATAATGGCTCATTTGGTTTCAGTGAGTTGTCTTGGTGGGCAGCACCTAATGTCTTCTGTTGGAAGCCAGCATTTTTCATTCCTGTTTGTAGGTTTATATCGGGGTGGGGAATTTAAGGCACAGGGGCTGGACCCCTGTCTTGCGTGGATCCAGCCTCTGGAGCTTGGGGTTCCCCCTCCCCAGAACATTGGGGAGTCTGTGCTGGCACTCCATCTCCCATTGGGGCTTGAGCACACTAAATCTACTAGAAATTTGGGGAGTTTTCTGAGTCAGAAGTCAGGTTAGCGAGGGTTTGTTGGTGGGTTTTTTTTTGTTTGTTTTTGCTTCTTAATTTTGTTCAGCCCCTGACTGACTGATTTTTCACTGGGTCAGTGGCCCCCAACCCACCCCTGCTTTATACAATAGGATTACAATGCAAATCCTTAATACCACTTTATAACATTGGGCACAGATATTTTAAATGAGATTAATACAGGTAGCAGACCCAGCTTCAACAGCATGAAGTCTGCATCTTTTTTTCCTTTTACATTGTATCTGTGTTGCACAAAGACATTCTTATCAACTGAACTTCTGTGCTATCGATACTGACACAAACATGAGCCAGACTAGTTTCCAGCTCTGTATTGGTCAGCGTTCAGTTGAGGCCTTAGAGACTTGGCAAGAACTGGCACCTGGTCTGCCAGCATCCCAGTGATTTAAATTATGATCACATCAAAGGTCCACATGGTCTGGTTTAACTAAATTAGGTAAAAATCACAATGTTCGTTAAACTGGTGCAAGTCTCCTTCTAGACAACATATAAGAGACGTGATCTGCTTCCTTTCAGCAACATTGCCAGTTATTCCATTGCAGATCATTCAAGCAGAAATATCCAATTACTGTGTTTATCTCACAATCTGGAAAGATTTCCTAATATTTTGCAGATGCAAAAGCCTTTCTTCTAGCTGCCTGGTTCCTAAAATGGCTATTTTCTCCTCTGAGGGGTCTGCAAATTTATCCCAGGTGAAATACATAACATTAGTAGTGCACTGTAGCACTCTCAAAGTCAAGGGTTGCTGTTATGAGGTCCCAAGTAGCATGAAAAGGTTACAAGACGTATTGGATATGTCTATACTGCACCCTTCTTCCGCAAAAGCTTATGCAAATGAAGCACGGCATAGAATATCACGGCACTTCATTTCAATAATTAATTAGGGGCCGTTTTTGCACAAGAGGCTTTTGCACAAAAAGGAGCTGTGTAGATGGCTCCTTTTTGTGCAAAACTCCCCTCTTGTGCAAGAGCCGTTCTTCCTGAAAAAATGAGGAAAAGCGGCTCTTGCGTAAGAGTTTTTTTTGCGAAAAAAGAAGTTATCTATACAACTCCTTTTTGCGCAAAAGCCTCTTCCCCAAAAATGGCCCCTAATTAATTATGCAAATGAAGCACAGCTATATTCTACTCCACACTTTATTTGTATAAGCTTTTGCAGAAGAAGGGTGCAGTATAGACGTAGCCATCCAAATGCAGATGACAATTCCAGAAGCAGTAAGGGGCATCCATTGTAAATATCTTGTCAAATGAACCAAACCCACAGTTGCAGGGCTCTCTATCTTACCGTAAGCCACTAAGATAATTTTTGTCTTGTGTATATATTGAGCTTACTCTGATCAAGACCGAAACCTAGCCAAGCAGTGAGAAAGCAGAGACCCCTTTGGTGTCCTGTTTAATGTGAGACTGTGGTGAATATCATCTAAAAAATAAAAGCACCTCAGATCAAATGCTTCCCAATTTCTCTACTGTTAAGTATGATTACAAGATGGTTAAGTATTATTCAAGAATAATAATGAATTGTGGGAATTTATAAATGAAAGGTGCTAACCAGAATTTAGGAGAGGTACTCTAGTTATGGAAGCCACTGAAATATGAATTTCACTTTAGCTGAATAGACTGGAAAAGCTGAGCTGTGAGTCTCCTGAACATTGTCCGTAGGTATTTATCCCATTCTGTAAATTTAATCCACTCTCCCAGATCACTATGGAAAGGACTTTGTTTTGCATCATGGGAGATTCTGATGATGTCCTCAGTCATCTATAATCTTGTGAGACTCACAAATGATTCTAATTTCCATTTAGAGAGTAACCCAGAGGAAAGCACTAAATATGATGATTGTGGTTTTGCTTCAATACGGTGGAAAGTGCTAAGGAGAGTAACTTCCGATAATCTGGCACCTTTAGGACCCAGGGGATGCCAGATTATCAGATATGCCGGACTATCGGAAGGGGGGGCTATGAGGGGTGTGGGGGGGATGCCACCCCAGACCCCTCATAGCCCCCCTTCCGATAGTCTGGCTGTGCCCCAGGTGTCCCCGATTCAGCTGCTGCTGGTCAGTTTCAGCAGCAGCTGAATCGGGACACCTGCGGCAGAGCAGCTGAGGTGCTGCCGGGTTGGTCCCACAGCACCAAGGGGCAGCGCTAACCGGACCAACCCAGCAGCACCCCAGCTGCTCTGCCCCAGGCATCCTCAAGTCAGCCGCAGCTGAAACTGACCAGCGGCTGACTCCGGGAAGCCCGAGGCAGAGCTGCTCCGCTCCGGGCTTCCCAGAGTCAACCGCTGGTCAGTTTCAGCGGCGGCTGCATCAGGGACAGCTGGGGTACTGCCGGGCTGGTCCCGCAGTGCTGAGGGGCAGCGCTACGGGATCTACCGGCAGCACTCCAGCTGCTCTGCCCCCGGCTTTCCCGATTCAGCCGCTGGTCAGTTTCAGCAGCGGCTGCATCCGGGAAGCCGGGGGCAGAGCAGCTCCAATGGTCCGGCTGCCCGGGGCACTTCTGGGTTCCTGATGGTGCCGGACTCTCAGGAGTGCCGGACCATCAGATGCTGGACCAATGGAGTTTTACTGTATTGTTATTGGTTTTCAGTCACATTTTCTCTATTTTAATGTGCTGTAGGCATTAAAAGATCACTGAAGAAAGGAAAGGCAATTTCTCTTGGCTAACAGAATCTGCCTTGAGTAGGATTCTTCCTGGGAGAGGGTAAGCAGTGTGAATCCAGTCAAAAGGAAATGGTGTAAATCTAGAATAAAAGGTTTTCAGCTTCACAGTTTTTATACTAGCTGTTCCCATTGGCTTTACAATAAGGAAACTTGATATGTAGCTTTCTGTTATCAAAGGCAGAATTAATGGTATAAGCTGGCTCATATTGCTGGGGCACAGATTTCAGAGCAAAAATACTTTAGCCAGCTCTCTCATTCTGATTTAACAATGTAAGTTCTCAAAAACGTATCTTTGGGAGAGGACACCTGAGGAAAAAATGTGTTCTACAGGCATTGTCACCACAGGCAGCACATCAGCATGAAGCATACACCATCATGACTGCAGTGTTCCCTCTAATCTTTTCTATCCACGTTCAGAATAAGTGTCTTATGTACACCAAGGCATGTGCCAATGTGCACCTCTAGTGGAAACAAAAAACCTCGCTGTGGGCACCCTGCCAATCAGCTGGCCAGCATTTGAATTAGGGGTGTGAATGTGTACCTGTTTACACAATTAACCAATGAGCTTGGGCTCCTCAGTTTGTGGCCTCTGTATCACAAGCGGGGGGAGAGGCGGGAGCCAGTGCATGTGGCCCCCACCCTGCTGCCTCTAATTCAGGGGGCTAACATGGGGAAGGGGGCAGACAGGAACTGGTGCTTACATAGAGCCACCTACCTTTCCCCTCTCTCCTATGCTGCTGCTTCTGATGCAGAGGCAGCAACGTGGGAGGGGGAGGCAGGTGGGAGACAGGGCACATGGGGACCTGGCTTTTAAGCCTCCTTTACACCTATAACAGCTCCCGCAGAGCCACCTGTTCCCTTCCTCCCTGCCTCTGATACAGACACAGCTGGAGGGGGGGGCAGGTTTTAAGCTCCCATGGAGCTGCCTGCCCCCCTCCGCCCTGGCTGCTGTCTCACAGAGGCACTGAGTGGGGCAGGCAGGTCAGCACCGGCTCTCGCAGAGCTGCCTGTCCCCTGCACTGCTGCCTCGACACAGAGGCCACAGAACAGGGACAAGGGGACAGTCTTAAAAGCCAGCTTCCCACAAGCATTGGCTTCTGTCTGCCCCCTTACCCTCCCCTCCCCACAGTATGCAAACATTTAATCTCTGTGAATTTCAGCAGTTACACATTTACAAAAATAAATACATTTTAACATCCCAAATTTGAATATCTTGCACAAGTGAACAGTTTACAGGGAATGCTAATCATGAAACTTATCTGGTTTGATTTGTGATACATGATTCATAATAATATTTAGCTCTCTTACAGTGATTTTTTTCTTCAAAGAGCTTTGCAATCATTAATTAATGCTCCCAAGACCATGTCAAACACTATCATGCCCATTTTACTCTGGTGAAACCAAGAGAAGTCAGTGATTTGCTGAAGGCTACATCAGAGTTAAGATTGGCTCCCACTACTGTGCTTAGACCAACTATCTCATGCTTTTGTAGCTTGCTCTGAGGTCTGATTCCCTCTTGTGCAATCATATGCAGCTATTTTCAGATCTGTTGTCTATTTAGCTGTAAACATTTGGGCAGGGACTGTTTCTTACTTAATATATACAGTGCCTAGCACAATGAGATCAGATATCAGTGAGGGTCTCTCGGTGCTACTATAATACTTATAGTAAAAACTATATTTTACATCTACTCAGCACAAGTGTGTATGACCCAATAAAAGTGCAAAGCAGTATTTCATGGGGCCCCTGCTCCTCAATTTCCACTCATAGTTTTTAGGAACATCATTCCATTTTTCTGTCAGTTCAACTCATTGCTTTGCAGAAGGAACGTGGGCTAGACTACATGATCTGGAAGAGTCCCACACAGTCTATGATTCTTGAAGAGTCAAGAGACAAAAGCTAATGGCATATTGGGGTGCATTAGGAGGAACATTGCTGGAAGATTTAGAAAAGTTATTATTTCCCTTTATTCGATACTAGTGAGGCCGCATCTGGAATATTGCATCCAATTCTGGTCCCCCCACTATAGAAAAGATGTGGACGCATTGAGGAGGGTCCAGCGGAGGGCAACCAAAATGATTAGGGGGCTGGAGCACATGATCTATGAGGAGAGACTGAGGGATTTGTGCTTGTTTAGTCTGTGGAAGAGAAAAGTGAAGGAAGGATTTGATAGCAGCCTTCAACTTCCTAAAGGGAGGTTCCAAAGAGGATGGAGAGAGGCTGTTCTCAGTAGTGACGGATGGCAGAACAAGGAGCAATGGTCTTAGGTTACAGTGCAGGAAGTCTAGGTTGGATATTACGAAAAATTATTTCACTAGGAGGGTGGTGAAGCACTGGAATGGGTTACCTAGGGTGGTGGTAGAATCTCCATCCCTAGAGGTTTTTAAGTCTCAGCTTGACAAAGCCCGGGCTGGGTTGATTTAGTTGAGATTGGTCTGCTTTGGGCAGGGCTGGATTTGATGACCTTCTGAGGTCTCTTCCAGCCTTAGGATTCTATGATTCTGAGAAGCAATCCTGTTCCAGGTTCATTCTGTTTTTCTGTCTCATCTTGGTTCAGTCTCTTTCAACGTTCACTCAGTTATGTCCTTTTTGAAGGTTGTACTTGATTTAGTGATTCTGTCTCTTTTCTGTGTTGTTTTATGAGAAGCTATCCCATTCCAGGTACATCCCATTTTCCTGGCACAACCAAACACTTATGTTGCTTTTAAGTTATGATAAGAGAAGCTACATACCAAATTTGGTGGTCCTATCTCTTACCATTGAGGAGTTCTTGATCAAACAGACAAACTCTAAAATAATAAAAAACAGGACTATGTAGCACTGTGACGCCTCTACCTTTAAGGCAGGGGAAAAAGGGGGGGGGGAGTCCCCCCCCTCTTCTATCTATCTAGACGCCGGACCCGAATCCGTTTTATCAATTGCCAACTTTTAATTTCTAATACACGCGTCGCGTTGTCGATCCCTAACAGCACGACCGTGGTGCCAATGACCACCCTCTCGGGGAAGGGTGAGAGGGAGGGGGTCCGGGCCCGCCCTCACTCCGGACCCCGACCCAGGGCCCTAAAGCCAGGACACTAGTCCCAGCCAATGACGGGGGGGGGGTGTTTGCGACCCTAAACTCCCCCGTACTCGGGTTCCGCAGCCCAGCCCTGGGTCACTTCTCCCTCTTCCCCCGAGTCCCCCCCGTTACGGCTCACCGGCCCCCGGGTTGTACCTCACCCAGGGGCGCCAGTATCCCCTGTGCTCCAGTCCCCCAGTGTGCTCCCCGTCTCCCGGGCCGCCCCTCTGGACGGGCGTCCTGGCGTTTAAATCTCCCGCCCGGCGCCGGGGAATGACGTCCCCCCCGACGTCCATCTTGTGCGCCGCCTGGTCCCGTCGTGGGGGTGACGTCACGCCCCGCATAGAATTGCACGGACGCCGCTCCCCTGGGCGGCGTCCGCCGGCCGCCCCGAACCGCGTCTCGCGGTGGTCGGGGGGAGCTCGTGCCGCGGTCGGCTCCGCGAGTGGAGGGGCGGCCCCGCCACAAGCACTTTAAAGACTAACAAGATGGTTTATTAGGTGATGAGCTTTCATGGGCCAGACCCACTTCCTCAGATCAAATAGTGGAAGAAAATTGTCACAGCCAAAGGATACAAATAAAAAAAAATGAACACACATGAAAAGGACAAATCAAATTTCAGAACTGGAGGGGAGGAGAGGGGGGAAGGTAAATGTCTGTGAGCTAATGATATTAGAGGTGATAATTGGGGAAGCTATCTTTGTAATGGGTAAGATAATTAGTGTCTTTATTCAAATTTGAGTGTAAAGTGTCAAATTTAAGCATGAGTACATTACAAGACATAGCTGTACATTCCACACCAAAATAAGTTCTTCTGAATGGTGCTAGGGGGACAGGACACAAAAGAAAATGGTATTCCAGAAAGATAATGGGCCCGAGTGTCCAGTGGCTAAGTTGGGGGAAGGCTTCTGGCCAGGGAGGCTGTGACCACATGACCATCTCTCTTCCCCCCCGTCCACCGGGAACTGTGCTATGCACATGCTTCCCTTGCTTCTGTGTCCTTCCCCGGAGTACTGGGGAGCCCTTGGAATGCTGCCCTGCCTCCTTCCCTCCTCTCCCCAGTGCTCCAGAAGCTGTGCTGCGTGCATGCTTCCCTCCCTTCCTCACTCCTCTCCCATGCTCCAGGGAGCCTGTGGAGCACTTGTTGCACTGCCCCACTTCTCTGCCCTCCTTTGTGCTCCAGGAATGCTGAGATGTTCTTGTCTCCTCCCCAGGGGGCATGATTGGCGTGCTGCCCCACCTCCTACCCGCCCCATGGGGATGGGGCCTCCAAAAGGGGGAAGCTGTAGGTGGGGCTGGTGGCATGTTTTGTCTTCAAGGATTTGCAATACCAAACAGTTTTTTAATACAAATTCAATAGGAGAGCTTAATGCCTTATAGTTCCTGTGGCTGAGGTGGTGTCTTTTAATGGAACAGTTTCTGTTAGTGTGAGAGAGAAGCTTTGAGCTTACACAACACTATTCTTCAGGAAGAAGATGGAACAGATTGTTTAGCATAAGTAATTAACACATTTCAAGGGACCATTCAAGGTGAAGTGGTTTGTTAGCACCACTCCAGTCATAGGGAGGAAAGGGGCAGAAAAGGATGTAGGGGAGGAGGAGGTTGTTAGTTATAGACTGTTCTGAAAAGACTGTTCAGTCCTTAGATTTTTAGTGTCTAATAAAGTTGTGATTGTTAGTTGTCTAATAAAATTTAAGGTCTCGGTCTCGTCTTTTGAAAGTGTTGTGCAGTTTTCCTTTGGCGATGAGGACTGGTAGGATATATATAGACTGACCACTTTATTTTAAAAAAGTACAGCCCCAGTTGATGATGTTTTTGTTTTTTGTCGTTTTCTTGTATGAGTTTATTCAAAAGTGAAGTTATTGTCTGGTTTCATCCACATGGAAGGTACTGGCATTGAGGGTTCTGGATGAGGTACAACACATGTTGTGATAGGAACATGTAGGACACATGGATATTGAAAGGTGTGTTTGTTGGGGTGTATCGATCGTTTCAGCAATAGATACATGTCTTCAGGATTGCATCTATTTTTCTGCAGGGTCTGATACTACTTTGAATTGGTGTGCTTTGGACTATGGGGAGCTTGCTTCTTTTGAGCTTGGAGTTGTTGGAGAGTTGTCTGAAGGCTGGAAGAGGGGCTTCAGTGTTACCTGTATTGGACTTTCAGCGTTGATTCAGTATTCCCCTCTGCATGCATGGCAGATTAGGAGAATTCCTTGCCTGCTGATAACAAAATGATACCTCTGCACCCTGCCACGATGGGTGCTCTGCATTTCCCTTTCAATACCAGTTATGATTGTCTTCTGCAGGCGCTTTTGGTATTTGTCACCTTCTCTTCTTTTTCTGCCTCTTCATTAATGCATTCTTTGATTTCATGGTCGGTGAGTCATGGTATCACTTAGGAGGATGGGGCACCACCCTGCCTGTTTCCCATCAACATTTTAATTGCTAAAAGGGGTGCCCCACATGCCACCCTTGCCTGTCTAGGTAGACCTCTCACTTCCCCTCCAGGCACTACTTGCCACTGGATGGCGATGTTATTAATCGTATATTTTGCTGGTGAACTCTTGCATAGTACTCTAACACTTCTGCTCTCTCAAGAATATCATTTACCTATAATAATTCTTCCATTGGTCTCCATGAGAGAGAGAAGCTTGTGTCATCTCAGCACCCAGCGTCTTGTCCAAATCTCCACTTTTACTAAAGTTTCTATTTAAACTGAACCTAGTGTGTATTTTATTATTTTCTCTCTGATACTTTACAGCTGGACCTTGTACAGCTCTTCATATTCAACAATCTTTTTTTTCATTCCCCATCTTGTCACATCACTCTTTCCACTAATATATATATTTAATAAAAAAAAATTGAGCCATTTTTCTTAGTCTCCAAAACATCTGCCATTGTGGCTTTGCCATTCTAGGCTACTTAAATCAGCTGTTTACCTCCTTTAATTTTTTGTTGGAAGCTGCTGCTTTATTTTCAGTCAAAAAGGAAAGTCTGTTCCTCAGTGAGTTTTTCTAGCTATTTTTTTGGTTCTTGTTCTCATGATAATTTTTTCCTTTTCTTTATATGAAAAGATAGAATTGATATAGAGAAAACACACAGACTTGTAGAATTATAGAATTGTAGAACTGGAAAGAGACCTGAAGTGGGCATTTAGTTCAGTCCTCTGCATCCATTTCTGGGCAAAATAATAGCTGGGAGTGCGGTCGTTTTTATTCAAACGGCAGCATTTTCAAAAAGGTTTTTGTTTTTCACTATTGTTCTAAGTTTCTCTGAATCTTTAAATAAACGGGAGAAATTATAAATTGAAGAAGCCTCTGAAAATTACTTAAAATATGCATTCTATACATAGGGCTATTTTAAAGCTATATCACAACCTCCCAGATCTAGAAACAAGTAACCAATGGCCAACAATCTGAGGTTGTATGAGCTCACAAATACTTTTTGCATGGCCTCATTAATAAACTAGGGAAATACAATATAAGGTGGGTGCATAACTGTGTGGATAACCTTTCCCAGAGAGTAGTTATCAGTGGTTCATAGTCATGCTGGAAGGGCAATAATGGGTGGAGTTTTGCAGGGATCAGTTCAGATTCCATTCAACATCTTCTGTTGCCATGTTGGTCCCAGGGTATGTGAGAGAGAAGGTGTGTGAGGTAATATATCAGATCAGCTTCTGATGGTGATAGTATGCTCTTCTGAGCTATACAGAGCTGCTCTTTAGGTCTGGGGAAGGAAACAATAATGTGTGAGCTGAATATAACTTGGTATTAACAGATGTTATGGAATATTATTTAAAGTGAAATAGGCAATTAAGTGTTAGATTAAGTATAAATAAGATACCTTAATAATTTAAAACTAGGCCCACAAATCACATTTATATCCAGGGAAGTCAGACTCCAGATTATATAAATCTAGAGGGCCTTAATTTATTACTTGTATAGGCCAAAACTGTCAGAAGATTTACCTTGATGGAGTGAGGAGACTAGAGAGGACATATACTGATGAGAACTGAGCACAGCTTGGGATTCAAAACTTAAGATCTGAGACCGCTTCTATAGCATGTCTTTATGCTGAATCCATTTGGAAATTGGCTAGAATCCTGCTTGAAGCTGTGATTGTGATTTTCTTTTGCATATAGCTTTATTCCACTCATGCAGTAAATGTTAACACTACCCAGACACATTGCCTCAGAGTGGGGGATCTGTGTGGGCAATCGTGAGAGGGGAAAAAGTTATTGCTTACAATAGTAATTGTAGCAATTTTAAATGATTGACTATGGCGGTTTACACACCACCCCCTTTTTCAGTCTCTTATAAAGGATTTTCTGATTTAATGGAAGGAACTAAGATGTGGAGCATGCCTGTGTTTATACCCAGAGCAGAGTAGGAAAGACCCCCAAAAGTCAGAGCTTTCTAGGAGATCTAAACTGTTGCATGGAGGAACATTTATCTCCGTGATTATGGATCCCTTGGGGGAAATCTTTGAAGTCTACACTTGCTGCAGGATGACACTTTACTCCCTTTTCCTGTGATATATGATATGCCATCCCTTTTGTCCTAGAATATGCTATGATGGAGCTATTGTTCCTACAGCAAACAATAGTTTTCCAGAAGGGACAGCCTTCCTCTCTCCCACAGCAACACAAATTAGACTTTCTCATAGTACTATGGAAGAGAATGTGTATCAAGAGTATAATCCCACATGTTACCAAAGGTAAATTTCCAAGGCACTTGTCTGAATCCAGTACTTCTGAGAACCTCTTGCTTTTTTTTTTTCATTCACTCCTGTGCCAAAATGAAAGAGCTGCAGGGTTATAGTCATATTTGGGAGCAGATGGTCAAACCCACTGCTGTGTCCAAGTAGGCTGGTGGGCGTAGTTATCTGTGGTGTTTGGAACGATGGTAGCAAGCCAAGTATCTCTCTTTACTCACCACCTAGGGAGACACATTCAAGTAAAAAGAGATTCCCCTCTGAGTAGACTGCTTGCCAGATTTAAAAACATTTGCTGAACTTTTGCTGAATTGTATTTGTCCCTAGAAACAATACTGTTTTATAGCCCCATTTTCACTGTCACTTTTTTAAAAGCTCTCCTAAAAAGCTGTTGAATATAAATAAGTAAATTTCATATCAACACCATAGACTGATTTAAATATGGTACAAATTGTGCACTGAGAGAAGACTGTGTGACTGATGCTCCACAGGGTAATCAGATCCCATTTTCTTAGGCCAGCTGACCCATTTAATTCCCAGGTAGGTCATGGGAGTGGCTGTGACCTCCTGATGAACCCATCCAAGTGGGTATTCTTAAATTCAGGCCAGAAATAAGGTCCAAGTAAAATTTCATTTTCTAAAATTTTTATGTCATGATTATTTTGCAATGCTTTCTCCTCACTTTAATGTTGCTGTCTCCAAGTCTAATTAATTCAGATTGCAAAAGCAAGGAGTTTGATCTCAGCTGTAGATGTCACAGTGACTTATCCTTTCAATGAGGTGATAATTGGTGTCTGGTTAATTCTATTCATAGAAACCATGGGCCATAAAAAAGTAATCCTCACTACAGCTTCAGTTGTACCTATGGGCTTGTGTATTTTTATCCCAGAGGACATTAACAAACAACTGCAGAAATGAATCTGATATGTTTAAAAACAACTACTAGCACTCCTGTGAGTATATAAACTGAGTGAATATTATCATTTCAATTCAGTCAGACTTAAAAGTGCAATTCACAGAAGATGTGAGGATACCATCAATCCTCACAACTAAATTTTGAGAGAGGTTTGTTTCGATGAGTATTATCCCTCAACAATGAAATGGGTCTGATTTAAATGAATACCTTAAACCAGGGACTGAGGACATTGATCATTTAAGGATAAGATCAAGTCACCACTGGCTACTGAAGAATCACTTGAGTGGATTTCAGCTGCAATGTAAGCATTTTATCCATAGTGTGTGTGAAGATTAATTGATTAATGTTAATTGGAATTAGACAGCAGAATTATGATTAGTTTAAGGAGTCAGTTAATCATAGCTCATTGAGGATTTTATGGCCTAACTTTTTACATAATTATGCTTACTTAGGAAATTGTATGCATTTGATGACGGGTTATCTTCATATGCTTACAACAGAATGTGAATTCTTGGTGTTCTTTAAATTGTTTTAAAGAAGTTTGTTGGATGTGTGGGGACCCATGTTTAAAATATGGCAGTGAAATTTTGTCTATGCACATACACTCAGGATTCTTTTCTCATACCACCAAGAATCCAGGTTAGTAACAGCTGCTTTTTAGGAGATGGCCATTTATCTTCATGGCATTGGACTGAAATCAGACTGTATTTTATTTAAATAGCTTTGAGATAGTAAAAAAAAAAATTTTGGTAACCTCCAACTTGGTTGTACTTCAGTTGTTGACTAAGGAAGAAGAAGCCTTTATATCCCATTACCCAAAGTTCCCAAAGTTGCCCAGTGCCTTGAGTTTAGATGGAGTTTTGTAACAAGAACAGCAGAACAAAAAAAAGACTAAAAGAAAATGTAAACAAGTTAAAGAAAATGTCGCACTGGGAAAATGTGTGCTCAAAGGAATCTTAGTTTAAAAAAAGACAGTAGATGAAATCCTCATCCTACTGTTGTCAGCGAGTTGCTAAAACAATCATCTCCAACAAATGGATTTTTTTTTTTTTTTTTTTTTTTTACATAGGGAGCATGATCTCATAGCTAGTGGGAGTCAAGACTTCTGGACTCCATTACCAACTCTAGCCACATATGTTTTTGACTTTTGTTTAGTCTCAGTCTTTCTCTGCTTCAGTTTACCCAGCAACACAAGGCAATATTGGCAAGGAGTCCTGTGGCACCTTATAGACTAACTGAAGTTAGTCTATAACTTGCATCTGAAGTGGGTCTTTGCCCACGAAAGCTTATGCTCTAACACTTCAGTTAGTCTATAAGGTGCCACAGGACTCCTCGCTGCTTTTGCATATTCAGACTAACACGGCTACCCCTCTGACACTTGACAAGGCAATATTGTGAGGCTTTATGTTTAAAATGTACTATGTGACGATTACATGGGAAGAGTTATTTTACAAGTTGTTCTGGGAAGAGGTTATAAATAGAATATACTGTATTTGGGTAATTGAAATTATACCTTCATGTAGCTCAGATCTGTACAGATAGGGCTTCAATCATCTGAACACAAGAAATTAACCGGTTACTTTGCACTTCAATCAAAAAATCTTAGATGAGAAATTAAATTAACTCCTATATCTCAAGAGAGGAGATCATGAGCTGCTCTATCTAGTGGCGTTAGAAAAGTCATATTTTAAGCTAAATGATCAATTGAAGACATCCAATGTAACACTTTCTCTATATTGAGTATGCAGTACGATTAGCACATGCTAACAATGTGTTGTACAATATTTTATGCTGCATAAACTCTCTCCCATTTCATTCTGTTTGCAAAAAATATATGGCAGGGATGTTCAAAGGAGTATATTGGAGTTAAGGTTATCAGCTCCTTTGGAATTTCAGAGGGAATTAAGCACCTAACTATATTAGATCCCTTTTGAAAACCAAGTCAATAAGACTACCCGTTAGAATAGTTCCAAAACTACAGCAGCTGGTATACCCCATACTCTGAGTCTATTTGCACATTTCAACAAGGACACTCATTTTTTCCCTCTGCTTCCTCCCCCCTCCTTCAATGTGCATATAACTTTACACTGAAGGAAGTGGCCACTTAAGCTTAAAGGGCAATGCATTTGAAATGACTGAAATACATGAAACATTTTCTGCTATTTTGTAGGCAAGACATGAATGAATGAGACCGAAATTAGATATAATTGTTAATAAATTAGGCCTTTAATTAATATGGCTTATATACTTCGGTTGCACCCTGGGTCAAGTGTACAGAATAGAGGTGATGAATTTAACAAGCAATCAATGGATATTAATCATTTAGAAGATTATAGTATACTACAATCTGCCATTTCATAATAATGAGTCAGTCAAAATATAGGAAGAAGGAACAGAATAAGGATCACATTTATGAACCTCTTGACATAAAAATCAGCAGGTGACTTGACTAGCATGTACTGCCATGAATATGAAGCATCACTCATGCTAAATACTGTCTACTTTTTGCTTTAGATTCTCAATTGTGTATAGTGAGTAGACTTTTTCATTACAATACTTAAAGGTTGAAAGATAAAATATTACCTTGGAGAAGTGGGTGAATGTAGTGGGACTGAACGTATATAATGAGAGAGAACTTTAAAACAGTTCCTTGTAAGGAAATGCATTTTGTAATGCATTAATTATATTGACTTATTTAAAAAAAATCTAAACGATCTGCAATTACTCATGGACTCTATACTTACATATATTTAATTTATCTGAAAATGAAAATCAGTGCAGTCTGTTTTCTTTTCTTACTCTGCAATATTATTCTGCAATATTGAGGTTTTAAAGCATGCAAAGAGTTAGTTGTTTGTTTAAAAGAAACACATACATTTACTTACAATTGTGGAATTTATGTTCTGGTGTTTTGTTTTTTGTTTTTTTTTCTTTTTTGCAAAAGCTTACTGTTTATAAATTTTTACTTTTGCCCATCCCAAATATACGCTGGCAATGTGTCCATATTTCCCAGCAAACTCCCATGGTGAGTTTCCCATGGTTCCCCACCCCTGCCACTCACCTAGGCCAGGGCATTAGACCCACACGAATACACGGAACTGCAAAGCGCAAAGGTCTCTTGTATATAATCTTGACAGAAAAGGTTGGTCAAAGGGAAAAGTTACATAATCAGTATTTGTACTTTCAGGTTAAACTAGGACCTTCTTCCCATAAAAGCTTGCCTAGCCACATAGCCCATATTTGTGAGTATTTGTTGAAGGGGGAAAAAAGCTTCAATCATGCTTTAAAAATGCATAGGCAGACTGTTGCACCCATTAATTTCCCATTGATGTCACTAATGAACTTTATATGGACAAACCAGTCTAACTATGCATTCCAGGATCAGGGTTTAAAATGGTAAATAGATTATTGTTGCAATCATGAAGAAATTAGTGACTTTAGCAGCAAACCAGGAATCCTGTAGTAGTTGGTCAATGAGCAGGCTATAGGAGAGCTCAGAGTAAAATGCCCTTTGTTTTTTGCCATTGTCATTAGAGTATGATTGAAAAATGATCCATTGAATCAGATGGTGTGTGAAATGTATTGATCAGCAAGGGGTGAGACAAGACTCAGTCTAACTTAACTTTAAATATTTATAGAATTAATGCACTAGTATAAAAGAACAACCTATTAGATTTATAGTAAGACAGGGGAAAATAAGCCATCGGTACTATTTTCTGATGAATGTTAAGATTTACTAACTAAATATTGACCTAACAGTGAGTGCTGGGGGAAAGGTGGAGGACATAATAAATATGTTATCTTGGTTGATTGATTTTTTTCACCCAGTTTTTTCATGGTTTTGCTTCCCAAAGTGAAATCAAGCACTTGTGAGATGGCTGTGAAGTCCATCATGGGTCTGAATAAGGTCAAAGGCCGTTAGTTTAATATCTTTACTGCTAGAAGTAAAGATGCCATCTAACCTTTAACTGGTGGTGTATAGGCTCTTGCCAAAAAATAATCTTTGTATATTAGCAATCTCTCTAGTTACTAATGGGACCCAACACCTTAGGGTTGCCAGGTGATCAGTTTTGAACCGGACAGTCCAGTATTTGAGCTTTCTGTTTGGGAAACAAATTGAGAAAATATCAATGAGAAAATATAAATGTCAGGTATTTTTTAAATAAGATGTAATGTAGATTGTGATGTAATGTCTAGTGTGTCCAATATTTTTGTTGAAACCATCTGGCAACCTTACAACACCCATCTAATGTGATGTTCATCTCACCTATTTATGATGATCATCATGATGAACATTTAGAGCATGGTTTTGTATGTCGATTGACTTTAATCACTTGCACTTATGAAAGTATGACTCTCAGTGAATTTTTCTAATAATGGTAAATCCCTAGAAATAGTTAACAATTAGATTCAAATCCCTAAACTGCTGCCCCATTATCCTCAAATGCAAATTGATCTTGAATCAATCCTTCATCACCTGTTTCTCCTCTACAACAAAACTCTCCAATAGAGCTTTTCCAGTATACTACCTGTATTTGGAATTTGCTTCCAGTGGTGTCTACTGGAGCAGAGTTTGACAAGATTCAGGTTATGATGAAAGACCCATCATTTTTTTGCTTTCCATGTTTTTGGTTGTGTATTTTGATAAACAGAACATCAATAAAATTCGATAATCTGGGGTATTTTGAGATAGCATATGTTCCATTAAAGCACACTCTTGCCAGTCATAACAGGAACAGTTTGTGTCACACCACTAGTTGGCTTACCATATGCAAATTTTGAGTTTAAAATAGTTAAAAATAGCTATGATAATAGCTGTTGTAGTGATAAATAAATTGATGAAAGAACAAACAACAGCATGGTGAATTAGTAGGTGAATAAGCGTTTTTGGATTTACTATGGGTAGATGCAAGTGCAACATCCATTAATAAGCCTTCTCGTTTGTTAAATATGTATTGTTCTTATGTGCTGTGGAGACTGGCCCAGAAGCAATATTGAGATCCAGATGAGATTCAGAGTAGGCATCAAACTGAAGGTTTGTTGCTGGGAGATTTTGGAATGAATGACTGAAATCTTACAAGACCAGCTCTTCTGAAATTTTCCACCATTTTGGACTGCAACCTCATTCAGACAACTGGTCCCTTCTGGTTTTGGATTTAACCAAGACCTCAAAACTGTTCAAAGTTATCCAAATACCCACCTTCAACATGTAGGGAGAGAAGGATTTAATTTTTTGGGCCATCTGAATTTGGGTTTATTCTTTTGATACTTAACAATAATAAGCACCCATCCAGGACTCAGGGCACTTTCACAATGTGCTAAAATTCACAATATCAAATAGTAATTTAATCATCTCATCTCCAGTGCTAATGAGTTCATGTTATAGTCATAAGAACCTGAGTTACCTACTACCATCCATCTCCAACCAGTTCTCCCCCAGACGAATGGGGAGAGGGGGAGGGAGAGTTTGACATTATAGCTGTCAGGACACAATACAACGTAGGATTTTTGGAAAACCAAAGGTGGAGTTTGTCTCAGAGTCAAATGCCTTTTGTTGAGAGTCTTGCTCTGTACACAGCAAATCTATGAAATGAAGCCACCTTTGGATTCCAGACAACCATATTACTAACTATAGACAATAGACATGGTCTAGCTACATACACTGCTGATCTTGCAGAATTATGGTGGGTTTCGAAAAATATAAGACCGTGAGGGGTCTCAAGCTATTTAAAGGATTACTATCCAGTTCCTTTATTCTGCCCAGGTTCATGGTAAACAATATCTTAGAAGCTCTGCTGCTAAGCAGGCTATAAGTCTAGTGCATCTGCCAATGCCATCTATGGAGGTATCAAAGGTAAGCTATGCTAATGGCTTGTATTGTTAATGTGTGTGGCACTTGTCTAGCGGTTAAGTATTCATGGGAGGCCATGTATTTAATGAATGAGCACCAGTGTTTCACCTCTGGAGTACAGTTTGTTCTTGAGTGTCTTCCTTAAAGCTTTTTAAAATGCCAGCCAAATCACAATGTAAAACCACTGCCCTGTATGTGAATGGTGCTGTTCCTGGAAATTCCTGGCACTTATTGCTAATGAAGAGTTGGCTGTTGATGCTTCATGCCTCACAAGTACACAACGCCCAGATGGAACCACAGTAACGGTGGTGGAAGCCATGTAAGAGGACTCCATGCCCCCTGCACACTGCAGAGCATAGCTCAATGGTGGCTGTGTATAGAAAATTATTCAGCTGTGGAGAAGACAGAAAAGGCATGGAATTTATCCATGAGCTATGTAGATCCATTGGGCAAAAGCCTGGAATTGGATACTTTCAGAAGTTAAGGCTGCTACTTCAGCAATTGTTTGAGTATGTTTCAGACACCCCTAAGATTTTAAATTTGTAAAACTCACACGGTTGGTGTACCTGGACTTTGCAAGGACCAATGTTTGGCCCATGGGATCAGAATTATTCCTTTCTCATAGATATGGTGATTCTCTTATGATTAAGGTCACAAACCAAGGAGAAAGGTCATACTTGTTTTATTTCTGGCCAAAGGGTATAAAGAGCATCTTAATCTCAGTACTTCCTGTCCATTAATATCCATAAGTGTCCCCTTGAAAATGTCTTTTGTACTTTATATAGCAGTGAGATACCAAATTTTGCCCATAACAGCCTTTGCTGTTAGCAGGATGGAAAGAGTTGGTTCATGAAGATCCAAGTGGCCTTAAAAACCAGTAACATCTCCTGGACAGCAAGCAACTTTTTGGCTAAATCTAATAACCTTTGTCTGGAGCAATATATATCTTTGCATTTAGTGGGAATAAGAGGATTTAAATGTAGAGTTGGAAGGTCTAGCCTGCCAAACATACATAGAGTTTTGAAAAGATGTAAACCTTTTTGTAGAGGAGAAAAGGCCATAAGTGCCTGTGTTTAACAGTGAAGCAGTCAAATAGGCAATTATGGAGAAAAATGCTAAGGCTAAATGTCAAAAATGATGGTGACCTCATTGAGTTACAGCATTTTAAAAAATGTCCTTGGCTCGCACCGAAGTGCAAGTGCTAATGGGAACATTTATTCATCCAAACATGGACATAATTAAGGTATCTAATATATTTACAAATAAATCTTTGCTTGCTGGAAGATAACAACAAGCTGTCATTTTGAAACCAAGGGTCATACCTCCACGAAGCTTAGAAATCATTTTTACAGTGTGGTGCTCTTCTTTTGAATGAAACAGTTACATCCCAGAGCAAGACTTATTGCCACAGATCTCTGTATTTGTGAAAAAATATTTAAAATGATTACTGCTATAAAATATTCAGCTGCACTGCCACCTCCCCATAAAATTCTCCCTTTGATAAAAGGCTACTATGTGCCATTTTTTCCTTTTATACAAAAGAATATTAATACTTACATTACCTGCCTTGGTGGAATACTATGGGGAATAATTAATGTTTATAATGCAAAGCACTATAGCAACAGTAAGTACTACTCTTTTTGAGACTTGAGGATTATAGTGATGGGTACTACAGAGATTTGTTTGTTATGGAGGGGGTGGTTAAAGTTCTATAGAAGAAGCTAAGTTGAGGCTTGCATTTAATAATAAACAAGTTACTTACCCCATAAACTGAAGCATGTATTTGGAGGCACCTCTGTTTTCTTGTTTTCTAAGAAGAGCTCTGTAAAAAGGGATGAAATGTTTACATGGGTCTAATTAGAATGTATGATGAGTGCACCACAAACATGATTTGGCTTTTCAGATCAGTTCAAAAAAGTAACCAATTAATCTAGCCATACCTGACTGCATCAAGACTGCTGTAGCCCCTTCACATCAATCTTGTAGCCTCAAATGGATTATAGCCCCGTATGAAATGTCCCTTCATAAAAAGGCTTTCTGGAAAGCCCTTTAACAACACTCAGTAGAGAGACAACTAGAGAAATGAACATCAGACCCAAAAGTATATGCTCTGATGTGCATTTTGGGTCAAGGTTCAGATGAGCAATTATTTTACACTCTCAGCTTGTCCCACCACTAACTAGACTCTCCAGTTTGAAGATGTCCTATTCAGCATTGTTGTAATTGCACTACTGATGTGCTAGTTACTGATCTTTGCCACTGTACATTGATTTCTAACATCCGAAGAGCCCTTAGCAAGTTCTTCCCTTGACAACATCTCTCTACTTTCCTGCTATACCCTGTTTTGTGTCCTGATTTCTGCCATATCAGTTCTCATTTTGTCTCCTTCCATCTTCTGACCTTGCTACTTATGCCTGGAATATCTTCCCCCTATCTTACATGGAAGGAAATCTCATTCTTTCTCTAGAAGACTTACTCCTGATTAGTTTTCCATTGCTATCAGATGCCCCCCAACATATAAAAACCACAACAACTAGGAGGTACCCCAAAGGAGGAACTAATGTATGTAATTCAGCATTATTTCTCCATCTCTTTGTTCTTTATCACGTATTGTTATATTGTACACATAGGGTGGCTGTTTGGAAAGCACTCAGCATTGGCCTACATCAGTTTCCATTCAATGGAAGCTTACTTGTGATGTCAATGGATGCAGAATGTGCACAGTCCTAAGCACTCTTGAAAAATCAAATTGCATAATTTTTCAGGTCAGGGATTTTTCAGTGTAAATCATCATGTGCCTCAATGCAATTGTATAAATAATATAATGCCAGTCTTATGATTTTAACAGATCTGTGGTGTTTAAAATAATTTGATTTCTTTTTATTCTGCATTTTTGTTCTTGGTTAGTTCCTGCAGGTAGTTGTGATAAATTTATGCTTCTTTATTTGTGTACTTAGAGGCATTGCTTATCCATGAAAACACAGGAGATCAGCTTAGACAATTGCTCTAAGCAGTCCAATATCCAGCCTCACTAACTGAAACTTGAATTCAGGAAGGGGAGCTTCTATATACACACTCTTCACCTTGGCAGTCAAGACTATGACCAGGGGAGTAAATTTCATCTCACTCCTCACATGTAATATCTCCTGAATCATGCGATTTGATTCTTCTAGTTATGGTGCAACTGGATAGAAAAACAGTTCTATAAGGTTATTCATTTAGAAGATGGCATCCTGCTCCATTGAATTCAGTGGGAGCGCTGATTATTTTCTCACTGACTTCTTAGAAGCAGGATTTGACGCCACATGCACATTTGTTAATTACAAAGATTATTTTGGTTGCAGAGACTGAGGAAACAGAGTTTGTTTTTGCTGTCTTTATTATTTCTGTGAGAGGATCTGACTTAACTTGAATCAGGTAATCATCTAACTTTAGATTCTGTACTATAGAGTCCTTAAAGCTTGTCTTAAAACAGAGATTACAAAAATGTATTTCAAAGGAAGAGAGACAGCTGTGAAATATTGTGAGAGCTGCTTATGTAATTCTGCAGTAATGGGACAAAATTATATTTTGAACGTGTTTCTTGGTCCTTTCTGAATTTGGACACGCTTTAAATGAAGTAAATGGTTTAGTTTGTAGTCTTCAAAACTTATGAATTAGTAATGAGAACAGGTCTGTGGGAGTTTGGGTTTTTTTGTTTTTTGTTTTAAAGAAAACAGTTAAAATATGGAACATAATAAAACATGGAGTGAAAAACATAAGAGGAAAGGGATTATGTCACTAATCACATCCATGTGATACTGTACCTCTGTGGAGAAATGGAAATAAAATAAACAGCAGGCTGTCCCTTGTATTCACACAAGACTCCTTGATATAAGATGAGCTTTAAAAGAATCATCTTGATTTTGTCTTTGACAGGTTGGCATCTCTGAATTGCAAAAATTGCTTTTCTAGCTCTTGTATAAATCTGACTAATCAACTAAAGCCAAGCAAAACCTGGCTAATTTAAGTCAAGATTGCCTTGTGAATAAATAACATGCTGAAAGCTATTCAGCTCAACTGATATCCCAAGCTGTGCTGATGTGAAATATATCACTGGTTCCTCAAGGGCCTTACCACTAGATGTTTAGTCTGGAAAAAAAATTCAAATAAATCTTTGACTTTACACTATAAAGGCATATCCCAGAAACCACTCATGAAAGAAACAACATAGGAAGAATAAAGAGCACATGGATATAAGCAGGGACTGAATCAATGCTTCCATTAAAGCTAGCTGGAATGGGAAAGAAATCCTGGTTGTGTTTATGTAAATAAAGTTTGCCCTTGGTTTGATTAAGCTTGCTAGATTTTCAATTGTTACACTGGTGTTTCACCCCTGGTAGCCAATTTGGCTGTTATGGGGTCACAAATTGTGTTAGAACTAAATGCAGGCATTGTGAGATATGATCACCAATGCTATCAGTTATTGTGGGAATGCAGAAAAGTCAGATTGTTTAATTTAGTTCAAAAGGAGAGACATTGTTAGTGTAAAGAACCTTGGATGGACAAGGGCTTGACTGCCAAAGTTCTGCTAAGTTAGCTGGGGACTGGAGGGAGGACTCTTACAGCTTATGTCTGGAGGGTATGCAGCCAGCTGATTCAGACTGGTTCAACCTGTTTCTCCCCCTGTTCTAATGCTAGAATTAGAACAGACTCCATAAGGAGTCTCTCTTATTATTTTAAACTTACTCTGGTGGATGCTGGAATTTCTTGTGGCTGGACTGTCCTTTGGGCCAAGAGCTGAAATAACTAGGTGTGGCCCAAAGCCAAAACCACCACAAGCCAATGAAAGATGTGATGCGTGGCCAGCAGAGCAATAGCAGCACGTAGAACAACCAGCAGAGAGGTGAATGAAAGCTGTTATGAGCAGCCAGCAGGGCAGTAGCAGTGTGGTGAGACGAATGGCCAGCAAGTCAGCAGCAGTGAGCAAATAGATGGCGAGTGACCAGTGCAATGAATAAGATGCCTCTTACCTCCCCACCACATACTCAGGATTAGAGGTGAATTCTGCAGATGCCCCACTGAATTCTAGGTCTGCCCTGACCAAGGGCAGCAACTGTGAGTAGGGTGCATAGAAGGGTTGGGCATGTGCAGGGGACATTTACATTGCTGGACTTAAGAACCTGAGAGGAAAAGGAATTGCCAGACCCATTTGGGGTGGGATTCTTACTCATGGTTTTGGTTATGAGCTCTGTTTAAATCTCTACAACAGATGATCCTGCTGCAGGAAACCGCAGATACAAAATTTTACATTAGGCTTTAAACTCTTACATATCTCTATATAAGAAAGTTTTAGCCTATCTGACACTATCCACAGAAGATTGGCAAAATGAGGAGTCTAGATGACATTGTGAGTGCTTTTGCTCTTTTCCTTTCTCTGGTGATTGAGCCTCAACCTATGGTATGTGGTGGGGGTTTTTTGGGGTGGGGGGGAAGCAGTTATTTTGGTTAAGGTGACAAACAGTGTTCCCTGTAAGCTGCGCGGGGCATCACAGCTTCATGGGTGATTAATCAGCCCTGCCCAGTCAGTCAGCTCCATGCACCTAGGCCTGAGCCTCTGACTGGGTGAGGCTGATTAATCAGCAGTGAAGCTGTGCTGCCCCGCAGCTTAGAGGGAACAGTGGTGGCAAAGCTTTACTAAAGAGGAAGCTCCCACAGAGTGGCTTGAAGCTGCTCAAATTTTTGTCTAATGCCTTCTGGAAGGTCATTCCACGGCCAGACCCATTCATCTGAGAATGCTTATATCTGGCTCTCATGCGATTCATCTTGGTCATTATGACCTCTTTCTTCCCCTCACTTTCCTTCCTTTTCTCTTGGTGCTTCATAGGTGGAGATATGGTATCTAATGTAGCTCCAGTTTGATCCATTAATGGAGCTGTGGATCAGGGCCCAGAGCCGATCACGGGCTGGATGGATTTGTGCTGACTGAACCTATGGAAGAGGCAGGCAGCCATGTTTTGCACAAGCTGGGCTGACTAAAATAAATATAAATGAAAGACTCAAGAAACCCTTTTCATGACAGCCAGTAGTCCAGTGTCAGATAGAATAGGGACTTGCACCTGGGTTTTGCACATCCCAGGCAAATGCCCTGACAACTAGATAACTGGCTATTCTGAGGTCTCAGTCTGGTTTTATCCAGGACCTTACAAACCTTTCTGATGTACAGGTTGTGAACAAAGTTTCATTTTTGCAAAACATTTCCACAAAATGTTATTTTTTTGGTGGAAAAGAGTTTTTTGAAAACATTTCAATGAGGTCTAGCAAGATTTCTAGTAATGTTCTTATATATGCCTCTGCATATCAGTCACAGACTAGCCATGGGGGTCTAACTGCAGAATGCACATGCCCTTAGAAACTAATATATGATATTTGAGTAGGTTTGAACTCTTGTCCACACAAGTGATTAGAGATTCTTTTGTCTGAAAAGGCCTCTGGTTCCATTTGAGCTATGAAAAGATCAGAGAATCTTACACTAAGGGCTTGTCTACACTAGTCCTTAAGTCAATGTAAATTGAGTTTATCAGGGGTGTTTCTTGGGGAACTTCTTCACATAAATAATTTCACTATCTAGATAAGCTTGGTCAGCGTTAAGATTATATCTACTCACAGCTTCCTCCAGCAGATGATCTGCCTCGGGCTGAATCCACAAAAATTAGTCCATCAGCCAGGGAACATCTTAGAGGTAACCTCGGGATAGAAATTATGAAAGAAAAAAAATTAACTGTGGGTCAAGGGTATGATCTCCCTCACTTGCAAGAGTGTGCAGCATACATATATTTTAATTTGGCTGTACTCATCTGAAGAAGTGTCAGATTGCTATCACAGTCCTCAGTCCACCCAGAGAACAAGCGTAATACAAACTTCCAACCCTCTTTTCTGGGCAATGGACTTGAAGAGGGAAGATCTCTCAGAATAAGGAAGTTTCCCTAACGTACATAACCTTGTTCGCTCTGTGAGATTGCCATTTTGTTTCTTTTTATTTTTGAGATGTGGACAATGCAGGGAGCTGGTCTGAGACCCTGAATTTGCTTTATAAACTCTAGGCTATTAAACAGCTATCAGGAAGAAATGGCTGTTGGTTACTACTGGCCTGTGTTGGAAAACACTGTAATCCATTAATATTCACCTCTGCACTCCACCCACAACTGATAGCCCCGGAGGACAGTTTCAAGGAAAAAATGTTTTGTTTTGTTGTCAGGGTGGCATAAGGAGCCCAACTACAAATTCATTGTCATGTTGAGGAGTTAATCAAGCCTTTGTTTGCAATATATTCCTTTTATAACATAATTGTTATGTGACTGTTGATGTGAGTTTTAATTGCCTGATAAATTAAGTGTAAAATCCTGTGGTAGGTCAGGAATTAAGGGAACGAGAGTTGTGCTCTAGCAATTTAAAACATAAAAACACTGACATTTTTGTTACAAGGAGGAAGCATTAATTAGAATTTGACCTTAGAGCTCCTGTAATCCCAGATGTCATTAGAAAATGGTGCTTCACATATGACCCAGACTGAGACATTTTGCTTCTTTGAATGCCCCTTCCACTGTGGTGACATACTGTGGCATATATTTTGATGGTATTTACGGTAATCATGAAGAGTAATGGGTTTTGATAAGTGATTAAAAGAGAACTGTCAACTTACAAGTCATATAGTGTAAACAAAACATTTCTAAATCTTGTAACTGATTAACGAATCTACAGTGTTGTTAGTAATAAAAATGAATGGATTCTATAACTCCAAAGTACATGTTATTTGCGAGCTCTTCTTCTCCAATAGTTCACATGTAAAGTAGCCCCTTTTCCCAGTGAAATCAAAACTTTCTGCTGACACTGTAAAAGCACCAGCGTGTGACATGTTCTTTGTGCCTTGTGCAACCATTTCATTTGTACATCATGTACCTAACTCATTCTGAATGTGTGGTACATAATTGTTTCTGGAAAAGGCTGGAAGCTTTTCACTTTAGGCTCGCTTCAACAGCTTGTTTGCCTTTTTTTTTTTTTTTTTTTTTTGGCAAGGAGAGGTCTTTGCAAACTCCATTGTTAAATCTTATGAAAAGCATACCAGTATTTTTTTTTTTGTGGGGGAGGAGGGGTGAGAATTATTCTTGGAGGCACAGGATGACACTTTGTCTTGAGGGAGTAAAGGACTGACTAGCATATGTGTGAGGGCACTGATTTTCTATGTCTGTAGGGAGGCCTCTTCAATCTTTCATTGTGTAACATCTCATACAGAGCCCATCAATGCTCCTCTTTAATCAGTACTATAGAGAAACACAATGTTTGTAAAGGGGGCCCAAGGATGAAAAATGCAATAGCAGTGCAAGGCAATGCTGTTTTCGCATTATGAGCATTCCTACTTTCCTTCAACCCTTATGGCAATGTGGTGACAGTGGAGCACTTCCTGCTAATTGGAGGGAGAGAATTTTGGGCAAGTGATACCATTTTTGGACTCTTTGTGGCATGTGATGTTCTTTTAACCTTAGCCAGAAGTAATTTTAATACAAGATTCATTTTTCAAAATAAACTAAATTGTTCTTAATGGCTGTGCATTCAATGAATAGAAGCATGAAGGGTTTTTCATTCACAATCAATTAAAGAAAAAGCAGGTGGTAGTTCTTGATACTAAAAGAGCGAGGGGGAAATTAATGACTAAAACTAAAATTTTAACAATATAATCAATGAGACATGCATGCCAATGTGAGCTAGATCTTCAAAGCATGTGTGTCTATTGCATATAGAACTACCACCTGCATATGCTCAACAGGAGAGCACAATCAGGACATGAGAAAGATGCATTTTTTTTCAACAGTAACTTCTCAGACACACATGATTCAAAGCTCATTAGCATTTGTGGGTTTTGGATAAAGCCTCATGTATACCCAATTACCATTGTTTGTTTTATATCATTAGTGTTCCACAGCCGTGTTAAAGCACATTAATTCTTCACTATGTTACTTAATGCAGCAGTGAAATACCAACTTGACCTAACACACCCCTTTGAAGTTGGCCATGATGAGCATCTAGTTCAGTCTGAAACTTTAGCGTGTAGAAGTGCAGGTACCAAAATGTAAGAATAATTTCTAGTTGCACTTGGGGTATTTGTTTCAGATACATTGGTGCAAAATAATTCTGTGGTTTTGTATGCAGATTGCTGCAGTCCTGACACTTACCATGTAAGTTTGAAGATTGAGCTATCAACTACATAGTAAAGAGCCACAGGATGAGGAGAGAGATTCCTACTTTAGACTCTCTATTTGTACACATTTTGCAGGTTATAATGGGACTATAGGGGTGAGGGATGTTCATCATATTCTCTACAGAAAATTACACTACATCAAGTTTTCTCTTGCCTTTTTTTTCAAAATTGGCATCTAGATATAGTAGTACATGTTTTTAAAAAAAAAAAAAAAAAAAAAAAGCATATGCCAGTCAGAGAAGAGAGCGCACAACTATTTCAGGATCAAACAAAGTTTTCACTTCAATATTGGAAGTTATATGAATGGGGTTGGAAGAAATGTTCTTATATTGTTATGAAATAACTTTATAAATTATTGTAATAATGGCATGAACTATTTCTGTTGCTAATAGAATTCAGAGGAATGACATGGGGATTCAAAAAGAGAAAAAATGCATGCTAAATTGGAAACGATGTAATAAACTGTGTGAATTGGACATCACCCCAAAGGTGGAAAGGGAGCTATCCAAGAAAAGGAAAACACAAGAGTGAAGTCTAAAGGTTTTATTGGCATGAATTTGGAATGGCCTTATTACCCATATCATGTCCCCTTTCCCTTTCTGGACAAAGGGATTTTTTCCATAATCATCAGCTTGGGGAAGCAGGTTGGAAAGAAAATGAGTAGAGAAATAGATTATGCTTATGGCTCTCTCCTTTCACTGAGCGACTTCAGGGATGGCCAACCAAGCAGAGAAGAAAGATATCCCAGTGTAGCTTTACAGTCAACAGGCAGAGTAAGCTGAACCTTAGCTATCCCACAGCAGCTGAAGAAATTTGCCTTTCATGACTGGTATATCTCCCACTGTGACATAACATTTGAGAGGAAGCTCACTAGAGCACAGGTAGGACTCTCAGGGGACCTAAAAGTCCTTCTAGTGCTGATTTTAAAGTTTTTTAAAGCCCTCTTTGTCTTTAATGGCGGACAGCTCCCCTCTTTTTTTGTTTTTTTGTTGGAGGGGGGGTTAAATACAAAGTGAGGGTCAGAGTAAAAAGAGAGAGACAGTGGCTGTAACAACTCTTGTAATTTGCTTGTTGCCAAAAGTACTGTATCTTGCTTTTGGCTACCTGAATGAGTTTTTGGAGGCAGACTCAGAGGCCAAAGAGAGAGTGAATCTGAGTGTGGAGATTAAGCTACCCTAGATGTGGTTGCTCCATTTCTTTGCTAGAGCACGAAAGTGTGGAGATGGTTGCACTGTTGCTACCTCGGCATTATCTGTCTTAGAGATGAATACAGAAGGGTATTGTCAGTCCAGCACCTTTCACAATATTGAATTCAATTTACATAGAAAACCATTCCAGATGTTTGCATAGTGAAGTATCTATTAAGCTCCCTGGTTTCACTCTTTAACAGATAATAGACTGTATATGTGTTTGTAGTAAAGCTGTTATTTATTGCAATTGTATTTTTATTTCAGTTACTTATTGAAGTAACTTTATCTCAGATAACTCTTGCTGGCTCATTGTGTTATGCTTTTGTGCCGCATAGTGCGTAATAGTGTACACTTAAAGGCTACGTCTACACTGGCCCCTTTTCCGAAAGGGCATGCTAATTTTCAACTTCAGAATAGGGAAATCTGTGGGGGATTTAAATATCCCCCGCGGGATTTAAATAAAGATGTCCGCCGCTTTCTTCCGGCTTTTCCCCAAGCCAGAAAAAAGCGGCCGACATCTTTATTTAAAACCCGCGGGGGATATTTAAATCTCCCGCGGATTTCCCTATTCTGAAGTTGAAAATTAGCATGCCCCTTTCGGAAAAGGGGCCAGTGTAGACGTAGCCAAAGAGATGGAACACAGTGTGAACACCAGGGCTATTTTTAAAGCACAGCAGAGGTGGGTCAAAGTTGGAATAACTATTTCACATAACCCCCTTTTTCTCATGAATAGGTTCATAACACCTGCCAACTTCTGCACTGTGATGTTCTCTTTCCTTGCTCCCCCAGGGAACATTATTTCTGCAAATAAGAAAACAGGGCAGCACTTACTCCAGGTATATTGTCTGGAACGAAACTACGGGTTGAACCTCTTTATTGTGACACCCTTGGGACCAAACTAGAGAATTTGCTGGACCACAGGAGGTCAATATTGTTTGCCAGCATTACCAACCCTTCCACTGCTAACTGGGCTCTTAGAAGACATTTAGGGTGGGTTTTTTTTTTGAGGGGGCAGGGGACTGACTGAGCCATCTATCAATGGATCTTCTATGACGCCATTGATGAGCAACTAAACCAATCCTTGATCGGCAGAGCCGATTATGGATGTCATATAAAAAGCTGCCAACTGCAGACACTATATTTTCTTTTCGGATCCTGTGCTTTTCTTTCAATGCCTGGATATGCTGACTCTCAAAGCAATTAAGACCCTGTACAATGGTTTGTTGCCAGGACAATCTGTCCTGAACTAGAGTTTCCAGATCATTGGGAGATATGCCGCATGACTTCATATTGGCCTTTAAGGGATAAATTAGTGTTAAATAGCAGCACAGATCACTGAGAGCTGGGACTGGTGGCTGTAAAGAAACGTTATGGGAAATTTGGCCAAATCCATGAAAAGTGGACATCCGACTAACTAAAATCATGCTGGACCATGGATTTTGTCAGACTAGAGAGGTTCAACCTGTACCAGTCATATTCCTTTAACCTCTGAATACAAGAAGCTGCTCAGACTTACCTAAACCCCTTCACCTCACTGGGTTTCTCTTCTAAAAAGTGATTGTATGGTGCTCTAAAAATAGTTCTGTGCAGACACAGCTGCAATTAAATCTTCAAAAAGGAAGTCATAATCCTCCAAAATCAATAGCCAAAGCAAACACATAGATCTGGCTGCTGTCAGACACTCCTTGCTAAGTGTTGACCCAGTGACTGCGATACTTCTCTAGCTGCAGTCTGCATTTCTCTCTTACTATCTTCTCTATGGACATTTGACAACTGAAATGTTTCCAGTGACACCAACAAGAAAAGGTGGGAGGTTACCATTGTTCCCTGTAATCTTTTCCATCCATATGTGGATCTTTCTCCATCCATGTACAGAATAATTTTTTGTATGTGCACTGAGGCATGTGCAAATGGGTACCACCAAAAAACCCTAGCTGTCAGCATTCTACTAATCAGTCGGGTGGCATCTGAATCTCTCCTGAGTGGCTGCATGAGCACACAGCTTAGAGGGAACAGCGAAGATACAGTTATTTGGCAAAATGAGCACAATAATCATTCGCGGGGACAGAAGACGGTTGTAGCTACATTAGACACATAAAAGTGGTTTGAGGCATTCTGCATGTGGAAATGATGAAGAAGATGTGGGCACCAGTGGCACTTACTATGCCGGAAAAAAGGTGGGATATAGTTTCCCCTCAATAACACACTCTCTATACTCATTCATGTAGGTGTGTCTGTTTTCTAATGCAAAGCACAGATGAATACACCAACTAACTGCTCACATGTTCAGTGAACACTGACAGCAGCATTCTGTTTTCCCCCTGTGCAGTGCATTGTAATGGAGAAGGTCCAGAGCACACTTTATTCTCTAGTACACCCTCTAGTACATGCAGGAAATCTGTAGTATTCCATAAAGATCACATCTTCCCCTTGTTACTATAATCGCAGAGGGTTCATTGACAATGAATATGGTACAGTTCTGCTATACAAGTGGAGGCAAGATTTGAGTAGGCTAGATAGAGAGTGCACAACACCTTGTGTGGTATGGAGTTTTGCCACGTGAGAACTCTCTGAATGTTAGTGGGGAGAGGCAAATGATGGTGCAAAAAGGATTATGTGGGATATGGATCCTATCCTCTCTTCAGTGGTAGCAGCTATACAACCTCAGGGTTGTGGTAGTAATTAGCCATTAGCCCGTGGGGAAGCATTCTGTCTCCTGAAAGATCTCTGCAAAGCCCAGCTCATTATGTAGACTGATTACAATGTTGAGACTTTGCCCCATGCAATGACTTAGCTGTACCCATGCAATTTGTTACTTTAGATCTCTGTGGAGACTATATGCATATGTTAATGAACTACTGCTGAAATCTTGAAAAATAGTTTCCATTCTCTTTTTTGAAAACTTGAAAATGTGTTTTGTAATTTGAAAAAAAAAGAAGGGTGTCTGCATTCAGGTTTGTTTCCAATTAAAACTAAGGGAACAATTGATGATGCAATATGAGAGTCAGTATTAAGATTATTAATTTGTGTTCATTCCAGTTCTTTCATTTCTAGTATGACTTCTGATCAATGCACAAACAGAACAATCAAAATTGGATTAGTTTACTAAATGAGCATGTTGAGATTTTTATCTTTCCTCAATAAACAGATTTAACCAGGGCTGGGTCGTACATTGATTGATGGAAGCCTGATTTTTTTTTTTTTTTTTACCTAAGTCAAACTCTCTCACTCAACCACTTCTACACAGCCACAATATTTTGCAGTTTTCACAGCTTTCTGATCATCTTTTTTTTTTTTTACATAAATAAAATTGTTTCCAGGATCCAACAGCTGGTGCTTGCTGGCTGAAGGAACGAACAGGAAGACAATGTGTTCACAGGATTACAGAACAGGCTGAGAGGGAGAATTTATGCAGAGTTTTATAAGCTTAGTGAGGCAGAAAATAGATTGGGGTGCAGAGAGGAAATAATGTGTCAGTCAAAGCTAAGCTTACAGACATAAGCTTCCATAACACAAGAGCAGTCATGTGCTGTCTTGGCTCTTATAACTTCAGCAGTTACCTCTAAGTTTGGGTGGAACCACTGGCAGATGTTTTCATGAGATCTTACTCTTAAGTGACTTTTTATTATAAATCTGTCTTTTAAAACCTGCAGCTGAGGCAAGAACACCACAGCAATTTCACAGGCCATCTGGAAGGTATGAGAGATGGTGGAATGCTTTCAAGGATGGTTCCTAAAGATGGAATGAATCCTCCAGCTGGCCTGACCATTATTGTTCTCTTATGAAATCTTGGTTTTTGATCTTCCTGAACTTTTATAGCTTCATCAGATATCTCTGTGGCATTTGTGAGTTACTCAATTTCTCTGCAATGCTCTTGTCTGAATGGCAGATTATATGCTTATAGTTTGTACTATATCTAAATACTGTGCAGCAAGTTAGTCTTGAACTGGAGTCATGTTCTTTTAGTCCTTCTACGTAGATGTTTTGGTGAAATGGCTCTGCTGTCCCCCCCCTTCCTCTGTAATTTGGTTCATAACTAAGGAGCTGCTGTCTGAAATGACTCAGATGAGGTTGTACAAGCATAATTGCAATGCTAAGGACTATTGGTAATACTATGCAAATTGCTAGAAAAGCACCAGCACTACTGTTTTAACTAGCATCTTAGAAAGAATGTCTGTTATGTTTGAGACACACAATAATTAAAAAATCTGTCCTATGGATTTCACAGTGTCTGTGTTATTATTTTACTTTGGAAACAACTAAAATATGCCTAAAGTAAAACTGAGACTGTCATCAATATCATTAAAATGGACACTGGTATAAAATAGGGCTGTCTTTTTTTAATTTATTGTTTGGCATTGCCATAGTCTAAATATTGAAGATGTGTATTCACAACCCAAACACTAAAATAACATGGGTAGAGGGCAAATGTCTAGAAGACCCACCTTACATTGATATCATGCTACCGAGCAACACTGCTACAAAGTTACAAACAAAGGCACAAAACCTGGTTAAAAGCATCAGACTAAGCAGGGCTCAAAATTAGTTATGCTGTAACAAATATCCTTGTAACCCTGATGTGAAGGAATAACATCGTGTTAGAAGGCAAGAGTATCAAGAAAGTAGAACAGTTCCCATATGTGAGCAGCACCCTATTGGTCACCAGAGACTTCAAGAAGGAAGTGACATCAAGAATAGAAAGGCATCCATAGCATTTAATAATTCAGCCATGTAAGCAAGTTAAAGCTCTACAGCAAAAGATCAAAATTGAGAACTTCAGTTCATCTGTAATCTCTGTGCTAACATATGTCTGGAGAGCTACCAAAATTTTAAATGCTCTCAAAAATAAGTGCTGATGAAAGATTCTGGGCATTGGTTAGAAAGACTTCATCACCAACAAAGAGATCAGAAAAATTGCCAACAACTTTTCATTTCCAGAGATTCCTATGGAAGCCCTGAACATGTTTAGGGTGTGTATCTTGGATGTCAACACAAAGATTCACACATGAAGCTGTTAAGTGGAAAAACCCAATTGGTGTGAGGAAACAAGAGCAACCCCGGAGAAGCCTTAAGAAGAGTTCTTAGCACAGAGGGCAGAACACTTTATCTCAACACCCTAAAGCACATGGCTGCAACTTCAAATGTTAGTGAGGGACAGGAGTGATTAGTTTTGATCCTATGTGCTAACATGGGCCCTGGGAAGGATGTAAAGGTAATGTGTCTCGGAGAAGGTACTAAAGGAAATGAAAGAAGACTGAAAGACACAGTTATCAAATATAGGTTGAAACCTTTGGTTGGGCACCCTCAGGACCTGACCAGTGCTGAACCAGAGAATTTGCTGAACCATAAGAGGTCAATATTGTGTCTCAGCACTACCAACACTTCCATTACTTACTGGGCTCTTAGAAGACATTTAGGAGAATTTAGAGCTAAATAACAGCACAGAACCCTGAGAGGCAGGACTAGTGACTCTAAACAAACTTTATGGGACCACAGAAAACTTTCCACACTCATGAAAAGTGAACATCCAGCTAACTAAAATCATGCTGGACCATGGATTTTACTGGACCAGAGTGTGCCAGACTACAGAGGTTCAACCCATCTACAATCTTCTACCTCTAACCACATGAGCAGCTAGTATTCCAGGTCACGATGATCTATTAGATTCTACTACATGCCTAGTTAAAAATGTGCTTTATAATTTGAAAAAAATATGAAGGGTGCATCCCTTGGGTTTTCCCTTAGAGCACATTTATTCAATAATATCATCATTAAATTAGACACTCAAATTGTTTGCACTTTGTTGAATTATAAATTAGACAAACTACTGAACCTAATTTGTGTGAATAAAGTATACATCTACACAGCAGGGCTAAAGTCAATTTAAACTATGCAGCTTCAGCTACATCTGCCTTTGACTTCCCTTACTACTCATATTTTGAGGGTTACAGGAGTTAGAGTAAGAAGTCTTCTAGCTCAACATTATTTCGAAATAAAGGCTTGTAGCATAGACACTCTTTTTTTATTTCAGAATGTCAGTTATTCTGAAATAACAAAATGAATGAGCAACACATACTCCAGTTGCTTTACTGGAATATTACTGCTCTAGATGGCAGTTCAGAGAAGTAATAGATCACCCAATTTTCCAAGACTGTCTCCTTAACAGCCCATTGCTATCAACATATTTAGATATTTGTGACAGGTTAATGGAGGCCATTTTCACCTGGCAACTGCATCAATCCTTAGCAACAGTACATATTCATACCCGCCACTTCTGTAATTTTTAGTTTCTGGTAACACAAAGCCAAAATGGAAGATCAAACTACAAGAACCTTTGGAGAGAATGTCAGGCATTTTCAGATAGTGTTTTGCCTTAGCAACTGTCTCATTTCATTCCCTAGCAACTCTCAGTGCCAGTTTAGTCATATTTTCCAGTGCAACATTACCACTTGTGAACAGCTAAGAGGATTCCCTTATGTTTAGCAAAATACATATTTTTTCTGTGTTGTAGTTTAAGGCATACTAGTAATTTAAATAAGTAGGAGTGTATCATAGCTTGAGCATTTTTAACAGTTAGAATGTCAACTCCTGTATTTCAGGGCAGCATTGTCATCTTATGCACATTGTTGTTTTCAGTATTGGTGTACCTGTGGTGGTCCCAGGATGTTGGTGAGAGACAAAGTGGCCTGAAGACAAGCTCTGCTAAGCTCAACAACTTGCCTCTTTTATGTGTGAACTAGTTGAGAGAATTGGAATTAGATTCTTTCCTCAAATACACATGCAACTATAACTCCCATTGATTTCACTGGGAGATGGACACAATTTAGCCTTTGGCATTTGCTTCATTTGATTTGCATGATACTCTTTTGGCCAGCTCCTGTTGGGCCATTTCAGTGGGGGTGAAGCTGTCCTAAAATCAGTTTAATGAGGCATAGGAATAATCAGTTTGTGTAGGAAATTTGTTGGCGTGGAAAGCTTCTGTAGCTGTTCCTTTGCCACCCTCATCCCCTCTGCCTGCTGTGGCAAGAGTTGTAGTAAAGGTTAAGGGGGCACAGCCAGGGAATCCCAGTGCCTCAATGATCTATGCTGATAGTGCAATCGTTTGGGTTTGTGGGCAGCCAGCACAAATTACAGCAGCATTTGTGTGGCTGTGGTGGGTACTCACTGTGCTAGAGCTTCGCTGGACTAAGATTTCCTCTAAACTGGGCAGTAGCATGGCCCTGCAGTTGCTTAATGAGCCCCATCCAGCTCCTGGCAGCTACTGCTCAGCTTAGAGGGCACCTTGCACTAGAGTCCTCCCTATACTATGTCATTACCTGGTACAATATGGTGTTCCACTCATATCTAGTCAAACACTTGAAGGATATGGAATGTATATTTTCTGTTTTTAAAAAATCCCTTAGAGAAGTCAATTAAAATCTGTTTAAAAGTACTCTTATGGGGAGTATTGCATTAAGGTGTGTATGTGAGAGCGAGAGGGTGCTTTACAATATAAGGACAAGCTCTCTAAAGACAGAACCTGGATATGAAGTATAAGACTGGGGATGAAAAACAGCAAATTCAGAATTGCTTGAGCGGTGACATTTAACATCTGTCTTGTCAGTTTCACATTTCATTTTGTTTGTTTTATTTCTTGGTCATCCTCTGTTTCGGTAACACTGCTAATGTGTATGCATGAAGGGACAAAGTTAAGGTCCTGTGCTGAACTTTAACTTCAGCATGTCTTCAGTTGTTAATACTGAACTCCTCCTGGGATCCCTTAATGTTCTTTAAAGAAGGGAAATTGGTGATGTGTGTGCACAGGCATTAGAGAGAGAGAGACTGAGCCATAGAGGTTAGAGCTGAGTAAATAACTGACCTTTGGATTCAGAAGCACTTTAAAATTGGGGAAAGGGTGGGCTGTTCGGGTGGAACCAAGTCTGAATGTTTTGTGAATTTTCAGTGAATTGAATAAATCCATTTTGGGTCATTGCAAATTGGATGTGTCACATCCTGAGTGCCTGAGTTAAAGGTTATAAGTGGGGAGGCTGCACCACCTGTAACCACTTTGTGAATGGTCAAAATTAGTCATGTCAAATTGGATTTAGGATTGACCAAAACTGCATTATTTGCTGAATAACGTATTTCTCCCAGAAAAATTCACCCAGCTCACCGCCACTCAGAAGCTATTCAGAGGCCACCCAGATGATTAGCAGAATACTAATCAGCTAGGTTTTTTGTTTTTACTGGTGGTGCACATTGACATATGCCTTGGTGAACACAAAAATTTATTCCTCACATAGTTAGAAAATTCTGCTCATGGATGGAAAAGATTAGAGGGAACACGGCCCAGCTCTGGACATTGCCTATCTGGAGATGAACCTGAAACAAAACAATGTTCCTGAAAACCACTGATTTTAGAAAGAGTTAATGTCCCTGTCCAGCCTTTATGACTTGGACTTATTCCACTACTTGTGCGTGCATGCATGCATACGTGCATGCATGTGCGCTCTCTCTATATCTCTCTCCCTCCATCCATCCCCTCTTAAAATGGTAATGGTTATATGTTTTTGAAATACTGTATAAAATTATCACTTTTATATTGCATATACAAATAAAATGCATATACAATTCTATACTGTATCTGCTGTCATTTATTCATATCCTTTCTGTTCCATCACGCAGACACAAAGGACACTGTTTATAGCAATCATGGGTATGCTTTGAAATGTTTCCATTTCCCATACAGTCATTTCCACTTAACTAGACTCATTTTCAATTTATTAAAAACAAGGGCCTCTTGATCATGAAATAGTCTCATAGAAACAATAAGCTGCAGCACTAAAACCTTTTAAATTCTCTTTTAATTAAAAGTGGCACAGTTGTTTGAATAAGAACATCTATCACTGTCTAAGGTGAGGCACATGACTTACTTTTATTAGTATACTTCAGCCACTCATATTTCCACATCCTATGGGTCTTATTTTATTCCCATTATGATTATGATTTTTGCTGTTTGCAATAACAGAAGGAAGCTCAAATTTAAATTAGGAAAATAAATTGTGTCTCATCCCAAAGTTTGGTTCCATATGCAATATTTCACATTTCTTTTTCTTGTGCATGTTCTCGTGCTAGAACCCCAGTTATCAGAATGTCCAGATGACATCTAAACCTTTAGATAATCGGGTGAGGGAGTCAATATACCTTAAAATCAGCCCTCAGCATTTCCTGATAGAAATATAGACTTCAAAGCCTGCTAGCCAGCTCCTATGACTATAAATGATGTCCTTCAACATTTTATATGCTATCATTGTGTTCTACTTATCCTGTGAGCAGAGAGACCACAATTTTACCTTATCCCTTATACAATGGCATTTAAGCTATAGTGAATTCCATAATACACTCCTCTTGCTGGACAACCATGCAGGGTCAAAACAAATTCTAGTATCAAGAAAAAGCAGGAGCAAGTACACTAAACAGGGATAAATTGAAGAACATCAGGTATGTTTTAGACTATTGCAATATTGGTTTTTGAGGAATGGGCAGATTCCTAAGGACGGGACATAGCAAATATACTGTAGTACTATTGTACAGAAAATAACTGAAACAAGATATTAAAAATGTAGTCTATTTCCTTCTTTTGGAGAAAAGTATTTGAAACAATATTAGATGAAACATTACTTATCACTTTAGGGAAAACAACTGTGTATTGTTTTTAGACTTTATTTAGGGAGCAAAAAGAGACATGATTAGGATAGAGATTTCCACTGTGGACATATGACAGTAAACTCTTGCTAATTAACTTTTTGTATTCTTTAAGGACCCAATCCAAAATCCATTTGAATCTAATGGTATTCAAAATCAACAGGTTTTGAAACAGGCTGCAAGGTATTATTGCCATTACAGTAACAGGATGTGACACTGAACCTTACAGATTTAGATTTTCAAAAACCAACTGATGAATTTCCATAAGAAAGATGACAGGCTAAGATGTAATAACATCATCATAATCTTTGGGTCAGAGAAGAGGATTAAAAACCAGATACATGTTTTTGGTTCTTGGAGTTCAGGGTTTTGTTTTTGGGTTTTTTTTCATTTTCTCTAGCTAGAAGGGGGCAGGTTCCAGATGGTTCTGGGACTATCTTGACTAGATATAGATATGGATGAAAATCATAACATTGGAAAAAAGACAAAGAATGGCTAACATGCTAACTAAATCCAGGTGAATAAAGATTTCTTAGGAGACTGGACCAAGAAATGGAAATACTATCTGATATAAAAATGGAAAGTAATACGTTTTGAAGAAATGAAACAAAATAGGCAGCATAGATTAAATGGAACAGTCTTATCATGCTCCCCAGGAAAATTATTAGCCTTAGTGAAACAAACCCACAAACTAAGTGCTGTAATATGACACAATGAGAGACGGAAAGCAAAATAAAAAGGGGGTTATTTAAGGATTTGAATGTCACTGATCAAGCCTCAGCTATGCTAAAATGATTGGTTTTAGTAACTTTTTCCTGCTGAGTGTATTATTATTCTTAATCATTCATAGTGCATGGTAAGGGTAAAATTCACTCTCACAGAAAGAGCCAACACAAAGCCTACCCCGGGGACATAAGCCAGAATCTTCCAAACATTCATGAGGGAAAGACAGCAGTTATTCTTAATGATTCGTAGCACATTGTAAGAGTAAAATCCACCCCAGCAGAGACAGCCAACACAAAAACTACCCTGAGGACCTAAGCCAGAATCTTCCAAACATTCATGCCCGTGCTTAACTTTACATATGTAAGTAATCCCATTGAGAATGTGCATAATGTTAAAATATTCATATGTATTTCACACATCTGGCATTTTGTGTGGGAATTAAGTGGTGCATAGACCTCATGTTGGCCTTCTGTGTGGAGGTAAGTTTCACCTTAAGTGATCAATATGTTTAGCAGAAATGTAAATAAATAAATAAATCTCTGACCCAGCTATTTTGAAATCTAATGCCCCAATTCTGGAGTCCTGCATTTTGACTTGGTCAGAATTGCCCACTGAATATCAGTGGGCCAAAATCATATCTACATTAAGCAGGTGCAATTCTACTGAAGTTAATGGAGCTGCAGCCTGTTGTGTACAGGGCTGAATTTAACCCCTTATCTTTTCATAGGAGTTTTTGCCTGAGTAAACTGTGTGTTTGGACCATAACAAACATGACTGTAATAAACAATAAACATCAAATGAGGAAATGGGAGCCAAGTAACTCTGGGTATGTCTACACTACCCTCCTAGTTCGAACTAGGAGGGTAATGTAGGCATACCGCACTTGCAAATGAAGCCCGGGATTTGAATTTCCCGGGCATCATTTGCATAAGCGGGGAGCTGCCATTTCATATGGAGTAACGGTAGTTCGAACTAGGAAACCTAGTTCGAACTACCTAGTTCGTGCCCCGTGTAGCTGCGCTGCACGGGGTTCGAACCAGCGGGGTTTTAAAAATGGCGGCTCCCCGCTTATGCAAATGAAGCCCGGGAAATTCAAATCCCGGGCTTCATTTGCAAGTGCGGTATGCCTACATTACCCCGCTAGTTCGAACTAGCAGGGTAGTGTAGACATACCCTCAGGGATGAGGTCAGTGTTGAAAGGCTGAGTGAAGGAAGTGTATGTTAGGAGGAAGCAGGTTTCTTGATGCTAAGACGAAGTTGTCCTGAGATAGGGGAGCAGCATGAAAAGGCTGCAAGAGTGAACAGGGAGGAGACCGTGTGGAAGCATTGAAAAGAGAGGACTCGGTGGAGCTCAAGCACACGACTCCAGTGTCTAATAAGTACACTGGTGCCAGAGTTTTGGTTGAGTGTAGAGAGGAGGATATGCACAAAAAAGGGGAGAGAAATACTTGAGACTGTCCAGAACACAAATGAGGTTGAGTTTTATTGAAAGAACATAAGCCAAACTATGCATTCAAGTGGCACTTTTGGATCCCCTTTTCTATAGCTGCAGAACTCCCCAAGAACGGCAGAACTTAGACATTGAGATGTTTCAGTGGCAGGCACTAGACACAACTGTGTGCTGGAAGCAGTGCAAAATGTTTTGCCCATTTTTACCTAAAGAGAGGCCATTCTTCATTTATATTGATAAACGCTTAACTCCTGAATAAAATGAATATTGTATCCACAGCTGGCCCATTAAATATATCATTTGAGCAACAGCAGCTTCTTTTCATATTTAATTTTTTTTCCTAAAAATATACCCCTCTATTTAACCCCCTTTCTGTTTGTTGCAGAAATGCCTAGCCCAAATGTAGGCTGAATTCCCCTACCGTGAGCATACTTACTGGAAAAAGCTAAAGCCAATTCAGGCTATTTCATGCCTCTGCTTCTCCAAGCAGGATTTTACTGAAGCATGTAAGTCCCTCCAGGATCACGCCCTTTTTCCTGGAAGAATTGCTAGTCAGGCAGGTGTGGAGACATAGTGTTGAAAGGAACAGCTAGAGTAGTAATACGTTCACAAGCTCCCAGTTGTTTTTTGTTTAAATAGAAATTATTATTATTTATTACTTATTACAGTAGCACAGCTGGGAGTGAAGGGGAACAGCAGTGAAATCAAAAGCCACGTTAGCATATGCTGAACTGATAATATGCAAAACGACTCAAAAACTGTTTAATTTTTTTGCCTCTTCATTTTTACATGAATTCACAACTCGAACCATTCTTGAGAATTTCCCCTAAGACAAGCACTTTTTAAGTGGTCTCTTTTCAAGCAAAATATACATCTTTTAATGCACTCGATGCAGAAACAGCCATTTAGATGAAATTTCACAGCAAGTGAAATATAAAGCACCCCAGGAAGCCAAACACATCTTAATATAAAACTAAATTTAATTATTTATTTATTTTTTATTTATTTATTTATTTGCTAAGCTGCAGTGCAGGTATCGATGTAATGGATTATGTTTATAACATCTGAGACAGGGTCAGATAGGTGACAATTAAATGGTGGCGGTATCTGAAGCTCCCATTGTCACAAGCTCCAGCTACAACTGAAAAAGCTAAAAATGGAAAGTGATGCTACCACTTCTGGTCTCTTGTATGCATGTCTGTCTTCCTGAATTTCTTCTCCTAGATGGCTGCTACCACTCCTGCTGGCTTCCTGGAGTGCAGTGATCATTCAGATCTCTTCAGTCCAGCCCCAGGCATTCTGCAGCTGCCTCAGAAATAGCTCCTTGGACCTTTCCCTCCTGAGTATCCCTCTCAGGTTTCTCCTCCTGCTCCTGCCATGGCCCATCATGAATGAGAAAAGACTAGCTGTGGCAGTAGCTCTTCCTGCTCCTTACCTTCCCCCAGATCATCTGATGCGGAGTCAGGAAATAGGCAGAACAAACTGGTAACAGGCTTAGATTTGGTGTCAGTAAGGCAAATCAGCTATAGGCTGGGCTTCAGCAGCAAAAGATGCACTGGAGAGGAGAATGGAACTGTAGACTGCTAGTCATTGTCTCCCTTGCGTTGATGGTAGACAGGGTAGCCTGAGCTAAGAGTAACTAAAAGGAAGTTTTGCTAGGGAGTGCTTTGATTCTCCTTGCAGTCAAGTTTCTGTGTTTCTGAGTTTCTGTGGAGCCCCTGAAAGAACACTGTTGGCAACTTACACTTTTATCATGTTTATATGTTGGTCTTAAAGCCCCAGTTCCTGAAGTCTAGTGATCAGAAGAGAATCTCAGCTTTCATTTTTTTAAACCACCACATACTACTAACACTCATGGCTGCTGAGAAAAAAAAAAGTGAGACCATGACCTTGGGGCATCCTAAAGGCTCAGAGACCAGAAATGGTTTCAGGAAGACAGGAGATGGGGTAGAATCCCCTATTTTTTAAAAAAGCATCAAAGCTAACTTTAAGCATTTTGGGGTCCTGACTCGTGGTATTTGAATGCTTAGAGTTTGTAGTACTGGAGTGCAATCAACTGAAGGGAAGGGAGGAAATTATAGAATACTACCTGCCCTACCTTGGGCTCAGTCCTTGCAGTACCTCAAGTTGCACCTCACAGCTTTAGAGTCTTTCCTGTGTGTTTTGGTGGCTTTTGTGGAAAAAACCTATCCTAGAAAATGATCCCTCCCTCTCACAGGATTTGGGGGACAGGCCAATCCTCACCTATAGAAAACCCCCTAACCTGAAACACTTTCCAGCAACCATGCAACAAACGTCAATAATACTCACCCAGGAACCAACCCATGCAATAAACTCTGGTACCAGCTCTGTCCACACAGCTATACAAGTGACATCATCACAGGACCTACATACAACTGCACATTCACTAAGGTGATCTATGCCATCAAATGCCAGCAAATCCCCTCTGCCATGTATATTGACCAAACTGGACAATCTCTACCACAAAGGATTAATGGATGCAAATCAGATATTTGAAATGGTAATACATTGAAACCTGCTGGGGAACATTTTAACTTGCCTAGGTACTCACTAATGGATCTAATAGGGTGTATCTACACAGCTCCCTGAACTTGAAATAAGATATGCAATTTGCATTTCTTATTTCGATTTTATTTCAAAATAACATATTTCAAAATTTGATACATCTATACAGCGCCAGATTTCAAAATAACATGCTATTTTGAGACATCGCTTAACCCTTGCGGAACGAAGGTTACAGGGTTGCCAAAATAGCAGGCATGTTCAATAGATGCGGGGTACCTATTTCAGGATACAATACCCCCAATGTGTAGATCAGTGGTCCCCAACCTTTCATGGCTGCCGGGTGCCCAGGGACAGGGCCACTCACGTGCTGCGCTACTGGGGGTGGGGCCACGCATGTGCCGCATGCCCGAGGGTGAGGACCACCCACGTACCTGAGCCCAGGACCGGCACCGTACATGTGCTGCATGCTCGGGGCAGGGGCTACCCATATGCCCGGGGCTGGCACCACACATGTGCAGCGCACCAAGGGCGGGGCCTGCCCAGATGTTTCAGCGGACACACATAAATGCCCCGGCGGGCGCCATGGCACCTGCAGGCACCGCGTTGGGCACCACTGGTGTAGATGTACCCAAAGTGACTATACACTTACAAAGCAATTTCAAAAACCAGCTGGACAGAGAAGCTATGGAACATGCCTTTATTTGCAAATTTGCCACTTTTAATCAAGATTTGAACAAAGACATGAACTGGATGGGCTGCTATATTCGACATCCTGACATCAAAAGTATTGGGTACTTATAGCTCACTCTATTAGCCTCATGTAGCACAGACACTCTAATTAAGATTTTTTTTCCTTCTCTTCCCTCCCCATTTCCCCTTTTTTCTTCTATTTGTACCCCTTACTCTATTCCTCTGAAGAAGTGGGTTGTGCCCACAAAAGTTCTTGATACTATCTATATTTTTTGTTAGTCTCTAAGGGTACGTTTACACTTGCTCCCTAGTTCAAACTAGGGATGCAAATGTAGCTGACCGAAATTGCTAATGAAGCGGGGATTTAAATATCCCGCGCTTCATTAGAAAGCTGATTCAAGCCAGGAAGTGAGCTCCGGGATGCATTAGTTCGAATCAAACCCCTTGGATCAAACTAACGTTACTCCTCAAAAAAATGAGAAGTAATGGTAGTTCAAACCAAGGGGTTTAATTTGAACTAATGCATCCCGGAGCGTACTTCCTGGTTCGAATCCACTGGTGAGCAGAATAGCATGTGGGAGAGATTATGCTAATAAAGTGCAGGATATTTAAATCCCCGCTTCATTAGCAATTTCGGTCTACTACATTTGCATCCCTAGTTCGAACTAGGGAGCAAGTGTAGACATAGCCTAAGGTGCTGCAGGACCATTTGTTGTTTAAGATTTTTAAGTTATAGACTACCCTTCTGAGACTATCCAAATACTGTTTACTGATGACCATTCTATGTATACTGTGCGTTACAAAAGCTTCAGGGGAAAAAATATTGGATTTGATTAAACAAAGGTGTCTTAGAACTGTGTAAGTTTGAGTGTACCTGTAAGGATTATTTTTTACCCCTCTCTCTAAGGAATGTTTTAAGACTGCCTGGGAAAATGTCAGTATTTTTGGCAGAAATTTGAGCACAAGAAATTTCTTTTATCACTAAAATGTATTCATTGAAAAATTTCCAGCCAGGTCCAGTAGCTCCACTATATAATTAGCACAATAATATCGAAAGGTTTCTCATGTCAGTTCCTCTGCTGAAAAGTTTAGGCCAATGGTTTTGTATTTCTTTTTCTTGTAATTTTTGTAAAAGGAGACCAATTTTAAAAATTGCTTTTCACAAAGAAGGAATTTACATTGAAGGAACTTTGCCTCTCAATGTAGAGTGTATCATCTGTAGTATACTTTGGAAATGATTAAATATGGTCAGTAGGCATGAGCTGCACTTTTTTAATACTGATCCTTCTCTTAGAACCCAATCCAAAGACCATTGGAGTCAATAAGAAACTTTGTGTTAACTTCACATGTCCTTAATGCTCTGGGCTATGTATATGTTCACACCTGTATTTCCCACAAAGATCACAATTGTTGTTGAGTCCAAACAGTACACCCAGATTATCCTTACCTGCTAGGCTGGAGTATGCAATATCATGTATATAAAACAGATATCATGTCTGTCTTCATAGGCTGGAATGTGGAAGAGCCTCTCTCTAAAGTAAAAGAGGATGTTTTTTTTTAATTTGTCAACCTTTGTTTTGTTTGTAACCCTAATAGTTGTCTACTTTATATAAATGAATGTAAATATATGTTTAAACACATAGTAAAAACATCAGTCAATACCCTTTGCTGTTGGGGTCTAACATATATGGCATGTCCCAGGAAACTGGGATTGAAGGTAAAATATAAAAGTGCATTGTTGCTTGTTCTTGACCATCTTTTTGAATCTCTCTAATGACAATAAAGATGTATTAGGCATGTCTCAAAACTTTACATTGAGTCATTCTGCCTTTTTTTCTTTAGGTGAGAAATCCGGTGGACATCAACAGACTCTGAAGAAATCAAAGTAAGATTTTACATATGCTGTATTTCAAAGTGTTTATGTTACAGTTCAACTTTTTTCTTAAGGGGACCACAATGATTACTAATGTTTGGCATGGATTTCTTGGTGTAAATCTAAAATGTCTCTTGTATTTGGAAACCTCTAGCAGTTGTTGGAACTCTAAAAGTTCTTGTAGATGGGAAATGGAGCACAGTATTTGGAGTGGTGGTTTTTGCTGTGAAATCTTGTCCAAAGAAGTCCTGAGGGGCATGAATAAGATCACAGTTTAGATTTTGCAGACTTTTTGGAATAAAAGTTGATTTTGAGCTTTATAGCTTTTCTTTTTGGTGTCAGATTCAATAAGCCAGCAAAATAGGTCACGGGCTCTCTTAAACATGTGTTCTGCATGTCACACCTGTCTGAAAGTTTACATGTAAAATTTTCAGTACTTTTAAAGACAATTCTGTATTTCAGTTGTGAACAAATCTGATGATCAAACACCTTTGGCCCCTTTTAACTCCCTTTTTTGTATCTTTTTGTTGTCATGAATAGGACTTGGATTAAGTTTCTGATGAGAATAAATACGATTACAGCAGCATGTTAAAACTAACTAGCAATTCAAATCAATGAAGTGAAGTAATAATGATTGTGCATGTACCTAGCTAGCTTTATAATTGGCAGTGCATCATACCTGTTATCTGCTTTACCTAGGATGTGAATAGTGATTTGCCATTACAGTCAGGTAACAAAATGTACAAGCCAGGCATATGGCAGATAGTGTCTCGGTTGTATGTTTCCATTTTTTGTCAGGCCAGTAAGAATTACATTATTTAAAGTTTGTTATAAATGTTGCAATAAATGGAAACTATAAAGTCAAAATTGGTTCCAGATTTAGGTACAGTTGCTCAGAGTCCCATTTCAGCCAGGATTGCCCTCAGTTTTTAAATTCAGCCTGTGTGTTGACAGATTTTAAGCAATGTTTTCTTTCCATCACTGGAGCTTGCTGTGTTTAGCAGGTGAGAAGCCTTTGGTGAAACGTTCCCCTCAACACTTTTCAGACATTCTTTGCTGATATATCTGTATAGAATGGAAGGGAGACCAGAATAAACTGATCAGGCAAAGAAATCTTCATTGAGCAAGATGGGTGGTAGGGAAAGTAGCAATAAAAAATAGGATTTACGAGAGAGAGTTAGGAAAGGGTCAACAGTCTTAAATTATTAGCTGTAATCCATTTAATTGGGATGTGCCTATGCGATCCTATTTCATCTGATGGTGAAACATCAGTATGCTTTTGAACAAAAAAATCAGGTCCTCATAATCTATGCTGGAATAAATCCTGCGTGCACAGTCCTTAAAAATAATTAATACTCGTGTCTGAGAACTTTTTTCTTCGCTCTTCTGGAGGGGATGAGAAAAAAAAACTTGGAAGTTTGGGACAGGACATGAGTACCTGCCCTTTTTGACTTCTAAGTTAAGATCTGACACATTTGAACATCTTAAACAACAAAGGTTTTTAAACCGTCTTCAAACATTATATCTCAATCAACTGACTACAACCGCTAATCAGGTAAATTCAGTGAAGAGGGCAGCAAACTGAGCATCAGGAGATGTGGGTTCTAAACCCTACTATGTGACCTGGGAAAGTCACTTCACTTCTCTGCACCTACTCCCCTCCCTACCCTTTGCTGCCTTGTCCTTTTAGATTGTAAGCTCTTTGAAGCATAGACTGTCTCATTATGCATTTGTAGGGTGTCATTCCAGCACTGATCTGGCCGAGGCCTCTGGGTGATATCATAATAAAAATGATAGCTAAGAATTGCTCTCTTTCTCTCTGGTGAGTGCCAAACAAGGGGTCAGGTTGAGGTTCTATTAAGGATTTCATCAATGCATGCTAGCTTCTACCGATCCAAATACTTTCTTCTATATGAAGTAGCTCTGTTTGTCTAGGGACCAAGAAACTGAGCCTATCAAGAAATAAGGCTTAGTTGTGTAAGTGACTCACACTGAACATTTCCTTTTTCCTATCATTAGAAGTCTCCATTGTAAGCACATTGCTTCATAAAGGTGATAACTAATCTTTCTTGATTTTTAGATTTTTGCCATTGTTGATATTGCATTAGTAAACTTTGTTCTTTTCTTATCAGTTTACTCATTGGTAAGAAATTGCTGAACAGTTGTACAGTTATACATTGGTATTGTTGTTTTGTACATACAATTTATTTGCTGAGAATGTGTTTTCTTCTCACTTCAAGTAATACATGTCTTGATTTTACAAAACATGAAACTTTCGGGGGTAGGGTTTCAAGGCCTAACTCGTATTTTAAATTTCCACCCTTTGCCCCCCTTTTTTGCCTTTTTCAAATTAGAAACATCAAAGACAAATATTATAAAATGGTTTCAAGGGGTAATTGATTGGCATTATTTAAAGTAGTTGCTTTGGAAACATTCGCAGCCATTAGTAAAAGCCAGTTTATTAAATGCTGTGTAGGGCAATGTGGAACAGCATGATTTTCCACTAAAGAGAATCACTTTGGATATGCCTACACCACAATTAGACACCCTGTGGCTAGCCCATGATAGCTGCTTTGGCTCTCGGGGCTCATGTAATGGGCTGTTAATTGTGGTGTAGCTCTGGTGGCAATATGAGCTCTGGGACCCTCCAAACTCAGAGTCCTAGAATTCAGGCTCCAATCTGAGTCCAAATGTCCACACTAACATTAAACAGCTCCTTAGTTGAATGAGCTGGCATGGGATAGGTCTTGGGCTGGTCTTTGGCTTAAGATTTAAGGGTGAATACATTTACAAATATGCATTTTGTTCCCAAAATCCAAATAAATTATGCTATGGAGCAAATCAGGAAGCCCTTGCGCTTTTGTAATAAACAGAAATCCAAAAGCATGATTGACAAGTGTCAGAGGGGTAGCCATGTTAGTCTGAATCTGCAAGAACAACGGGAAGTCCTGTGGCACCTTATAGACTAACAGATATATTGGAGTATAAGCTTTCATGGGCAAAGATCCACTTCGTCAGATGCATGTAGGGGAAATTCCAGAGACAGGTATAAATTTACAGGCATAAGAAAAACAGTTCCAATCAAGAGTAAGGTTAGAAATAACAAGGTCATTTCAGACAGGGAGGATGTGGCCCACTTCTAGCAGTTGATGTGGAGGTGTGAACACCAAGAGAGGAGAAACTACTTTTGTAGTTGGCTAGCCATTCACAGTCTTTGTTTAATCCTAAAAAAATAGTGTCAAATTTACAGATGAATTGTAGCTCCGCAGTTTCTCTTTGAAGTCTGTTTTTAAAGATTTTGTTGTTGTTGCAAGATGGCTACTTTTAAATCTGCTACTGTGTGTCCAGGGAAATTAAAGTGTTCTCCTACAGGCTTTTGTATATTAAAATTCCTGATATCTGATTTGCGTCCGTTTATTCTTTTATGTAGGGACTGTCCAGTTAGGCCGATATATATGGCAGAGGGGCATTTCTTGCACATGATGGCATATAGTACAATGCTCCAATATATCTGTTCGTCTATAAGGTGCCACGGGATTTCTCATTGTAAAAGCATGACTATGAGCCAACTTGCTGTTTATTTTGTAGGGCTCTCTATTTCCTCCAGGTATAGTCATTTCTTCTGTGTGGCTATTCTTGAGAGCCTGCAATTTACTTAATAAAGTTTACATTATACAGAGGAGGGAGTTGATTATGGAGATCAAAGGACATTGAGATGGCAAAAGTGTAGCAACCTTTGATTGCCTAACAGCCTACTCAAAAAGCTTTACAGCGATGGAGCACTCAAAGTACAATTGAGTAGCAGGTCATGTAGCTATACATCCTATGAGGACATTAATACTTATAGTAGCCATTACTTATTTCTTTAAATAAAGCCAACACAAGCCAATCCATAAATCAACCCCATTGTGTTTCCTTGGTCTATTTGCACACATTCTAAAAATATCAGTTCTGTTTGATGCCATTATTTTCTGGTCTCCTCCCTGTGAACTAGAGATTTAAAAGCCATTCCAAGACAAGTTGATATGGAATAGAAATCCCAGTGAGTCCCAGAGTTAGCCCTTGATGCTGTAAAGTGCCATCATAGTAATAAATCATAGTTTTATGCAGCATGCAGTATTCATTACCTGAGGCAGCTATGACATCACTTAGATTATTGAATCTTCATGAAAGCCTATGATGTTATAAAAACTGACAGTTTATTATATACTTTTCCCCATCTTGCTTTTCACGTGGCAGAGGGTGTTACACAGAAAAAAAAAATTCTCTCCAGTTGATAAGGCTTCCTCTGTCTCAAGAGGATGTCTTCACTTTAGCCTGCCTTTGATAGCCTTCATTTTATATATATTTAGAACTAAGGATCCAAAGGAAAATGATAAATCCAAATCACTTAATCATAGAGAGTCTGAATTGTACATGAATTAAGAAATGAGCAGTGACATAATTTTAACTAGTCAGAAGGTTCTATTATTTCCAATTACCAAATTATAATTGTCCAAGAGGAAATGAAAGGTTGCTAAGATGCAAAATATTACAAAAGAGGGAGCAAGGAAGAAGAAAATCAGCAGAAATTATTAATAAATCAGAGAGCCGCACTAGTATTAATCTAGACATATGTTATCAGGGTTTCAAAGTAACCATGTGTGCTAAGATGATAAAGAAAGTCTTTGTTGAGATTCTGTTATCATTCTGTATCACTTATCATGAGAGGACTTTCATAAATGATGGGAAATTGGCAATTACTTACTGATCAGAGGAAATAATAACCTTTGGGGTAATGGTTAGCAGGTGGACAGAAGTATAGTGATTCCTACCGGAAGGAACCAGTGTTACCATGCAACTCCCAAGGTCCAGGGGACAAAGTTGGAACTGAACTGTTCATCTTAGGAAGGCATGATCAGCTGGTTATAATGAACTGTTTTATTTATTTTCCCAGAAGTAAAGTCATTTGAATATACCATAGCATCAACAGTTGACAGGCACATTAAATATGTATTTGCATGGCATGGAATTCCAAGAACAGTACTAAATGACAAAAATTACAGTTCAAAAACAAAGAATTCCTGGTTTTTTTGCTAATATGTATGAAATTCATCATGAGTAGGGTTCTACCAAATTCACAGTACACTTGGGCATTTTCATGGCCTTATGTTAAAAGTGGTAAATTTCATGATTTCATCTATTTAAGTCATAAATGTCAATATGTTGTAATTTTAGGTTCTTTACTCATAAAAGTGTTGTTGGGGGAGTTGCACAATTATTGTAGGGGTTTGCAGTGCTGCTATCATTACTTCTGCTCTGCTGCTGGTCTGCATTCAGAGCTGGGCAGCTGGAAAGAGATGGCTGCTGGCCTGGAGCCCAGTTCGGAAGCATAGATTATGTGGCATGGTATGGTATTGCCACCCTTTACTTTTGTGCTGTTACTAGTATGGCACTGCCTTTGGAGCCAGGTGCTACCCAGATCTGATGGCAGCTCAGAAGCAAGGGTAGCAATACAGTGACCACTTTCTAAAATAACCTTGTGACTCCTCTGTGAATCCTTTTTGGGTCAGGACTCTCAGTTTGAGAAATGCTGGTCTCCCTTGTGACATTTCTGTAGTAAAATCTCTACAGGGTAAAGGCACAACAAATATCAGATATTATAGAGGATATTATGGAGGAAGAGGCCAGATTTTACAGTCCATAATGTGTTTTTCATAGCCATTAATTTGCTAGGGCCCTAATCATGAGACATATATATCTTCCCATATATATATTATGGACCAATGGATTAGCTGAACATGGAGTACATATAGTGAAGAATTTGCTCAAAAAAGTAATAGATGCAGGATTCACATTTAGCACTGCTCAACTATAGAGATTCACCCCTGCAATATAGAAAGTCCCCTGCTGAACTCCTTTACCTCAGGCATGTAAATGTTCAATTACTAAATATCAGACAGAAACAAGATGATTAAGAAGTATGTGAAAGTGAAGAAAAGTCTAGGAAAGTGCAATCAAACAAAATATTGCAATCAAGAAATTTCACCAGAGACCTTGAAATAAAAAGATTGCTGAAATACTCTGACATAGGCATAGGAAGTAGTGGTGCAGAAGGTGCTGCAACACCACCAGGTTTTGAATTGGGCTTTCCCATGCGTGGGGTTGGCCATGCTGCCAACTTCTCCAGCCCCAGGTCCTGGCATCAGAGTGACCTCTGAGGGGTGCTGCCAGATCATGTGCTTTGCCAGCATCTCGGGGTCCTGCTGCTAAGGGCTTTATTGGTCCCCTGGTGTCCCACTGGCCCTTGGGGTCCCATCACCTACTGGTCCCATAGGCTCAGCTTGCCCTCTGGGTTCTGCTGCCCACTGGCCCAAATATAGGCACAACCTGGGGCAGTGAGTTACCAACTCTCATGGACTGGATGCCATTTGAAGCAATGGGATTACCTCTGGGAGAATTGGCAAACTGATCTTAACAGATCAGAAAGGGGGATGCAGCTCAACCCCTCCCCACCCCAAAAATAATGTCAGCACCACTGCACCCTGAAAGGCTGATCCTGACATTTTAGGGTTGTGTTTAAGCAAATTAAATTGTCAGTCAGTGTATTTACTATAGTTTGATAATTTAACCTAAAACATCATTAAATTAATCAGGGCATATTAACAAGGGCTCTAAAAGAAGATGTGCTGTAGAAGAAGTCCTCCACAAAGTGTAGTGATCCCAGTCTTCCTGAATACTCTATATAGACTCTTCGGGTTCCCGGGCCACAATTACTGCTGCAGGTAGATACAAAGTAGCCCAGGACAAGGCAGTTGCAAACTGAAGTGACACCGAAAGTAGAAAGTTTGTCACCTCGTTTCTGTACGGAGTTCCTGCTCACATCAAACGGTTTGTCAGGACAGTTATCTTCCCTTTTAATAGAACACTTTTATAAATTTAATTTTAAAACAAAATATTAGCGAAAGCTGATAAGATAAGCTTAATTATATCTCTCTCTGAACACACTCATTACATATCCTGCTGAGTTTGATACCGGTTTAAGTATACAATCCCTATTGCTTCTTAAATAATGACATACTGTTTTATAATTTTCTACATCTATAGGTACATGCACATTAACTCTTATAGTACACCTATGCTACATAGTGAATCCTGTACATGAAAAGAATGCAGAAAACCGTACTTTCTCATTATCATATTGTGGAACAGGAAAACCAATGCAGAGTAATAGTGAACCTTTATTGGGATACAAATTAGCTTTGTAGTTAACTGCCTCATCTCCTGAAATGCATATATGGAAAGTTGTTTACCAGTTGTAAAGAATCTGTGTGGTTTATGGCTGCTGACTGATTTATTAAAAATGCATAGCTTGAGAGTTTATCATGTAAAAATCTACAGTAAAAGATCTTAGTCAATTAAAAAACTTTAAGTACTCAAAAATGAAACACAATACAAGATGATACACATATGTAGCTACTGTTAATGGTTAATGCATGGTATAATATTGCTTTATAGGATGTGACTGTAATTAAAGGACTGCTTAGTTTATCATAAGTATGCATAAAGGAACAGCATTCTGTTTGCTTGTGCTGTCTTAAATTTTCAGTTTCCTGATGAGAACTAAACTATCCAGCTCAGGAGATTAGCTCAGCTTTCACATAAATGGGTACAACTCCCACTGAATTCCTTGAGAAGTCACCCACTTATGTGAGGGCAGAACTGAACTCTTGGCTTTTGCTTAGCATAGTTTGCTTTTATGGATTAAAATGTGCATTTTCAATTAATGGAAATGGCTTCTTTTCAGTCTTGCCATTTACTTACTGGGTAAAAATACTGTGGGAGAACCTCAGATGGCTTAAATTGGCACCAGCTAGGGATTTGCACCAGCTGAGGATCTAGTCCGTTATACGGGAATTTACCTATGATCTTTAGGGTACAGCCATTTTGGATTTGAAGTGAAGTTGTGAATTTAAACACATTTGGGACTGTTACCACACCAGATTTATTAAACCAATCATTAATATGCTATTTACCTTTTTTGAATGAATTGAACCTGTGATGATTTAAAAAAGATTGTGGTGTATATTCTAGCAATTAATCATGTAAGTGCCTGTTCCCTTGCTGTGGGCAGTGTGTTTCTTAATAACATATTTGAATGTTTGGCTTATTGTTTGCCTGGGTTGGGTGCTGCTGTTGGATTCTTTTTTTCTGTAATCACACACATTATTCCAGCTGACTTCTCCCCAACAGTCAAACTGGTGATCATTTACAGCTTAATAATGTATACTTTCATGCTTATTTTACTATTTATTCATTTAGAGATCTAGTTTTTTCCTCTGTGCAACCACTCTGTTCCAGTCTTGTTTAAAAAAAAAAAATCTGTGCATTGAGGCAAGCAGGCCATGAATTCTAGTTTGAGAAGGCCATATGTAGAATTATTATTATAGTTTGTTGGTAGTTGTCTAGACTTTTTTCTTAACTTTTGCATGTGTGCTTTGATAATACATTGATGGGAGTCTTACAATAGAAATTAAATTATATAGTAGCCCAGGTGTCTTAATCTCCTATTAAGTTTAGATTTGTTTTTCTGGGAGCTCAATGGAAAGATAACTTCCACCACAATCCTAATAAAATAAGGAGTGTGTAGAGACAACCTCAAACCCGGTGCTCGGTTCTGAGAGGCAGAGGAGAAACACCTACTTTTTTTCACTTCCTTTTTCCACCTTTTCAGTGTGGGTGGATGCTGTACCTACATTATTCAGGGGCATTGCCCGGACATAGTTTATATGGATAACTTCTAGGTAATAGGTAAAAACAACAGCTACTGGATTATACCAATGAGTACTCAAAACATTTTAATGTCACTATTTAGAACCATTCCTATATTACTTTAGTCTAACTGACCATCAAGCATGAATGGATCAACTTGTCAAAATCAAATTAAATCCTTCTTGAAATTCAGGTCTATGCACAATTCAAAATGAGCTAAATGTTTTTGTTTGGTTTTTGTACTATCTGAAAGTAGATGGTAAAGGGCTTTTTAATTACGTATTTCATGCTTTGTTTGTCCCCCCCTTTGGCTTTCTTGTCTGCTATTTCTTGTCTCTTCCATCCACTATCTGAGATGTGGTGAGTCCGGCCATTCTCCCAATTCCTTTTCTTTCCTGAGTCCATCATTTGTACTGTGCTCAGGCTCCTTTATGTTTGCTGATATTTCAGATTCATCAAAAGGTCACTGCAGGTCTGACAGTCTCTTCTGTGCACTGTACTGTCTTCAAATCTTGTGTATTCTCTAAGGGCTTCTCTGTGTCAGAATCAGTGGTATGCTTCTAATCCAAAGCATTTGGCTGTATTCCTGCAGTTTTGCCAGACTGTCTGAAGCTTTTCAGGCTTCTCCTGCCTAACTCCCTACTTCTCTAGATATGTAATGTATTTGGTCTTTTTCCTAAGGTCGTGCTTTTATAGAAGCACATGTTGCTCCTTTTCTTCCCCTCCCTCTGTGTACACCCCACTCTTACACCCCATTAGCCTGTCCAAAGCTTAGGAAAAGTTTGTATATTACTTACAATAGTTTTCTTCCATGCCCCAGTTGCCTGTTTCTCCTCCTCTCTTTCTTTTCCATTGTTTGAGTATAATCTGACTTCCTGACTATTAAATGAGTATCTTTCTATTTCCTTCCCTTCCTTAGTCCATGTTTTGTTACCCCAGCTGCCCCCCAACAATTCCCATCCATATGCAGGTGCTTTTCTGACATGCTGTGCCGTATCTGACAAAATGCTGTACTGGCGGCTTTCTTCAGGGCTGGAGCAGCCTCAAAATACCTTGTGCACTCCTGACCCAGTGGAACCCAGGAGCATGTGACACTGGGAGGTAACAGCTGAACACCCACAGTAATGCGGAATATCAGCAAAGCAAGCATACCTGACTGCGAGTGGGGTGATGGAAAGGTCAGATAAAATCAGAAGTGGCGTGAAGGACAGAGAAAAAAGAGAAGCATCTTAGAAAAGAGTGGGTACCTCTCTGTGCCGTGTTATTACCCCTACTATCCAACGTGTATATTGTGCAGTTCACAGGCTTGGTAAAGAAGTGTAAGATACAAGTTTTCAGCATTCTGATGACACCCGCTTTAGTCCGACTCATCCATCTTTGATGATGTGGGTTCAGCCCCTTAGTCAGCAAGGATGAGTGTAAGCCAGCGAATGTTCAGCTGACACAAGACTGAGAAGATCGGCCAGAGCAGCATATTGTAACTTCTATATGTTACAATAGAAGTAACATATTCTCTCGGTCAGAAGGACCAATATCCACTATTAGGTGTAAGCATACAACTTAGATGTTCTTACTTTCCCATCTAGCCAGGAGGCCCTCCAGTTTTGTATTTTGAGAAGGGAAGAGTTTATGCAACACCATAAATTGCTCAGGAACCCTAGGATGTGAACGCCAATATAGAAGAAGGTAGGGATGTTAGCGTATAGTCGTTTAAAAGATTAACCAATAAACCTGTAACAGAGGCTGGGGGGGGAGGCGGGGAGGTTGGAGCCGGTGCCCATAGGGAGCCAGCTCCTCTCAAGCACCAGGTTTGCAGAGCTGTGGGGGTGGGGAGGCAGGATAGAAGAGCAGTCCCTGTCTACAGGGAGCTTGGGCCCCCTCAAGCAGAGACTGTTCCATGGGATGTCGGCACAGCCTCTGTTCATGGGGAGCTTGGGTTCCCCAGAGGTAGTGGCTGTCACTGCCTCACACTGCTGCCTGTGATACAGAGGCAGCAGTGCAGGGTGGCAGGACGCTCCCCATGACTGGGGTCAGGAGCATACTGGTAACCAGCCCTGCCCCTGAGGACCATTGAATAATCGTGTAACCAGTAAGATTTGATGTGGTTACACGATTATTAAATGATATCTAATATCCCTAGAAGAAAGTATAATTCTCTGGCTTTTAGAGGTGATCCCTCCAAACAGGACTCAGATAACCACTGCCTATGCTGAAGATAAAAGAGCTTCATTCTCCTGGGCTGTCAGTCTGAGAGGCTGTCAGCACTAAGTACACTTAAAATAGTCGAGTTAAAAGGTTTTTTTCCACCCTTTTTGATGAACCACTACCTTTTCTGTTCTTTGGTTGGTAGTGCTGTTCTAGTACTGTGGAGCTGATAGTGCCTGTTCGCAGGCAGCTAGAAACAACTTCTCTACTCCAGGACTCTGTGGTGCGGCAACATCCGTAGTCTGGCATGATTTTAATTAGCTGTCGTAGGTGTGGCCAAGATTCCTGCTGTCCATAAAGTTTCTTTACGGGCACCAGTCCTGGCTCTGAGTGTTCTGTGCTGTTAATTACCTCTAATTTACCCCTAAATGTCTACTAATAGCCCAGTATGTAATGGAAATGTTGGTAACGCTGCTAGACAATATTCATCTCCTGTGCTTTGGCAAATTCTCTGATTCGGCCCAGGTCAGTTCCCGAGGTTGCTGGACTGGAGAGGTTCAACCTGTCAAATTTAGCTATTATGTTGTTGTTTGAAGCAAAGGCTCAAATGGGTTCTAAATATGGCTGTTGATGAAGTGCAGTTAACTCACTCGATTAATTCAAAAATATTGAATTACTATTAAGCAACAAAATACTGACTGAAATTTATTAAATATTTTGGATGTTTTCCTACATTTTCAAATATATTGTGACCAAGTATATTCAGTTCAATCACAACACAGAATACAAAATGGGCAGTACTCATTTTATATTATTTTTATTACAAATATTTGCATTGCAAAAATGATAAACAAAAGAAATAGTATTTTGCAGTAGGGATGTGAATAGTTAAACAGTTAATCGGTAAGCCTTACCCATAATGGGTGAGGTTAATCAGTTGGGCCTAGAGCAGCTACCTACTGATCCTGAGCAGGGAGCTGTTCCAGACCTTTAGGGCCAACCGCAGGCCGGGGCTGCTCTGATGAGGGCTGGCCAGAGAGCTCCTATCCATGGCAGGCCTGGCCCCGTCTCTCTGCTGCAAGCAGGGGTTGCTCTGACTGCTGGCTGGAGCAGCCCCTGTCCACAGTAGATGGGGAATTGCTCCAGCTCCTACTGATTCCAGCCCCCCTGCCTGCACCCATTTAATGAGTTAACTAGTTAAACTTAATGTTTAACCAGTTAACTAATTAAACGGGATTTTACACCCCTATTTTGCAGCAGTTTGTTATACAGGTGCTGGAGTGCAATCTCTTTATCATGAAAATGCAATTTATAAATGTAGAATTTTTTATTGCATATCTGCATTCAAAAGCAAAACAGTGTAAAACTGTAGAGCTTACAGATCTACTCAGTCTTTCCTCTTGTTCAGGCAGTCACTCAGTCAAACATGTTTCTTTACATTTTCAGGAGATAAGGCTGCCTGCTTCTTCCTTAGGGTGTCACCTGAAAGTGAGAACAGGCTTCACATGGCACTGTTGTAGTTGGCATCTATCACAAGAGGTTTACATGCCAGCTGCGCTAAAGTTTCATCTATCACTGCATGCTTCAGTTACCATTCCTGAGGACATGCACGCATGATGATGATGGATTCTGCTCAATAATGATCCAAAGCGGTACGGACTGACACATGTTCATTTTAATTATCAACAGAAAGTTGAGTTTCTTTTTTGGTGGTTCGAGTTCTATAGTTTCTGCACTGGAGTGTTGCTCTTTTAAGATTTCTAAAAACACGTTCCATACCTCAGGTTTTGGAACACACTTCATATTCTTACACATTGGGCTGAGTGCTTTAGCTATTTTCAGAAATCTCATATTGGTTCCCTCTTTGTTTTTTTGTCAAATCTGCTATGAAAGAGTTCTTAAAATGAGCAACAAGTTCTGAGTCATCATCCAAGACTGCTATAACATGAGAGATATGAAAGAATGTGGGTAAAGCAGCACAGAAGATCTAGAATTCTCCCCTCAAGGAATGCAGTCACAAATGTAATTAATGCATTATTTTTACAATGGCCATCAGCATGAAAGCATGCCCTCTGGATTGGTGGCTGAAGTGTGCAGAAGCATAATAATGTTTAGCATACCTGGCATGTAAATATTTTGCAATGCCAACTACGAAAGTCCCATTTGGATGCCTGTTCTCACTTTTTTAATGGCACTGTAAACAAGAAGCTGGCAGCATTATCTCTTGCAAATTCAACCAAACATGTTTGTCTGAGTGATTGACTGAACAAAAAGTAGGACCGAGTGGACTTGTAGACCCTGAAGATTTACATTGTTTTATTTTTGACTGCAGTTATTTTTTCTATATCACTCTACATTTGTACGTTCCTTTTTCACAATAAATAGAATGCACTATAGTACATGTATGTCGTGAATTAAAAAATACTATTTTTTAGAGTGCACATTTAACCACCACAAGGAAGATTCAAGGTTGGGATCTTTGGAGCTTAGTGCAGGAACCTCTACAGCTTGAGCTATAAAGCCAGATGGCTCTCAACTTAGACTATAGAGCTTACTTCTTATCTCTCACCATAAGAGGTTTAAGTGCCACTACCTGAATGAACCACACCCACTAGGTGTGTACACAAATATTTGTAATAAAATACAAAATTAGCACTGAACACATTGCATTCTGGTGTAACTGAAATAAGTATATTTGAAATTGAATTATATTATAATTTAATATTCTACAATTTATTTAAACAGCATAATTAATCGTGATTAATTTTTCAATGGTTTGACAGTGCTAATTCTAAAGCAAATGAATGCCTTTCCTTGTTCCTTACTGGCTGTTCCCCTACTTCCTCCTCATTTTTTTACACAGTTTTAGAACATCTCTTATTATTAGTGATAATTTTTATTCATTCCCCTAACAGCAATAACTCTGATATTGTGTCAGTATTGCACAAAAAGATATGTTAGTTATTCCTTTTAAATGAACTTTGTTGGTCTGTGCAAGAAAATGTGGTAGATATTGAATTCAGGTTAGTTTGATTATATCACTGGCAAGTCTTGTCTTTGCCTTTCATTAAAATTTTAAAATTTTAGCGGAAGACTTTCTTATCTCATGAGATGAATGCTCATGGAAACACAGAAGTGGCACATTGTTATGATTAAGAAAAACTGGATCAGCTATTCAAGAATACAGACATAACCTACATTTTACAGTTACTGGTGTTGTAATTAGTCTTAACAACACACATTTTGTATTGGCTTAACACTGTTATCATACACACACACAGAGTTTAGAGGAATCCTGCGAGCACTGATGTGCTCTAATATCATATTATAAATTATCCCCGTCTTCCTGTCATGTGGCATACTTCCTGTCCTCTGACCCTCTCTAATTACTGATGCTAGCATCTCAGAGGGACTTTATTGAAGTTCAAAAATTACTGTATTGTTTTAATTATTCAGTAAAAGACTGATTAAAATATGTCTGAGAGCAGTGCGTATCTAATTCATAATTACATACATAAGTGATAAGCTCAGTGGATTAGACTTTTTACCTCGAGGGATGTAGTTTGAATCCAGCCTGGATCATGAGTAGATTTGCTGTAAAATGTCTTTCGTAAGAGAAGCTTTCAATATTCGGTGGTTTTGTATCACATCTTACATTCCTTTTAATAATAATTAGCAACAAGAAGTTTATAAAACAGTTAACCCAAACCTCCCCTTGAAGCATATATAATTTCTAGGGGATGGGGGAAAATATTCTGCTCTGAGGAAAATGGGTTTCTTTCTTCAGGAGATATTCACAGTTAGCACACATGTTGTATTTTATGTCCATACATTGCTGCTTAGGGGGGGGAAATGGTGTAAGGTGAAAAAATTCCTTTTGGTGAGGTTATGTCACAGGTTTGAAAACTGGTCACAACATCTGAAGAGCGGTGATCTGCCACTGAATGTATTTACCTTCCCAAATGAAACATCAAATGTATGATAACACGGAGTTGCAAAACTGAAAACACAAAAACACACGCTCTGCCCCTTCCCCCAGATCTTGAATTCCTCAAATAGAGGTGAAAGTATGTCACCTGCAAACAGATGGGAGAAATGTCTAGCTTTTCTTCTTACTATGGAACTGAGACAGGGAAATAAAGTTAATATAAGGTGCCCACTCTGATAATACTGTTACAAGACCAACTTATCAAATATTGTGGGAGGTGTGGATGATTACTCTTGGGAAGGTAATAGAGATTTAGTATTATGAGAATTTACTGAAATCCTATGAAATTTGAGATGAATGGAAATTATGTATAATTAAATGTTCAGTTTCTATTCTGCATTAATATTTCCATCCAATTAAATGTATCCCAGCAATATGTAAACTATATTTCTTCTAATGCCCTCCAGTCTCCAAGGATATTGATTATGGAGAGATGGACACTTTAGATGAGTGCACAAGAGCTGGGACACAGATCTGAAGCTTATCTAAACTACAGAATCAGCGCCTCTTGGATCTGTAAAATTGAGACAGGAAATCGGATCTGCACAGACCAATTATGTAACGTGAAAATATTACTTAAGGATTAAAGCTATCTCATTTTCCCTGTATGAATATTAAGTTGGCATCACATGAGTGAAGAGAAAGTTCATGGCTGAAACAATATACTCCACAAAGCATCCACATGAGGAGTCCTTATCTGGTTTACAGAGGAAAGGGATTAATTTGATTCGTTTACTAGGGGCCTTCCCCCATAACAGGTAGTAGAGAGGGCATGGGGGAATCTTGCAAGGATGGAGAAGGGTATAAGAGAAGAGCAGAATGCTGCTATGCCAGGTCAGAGAAAGGACACTTCCCTTTCTGTTAAACCAGAAGTGAGAGTTGGGGAGTGAGTAGGAAGAGAGAATGGGGAAGGACTTACAGTATAATACCCTGTATATTTCCGGAAAAGCCCTGTCTACCAGGGTTGGGGTGGCTGGAAGCACCCATCCACAAAATTTGCAGCAAGATTGGGTTTCCTCATGACCGATTGTGGGCATTATACCACTCGTCTTGTGTGTGTGTGTTCAGAAGGATTGTATCCCTTCACTGTGGCTATGTCTACACTACAAAGGGTTTGTTTAGAAAAAGGCCGTTTTTCCGAAAAAAACTTCACTTACATCCACACTGCAATCGTGTTCTTTTGAAAGAAAATCGAAAGAACAGAGTTTTTTCCAACATTGGTAAACCTCTTTCCACAAGGAAGAAGCCTTTTTCTAAAAGATCTCTTTTGAAAGAAGAGGAAAAAGGAAAAAGCGTAGGTGCCCTGGTGGCCATTATATCCATAGTAATCACAGCTTAACTGTGAGATAGCGTCCATTCAGTGTGGATGCAGTGTTTTGAAAAAGCAGATCACTTTTTCTATGCACTTTTGCTGTGTAGATGATCGCTTTTGGAAGAAGTTTTTTCAGAAGATCTTTTCCAGAAAAGCTTCTTCCAAAAGAAACCTACAGTCTAGACATAGCCTGTGAGAGGCTGAGGTAGGGCAAAGTTTTTCACCTTCCTTCCCGACAGCCGGTCTGGGATATAGTCCCATAGAGAAGGCAGGTTAGCTTATAATGGTGCTACTTAATATATAAAACTCATGGCAGATGATCAGTCCAGGTACTTGTTGTGGACATATCCCCTTCTATGTTCATACCCTACTTTTCCCTTTAAAGGCCAGCAAATGAGTAGAACTAAAGGTCACACCTAAAAAAGTCAACGTAACCAAGACAGGCCTCTCTTCCTTTTTCATTGAACCAGACACTGAACAAAACTAGGAAGCATGAAAAAAAGTACATTTATTCCCAAAATAGACAAAATATAAAAGCATAACAGCTTTACTTGCTGGCTTTTAAAGGGCAAGATATATGCTCGTAGATGAAAAATGATGTTTTTATGCCTTTTAAACAAACAGAATTACATATTCTTCAAATTAAAGTTCATGTCTCTTCCTTACAGTCTTTCAACTTTTCTGCTTCTGGTCTCACGCAAAATCAGGAAGTGATGTGCTACTCACTTATTTCGATATAACCAATATTTTCCAGCATATTCGATGCTATAAAAATGTGCACAATTTCAGATGGATCAATTCTATAATACTCCGGACCTACCTCCTATAACATTCTCTCTGGCCACTTCATATTTCAGAAAATGCATCTCATCCATTAATGTTAACATGTGCCCACCGGTATCCAGAAAGCACACTTCCTCAGGAAGCAGCTTGTAGTACGTTCTGTCTGAGTGTCTGTGTGGAGTGGGTGGGGGAGAGAACTGGGGACGGGGTATGTTGCAGAGCTGACAACCTTTTGGTGGTAAAAGAAATTGAGGAGTTGGTGGAGATATCCACTTGAGCACCTTAGGTGATGCAATTTCATGGACATCATGTTACAGAGGTTGTCTCTAAGAAGCTAGTAAGAACCAAATCCTTTTAAGGCTCTGATTCTGCAGCTGGAACCGCTGTAGCAGACCCTCGTGTGTGTGGGGGGTACTATGGCACAATGTGGCCCTAAAAAGGTGCAGGGGTCCAGAATAGCAGCTCTAATTGCAACACCAGGAATAGGACGGTTTGATAGAATTAAAATTTACAAGTAACAGGGATGAGGGGCAATTATTAGACACCTTTCAGTCCATGAGAGAGCTATATTTGGATCAAGTCATGGGTGGAGATGCACACTCATTTGTATTATATCTGACCGACTTAGTTCATTCCTAGCTTTGTTGTATGTATTTTATATGGTTCAGATCTGATTGTTCCAAGTTATGCTGGTTATGTGCAGAGACTTTGATTTAGGTACTAAAATGTCTTGTCAAACTAGATCCTTATCTGTAACATTAAGGATATTCTTATCAATACTCTTCAGTCATAGATCTTTGATAATATGGGAACTAATTGGAAAAGAAAAAAAAGAGAATGGGAAGTGATATTTTATTGGAGCATCTTTCAAAGGGATCCTTTGGCATCTTTTTTGACTCCTTTTTGGTATCCGTGAATGCAGCCAGCCTTTGGGAAAGAAAAGGGATCATACAACATGGAATTAGGGCAGAATTAGGGCGTTCTCTCTCACTTTCCACCCCTGCTCTTTAGCAGAGTAGAAATGTTTATACTTTTTTGAGAGTGTGGTCTACGGACAAATTGAGCTCCCTATTTGGATATGTCAGTGTGTACATCAGATATGAAGCCAAGTCAGACTACTGTGTGATATCTTTGAGAGAAATAAGGATGAATTAAAAATGTGTATCATGTTTCTCTAAGTAGTGGGTGTTCTATTAAGAGAAAAGTCAGTACAAAACATCTTTTAACTTTGTTAATCCTACATTAGCTTTTCAATATGTAAGGATATGTCTACACTACAGTGTTATTTCGAAATAGCTTATTTCAAAATAACACATCTAAACACAAAATGCATTTTGAAATAATGTTTTGCTATTTTAAAATCGCGCGTGGACACTGAATTGCATTGAAGGCCGGCCGGAACCAGGTCCAGCAGGTCATCAGGTCAGGAGTTTGTGTGGCTGCTGCCAGAGGCTGAGGCTTGTGCTTAAAGAGACCTCCACCCCGGACAGCCCGTCTCAGCTTTCCCTGCTTGCCTACCTCAATGAGGGACAGCAAAGCATTTGTGTCTCTGCGTACTCTGGTTGCCCTCACTCGGGGACACCACAGCATTCTGTAACCGAGCCAGAGCTTCCCCTGGGCACTCTGGTACTTCTCGTGAACGCATTGATGAGTGCCTGGCTGCACTTTCTGCAGGCTGCCATCCAAGAGGTCCATCGGGGGGGCTGTCAGTATCCAGGAGGCCCTGGGAAGGTAGGAGAGCTTCCACCCTGAGGAGCATTAAGAGCCTCCCTGGTCTTCCCCACTGGGGGTTTGTGCTTCATTCCTCCCCCACATCGTTCCACTTACCCTCCCAGCCCCCCTTCCTGATTTCAAATAAAATACACGTATTTTCATGAACACAAACTATCTTTATTTAACAAAACGGGGAGGGAGGAATGAAACTCGTGAGATTGGAGAAAGGAGAGGGAAGGGAAGAGGGTGGGAGAGGGGAGGGTGAAACTTGTGAGGGGGAAGAGGGGAAGTTCAGGGTTAGGAGTCTTGCCGGACCAACTTGATTTTCATGTGAACCTACTCCTGGGTTCACATATGGCCTTCGGTGGCCAGGCTGACAGCTATCCTGCCATAGGTGGCCACATTCCACCATCTAGTGCAGAGATCTGGATGTTGGGGGCATCCCCCCAAACCTAAGGAAAGTCCACCCTGGACCAGGAAGGCGCTCGCCATCTCCAGGCCCTGGCAGGCTCCTGGGAGCTGGCAGACTGCTCCTGGGGAGCGGTGGAGGAATGGCTGCCAGTGGCTTGCTGGCTCATGTTTTGGGGCCACTGTGTCAGGGGCAGCAACTGCTGGATCTGGGCCAGAGGGCTTGGAGCTGGCACAGGCACTGTCACCAGAGTCAGCCCCTTTAAGGGGCTTGGGGAGGGAGGATCAGGAGAGGAGTGTTCTTGTTTGAGGCTAGAGTGGCCACCATGGCACTCTGGGAAGGCTGGAGGCCCCTATTTTGAAATAAGTTTCTACACAGCATTTATTTCAAATTAGCTATTTCAAATTTGGCTTTATTCCTTGTAGAATGAGTTTTACCAAATTCAAAATAAGTGCTCCACTATTTCAAATTTATTTTGAAATAGTGGTTTGGCTGTGTAGACATTAGTAAAGTTAATTTGAAATAACGGCTGTTATTTTGAATTAACTTTGATGTATAGACATACCCTTAGGGAGGAAGGATCATAGCCTATAGAAACTTTATCTATAGTATATTTCCTTGGGCTGCAAAATTCGCTACTTACATACATGTTTGTGGTTTTAGGGTAGGGGTAATTAATTATTTCTTCCAAGTCAAAGTCAATACAAATACATTTGAAGTAACGGTTTATAGAGTTTGTAGTAGAAAACAGAACATATGTCATAGGGTGAGAATAATAGTGTTGAAGGCAGATTTTCTATGAGAGTCCTATTAAACTGAAAAAGAAAATGAAGAACAAGCCAAGACCCTACTGAAATAAACTGTTGTCGTGTGGTCAGTATATCTGTTTGGACACTGCCAGGTCTCCCTTTTGACCAAATTTATCAGTCAAAAACTGGGCATTTAGCAATCCTAAATACCACCCAGATTGTCAAAAACTGGAGTGTCCAAGTAAAACCCAATGGGTGCCAACCCTAATTGTGTATGGTTTGTTTCATGGGACTCCTACTGACTTTTAACTGGAGTGATGCACATGAACCTTAGACAACTTCAAGAAATGTAACTCATAAATATTCTATATAGTGGCTTGTGTGAAGCTGATAAAAGCAGAATAAGAGTAAAAAGCACATACAGTAACCACAAACTAATTTTCCTCACTATGTAACTGTCACATTACTTTCATGTTGGTACAAATGAGAGTCTCTTTTTTGGGAATCTTTCCAATAATGAATTTCAGTGGGCATTGGGTCAAGGTATTGGGTTAAATGGACAGATTAACGTCTTTAATGACTGTGCAGTAATAAGAGAAACAAAGAGGGTAAGGTAGTAACCTTATTGGGCCACCTTTTGCTTGGGGTAGAAAAGAGATAAAAGCCTTCAGGTTACACAGACCTGCACTGTATGTCTGGGAAATGCAGTCAGACTGTCACAGCTAAGTACAAATGGAACAGATTGTTCAGCAAAAGTAGGTTAATGCCTATTTCAAGGGACCATTCAAGGTGAAGTGGCCTATTAACCTTCTCCATTCATAGGGGACAGTTGTGGAGAAAAGTTTGAGGATGTCATTGTAAGGAGTCATAAATCCAGTGTCTTTGTTTAGCCCATGAGTAAGTGGCCCTGCTCCTCTTTGAAAGCATGGTGCAAGTTTGCTTTTTGAGGATGAGCACTGTGAAATCAGAGTGATCATTTTGTGAAAAGTAGTCCCTCACAGGTGACACAGTATTTTTGTCTTTTATCATTTTTCTGGGGTTTTTTTATCATTTTTTCCAGAGGCTTGTCTCTCTCACTAACAGAAGTTGGTCCAATAAAAAGTATTTCCTCATCTGCCTGGTCACTCTAATATCCTGGGATCAACATGGCGACAATGTGGAGAAATGATTAATTGTTGCAATTTCCTACACGATGGCACATTATTACATGAAATTTCCAACTTGTTTCAGCATACTGGTGGCCATATGGGTAGATTACAGTAGAGATCAAGATGACAGAAATTGGGCCTGTCTTTCCCTAGAGCTATTTGTATGATCAAATGGAGGGCTCTGCCTACCCCAGGCTGTTGTCTGAGGTTACATAAGAGCTCCTTGAATTAAAGCACAGAGACTTGACATTGGAATACATAAATATCCTTTGCACTGAACATAGGAACCCAGATAATAGAGAGATCAGCATTGTAAGAACAAAGTGAAGCAACACTTTGCCTGACTTTGCATTAGAGCATTACTATATTTTTATTTTCTTAGGAACAGAAGACAGGGAGGATAGAACAGTTCATAGTGTCTCCCACTTAAATTAATATTATGTTTATTAACACAGTCATATGACACTATACATAGAAACACACTGTGACAAGTGGAGAAGGGGGCATTCTTCTTGTTGTTCCTCTGAAACTGATCATTCCTCCATAATCTGGAACCTGTTCCCATGAGATGCATCAACCAGTAATCCTAGACGTGCTCTCTGACACCTAAAAGATTCTTACATCTCATCTGTGGCTGGCCCATTTATACAAGAGTGCTGTTGGTTACAATTAAGAGCTCCATTGTAGACCTGCCAATAGCTGGTAATTGGGTCTCTGGCCAAAATTTCAAAAATGGATGCTTAAAGTTATGATCCTAAATTGGCATTTATGCGTAAGTAAGTGGCCTTATTTCACAGTTCCTGAACACCCAGATTCTTCCGTATTCTAGGTGCTCAGCATTTTTTAAAATCATCTTATTTTTCTTTAGATGTCTACATAGGTGCCTAATTTAAATCTCGGTGTCTTACCATGCCATGAATTCCTCCTTTTTCACTAGCCGGTCAAGCCAGCAATATTCCTAGGTCCTGGTGTTTTGACAGGAAATAAGTATCCCATTTATACGCCACCAAATGGAATTTAAAATGAAGGAAGATTTCTTCAGTTCCAGTTATTTGTGGATATGGGAATTATTTATGAAGCACTAATAACCATACAATTACCATGGAGAAATTCCTGTGATGCAGTATTATGAATAATGATTCAAATTCACTTTAAACACTTAATTCATATAAATCCCTTATCAACAACCCAAAAGCTGCCCCTTATGACTGCATATCACTAAGGATAGTTGATTTTAAAATAAAAATGTCAATAGTCATAGTTTTGTGAATTTTTTTCTTGAAATAATATCCATTTCTGTCAAAGTTGTCCCTGCATGGCTTGCGTTAACCATTTGCACACAGCAAATAGAAGTTTAATGAATGGAAAGTACCACAGAAAAAAATCTGTTATCTGTAGGAAGCTCTTTATTTTTTTAATTTTACCATTAAATTCTGAACATATGCCACAGAAATGGCAATGAACTTGTGGAATCTGCCTCTATGTAATTAGTTTTTATCTAGGGGGTATAATTTTAGTCGCTTTTTGCTGAGACATTTTCCTTGTCTTTTTTGTTTTTGACGAAAAGAAAGCAAACACAAAGCATGTTTCCCGCAAACATTTAGTCAGTAGCCTTCTGTTACAGAAAATGTAACAGAAAATTATAGGCTTCATTGTCTTTCAAGCAACTATTTTTTTCCTTTAGTGTGTATGTATTTTGTTAATCTTAAGGGTAAATTTAGTTAATCTAGTTACAGGGGGTTTATTTGAGTAGCCCAGTTATTAGCAAAAACAGCTGTCAACTTGTTTTCAGCAAAGAGATAGCTTTGACAAGGAGTCTTGATTGCTTGGTTTCTACATCACAGGTATCCCCCTCTCAACTCGTGCTTTTTGTAATGTATTATTAATGAAAAGAACATTATTAAATGATTTTCTATAGAATAATCCATTCTTAGGGAAAAAGGGATTTTTTTCACCAAATTTATATATAATCCATTTTTTCAGCACATGAGAGGGTTTTTTCACCTTCCTCCCACTTCTCTTTCTGCTTCCTATGCCTCCTAGTACATTTTTGGCAAAATAGAATCCCATTCTCTACCCCTCCGAGGCCTCTGACGAGATCAATCCTAAATTTTAACTTTTCCAGTGTATGGCACAGCTTCTAATACATAGGCTAAGAATCTTTGTGGTTATGGTTCCACTACTTGGGTCTTTTTTGATTGATGCTGTGGAAGGCATTAGTAATAAAGTAACATGCTATTCCAGCAAATGATGCTGTGGCCTATACCCAGTAATGAGCTTACCACCTGGCAGACAATGCGAATGGCTCTAGAAATGAGCTCATTTTAGCTTCATTGTTCCCTATGCTATGGAACAAGACTTGAATTCAAAAGAAGCCTGTGACGTTTTTACACATATGCATACTTTGGATCTGAGCTATTATTTTTACAGTACAGTGCACTTACAAAAGAAGAATTCCATCTCTTTATGTCTCAAAAGGCACATTATAGTCTTCACCAAAAAAGATGAGCTGTTGGCTTGAATTTTAGCCCAGATTTAGTTCTTGGTGCTTAAATATTTTCACTCTGTTTTTGTATCCGGTAGCCGTAAATCTTCCAAAAATGATATTGTGTGTGTATGTGTGTACACCCTGAGATTAAGAAAGTTCCATGTTTCCAAAAAGTTAGATGGAATTATATATAGCATGGTGCTTATAAATCTCATTCTACACAATGTTCATGAGCCTATTAAAGAAACAATTATAGAACCTCCAAATGCCAAAAGTTATAGGATGGAAAATTACAGTACAGGTTGCAGACAGGTAATTATAGGTGTCTCCCTGTTTTCATTGCAACTCAAGCTAGGTTTTTTTTCACCCCTGTTGTGCACTGTATTGTTAGAGGAAAATGTGAGGCTTCTAGAACATGGATAATAAATATTTGGGAAGGAACCCCAAAATGTTGGAAAAAACTCACTGGTATTAAACTTTGTGCAAATGGAACTTATGAAGCAGACCTGTTGCAAGGTAAGATGGGCTTGGTGGCAATTGGAGAAGATCAGTAGATTGCATCAATACAATTTCTTTCCTTTCCCCGACCACCATTCCCTTTCCTTGCACTGCTGGAGTATCAAAACACCAGCTTTAAAAAAAAAAATCAAGTTAATTAAGTAAGGCAATGGGGCTGTTACAATTGATGGTGTCCTTAATTAGCCATCTTAGTGGGAATTGTTGGATCATCTAGAGGCACTTCTGCTTCAAGTAAGTGAATTTATTTTTTGTGTCTGTATAAAGGTGCCATATATAACAACACGTACACACATGGTTTGCATTTAATCAGAACATCTCAAAGACATGTTTAATTAGCAGCAGAACTACTGGCTATTGAGGATTGAAGTCTACAGTTGTATGCTGTAAACTGACTGTTCTACCTTCCAATTACAGGGAACATTTTAAGCCTGTTTACTGTGTTTTTTTAATAAGTTAACAGTTTAGTGCACATTTGCCTGCAAAGGTGGTTTGTGTTTGAATGAGTCTGATTTTTGAAGATTATTTTTTGCGTATATCGTTTATGCCAAATAATACTTGTAATATAAAAATTTTAAAAATATATATATCAGCTTGCAGGTTGTGCATGAAAGCTGTGTGTGTGTGTGTGTGTGTGTGTGTGTGTGTGTGTGTACACTAAGATTCTACAACCAGTTACTTATTAGTCACTTGGTCACATTTTGAAATGACAGTTCTTTTACCATTGATTCATCAGAGTAATGATTTGTTAAGACAATTTTGATAATGCTGATCACTGAACTAAGGCCAGATTGTGAGTCTATTATTCACATTGGTGATGAGTTCTTCACCAGTAATAGAGTGAATAGGATTACTGGGATAAGTAAGCATTCAGCAGTGTCAGTAAGGGGTTCAAATTCTGATCCATAGAGCTAGGGGAGCTGATAAGATCCCCCAGCCTCTGAGCAATGGGGTGGGGAGGCTTATGTAGAAGAGATGGGGCTGTGGGAGCCAACCCCAACGCCACCCAGATGGTCTGACAGTTCCCTCAATCCCCTGTCGGTAGGTTATAAGTGATCTGATGAACTCTATAACAATAGATTGACTGTACATTAAAGTAACCATGCATTATCCCTCTCCAAACTATGTTATGTTTATTTAAATAAAATGTGATGGATAATTCTATAGATGAGGAGCCTAAAACAGAGACAGTAGTATGAACTTGAATTTATAGATCACTTTTTTCATTGGATGGGACATACTAAGCTTCCATTTTTCAGTGAATTCTTTTATTTTTTTTCAATTCATTGAGAAAGGGAGGTGCTGAAATCTTATGTTTTCCAGGAGTTATTTTATGACTCTGTGCACTTAAGGTCATGACACTAAACCAGAAGACGAGGTCTGAGGCTGCACAGGTTACTTAGATGCCTTTGTAGCATCGTTTCTAGACTGACGTGCTTTAGTATACCCTTCTCTTCATGTCTCACTCTCCCATACTGTCCCAAAGCCTTCCTTCCTGAGTTAATGAACTTAAGCTTAATGCTTGATGCTTACTCAGCATTACCTGAGATTGATAAATATAGACCTGATACATTTCTGTCAGTTTGATCACTTCAATATTTCGGAGTAGTTTTCTTTCTTTACCAGCTTTTTCTGAGCTAAGTGTTTGCCAGCATAGTTTCAACATATTACATTATAATACCATGACCACTTCTACTGCTTGATTCAGACAACAAAATTATGTACCTCAGAGGGAGGAAGCATTATGAAATAGCTCACCAATTTAATGCCCCAGAAAACTTAGATTTCACAGTAGCATGCTCTCAAAGCAAAGTAAAACCAACATTTGCAGAGGAAAATCATGAGGCTGCTTCAGTTGTTATATAGCAGGAAACTGCTGAGCATGTGGGAATTATGTCCATATATAAATATTAAATGCCAAAAAACCTCTATGTAAATATTAGAAAAGAGTCGATTTAAACTGATAAAAATCAAGAAATTTTATGTTACGAGAGACATACCCCAGCTTATGGTCCTATGCAAGAAAAGGAGGGTAAAGTAAGGATAGAGTGTGTTTGTGAGATCCTTCATGGGATTTAAACATAGTTTCTGGTATTTAATTTCCTTAGTGGTTTTCTTAAAGTAAATCTTTCATGGAAGGTTCTACAGTTACTGTATTATTTATCTGGAACTATTCTCCCAAGCGGGCGTTTTGGATACATATATAATTAGGCAGTTTTTTAAAACTTGACTTTTATTAAAACGTGTTTCATTTTCACTAAATGGTCATTCTGGTCTCCTGAGTAAATCAAAAGGCAGATTTTAAATCCGTATTATTGACATAAGTGAACATGTATTATGCAGTTCTAAGACAGACATAATTAGACGTTTAAAGAAAAGTCTTTCTCAATCTTATGAACTGCAATGACCTGTAGTGTAATTAAGATGTCTTTAATTAATAGCACATAAAACCCTGATTTTAATCATAATATGGCCATTTCCAAAAAAATATAAAATAACAATCAGACCATAACATTGATTAGCCAAATGTCATTTCTTAAAAAAATTGAATGCGTCTTTGCATTGATAGAATGACTTTCATCTAAGAATTTTGACATATTTGATACCTGATAAGGAATGAAATCCCTCAACACTCATGAAAGAGGCATTTTACAGTTGGAGAAACTGAGGCAAGGAGTAGGAGTTAAATGAGATGTCCAAGGTGTCACAGTGAGTCAGTAGCACAACTGAGAACATTGCTCAGAAACCCAGACTCTCTAACATCTAGATCCCTTTTTTAGACTTTTTCCCCATTATGAAAGTTCAAGATTAGCAGCTCATTTGCCCTAATTCTCTTTTGTTTTTTTTTTTCTTTTTACATAATTATATCTGACAAAAATATATGCTTCCATATGAGAAAATACATTCTATCAACTTTAGAAGACTGTGTAAAATAAATCTGGTAACCCTTTAGAGAAAATACAGAAATAATAAACTCTTATTTCACTGACAGTTTTTATAATATTCTTAATCCCCCCAAATTTCCTATTTTTTTTTTCAACTACCACCTGCTCCTTCATAGTTAGAAATATCTGACAAATTTTGTCAGGGACAGTATTCCAAGTAAGCAGCAGTTCCTGAGGCTACTGGCTCTCCTCCTGTTACCACTTCTTTTTTTCTTCCTTATAGCTGCTTTTTCCCTCTGTTTACTTTCCCCTTTCACCACTCTTGTCACACTACATGTACTGCATCTTCAAATCTATAGAAAAAAGCCACAGAAGCAGGGGTTAGGGAAAAATAGTATGTGATCATGTAATTAAGGACTGTCATAAAGCAGAAATACAAGGAGGCCGAATAAACCGTAGTCAGTCTTAATTCTGGCATTTCCAATTTTTTGAGTGCTTGACTTTGCAACTTAATGCTCTTTTAAGAAAATGTTTTGTATGCAATTTCTTACGTAATATTCAAAAATATTTTCTTTAAAATAGCCAGAACCCAGCCCCCCCACACACACACACTTTTTTCCTAGCTTAACAAAAAAGCAGTTAATACTCAGTTAAGTTCTGACTCTGCAGGCATTGATATGCATTTTTAATTTCAGTACTGTGAGGAATGAGACTACTCATGTTTGTAAAGTTAAGGATGTACAGACATGCTTAAAAAAGAAGAAGCAAATTTGATCCCCAAAAAAAGACACTCTGTCTTGGCACTCCCATAGTCCTTCAGTGGAGTTGGAACCTTTGTATTCACAGCACAGATGTGGATCACTTGACCTGCCAGATAAATGGATAGTAGTACATTGTTAATGACATTGCTTACTGCACTCCTGGAAAGTACCCAGATACTAAGGAGATAAGCATAGTGTGAGAACCGATCTAGAATAAAACAGACTTCTCTGTATGGACCATCGCTAGAGAGGGATGAGATCCAGACTCTGCCAGTGTGTTCACTGCTATTTGCAGAGAACAGAGGAATATACTGACACTTACAAATCTTGCGTTCTATTCAAGGTGCTAGAGAGGAGTGTCCTGTAGTGATGATAGATGCATCTGCCTCTGCTCCCTACAACCAGATCTGGTGCTCGGCACAAACAGCCTTAGCTATTGCTTAGGTTTTCAAGCTGCTCAGAGCAGTCCCCTATTAATTAGTATGTGTTGTGTGTGTGGGGACGGGGACATAAATAATAATTTTTAGGGGAAGTGGAACTGGTAAGGGTCAAACTGCATCTGATCCTGCATCAGTGTGCAAAGGTGAGGGAAGGACCAGGAAAGTGTAAGCCAGCTCAACAGAACCTCCTTCCCCACCTGTGCATAAGACAATCAGGCCCAATCCTTGTGCTAAGGGAGTGCAAGAGTTGAAGCTAGCCTGCAGAGATGACAGAATAGGGCAAGGCCTACTCAACCTCATTTGTTCAGGAGAAACATCTGCTGTGTTCAACAAGAGGAATGACTCTGGCCAGTGCTCCCCCACTTAAATCTGGCATAATGATTCTGGGATTTTGTGTGGGGGTGGTTAATCTCTGCACTTCCCAATAGAAAGGACTGTGCCTTAAAAGCAATCTCTAGCCCAAAAGATTTGTGGCAAGATTATCATGTTCATTATCATGTACATTGCCTACTCAGGAGTGTAAGGAGACATAAAGGAGCTTTTTATTGTCCTGCAGTTACTATGTACCTTGTGGGTCCAGCACTAGGATAGACGTTGTGGTTGGTGTCTGCTATAGATCAGGTGGATGAGGTAGACAAGACTTTCTTTGGACAATGGAGAGAAGCTTCCAGAACTCAGGCCCTGGTTCTTGTGGGCGATTTGAATCACCCTGACATCTGTTGGGAGACCAATACAGCAGTACACAGACAATCCAGGAAGTTTTTGGAGAATATTGGGGATAACTTCTTGGTACAAGTGATGAAGGAACCGAGCAGGAGTCATGCACAGCTTGACCTGCTGCTCACAAACAGGGAGGAACTAATAGTGGAGGTAGAGGTGGGTGACAATCTGGGACGCAGTGATCATGAGATGGCAGATTTCAGGATCCTGACCAAGGAAGAAAGGAGAGTAGCAAAATACATGCCCTGGACTTCAGAAAAGCAAACTTTGACCCCCTCAGAGAACTGATGGGCAGGATTCCCTGGGATGCCTACATGAAGGGGAAAGGAATCAAGGAGTGTTAGCAGTATTTTAAAGAAGTTTTTTTAAAGGCACAGGAAGAAACCATCCCAATGCGCAGCAAGAAAAGCAAATATAATAGGCAACCAGATTGGCTTACTGGGGACATCCTTGGTGAGCTTAAACACAAAAAGAAAGCTTACAAGAGGAGGAAATTTGGACAGGTGACTAGGGAGGAGTATAAATATATTGCTCGAGAATGCAGGGGAGTTATCAGGAAGGCAAAAGCGCAATTGGAATTCCATCTAGCAAGGGATGTGAAGGGTAACAAGAAAGGTTTCTAAAGGCATGTTAGCAATAAGAGGGTGATCAGAGAGAATGTAGGGCCCTTACTGGATGAGGGAGGTAACCTAGTGACAGATGATGTGGGAAAAGCTGAAGTACTCAATGCTTTCTTTGCCTCTGTCTTCACGGACAAGGTCAGCTCCCAGACAAATGCACTAGGCAACGCAATATGGGAAGGGGGTGGACAGCCCTTGGTGGGGAAAGAACAAGTCAGGAACTATTTAGAAAAGCTAAACACATACAAATCCATGGGCCCGGATTTAATGCAGCCGATGGTACTGAGGGAGTTAGCAAATGTCATTGCAGAGCCTATGGCCATTGTCTTTGAAAACTCATGGAGCTTGGGAGAGATCCTGGATGATTGGAAAAAGGCAAATGTAGTGCACATCTTTAAACAAAGGATAGATGGACGATCCAGGAAACTACAGACCGGTCAGCCTTACCTCAGTCTCTGGAAAAATCATAAAGGGGATCCTCAAAGAATCCATTTTGAAGCACTTGGAAGAGGGGAAAGTGATCAAGAACAGTCAACATGGATTCACGAAGGGCAAGTAGTGCCTGACCAATCTGATTAGCTTCTATGATGAGGTAACTGGCTCTGTGGATATGGAAAAGGTGGTGGATGTGATTATACCTTGACTTTAGCAAAGCTTTTGATACTCTCTCTCACAATATTCTTGCCAGCAAGTTAAGGGAATATGGATTGGATAAATGAACTGTAAGATGGATAGAAAGCTGTCGGGCCCAACGGGTAGTGATCAACGGCTCCATGTCAGGTGTCATGATTATGAGGCTTAGCCAGCAGCCTAGGGATTAAGGAGTTAATTACACCTACCCAGGTGGAGTGACCAATATGAATGTAGGTAGGACTTTCAAACTGGGACAAAGGAATTTGGGTTTTTTCCTCCTTTGTCTCTCTGGGTGAGTCCTCTGCAGGGAGGGACAAGCATGTCTCTCTCTCGCTCCAAGAAACAATTCTTCACTTTCTGTAAGTAGGATAAAGTTTAGGTAGTTTCGTTAGGCTTTATTGTTTTAACGGTTGGATATGGGATTTGATATCTGGCACTGCTTAAAGAGATGTTTGGCTTGTCTTTTTAACTAAGTTCTAGCCCATGCTGTAATTCCTCCATGAGTATATTTTGTTACCTTTCCATCTGATCCTTATGCTTGCAACAGGAATATTGTTGTAATAATAAAAGTTTTCTCCTTTCTTTTTATTGACCTGGCATTGGTTACTTGTGTGTCCTGATTTTTATAATAGGGGTGAGATTTCCCAAATGATCTTTCCCCTAATCTCGTTATTAATATTTTGATGGTGGCAGCGGAAGTTTTATTCCCAAAATCTAGGTTTTTAAGATTTTTGGGGAAGTTTTATACCAAAGCCTGGTAGATAAGGCTTTGGGGTATACTTGCTGGCCCCCACTTCAGCATTTATCATGCCAGAGTGGGGAAGGAGCCATGACATCAGGTTTCTAGCGGAGTGCCCCAAGGATCTGTTCTTGGACCAGTTTTGTTCAACATCTTTATTAATGACCTGGATGAGGGGATGGATTGTACCCTCAGCAAGTTCACAGATGACACTAAGCTAAGGGAAGAGGTAGATACACTGGAGGGCTGGGATAGAGTCCAGAGTGACCTGGAAAGAGGATTGGGCCAAAAGAAATCTGATGTTCAACAAGGATAAGTGTAGAGTCCTGCACTTGGGATGGAAGAATCCTAAGTATTGTTACAGGCTGGGGACCAAATGGCTAAATAGCAGTTCTGAAGAAAAGGACCTTGGGATTACAGTGGATGAGAAGCTGGATATGAGTCAACAGTGTGCCCTTGTAGCCAACAAGGCTAATGGCATGTTAGGATGCTTTAGGAGGAGCATTGCCAGCTGATCTAGAGAAGTGATTGTACCTCTTTATTCGGCTCTGATGTCCAGTTCTGGGCCCCCCACTATAGAAAGGATGTGTATGCATTGGAGAGGGTCCAGCAGATTAGGGGGCTGGAGCACATGACCTATGAGGAGAGACTGAGGAATTTGGGTTTGTTTAGTCTGCAGAAGAGAAGAGTGAGGGGGGATTTGATAGCAGCCTTCAACTTCCTGAAGGGAGGTTCCAGAGAGGATGGAGAAAGCCTGTTCACAGTAGTGGTGGATGGCAGAACAAGGAGCAATTGTCTCAAGTTACAGTGGGAGTTGATTTAGTTGGGATTGGTCCTGCCTTGGGAAAGGGGCTGGACTTGATGACCTTCTGAGGTCTCTTCCAGCTCTGATTCTATGAGCAGCACGCATGGGAGTGCTACTTCTTCTCCTGCAGAGGTGAGGTGGAGAACGCACAGGCAAGAAATGGACTAAGCCCAATTTGTATAGATTAGCAACAGGTTACCAGGAGGAAAAACAAAGGATAAACTCCCTTCCTAGTCTGCTCCTGGAACAGCCCACCCCTTCCTCAGAAAAGACTCTAGATGTACTTTGCAATCTTTTGCTTACAGTTGTTATATCAGTATTGAAGAACAATCAATCACAATCCTTTGCATTATTAATTATTATGGTATACATATTATGGAATGTGGCTTGTGCTATAAATGGTACCATATTTTTCTGCCAAAAGGCAATCACAAAAGTTTAGAAGGCATTTCGCAGCTTTTATATTGCATTTTTTGAAGTGTCCTTCCTTTTGGATGAAAACTACATTTATTTCTACTGTTTTAATGACTTCATCCAAGTAACAAGCCTAATGAGTCAGGATGTTTTTGGTAATAACATAGCACTTCTGTAAAACTTTACACTTTCAGAGCTCTGTGCAAATGCTACCTAATGCTGTTTAGAATACAACAGAAGATGAATAGGAGATGGAATAAAAATGAGATACACCATAAAATAGTTGCTCTGATCTCATCTAGAGTCTTTCTTCCCCTGCAGTGCTGCATTTTCATGTTATCTGGGATCACTGTTAAAGCAAAATGACTGACGAGAGAACTTTTAAATAAATAAAAAGACATTGTTCTGCTGTATCTATGGGGGAGGGTATATTTCATCTGTATAGCACAGTCTATGATATAAATAATACATTTTTAAAAAGGAATCTGCAGGTGGTCCTAAAGCTAATGCAGCTGAATGGAAAATAATACATTTTAAAACTATCGATTCTGTGGGAACCGTGCACTGTGTATTGCTCTCATTCTGCAAAGAAACATTTCTGTACATTCTTAACTTTACAAACATGAGTAGTCTCATTCCTCACAGTACTTACGTTAAAAATACATATAAATGTTTTCAGAATCTGAACTTAACTAAGTATTAACTGCTGTTTTGTTAATATAGGAAACAATATGGTGTGTTCTTTTTCTGGCAATTTAAAAGAAAATATTTTTGAACAATCAATTTGTAAATTGATGGAAATTAAGAAGGCCAAATGATGAAGCAAAAAAAGAAACACGGTGATTCTTTTGTTGATTAATGCCTAAGGGCTATTTTTGTACCTGTTTTGATTTTGACCTAACATGCAGATGCGTACTGTTGATTGTTTATGCAATCAATACGTATGTAAACTTAAGTTTTGATGGTTCCTGTTCTTTTGCCCCCATGCTTTATCATACTTTGTAGCTAGGGAATCAGAAATGTTTTGATAATCCAATAACAAAATAAGCAGAACATGTATAATGTTTATTTCTAAAAGCATTGTATACGTAATATTTGTTAAAGAAAACCTGTTTGTTACTTGGCCCTGATGTAAGAAATTAGAGCATTTAAGACAATTATACATTATAACTTGACAAAGAAATGTCTGCTATGGTACGGTACATAGTTTGGTTTAGGTAAGGTAGTATTTGTGGCGAACTGACATCTTCATCAGGTGAACTATTTTCCCCCAATTTATGATATCTGGACTGTGCCTTAAATAGCTTTAAACTGTGAATGTGATGCTACAGACAAACTTGTTTGCTATCTATTCTAGAAAAATGAAAGGCTTTCTCTATGATTACATTAGTCCCTCAAGCGTAAGATAAAACAAGTTTCTTTGTACAACATTCCCAAGGCAGTAAATTCCATGAGTTATGGATTCCATGACATCCCTTTTTATAGTGACATCTGTGACCACAACCTCCTATTGTTAATACCACTTCATACAAGGGTAATGATGCCACCAGCAGATGCTGGGTTGCTGAGAGACCAAATCAGGAAAAGGTCCCCCCTAACATACAATTAGAAAAGTGGAATTGTTTTTTGAAATATGAATGAATGAATCATGGATCTAATATGAACCTAATTTTTATCTCAATTATATTTTTAAAGTTTTATGTCAAAACAAGATTTTTTAAAAGGTTGACAAATCACCCTAAGGAGTCAGAAATGGACAGATTCAGCAAGGCACTTAAGCATGTAAAAAGTTCAATTAAAAAATACCTAGCTTTTATAAAATGCTTTCCATCACTAGTGCTTTCCATCTCATAAACACAAACTTAAGTACCTTACTGGATTGAAAATTGAATTTTAGCATAGGAGAGCTTTTTAAAAAATAATATATTTCAAAACCATGTACTTTGAAATAAAAATAATAATGCAAATAAAACCCAAAGTAAGCATTGTGGAATTGATAAATTTATACATCTACTGTGTTTAATTCAATTTGCCATGACTCACCTATAATTTTCCTTCCATTCTCTGGAATTAACCATGACACACTGACAGCCCTAAATGTTTCTGGTGTATTAGATGTTATAGCCTTAACATCTTCATTAACTATGCTTTTCTTGGAACTGTACTTTATTTAGAAAATAGAAATTGTGTTGATTAAAAAAATTCAAACCTATTACTTTAGCTTCCAGTGTTGGCCAATTTACATTTCTAGTAACCACAGAAGACCTGAAAATCTGGCAAACAAAGGCTAAACTGGGTCATAACACTATTTCTCTGTGAGTCTGATCATTTTTAGACTCTTTCCAAACTCTGAAAGCCGTAGAAAATGATTCCTGAGCAAATAATGTTTAATACAAAAACAAATGAATGATTTTTAACAGGTACTTAACAGAGGAAAAAATACATTGTAATAGTCATTAAATAGAATGAATTTAATATATTATTCCTGAAAGTAGTTTTTCACATAAAATAAGTGACTCTCGGGGGTAAATTCTAATTCAATTCGATCCTGACCTCTTCCATGCTAAGTGAGTGTGGTAGTTAAAGTGGACATGTGGACAAGTAATGGTATAATAATACACCACTTATGACCCCAAACTAAATAGGAACTGTTAAATTCCAGATTCCCCCTGGTCTCAGTAAGAAAAGGCTTAAATACTACTATTCCAATTTAGTGGCTATTTTTCAATGGTGATTCTTAATATGCCATATAGGTCAAAACAGGGCTAAATGATCATATTCTTTCCTTTCTTGTTTAGATTTTCTTCAGCTCTCTATGATATGTTTTTAAGTGGTGGAATGCTAGCTTCTTCATATGCTACGTCAAGCAATCCCACCCATTCTGGGAGCAAGAAAGCACTCTAATCAAAATAAGGGTAATTCAGAAGGTTAAGGAATGCTGGATGCTAACTAACTGTTGGAGAACTAATGATTTATAATACCAACAAATGTATCACATCCCCTAGAAATTCACTATGACACACTGTCAAGCAATTAACATAATATGATGTGATTCACTGCATGCAAGTTTAATTGATAATCCACATCTTAAATGAGAAAAGTCAATATTGTAATGTGTGCCATCCAAAAGCACTTTTGCAAAGCTACATTGAAGCTTTCTTGTTGTAACCTGACGGAGAGCCCAAACACATAATGCATAGAGTTTGCAATTTGCATGTGAATAGGGATAGTCAGAAGACAATGGAGCTGTGAATATGAGAACAGAATGAAAAGTCCTGGACATTGTGGAAATTGTCAATAAATGAAAAAATTGGCAGTAGGTTTGAATGCGTGATCAGAATAAATTATGATTGTTCAGTGTGACTAATAACAGAATAGCAACCAAGGAGCACAAAATATAATGATGGAGAAAGAAGCCTAAATGGATGAAGGGTGAGGTAAAATGACAGGTTACACACTGTAATAATGAATGCGGACTAAAAACACTACAAGAAATTCTGGGAGAAAAGCAGCACAGAATAGGGACAATTTGGATCACATCTTTATCCAACAGTGTATACTGAAGTTCTATCTGTCCTCCTTTCCCATTTTACAGCATTTTTGTTTCCCCTTTTTGTTCTTTTAAAGAGAAAACTTCGTAACTTTTCCTCATAAAACCATCATTCAGCATAATAAGGTCTCAAAGAAACTGAGAAGCAGTGTCAATTTATGCAAGACACTGTCAAAAAGCCTAAGTCAATATTATGGTTAAAAATATGCCTGAAGTGTTCTTGGATTGTAAAGATTGGGTTTTCTGTCTATATTTCCTAACTTCTGGGAATCTATATTATAACAAGAATACACTTTATAGATCTAAATTTTTTTCCTAAAAGTAATTAGGAATTGCCAATTAGTTATTCTACCAACGTAGGAAATTAGGAAAAGTGAACAAATAATGAATACAACTGTGGGATTCAGAAAAGAATCTTAATGAAATTTGAAGCATTGTTCCAGATGAAATTTAATAATAATTACAGCATATTAGAACCAAAGGTCTAATATGTTATTTTTCCCCTTCAATCTCTTAGAATTTTTTTTTCATACTAGAAAGATGGTAGAAATGAACATGAAGTGACTTGGGAACAGAAACTAAGGAGAAGGGGTAAAACTATTGGAATTCCTAAGAGTCCTTCATGGTCAAGTTTCACAATGGATGGTTTTATTGCCTGAACAGATTTTTGGCACAATGTCTCCTGCAGTCCTTCTCTATCCCTTCCACCCTGGGATGTTGAAAATAACAAAGGCAATATCTAGGGGTTCCTTTTAACACTACAAATCCGAACTGAGCTGAGCCCTACCCAGTAATTTGGTAGAACTAAATGTGTAACACTGACAAGCGGAACCAAATCTGGGACCTCTGGAGATTAGTGCATGAGCATCTACCACTTGAGCTAAAAGCCAGCTGTCTCTCAGCTAAGACTGTAGAGCAAACTATTCTCTCTGTAAGTGGTCTAAGAGCCACTGCATGGAACAATGAACTACACCCAGTAGATGTGTGGTTTATGTAAACTCTAGCCCAGGCACCTCTAAGAGGCTATACTTACCTATCTGAAAACACTAAAACTATTTACAAGAAAGGAGAGAAGATGAGTGAGGTAATGTCTTTTATTGGACCAATGGCTCCTGGTGAGAGAGACAAGCTTTCAAGCCACCTAGAGCTCTGAAAAAGAGCTTGTCTCTCTCACCAACAGCAGTTGGTCCATGTAAACCAGATAGCTTAGTCCTGGGGCTCGGGCCTGTGCTCGGGCTAGTAAATAAACCCCTGATGGTCCCTTTCAAGCTCAATCCTGAGCACTGGGCAGGTCAAGCAAACAAGTGCAGTTCAACAATTTATGTAGGCCCAGGCCATGGTGCAGGGCAGGCAGGTAAACAAACAGCAGTCCACTGGCAGGAGAATGGGAGACTGCCATGCAGGTGTGTTGGGTGGCAGGGGGACTCAGGCCTTCCCTACTCCACTTGTCCCAGCCCAGGGCCCTGGCAGTTGCAGGACTGAATGCCAGTGGGGTCAGTGGGGATCCAGCCTGCAACACACTGATTCACTCACATATAATGAGATCGGCCTGACTGTTGTTGGTTTCCTCTGGACCACTTCCAAGGGACTCCTGTATTATTTTAAAAGGAAGGAAGAAAGAGAAGGAGGAGGAAGAAACAATGAGAAAAGTCAACTGTCTTTCTTTTGTAATTATAGCATAACAGAACCCCAATCCTGACTATGGCCTCTGAATGTCACTATAATTGCTCCTCAACACCTATAGTCTGAAATAACACAAATCTATTTGCCTTCCAGTTACAAAAGACTGCTACAAAAGACTGCTGTTTGATAGGGTCTCTGTGCTTCTTAGATGATGAAGAGGATAGTTGGCTAGCTGTACACTCCAAAGAAACTTTTTTTATTTAAATCTAACCTCAGGTATTACATGAGGCTAATTTTTTTTTAACTGTGATGCCTCAGGAAAAGCCTGACTCAAGTACATAGAAAAAAAAAATCCCTAATCCGGTCTTCCTCTCTCTTCTCAACTCAGCAAATGGCTCATTTTCTCTGCAGGAAAGACTTTGAAGGTTCAGGTCCTTCCCATCTTTATTACAGCTATTTTCTACCAACCAAGAACCAGAAACAATACTATACAATTGTAAATTACTGGTCACACAATAGAAATAGTGAACTCATGTTGGGAATACAGATGCTGTAACCCTTTGTAAAAATGAAAACATGTTTATGAACATTTCACCAACAGGAAAAAGGCTATGATTTGGTGAATAAATACTTCGAATTGTTTGTCCAGCTCCATCTTGAGATTTTGTTGAAATGAGGATAATTCAGTATTTAGCTCAGACACAATATGGGATCCCTTTAGACTTGTTTATTTAACTCCTATTATCTTGCAATGGCAGTACTTTAATAGTGTAGATAGTCTGCATGTAAGGGGGAAAAAAAACATGCTCATTACTGTCCCATCTGATTGGCAATCCATACTCCAAGTTCTCTGGCTTCTTCTTTCAGAAATAGCTGTAAGCACTGCGTTCACCTTCACTTATCTCTTGCATAATGCATTTATTATGGGTTGCCGTTTGATGTGGGGAATTCAGTTGCATATATTTAAGAAGTCATTGTTGTTGGTTCCACTTAACTGAATAACAGAGCTCTGTTTTTTCTAATGAAAAGTCTCTCTTGTTTAGTAAAGTATAAATGTAAAATTATCCTCTGAGAATTCTTCAGAGAGAATTTTAATATTCTCCAATATACCACTGAATTTTTTAAAAATCCTATTATTATCTTCAGATATAATTTAGAAATAGTATGTTATCCATTAAATTACATTGAAAGTCCTTCAGGAATACTTAAAAAAAAAAACCACTTAACATGTTGCCAAATAACTTCATTATCCTGTAAGGTTTTCAGAAGTAATTTAAAACAAACTAATTCTGAAAAATATTGCTAGACATTTTTAAGGATTGTATAATAGCTTGGAGTGTAGGCATCTGAGCTTTTGAGCTGAGTTTAACCTCTATAAAAAGTTCATGATGACGGAATGCATCATATTTAGTGTACTCAATGCTATGATGTTAATTTTTTGCTTTGAAAATTTTCCAACGTAATTCATATCATCCAATGGAACATGGGTGCCTATATATAGTAATGTACACGTAATAGTTTTCAAAAAAGTTAGCTCTCCATGCTTCCCTTTTCCCCCATTCATCACAATGAGTGAACATTTCTTACATAGTCACATACTTTCTCTGCCAAATGGGAAATTGCAATTGAAAAACTGAGTTCTACATGTTAGAAATCTTGCCAGATGCCAATAAGGTGTATACAGATGTCTTGTATCAACAAAATTATGCTAACAATTGGGTATCTTATTTTGTGAATATTTCTGCTTGGGAAGATTAAGAGTCTAACAGATACTGAAAACAGAAACCTTATGGTAATCCAGAGGGCAGACATGATACAACGAGTTCCATTTCACCTCTTTCTCACACTGCCTTGACAAAGCAAGTTAAAGTCATATGACTAGAATGAATGGACTATAAGGTGGACAGAGATGTTGCTGGATTGGCAGGCTCAACGGGTAGTGATCAACGGCTTGATTATTTTTTGCCAGACAATATCAAGTGGAGTGCTCCAAGGGGTCAGTTCTGGGGCCAGTTTTTCATCAGAGATCATTATTGATCTGGATGTGGGATGGATTGCACCCTCATCAAGTTCATGGATGACACTAAGCTGGGGAAAAGGTAGATAAGGTGGAGGCTGAGGATATGGTCCAGAGTGACCTACACAAATTTGAGGACCAAAAGAAATCTCATGACGTTCATCCAGGACAAGTGCAAACTCTTGCCTTTAGGATGGAAGAATTCCATGCACGGTTACAGACTGGGGACTAACTGACTAAGTAGCAGTTCTTCAAAAAAGGCCTGGGGATTACATTAGATGAGAAGCTTGATATGAGTCAGCAGTATGCCCTTGTCTCCAAGACAGCTAATGGCATATTGGGCTGCATTTGTAGCTGCATTGCCAGGAGATTGAGAGGAGTGATTATTCCTCTGATTACAACACTGCTGAGGCTGCATTGGAAGTATTGCATCCGGTTTTGGAGGGCCCAGTTCAGAAAGGATAAGGACAAATTGGAAAGTGTCCAGCAGAGGACAATCAGAATGACTAGGGGGCTGGAGCACATGACTTATGAGGAGAGACTGAAGGAACTGAGCTTATCTTCGGTGTGTCTACAATGCACCATAACATGAAATAAGATATGCAATTTGAACTACGCAACTTGCAGATCTTATTTTAACGCTATTTCAAAATAGTTTATTTCATCATTTTGCTGTCCATACAAATTTTGAAATAAATTGATATTCCAAAATGTCTATTCCTTGTAGAATGAGGTTTACAGGGATGTTGGAATAGCAAGCCCAAAATAACGTGAAGATGCGGGAAGGGCTTGCTGTGAAGATGCGGGTTAACTATTTTGGGATACTTTGGTTGCAGTATTGATGTACCCTTAGTCTACAGAAGAGACAAATGAGGGGAATTTGATGATAATCTTCAACTACCTGAGGAGGGTTCCAAAGAAAATGGAGCCAGACTATTTGCAGTGGTGGCAGATAACAGAACAAGAAGCAATGAACTCAAGTTGCAGTGAGAGCGGTCTAGGTTGGATATTAGGAAAATCTATTTCACTAGGAGAGTGGGGACTAGATGATCTCCTGAGTTGTCTTCCTTATCTTCTGTGAAATATCCTCAACCTTGAGCTGAAAAGCTGAAAGGGAGGTTTTGAGCACAATGGTAATGAATTCCTGGTTGTGTGTTATGTAATAGAGAGAAAGAGAGAGAGCTGAATTTGTAAAGGAGACCATTTAATACAGTGTTACCTGCAAGTTCTGGTAACTTTAACCAAATCAACTGTGTTGTGAAGTATGTAGTCTGCACTGAGTGCAATGTCACATAATAGCGTTAAAGCAAAAGATTTGATTGCAGAGTCTACAACAGAGAACCATGGTAACTTTACATGATTCAGTAATTTGTAAAATTTTACATCATGATCCACGTTTAGGCTATGTCTAGACTACATCCTTCTGTTGAAAGAAGGATGTAACTGAACCAAATTGAAAGTGCAAATGAACTGTGGATTTAAAGATCTCATGCTTCATTTGCATATTCACGTCCAATCGCTGTTTCGAAAAAGGGTATTTTGAAAGTGAAATTGCAGTCTAGACATAGTTCTTTTAAAAAAATCTTCTTTTTTGGAAGAACCCATACTCCTGAAAAAATGAGGAGTTTGGGTTCTTTCGAAAAAGGGGTTTTTTTCCCCAGAAAGAACCGAATCTAGACTGCTGTTTCACTTTCAAAATACCCTTTTTTGAAACAGCGATCAGACATGAATATGCAAATAAAGTGTGGGATATTTAAATCCGTGCTTCATTTGTGCTTTCGATCAGGCTCATTTATATCTCTCTTTCGACAGAGGGATGTAGTCTAGATGTGCCCTTAGCTAAATAGATGGCTTAATTTTCAAAATTACAAGCATTCAGAAATTCCCATTCATTTCACTGGGAGCTATTGGTTGCTCAAATATTTCAAAATCTGTCCATTATTGAAGTTCCTAAATATGGAAGTTTCTAGTTTTAGTCACTTAACAGCACTAGGTACAGGTACTATGTACTATAATTTCCAGAAATTTAAAACTTATTTTTACAATTGCATTTTTTTAAAAAGTCTCCTGTTTCTTTAGAAAACACATGAATCAAGATCTTCTTAATCAGCTCTGTTTAACATTTTGAAATCTAAACCTTATTCAAAAATGTAATAGCCCCATACATGTGCAGGCCAAACTTCCTCTGTTTTACATGGAAGACGCTAAACATTATTCATGACTGTTTCTTCACATAAATGTTTTATTCTAGAACACAAACATCTCTAATGAAGAGATTTATCCCCATAATTCACCTCCTTCTCTTTGCTCATGCTGTGAGGTCAGCATCTTATGTTCTTGGCATCTTAATTTATGGTTGTATGAAAGACAGTATTTGTATAGGATTTTCACTGTAATCCAGTATTATCTCATAGTGCTATTGAAACTGAGAAGTTTAACATATACAAGAAATGTTTTACAATGGAAAGCCTGCTTCAGAGGCCCTGCATAGTTTTAATGCATACATTATGCAGCAGAAACAAAGAAGCTAGGGGAGGAACAAGAGAAGAATTTAACTTGAGATATGGATGTGGAGCTATGCTGTTCTCGGGCGAGGAAATTCCAGCATTTTGTGAGTCCTTGGTCGTCTGGCTCACTGGGCTGCCTGACTCTGATAGTAGCTAGCTCACCAGGGCTGTAGAAATTGGGCCATCTTGGGAGCCAATTAGTTGAGGAGTCTAGAAAGCTCTGGGTGGAAAGTTTAGCGCAGTCGGTATGATGGAGGTGCCCTAGATTAACAGATGCTTGAAGCCATGGAAACTGTTCAGTGAAACTGAGATGATGATTCTTCTTAGTTTCACTTTTGTCCATCACAGAATAGCAATGGTGAAGCTTAGCCAGGAAGAATGTTTTGTTTCAGAAACACCAATTATCAGTGTTTCTGTAATGTGAATAAGGAAAAGTTATTTACTTGTTCCCATAACATAAGAACAAGGGGTCATCAAATGGAATTAATAGGTAGCAAGTTTAAAACAAACAAAAGGAAGTTTTTCTCCATGCAGCAAAGTCAGCCTGTGGAATTTCTTGCCAGAGGATGTTGTGAGGATCAGGATTATATATAGACAGAGCAGTTCAAACCAAACCACAAAATAAAGAAAAATTACCCTGAACATGACTGGATTCACTTTCCCCTTTACTTACTTACAGTTTTCTCTTTGAGAACTCCACTCCAATGCTCCAAATTCCTTGGAGGCATGGCAGTCCTGCCTGGGTTTAAATCATTCTGTGTGTCTCAATTCCTGGTTCATCTCTCCCACTCAAAGAAATCAGGCAGGGAACCTATATCCAATTCATATTTCAACCCTCTATCGCAATTGGTCCTCCCAGCCCCCGGCCAACACCTTTGCTAGCTACCTGAGCTTAACCCCTTAGTCACCAGGTGCTGGTCAGCACTCCTCCTGTCCATTACAGCAACAAATGTTAAAACTGTTCAAACAAAATACGTTATGTATCATCCAAAATTTAACTCTGTGAATTTGCTTCTACAAGGTAATATTCAGTCAAAGAACCCATTTAAATTTTAAAAAGCATTAGACATTTATATGAAGATTAAGACTATCTGCAGTTTTACAAGTTGAGATATAAATTTCAGTGACATTTGAAAACCTACAACAACTGCTCATTTCAAAGCGTTAGAAAGAAACTCTTTGTGCAATTGTCCATTATACGACTCTACACCTTTTGGCCTCTAACAAAGACATACTATTGGAGCAGATGGCATATTATTCTAATTTACTCTGGCCATTTCTAAATTATTTATATTCCTAGTTTTTACTCTTCAGGAAACTATCAAATTTGCCTCATAATTCTCTAACTTTTCTTTAACATTCACAACATATGTAACGTTTTGGCAAAATATGATGCAACAAAGAGGTAGTAAACAGCATACAAATACACCTAGAAAAGACGTACTACCTTGGGATTTTACTGATAGAGATGCAGCCGTGTTAGTCTGGTCTAGCTGGAAAAAAAGAGAAAACTATGTAGCACTTTAAAGACTAACAAAATGGTTTATTAGGTGATGAGCTTTCATGGGCCAGACCCACTTCCTCAGATCGATATGTGGAAGAAAATCGGCAGAACCATATATACCAAAGTGATACAATCAAAAAAATGAACGCATTGACAAATCAAATTTTAGAACAGAGTGGAGGCATGGGGGGAAGGTTAGTGTCTGTGAGGTAATGACATTAGGGGTGATAATTGGGGAAGTTATCTTTGTCATGGGTGAGATAATGAGAGTCTTTGTTTAAACCCATACATAACATGTCAAATTTAAGCATGAAGGACAATTCTGAAGCTTCTCTTTGAAGTCTGGAGTTAAAGTCTCTTTGAAGCAATATGCTCTTTAAGGTCATTGAGGGGATGGTCAGTCTGGCTGCAATGGCAAGCAACAGTTTTCTCTCTGTGAGAGAGTCTTATGTCTGTTTTGTGTGCATTTGATTGTTTCACTTTGGTATATATGGTTGTGCCGATTTTCTTCCACATATTGATCTGAGGAAGTGGGTCTGACCCATGAAAACTCATCACCTAATAAACCATCTTGTTAGGTGCTACATAGTTCTGTCTTTTGTTTGGGATTTTACGGACATTGCTGTAGTATTTAGAAGTATTTGATTCTGATCTGAACTTTTATGTGTAATAGATAACTTATTGCATCCACATTGTATAATATAATTTCTGACAGGTATTTTGTGAATCTCTGTTTTGGCAGAACCTTTAAGTAAGAATCTTAACACAAAAACTCCTATTCAGCATCTAGAAAGAAATGAGACTGGGGTGGCAGAATTAGGGATGTATCACTAATAAAAATAACTGGGTCTTTATTTGAAACAATGCTAGGAAAACATCTTTCACTTCCGTTCACACAAAACAAAGTTTGAGTAGGTATTACTGAATCCCTGAAAGACTGAATAGAATGTACATCTCTGATGGGTGGTTGGTGATTTAAATGTTCCCCTTTAAATCTTTGGCACATACTGTAGGGCGGTTGGAAAATTATCCCTGCTGCTTCAAATCAGCCCAAATGTAATGGTGCTGTCAACGTCTCCTATTGTCCCAATCTGTAAGCAAGTGTTGCAATCTGTAAGTTACTTATTACTGCCTCATTGGGGTGAGAGTGGTTCATTAGAATCCTCCCCAAATAAAGGAAAGGGTGTGAGAACCCTGGTGCTAGAGAAGGCGAGTCCAGACAGATCTTGGGAAATGAACCCTGAGGGCAGTGAGCTTCAGGAGATGGCTTCAGCTGGTGTTCTGGTATTAGCGTACTTTTGAAATTATGTTTTTAAGGAGTCACTGAATCTGCAACACTTATGTGGCTTTTCTTTCAAGGTTGGCAAGGATTTATCATATTATACCAACCAAAATACTCTGCCTATTGTCACATAATGAACATTTTTAATGAATGCCTTTATTGCAGTAGCACTCGCTGGCACTGGGATCAGGTTCTTATTAGATAAACACATAGTATAGTCCTACCCCGAAGAGTTTATACAATAAAAAAAGCCTTCCTGCTTTTTACCAAACCAGTGTGCACAACTGTAGTTAAGAAAATATTCCTTAAATGTTGGAAGATGGGCTACACTCAAGATATCAAAAGTAGATCAGAGAACTTTCTTGAGCTCTTCTGATGGAGCAAAGACAAACTTCCTGAACCCTGTACAAAATATAGAAGCCAGGTGGTAATATATATTTCTCTTCCCATATTACTCTTCCATTAAAATTTTTGCTTGTTGCTGTTATTGTTTTTAACTTGTATTGAGCACGGTTGACATAAGGAAGTGTAAATTGCAGCTTCCTAAAAGCAAGATCTCTGCTGTGATAAATTTGTAGAAAATACTTCAAAAATCAGTTTTTTTAAGGCTGCTTAGAAGTTTGGGACTTAAAACTACAGATGTCAGAGATTAGTGAGCAGGTGAGACCTTAGAAGCTCAAATGTCCTATGAAACTGTGGTTATCAGGACCACCTACATTACGTAGAGAAAGGAAATGATTCCATAATTTTCGGCCTCTTAATTTTTGTAGAAAATTTAGCTTTCATGCAAATTTCCAGTGAGGCGAAAAATACTAAATGCTATGTTTTTGAATTTGTTCATTTACTATTGTAATTTTCAAGAAATTACAATTAAATAGCAAAAGTTTGATATGGAGGTTTTCTTTCATCTCTTTTTTTTGTTAGTTCAGTTTATTTTGTTATCAGTAGTGTTAGGTATTACTGCAGGATTTAGGTGAATCACTCATTTCTATAACATAGAAGTCTTTAAAAGCTGTGGTTAATGTTCTAAAAATTGCTGTTTACTAGAGTTTAGCTCAAGCCACAAAGCATTTTGGGAACAGATTTGAAAACCACTTTTCATCCTTCAAAGCTCAAGGTCTACAGATTCAGGGTCTAGTTCAGCCCCATCTTTTCTACTAAGCATTTTCGTTAGTACTAAAGGCTTATTGTAGGTTTATCAGGATTGTATGTAGGGACACACTCATGTTTATGGAGAGAGATTCTGCAACAGACAGGATGTTGCTCAAATGAAGGGGGAAAATAAGAACAAACAAACAAATTATATCTTAATGCTAATATTCATCCTAACTCTCTTATTTGTTTAGGATTTCTGCTGTTGGTAATTTTTCTGGAAGATGTATCTGAATTAAATACTACTGAAAATATCACAACAAAGCAATAACTGCACCACATTATCTATGTTCTCTCTCTGCACTGGGTGGAGGATTTTTAATTTCATACATCATTTACAACTTGCCATAGCGAACCCACAGTCAGCATGTCTTCTTATCAGACAGAAAAAGAAATGTCTATATGGCTCAACTGGTAGCATTACCACTGATTTAGGAGACTTTGGTTTCAGATCCCTCCTCAGGACATGGGGTCAGATCCAATACTAACACTGCAGGAAGGTGCTGACTCATCCAGATGAGACATTAAAATTAGCTCCTTTTCAACCGTCTCCAGTAGCTGTTGTAGAAGTGAAGGTTATTACAATCCTATTTGGTTGTATATGTAAGGGAGTAAAAAAAGTAAAATATGTAAGTTTTGTTATGAGAGGTATAGACACTTTTATGTGAAACTAAAGCCTTGGGTTAAGTTAAGTTTAATAAGTCCTTGAATAGAGGCCTGGCACATCACCCATTGTACTAAAAGCAGAACTTTTAAAACCAACTATATTATAAGCCAATACATTTTGTGCTTCAGGGATCATCAATATCACAATTTTTAAAAGAGAAGTATCAAAGAGATGCTAATTATTTCTACTCTCTAGCAAACTGCCAACTTCCAGTGGGAACTGGACTCCTGTGCATTCCTTGACTTTTTCTTTTTTCATCTTTTCTTTTTGTTTGGGTTGCTCACTGAGCCAGAATGGGAGAGGGACACATTATGGTTGGCAAAACAGCAAGGACCACTCCTGTGCATAGCCTTAAAGTAACATTGCAGGGCAGCTTTGTGGATAGGGAATGTAGAAAATGCTGCTTTCCAACAAACCATTCAGTGGCAACAGCTGAACTCATTACCATGTCTCTTGGGAAAAAAATACTGCACAAAAACTAACTGGTTTTTGAAGACTTGCAAAAAATGAAATGTCTGATCTGGAGCACATTCCAGTATTCCCACCAATATGGACAGCAGGGGTAATATGGTGGTTGACATACCCGTCAAAGAACTTTGGGCAGTGTTCCAGCTGTCTAGCTCTACACTGTCCAAATAATCCAAACTACAGTGCCATCAGAAACCACATTGCACTGGGTAATATATTTTGGTTTAAATACCATACTCGTGTTAACAAACTGCTACAGGAGCTGCTGTGCCAATTTGGTGTCTGGCTTACCCACAAATTTGATAGTTTGGGTTGACTTTTTAAATAACGGTGCCAGCAATCTACACTTTATGAGAGACTGATGTATACATGCATAAAGTGTTTTGGAAATTACTTGATCCTGCTTAGAAACCATTTGTAGAAAAGATATTAGTGGTGATGTAAAATCCTACAGGCTTTTGTTGGCTTTCTCATGGCCAGAAATCTTCTCACCCAGCGTAGGGAGGAAAGTGAATTGTTGAAGTATTTACTCAAGCACAACTTACCAACCCATGGAGACTTTAGTTCATCCTTCCCCCACAAAAAAGAGAGAGCCAGCGAGATGAGAGAGAGAATATGCTGGAGGACTCAGGCTGTTGATTATTCTGAGGCAAGGCAGCAGGGGCCTCTCAATCTTACAAGAGTAGTCCCAGTTAAGGCAGGCTCCTATCATATAACAGATTGTCTCTTAGGAACATCAGGCAGTACAAAGGAGACTAGTAAAACAGTAACAGACAACGTGACATCAGCTCCACCAGCCACGGCAACCTGGTAGTGTATTGGCTCAGTTTCTGAGGAATAGTAAAGCATATGGCCAGCTAAACCATTTCTCACATCACCTCATTGTTTGTTCTGTCTGGGCAAACTCAATCTGTTCCACTATTAGTAAAAGCATATCTCTTGGATGAAACAGCTCAAGGTGCATTTAGAAAGGAAACCTTAGTACATGAGGACCTGGGACACTGGCATTGGTTACTGCAAAAAAATTGTTATTTATCTCAGGTGTCCAACACCAAACATGTTCTCAGAAGATATCTTCAGGGCTGCCAATTGTGTTGGAGAGAGAGGACTTTAAGGCAGCCAATATGGAATGCATCACTTTTTAACAAATGAGTTGACAAAATGCTCCATATTATCCATCTATTCCTCTAACTTACGCTACTGTGACTAGCCACCTTTCTCAACCTGGTGTAAAAAAAAGTCCATACATTGCTCACCCTTTCCTTGGTACTTGGCTTAAGTGACAAGAATTATCAATAAAATAACAAAGTCAGGCTTCAAGAACATAAACATTCTCTCTCAAGACTCATTCCCTCCTCCTTTACATACACATGCGAGGATAAGTCATTTTCCTCATGATACTCAAGAATCTACATAACATTTTCCTAGCAGGCTCAGTGTCTGCTGACAGGCTTGACTATTTGAGGCAAACAAACATGTTAACACTTCTCTCCTGTCACAGAAAGATGTCTGAAAGGGGGCAGAGCAAATGGCATTATTAAAGTTGTTGCACTTACTTGTTTAATGGGATTTATTGATCAATTTAGGTTAAAAGCCTTTATTATTGTGTGTGTGTGTGTGTGTGTGTGTGTGTGTGTGTGTGTGTGTGTTACAGTAGGAGCTAGAAACAACCATTAGGATTGGGATCCCATTATGCTGGACCCTGTACAAATACAAAATAAAAAGCAGTCTCTATAAACCTAAACAGTTGCTGCATTTTACAAAACATATCAACTCCCATTCCTATGCAGATTATATTTTAAATGACTCAGTGTGTTAGCAGTGGCAATTATCATCAATATTATCAGAACTACTAATTCCTTTCCTCAGTTTTATCATCTTTGCTGTTTGCAGTTGTGTGGGGATTTTTTTATTTTTTCTTCTATTTTAGTGTCTGTTATTTTTGGTAGGCAACAAAAAAGCCCTTAATGCCAACGAGTCTGTATTCATCTTTAGTGGCTGGCTACTCCTGAGCAACCAATCAGAACTTCAGCTCAAGCACAACTGGCATTGATTAATGGACACCTTGCAGATCTACTTAATGATCATTCCTTCAGAAAAAAAGGGAAGAGCATGGGAATCACAAAACATGGTTCCTTGCATTTGGTTCCTTAAAATTTCAGTATATCAGGTACATCTGTGAGGTTTTTTTAATCTTCATTTCATTTCTTGTTTTAAATCAGGTTATAAATCCAAATAAATGCAATATTATCTTCATTTCTGTGGCATTTCTATTTTTAAAGATAAAACAATATTCTGGCAAAAGATTATTTAGAAAAAACTAACTAAGGATCAATTTGCTGCATACCAAAACATTCTCCAGATGTGAATATTTGCCTGACAGAAAGGCTTATTATATTTAAGAAGCATTTTGGAGTAGGAGTGAGAAAATGAGATGGATGACCAGAGAATACCAGTAGCCTAGATGGTTTGACTGACTTGTGATATTGTAAGAAAAACCTAGTAAAACTGAAAATAAAATTAAAGTGATTTATTTTGTAAAAATGTATGCAATAGAATACAATATACTGTATTAAGGATAACTGGGTGAAAAGGGTACATTTTTGCATACCAGGTTTTAAAGAAAATCCTGTTCCAAAAATTGTTCAATGGCAGTTCATATGAAAATATGACCCCTGTATATTTGTCAAGGTCAAGAAAACCTGAGATAATGATTAGGCAAGTGCAACTCATTTCATATAAAGCTGGACACAGGATAACTTGTGAGTGCTCATTCTGTGATATTTCTCAAGACCCCTGTGTGTTAGAATTTGTCTTTATTTCCCTGTGATGAAATTTCATGATTATTAATAGAATGCTCTCCAACTAACTCCTGATGTTAACCATGTAGCTGACAATTATTTATAATGGTCCTTGGTTGCTACATCTGTTACTTTGCTTGCTACCTTTGACCTATGCTGCAGTTTGTTCAGTGACATAAGAGCAAAAATAGAGATGGCAGTGGTTTTTTTTTCTTGAGGGGGCTCAGTGTATTCAATTGTAATCCCATGCTGAAGATGCTGGTGAAGATGGCCTGAGTGTAGAATGATCCTGCATTGCACTGAGAAGAATGAGAACTAACACTGTGTCAAAAGTCATGGTAAAACAAGTTCTGTGGCACTAAGGGTCACAGTGGATGGAAAAGGAAAGAGCAGGTGATTCAAATTTCTAGCTCTGCATAAAAACTGAAAGCAAAATAGTCATTTGCTTTGCAACCCATTGACTTTGGGGAAATGGAACACAGATGGAGGGCCATTACCCAGGCAAATAGGAACTAGGGTTGCCAGATACTTTCACCAAAAAATCCCAAACATGACAGGAAAAAAATTGGTTGAGCAAAAAATAAAAAGGGGGACCAAACTTGTTGGGGAAAAAAAATGGGGGACATTTTATATGTCTGGTATTTTCTGGTTTTTACTGGACACGGGCCACAAAAACTGGACACCTGGTAACCCTAAGGATAAACCATAGCTTAGATGAGCAGCACGTTTAAACTTAATGTGAAGTATAAGAACGTAGCAATGGAAATCAGGTGCTTCCATTTGGGGAGCAAGACTATAAAAAATAAGTAATTAAAATGGAATATCCAAAGCCACTTTAGTTAAACTAAAAAAAAAAATAATAATATTCAAAGCTATGCCAGATGTACATAAGCTCTGAATACAGTCCCCAGTGTGTAAGAAGCACTGTTTCCTTGATTACTGAGACTTGATAAAAACAGAGATTGAAGGTTTTAGGAGCCTTTTTGTTTTTGACTTGATGTATTCATGAAAATACACAGGAGGTGTAATTTCAGTGATGTATTAGAGTAGCATGAATTTTAAATATTAGTGGTGGTGTTGAAGAAAAAGAAACAAGCACTGAATTGTTTTTAAAATACATCTCCCTGGCATCACTTTTCCCACCACATCCTTGCATGAGCAAATCTTTATGTATATATGTAAATACACACATGCATATGCACATTCTCTGTCTTGCACATGCACACATACACACAAGTATGTACTGTACAGTAGTGATTCTATACCATTTTCAGGAGCCTGATGTGTTTTCCATACCCCCAAGTTTCACCTCATTTCAAAACTTCTTGCTTTATAAAGCCAGACTTAAAAATACAAAAGTGTCACAGCACACTATTACTGATAATTTGCTTATTCTCATTTTTACTATATAATTGTAAAATACATCAATTGGGATATAAATATTGTACCTTTCAGTGAAAGTAACAAGGAGTCCTTTGACATCTTAAATTTATATGGGTATAAACTGTTGTGGGCAAAACCCTACATCAGATGCTGATGTATAATGAATAAATCCGTTAGTCTTTAAGGTGCCACAAAACTTCTTGTTGTTTTTGAGTATCCAGACTAATATGGCTGCCCTTCTGATACTTGTTACATTTCATTGCCTTTATGAAATTTTAAGTTGTGCTGATTTCACTAGTGCTTTTTATGTAGTCTGTTGTAAAACTAGGGAACTATCTAGGGGAGCTGATGTATTCCAGAAGACCTCTGTGTAACCCCAGGGCTAAACATACCCTTAATTGAGAACTACCACCATACAGGACAATAAAACATTTCAAAGCAAAACACATTATTATAGTATTCCCCTTAGAAATTCCCCAGGGGCAGAGAGAATGACCACAAAGAGTAAGGACACTCGATTACCAAACTAGTTTCCTTGATGGAGTTATTCAGCTGGACAACAACAACAACTTGCACACACTGAGCAGTAACAATTACAAATGATTTAAAAAAGCATTTTTGTTGACACAGTAGGAAAAAAAAACATGAAAGTTAGGCACCCAAATCCCATTGGAATTCAGTAAGGCTACATCTAGACTGGCGTGATTTTGCGGAAATACTGTTAACAGAAAAGATTTTCCATTAAAAGTATTTCCACAAAAGAGCGTCTAGATTGGCACGGATGCTTTTGCGCAAAAAGTGCTTTTGTGCAAAAGCATCCATGCCAATCTAGATGAGCTTTTGCTCAAGAAAGCTCCGATGGCCATTTTAGCCATTGGGCATTCTAGGACAAAAAATTAAGATGCCTGACTACGCTGGCCCTCTTGCACAAGTATTCTTGCACAAGAAGGTTTATCCTTGAAAGTATTTGTGCAAGAAGCACTGATTTTGTACATTACAAAGTCAGTGCTCTTGCGCAAATTCAAGTGGCCAGTGTAGACAGCTGGCAAGTTTTTGCGCAAAAGTGGTTGCTTTTGCACAAAATCTTGCCAGTCTAGACGCACCCTATAAGTTAGACTGTTAATCTCCTTAGGCTTCTTTGAAAAACCCAGGCACAATTTACAGTGTGCATTTTTCCTTTCTACAAATTTCAGCATGGGTTTTGAGAAATATTAATTACGTGTGATTATTATTATATAAACAGTATAATAATATGCTCCTTTCAGCAAATCTCTGGATTGGGTAACAATAATTTCCAAAATCAGAGTAGAGCCAAACTCCAAACATGCCATACAACACTGGGCAGACATGCACTGCGATGAAATAAAAGTAAGTAAATTAAGTATTCCAGAGAGAGCACTTGGGCTACTAAAAGTGCATTTTATCCCTCTAAACCTTCAACTCTTGGAGTCACATGTATGTAAACTGAGGAGACATGTAGTATCATGTATTCATCGTGCACCTTTGTTCATCACACCATCCTATATCCCTAAACCATCTTCTCCAGGATGTGAACTTGGACTACATTAGAATCTGTTGCTGGTATAGAAATGTCTTTTAGAGGTATGATTATTTTAAAAAACATTTATTATCAACAAAATTGTATTCCTAGCATAGATGCATTAAAAATAATACTTTCATCAGTATGGCGTATGCTGTTCAGGGAACCTGCACAAGTCAAAACTACAGAAGTGCTCTTTTGTCGGTATCAGTTGTCTACATTGTATCAGCTGTAACAGTACCAGCAAATCCTTTCTCTTTATAGACAAACCCTGACTGGCTTTAAACATCTATTTTAACTTTTAAAATTAGCACTATTACACTTTATAAGAAAGTGACTTTAATTACAGTAGTTGGGCTGTAATTAAAGAATAATTACACTATAGTTATCATTTTTATACTTGTCACTACATTAATTCCGTGTAGTTTCACTCGGTAATATAATATATTTCCATCATAACCATATAAAGTTAACTAAATGCCTGAGAATTATTATACAGTAAATGTAGTTTATATATCTGGATTCTAAAAATATACTTTCAAGAATAAAACCAAAGGAGAAAATCATATAACCTTATCCTTATATGAACTGAAAGTAATTAGTTATCAAAAAGCATAATTATAATGAAATCATACAGTACTTGTAGTGTAAGTACTGTGTAATTACAGTCACAATTGTTTAAATTGAAATTCAGCAACTATAGAACTGTTTTTATTCACTCAAATATGGATTTTTCCCCCGTATTTAAACTGCTTTTAAGTGCAGGAAGTGAAATACTGTATTCATCCTTGAACTACTGTCAAATCTAAAGTCCAGTATTTTCTTGCCTACATATAAAGCTGAAGGAACAGTGCAAAAATAAATAGTGGGATTAAAAAGAATTTAAAATGGTTAACTTGTGTGTATATCTTTGTTTGCTTTCCTTGAATATTCTATTAAATGAGTTTTTACTGGCAGTAGTATCTGCTGGAACAGAGAATTTTAAGTGAATATGACAGACTGCTCATGGAAGGTGAACTTTGAATTTGTAATCAGGAATTCATACTGGAAACCTTATCATAAGAGCCACATCGATCTAATCAGAGAACAGAAAACCAACATGTGAGATATGTAGCCAATCAAAATGGCTCAGGCTTTGAATAGCACATATTTGCAGTGAACTCTTCGCAGCTGCTTATAAATAATTGACCAAGAACCACTAACAAGATTAATTAGTGAATTATATTTTTCAGTAACGAATAAGTGTGAAAATAATAACTAACCATGCTTTGTTCAGCTCAAGAACAGAAAAGAAGATAAAATTTGTCCAGTAAATTATTTGTGTTAAATTATTTTCCTAAATACAGTCATGCTCAGTTAATGTTGATATAATGGTCTCAGTCACAGAAATCCCTTTGGGTATGTCTACACAGCAAAGTTATTTTGAAATAACAGCCGTTATTTTGAAATATCTTTCCTAGCATCTACACAAACCAACTGCTATTTCGAAATTAATTCGAAATAGCGGAGGACTTATTTCAAAATTGGTAAACCTCATTCCACAAGGAATAGTGCCAATTTTGAAATTGCTATTTCGAAATAATCGCTGTGTAGATTATTTCGAAATGGGGGTCTCCAGCCCTTTCCAGGGTGCCCTGCTGGCCGCCCTGGACACAAGGTAACTTCTGACCTGATGCCCTGGTGGAACTAGTTCTGGCTGGCCTTAAATGGGATTCAGCATCCAATCAGTGTGGATGCACTATTTCAAAATAGCAAAAAACTATTTCAAAATGCATTTTGTGTGTAGACGTGTTATTTCAAAATAAGATATTTCAAAATAAGTATTTCGAAATTAGATATTCTGAAATAATGCTGTAGTGTAGACATACCCTAGGAGACTTGTTGCCTGATGGGATGACTACTGAGCCTGCCTACTTGCCCTCTAAAGCGCCCCACCATATTGTCCTGATGAACCAGAACCTCTAGTCTTCCTCAGCAAAGGAGCAGAGTGGTTACTAGGGGGCTCCCAGCCAGCAGCCCTGCAGAAACCAGCCCTGCTTGACAAAACAGCTGGTTGTTGCATGTGGTTCTGCTCCGGCATGGGGGGGAAGGAGGCTTCACATATTGCCCCTGATCTCAGCAAAATTTCTCAGCTCCTTTTGGCCTGAAATTGACCAATGGGAGCTGAGAAATTTTCTGCGAGGTGGGGACAACATGCAAAGCCTCCCTTCTCCCTCGCTAGCATCCAAAGAAGAGAGCAGCCAGCTTCTTTGTACCTAAAGGTCCCAGCAAGGCGGCCACAGACTGGATCCTGTGGCATGGCAGGTCAGATTTGGCTCACTAGTCGCATCTTGCCCATCCTTGGTAATAGTATATAGAACAGTATAAAAAAGTCATTATCTGTAACAAATTTCAGTCTGTACTGATTTTGCTAGTACTTTTATTTGTCCTGTTGTAAAACTAGGCAACTATCTAGATGAGTTAATGTATCCTCTGGGAAGACCTCTGTGTACTTTCCTGGTTGAGAACCGTTGCTTTCTAGTACTGGAACATGTTGACTCACAGTTTTTCTGTGAGATTCAGAACATCTAGCCTTGAAAGGGAAGATATTAGACCTTGAAATCTTAACATTATTATGGATAAAATAGCTATTTTAAGTAATTTTAGAGATTATTTTCTTTTTCCTCTGAGGCCTGTACAGTTGTACTTTCTGATACCAAAGAAATTTGGCTCCATAGATCATAGGTGCTGACTTCCCCTCCAGCTGGGGGTGCTCAACGCACACTGTTTCCCAAGCCCTGCCCTCATTCCACCCTTTCCCCCAAGCTCTCACCACCTGTCCCAGGTCTTCCCACAACCTACCCGCACGCCACCCGTTCCCTCAAACCCTCATCCATGCCCCACCTCCTTCCCCGAGCACACCCCATCCCCACTCCTCTTTTTCTCTCCAGAAGCTTTGTGAATCCCACAAATGAGCTGTTTACAGCACTCTGAAAGCATTGGGTGGACGGGGGCGGAGTTGATCATCAGGACCACCAATGGATGAGAGGCAGGTATGGGAGCTTGGATCTGGTGGGTGCTGTACACTCTTTGTTTTCCTGTGGCTGCTCCAGTTCCCAAGCAACCATGGAGTTGGTGCCCATGCTACAGATAGAAGGAATAGGAAAAAAGTACCAGTAAAAATTTAAAACTGTCAATAGTTTCTAAAGTCCTGTAAAGAACCTGGCATAAACTGAACAGTTGAAACTTCTAAAAACTTGATGGTTTCCTGATATACATTAATTAAATGTTTAACAGTGAAATTAATTAACCATTGAAAGGGTTACTAGAGATGTGGTGGGTTCCCTATGTGATGTGTTTGAGTCAAATCTAGGTATCTTACTACAAGATATGCTGTAGCTCAAGCAGAAACTATGGGCTTGAAGCATTGCGTGGTGGTCAATGATCTGTGCTATGCAGAAGATCAGACTAGATGATCATACTGATCCCTCTTGTTCCTAATCTATTAATTTAAATAAGTATTTGCCGCTTAGTAACTTCAGTGTCTGCAGTATTCAAGATAGTTCCTGTCGTAACCATGAATACTGCATAGGATACTGCAAAAATAAGAATAATTATCATGTTGTAAAAATTGAATGTTTTTAAGGTTCATCCTTGTGTGCTGATGACATCAGAGAGCCCAGATTATGTTTTTATTTCACAAATGTATTTACTAAATATGTCTGACATTTGCAGACTTACTGCTGCTTCATCTGCTTCCAGGATTGTAGCAAGAAAGAAAAGAACAGGCAAATAGACAAAAGTGAGATTAAAATATTGAGTATGAGTTGCAGACTTTCTAGAGGTTTCTCCCATATTTCTTCTGACTTCACCTGGGGAGTCACTTTATTGACATATAGCACATTCTGCAAATTTTTCATAGTCCATGCGCTGGCTTTCATATGTATTTACTTTATTACACTTTGTCAGAAGAATCTACCTGCCCAAGAACTACTCCTATTAATATTTTATTGCAAGCTCCAGGTTTGATCCACCATTCATACTTGATTTCTCCACAATAAACTTGCATTCTTTGTCTGATTCTCCACTGCTGATGACCTTTTTGGAATAGAAACAGATCTAGCTGCTAGCTTTGCCCTTTTTAATTCTGCAAGAGCTTTCAGTATTTGAAGAGTTTATTCAGAAAATGCAAATCAGGAGGAAACCTTAGGTATTGCGATGGTGCTGTTTAAAGTAGCAGTAGCAATCCACACTCTGCTACCTTGCTGACAAATGCTATAAAATACACAAATTGTATTAGCATGCCCCCATCACAGTTTTGATGAAACTTAGCATGCCCTCAAAGGTTTTGTGAAAGAGAACCAGTGTTCCCTGCAAGCTGTGTACTTGTGTGGCCGCTCAGGGGAGATTCAGTTGCTTCTCAGCTGATTAGCAGAGTGCACACAACTAGGTTTTTTTTATTTCTACTGGTGGTGCACATTCACACATGCTTTGGAGCACATAAAACAATTATTCTGCACATAGATGGACAAATCTGCACATGAATGGAAAAGATTAGAGGGAACATTGAAGAGAACCCTATAAGAAAGACAGTGGGAAACTTCCTTTTGTACTTTTCATTATTGTCATGTTTGATCTTTTAGAATTATATTTGTTATAGAACTTTAGACTTAGCAACTTACTGCATTGGGCTGAGATGAGATTTCTCCAAAATTTTGAACACAACCCAACCACACTAGGCAATATAGAACAGAATTATGATTTTAATATGTTTCTGTGATAGCTTTAGCTAGCCTTTTGTGAAGAGGAGGATTTCAGGAAGTCAGATGTGATGTAGTGCAATGCAACATGGCTTGAAAATGGCATGTCAAGTGAAGAACAAGGAAAGACACTTTCTTCTTAACTTTTATATTAGCTACATAGGCACTGACTTTGCAGAATCACTGCAGCAAGTTGCAAATGATGTATGAAATGAGAAAGCCTGCCCCTGGCACAGGGAAAATCTATAGCTAGTACTGTGCAGTCACTGTGGCACTATGTGCTATCTGCTGTGAGATACCGCTTAGTTATAGCCATCATCTAGGCATCAAACGTTAGAAAACAAGAAAAGGAAAATATTTTGAATGTGCTTTTCTGTGTCTGGTATGTTCTCTGTTCAGTCTTGTTATAAAATAATCAGCTTTCTATAATTTTCTTCTCACAACCAGTCGTAAAATATTAAACATTAATATTCCACCTGTCCTGTAGAAAATCTCCTTTCCTCTGGAGTTAAATCCATTGAATAACACTGAGTTACCTTTAAAAAAGCCTACCTCTCTTCCACAATGGGTGGAAATGTGAGCCACCAGGACTGTAACTCCCAATTCTGACTAAAAAATCTAAAACATTCTCTCCTCATTAATGCTAACTAGATTAAAGAAACAGTACGTTTATTAGAATTTACAAAAATATGTTCATCTTCAAGTTTGATACAATCAACTCTGGATTAAACAAAGACTGTGAATGGCTTGCTAACTACAAAAGTAGCTTCTTCTCTCTTGGAATTCACACCTCCAGATCAGCTACTAGAAGTGGGCCTCATCCTCCCTGATTGGATCCACCTTGTCATCTCTAGCCTGATTCTGGCCTGCATATTTATACCTTCCTCTGGAAATTTCCACTACTTGCATCTGACGAAGTGGGTCTTTACCCACAAAAGCTTATGCTCCAACACTTCGGTTAGTCTATAAGGTGCCACAGGACTCCTCGCCGCTTTTGCAGATTCAGACTAACACGGCTACCCCTCTGATACTTGACAAAAAAATGTCAGGTTACCAAGACAGTATGCAAAATGTGAGAGGGTTTTTGTTTTTGCTTTTTTAGCCAACCATTACAGAGTAAAAGATATTTGTTGTCAACCAGAAATGACTTTGGGAAGAAATCCCATTGCAGTACAGGTGGTCCCTGAGTTACGAATGCATCGACTTACAGCTGTTTGTATTTACAAGCAACCTCCCATTAAGCACATTACAGCCAGTCCCCAAGTTATGAATGTGCGATCCGTGCTTATGAACAACACGGCCACATTTAAATGAATGGGGTCCGACTTATGAACAGATCGAGTTACAACCAAGTGTTTGGTATGTAACTCATTTGTAATTCGGGGACTATCTGTATAAAGTTTAGTGTGGAGTAGGAGGTGTGTTTTTTGGGGGTATTAGCTCACATGTTCTAACATGTTTGAGAAAGTGGTGCAGATATGATCATGTAAACCCAACCATATTAATTAATTTCATCAAATGAAAGTTTAGGATTCCTCCAGGCTTTAATTCAATCGTTTTAACACTGTTAAAGATGATGGATGAGATTTTTACCCCTGCTCTGGCCCCTCTGTCAGCCAGCAGTGGCTCCAAAACTTCCGCATGCGGGAGGCCACCTTTTTGGAGCTATGTGTCTGGCTTGCCCCCACCATCCGGAGTCGCAACACCCACCTGTGGCCCACCATCCCCCTGGAGAAGTGGGTCACCATCGCCATCTGGAAGCTCGCCACCCCAGACAGCTACTGGTCGATGGGCAACCAATTTGGTGTGGGGCAGTCCATTTTTGAGGCCCTCCTCATGGAGGTAAGGCACTCTGGGGCTGCAATCTCTGGAGGGAGGGGAGTTCTGGAAAAGGAGGACCCTTGGGAAAGGGGGGATTGGAGGCTGTGGGGCATGGAGTGGGGGTAGGAAGGAAGCCTGGAGCTCTTTGACCTTACTCCGGACCTGTTCTAAGTTCCGGGGTGGTTGTCGGTACTCCACCAGGGACTCAGCCATGCGCTCAAAGATATCTGCATTGCAGCACTTGGAGTGGAGGTCCTGTAATGTCACTCCTCGCCCCACAGCTCAAGGAGGAATAGGATCTCCACTCCAGACCAGGAGGGTGCCTGCCTCTTGGTCCCTGTGGGGCTGCTCCCTGAGAGTGCCAAGGGAGTTTCAAGGGCTTGTGGCTATGCTATCAGACAGCAGGCCTGTGGCAGGCAGAGCCACGTGGTCAGGGTGCCGCTCCAAGGCTGGCTTCCTGCCACAAGGCTTGTCCAGGGTGCCTGCAGCTTTGAGAGGTGCCAGGAGACAGGAACTATAGAGTTGTGATTACTTTGGATGGAGTGTCCACCAGGACACGTGTGTTATTTCCTGGAGGCCTCTGATTCCGAAAGAAAATCCTCCTCCCCATCCACACACACCTTTTTTCCAAAGAGCTCTTTTGGAAAAGGTGTTCTTCCTCTTAGAAAGAGGAGTTCTACGGTCGGAAAAACCCCTCTATTCTTTCAGTTTACTTTCGAAAGAATGAGATTGCAATGTGGACATAATTCAAGTTTTGTTGGAAAAACGGCTGTGTTTCTGACTAAACTCTGTTGTGTAGATATACCCTTAGAGATGCCTGGAATCCAGTACTGCCAATTGTAAGCATTCAAAAGTCATGTGTAAGGCCCCCAAAATTCATGAGGTTGGTTTAAAAATCAGGACATTTAAAAAATAGTATATTGTTATATCTCTTTATTTGCCTTCTAATTTATACTCCAGTCATATTTTTAAGCTTCTCATTCCAAACATGAGTAGGGCTCTACCAAATTCACAGCCATGAAAAAACTCATCATGGACCATGAAATCTGGTTTGCCGCTGACTTCTATGAAATTTGATTGTTCCTCTGTACCTTATAGATTTCACAGGGGAGACCAGTTTGAAAAATGTGGGGGAACTTGACCCAGTAGTTGCAGGAGGTGTCAAGGTTATTTTGGGAAGAAGGAGTGTGATATTGCCCATCCTTACTTTTGCACTGCCTTCAGAGTTGATGGGGGGCTAGAGAACAGCCGCTGTTGGCCAGGCACTGAAATCTGAAGGCAAAGGCCCACCAGCAGCAGCACAGAAGGATAGCAGTACTATTCCACTGATGACCGTGCTGGCGGGGGCACCGATCGCACGTTCTGCCTAGGATGCCAGTTGCCGCAGCCCACCTCAGGCCACTCCTGTCCAGGAGCAATGGGGGAATAGATTCTCTTGGCACTTCTCTCTGTCCCTTCAAAATCTCTGTATGGAAAATCAAGCTCAGAGTGATTCAGTAATGTAGCAGAAGTGCTGACCTTAACTACTGACCTCTCATCTGCAGGTGTGTCCTGAATTAGTAGGGTCAGTACAGCCAAGGACTATCTGATATTCATCCAATAAGTCTAGCTAGGTGTCTTGCTAAATGAATAGCTCTCTGTCTGATTTCCTTTTATTAAGACAATTGGTTTATTGATTATTTGTAAACCACAATATTTCATAAAATATATCTACTGTCCAAAATTCTTAATGACTAATTAAATATTTAGTCTGTCTCTTTGGTGTTTTCCCATACAAACAAGTATATTTAATAATGGACCTAAACCTGCTATGTCTTTTTAGGAAAACTACTATTCAAGAAAGCCACTCCTGCTTTCTACCATTTTTGAAATAGCGATACTTTGTATTATTGTTGCAGTTGTAATGATGTATTTTCTGAAGATTAATTTTCCAAAAATTACATTCTGAAAAAGTTATCTAATGTTGTCACATAAGACCATCTCTTTTATCAAGTATTGTAGAAACAACAGTTCATTGACTAAAGTAGTTCATTCCACAGCTTGGTAGTGTTGTTTTGACAGAATGCTGCATCCTGTATGTGTCTTAGGCAAATATTTCTTTAGAAATGATATCAGTCAAGGAAGCATGCATTGTCTAAACATGTTTGGAATAGAATGATTTGTTTTCTTCTAGATGAATTTGTTTGAGTGTACAGTTTTGTTGTGTTTCTAAGCATCTTTATAAGTGTATATGGTCTCTGTTCTTCAGTTTTCTGTTTAATTTGAACATCTATCATTTTTTTGTCTAAATTGCACTCACCTACAAGGGTATCTAAAATACCCACTCATTTGTATAGGATCTGGTAAACCTGACAGATCTCAGTTATGAATATAAATATTTGACTACTTAAGGCAGCTATTACTGTTCAAACACATGCTGTCTCCTTTAATTCACACTCAGTTTTACTGAAGAAGCCTCCTGTCACCACATGAAAGCCACTAATAATCAATTATTATATAATGTATGGAAGCTCTAACTTACTATAATTTTCTTATTAAAGTGCTAGGTGGCCAAGTTCTTTTCTATAGTTAGTGTCAGAGTGCAACTAAGGCAGGTGGGTCATGGAGTGCACTTCTAATTATTTTATTCCAGAAAAGAAGGAAACCTAAACTCAGGTCCCAAAATGGACCAATTGCTTGTACAGGAGGATCCAAAATATAGTAATATTGCTGTCAGAACTCATGCACATAACACACATTTTAGTTTCTATTTCTACTGTGGTCTTACGTAGGAGGTATTTTGTTAGTAAAATATATGGAATTAATATACTTATGTCTGTGGAATTATCATATATTTATGTAATGCTTTTAATCTACCTGCCTTCCCAAAGTACTTTACAAATTTTGCCAAACAATTGTACAAATTACATTTATTTGAACGTCATACTTGGTAATAGCTGTATGAAAAGTGCACAGTGTTGCTATTATTGTGAACCTTTTACTGCCTTGCCTGAACTCTTCTCATTAATCCATCACCTCCAAAACTGCTTCGAACATTTCAAACCAAGTAATATTTCAAACACATTCTTCGTTTATTTAATCTTGAAGGGAAATGCCTACCAAGAGGAAATATTTATTTACTACAAATATAAAATTTTCCCACACTCTTCTCTCGCCCCACCCAATCTACTCTTACCTGAAACCTGCTGTTTGCATTATTCAGCTCTGAGGCAGTGTCCATTTTAAGGGCTAGTTACTTGTAAACTTTCCAGTCTTTGAATGGAAGCCTTATGCTGTTCCAAAAGACAGTTCTAGATTTCCAATGGGTTACTTACCACTTGGTTCTGTGATAGCCCTTAAAATAATGTGTATAGATATAGATATAGATAGAGATAATTTACCCTGGATCATTCTTATAAGTTTCTGAAATATATTTGCTACCTTTTTGGTTTTGGTTGTCGTTCCGTCAAAGTTTATATAGTTTAATTTATGATACTGAAGGTTGCTAGTAAAATGATATAGCAACTAGTACCATAATTTTAAAAATATTTTCTAAAAGATTCTAAAATAGATTTTCATTTAAATTACATGGCATATTCCGAATACTTGATCATAATGTGATATAAAGATTTTGTTACCATTTATAAGGAATGATTTGAGAACTTCAAAAACCTGCCTTGTAGTCAAAGTCTAAAAGCTCAATCTGTTGAGTTTAACAAACCAAAGGTAAAATATTGTTTGTGGTTTATAAGTACCTATGCAGGGGAAATATTTTAAATAGTAAAGCCTCTTTAATGTAGCAGACAAAAGACACAACAAATCCAATTGCTGGAAGCCGAAGCCTGGCAAATTCAGAGTAGAAATAATGCATGCACTTAACAGAGAAGATAGTTAACCATTGAAACTATTTACCAGAGGATGCAGTGGATTCTCCATCATTTGAAATCTTTAAATGAAGAGTGGATATTTTCCTAAAAGATACACTCTTTCTCAAGCAGCTGCTAAGGCTTGAGGCAGGAATCACTTACGGTACAGCTACTCTGTTTGGGTTTTTTTGAAGAAGGTATGAAAATTGCTCTTGCATTTTCATATCTTCTTCCATTTTTTTTTCCCGGAAGAGAATTTCTGATATTTGGTCCATCTACATTGGGCCAAATGTCAGAAAAACCCCTCTTTCAGAAGCCTTCTGTACACCTCATTTTACGAGGAATAAGGGGGCTTCTGAAAGAGATTTTTTTTTACATTTTGCCCTGGGTAGATAGGCCAAATATCGGAAAATCCTCTTCCAGAAAAAAAAACGGAAGAAGATATGGAAATGGGAGCGCAGTTTGCATATCTTATTTGAAAAAAAACCATCGGTGTAGGTGTACCCTGAGACGATAAAATTCTACAGCCTTTCTCAAACAGAATATCTTATTGTAAAAGTCCCTTCTGGAATGAAAATTTACGAATATATGAGAATTCATGAGCAATTTTACCTTACATACCTTGTTTACAGTTCACAGAATGTTCACAGTTTTCATAGTTCTTTTTTTAAAAAAATGCAAACACAGTGGAAAAAAAATAGACATTTTAGGATTTTGTTGTATCACTTTCTCCACTATTGGAAAATAGCCACTGGGGTAGTGGACAAAGATACTATTAATGTTGAACCATAGGACTCTCTGATTGGGATTTAGACCCTTTTGGTGTGACATAATACAATCAGTGGCGGAGGATTTTCAACATCCTCAAAAAATTAAAAACTTTGGGTTTACATCTCACAGTAAACCCAAATTACCCCTCCCAATTTTATTCTGGAGGTGTCACTTTTTCAATATTGAACCAAATGGAAGAGGATGTCAACTACCACAGTCTCTTTCAACTTTTCCATACAATGGCATACCCCCAAGTTTCAGCTCACTTCAAAACTAATTGCTTACAAAACCAGACATAAAAATACAAAAGGGACAAAGCATGCTAGCACTAAAACATTGCCTATGTTCTTCTTATTGCCAAATAATTATAAAATGAATAATTTGGAATATAAATGTTGTACTTACATTTCAGAATATAATGTATATAATATACTAGTCATTGTCTATATTAGTTTGTACTGATTTCACTAGTGTTTTTTTATGTAGCCTATTGTAAAACCACCTGTTTTGGATAGGAGGAGTGTTGGCCAACACCCGGTGACTAAAGGGTTAAACTCAGGTGGCTAACAAGGGTGTTGGCAGAGGGCCAGAAGAACTAATGGGTTCTGAAATTTGAATTGGCTATAGATACCTGGTCTGCTCTTCCTTTGTGGTTTTCTAAGTTAAGGGCTGAAGGGAGCAGATGCAGTAATCAGAATTGCTATGCCTATAAAAATTATTGGACATGGGAGTGAACTGGGCCTTGAAGTACAGATCAGCACGGGTCATGAGTAGAGAGAAATGGTGTGTTTAATCACGATAAGGGTATTTTTCTTTGTTTTGGTTGTTTGGCTAAACTTCTGCATGTGAATCTATGCCTTTCGTCCCCTATTTACCATCTAAGCGCATCCTCAGAGATGCTCTCTGTGTTTTACTCACACCCTTTCTCTCCAATTCAAATTTCAGAACCATATCCCATTGGTTCTTCTGGCGCTCTGCTAACACCCTTGCTCTGTAACATCTAGCACCAAGTGTGCTTTATCAAGTATATCTTTTTTGTTTTGTTAATATCATCTCTTTTTTTAAGGTGAAGATTTGATTCTTGTGTCCTAGAAAGAAATAGGATGTCTGTCTGTCTGTGTGTATGCATGCCTAAGGTTAAGAGGTCAGCTACCAGAGACTGCTGTATATTTTCTCTTTGTTTATCAAGTTGTCTTGTGGTAAAGGAGCTTGGGGGTATCCCTCTGGAAGAAGTTCAAGTGTTTTCTTCCTGGGTTCAAAAAGAAAGGGTTTGTTAGGGGTTTTTTTGTTTCACTTGTGGTGGCAGGCCTCCCTCCCCCCAAAAAGGTCAGTGAATTTGTCACTCTGAGGAGTATTTGTAAGCAGAGCCTAAAGAGGCAAGGTACTTAGTCTCCTGCAGACCCTCATCTTCTGCACTCGGAGTGCCAGAGTGGGTAACAGCCTTGACACCACCTAGTTGACTTGATACACTTCCTAGAGCACTGCTAAGAACCCCCCATGTACTCCTGACTGAGAACCACTGATCTACAAATCACCAACATCACTTCCTGCAGCACCTCGCTTTCTCTAGTAATCCCTTGTGCAGTCTGACCCAAAGTTATAAAATCTGTCCACATCAAAGTTTACCATAATTCTATTGCAATCCTTATTATTAGTAGTAGTAGTAGTAATAGTAGTTAAAGGATTTTTCTATTAAATGGCCACAATTCTTGTCTCTGTCTGTCTGTCATGGGATTTTCAACTTTCACACACACATGCATATACAGTAAAACTCCATTGGTCTAGCATCCAATGCTCCGGCACTCCTGATGGTCCAGCACCATCGGGAACCTGGAAGTGCTCCGGGCAGCTTGACAATTGGAGCTGCTCTGCACTCGGCTTCCCCAATTCAGCTGCTGCTGAAACTAACCAGCAGCTGAATCGGGGAAGCCGGGGGCAGAGCAGCTGAGGTGCTGCCGGGTTGGTCCCATAGCACTGCCCCTCGGGGTTGTGGGACCAACCTGGCAGCACCCCAGCTGTTCTTGGGGATGCCTGGGGCAGAGCAGCTGGAGTGCTGCCGGGTTGGTCCTGCAGCGCCACCTTCAGGGCACTGCGGGACCAACCCAGCAGCACCCCAGCTGCTCTGTCCCAGGCATCCCCAAGAGCAGTTGGGGTGCCGCCGGGTTGGTCTTGCAGCGCCGAGGGGCGGCGCTACCGAACCAATCCAGCAGTACCCCAGCTGCTCTGCTGCAGGCGTCCCCAATTCAGCCACTGCTGAAACTGACAAGCAGCGGCTGAATCGGGGACGCCTGGGGCAGAGTCGGATTATTAGAAGGGGGGGGCTATGAGGGATCTGGGGTGGCATCCCCCCACCCCACCCCAGAACCCTCATAGCCCCCCCCCTTCCGATAGTCCGGCATATTTGATAATCCGGCACCCCTTGGGTCCCAAAGTTGCTGGATTATCGGAAGTTTACTGTACGTATACAAACATATGGGAGTGCATATGGGAGGGCTGAAAGGGCTTCTGGAAAGTTCAATTTGACTGGGGTGGGTTCCAGAGGCCTCAAGAAGGTTCAATATTAAGCTGCTGGCATGCGAACATGGACATTCAACTGTGTGGAGTTGCTATTGCCATAGTCTATTATTTCGCCAAGTACGTTGCTAAATGTGAACCTACGAGTCTTGAAAGACTCAGAGACACTATTGCTCAAATCAGAGAGGAAGAAAGCAATATTTCTCAAAAGTTGTTTAAAATATGTATGGCAATGTTAAATCAACACTAAGTCTCCGCCTGTGAGTGTGCTTTCTGTTTGTGTGGCCTGGCTATGAAAGGGAACAGAAGAAAAGTCATTTATGTTAACACAAGAAAGCCTGATCTTGTATACGAAGTTGTAAGAATGCGAAATGAAGAGGTTCAAAACTCTGAGGAAGACCCGAAGGAAGACGAATATGGAGCAGAAAATCCACCAGAACAAGATCCAGAGGAAGAAGCTACGGCCAGGGGCGGATATAGGTCAGGGCAAACGGGGCGGTCGCTCCGGGCCCCGCGCTTCAGAAAGCCCTGCTCATGCACATGCGCATGGCATCACTGCGCATGTGCCGTGGCAAAGGGGGGGCCCTGTGGAATTATGCTGCCCCGGGGCCCCGCAAAACGGTCATCTGCCCCTGGCTACGGCTAACAATAATTTCTGCAAACAAATATTTGTTCAGTGTTGATGATGGGAGGCTTGAACATCTTGCTCTTCAGTGATCTCCTTCAACTTCCACCAGTATCAGGCAGTTCCATTTATAAGCAACCTGTTTCGGTGAGACCCGCTGTGCAGCTTTGGCACCTCTTTAGCTTTTGTGAATTGAAACACATAAACATATCAAAATGAAACATGGAGTTTTTATTAGTTGAAACACACTAGATTTAAGACAAAAAAGACAAAAATTACAATCACAATCACATAAATAAATTAAAAGGACAATCTTTCTAAAAGTGCACCAAAAGACTAAAAATATTTAAAAAGTGCACCAAAAAGTTTTAAGCTAGCAATGTAGGAGGAAGATTGGATGGCTAATAGTTAGCAACTGCCTTGAATCATACTTAGCCATCCAATCTTGAGATTGAGAAATGAGTGTTTATAATCAGTTCCAGGTAAACTTTACCTCTGAGTTTTTCTTAACATTGATCTGTCCTAGTTTCTTATGCATATTCTGGTGCCTTTTTCTGCAGTGTAGGTTAATATTTTCATTCCTCTTTTCAGTCCAATAGCCAGTCTGCCATTTGGGACCTATTATAATCACATATACTTGGAAAGTAGGAGAGCTTCAGTATGATAGAGTAATTTGCTGTCCTCCAGCTGAAACCCCACTATTCTCTTAACTGTTTCCTACTATTGGTGGCACCCTGCAACTCCCTCATATGTGTGTTTTTTTAAAAAAAATCTAAAGGATATGGCCTACTTAATCTCTTTAGACTTCAGTTTTGGAACATCCATCAACCATAGATGTCTTCACTCTTAAACCAAAAAATGATTACATAACAGGCATTCCATAGTTGCATTATCACATCTTCAGGTGATCACGAGGCAACACTTAGCATTATTGGGTTGACTATCGGGGATATTTTTTTCTATGTTTACTGTGGTATGAGGTTACCTCATGACAGTCCTCTGCTTGGGTATTCTTGTGTAATGTGTCCCAAAAACCTTTCACCAGAATTGGTTATTAGATTTTGAGGCATTTTGAAATCTCATTTGTCAGTGAGCCAGTGCTAAATTCCACGAGTTTCTTGTGTGATGTTAAGCACTGCTAAAGTTCCTGATGTCCATATTTATTTCACCAAATGAATGGACCTTAAGATGGAAACTGCACACTGGTATTTTGAGGCTTAATTTTATTAGAATTTATTGTGGAATGAATGGGGATCGTAGTACATTGTATGTACTGCAAACTATTTATGGAGCAAGGAAGTAGTTTAATAAACAGATACTTTCTTTGCCTCTTTAAAAGGAAATATGTTTATTTTAAAAGCTTCCTTTCTGTAATATAATCTGCATTTTTAAATAGCTTTTCCTTTTATGTTTAGCATCGTTACTCTCCATCCTCAATGCAGCAATTATAAAGTCTCAGTTACCAACCCCCCCCCCAAAAAGAAAAAATATTCAGTAAAACATTTAGTTTAGCTGTTAATATACTGATATATTTGATTTTGTAGATCCCTTGTTAGAGTAAACTACAGGGGGCAGCAAATATTAACCAGAGTTCATATGAATGCTGATGCAAAAAAAAAAATTGCATAGCATCTCTATGCTTTAAAGGATCTTGTGGATCTTAGAACTTATGTGTCAATCCTTTCTTATTAAATGATTGTTATTTTGAAATAGGCTGAATTATTATTTGGTTTAGACACCTGATTTTTAGGCAGTAAAACCCAGAGAACAACGTGATCTAAAGTTCTGTTCAGGACTTTGGTTTCAAAGACCTTTCCTCACCAGCTCCAAGTATTAGGTTACTTCCTGTTGCTCTTTTCTTACTTCCATTGAAGTCTGTTTTAATAATTGCTGATGTCTATTTTCATCAGTTTTGCATCCCCAGAGTTTTGCATTATTTGAGGCATTTTACCAACACACACAATGAAAAAAAAATCCCAGCTGTCTCTTATCTTAGCAAGGTATTTTTTCTTTTTTTTAAATCTTCTTTTCCATAGAGACCTGCTTCCTTGTTTGTCAACAAGTGTAGACTCTCATGCAGACACATTTGACTCTATGGGTACATCTACGGAGCAGGGTAACAATCAAGTTAAGCTATGAAACTTCAGCTACATCAATTGCGTAGCTGAAGTTGAAATCTTACTTCAGCTTTTGATGCTGTCTACGCAGTAGGAAGTCAAAGTAAGAAATCCTCCATCTCAACACTATTTCAAAATAATGGCTTGCGGTATGAACACATACTTTGTTATTCTGAAATAATGCTGCTGAATAGACGTACCCTATATCAGGGATAAGATAGATCTAGTAAGTGTAATAAGACACCTATATTGTTCTGATGTTTCTGCTTTATTGTGTGTATTTACTGGTAGTTATGAATGCCAACATACAAAATACACCAATTCTTTTTTCCTTCTAGCTTTCTTACTGAAAAAAAGCTTAAACAATTCTCCAGATCCCAAAATAATCTGTTGTTAATTCAGGTTCTGCTCTCTATTCCTAGTTGTGCGAATAGAAATTATCCCTTCATATATTAATGTATGTTCATCAATGACAAATAGATTTTTTCAATGTTATATAGGAAACTCCTAATTTGATAAAACATATATCATAAAAATGTAGAGATTTTGTTACTAGGATATTGCATTTAAGAGGAAAAGCATTCATGCTGAAATCTCCTGATAACTGAAGTCATTTTTTAAAAAGAAAAAAAATTCACAAAAGCTGTTGCGACTTACCCTTTTAAATGATATCCTTCATACTATTAAGATTACTATTGAACCTGTTCCATAGTTCACAGAAGCTTTTACCTAATCTTTTTAATTATTAAATCCATCCATCAAACTGTACCCTTCTGCCCTTTCCCCTGCTTACAGAACTATTTTTACAATAACAACTTTAAGCAGTGTATGTGGTTTACTCCCAGATTCCCAGGGAAAGAAACTTTTCCAAACTATTAGTCCAGTCCTGCAATCCACACTCACGTGAGCAACCTCAGTGTAATCAATGGGACATATATACATTTATACATCTTCACCCACCACTGAAATTGTCACCTGTGAGGTCAAGTCAACTAACAGTAGCCCTACTCAAGAGTTTAGTGTAGAAAGGGAAGAATATATTTCCTAAATGAAACTGCACGAGAATTTAGGTAGGGATATTGTAAATCCTCAGAAGGACTTGAACCAACACGTTTGGACTACGTCTTCTACTTCTTTTGCATACTACTTTCTACTTCTTGGAAAACTCCTTTGGAATTTCAAATAGCACAATTGGTTTTATACCCCATTCCAAGGACAGCACTGTAATGGCTCCTAAAAACATGCCTAGGATATTGGCTTAGAGCTGATTCAGAGTAATGTCTTCACTGCAAAGTTAATTCAAGCTACCTATAGCTGTATTACTCCTCTTGAGTTTGCCTGACTCAAGTGAGAGTAGTTTGATTGCACAGTAACATTTGAACTAAGATAGAAATGCAGCTGTGTTAGTCTGGTGTAGCTGAAGCAAAAAACAGGACTATGTAGCACTTTAAAGATTAACAAGATGGTTTATTAGGTGATGAGCTTTCGTGGGCCAGACCCGTTTCCTCAGATCAAATAGTGGAAGAAAATTGGCACAACCATATATACCAAAGGATACAATCAAAAAAATGAACACACATGAAAAGGACAAACTTTTCATATGTGTTTATTTTTTTGATTGTATCCTTTGGTATATATGGTTGTGCCAGTTTTCTTCCACTATTTGATCTGAGAAATTGGGTCTGGCCCACGAAAGCTCATCACCTAATAAACCACGTTGTTAGTCTTTAAAGTGCTACATAGTCCTGTTTTTTACTTGAACTGAGAGGTTGTGTTAGCAGATGACATATTGTGCTAATTCAGTCGTTAGCCTATTCATTCCTAGAGACCAGTCAACTCAAACTAAGGTTTTTGTATATGGAGAGGACTCAAGCTAACTTTACAGTGAAGATAACTCCAAAAGAATGTGTAAATGTGCAGCAAGCTCAGTTTATGAATTTGCCATAGTTCCAGATGGATTCTAAAGCTGAAATATAACAAAGTAGGTTTACCAATATACAAGAGACTCCAACAGGGATGTTTTACTGATAGCAGGGAGTGTTACATTAGTAGTTTAATGCTGGTCAGCTTTTAACTTGAACTATATTTTTCAAATCAGGAGACTTGCTTCTTCTGAACTAATCAACAAATTATTAATGTACCCATGACCACAATTGTATATTATCAACTGTTCACTCAAATGTAGACACAATGAATCATGCGTACTACATACATCATGGACGAGAGTGAAGGCTCAGGAGTAATCACACCACTGTACAAGACCCCAAGATCTCTTGATACGTTTACTTATGAGCATAAATTCTCAATTCCTAACACCTTCATCACACTCCGAAGGATTCAATTGTCTGCATAACACATTTTAAGAGTGTGTTTACTACTCTTTGACTGGATTGTTTCAAAAGGAACAACTTCGGAATATTAAAAGCAATTGCTTAATGCAATTATTTTAATCTCTCTTAGGATATTTGTTTTAAAGTAGTTAAAATGTAAAATATGGTTAACTGAGATCTCACTAAAGAGCATGGACTAAGCAAGATAATCTACCATTACCCATAGTAAAGAATAGAAGGAGAAACTTGGTTTTCTTAACCTTTTAATCTGGGTTTTCACACAACTAGTCTGGCTATTGGTCACACTTCAGACTCTGCAGCTTCTTGTGTGAAGCTCAGTCAGTTCTTTTGAGCATAATGTGGGTTTATATACCCTATCTTCAGGGTTCCTAGGAGGGAGCCACCCAATGTTGCTTATTGGACACACATCAAGTGTCACTCACACACCCCTTCCTTTTTTCTTTTTCTCTTTTTCTCCCCTCTCTCCTTCCCCTCTCCTATTTATTTCGAGTTTTCATATCCCCTATTCATAACTCCAGTCATCTGAAAAAGCAGACTGTGCCCATGAAAGCTCATGATACCATCTACATGTTTTGTTAGTCTATAAAGTGCTACCAGACCATTTGTTCTTTTTATCAAGTGAATGCTTAGCTTTATTGATTTCATTGTGGCTTCCATTGATATCCAGTAGATGGTGCTGGTGTATAATGAATTTCTTCAATTCTTTTCCTATCGGAGGTTTTAAACTTGATTAATTTCAAGGATTGTGCTTCATTATTAGTCCCTACTCTCAGTTAGGATCTCCCCCCCCCCCCCCATGCAATTTTTAGTACACCAAAGTTATACTCTTGTTAGTACATTTTAGCACTTCATTCTGAAAGAATTCCTATTATATCTACAATGATATTATTTACAATGAAAATCAACAAAAACCCTATAATCTACATTTGGAAAAAAAACTCTCCATACATTCTTTTATCATGCATAAGTAGTTCATGTTATTTAGGATTTAGAATAAGAGACATTCATCTATAGAAGAATGTAGATCTGACTCACAAGGCAAACAAACATGAAGCTTCTCATTTGGGGTGAAAGATTATTCATGATATGTTTGATTTACAAGAAAAATAATACATAGTTTATAAGTTAGAGGGTGATAACATATAGCTTAGATTTTTGGAATTAAAAGGCAGTTTAGAAATATGGCTGTAAGAAAAGGTCAAATTGTGCAGTTTGCTTAATTTTCCACTTTTTCGCCCATCTCTTGATCCACTCTGTGCAGTGGGCCACACTGTATGGCTGCGTCTAGACTGGCATGATTTTGCGCAAATACTTTTAACAGAAAAGTTTTTCCGTTAAAAATATTTCCTCAAAAGCATGTCTAGATTGACAGGGATGCTTTTGCACAAAAAGTGCTTTTGCGCAAAAACATCCATGGCCAGTTTAGACGCAATTTTGCGGAAGAAAGCTCTGATCGCCATTTTAGCCATCGGGACTTTTTTGCGCAAAACAGTTTTTCTCTGTCTACACTGGCCCTTTTGCACAAGTATTCTTGCATAAGAGGGCTTTTTCCCAAGTGGGAGCATGAAAGTATTTGCGCGAGAAGCACTGATTTTGTACATTACAAAGTCAGTGCTCTTGCGCAAATTCAAGCGACCAGTGTAGACAGCTGGCAAGTTTTTGCACAAAAGCAGCTGCTTTTGTGCAAAATCTTGCCAGTCTAGATGCACCCTATAGGAAAACAAGGTGCAACCCTTGCTTGGTAACTTGAAGTTCTTTTTAGCTAGCCCAAGAGGAAGAATTTTTGTATCCATATATTAGAGATAATAAGTGACAAACTATACTCTCATTTACCCATTTTAGTTTCTATTCTTGGACAGGGGGATATCTGACCTTCACTGATCTGTCATCCCTTAGATGGTGTTTCACCTGATATGAACGATTTTCTACTCCTTTCAAAAATGAATCCTATTTGGGGATAAACAATGATGCATTGCTTTCCATTTTTGAGGGCCAGAAGGAATCATTAGTTGTTAATCATTCGAGGTTGCAAAGTTTATCTGACACTCTATAGATCAATAAAACAGTGGGATGTTGTTTTATTCTTTAATCTGTGTACAAACTAATTCCAGTTCAATAGCATTTTTTTCACTTCCTACTTCTTTCTATTTAATCATTTTAATTTTTAATTCACAATACCAACATTTATTGTTACTAGTTGCATAGAAATCTATCTTTTCCAGTAGTAAGAGACTGTTAAAAATATTATTTAGGAGAAACAATACTTCTCTCTCAGAATATTTGCATTTCTGATTACATTTCAAGGTTGGTTTTTTTTAATACACAATATCCTGATAGTTGTCAGGACATAAGAGATGGGCGAGTTAAGCAGATTAGAAATATGGCTTAAAGATTAAAGTCAAATTGGACAAATTGCTTTTTAACCCAAAATTCAAGCTACATGTTTTCACCCCCAAATTATAAACTGTACATTGTTTTTATTGTAAATCATATATACCAGAGATAATCTATCACAAGAATTCCACTCACATTCCAAATGCTGAATATTTTAATGTTTTATGTTTTTTAATGACCTCCAAAATCTAGAGCAATGTTTCTTAAACTTTTTAAGACCGAGGAACTCCAAACAATTTTTTTTTTTTTGAGGAACACCAAGGATTTTTGAGAAACACCAAGGAAAAACAGCTAGCAGGGGCTGGGAGGGAGAAGATATTGAGGGAAAAAGAGGTTGGCGGAAAGTTACTGAGCAAAAAAAAAAAAGCGGCCATTTTTAATTCTGTTGTTCTCTGCAGCACACAGTTTAATAAACACTGATCTAGAGTGAAAAAATAGGTTATATGTATATGGTTTATGTAAATTAAGGTCTGTGTAAATTCAGATAGGCACAACACGTTAGGATGGAAGTAAACTTTTGTTCCATATAAATAAATTCTCTTAATATAGATGGAATTTATGCAGAAAATCTCTGATAAACTGATTTCAGAAATCTCAATTTAAATAAATACCAATAAATCCATTTCCGTAATTTTCCTGAATATTTGAAGCAAGAAAATAGTAGCTGGCAACTTCCTCATATTTAAATTCATGAGTTCATCACATATCGTGGAATTTCATGTAAAATCATATAATAAATGCTGTTATTTCTCATATCTGTAAGCACCTTATTTCCAAAATTAGCAATTTCCCCCAGTCTGCTACTGATATTGTATGTCTCATATAAACCATGTTAGCATGAGAGCTGCTGAGAGGAAAATGGAGCCACATAGTTTGGCTAGAATGAAGGGGGTCAGATGACAGCATGAAGGTGCAACTAAATATCTCCATTGCAGGGCTGAATTATAACCCTTCATCGAGTCAAGTCTTCACATCTGGGAAAAATGTTCTTCACAGCTGGAAGAACACTTCCCACTTAGAAAATTAAAAAGGGTTGTGTGGTAACTGGATGGTCCTGACACCATGTGGAATTTATTTGTTAAAGCTTGGGAACTGTTACATGTTTTTTTAATTTATTTTCAGAGGCTTACACTCAAATACATAGATATATTTTGCCTGTGCTGAGGCCTCTCTTTGTTCCATACTTTTCTGGGCATGTGTTATAGGTACACAGGCTGCAGGTGACAAACTGGACATATACAAGTTGAACCTCTATATATTTTTAGTATATTTATTTTGCATTTTTCAATAGTAATTCTAGAGTTCAGAAAGGCAAAAAGAAAACCAAAAAAGTACAACATTCAGATTTAAAAAGAAAGATCAGTGACCCAAACAGAGAGAGACAGATCTTCCTGGACCAGAGAGCCCTGGCGGCTGGGATTCCAGGAACAGGAAGCCTAGACTATAAAGTTCCACTTTTCCCTTCAATTACATGGGCCCAGTGCCAGTTGATTGTACATAATGTTTTTCTCTCAGACAAAACTAGAGATAAATTAAGAACAGAAGCACATTTTGTATTCTGTTAACTAGGATATATCATAATCTCATTAAAGGATGATGAACTGTTTCTTGGAGTTAGGATATTGCCGATTTTTCTGCTATGAGATCTACATTTGGACATAGGAAGACATTAGATAGATCTCATTCTCAACATACTTAATGACAAATAAGCTTGCTATTGACAGAGAATGAATCAGGCAACCTTCCCAAATTACTTCTATTTTGATGTAAAATAATTGAATCTCAATTTATACATATTAAAATATAAGATGTAACATATATAATATATGCATGCCATGGTTTGGGATTGTAGTTAGAAGATTCTCTCATGCAGAACAATCAATTTTTATATAAGGCATCTATATCTCTTCCCAGAAAATAAAATCTTATACTTGCATTGTAGGAAACTGAATGTTTTTATTATTATTATACTTCTAAAATAAAATTAATAATGGAGCTACCTACAGGAAAAGGTATTTTTAGTATATTTATTTTGTATTTCTCAATAGTACTTCTAGAGTTCAGAAAGGCAAAAAGAAAACCAAAAAGTACAACATTCAAATTTTTTAAAAAAAGATCAGTGACCTAAATTTCTTTTATAGGCATAATTTGCTTTATAATAATCTCTTGAGACTTGATGACACATTCACATCTGGGAGGGAGGGTGGGGAGGACTGAACAAGATAAAGAGATAAAATGTTTTTATTTTTGCTTAGTTATCCAAAAACTTCCAGCAAAAAAGGTTTTTAATAAATCAGAACAGGATGGGAAATAGAGCTTCGTGGACCAGTTATAACCTTCCCCCATATTTAAGACTAGAAGATTATGGACCAAAATTCTGTTCTTCATTACAGTAACTTAATTCATTTTCTGTCTTCTCCCCTGCTCCTTTTTTGGCTTATTGCTTCTTGATTTGACATCTCAAGATATATACTGTATGTTTACTTACAGAATCTGGCTACAGGAAGAGGGCAGAAGAAAGACTGATTATATCCAAGTAACATACTGTAGTAGACAATAGTGCTATACTTCTTTACTTTATGAAACTATATAATTACAGCTTAAAATTAGTTTAACAACTGGCACATTAACAATCAACATTACTGCACAAAGCAGGGTTTGTTTATTTGGAAAAATGCAGATAACATGGTTCTGAAATGCACGTCTAACAGGTAGTGGAGCTGATTGCAGCGTAATTTACTACTGCTCCATTATGTTATACTGTGTCATAAATCTGTCTTTTAAAATGTTATAATGAATTTAAAAGAGTTGAACAAGTGTTTCCTGACTATACCAGCAAGCAAAATCTTTGAAAGGGGTAGAGGGACATTTTCTCTCCTATGCTGATTGGCTGCTTACCTAAACTCCTCCCAGGCACTTCATCTCAGAATCACTTCATCTGATGTCCATGTACTCCTCTTTGCTTTTCTCTCTTTTCCCCTGCTCTATCCCATCTTTTACCTCTTTCCTTTCCATGTCCCTTCTCACTTCTTTCCTCTTGCTATTTAATTTTTCTCCATAAATCTTGTGTGTGTTTTTTTTTTTTTACATTGCAGCATGATGTTTGCAAACCATTGCTCAGCATATTCTGCTTCCATGTGGTAGTCTTCTCCCCCCACCCTTTGCCTGTCTTATTTAGATTATAAACACCTTAGGGCAAGAATTGTCTTATTCTATTTCCATACAGTGCCTAGCACAATGGGGTCCCATTTTTAGTTGGTCCTAGCTACAGCCATAATATAATAATAATGAAAAAAAAATAAAAACATCTGTTCTTGGTTAGAACAAGTTGCAGAAACTACAAAATAAGGTATTCTAAGTGGTTAAGTTGATGCATTATAATGAGGTGTGCATCATAAAACTAATGGCATAAAGGGCAATAGATTTAGCAGGTTGTAGGCACTGTGTATACAGGGAGAGCTTTATAATAAAATCCCAATGTCAAGTATATGGCATGGGTGTGACCTACCAAAGCTCTATAAGAACTGAATCCTAGTTTCACAGCAGGCTGATCTTGCAAAACAAACATCAAAAGATATTTCATGGCAGCAGTTTGCAAACCTATCCAGAAAGATGACAGATTATATAAATTAGCTCTCTGTCCACCATATCCCACTATATCGAATTCCTGGAACTAGGAATGGGTCCACAGACTATGGTATTTCAGAGGTTCTCAGACCTGCAGTGTTTCATGGTCCCTACATAGCTTGATGGTCACAGCATGTTAGTTCACCTCCTCATTTCCAGCAATGAATGAGCATTACAAGAAGGGAAAGATATGAAATATTTTCCTTATGTTGATTTTCCAAGTTGCAACCACTGCGGACTTCAAGAGATTGTGAATACAATGTTATGGGATTGTGATTAGGAGGATACGTGCTCCATGCTGTTGAAGGTGGGAATGGGAGGTGCTTTATTAAATGATTTCTAATAAAATATACTACAAGTCTATGCTTGATCATCAGTGGCAATATTTAGTTGGATCTGGTCCTTTCTTCTAGTCCCAATCTCAGTTCTCTCCCATTCCCCCAACTATATCCCCCCAGTCTCCATGCCCAACCAGCTCTATATCCTTCCTACCTGTCCAGTCTGTTTCACCACCACAATCCCTTGTCCCAGCTCCCTGTCCTAAACTCCCTCTCTAGAATCATCATCCATCTATCCAATCTATAACTCCTTGTTCCAATCTCTTTCAAAAGTCAGTCAGTTCTCCTCCCACTTGCCAAATCCCAGTCTTCTTGCCCAGTGAATCTCAGGTTTTCTTCATCCCCAGTCACATTCTCACCAGATCGCATTCTTTTCCCAATCTATTCCTTTCCTTCCCTCATGATGTCTCGTTCATTTGGATTAAATGTTTTCTTCCTCCACGCTTCCTGTATACAGTACTGAGCGAAGGTAAGTACTAGGTGACTGAGACCACTAGAGAACCAGGTTCCTGGTTCTCTGTACCAGCATCTAGCCTAACCCCAGACCAGAGAAGTTGGGAGACCCCAAGGGTTTTTTAACATGGGCAAAGCAACATTTTTTTCTAGCCTCCTTCTCAGAATGGAATGAGAGCCATTTTGATATAAGTTTCATGTCTTCTGCTCTTGCTGCCCAGTTCCCCACCCACAAAAAATTGAAGACAGTGGCCTAGCATAAAAAATGTTCTATGAAATTATAACAGTTTGGCAAAGTTGTAAGCAACTGAAATCATGGTCTTAAAATTGGTAGTTACAGGCAACCTTAATAATAGTAATATTGGCCCCACTTATGTTTAAGGACACAAGTGAATCGTATAGCAAGAAATATAGTTTTTCAATAATCCTCTGCTAATTACACAACTAGAAATATTTGAACGGCACAAAAGTTTTAAAATCCTTTTACAGGATGAGACACCCAGTAAATAACCCCAGGATTTCTCCCATGATCAGTATTGCAGTTGAGCAAATAATTCAATGTTTCATTTAAAGAATTACTGTATAGTACTTTGGGGAATTATCCACAAAGAGCTTTCTATATATTTGTTATTCAAAGTTATTTGCCAAAATAATTGTGGTGAGCAGTTCTTGGGCTGTAGATCATGTAAAAGTCATTTGATGTGAGCATTCAGTATAGACTGGATTGTATAATTTAGCCCCTGACCTGACTGAAGATTGTGATATTTTAGGGAGATAAATGTACACAACATATGGTGTGCAGCATACTCCATCCTTTAGGATATGGTAGCCTTTTCCACTTCATGTACCCAGCCTGCAGAAGGGACTAGTATGGAAGGGCACAGTCAAACCTCCTCCCCACTCTTTTTGGATTTGGGCATACCCTGTGGATGTCAGACAAATTAGCTCCTGTAATTCTGAATGATCCTAGAGTGGGATACTCAAGATGGGGCACGACCCCCTTCCATGCATCTGGGTAAGAATCAGTCACAATACAGTCCTGCCTAAGATATGTAAGGTTTTAACTTAACTACGCTGTTCAAAGGGCATTCTTCTGTTCCCTCTGTTCAATTCTTAGAACTTGGTTTCTGATGCAGAGAGACATGTTTATGTATTTCAAATCTAATTCTCCATAAATATTCTCCAATATTGGCTTAAAATTTGCAGAATCTTTAAGCATCCTGCAAGTGTAAACACTCATTTAGAGCACTTGCAGAAAGTGACTGTAACAGAGACACAGAGAGATGAAGAAAATGTGTTTAATAATCGGAATGTCTTCTTGAAGAAAAAATTTTTGCAGTATTCACCAAACTCTAATAATTACACAGTAACTCACACTAATACTGCTGCATTATCTCCAGGGAATTGTTAGTTATAATCTTTCATACTATACATTTGGGTCAATGGAGAGCTTTTGCTCAAATCTCTAAGTACCTTTAAAACCCTGAAAAGGGTATCTCTTCTGGATACCATGAAATAGTATGGAAATGTCTGAGTTTTCCCTTGTGTAATTCAAATAGACACCTTATTATATAGATTGCATTATCACTTATTTTATGTCATTCAATTAACAACAGATGATTAACAGTGTGATGGCTCATAAGAAAATGTAAGGTACAGTGGAAGACTATTTGTTTGAGACCACTCAATAATAGTGTTAGTTCAGACATTTACCTCCAGATTAAATAGTAATAGTAATCTTTCTTCAATAAAAATAATGGCATTTAAAGCACTACCTGAAATTTGATTTTGTGTCATATCACATTGTCATCATCACAAATACAGACAATCCAACAACAGATGGCTGCTGATTACCTCAGATAAGTGGGAGAAAATGAAGCCCTGTAAAGAGAGATAACTTCATAGAAAAACAAAATCCCTGTTTATCTCTAAAACATTCCCCATTACTGACACTGGTGTTTGCACCATAATCATAAATGCTACTACTGGCACATCTCTAACTCAGATAGCTTTATAGTTGGTTATAGGCAAAATACATCATGTGATTGCTGTGGGATTTATCCACACTTGTAGGACATACTTGCATAGGTCATGCATGACATTCCTCTATATGTACTAAGTGTTTTCCCCTTATTTATGAGGAAATAGGTCATAATTCTCCAGAGTGTACTCTCTCTAATATACAATAGAAGTTACATTATACAAATTACTGCTTTCCAGCACTAGAGCTGATTAGGTGCATCTAAATTGTGGACACAACTTCATCTTTCCTCTTACCTGCTTTTTGTACTGTGTACTCATGTTCATAATTACAGATTTTGCACAACAAATATTGCAAATATAATTTAGTACTAAAATCTGAACAACTTGTTCTTAGACTTAAGAATGCAACTCCTTCTGCATGTACATATTCTTCATTCATTTCTTACATGATGTGTTGTACAGGTCCCATATTGCATCCTAGCGTACTTAACTTTCCAGAGGTCTTGTAATAGTGTATTCTATGCAGCATAAGTTGTTACACAGCTCAGGAAAGCTGATTAAACAAAATGACAGTTCAGACAGTAAATTTCCTCATTGTTCTGACAGTAAATGTCCTCATTTTTTTCTTAAATACACAATTTAGTTATATTTCCTGTTCTGGATCTAATCAGCCAATATCTTTAAATGAAGTGTGGATTTACTACTTTGAAAAATAGCTTTGTTTGAGGAATGGACCAACATTTTTAAACATATGTTTCTGATTATTAAAACTGGATGCATTGACTCTCAAGTTTAATAACCTAATTTACTCTGGTCACAAAATCTATTTTTCATAAGGAAGATCATCTGCCGGTCTAAAAGCTCCTTTGGTCCAAATGTTTTATCTAAGTGTAAAAACAAAGACGCACAAGGAAGTATAGATTAGGAAATATTAATGACATTGTAATGAATCAGCAATATTGGAAGGGGAGTTAACCTAGGTTAATCATGTTTAGCTCGGCAGAGCAGGACCTGGGCTTATGTTTCCTCTTCCAATTTAGGTAATTACAAATGGCTTCCAAAGATAAGAACCACAGGAAGAAATATTTGAAAATATTGTTGCATAGCCTTTTAGAAGCACTACAGAGTCTACACCAGTATGTTGCTCTACTGTAGGCACAGCACATGCTGATAGAAGGAGTTTTTTTCCTGCTAGATGACCACCTGAGAACACCACCATCCATTAGTTATGCTACCAGTGGCCCTCCTCTGTCACCTTAGTTGCATCTACACTGGGGACTTTGTCAGCATAGCTGTCACTAGGGTTTTTTCCATGGCACTGATTGACTTTGCTATGCCTGTATAAGTTTAAAATGTAGACCAAAACTAAGTTTGGAACTTGTCAGTGTTAATATGATATTTACAAACATGCTTTTGTCAGACACAAACATCTGGAGGGATAGCTCAGTGGTTTGAGCATTGGCCTGTTAAACCCAGCGTTGTGAGTTCAATCCTTGAAGAGGCCATTTAGGGATTTGGGGCAAAAATTTGTCAGGGATGGTACTTAGTCCTGCTCTGAAGGCAGGAGACTGGACTTGATGACCTTTCAAGGTCCCTTCCAGTTCTAGGAGATAGGCAATCTCCATTATTTTAATTAAGTAAAATGTTGACCAGGGCCATTTGCTGCAATTTTCTTCCAATCAATAAGCAGCACAACATGTACTAAGTTACTTTTGCACGTGAATTTCTCAGATTTAAAGGAATATGGTATGTTCATTTAGGCTAAGTCTAGATTACATGGCTCCACCAATGGAGCCATGTAAAATAGTTTATTCGGCATAGTCAAAGAAGCGGGGATTTAAATAATCCCTGCTTCATTAAAATAAAAATGGCCACTGCGCTGTGCCGGATAAGCTGATCCGGCACAGCGCAGCAGTCTAGATGTGGCGCAGTTGACAAAGGAAGCCTTTGTCAACCACGCCATGTCTAGATTGCCACGCTGTGCTGGATTAGCTTATCCGGCACAGCGTGGCGGCCATTTTTATTTTAATGAAGCGGGGATTATTTAAATCCCCGCTTCTTTGACTATGCCGAATAAACTATTTTATATGGCTCTGTCGACGGAGACATGTAGTCTAGACGTAGCCTTAAAGTTTTAAGCCAATGAATACTTCATGCTTGTGTGCTCTCCCACAAACAAATAATGAAACCTTTAACATGACAAAGCTCCAAGTTCTTGGGAAGATATTGCAGTGAAATATTATCATTACATTCTCAGCATATTATGAAGAGGATTTGTAGACTGTTCTGTATTTACACTATTTCCTTAAAAAAAAATCTTTGCTCTGTTTAAACCAGCAAGTAAAGAGAGTAAGGTTGGACTTGTGGGTGTGAAAATGTCTGGGTAACTTTGTTTTTGACTAGCTGGATCCTGTGAAGTGCTGGAGTTCTCAGTTGTTCCCACTGGAGTTTTGTAGGAGGTGCCAAGCATCTAAGGATATGTCTAGACTACATTGTTGTTTTTAAACTATCCTTTTTTCAGAAAAACTTCACCTGTGTCCACACTGCAATTGCATTCTTTCGAAATTAAATCAAAAGAATGCAGGGTTTTTTTCCGATAGTGGTAAATCTCAAATTACGAGGAAGAACGCCTTTTTCGAAAGAGCTCTTTCAAAAAGGCATGTGTGAACACAGAACAGGGACATTTTTCAAAAGAAGAGGCAATCGAAAAAAGCACAGGTGCCCTGGTGGCCATTCTATGAATGGCAATCAGAGCTTTCTTTAGAGAGAGCATCCGTGCAGTCTGGATGCTCTCTTTCAGCAAAGCAGATTGCTTTTTTTATCCACTTTTGAGGTGTGGATGCTCTCTTTCAAGAGAAGCTTGCAGCCTAGACATACCCTAACGGTATTATTCCCATATGTGTATCATGTACATGGGGAGAAGGGGAAATAAACACTGATTAACCCATAACAAAGGACAAAGGGGGTCACAGAGGAGAGGGAATAAGGTTTGAATAGGAGCCTGGTGCTATTATTCTCTAGGCTTGTTAACATGCTTTCCATTTGGCATGCTTTCCCCCGGCATCCCTACATTCAGGCAAACCTACTATTCAAATGTTCTGAGTTTTTATTGATTTTGTTGTTGTTGTTCCTGCTCTCCCTCACCACTCATGCTAAGAAATACACCCATGGAGAAATGCAAGTATTGTGGCTTGAGAAATGAACATGAGAGGAGAAAAAATCCAAACTGACACGTCTACATTATGCCAGTTCCATTGTGATTTTATTTAAATTTTATAACACTCAAAAGAGGGGAGCAGCAGAGGATATATTCAGACTGTGCCATACTCCCATTCAAGGCATCATTGTTCCTGTAGGGAACATTTCATGAACTGCTCTCTCCCCAATGTTAATACAAGGGGCAACCACTCCTTATGCTTTTTTGAATGCAAACATTGGGGAGTATTAGCATGCTCAATGGCTATCTGTATACTACACATTACCCCTACGCCATAGACTTTTCAAGGTCGAAGTTTAAATTATCAACTGCTCAGTACGGGTGGATATCTGCATAGATTCCAGAACCTGCCCAAATGAAGCTGCTTGCCGGATTAAGCCCTATGAAGAAATGTAATGTACAAAGATATAGAGAAAAGGACCCGTTTCAGTTACTCAAACAACTACTTTCCCCAGTTCAGTCCTGTTCTCTGAATATTTTAGGATGTTTTAGAAAGGAAAATGATTCCCAATGTATGTTAGCTATGAATACTGAAGAAATTATAATCTTACATTATACAGACTCCAAATTATTGTATCTTCTTCACCACACCCGCTGTTAAGTGTGAAGACTTTATACATACTTTTCTGAGGCACAGAGAGATTACAAAGCAAGCCACAGATAACACAGACAAAGCCCCGGAGTTCTTACTTCTCATCCCTTTCTCTAGCCTGTTGACCATGCTATCTAATGTATGATTACATACTACCACTGTAGATTAGTGGTCATAAGAGACAGCATGGGAATAATACATTGATAGAATTAGTGTATATAATATTAATGAAACACACTTAATTTTTTAAGACCTGCCTCTTTACTTACACCTGTGCAAATCAGGAGTAACTCCACTGACTCAATCACTCAGACCTATGCTGCTTCATAACCAGGGTAAATAAGAGGAGAGTAAGACCCATTGTATCAGACAGCTAGGATTTTGGTTTTGGATTCAATATCAAAAGTTTGTATGGAAGGAATTGTTTGGGATAGGTGGTTATGCAGAGTATTGTGTCATTCACAAAGTGGTGCTCTGAGAGACTGAAGGCCAATTTCACGGGTCTAGTTCCAGTTCTACTGATGTAGTTCAGTAGTTTTGGTTTATGCTGTGCAAACGAGAGCAAAATCAAGCTCTGGGAAATACTGATTTCCAGTAGCATTGAAAATTTTCCACTGAAAGAACTAGCAAAAGCCACTATTGTCATTTTTCCTTCTGAATTTGTCACTTTCAAGTTCTTATCTTTTTTTCTATAATTGAGAATGCTGGGAAACAGGAGAAGGATTTTAACTAGAATTTGACAGAGGCTCAAGTGATACCATCCTCTGTAAGTATTTTGGGGTATGTCTACACTACCACACTAGTTCGAACTAGGATGGTTAATGTAGGCAACCGAAGTTGCAAATTAAGCCCGGGATTTGAATTTCCCGGGCTTCATTTGAATCTTGCCGGGCGCCGCCATTTTTAAATCCCCGCTAGTTCGGACTCCATGCCCGCGGCTACACGCGGCACGGAGTAGGTAGTTCTGATTAGGCTTCCTATTCTGAACTACCGGTACACCTCGTTCCACGAGGAGTAACAGTAGTTCGGAATAGGAAGCCTAATCCGAACTACCTACTCCGTGCCGCGTGTAGCCGCGGGCACGGAGTCCAAACTAGAGGGGATTTAAAAATGGCGGCGCCCGGCAAGATGCAAATGAAGCCCGGGAAATTCAAATCCCGGGCTTCATTTGCAACTTTGGTTGCCTACATTAACCATCCTAGTTCAAACTAGGGTGGTAGTGTAAACATACCCTTGGTTCTTAACTGGAACCTCTCTTACTGTTGGTCTTTTAAGTTTGCGCAATAGAGAAGAAGGGGACAATAGAAATTTTCCCTTTATTAAGACGACAAACAACTCAATACTACCAGAATCCATCCTCCCCCCACCTCTCCATTAGGAGCTTAGTATTACATCAGCAACTATACCTGTCGTTTCCCAGCCTCCAGAAAAAGTGTCCTAAATTTTTCACATTTGCTATCTGTTGCCCTATCCTTGGTGTTGGTGGACTGAATCACTCTCGATATTTCCTGACTGGTGCCTTACTACATTAATTTATTTTAGATGGTACCTGAGGATATATGGGCCAACATGAGTAACAAGCTTACCATAGCATATTGCTTTATTCCATATCGAACAGACTGAATCATGCATGCCTAAGTGAAGGCTGAAAAAGTTGTGCACGTGAAGTCTTGAATTTTTGCAGGCCTTTTCACCTCCTTATTTCATATTTTGCTTTTTTTCTTTTGAATTACAATGTCTCAGCATCATGCTGCTTTTCCAGCTTCCTCAATCATAGGCTGTATGACAAGTTATATGTGTATATTTTGGAGGATTCCTAATATAGCATTAGGCTGTCAACCGAATCCCTCTTGTACAACATACTAACATACATACTGCAGACTATTTAATTCTGCTTAGCTATACCACTTTTCTTGGACCAAATTTCCTTATCCATTGAAGTCAATGGGATTGCTTCTGTGAGGAGAAGGGAAAGAGGATTGGTCCAGTTTTCATTTTCCTCTGATGAAAATGGAGGAATAGTAAGGCGCTATGTAATTGTTCCATAATATCACTATTTTCCCGAAACTTGTCAGTGTGTGGCTTATTGCAGCAGATGTGTAGTTTCTATATGGTACCTGAGAGTATTGATTAAAAGCTTGATATTCTATTGTTACAAATGTTTAGATACAATTACTGAAAAATGTTGACCTATTGGAGCTCATATGTTCAAAGCATGCAAGTTATCTTTGAAACTACCCCTCCATGTTACTGTTTGTGTGCTTAAGGTTTCTCTTGCTTTTTTCTCCTCTTTGTGGTTCTTCTAAGGTATTTAACTAATTTTTCCAGCAGTCTCTCCTCATGATCCTAAAATTTAAATTTAATGTATGGAATCTATTACTTGAAATCCAGATCTGGATTATCTTTAATTTTGTAATATCTGTCTCTGCTTTTTTGGTCCTCTAAACTACATAAGCCATTGTAAGGATAGAAGAAGGCATTAGGGTTCAGTTGGTGAAATGCCATTTTTTTCTGCTTAGTAGGTAGCACCCAGGCAAAAATACTCATTAGAAAGTATTCTTATGGTACATAGAATCTTAATAACAATGACTAGAGGAGCAGCAGCAGTACTGTTTATATAATCTGTGTTGATGACCCAGAATAACCTACAGCGTTTGAGAGTCAAGGACTGGTAGAAATTATTGTGGCAATCCTGTCCTCTTTTTTTTTTTTTATGTTAATTTTATTTTAGTTCTGAGACAAACATATTCTCTATTTTCTCCACTCCCTCTATGGAGTCCGGGTAAATATAAAGACAGATAATAACCTCCTCTGGAAGAAAAGCATTTAAAATGTAGTTTTATTTTTTATTCAGCTTCAAAAATCCACACTTGTGCTTTCTGTTTCCCAGTTAAATTATGCACTAAATAATTCTCATAAAAGCAGTTTTTACTGTTCCCAGAAAATGAGTCTGAAGTTTCCCTTCTTTCTTTTTTGTAAATAAAGCTTATTATATATTAAAGGAAATGTCCAGCTGACCTTTTCTATAATCTCCCCTAAAAAAAAAGCAAAAAGCAAAGCAAAAAAGAAAACCCCTCATAAGTAGAATGAGATCCTGATATCCTAATATTATGATAGGATAAGATTTCCACCTTTTAGGCACATTCCTCATTTTTGGCTCCCATTAGAAAGTGATGGCACTCGGTAATTTGCAGCACATATTCACGACGGACTTAGGAGGAGGACATTACTACCACATACATATACATGCATCTTTATTTGGCTAAATAACACTTCTTTTTTCACAGGTCAGATTGTGGGAAGAGAGGGTGATGGTAGCACTCTTCAAAGCTACACCCATAAAATAAGCTCTGCACGGAACTCAAGAAAATGAGATGTTGTTCACTGTAGATTCTGCAGATATTTAACACATAACTGTACATGCCGCCTGAGCTTCACGGAGCTGATGGACTTTGGGTGCCCCTTGCTGGGGCCTCAGTATGTCCATGGGCTCTGCTGTGTTCTCTGAACATGGTTCCTTTTTGTTGGGTAAAAAAAAAAAAAGTATCTCACCAACACCATGCACTTGTGACACAGGAATGAGATCTCACTCACAATGTCTCTTCAAATAAATTGTGTAGATCTATGGTTTCTTTTTCCTTGCCCATCGCTCATTCTGCCTTGAGGAATTCTCGTCATATGATAAGCTCTGTGCAAGCAAACAGTATGCATTTTAATATGGCTAAATGCAGATGCATGCATCTAGGCACAAAGAATGTAGGCCATAATTACAGGATGGGGGGGGCTCTCTCATGGGAAGTAATGACTATGAAAAAGCTTTGAGAGTTCAGATGCATAATCAGCTGAACATGAGCTCCTGGTGGTGATATGGCCAAAAGGGCTAATGTGATTCTGGGGTCCTTAATCAGGGGAATATCAATTAAGAGTTGAGAGATTTATTTTACAAGTGCTGAATAGAATCCCTTATTTACAGCTCGCTTGTGAATACACCCCAGAGTATTTTGAAATTACTGTTTTGGTATTTTGAAATTACCCTTACTCCTTATAAAATGAGGTTTAAGGATCATGTCGAAAGAAGGGTTTTCTTTCGAAATAACTGCATCTAGACTGCATTTCTTTTTTCAAAATAGGGTATTTCGAAATAGAGCCCGAATGCGATTATGTGAATGAAGCGTGGGAAATTCAAATCCGTGCTTCATTTGCAATTTCACTTAGCTGAATTTACATTACTCTCTCGAAAGAGGAATGCAGTATAGGCATACCCAGAGAGAATAAAATGAGTCTGGAGAAATAGAGAAAACACTAGGGGTAAATGTTGGTAATTCTTGTAGATGAGACACTGGGGTTTGTGGGAAAGAGAGCCTTAGGGGAAGAAATAGAGAGAAGTGGCTTATGGGAGAAGAGGAAAAAACTGGAGGGGTTGTAAACAGTAGGTGACTAGCAGAAGATTTCACAGGTCTTGCTGGTGATGGGGGATGTCACCTATGCAGGAACAATTATAGACAGGGCTCTCCAAGTGGCGGCAAGCCCCACTCACCAGCTGTGCGGTTTCACTCGGTTCTGCTTTCTGTGCATGCACAGATCGTTCTGCGCATGTGCAGATTGCTCTGCGCTGGCTCTTCTGGCTTGTAATCTACTTGTGACAAGCGAGTAGATTACATTATTTTTCAAACCCTGATTATATAGCTGGGCAGAGATTATCAAAAAAGTTCTTGGATTGTATTGGAAGCAATCCAACTTTTTATTTCAGAAGATAGCAAGGGCAGCTGGGGAAAGACTGTTCTAGCTTTGTTTCTGACAAATTAGGAGGAACTGGTTGGGAACTTGAAGGTGAAAGGCAGTTTGGAACATGGTCATCAGAAATGATAGAGTGCATGATTCTAAGGAATGTTAGAACAGAAAACTGTAGAATAAAGGCAATGGACTTCAAAAAGGCAGAGAATTGATAGGTGAAATCCTTTGGAAAGCAAGTCTAAGGGGAAAAAGTGAATTGAAGAGACTTGTCTCATCAGAAAACCTGACCTTATTAAGGGCACAAGAATAAAATATCCCAATACATTAGAAAGATATGAAGTATGATAAGAGACTACCCTAGTTTAACCACAAGATCTTTAGTGAAAATGAATCACAGAAAAAGTGGAAACTAAGTCAGCTTATTATGAAGAATAAATATTAAAAAACCATTGGAATGAAGGGACAAAATTAGAAAGGCACAAAATGAGACTAAACTAGCTAGGGACATAGAGTAACAAGAAAATATTACAAATCCATTGAAAACAAGAGGAAGACCAAGGACAGGGCAGACTCATCACTTAACGAAGAGGGAAAGACAATAGCATACAATGCAGCAGTGTAAATTGGACTAAAATAGGGAAAATGAGTTAAGAATTATTTAGATAAGATGTCTTCAAGACAACACGGCCTGATTAAATATCTCCTAGAAAAAAAGTCTCAGAGGTGTAGCCATGGACCACTCGTTATATTTTAAATCTCCTAGAATAGTTAGCGTTTGTCCCCGGTGCAAGAAAACACCTGCTGCTGGCCAATGTCATCTGACTCAGGTTGCAGGACTATAAAATTGCGATGTAGACTTTTGAGATCATATTGGATTCTAGCATCCTCTCTTCCTTATGGGGTCTCAACACTGTATCAGCCTAAGCCTGAATGTTTACACTGTAATTTCATAGCTTCATAGCCTAAGTGCCATGAGTGCTGAGATGGGCCAGCTCCAGGTGTGTTACTGTAGTGTAGACATATCCTTAAGGAACTTGCTGAAGAGATCTCTGATCCATTAGTAATTATCTTTGGGGGATTCATGGAGAATGGAAGAGAAGACTGGGAAATGGCACATACAGTACCTGTCTATTAAAAGGGGAACAAGGGCAATGAGCAACACATGGACATAATTATTTTACTCTGCTCAGCACTGATAAGGCCTCAACTGGAGTGTAGTGCCACAATGGGAAAGTAGAACACAAATTGGAGGAAGTAAAGGGGACAGAAATAAAAAAGATAAAAGATCTAGAAAACATGATATACAAGAAAAAAATGGGGGAAATTATTTGTTTAGTCTGGAGAAAAGAATATTGAGTGGGGAGTGTAACAGACTTCAAGCACATGAAAATTTTGTATGAAGGGGAGGATGATAGATTGATCTTCTTAACTGCTGAGCACAGGACAAGAAATAATGCTTAAATTGCAGCAAGGGAGATTTAGGTTAGACATTAGGAAAAATTTCATGTAAGAACTGTAAGAATAGTGAGGCTTTGGAACAAATTACATAGGGAGTTTGTAGAATCTCTGTCACTGGAGGTTTTAAGAACAGGTTAGATGAGCTACAATGCTTTAGATAACTTAGTCCTATCTCAGTCCAGGTGACTGGACTAGATGACCAGTTGAGGTCCTTTCCAGTCTTACATTTATATGAGTCTATGGAAAACACTGTAGAGAAGGAGGGGAGATGCCAATTTTGTGGGAGGTTATAAACACTGGGTACGTCTAGACTACCGCGTTTTGTCGACGGAAGTTTTGTCGACAGATACTGTCGACAAAACTTCCATCGACAAAGAGCGTCCAGACACATTGAGTTCTGTCAACAAAGCAAGCTGCTTTGTCGACAGAACTCCGTAGTCTGGACGCAGTGTTACAGGCAATAACACCTTCTGTCGACAGAGTTCTGTCGACAGAAGGTGTTATGCCTCATAAAATGAGGTATACCAGCGTCGACAAAACTGCTGAGTTCTGTCGACGTTATGTCGACAGAACTCAGCGGTAGTGTAGACGCTGGTATAGTTTTGTCGACAAAAGTCCACTTTTGTCGACAAAACTAGGTAGTCTAGACACACCTTCAGTGCCCTCTCTGACCGCAGCTGCAACATAAGACAAGAAGCAGTTGCAAACTGCAGCATAGGAAGAAGAGCAAGAGGAAGTCATACAACTGTGTGTGGAATTGGATTTGTGTGTCTAATTTTTTTAAGTGAAATGGGAGGACAGCAACTTATTTTGGAACCTGTTTGTTGGAACTTTTATGTAGCATTGCCTGTTTCTAAATCAATTTAAAAGAAAATGATACTGAACATGTATAGTTCAATGTATTTATAGGTAAAGCACAAGATGGTGCATTAGTTGGTGACTGCTACAAAAAGCCAAGTCAAACTCTGTGACGGGTTATGACTTTATGCACCTATCAATAATACATGGGGGGAAACAGTTGTGTGTTTGTGATCATGGGGGACTTGAATTTGAGTGGCATATGCAGAAAGCCTCCTGCTGCCAGTACTAACATTTCTAAATTTTATTCATGAATTTTTCTTAAATTGTTCCATGCAACACAGAGGAATTTGTCTTGATGGATAGAGTAACTGATCACAGAACTAAAATGTAATGGCAGCTTAGGTACAAGTGATCATAACTTGATCACATTTATAATGTGGAATAAAGTCCAGATCAGCAATATATATATATTCTTTGTTAAACAATTGCATAAAGCAGAAAGCAATTGAGAGCCAAATCAGCTATAAGGAAGAATTTAATTAGAAAAATATGAATTATAATTGGGAATTAAGAATACTTCACTAGATGCACAAAGAGCCACAATTGAGGAAGAAGGCCATATTGGTTAAAAAAAATAAAGCCCAATCCAATTAGAAGGGAAATTGAGATTATCTATCGATCGATTGATCGAAAGATACCAGAAGCATGGGACTGTAGAAGATTGATAAGGGAAGCAAATGAACACAAGATTAAATCTAAGATCAGAAGAGCTGTGGACATTTGAAGTATATTAAGTATATTTGAAAGTATATTAAGAAGAAAAAGAATCCTAAAAATGAATACTAGTCCTTACTAGATGAAAAAGCCAGAATTATCAACAATAGTAGAAATAGTAAAGGTGGGTGTGCACTCAAATAAACATTTCTGTCTGTATTTGGTTGTAAAAAACACATAAAGTTATGTCATATGAGAACACTTCTTCCATTTCACTGGTATCTCAGGAGGATATTAAAAAGCAATCACTAAAGCTAGACAATTTTAAATTATCAGGTCTGGATAAAAGTAGCTCATTGGACTGTTAATACTGATTTTCAATGTCTTAAATTTCTGGGAAAGTTCCAAAAGACTGGAAGAAATCAAATGTTATGCCAATATTTAAAAAGGAATGACCCATGTAATTATAATTCTATCAATGCAATATAGATCATGGGCAAGATAATGGGTTATCTGATATGTGACTGGATTGATAAAGAATTAAAGGAGGGTAATATAATTAATGCCAAACTACATAAGTTTATAGAAAACAGATAAGACAAACCAATTTGATATCTTTTTTTAAAATGAGTTTACAAATTCAGATGATAAAGATTGTAGTGTTGATGTAATAGACTTGCACTTCTGTAAGGCATTTGTCTTGTCTTTGTCTGATTAAAAGTCTAGTAAGATATAAAATTAATGTAGCAGATGTTAAATGGATTAAAAACTGACAGCTGATAGAGTGTGACGTTATGGGTGTGTCTAGACTACATGATTTTTTTTCAAAAAAAGTCGCCTTTTTTGAAAAACTTCTCCTGCGTCTAAACTGTTGCCACGTTCTTTTGAAAGTAATTTGAAAGAACACGGAAGTTTTTTCAACCATGGAAAACCTCATTTTATGAAGAATAACACCTTTCTTTGAAAGTGCTCTTTCGAAAAAAGGCGCTACGTAATGCAAACTGTGCTTTTTCAGAAGAGAGCATCCAGACTGTCTGGGTGCTCTCTTTCAAAAAAGCAAGCCACTCATTCTAATCTAGCTGTTCTTTTTCGAAAGAGGCTTTTTCGAAAATATCTTTCGAAAAAGCCGCTTTCAAAGGAGGTTTGCAGTCTAGCCTAAAGGGCCCCTAAGGGATTGGTTCTCAGCCCTGTGTCATATAGTATTTGGATTAATGACCTGATTGAAAACATAAAATCATCACTAATAAATATTGAGGATGACACACCAATTGGTAGAGTGATAAATAATGAAGATGACAGATCATAGATACAAAACAATCTGGATCACTTGGTAATCTGGGCACAAACAAACAATACTCATTTTAATATGGAAAAATGTACACATATACATCTAGTAACAAAGAATATAGGCCATACTTATAGAATAGAGGACTTTGTCCGGGTATGCAATCTAAATCTGTAAGAAGGTCAGGTGGATAATCAGGTGAACAAGGCCAAAAGGCCTAATCCAGTTGTCGGATGCATAATCATGCATGAGTAGGAATAGAGAGGTTATTTTACCTCTCTTTGACACTGGGGTGACGGCTTCTGGAATACTGTGCCCAGTTCTTGTGTGCACAATTCAGTTTTGTTAAATTGGAGAATGTTCAGTGAAGAACTGTGAGAGTGATTGCAAAACATGCCTAATAGGGTCAAGAAGCTCAGTCAATGTAATTTAACAAAGAGAAGGGTAAGGAGTGATGTCATTATAGTCTATAAATTTAATAATCGGTACTTCATCTCTGAGAAAGGTGTAACATGATTCAATGGCTGCAGGTGGAAGTGAGACAAATGCAGATTGGAAGTAAGGGATAATTTTTTTAACAGTGAGAGTAATTATCCATTGAAACAATTTACCAAGGGCTGTGGTGGATTCTCCATCACTGACCATTTTTAAATCAAGATATACTGTACAAACTATTTGGGGGAACTTTTATGGCTTGTATTATACAGGAAGTATAGGTGATAACAATGATCCTCTCTGGCATTGGAATTAGTAGTCTATGAGTTGAAGTGTAGAGCAGTGTTTCTCAACTTTTTTTATATATAGTATCCCCTTTTTTAAAAAAAATATAAGTATCCCCAATATCTACAGTTTTCAGACACAAACATTTTTTTTTTTACCATTGCAACACATTTGTTTAAACAACTTAGTCGTAGTCAGGTGGGCAATGAAATTTGTAGGTATAAAAAGTACAAAAATAATAAAGCACTGTAAAAATTCAGTTTTCTCCAAATTCAGCTGTGTTGACGTACCCCCCAGACTTCTCTCGAGTACTCCTGAGGATATTTGTACCACTGGTTGAGAAACAGTAATGTAGAGGATAATCTTGCATCACTAAGGGGAATGCCTTTGTCCATACTACAACCATTCTTCTGGATTAAAAGGTTACACTTATTAGGACCTGTATGTCACAGGGGGAGATACCTTCGATAGCACCAGGAAGAAAGGACTCAACCAAGCAAATATCAGTAAGTTTTTAAGTTCAAGGTCTGCGGTGTTTGATTTCCACCAGCTCAAAAATTTCCTGTAGCTCTAGAGTATACAAAATGCTCATATGGAATTATTTTGAACTGTAGCTCTGTCCTAAAAAGACATCTGGTCTGGTTTACAATGACTGGTTTTGTGTTAACAGAACTCTGAGAAGTTGTTTCCCTTGTTGAAAAATAAATCCTCCAATTGAAAAACTATGACTAATATATGATTTCCCTCACAGAACTAGTTTAATGTAGGGGAATGCTTTTTCAATATTGGAATATCAGGGACTTGGCACCAAAGTCCTGTTGTTAATTTGCATTCAGTGAAACAGATTTAATCTTTTCATTCTTTTTTTCTTGAACACTTTTTTGGCCAACACATTGATTATTTTTATGGTCTTCATTTCTGTTTTAATTGAATTGCTGAGAATGAAAATGATTAGCGAAAGTTGTGTGGTGAGTGGATTTGTTTTGTTAATGTGGTTTTATTTAACACTTCTTGTTCTGTCCAAAACACACAGGAATTCTTAAAAAGGCATGATAATGCATAGTTTACAAACCACACAAGTAGCAAAGTGAATGTGCAATAGTGTTGACTAGACAGTAAAGCAGTACATAAGCAGCGTCCCTCTCCTCCTCTATCACTTCAACCTACGGGGCACCTAACCTGTAGCGCAAATTCTTAATGTGAGACCCTAAAGTGTTAGGGCTTGAACTTTGTACAATTGAATTTCAGCCTATCTCTGTCACTCCCGTCTTGGATTCAGATCTTTCTATATACTGTTCCCATTCATTCCAAACCTCCTCTAGATTGACAGTGCTTGGGGGTGGGGGTAAGAGGAAGGGGCTAAAGGACAAACTGATCTGGGGTTCAGTTCTTGGCCACAAGCTGCTAATGTGGTGGCAGTGGCCAGAATCCCAGGCTCTTTAAATCTCTGCTGGAGTGCAATGTGGCATGCTCTGGACAGCACTGAGGTCTGCCTGGGGGTTGTGCTGAGGTCTACTTAGTACCAGCCCTGCCCCTTCCTCCTGAGATCCCAGTGCATGGGCAGTCAGTAGTGTAGGCAAAGGAAGGCACAGCCTCCTCAAAATTGTCTATACGCCCAACAGCCCAAGGATGGGGATGTGGTACAGCAGCCTGGCTCCAGCCAGCTGCTGGAGAAGGCTGCCTAGCTCAGCAGCCAGGTTGCTTGGGAGCAATGAGCCGCAGCGCGGCAGCCCATCTCTGCCTGCTATTGGGGAAGGATCGGGCCACTGGGCAGCAGCCTGGCTCCACCCGGCTGCCGGGGAGGGAGAGAGCTGCGGTGTGGCAGCTGGGCTAGCATGACAGCCACAACTGTCCACAGGGCCCGGCAGGATCGGGCTGGGAGTGGGCGGGGCCTCAGGTGCAAGGGGAAGGACTGGCGCTTGCCTTCCCCAGCTGGCCTTTCACCCGAAACCCATGCCCCAGGACATGGAGCAGGGTCCCCCGTTACCTTGCCCAGGGGCCAAGTGAGGTTGTTGGCCCGCTGCTCCCAACTCTGGAGCATCAGCAAATTTAGATATTGTTTAATCTGCAGTGTTATTGACATAAAAACTAATCTATATCCCTTAGGGATTAGAGAAAAATGTCCTCCTATATCTCTTCCTCTGCTTTCTCCCATTCCACCCTTAAGCATTCCATATCACAGCACATCTCATGGGCAGATATGTGTGTAGCCTTCCAGTTTGTGTCAGTCTATTAATTAGCAAGAGGGGATGGTCACTGGAAAGAAATGGAAAAGTATCCCTTCTCCCAAGAGTCCATTCAGGTTACTTCCACAGCACTCCAAGGCTCAAGAAAGAAGGAACTGAGATAGTGAAATAATCCCAGATCTTCTGTGTGACAGCACAGTGTTCCCATAATGCTTTGGACTCTTCTGGATGTGCCAGTAAGTTGATCGTTATATCCATTTCATGCATTTGTTTGCTATAGTATGAAAAGATGAAAAAAGATGCTTTCTAATGATAGGTAATAATCTACAACACTACAGGTGATTGGGTCTTATTTTGTGTGTAGCTTTTCCGTGCACAGGTCATTTATCAACAACCTCAAAGAGTGAGGTTTCAGCAGTCAGCCAGCAAAGCCACATTGGAAGGAACTACAGAAAGGACAATCGGTAAAAAAAAAAATCTCTTTTGGATTTTAACAAGCCATCATTCTTCCCCACCCTTTGTAACATGCACAGTGAATCCAAATGGGAAAATACCTGCCAAGTCAGAGGCAAAATATCACTTAAAAGGTCAAGAATCAAAGTTCAAATTGACACTACATCTTACCTGGTACTTACAGTAATTTATTTCCCACTTTAAAATTAGTTTCCTAGATTTTGTTTTCCTGTTTTTCATTATAGCATCATTTGAGCAACAAGTTTTACAGTTCAGATTAAGTGATATATTTAAACTTCCCCTACCTTTGATATATTCATATCCTGGGTTTTGGTTCGGTTAATTGCAGTGATAAAAGCCAGTGTAAATTTTAGATCCAGATGGAAATCTGAATTTCCTCAAAGTTTGTCAGGCAGAATGTTGAGAATTAGGGGTTATGATCTGGGTCAATTTCAGGTCAATCTGCATAACCTTGTCTTTGGGGTTGTCCATGCACACACATGTATTCCTTCTCCCACTCATTGTTCCTTCAGTCTTAATTTTTCTGTTATCTTCTCCGTTTGGATCTCTGCAGGAGACCATGGCTTTCTCTAACACTGTCTAGCACAGTTGTGTAGAATTCTTTCTCCCCCCGCTCCCCTATTATCCCTGCTCACAAAGTAGTCTTGGAGTAACTTGGAGTAACCCATTTTTAAACTCACCATAAAACCTTCCATCTATCTTTAATTATGGTATGAGTTATGACTTTCTGTAAAGTGCTTTATGAGACTTAATATAAAGAAGCTATATAAAAATAAACTAGCTTGCCTAGTTCCTTAATAATTAGACATCTGAACTCTGATAAAGGTCACAAAATCCTATTAATGAGTTAGTCCTAGATTTAAATTTCTACATTCATCCATTTCCTTTTCTTTTTACTAAATTTTAAATATATTAATCCAGTTATTGATTTTCAGAGCTTGAATGGGAATGTAGTATCAGTCTGGACTCTGGGACTATCTTCGTTCTTCGCATAGATAGTGCTTTGTACAGAGGGACCATGGTCCTTTCTTAGGGCTCCTAGGGATTAATATATAGGACCCTACCAAGTTCAGGGTCCACGTAGATGAATTTCTAATTCATAGGATTTTAAAAATAATAAATTTCATTATTTCAGATATTTAAGTTTTAAATTTCACAGTGCTGACACAAAAAGGAGTTGTGGGAAGGCACACGGTTATTGTGGGGAAGGTTTGTGGTACTGCTACCCTTACTTCTGTGGTGCTGCTGATGGGCTGATGGCAGCACTGCTTTAAGTGCTGGGCAGCTAAAGAGCAATGGCTGATGGCCAGGAGCACATCTGTGAAGGCAGAGCTGCCACCAGCAGCAGTGCAGAAAGATGGCATGGTATGGTATTGTCACCCTTACTCCTGTGCTGCTGTTGCTGCTGCGCGACTGGTTAACAACCACTGATCTCTGGCCACTCAGCTCTGAAGACAGCACAGACGTAAGAGTGGCAATCCTGCTATCTCCCCCTAAAGTAGCTTTGTGATCAGGGGCAGATGACCGTTTTGTGGGGCTCCGGGCAGCATAATTCCGCGGGGCCCCCTCTTTGCCATGGCGCATGCGCAGTGACGCCATGCACATGCGCAACGGTGCCACCACGCATGCACGGGGCTTTCTGAAGTGCAGGGCCCGGGACGGCCGCCCCGTTCGCCCTGCCCTATATCCGCCCCTGTTTGTGATCCCCCTACAACTCCCTTTGGGGTCAAGACCCCCAATTTGAGAAAAGTTGGTTTCCCCCATGATGTCTACTCAACACGTGGCACGCTTGTTTGGGGTCTGTGGTGCGGTTAGGGTTTATGCGGGGCTTAACACACGGCCCACGGATGGGATCCTTTGAACATGGCCTCCACTGGGAACATGCTCCACAATAGCGAGGCATCTCCCAGGCAGAGTGAGTACTGAAAGACACAAGCGGAAGGGCTAGCTGGAACAGACTTGTATAGGGTATTGGCATTTTTAGCCCCCAAGTAGGAGGTGCTGGGAGTGCCAGGGCAGTGTATGAAAGAAGCTATTTGTATATATTTGCATGTACATGCAACCACACTTAAGTTGCGACCCTCAGCTGAATCATTGTGGTCCCTGGAGCTTCAAAGGGACCTGCTATATAGTATTGTTACCCGGAAAGCTGAGGTAAATAATTGCTGTGGGCAATTAATTAAAGCCTAATGCACCTCCCCCACAGAAGCCAGATTCGACCTGGTACTGTATCTATCACCGATGAACTGTTAGTCACCAATCGGGTCTGAGATGGAATTTAGGGCCAAACCATATATTTTAAAAGAATGTGAACATGTATCAATCAATAAGGAAACAGTAAATGTCCCACCCTAGCCTGGAAGAAAAGGAGATAGGAAAGATCCCATATACAAAAGGGGTTGTACTTAAAACACAGAAGGCAGCGATGGACGCCTGCAACCTTCTATCTCGTGGCTAATTGGAATCCTTGAGGGAGAACTGCAGGGAGATCCCTTGGGGTCCCAATCAGGTCCAGTTCCTGAGTAAGTCCTCGAAGTAGATCCTCGCCTTTTCACGTGGTGGACGCCCTCTGGATTCCTTATCACCAATCCTTCGGTTAGGTGAGGTCCGTAGGTGTAGAAATGAAGGTACAGTCCCAGAGTCCAGGATCACCAGTCCCCAAAAATCCTTACAGAGAGGAGACTTCTCTCAAGAGGGCACAGCTAGAGCTGGGCTTGGGCAGCCTTGGCCAGGCCACGTGTGGATGGCACTCCTTAGGGTTGGCAGACGAAGACGAACAGCTAGAAGCAGATTGACAAAGACCAATGGACAGGTAGAGGAGAGCCAACCCGAACCATTCTTAGGGGAGGGTTTATAAAGACAGTAAGGCGGGAAACTGGGTTAGGGAGTGGGGTGCAACAGAATAGGATGGTGTGCACAGGGAAAAGAGTGCCGGGTGCATAACTGGGATGCGCACGCATGGTATTAGTAAGAGGTGCACAGGTTTGGAGCCGTGTACAGAGGCCAGGGAGTGGAGTGCAAAGCCTTCTTCAGGGTGGTTTTGGCAGGAAGAGACACTGCTGAGGTGAAAAGGGATCAGCAGACTCCATTTTGAATTAGAAACTCCATTTTAAAAACACCAGCCTGGGTAACAGAATCATAGAATACTAGGACTGGAAGGGACCTCAAGAGGTCATCGAGTCTAGTCCCCTGCCCTCCTGGCAGGACCAAATACTGTCTAGACCATCCCTGATAGACATTTATCTAACCTACTCTTAAATATCTCCAGAGATGGAGATTCCACAACCTCCCTGGGCAATTTATTCCAGTGTTTAACTACCTTGACAGTTAGGAACTTTTTCCTAATGTCCAACCTAAACCTCCTTTGCTGCAGTTTAAGCCTATTGCTTCTTGTTCTATCCTCAGAGGCCAAGATGAACAAGTTTTCTCCCTTCTCCTTATGATACCATTTTAGATACCTGAAAAGGGTATAGAGTAAGAGTCCAAATTTCATGGGGGGCAGACCCAGTTTCACAGTCTGTGAATTCAGTAGGACCCTACTAATATGCTACAGATGATGGATGTAACGGTAAATATATTGGTATGTCATACTTCTTACGTTGATGACTGAAAAAAGGAAGCCAGTTAGCGGTTAAAAAATAGAATGGAATCATGACCTTTTTCTTGGGGGAGGGGAATCATGTCTTCACTTTTTTAATTGAATTCAGAAATGGTTTATGTCTGATGTCCTGCACCACACACTTCCATTATTGTCTGTCATAATTTGGAGGTGCACTCTTTCTTCCAAGCACAGGATTTATAGTACTATTTCAAGAGGTGAAATAATCTTTTGTATGTGGTAGCACTTTTTTTGAATTCAAAGTCAGTCTGACCATTGACCTGATGCAAAAAGAATCTAAATAAAATATAGGTGCCCTCCCAAAAAACTTTCATTTTCCACTCCAAATATATTTTTTTAAAAAAATTGTTCAGCCAAATATTCATTACTTCTGATATTCTCCAGTAGTAGAAGACAAAGCTATCTTTCCTGTCCAAAAATGTTATTTACAGCTTTCTTTGCATATACTCTTCTTTGTTTCCATTTTGCGGCTTATATTCTAGCATAGTCTAATAAAACTCATCTTGCTTCATCAGCCTTATGTCCCTGTAGATTTTTCTGTATCATATGATTAATTACTTGTTTCCTGTAGACTTCTTTCTCTTTTCAATTTTTAAAAAATTTGTTTAGTACAAAGAGCTAAGATAAAAATAGTGAAGTAGGCAAAAATAATGATAATAAAAAATAACTAGACTTGGAATTACATTCTTTTCTAGACATCTCTGACTTTAACTGCCAAAAGATTTATCACTTGAAAGATTTATAGGACTTGTGAAAGTTTGAAAGATTAAGATAAACTCAGTAAATCTGCTAAAATAGCAAAATAGCACTTAAAAGATATCCATAGTCAAGGTGTGTTAGTTGAATGTATTTTTTGTTTACTGACAACTCATGTATTTAGTTGTCTAGAAGCATTTTATGATCTTTAATATTGACTGGAAAATCACAAATCTTGTGACTTATGAAGGAGAATTTTTCAAGTATCAGTGCAGGAATTCAAAAATACTTCCCCTAAATCATGTGGTAATCCAATGTGTAATGTGTACTTTAATGGAGATTTGTGACAAATCACCTGTTAGATTTCATCTGACAGCTTGTCGCATTACAATTATAAATAATTGTAATATACGGCTATCATAATGTGTGCAACAAAAAATGAGGGAGGTAATTACAAAGGATTCTTTGTACCCACTGTCCTTCCCCCTCCCCCCTCACTTCTCCTGAAGTGACCAGGTGTTCCACTTTGATTGAAATGGTTCCAATGGTTAATGCAACATCCCACTGTACTAAAAATTAAGTGGGGTTCCTATTTGTCACCATTGCATGCCACAGTCTCAGACACAAGAGCCAGGGGAAACAAACATTATGTAGTATTAATCACTAATATATCACAGTGCTATTAAATGTTTGAACGGTGTGAGATTTCAACATGAAATCCTGCATGCCTTACTCAGGCAAAACTTTAGCAGAAGTCCGTGGGAGTTCTGTCCTGAGTAAAAAATGTAGACTCAGGCCCTAATTGGTAGGCATGAGTAAAAAATGTAGACTCAGGTCCAGTGTTCCCTCTAAACTGGGAGGCAGCACAGCTTTATAGGAGATTAATCAGCCCCACCTAGTCAGAGGCTCATGGCTCCTTGCAGGGAGCTGACTGACTGTGTGGGGCTGATTAATCACCTGTGGAGCTGTGCTGCCCTATACCTTAGAGGAAACACTAATTCGTGGCAGTCAAGAGGAAAATTCTCCATCTCACCCCTTTGCTCCTGTAAGGTGTCAGTGAGAAGGCAATAGAGCCACTGGTTGAATCTCTCTAGACCAGCACCACAGGACATGACTGGTTCTAAACCAGAGAATTTGCTGGACCACAGTAGGTCAATATTGTCTAGCAGCATTACTAACACTTTGACTGCTTACTGGGCTCTTAGAATACATTTAGGAATAAATTAGAGCTAAATAACAGCACAGAACACTGAGAACCAAGACTGATGACTCTAAAAAAAGATGTGGGAAACCTGACCACACCCATGATAAGCAGACATCTGGCTAACTAAAATCATGCCGGACCACGGGCATTGCTGGATCAGAGAGTGCAAGACTATAGAGGTTCAACTTATACTTGTGTGGTTTATGTGAGCCAAATTTAAACCCTTATTTTTTAACAAGACAAGAAGTGTGTTTGTGTTTATATACGTGTATCGATGTTTTTAATGATACAATCAGAAGCAAAAGATACTCCCCATGCTAAAAAGTTTGTTTACAGATTCAGATCCTTTGTACTTAGCTTAATTCAGTTTCTTTGTACCTGGTAGTCCAGCACTTTCAGTTCGTTCAGTATTTTTATAGGAAATATTTCAAAGTTAATATAATTTCAAAATGTTCTTCAAATTCAATATTGTGGCACTATTACACTCATATGTTAGTGCAATCTTGGCAATAACCTGCACAAACCAAAACCAATAGAACATTGTACTTGAACTTCATATATTTTGTAAAAGAATGTTATTTCCACATTGTGTTAACGTGTGATATTTTTGACTCATGCATCCTCAAAGCTGTAACTTTGTGGGGGCAATAATATATTGGGGAATAGAAAAAATAGTTTTAACTTTACAGTTGAAATGTGTGGGTGTGTATTTCTGCTTTCATTATTTAGCACTTAAACTGATAAGAAAGCATTCAGCATGATTTCTCCCTCTGCTCTTTACATATTACATATATGAACATCGTTATTGCATAAATCAGAAATCTGAGAAATGAAATTCTCCAAATAAGCCTCGGTTTAGTGATTTATATAGAAGGAAAAAAATTATTTCTTAATCATACCACAGTGCTGACAAGCAAAATGGGGGGAGGAGCTATACCAAGATTATTATAACCCTAAACTGTGTGGAAAAAGTTAAATATAGTCTGAAAACTTAGATTGAAGCTGTGGTGCTGGTGTGAGAATGTGTAGGGCGTGTTGAATTACTGACCAATTCTGTGTCATTCCAGCATGAAGACACATGTTGAAAAATTGTCAGGATACTGGATCATTACATTAAAACCTAGAATATCTTTATATTTCAAATAAAATATAGAGCTTTTGGTCCACAGTGGCTGTGTTGTGGTGGGGGGTTAAATTTTTCTTTGCTCTATGTAACCATATTTCTTATTTATTCTATCCGCTATGCATTTGAGACAGTCTGCCTGTCTGTTCAAGAACTCTTCCAAAGTGGTAAGAGCTAAGAACACCAAATTCAGTATACATATTCCTCTTATCACAACTTAAAGAAAAATAATTGTTTAGTTGTGTCAGGATAATGGGATGTACCTGTAATGGGATTGCTTCTCATAAAACTATACATAAGAGACAGAATCACCAGCCTGGTTAAACGAGCTGGCTGAGGGATGCTCACTGTCTGGGATTGCCTCAGCTCTGATCCTCTGACTCATCAGATACCTTTTAGGATTCATACAAGAACATTATTAGCTGTTCCGCTTTGTTGGGGAGCAAGGGGAAAGTGCAGTTTGCTGCATTCCTCACTCTATGGAGCACAGGGGGCAGATGAACCTGGACTTACCCCAGCTGGGTGGCATTCCTCCCTCCCCCAGATGTGCTTGCTGGAGCTGCAGTGGCCATGGAGAGGTGCTTTTCAACTGTTCCCAAGCTGCTGTGGTGAGAGATGGCTGGGGTAGTCTTTTCTCCGCAGGACGGCCTGCATACTGAACCCCTCAACCTCAGCCCCACTGCAGAGCAATAATTGAAATGAAGCATGTACAATTTCATTTTATTTAAAAAAAAAAAATTAATTGAGTTAGGGACTCTCTCTCTCTCAACTTTTTATTGTTCAACAAAAATAGCCTCTTTGTTCCATGCAGCAAGTAAGTCAGCACCCATTCTCCCTTCTCTAGTGGAGTCAATAATTGGGTTGGATTAGGTACTGAAGTGAGCATTGTACTTTCTAAGGGGAACTGAAAAGGATTTTTTCCCACACCATCAGACTGGCTTTGGTGAAGTGATGATTTTTTTCATCTTCCCTACTGCAAGTGACAGGGAGGACCTTTTTCCAGCATGAAGAAGAGGTGGTAGGCCATATGTTGCAATTTATTTTATAAGGTTGGGTGGAAGTCCAGTGTGGGTACTTCATTGGGGAGGCATGCATTAACTGGATAAATGGCGTGGTAAAGGACTTTACAAGGAGGTACTAAATAAAAGAGCAGAACAGGGGAAGAGAGTTGGGGACTCCTATGATTGCTATGACAGGGAGCCAACTCTCTTCCTCTTTCCCCCTTCTCATTGACCACCTTAACCTCCTATGAGGGTAGTAGATCATAGAATCATAGAACTGGAAGAGACCTCAGAAGGTCATCAAGTCCAGCCCCCTGCTCTAGGCAGGACCAATTCCAACTAAATCAACCCGGCCAGGACTTTGTCAAGCCGAGACTTAAACATCTCTAGGGATGGAGACTCCACTACTTCCCTAGATGGTCAGGTCCAAACGATTGCTTAGCTGAGGGACAAGGATGGAAAGGAAGACGGGGATGGAGGGAAGCTAGTGGAAGCCCCACATAATGATTTGAATAAACATGGATTTGACTGCATTGTACACTTTATCTGTTTGGTATTCCCAAACATCGATGTAATAAAGTCGCAGCCTGATTAAAATCCATATCAACTGTTTCTGTCCTTTTTTCAGGGGCCTCCAAAAGAGGAAAAAATGGGCATTTTGAGTCAAACTTGACATTGACCTACAGTCAACTCTATTGAAGTTTCATGGGCTATAAGTTAACATAGAATTTGGCTCCATGTCTTTACAAAGAAAATACATGTGAACCCATGGAAGTGTATGATATTTGATGATTATACACTTTTAGGAACAAATTCTGCGTGAGTTACAGTACTTGTGACTCCATTGATTTCATTGGGTTGCGTAGGGTGTGAATCGGGACAGAAGTGAACCCTTTAAATTCCACTGAAATATACTAGTTTTTGGATAGGGACATTTATCCCCTAGGCACTGGGAGTGTGTCTATAGTGGCAGGTGTGTGTGAAGGAGACGGAGGAGGGATGTATTTGAGCTGCCTATAACCTCAGAGTTGTCTGTTTCAGCGTGTGCATCCCTACGAGAGAGTGTGTGTGTATGTGTGAGTACAAGACCAAATCTTTTCTGAGCAGGACTGGTACAACTGGATCCCTGGGAGTGACGTCACCCTCTTTCCCCTCCTCCTTCCCCCCATCTCACCCCCCGCCCCCTGTGTGTGTGTGTGTGTCTCGCTCGCTCGCTCGCTCTCGTTTCCTATGTCCTCAGTCCGTGAGTGGTCCAGGGAGACACTGCTGGCTCAGTGGCGCTCCCCCTCCGAATCCTTTCTCCGCGCCCTCTCCTGCCCCGCGCGCTGCCCCACACTCGGGGCCACGCAACTCCTGTGAGCCACGCAACCCGAGAGGATTTAAAATAGCTATTAAAAAAAAAACCCATCAAACAAAGCGAGGGGGAGGCAGCTCCAGCACTTCGCTCCTCACGCACCGCCCCCTCCCCTCTGAGGGACACCGGTCCTGCCAGGGGCTAGTTCCCCCTCCCAATCCCCCCCCCCCCCACTCCCCTGGGAATTGCCTTTTGCCTCCCGTTTGTTTGCGCTGCACTTTGTGCGGAGCGAGAGGCGGGGGGCGACCCAGCTATTTGTAGCCAGAGACTCTGCTAAAAGAGGCGGAAAAAAAAAAAGCAAGCGACGCGGGCTGGAGCGGAGGGAGGGTGGGGTGGGGAGGAGGAGGCAGCGGAGCAGAAGCTCGGGACCAGAGCGAGCGCCCGGGAGCAGCCGCAGCAGGCAGCAGGAAGGCGCGGGAGGAGAACGGAGCGGCTCCGGGAGCGCCGCGGGCTGCCCCCGCCCCTGGATGCTGGATCTGCGGACTCCCGCGGACTCCCCCCCGCTTCCCGGCTTTGGACGGTGAGAGCCGCGCACCAGCGGCCGGCGACAACGACCCGCGGGCTCCGCTGGAAGCTGCTGCTGGGCTTGGATTAAATTGGCCGCCCCGGAGCCAAGCGGGAGCAGCGAGAGGAGGTGGCGGCGGCGGAGGAAAAGCGCCGGTGGTGGCGGGCGGGCGGGCGGCGGCGGCGGCTGCTGCTGGGACTGGGGGAGCCAGCATGACCAGGTAACTCCCCGCCGCTGCCCCATAGCTCCCCTCCGCCGCTCAGCGTGTGCCTGTGCGGGGAGCTCTGCACACATGTGCAGCGCGCACAACACTCCCCCCGGCTTCAAACAGGCTGCCCTGGCCAGGGCGCTCTGCTCTCCCCGGGCTAATCTCCAGCCGCGGCTGATAAAGGGCACGAAGAGAGTTTAGTGTGTGTGTGTGTGTCTGTGTGTAAGTGTGTGTGGGGGGGTGACCAGTCCAGAGTAGACATTGCCACTGAATTCCTACTGTAAATGTGGGGGGAGGGGGATTCATGTTTCGTGCACTGTAAAGAAGGGTGAGTTGCTATCACTGATAGCATTTATTTTATTTTTTGTTTTCTATTTGAACTAGTGGGGGAAAGGGGAACTGGCAGCAATCAAAGGGAAAGTGGCTGCCATTCAAGGTGTGGGAGGAATTGTTTGGAGACCTTCACACAGATCAGTTCTCTCTTTTCCTCGATGTCAATTGCATATGCTTGGGCATGGTGCTAGTAAGTTAAAAAAAATGGTCCTTTTTTTAAACCACTGGAAAGAAAGCCAAAACAGTAAGACACTCAGCTTTATGTAGGGTTGTAATGGAACTCATATTTGGTCAGAAAACTTATTTTATTAGCTCCCTCTTAAAATTCACGTTTTGCTGTAAGTAGGGATTCCCCCCCTCTTTGAATGTAGTCTGCTGCCTACCCTGACTTATAAATACAAGATCTATTTTCTTTATTCCGTTCCAAGTGCTACACTGGAGGGAGGAGTATATTTTTTCCTTAAAACTATTACCCCCTTCCAAGCCATCATCACTTTTTCTTTTACAGACACCTCTCAGTAAGCACATTTCTGTTTCTCCTTGTTATTTGAGACTGTTGTGTGACAAGTAATGTGTTCTCCTGTCTGGCCTTTGTACACTGTACCACCACATAGAAAGGTGTATGTGTGTTCTCACCTTTTCCCCAAACATACACATAATTTAAAATTGAAGCTTTTACATACATAAAGAGGACCATTTTGTTGACTTCGCTATAGAGCGCAAAGGTTTCATGTTTTTGTGTTCCTTCAATATTAACTGGAGACTGTGTGCCATTTCTTATTAGACCTTAAATACTGATTTGCTTTGGAATTTCCTAGTTACAGGCGGTGGAGGCATTTATTTTATGTTTCTATTCTCCGAAGTATTTAAACTTAGTCTCAACTTTCTGTGTGAATTTTATCTTGTGACCCTTTCCCCAATTTTCTTCTCACCTTGTGCACAAAAACAAACAACTGCTGTCATATCAAGACTTTTACTTTGAATCTTGATGTAAAGATGAAGAAAAACAAGTCTAAAATATTTTGTGTTCCTGGGTGTATAATAAAAAAAGCTTTAGAATATTTACTACTGTCTATTCTTTATGCAAATGTGATTTAGAATATAATGTATTACATGCTTATTAGTGGGTTGGGAAAGAACAAAGCTTTATTGTTCATTGTTATTGAACAGAGCAACTCTGAAAAAATAAAATTCTCCCATCCACCAAAATAATTTTATGTACTGGCATCTCACAGTAGCTAGCAATTTTGTGACAGTTTCCTTAAATTCACTCTCCTGAGATCAGCTATTATTGTATTTTTTGAAGTGTGAAATTGACAAACTGGTCAGTTTCATAAATTTGGCTGTCAAATTTTGTCCATTTAGAATAGCTTAAAGCTGTATTTTGTTGGCATGGGATTTTCAAAGAATTAGGTGGTGTAGCTTTTACACAGACATGGAAGGGGATTTAATTGGAGACTTTTTACAGGAGTAGCTTTCCAATTTTAGTTGCCACTTGTGGTACTGTGGAATATATTTAGGTTCCTCTCAATGCTGAAATGATGTATAGCTTGTATATATCCACTTTAAGTACTGAGAGCTTTTGCTAAGTAGTAGACTTTTACTCTAAGAAGGCACTAAGAAATTCATTGTGGTTTATGTGTGCTATGCCAATCTGTCAGGAATGGCATTTGAGAAAGAAAACTGCATCTCTGAGCTTCTAGGTTTCAGGGTCTGTGTTTTAAAATCTACTTTTACTGTTAGAAGTCATATGACTTTTTAATGAATAATAAAAAGTGGTATAAATTAAACATTCTATTGTAACTGTTATGTAACTCAGACATTAGTTGTGCCTGTGCACTGAATGGGAAATGGTAAAACATACAGCATTTTACTTTCTGAGGAGATCTGTGGAAACAACGCTGGGGTTGTATTTAGAAACAAATTTAGTATTTTAAATTTTATCAGTGATTCAGCTTTCATTTTAAGGTCACCCTTCATTTCTAAACCAGAATAAAGCAGAGACTAAAATTACCCAAGATAAAAAGAGTAGGAATCCCCTACATCTGGTGCTGTGTGTGCTAAACCACTAGGGGCCTGTATAAACTGCTCTTGTACAACAAATACCAGTGCATAGCATATGCACCAGAAGGACATTTTTAACACAGATAGCCAGCATCAAAATGACATGTTCCTATGATTCATTGCCAATAAATTAGACTAATGTTGTTTGGGAGGCAACTGAAATGTGTATATTTTCTCCCCCCCCCATAATTATATCCAAGACTGTTGACTCCCCTGCCACTATGGTTGAGGAAGGACACTATCAGAGATGATAGGCTATGCTGCTTTGTCTCAGTTTAAAATGTGTGTTTCCTTTAGTGGATTAATAACGGTACTGTTTACATAATGCATACATGGGGTTAAAAATAAACTAACCAAGATTATACTAAAGGAATGGACATAGATTGATGGTGTATTTAAACTAGCTTTGTAAGTGCTATGTAACTTGGCAAGTGCAGAGATTTCAAGGCTGTGGCTGGAGGATAGTCAGCACTTAAGGGATCTGGACTGAAGATGCTCTATACATTTTTGAGTGTCAGTTTCACAAATTTAAAATCGACCAACCATGGAATTCTTGATAGACATTAGGGAATAAGGTCAAGTATACTTACACTGTTCCTTTGTTGATTTTCAGTTTTTCAAACTGACAAGGCAGACCATTTGTAAAAGAGCACAGCTGAAACATTCACATATTGAATTTCCTTCAGAATGAACTTGATTTATCAAGCTATTGGGCAATTCTATTTTTAAAAGGATTCTGAGGATAAATCAGGATACTGTAAGGTCACATAATGAAAGTGCAACGCCAGTACATTGTATTTATTTTTTTATCTTACTTTAAAAACAGCGGAGTTTTGTCATATCAGGTTGTGTGGGTGGTCATTTGCCACAACAAGCTTTCTGTCCTATCACCAAAATGTAATTATTACAAATATTTATTAACTTGTAATTTTCAGAAACAGCTAAAAAATGCATCCTATTATAGGTGTAAATAAATAATAATAATGGAGACCCCTGAAAAAGTCTCTTTAAATCAGATCTATCTTTTCAAGGCTTGGAATTTTAGGTAGTATTGATAGACCAAGTCTTTAGCTTCTGAAATGTACAAGACATACTTTGGATATATTTATATTGAAAATAGAAGGACTAATTATATGTAAACAGTGTAAGTGAGCCAACATGTTTCACTCTAATTACTATATTATGCTAAGATCTGTACTGTTTTTGTTTAAATGGAGAAAAAAAGTGTAGATATTGATTTTTTGTAAAAAGTCCATTACATACCAAAAGGCCATATCATGCCATCACTTTTTAAGCAGAATTCTTCATTGTGAATCTGTTGGAAAATTGATGGCACACTATCGTTCATATATTTTATTAAATCTCTATATTTTATATTTGCCGCGTATTGTTTGTTTGTTTAATACATCTGGCCCTTGATTTGTTTGGAAAAGGCTTTAAAGAAGCTACTTATGAATGCACAATGGTAACTGGCAGCCTGGAGCAGAATCAGTGTTTAAAAATATCCCTTCATATATTATCAATGATTTACCAGGTAGGAGCAAAGGGGAAGAGTTTTTTTCTCTCTATGATCTACTACACTGAGAGCTTCTGTACAACACATCTACTAAGGAAATCTGATGATGTAGAAAAAGATTGCTTGAGAGTGCTTTGCCTGTAAATTCCATATCAACAAGCTTCACTTGTTGTTTAAACTGCTGTTCATTCTTAGAACTGTACGTTTGCCACTTCACATGTGCAAATCTTCACATATGAGTTTGATAAGCTAAAATACGTGAAAAAATTATTGAAAAATTCCTAAAAATTATGTTCATTTCTAAATATAATTATCAAAGAATTTTTTCAGTCCTAAAAACCTTGCTTTTTAATAGTGATTTTAAATTGTCAGGTAGTTTTAATTTTTCAGTTAAGATGACAATTCACACACAAACTGAACTGGAAAAAAGAACAAATTTAGCTATAATATATGTGTTCCTTACTATACTTGGATCAAAACATTTTGCATGTTTAAGTATCTTATGCTTACATGCTATGACATACTCCTCAGAAACTAACTTTATTCAACTGTGTCATCATAATAAGGGAAAACTAAATTGTGATGATATTGCAGTAATTGCTACAATGGGAGAGATTCACACATGTAAACTTCATGCTTGTACCTGTATCTCTCTGAGATCCTTGCTAGTGATGTTGTGTGCACTATACACCACCAAAATTTAACAGCATACTGAACGTGTAGTACATTTTTCCTCATCAGTTCATTAAAATACGAGATTTTACATTCTCACACGAAAAACATTTTTCTTTGATTTATGACACTAGAAGACAAGTCCCAATTTACTGTCATGCCTTGTGCTACATTTCCTCTTGTTCAAAGTATAGATAGACTACTTCATAACTTCAATAGTTCTTTCAATGTCTTTCCTTTGGTATAGGAAATTATTTCATTGTTTTCTAGATCATTAAAATGCTTTGTTTAATGATATAATAATCATATATTATGTCACTTGGTACATATTTCCTCAATCCACAATCTATTTAACATATTCTATGAAACAGAGCCAGCAAATGCAGTGATTTTTGGTTTATAGCCTTTAATCTTCTGGAAATGATGTTTCTAGAAGTCAGAGTTCAATAAGTAACACATGTAAAATTTGACTTTTTAGATGGCAGAATCAGCTAACTTCTCATAATAGCTACTGGGTCAAAATGAAGGGATCTGAGTGAGACAAATGTGGATCTACTTTCACATTTGCAGAAAGCTATACAATCCTCCTGAAAATTGACAACTATCCTACTTTGATTTTAGTGGTCCATCGTGACTTCTGCACTATTGCAACCTGCCTCAGTCTGAAGTCTGGATTTCTGTTAATTGTTTAGACTCACTGAGTGGAAATATTCAGATATATTCTGATAACAATGTCAGAGGCTTTGTGTCCTTTAGAATACAACTGTTTGCTGAGTTTGAACTCAGTAACTCAGCCTGCTTTTTGTTATGTTGCTTGAATTAAAAAAATCATAATTGTATTTTAACTGTCCCAAGGCTGTATTCTTTAATGCAGCTTTACTAAAGGAAAATGAGATTTATAGATATGGAATTGAAAAAAATGCCATTTCTTTACTATTGTATTTTATGGTTGGAGAGCCTGAGACATTCAAAATTAAGAACTAACCTTTTGTGTTATGTTCTGCTGAAAACTGCGTACATTTTTTAAAGTTAAGAAAGGATTTATTTTCATTAATTTCATTAGAGGAAAATTCAGGCAGCAGTTAATGTTAGAAAAGTTCACAGAAAATGTTTAGAACATTTCACACAATTGGCTTTTCTTCATCTACCTTATGCTCAAAGATAAAGGATGTTTAGCACAGAAATATATGTCTAGTGTATCAGCATGAATATATAAAATCAATTAATGATGTACACCTGTATAATTATTGGTGTTAATTGTATTTTGGAAATATTTAGAGGAACGCGACACCTCCTCTCCCACGGCTTCTGGAACTTACTTCCAGACATGAGGGTCTTTCTTCACAGAAAGGCAATTTGAATTCCCCTCTTTATATTTTCAACTGTTGGAACAACTTATGTATCATTTGTATGTCAGATATATACATTACATACTTGTTTTTATCTAAATATTATTTTAAGCACGTCAGTAGTTGCAACCACGTACTGACACTACAAATAAAGTCAATATGAAATGCCTGATGACTTTAATAGGAACTAGATCTCAGGTACATATATTTGAATATGAAAACAAGTGTACTTTTGATTATAGAAATGTCAGTAGGTTAGAATCTAGTTAAAGATATATATCTAAGTGCAATATGATGAAAGGTCGAAACACAGACCAAAAAGTTGAGCTGGAAAGTTAGTTATGTGTTGTTTTTTATTTTTTTGCTTTTAGGATGATAGTGTGTCTTAGAAAGCTGCTTAACTACTGCCCAGTGCAGCTGTCCTTTCTGAAAGATTAGGTTTCAGGAGCAATGATGGATGTTGGATGCCTGTAGCCAGTTGTGGGGTTTGCTCTGAGGTCAACAGTACTGATGGAGGATAGGAATTTACAGCCTTCTGTCTGTGTGCCAACCCAACTAGTAGCATTTCTCAGGAAAAAAAATTGGACTGGACACAGGCAGTGCTGAGTTAATTTTTCAGGATAGTTCAAAAAGCCATTCATTTTAAAGGTTAAAAAACATATTTGTGGATACTAAGGACATTTTTAGTCATCAGAATTTTGGATTTTTTTTTTTTTTTTTTTTTTTTTTTTTTTTACAAATAAGCATACAGAGGTCTCACCTAATATACAATATATGCATAAGTGTAACTAAATGTACATTTTTTCTTATATTCTGTTAAAGTATGTCAGAAAATTGGGAGTTAATATGAGATAAGTGTACAAGCTTGATCTATTACTTTTGTAGTTTAGAAGGAGGTGCTTTAAAATATTTTTCAACTAAAACTGGATAATATTAATTTTCCTGGAAAATATGCAGTAATAATTTTCTTGAAATTATGATCAGATACTTATTTATATACACAAATTGTGGAAGATTCAACATCACATTTATCTTATCCTGTTTTGTTATATCTAAACGATGCATATAAGAGATAAAAGCACATTGTTTGAATATCTTTGAAATATCCAGTCGGAGAAGATGATTTAAGAACAGACTTTCAGTATTAGTTATGGATTACTGAGGTTTCCTGAGTAAGTTAGATTAATATTTTATGTTGGCTTAATGTGATGATGATAACTGTTACAAATAAATATGATAAAATAAAGTAAGAACAGGAAACAAAACATGCCATTGTTCGGAAGGCATGAGACTTTCTTGTACTGAATTCCTCGTACACTATGAAAGGAGACTTAATGGTAAATAAGGGAGCTGATACAAAATGTAGAAAAGAAATAGCTTTTGTAGGACCTGATCCAAATCAAATTGAAGTCAGTGGAAAGGTTCTTACTGATTTCAGTAGCCTCTGAATGATCTTTAGGGCCTTAGTGCTCTAATTTACATTTATTTTTAAGTAAATCAAATCACAGAAGTGGTTAAATGTAAATATCTTGACATAGAGAAGTAGTCTCAGTAAAATTACTGACAAGCTGTTTTATTATATCCCATAAGATAAGAAGACAAAAACATTTTGATAAAGAGAAAAATGTATCCAGCAGGAATATCTTTACAGCAGTGGTCCATCAAGGAAATGGAACTGTGCCAAACAACTATGCTTTCTATTTTATTGGCAGCTTGCCATCAACTTTTATTTAGAAAACTGTCATCAATTAAAGTGAAGCATTTTAAATAATAAATATCCACTGTTTACCAATTAATTTAAGTATAAATAACAGATGAGTTACTTGATTAACCTCTTTTGTGAAGAGTTTTTAACTTGTTTTGTGAAGAGTAGTATTTTTCAGGGTTTTAAATGCATCATTGAAGTATTTTTTATGAATAAAATTTTACAAATAACAAATGTACGTCCCTAATCTTATATGATAATTTGGAAAAATGTATTTTGTACTTGACATAAAAAACTTGGAATATTTTTATCAGACTTGGCACATGAAGACAAAAGTATAACATTAATCTCGGTAAGTATGTGTGTTAAATGATATTTTGGACACACTAACCATAGTTATTGTTTTTATCAAAGAGAAGTAGATTTCCTGTGCACATTTTGGCAATCACTAAAGCAAATCTATATATTAACACCTGTGTCCTGTTAAGCGGACTTAAATATTACCTTAAATGGTCACATGAAGTCTCAACATACTGATTTGCAGAAAAAAACCTCACTTCTCTTTAAATGCATCAGGGAGCAGAAGTTACTTTGGAGACCATTATTCTTTGTATATCCAGAAGGTATTTAAATAATAACAATCTAAGAATAAACATACCTTTTGAAAAAAATTAACAGCCACCATCTTTAATTTTGAAAGATCGTGAAATGTCTGGAAAACACTGCCAACCAACTTACGCATAAAAGTTTTTCAGTTAGGTTAAAGACTGCTAAGACAATTTTGTTCTAAATAGCCTGTATCTATAAATCTTATATATATGTAAAAAAGGAAATATTTATATGCTGTATATGATGGAACAAACAGGTGCCTTTTTCAGCAATATAATCCCAAAAGGCCGTTTACAAGGAATACATATTGGAGCTTATTCAGGGCAGAGATTTATCTAGTGCACAAGGGTAAATTCACCTTCCTCCTCCTCCTCCCCCCATAATTAAAAATAATGACAAGAACTGTAGATCTGCTTTGGAAATAGGAATCTTTCTTCTCCTGATTAGTGCTACGCTATACTCTCAGCATTTTCTATGTTCTCATACTCTGTGACAGGGGTTGCAGCCTCTATTTCACAATTGCACATCACAAGCTAGTATTAGCATCATCTAGCCAAATACTATGTGCTACTCCATTCACTTCTTTGATATGTATTTCATTAAATGCTATATTTTTAATGTAATATAATCTCTTGGTAAAAAGTGTCATTGTAAGTTATGATTAAGCAAAGGGACTCCACAACTTTTCTCAAATACATTGTAATTTTGGAATACTTTTTCTGGGGAGAATGCACTGAATACTGGTGTTAGCTGAATACTCATATAGGTGAATAGAATTCAGTGGATGAACCCTCACACAGTTATGTTCACTATATGCTACTAATTGTGAAAGGATTTGCCTTTCACAATTAGCAGCATATCCATGTAGTTTGTGGCCCAAAGGAATTTTCAGAGAGCCCACAAGATTTCAAAAGGATTAACTTTGCCCATACTACATGGGGTGGAAATGTTAGGGACTTTTTTCGATCTTCCACAATCACTATTTTTAAGAGCTTTTTCAACCTGAAGATACCGATACCTGCTGAAATCTTAGGCTGTGTCTAGATTACATCCCTTTTCTTGAAAAAGGGATGTAAATTAGACACTTTGAAATTGAAAATGAAGCTGGGATTTAAATTTCTTGCACTTCATTTGCATAAATAAAACCCCTCATTTTTCCTGGAGTACAGGATCTTTAGAAAAAGGGTTTTATTTTCGATCCCCGTCTAAACAGCTGTTTTTCTTTCAAAAAGCCCCTTTTCGAAGAAAACCGCAGCAGCCATTATGCAAATGAAGCATAGGAAATTTAAATCCCGGCTTCATTTGCAATTTCAAAGTGTCTAATTTACATCCTTTTTTGAGAAAAGGATCCTTAAAGGAAGTTTTGTGTGTTTTCAAGGCTTAATAACTTCTTCTTGGGCACTTATTTAATAAAGGAAAATTACTCTCCAGAAATTAATTTTATTGGCCTCTCTCCCCCATTCCATAAGATTCAGATAGTCAGTATTATGGCACCATGTATCAGAAAACAAGGAACAGAACAATAAGAGGCAGAGACTATGTAAGCATTCAGGCCTTGTTTGCTTCTTTGTCATGTGTTATTGAAGTAGAAAAGTTCTCCATTATTTTTTTATTTATTTGGTTTATTTTGTTCTTTTTTTAAATTTAGTTCCTGTTAATGTTGGAAGACTGAGGATTGGAAAATTAATGTAATTGCATCACTTTTGCTAAGTGAGTAAATATGAAGAAAATGAGAAATGACAAGATTCACAGCCATATTTAAAGTGCTTTAGGTCTATTTGTTTTTGCAAATTTCTAATTCGGATTCTAATTCTAATTGTTTTTGCAAATTTCTAATTCGGAACTGGTCAGGTCCTCAGGGTGCCAGACTAGAGAGGTTCAACCTGTTCTAAGAACTCAAAAGCCCATCGGAGAGGTTAATTATGACCGCAGTAAGTATAGAAACAGAGAGGAGAACTGACTTAAATACTTTAAACATATTTACACTACTGACAGAGAATATAGAATATTATGGGCCGGGAAGTGCAGACAAGATGTCTGACATGTAGACTCCATTACTGAGAGGCAAAATATCTTGGTAAACAAAGACAACAATTTAGATGTTCTCCCAAAACTATTTACCTCTGAGTCTGTATAGAAAACTTCCCTCAGAAGATAGTCTGCAAAGTAGAGGTTCCATATTTCAATGATTTGCATTTGAATGCTGGTTGAAATGTGAATTCCCACTGAGAGAAGTATCCCCAACTCTTTTATGCAAAAATGAGTTGGCAGAAAAAGATACTCAAGAAGATCATGCCTCACTGCAATACAGCTCTGCAATTACAGATGTAGTTGGGTTCTGAGAGGCTGGAATCATTTGAACATCATGCAATCTTATAAGGGTAGATGAAGTCTTCACAAGCCAGACTGTAAGCCAGACTGTAAGTGTAAATGGACAGCCTAAAGCTAGAGCAGCAGGCAGTTTGCAGGTTATTAAAAGGACATTAGACAGGGAGTTACTGGGCCCTGAGATAGCTCCATGGTACTTGATTAAAGGAGATGCACTGAGTAGATGAGAGAGCACTGTGTCACATAGGCCTATCTATCTCTGCTGCATTTCCTCTCAAATTGCAAATAGCCCTCTTCTGTGTGAAGTGGAAAGCAGCAGATATAAGCAGGGAGGAGTGGAAGAAGGGCAAAGCTGGCCCAACTCAGTGGCCTGAGAGCTTTTTAAGAAGTCACTTGAGAGATATGAATTCTTGAGCCACTGCTAAATAGGAGGAGATAAATCCTGCCTAGCATCTGAGATACAAATTTAAGTCCCTTGATGAACAACAACAACAACAAAAATCCTAAAATCCTGGCTCCGGCATTTCACTATTTGGTGACAGACAGAAGAAACGGAAGGCCCAGGCCCCAGTACTGAACAGCTGCAAAAGAAGGTGGGGGGGAGGGGGAGAGTCTGAGAACATCATTATCATTCTGAGGCAATGTAGGCAACTGATTTATCCTGCATGTTGATTGCATAGCTATAGCAGTTTCATATATTGAATCATATTCCAAAGTGAAATCAGACTAAGGAGCTGGATTCACAGTAGCTGCGAGTTAACAGAAGATAGACTCTAGCAATGAGCATGCTGTGCTGCAAATTAGAGAGTCACCTCTAGTAGAAACCTACCTGCAGAGTCATAACAGAGTAGTTCTACAGAACAGAATGTGAGGGAACTGGAAGGGAAGTAGTATTTCACATTTTCCTGGGAGCCTGCAGCAAAGGGTGGAAGGGCAACAGTGAGCTGTATCACTTTGGTTTCCTGTGGTCATCGCTTACTTCATTCTGAAGGGAGGTTGGTGGTGGGGTTCCCATTAATGAAGAAACTGGGCTGAGGTCTATACTCGAATCACCCACCTATCTAGAGAGGAGGAATCCCCAGAAAGGAGTCAGTTTGTCTCCTTCAGCAGGAGATTGCTGATAGCACATAGCAGTACTTTTCACTAAGCATGTGGAGTTTGGTACTTACACTAGTCCAAAATCCTTGTATTTTATTCCATAGATCTGAATGACATCAAAGTTCACAGTTTCAGAGGGTTGCCATGTTAGTATGTTCCAGCAAAAACAACAAGGAGTCCTGTGGCAACTTAAAAACTAGTTACAAATATTTGTTATTAGATTTCACAGTAAAGTATGATGTAGATATCATCTTTGTCCGAGCAGAAGAGTCTTAAAAGGACCATAGACCTTAGGTAATTTCCAAAATAGAGATTAGTCTTGGAAAAGTAAGTGTCCCAGTGAACTGAAGAGTTCCTCACTTCTCTATGATAGTCAACATAAAAGAAGAGAGCAGTGACTGTATCAATTGGGCACTCACACCCAGAAAATACAGATGGGCTACATTTAAGCCTTCAGATGAATGGCTTCTAAATACTACTTTGATGGTCGTTTTATAAATGCTGATGTAATAATAAATATTCGTCATCATGACAAAAGGAGCTCCTAACAAAATTCTTTTGTTTTCTTTTTAAAAAGAAGAAAATCTATCTTCTACCACAGAAGTGGGGAACCTAGAGCTACATCTAGACTATAAAGAAAAGTCAGAAAACCACAATTTGTGTATCTTTTTCCACTTTTCTTTCAAAAGAGGCTTTTCCAAAATTTGGTGCCTCTACACAGCACCACATTTCGGGAAAACTTGCTCTTTTGAGCCATCTCTTCTTCCTCGTACAATGGGGTTTGCAGGGATGGTGAAAGAACGTGTCCGCTTTTCTGAATTTTTTTTTTTTTGGAATAGCGGACGCGTTCCTTGGATATGGCATTGCTTTTTCAGGATACCTCTGGTATCCCGGAAAAGCACTGCAGTCTAGACATAGCCTAAGGCCCAGGGGCCAGATGTGGTCCCCTGCTTGCCTGGATCCAGCCCTTGGGGCTCAGGGCTCTCTCTTCCCAGCATTGGGGAGCCCGCTGCCTCCTGCCTGCCTGATTTTTCTGTGGGTCAGTGGCCCCCGACCTAAAAACGGTTCCCCATCCCAGTTCTAACAGGATACTTGCAGGGTCTTTAGGTTTGTACCATCTTCCATAGGCTGCATGGTCTCATTAGGATGGTAAGATTAACTTATAATGGTACACATCATTTCCAGACCCAAAGGTACTTTATATTCTATGGCCTTGATCCTGCAGCTGGATATACATAGGTTGAATCCTGTGACTATTTGGTATGCCATTGCTCTTTGTTGGTGCTCCATTCAGGTGCAGGATTCCTCCTACCCAGGTCCAGTTGCAAGATAGTGGCCTATTGTATTTACAAGAATAATTTAATTTACCACTGAAATGCAGATGCCTCTAAGAAGAAAGTAGCAGCTTTGCAGCTAGATTACACACAACATAGTACTTAACTGGTCAGGGAAAGTTTTGACAAATTTAAAAATCTTGCTCCTTACAAAAAGTGGAATGTTACCTTTAGAATTTATGGAGCTAAGACAGGTCCTCTGCTTTTAATGTGTTTATCACAAGACCTGATAATAAAATGTACAACCTGGCCTTTTATGTATACGTTGAACCTCTCTAGTCTGGCATTCTCGAGACCTGACTTGTGCCAAACTAGAGAATTTGCCAAACCACGGGAGATCAACGTTGTTTAGCAGCATTACAAACACTTGCACTGCTTACTGCGGTCTGAGAAAACCTGTAAGTTAGAACTAAATAACAGCACAGTACATTGAGAACTGGGACTGGTGGCTCTAAACAAACTTTATGATATTGTGGGAAACTTGGCCACTCACATGATAAGTGGATATCTGGCTAACTAAAAACATGCCGGACCACGGATGTTGCTGGACCAAAAAGTGCCAGATTAGAATATCCTTCTCTGAGCATACTTCATCAGTTGCACTTCTGTTGATTGTCTTGGTCTTATGTGCCATTTTATCAACCCAGTTTGAGATTTTGCCATCTGTCATGGTCATGAGGGATGGCCAGCAGCCTGGGGATTAAGGGGTTAACTGTACCTAGCCAGGTAGCAGTCAGCCAATAGAAATGCAGATAGGGATTTCAAACTGAGACAAAGGAATTTTGGGGTTTTCCCTCCTTTGTCTCTGACCAGTTTACTCTCCAGATACTGAGGGGGACAGACAACATGTCTCTCTCCAAGAAAAGACTCTTCACTATCTGTAAGTAGGGTAAAGTTTAAATGAATCCATTAGGTTTTATTGTTTTATGGTTTGGGAATGGGAACCTGATGTCTGTGCATTTAAAATGGGTTTTCTTCTTCTTTGTAACTAAGTTTTTTGGCCCATGGGAGTCCCCCGGGAGTATATTAATTGGTGACTTTTCCATCTAGTCATTATGCTTGTAACAGGAGTATTGTGGTGATAATCAAAGTTCTTTCTTTTTTATTAAGCTGGTATTGGTTAATTTTTGTGTCCTGGTTTTCTTTAGGGCTGAGATTTCCCAATTGATCTCTTCCTGGCTTTCTTACCATTACTTGGGTGGTGGTAACGGATTTTTATTCCCAAAATATAGGTTTTTAGGATTTGGGGGGAAAGTTTTATACCAAAGCCTGGAAAGATAAGGTTTTGGGGTACTTTTGTGGGCCCCCATTTCTGCATTCATCATGCCAGAGTGGGGAACCAGCCTTGACACCATCCTTCATAGCTGCCAGGATTTGAACTCGGGGTTTTAGATTTAATTCTTAATGTCTTGAGGCACCCCCTTAATCATGAGAAGTATGCTGGTTCCTCAATATGTAGGTGACAGAATCCAAAATCAGTTGACTTTACCTGAAAGATAGTATCCTTACTACTTAATAAGATAAAAGTTTCCTTACTACTTAATAAGATAAAAGTTTCCTGAAGGTCTTTTAATAGATAGCAGCGTGGCTCTGTCAGTCAGCAGAGGGCCTCTCAAGCACAAAATATTGTTTTTGTGTTATTAATTATAATTAGAACTTCTGAAAATGTCTATATATCTACAATTTTTGGATGACTCTACAATTTGGAGAAGTTGTACATTTGTGAATGTGACGACACAAATTTTCTCACCACATGGTATGTGAGTTTAGCAGTCTGCAATATGGTGGTATCCAGACATATCAGCTGTTCCGTAACAAAAACTGTTGTCAGACACTTAAGGTTTTGAGGTTTATTGAGGTCGTTAGCGTGGCTATTAAACTGGTATTTAGTCCTTATTTGTATCTAAATCACATGGAACATCAACTTGAATAAAATAGAAGATAAAATCTGGTTTTATAATTAGCTAATTTGTATGTTGAATTTTTTAATGTCTGATATTCTTCATGCATGGACATAGGGCTGACACTTTTTAAAGCCATTTGTGCACATTTAGCTACAAAACACCCATTGACTCAGAAAGTCTCTTAAACACACTCAAAATACATTGAAAATTTAACACCCTCGTGACTAATGTTAATGGTAATCACACCATATCAAACAGAAGGGTTTAAAATTCAATTTATAAAGGTGAAAAATCAGTTTATGTTGCAGATTAATGAAGGATGTCCTAAAATTAATATTTTCTCATTGAAAGAGTTATTATGGACCATTGCTTATGAGGAAGCACACTGAGCTAAATCTCTTTACTTATATGCATAGTCTCACAATACTGAATGAGACAAGTCATATAAACTGGGCTGGGAGGAGCTGACAGTTTGTTCTATTACCCCACTAACGCAAAAAATGTTGAGTCACTAAAAAGTGTACAAAATCACTAGTAAAGAACAATATGAACAAACAGCTAATGTTTCATGCAGGCCCTGATCCTGCAATGAATCTGAGATGCTTAACTACAAGCGCCTAGATAGTTCATCTGAAGTGAATAGGGCTATATGAAGTTAAAGTTAAATATATGCTTAAGTGGATCTGAGTCATAGATTCCTTGGAGGAAAGATATAAGGTTCATTTACATGGCAATCAGAAACCCTTGGCATGGAGTCACTGAGCCAAGGTCAAGTGACTCAGGTTTGTGCTCTTCAGAGCGTGGAGCTAAAAATTGCAGTGTAGACATTTGGACTCTGGGGGTATGTCTACACTACAGAGTTTTGTCAAAAAACAGCCGTTTTTCCAACAAAACCTGAGTTACACTGCAATCTCATTCTTCTGAAAAGTAAATTGAAAGAGCAGAGGGATTTTTCCAGTGTTGGTAATCCTCTTTCTACGAGGAGGAAGCTTTTTTCTGAAAGAGCTCTTTCAGAAAAAGGTGTGTGTGGACAGGGAAGAGGGAGTTCTTTCGAAAGAAGAGGAAAGAGGAGAAAGCACAGGTGCCTTGGTGGCCACTCTGTCCATAGTAATCACAGCTTAAATGTGAGATAGCATCCACTCTGAATGGAGACTATCTTTGGAAAAAGAAGATCGCTTTTTGATGCCTTTTTGTGTGTGGGCGCTCTCTTTCGGAAGAAGTTTTCTGGAAGATCTCTTCCAAAAAACGTTTCTTCTGAAAGAAGCCTGTAGTCTAGACATAGCCTGAGACCTACCACCTTTTGTAGGGTTTCAGACACTGGGCTTCAGTCCTATCTGTAGCTGCAAGACCAAACAGACCTGAGTGAGCTGACCAGGATCTGTTGTGGCGGCCTTGCCATGATTCTTTTATTGCAAAGTAGATGTACTCAGAGAGACAAATGTTATGTTTTTCATTGTTGTTCTCTTTTTCCTGAAGATAGATACATTAATTGCAGTACACATTTATGAAACTGAGTAGCTTTGGTATTTTAGCTGGGGTTGTAAAAAAATGTAGAATTAAGAAATCCATTATAATCTCTTATATACAATAATATATTTTCTTTTCCACTTTATATAGTGTACATTCAAACACAAGTGTAACCAGACCAATTTAATATGTATTTCTGTATATATGCTTAACAGAAATTGTTTGATTACTGGGAAAAGGTTAGTTAACATTGTAAGTCTTTGTATTAAAAAATAAGTAAACATTGGGGTAGAAATAGGATCTGTTGCTTAAAACTGAATTTGGGGTAACCTGAAAGATAACTGGACAGAATAATAACTGGACAGAATCTGTTCTAACAGGCTATTTACTACTCATGTCAACTTAACACTACACTTTAAGTTTACATGTTGCATGAGCATTATTGTATAGTTCATCCAATCAAGAGTTTGTAGCTGCCATCTTAGTATAAACTAAATGCTGGCCATGGTGAAGTCAAACAGAGTTTTGTAATTGAGTTGAGTGGGACTGAAATTTCAGTATAGATATTTTTAAAGGCGTCTTGTAAACATAGGTCCAGATTTATGAAAAGATGCAAGGGTAGGTAGGTAAGCAAAACAGTTTGTTGATGTCTTTCCCAGTGAGGTCTTACAATCCTGTTTCACTTTATTTTTTTATTTTCTTTATTTTTAAGTTAAATTATGGATAATATAACATTTAGTTGTCGAAGGATGTTTTTAATTATTTAAAATGGCTTTTCACTGAAAGTTTTGTAAGATAATTCTTTCATGACAGTGATTTTCCTTGAAATGGAGAGTCTGGCAGCAGTAGGGAAGTAAAGTATTTTTTAATTGGCTAACCAGTTAAACATATTGTTTTACTGGTTAACCAATTAAAGGGTGACCATCCTGGCCTGCCATAGACAGACTTATCATTTTTAAAAAGTTATAATTTTAACAGGTCTGTTTCGCCTGTCTTTCTTCAAGTGTCCCAACAAAGTTTTGTGACCTTTTGGTATTTAGTATTATTTGTTCAGATATGCTGTTGTGGAAAAAAATGTCTTGTTTAAGATATTTATCTAGAAAATTAGGGTACATTTGTCCTTCAGAAACCATTTTGAGAATTCTGAATTACGTTGTCCTAGACTTCTGTATAAAGTGATAGCAAGCAGGTCTTGAAGTACATCAGTAATTACTTTAGCATATAAAAACACTGAGCTAAGATCATTCCTGATGTAAATCCATTGCACTGAGTGGAATATAGAAGAGAATTAGTCTTTTGTTGCAAATTATGGTCTAGAATTCCTTTTATTCCTATGGTTTTCTTTTGACTCTGAGATTATTCAGTCTAAGTGCCATACTCTTGAAAATATGTCCCCGAGTGTTATCTAATTTTAAGGATGCCAACAATTTTTCCCATATTATCTTGCAGTTGAAAAGAACTGTTGTTCTGTTCACAATGCTTCTGCTTCTGTTCTTTCTGCTCGATAGCCTTTTTGTAGATTCTTACTCAAATAGATATTTAAGACAAAAAAATGTTTGGAAAATGTTTGCAAGATAATTTAAAAACTTGATAAATCCATTTCTTCATAAGTACAGTAATACATGCATTTACAAGATATTTCTGAATGAGAGGTCCAGATTGCATCCTGTATTTGTATTACAGAAAAACACCTGAGAGGCATAAAGTATTTTCAGATTTTTGTGTTGTAACTTCTATGTTTAGACTAGAAGATATTCCAATAACCTGAACCTTCTTGCAGAAAACTCTTCCAAAGTTCCTGTAAATTCTGGCCCATTGGCTTTAATTTTTTTTCTCACGTATCTCTTGTCTAGGTTCTTGGATTTCTCTATGCACAGGAATTTACCAATAAGCAAATAAATACATTTTTATTTAAGTGACTATGAAATGATTTAATATTTATTTAGTTTATAAAATCCCAGAAGGATATATATGCAAAATACAACCAGTACAATTTTTCATGGAGTCCTAAATGTCTATTAATAAAATCCCAAATTCAAGCCCCATTCAAGTCAGTAAATGAACTTGTATTGACGTCAATTGAATTGAGGTCCTGGTTTCTTTATTTATAGTGAATAAAACATGCATTGAGTTCATATTTTAAAATTATTAATAGGACATTGTTAAGATTGGTTGCCTCAATACCTGGCCTTCTTCCCCACCATCCCATTCCCAATTTCTGCTTACCGTTAGCATAGAAGTCAGTATATGAAATGTGGTTTTGGAAACAGTTATTCAAGATTTTGGTTTCTCTTTAAAAACAAATACAAAATTCTCTTCCATTAGCTCAATCACCATGAAAAGATACAAGGAGTCTTCATTTGTAAATGTGGAAGGGGAAATAGACATTTTAAAATGTGTAAGTAAATTAAAATTGGAAGATACAACACATTTTTTCCCATTTGTCTTTGCTATTCCGTAACATCTTCCAGTACAAAGGCTTTGTAACTTGGTTTAATTTGTGTAAGCATGTCAAAAAGTCATCATTTAAATATCTGACTTTATCTGAGCCCTCATCTTCAATTCATTAGTATGATTGGCGTTTTAGCACTTATGATGACAAACTACTGAATTTAGTATATATTATAAATTTGCTGTTTGCTTTCACTGGGGGAAATGTTTAATCAGTTAAAGTGGTGTTTTACAATATTTGTTGTTTGGTAATTTCCTAATGTAGAGAAATGTAGGATACTGCAAATTCACCAAATCCAGCTAGAAGATTATTTACAAGTTTATGGAAGGTTGCAGATGCACTGCATAACCCGAAAGGGAGAATATTACAGCCCCATGTGCGTTATGAAGATTGACCTTTCCTTGGCTGACTCATCCATAGGTACTTGCCAGTAACCTTGGTTAAGTCTAGGGTGGAGAAAAACTAGGCATGTCCCAGCTTCTCCAATAGCTCATCTGTGTGAGGCACTGGATAGCTGTCTGGGCAAGTTACAGCATTTAGCTTATAGTAGTCCATGCAAAAGCAGATTTCTCCATCCATTTTGGGAATTAGGACCACCAGAATGCCAATGCACTTTCAGAGGGGCAAATTACATGCCTCTCTAACATGTCCTTGATCTCTTTCTCTATAGTAGCTTTGGTTGAAGGAACCATCCAATAGGGTTGGGCTCTGATTGGGTGAGCTTCAACTGTGTTAATGGAGTGGTAAGCCCATTCAGTCCTGGAGTGGCTGAAAACATTGGTGCAAAGGTGGTGCACAGTTCTTGGATCTGCTGGCGCTGCTCACAGCCGCGGCTCATGGAGCGGTTTACCTCTTCATTGCCACCTTTGCCTTTCCCATCATAAGTAGGCTCCTTCCAGCCACTCAACGTTGTCTTTCTCATGAGCTGTGAACAGAAGAACCTTGAATTCTTGGGAATAAAAGGGCTTTAGAGAATTAACATGAAATACCTGAGGCTTAAGGTTACAGTGTGGGAGTGCTATGAGGTAATTAACTGTTCCTATGCGCTCTTTGGCCATGAATGGTCTGTTCCACTATGCTTCCATCTTATTGGCCTGCAGTGCCTTCAAGTCTATGACTTGCTCATCTACCCTGAAGTAATGCTGTCTAGCATGTTTATCATACCAGGCCTCCTGTTCTCACTAAGCATTCTTCAAGTTTTGTTGACCAAGGTCTAAAGAGTCTCTGACGGTGTTTTGCAGTTTGCCTGCAAAATCCAAAATGTTAGGTCTTCAACAAGGGATAGCTCTCTACCACTGCTGCTCATTCCCGCCAGGCAGTTAGTTCCTGAATCCGTAAGGATCTCTGAGGACCAAGCTACCCTGGCAAAAATATCTGTTAATGCTTGGCACAAGCTCTTCACCATGGTGCTCTCTAGAGCTACTTCTTCAAGCCTTTGGGTGGCAAAATCCATGAAAGTCAGTATATACTGTTTTTCACTGGTTGCCCTTTTAGAGAAAGGACCCAGAATATCCACACCCACATGCTGGAATGGAACCTTTATTATGCGGAGTAGCTGGAGAGGTGCCTTGACCTTGTTTGGGGCTTTCCTATCCACTCGCACACCTCATAAGACAAGACATAACTAGACACAACCTTGCCCATCCCTTGCCAATGGAATGACTTTCCCAGTCAGTGATCATGGGCTAAGCTCAAGAGCTTTTTCTGTATTTAGTTGGAACTACCAACTGTCTAAGGATGCAAGTCCTGCTTGTACCCACCAGAAAAAATATCTTTGTATAAAAGTCCTCCTTCTACCACAAACGTGGACCTGTTAGAAGAGCTGAGAGGCAGGGGTTTGCTCTGGGCCACCATCCAAGCTCTCTTAAGGCTCTAATCTGCTTCCTGCTCTGCCTGGAACTGCTCCCTGGATACTGGAGACTTCAGCTGCCTGTTGGGTTGTGTGGACTTGGGCTTGTTCCCTCTGGAAGCGATGCAGGTGATATGTGTGTGTGTCTGCTGGCTGTGAACTGCTCTCTGCTGGTACACGGATGGTGTTGCATTGCAGGCACTGGTAGTGCCTCTTCTGCAGGTGCAGTGGCTGTTGTAGGCTCTGTGGTACCCTCTGCTATTGGTTCCAATCCTGGTACTGACTCTTGGGCTGGTTCCATCTGTATTCCAGGAACTGGATCCACTGCGGCTGTTGTATATCCTTGTCTGGGTTCTGGTTCTGCCATCTTCATCTGGGTCTCCAGCACTGGGGTGTCTGGGGATACAGATTGGACCCCTGTAGATGGCTCAAGAGCAGGGTTAAGTGTGGAGATCTTTTTAGTCTTGCTGCGGATGACCATTCCTACCTTCTCAGCTTGTCTCACATGGTTGGCTAAGTCCTCTCCCACCATCATAGGAATGGGATAATCATCATAGACTTCAAAAGTCCAAGTTCCTGACCAGCACTTGTACGTAACAAGCAATTTGGCTGTAGGCAGGTCAAAAGAGTCTGCCTTGAAGGGTTGAACAGTTACCTGAGCCTCTGGGTTGATGAGTTCAGGGTCCACTAGGCACTGCTGGATTATAGACACCTGTCCTTCAGTGTCTCTCCACGCAATAAACTTCTTCCCGCCCACACTCACAGTTTCCCTTTGTTCTGGGGCTATCCAGGAGGCATCTGGACCTGGGGACTGTTGGTGTGACCCCAGTGTAATGAACTGCATTCTGTTTATGCTCTTGGGGTAGTTGGCCTTCATGTGCCAACTTGTTATATTTAAACCATTGCCCAGTTGGCTTGTCACTGGAGTGAGGTACAGCCTGTCTCCGACTTACGAACTGGTTACGGACGAAACAATTGGTCGTAACTCGGTTTGTTCGGAAGTTGGACCCCATTGAGTTACACATGACCGCGCTGTTCGTAAGCGCGAATCGCGTTCATAACTCGGGGTCTGCCATTTACGACATTTTTGGTCATAACTTCTAATGGTCGTAAGTCAACCATTTGCAACTCGGGGACCGGCTGTACAGTGCTAGAGAATGAGGTTGTGGAATGAAAGGACAACTGTGGTTTCCCTTGGGGTGGAAAGGGCCCTTGTAAGGTAGGCCCTTGGATTGCCCCCCATTGGTGGGATTCCATCTGTGGGCACCCCTTTTGATACGTCCTCAAATGGCTGTCTAAAAGTTTGGTTTCCCTCTGTCATCTCCAGCCACCTGGCTCTGATTTTCCCCACTTCTGTTATGGTTTTGGGCATCCCATCTAGGATGTATCTTTGGAGCTCTTTTTAGGAATGCCCTTTAGGAACTGTTCAATTTGCATCAGGAGAGATAGCTCTTCCATAGTCCTAACATTTGCTCCTGATATCCATGTGTTCCTTTTCTTTTTCCACCTGGTTTCCACCAGGGCTCTGAAATGGTGACAGGCATGTTCAGCAGTGAGCGCCATCCTAATTCTGGCCTCTTGATTAAAAAGTACGTAATCATTCACGTTTTCCCCAAGCATTTCAGCTGCCACTTCTGCCAAGAGTCCACTAAGTTGTGTTCTCAGCTCCATCATATACTGTTTTTTGGGGATGTTGTTCCCAAGAGAGGCCCTTTCAAAATTCACTGAGAAGGCCTCTGCATTATCTTTTATCTTGTACACTGGGTATTTTTTGGATTGGGGAGCATTAGTTGGAACAGGGTGGTTAGTCGGTATAGTTGAAGTGCCTAGCTTCTTAGTGCTCTCCAGTTCTAACCACCTCATTTCCACTTCTGTTTCCAGACACTTCACCTGTAGGAAGAACTCCATCTCACCCTTAGTTAGAGGTCTGACTGTCTTAAGGACACTCTCCCACCCTGAGGGTGCTGATATGGGAGGGACCTGGCCACCACTCAATCCCCACAAGGTTATTCACCCCGGCCTGGCAGGGAGATTTTCCTGTCCCTTTTGGACTTAGCACAGAGAAATGTAACCAAACAACGAAAATAACCTGATCATGTCTAAATAGACATTTCCCTATCTATTTAGTGTATATCAAGGTCCAGTCCATTTCCATGCCCAGTATTTTTTGTATGCATGTTATTTCTGACTCCGTCAAATTGATCTTGTTCCCTCAACTCCTGGCTTAAAACTCAAAGAAGAATAGTAGGCAGGTATCCCTTTCCATTCAAATCTTAATACTTTCTTCTTATTGGTTCTCCTGGCTTCCTGCCAACACTTTCTAGCTACCTGGATTTAACCCCATGGTTACTGAATGCTAGGATGTTCAGAAGAGGTCAGCACTCTTCAGCTGAATCTACTCTGGCATGATTTTGTGCAAATACTTTTAATGGAAAAACTCTTCCGATAAAAGTATTTGCACAAGAGAGTGTCTATACTGGCATGTGCCTTTGCACAAAAGATGTGCTTTTGCGCAAAAGCATCCGTGCCAGTGTAGATACTCACTTGTGCAAGAGAGCTCTAATGGCCATTTTAGCCATCAGGCTTTCTTGAACAAGAAATTGATGTTACCTGTCTACACTGGCCTCCTGCGCAAGAACACTTATCCATGAGCGGGAGCGTCAGAGTATTTGCGCAAGAAGCACTGATTTTGTATATTACAACATCAGTGTTCTTGCGTAAATACTCACAGCCAGTGTAGACAGGCGGCAAGATTTTGCGCAAAAGCGTTTGCTTTTGCGCAAAATCTTGCCAATGTAGACACAGCCTTCCTATCCAACACAGCTGTAATCAGTTTTCTTTTTGCCTTGTAATTCATTGTCTGATTTACCAGTAATTTTCACATTGCCTATTATTATTTGCATGAAAGACATGATAGCTTCAGCTGCCATTGGCCTTGTATTTTACATCTTTTTGTTGCTGTTCTGCTTTTATGACTACAAAAATATGCAGTTCCCTGCAGTCGGATTTTGGCAGGGTCTGGAAGGATTTTTCTCAAAGCAGTGCTCTGTTCAGGTAAATTAAAGGCAGTTTAGGGGCATTAGGGATTACTGGATCAATGTACCTGGTTTTACATAACATTTTCATTGCTGGATACTCAAATGCATTTAGGGGCTGTCTTATTAGGCACCAGGAGGATTTGGGGTTGTTTTCTTTTTCATTCCCTAACTACTGTTTGTATTCAATGCACATTATAGCTCTCAGAAGATTGAGAACACTTTTCATTATTGCCTTTTATCTGTCATGCTGTTTGAATGATTTTGCTGGACACTAGTAAAGTAGGAAATGGATACAAGTAAATTACAACTTGTATCTATTTCCAACTGTCAAAAAAGCACTAATGGAAAAATAGAATATGGACTGTGTAAAGCACTGTTATTTAGAAAGCAGTCTTTGCTAAATTAGTATATGTAAAATGTTCCCTCTATATAAATTCCTCTATAGGATCAAAATGTTTACAATTAAATTAGTATATGTAAAATGTTCCCTTTATATAAATTCCTCTGTAGAATCAAAATGTTTACAATTAACATTGACTCATAAAATAATGCAAAGTTGAGTCACATAAATTCATACTTTGGAAGTTAATAAAGATTTTTTTCAAACAGAGAGAAAGACCACATTACCACAAATAGGTTTTTTTGTTTTTGGTTGGTTGGTTTGGTTGGTTGGTTGGTTGGTTGATTTTTGTTAGGATTGAAATATGATGCAAAAATTAGAGCAAGAGTCAAATTTTCCTGGAAAGAGGAGAACATTTTAACTAGAGATGGATTTCGGGTTGCAAAATTCAGATCAGGTTTTGGAAAATCCAAAGGATAGTGATATTAAGATTTGGATTATTTTAATTTTTTTGGTACATATCTTTTTAACTTGTCTATACTGAAAAATGTATTAGTCCTTTTATGTGCAGCTTGATTACAAATTCATCTGGGTTTTCCAGGTCAGACTAAATGGTGCTTTGTGGGTTAACCCATATCCCAGCATCTGATATTCATGAGAAGGAGGTAAAAAATTCCTTCCCCTTCTTTCCCGAAGGTGTAAAGTTTACGCTAATTTGATGCTTTCAATGGCTGAAGTAGCCTCAGTGGTCCTAATATGCTTTATTCACAAGGAGATTCTGCAGGCACAGATGCCTCATTTCTTCTTTCCAGCCCCCAACTGCTTTGACAAGGAGGCCTGTCAGGCTATGTCTAGACTACAGATTTTTGTCAGAAACACGGCCGTTTTTCTGACAAGACATGAGTTACATCCACAATGCAAGCACATTCTTTCGACAGTAAATCAAAAGAACAAAGGGCTTTTTGTGCAATTGGTAATCCTCATTCTGCGAGGAAGAAGTCTCTTTGTGAAAGAGCTCTTTCGCAAAAAGGTGTGTGTGGACAGGGAAGAGGAAGTTTTCTCGGAAGAAGAGGGAAGAGGAAAAAGCACCATTCTGTCCCTAGCAGTCACTGCTTACATGCGAGATAGTGTCCAGGCAATCTGGACATTATCTTTTGAAAAAGCAATGCACTTTTGCAGTGTGGATGCTCTCTTTTGCAAGAAGTTTCTTCAGAAGATCTCTTCCGAAAAAAGCTTCTTGCCAAAGAAATCTGTAGTTTAGACGTAGCCTCAATTGTTATAACAGCTAGGGGCGCTCGGTCTGCATCACTCAGTCTTAGTAGATTGCATTTGATCTTCTGCTAGACTTTTGGACCAAGACTTTTAAAAAATAAGAGCCCAAAGTTATGTGCCTCAATTTGTACTTAAGCACTTAAACAGTGGCTTGATTGCTTCCCTTCTCCTGCTCCAAAGTACTGAGTGACCAGTAGCTTTCAGAAATGATACTGTTGCATTCACACTAGGAGGGCTGGAAAATCTTGGTTTTATTTACTTCAGTCATTTAGAAAGGATAAGGATCATTGACAATTTCTTCTATAATAAAACCCTGTTATAATACTCAAGACTTCTTAAAAGATTTTAAATATTTAACTTCCCCAAATTCAGTTATGTGGGAGAAGCATAGATGAAAACATTTTTTCAAAAATTCTTTTACTCATCTGTCTTTAACTGTTTAATTTCAAGTCAAATCATTTTCAGAACATGTTGCTGTTTTATTTATTATGTACTTCAAAATGTACAAAATTATGGAAGGTATTGTCACATGATTTATCAACTCTCTCTCCCCCCCCCCTCCCCCCCCCCCCCCGCCACCTGAAAAAGTAGTTTAGGGTCAGCTGTTTTAGTGTACACTTTTCCAGAATATTTTCCAGAATTGATGTTTTCTTGCATTTTGATATGAATCTTTTATATACTACTTACTTGGACCTAGACTCTCTGCAAATACATAAACTACTGATACCATACTTTGGACAGCAATGTTGCCAAACACAAACATTCAAAAATCATGACTCAAGTTCCCCCACAATCACAAAATTGCCTTAAAAATCATGAGATTAAAAAAAAATAGGGTGTTTATTTGAATTCTTATTTGTGAGACTTCTGGGTTGCATTAGAGCCACCTATTCAGATTTTTCTTAAAAATTGAAATCTAAAATTTCCACATAATCAAAAGCCTGTAAGAGTTGGGCTTTCAGAAAAGCACCTAATGTTGTAAGACTCCACAAAATTGTGAGGTTTTGCAGCGCTGCTATTACTGTGCAAGAAGACCTTGCCCACCTTTACAACTGAAGTACTCTCAGATTAAGTCTTTGGTTGATTACATTCCGTTGTAGTGTTTGAACATGGTCTTTTTAGACACCAAAGAAATGATTTAGGAAATGTGAATTGTGAACACAAATCATTCAGTTGCATTAAATCATGTTCCATAAAATGGCTTAAAAGTAATGGCTTAGTCAAGTGCCTAATATACTAGGTTTTGACAAGTAATGTGTATATATATGTGTGGGTGGGTGAGCAGAAAAAGTGCACAAATATTCTTATTCTAAATTGATCAGTTACGGTGCTTTTCCATCAGAAATTCTTTATTTGATTAGTGTAGTTATAAAGACTTAAATAAATTCACACTGTCTTATTCATACTTTTTATTATGTACATTACATGCAAAGTGTGAACATGTAAAGTGAAATCTTGATTTTACACTTCATCACGCTATTACAGTGTTGTCAGAAGCTGCTCTAGTCCCCTTCTCTTGATGGATGGATCCAGCCACTGAAACCCGCATGCTACTAAGCTGACTTGGTTCTGAGTGGCGACTGATTACTGTTCTAGCTCTGGGTTATTCACATACTTCCCAGGAACAGACCTCTTCTCTGATCTCTATTTTGGGCAAGGGAGCTCTGCATTCCAACTGCACTGGCTATAGAACCAGGGTCTCAGACCTGTCAAGCACCTCAGTTCCTTACACAGATTGCCTCGCAGAAGCCATCCAGCAATATGAGCTTTAGTTTCTAATTAACCCCTTCAGGGAAATGGCAGTGAAGCAAGATACACTGATTTAGTCAGGACATTTCTTAAACACCTTTCACTCATAGAAAGGACAAGAGATTTATGGTTCTATGGAAAACAACCAACTCTTGGATGTAGTCTTCCTCAGCCTGATCTCTTCTTTACTGAACCTCTGAATTCGGTCCAAGCCTATAGGCAAAGTCCCCACATCCTGAAGTGCATTAGGTGTTTGTGGGTCTCTGGGCCAGAGCAAGCGGGGGCTCCTCTGCAACCCTTTTTCATGCAGTCTCTTGCTGGGGAGCTGGGTTGGAGCACAGGCTTCTCCTAACTATGTCGCACTTCTGCCAGGGAGCAGGGTTAGGGCATGGAGGCTTCCTCTATTCCCCACCAGGAGCAGCAGGCAGGTTCCCAGCAGTGTTTCCTGTAAGCTGTGTATGTGTGCGGGCCACTCAAGAGAGATGCAGATACCACCCAGCTGGTTAGCAGTGCCCACAGCTAGGTCTTTCACACATGCACAAGCTTCAGTGCCCGTGAAAAATGTATTCCACATATCAAATCAAAAAAGCCACACACAGATGAAAAAAATTAGAGGGAACATTAATGTGGGGGTACCCGTTTTTGGTGGAGGAAGCATTTGGACCAGGCACCTGGGCATGGGCTCCCAGTGGCTTACCCCGTACTGCTTGCATCTACTCACTCCAAGTGAGTCTTGTGTTCTCACCATAAAATTATTTTCTTAGCTTAAAAAGCATTCCTTGCAAACTCAAAAAACAGTTGTTGCTCTAGTTCTTCTAACAATCCAGCTCTTCTAACAACCCCTCTTCATTCCTTCTCTCCATCCCCTGTTTCTATGGCAAGAGTCCCTGGGAAGTCAGTAGCCTTACCCACTACCTAAAATTAGGGAGCAATCTTCATGATTTTTTTATCTGTTGGTATTCTCATTTTAATATGTGAAGTTAGGAGTTATAGTTTCCTTCATTCACCCATTTCTTCCCATTCTATGGAGCTCTGAGCTTTGCACACCTCAGATTTCCCTAACTCACTGCGTGCTACAGAATCGTCAAATGCAGCAGGTTTCCCAGTTTCCTCCATTTAACCATACATCTGATAGATAAAATATTAAATACTGATTAAAATTTCAAGTCAGGGTAATTTTAAAAACTTGACCTTATTTTCATGTCAACGTATTTTTCCTTGGCAAAGTCATAGATATTGGAATTACAGGTTATAATTAGGATGGATCAAAATCAATTATTTAAAAATGGATTTTTAATTAAATGATATTTTTTATTTTATTAAATCAATAAAATACTAAATTTCTCATTTAAAAATAACAGCTACAGTTACTTCTCATTACACACATGCTACACATACACTTACAGTCTCATAAAAAATGTCTAGCCTACTATCTCTTGCTTCTTGAAAGTTCTGGGTTTTCTGTTTCTCAGCAGACTAAAGGTAACGTGTGCAAAGAAAGAAACCAGCTGGATAGGATGGCATTTGTTCTGTGCTTATGTGGTGGTGGACCTTGGTCAAACATGGCAGAGAAGTCAATTAAGACATTGTCTTAAAGACAGAAACAACACAGTATCACTTTCTTATTTTATATTACAGGTTGCACCTCTGTAAACTGGAATTCTCTGGTTCGGCAACATTCATGGTCCAGCAGGACCACAGATGTTCCAGGATCACAGACTCCCAGCATCCTGCAGGACGTGGGGAACCCAGGAGTCTGGCAGTGGGTGGGAGGCCAGGGAACCCAGCAGAATGCAAGAGTGTGCAATGTGTTGGGGAGATGGTGGTCCGGGTGAGCTGGGAGTAGGGGGAGCCAGGAAGCCTGGTGTGCAACCCAGCTGGGCGGCTAGAAGCTCCAGGAAATCAGGTGAGGCAGAAGGGAGCCACCAGAAATGGCCTCTCCGGTCCAACAATATCCCTCATCTGGAACCAGTCAGGTACCATGTGTGCCAGACCAGGGACATCCAACTTGTACATAATGCATGCCCTTTACTTTGGAACATGATGACCACAGACCAGAATGGGGATGCCATAAGTCTATTCCCAATTTTACTTTAGCATTCCTCAGCTTTTCCAGGGGAACCCCCTCCTATTCTTGTTTTTGCAAAAAAAGGAAGTGCCAGTGAGTTCAATGAATCTTACTCTAAAATTAAGCACAGTCAGTCTTAGCTTTTTTGGTAACTTTATTTAAATCAGTGATTTTTTTTTGGTGATTCAGATCTCCTCAAATCTATTTCAGTGATTTAAATATCATTGATTTAAATCAATCTTCCCTGCTTATAATGGAACCCTGGTTGCCATTTCATTTGTGGAGTCATAGGCGTTTTAAACAAAAAAACAGTGTAATGTGTGGCATTTCAGATTTTCCAAACTTCTTGGGAAAGACTTTTCCACATATGAATTACAGCACCCATGAGATGTATTTTCATAAATCTGGCAGGTTTGTGTGTTGCCTATGTTTTATATATATATATATATATATATATATATATATATATATATATATATATATATATATATATATATATATTTATTTAACTAATACTTAGACAATTCTTATTTGAGTGTTTCCAACAGAGATGATAAATCAGCATGCCTCTCTTTTTTTATTTTGCTGTAAAGCAAATGTGTCTCAGAAGACTCAACTATGTATTTGTAAGAAAGCAAGTTATATATTTCTTTGGCTTATGAGCCATACTTTGTGCACTGCAGTCATACAAAGACTTAAATCTCTTTGGGAGTCCATCCACTCAAGATTAGAGTATATCTATATTTAGCTAATCTTATTTTCCTTTCATATTTTTACTAACCAAAGTCTTGTAGGACATATGATGAACAGAATGAAGATGTATCATAATACAGTCTTTGGGTCTGCTCCTTCATACTCATTCTAAATTTTGCATTGATGAAGGAGAAATACAGCAAATAGGAAATATTCTGAAAGGGAGTGTATATGTTAAAGAAGCCCTTGTAGGTTACATGCAATATACCTGAAAATTCTTTCTCTGCTCTTCTTTTGTTAAATTGTTTCTAGTGGAGTGTGATGATATGCTGACTTGTTACATGAGTCAAGTAGGAAAACAACACCCTCTTAAAGATGAATGAATGTAGGTGGTATCCACGCACGTGGGTGGCCAATGCACCTGGGAAGAGCCAGAGTACAGTCATTTTACATGCTGATTAAGCTTCCGAACAGTACTTTGCTAGTGGACCTTATTCCTGACCTGCTACACCTGTTCTCTTCCAAGGAGATATTTCTAGTAGTACCAGATGTAAAATTGATTTTGTGATGTAGACAAATGTTGACTAGGAACTATGGAAGGATTAGTCTAACATTTTTTATTTGAACTCAGGCAGACCAAAATCAAATTTTATTGGATTTAGTCTACCCTGTTACCTAGTCCTGTTGCCATTCATAAGACAAGTCCAAAGGCTGTCCCTTTGATGGTAATAATTTATAGCTTTTAATTGTTCATTAGCACAGCAAAATGGCTTTTAATAACAACCTATTTATTTGGAGCTCTTTTGATTATGATTAATACATAATTTTAGATGAGGTTCTGAAGCTGATATATTTTAATGATTATCATTTTCATAGAGTTCATTGCCCCTATAAAATTATACTGAAGAACAACAGAAGCTTAAAAGTACTATATAAGCTACATCTGTACAGCAGTATTTTCATACTTCAAACATGCTGTGATTCTATTAGGGAACTTACATAGTATGTCATGGTTCTTCTGTTATGTTGTATTATTTTCTATTTTCTGACTTTTTTATTTTATAATGATGGACTGGATTTCTCTACTCAGATATGGATCATGTTGAGATTGGCACAAAATCATACTTAATCAGAGCTGAGTGACAGAGATTAGCTGATATATGCTATTTCCAAACATAGTTGTAATTGTTCTGTTACTTTTTCTTTTTGAGCAGTAAAGTTATTCATAAAATTAATACATTTCTCGAAAAAGGGATGTAAATTAGACACTTTGAAACTGCAAATGAAGCCAGGATTTAAATTTCCTATGCTTCATTTGCATGATGGTGGCCACGGTTTTTTTGAAAAAGGGGCTTTTCGAAAGAAAAATGGTAGTTTAGGGGATCTTTCAAAAATAAAACCCTTTTTTGAAGAATCCTGTACTCCTCAAACAAGGGATGTAGTCTAGACACAACCACACAGTATAATGCTGGTCTACATTTTGGTCATTTCTCCACAGCCTACGTGTTGATGGATGCACTATTGGGATGTTCTAAGCATTGTGACATGGATAATATTCTCCTACATTGATGTGCTAATTGGCTAATTCAGTTTTGGTACCCATTTTATCCTTGGCCTTTCTGTAGAGTACTGCTTCCCCCTCCCCTTCCCCCAGGCCTGAGTGGCAATCCCTTACAACCCACTTGCTGGGCTGATACTAGTATATTAATCAGGAAGACATGGTGAGAAGCTGTCTGAACAACTCCACAGGCAAACTGCCTGCTTCTGTTCCAGACCTTGCTAATGAGAGACCCAAAATGGCTTCTGACCCCGGTTTGTCCTCAACCTTATGATTGATTACTGATTACTGTCTGAAACCTTGCCTGCCTCCTGACACCTGACTCTGCCTTCTGACTTGTCTCAAACTCTGACTTCCTGGCATCAGACCCAGACTGACTCCTGCTCCAACTACTAGCTCAGACCATCACATCCTGGTCGTGAGACAGTATGACATACAAGAAAAAAATTTACAATGAGCTGTCCTATAGGGGAAGTTAGAAGCGAAAAAACCGCACCCCTACCACAGAAACTTTAGGTCGAACGCTGAAGAAGAAATAATAGGAAAGATATAAGCTCTTCTCAGAAATTAAAAATGAGAGAGGTACATATTTGAATCAGGAAGGGAAATCAGTAGTATATTTCTTCCAGCACTTCCCAGACCTGCATCATAACTGCTAGTTTATGAATGTTCTTTAAAATATTTATTGTGCATATTGTCAGTCATAAGCAATGTATTATGCCATTCCTAACTTTGTTTAATAAATAACTACTATTTACATATTCACGTCTCTGAAAAATCTCTTTAACTGAGTGAGAGCTAATTAAAAACCAACAACAGGTGTCAATATACAAAAAATAGCTATAGTGACAAGTTCAAATAAGTAAAATCATGTAATCAGCTATATTTATTAAATAGATGCCAACAAAATTAAGGACAAGGTACTTCAAATGTCAACACCCATTTTGTTCATTCTATTCTCAACTTCATGGACATATTGGCTAGATTACTCTGTCCTGAAGTGGAGCTGCAGTGGTGTGAGTAGCAGTACATACCAACATACTACGTAATAACTCCCCTAGGTCGATGCTGTGTGTGTGAATTAAAAGGTTCCTTATTTGTGTTAGTATAGAGCTGTGTGAAAAAGACTATGTTAAAGCAAACTAGGAACCTTTTAATTCACACCCACAGCATCCACACTGCTATTCGCCCTCCCCTTCCCCGCAGCTCTGAATTGCAAAGCCTGACAAAAGCCTTTAAGGCTATGTTTAGTGAAAATATGTAGTGCTAGTGTGGTGGGCTAATGGTCAGGGCTGGCCTGAGCCATCTGAGCGTCCCAGAGCCCCGAGCGCCCGGCACATACATGGCCCCACCCCCGGGGCACCGGCGCATGCACAACCCCGCCCCTTCCCGGTCTGGCAGCCCCGTGCAGCGCCTCCTACAATGGGGCTCCCGGGGCGGTAACCCGGTCAGCCCGTAGCTTGGGCTGGCTCTGTTAATGGTTGGCAGAAATCTAACTTGGCTTTGCCTCCCCACTCTGGAGTTGGGGAACCATCTGCCCATGTGCTGCCCCGGGAGAGGAGATAGACTGCTGAGAGAATATGTTAGGTCAAAAAAGGGGAGCAACCTGGCCTGTTCTGGTTTTCTCCTCTGAGGCTCAGGCGTTCCCTGTGCATTGACTAGTTCTTGTGCTGTGGTGGTAGCGTGGGACCAGATTTTACAATGTTTGTTCAGTTATCATTTTGGACAGATGCCAACATATTTCCTGCGGGACAAATGTGAGTGAAATGAAATGGCAGTTTTTAACAGTTTTGCCATCTACGTATTAATGGAATTTCAAGAGACAAATAAAAGGCAATTCTGTAGCTCAGGAGTTTCCCCCTTAAACATTTCTAAGAACTATTGTAAACAATAGAATTTCTCCAAAAAAGGTGATGAGTTGTTACGTAAGCCAAATGTACAATTTGCTGGCAGCTCCCACTAGAATCATGACAGTTTTATACATGAATCCAGTAAGGTTTGCTTGGTATGATTTTTTTTATTTGCTTTGTTATTGTTTTTAAGTTATACTGCTTTGAATTGATAGAAAATGTCAATATTATGGCAATGCTGTCTATTCTGATTTGCCCTGTTTCTTTAACCCAAGTTGAGTGGTGATTTTTTTACAATTAACAAGAAGCTAATTTCAGCAAGAAAAATTATAAGAGTTCCCACCACCAATTGATTATAAGGCATGTGATACATAGTGATTATACACTATTGTGGCTAGAGAACCATATCTTTGCAAGAAGGGCTATCAGTTTTTTACATTTAATCTTATGAAATGGTCTTTCTATCTTTATTTTATGATGCTTTTATTGCATATTGTTTTAAATATTGTATATGTATATTAGAAAGGAAGTTTAAATTTTTTTCTCAGTAATGTCAATAGATCTACATCTTTTCTTTTCTTGGATGTGAATCTGAAAATGACAGCCAGACCTTTCCATGGAGGTTCTGACTATGTCTTTCATTTATTATTTCACAAAATCAGTATAAAGAATGCATTATCGTTTACATTTAATATTGTATTCATTGTGGGCTAGTTTGAGTCTTGATCCTTGTGTCTGAGATAAGGGTTAGAATGTTACTTTCCTACCCCAGGAGCAGCCCTGGGAAGGAATTGGTAACTTGGAGGCCCTGTCTAGGTCAGGCAAATAGATTGTACTAGAAGATTTACCCCGTGTTGCTCAAGTGCTTCAGGGTGGGGGATTGGTGGTGTGGGGGGATGCAGGGGTCAGGGCAGGGATTGTGGGGCCCAGGGCAGGTAGTGGGTGCAATTTACAGCAGGGGTTTGGTGTGTGGGGGAGCTCAGGACAAGTAGTGGGGGGTACAGAGTCAGGGCAGAGGGATGGAAGGTGTACAAGGGTCCAGGGCAGGGAGGTGGGGAACTCATGACAAGAAGCTGGAAGGTCTGGAGGGAGCTCATGGGGGTGTCCACGGCAGCGAGGACAGTACTTTAGCTGCTGGTCCCCTGGCTCCTCCAGTGGGCGAGAGGGGCTGGGCCTGGCACTGGCCACCAGCACGCCTCCTTCTGGGAGGAGCGAACAGGAGACTGGAGCTGCGGTGCCCAGACTTGGCCCTCTGGCTGTATTTGGAGGAGCAGAACTGGGAGAGGCTGGAACTGCATGGTGAAGCCCTGGCCCCTGGCACTGCTCCTCAGTGGGCGGGAGGAGGGGGGAAAGGGTGGGAGGGTAGCTGCTAACTGGCAAGCCCTCTCCCTGTCCAGCACTGCAGCTCAGGGCTGGTGGGGAAGGGTTTTGAGGCAGGGGGCCACTTATCTGAACCAGTGGCCAGCAAAATGAGGAGCTCCATAGCCCCAGCTGTTTGACTGCCCCCCTTGTGTGACTACCTCCCTGTGGTCACTCTGCAGTATAGAGTGCAACTTCCTCCTACAAGTTCCCTACCATTCTGTGTTATGAAAAACAATCCCATTCCAGGCATTTCCCATTTTCCTGGAACAACAAAATCTGGATCTTGTTTTAAGTTAGGATAAGAGGAAGTTGCATACCAAATTTGGTGGTCCTCGTTCTTACCGTTTAGGAGTTCTTGAACAAACAGGGACATACCATGGACACACAGACTCAGATGGACAGACACACAAACTCTCTAGTATATAGATACAGAGCTACGGACAGAGATATGTAGATTTAAAACATATTTTCAGACATTTTTTTTTCGTGGTGCAATTTGGACCAGAGACTTGCAACTCCTTCCATTTTGGGCAAGGAAAATAACATTCCAGTCCATGAAAAGGCATGGCTTACTTGCCTCCATTTTGCTTATCCACTTATTCTGTCCAGTGAGGAGCAAGGCTAAATTTCCTACTTGCTTCCATTGAAGGACAGTGTATGGAGAGGAGGGTCTCTATACAGCATACACAGACACAAGAGGTGAGCATGGCAAGCGAAGGAGAGTATATTAGCGGGTGGGAGGCATTTTACATCCCTCTTAGCTGAGAGAGACAACTTAGCTCAGTGAATTTTTGGTTCTAATATCTTGGAAAATGCCTTGCCAATTTTAAATTTTAGGAACAATAACATCCACTATAAATACTCTGCGGTACATTTGAGTGTTGCAACCCTTTTATAAACTACATAAATACTAACCAGAGGGAAACATTTTTTCTTCTATTAACAGGGTATAATTTCTAAGGACATGCTTGACACGTCTTGAATCATATTATTGTACCTGGATGTAACATGTAATAGAACATAGTGATTATTTTTGCTTCTCCCTATACTTAAACTTGTAATAGAGCAATGTAAACATTCTTTTTAATTTTGTTTCTTCCAGTACTATTTCTCCTCCATATCAAAGCACTTTCCCCATTTATTTGCATTTTAGGTTGGTTTTATTGTCATTCTGTCTGATGTTACTTACTAACATCCAGCTGAATTTAGAAGTTAATCAGTGCTGGAATGTCTAGAATGACCACCCTACACTGAAAACAGGGTGGTTGTTGTCAAGGTTTGCTAGAAGAAGGCAGATATGCAGGGGCAAGATGTTGGGGGAAGCAAGATCAGAAACTGCTGCAAAAAGGTGGGTGGTGGTCAGTTTTTCATCCCTGAGAATTTAAAGGCAGAAGACTTTAAAGGTGCAAGTCCTGTCATAAAAAACTTTTTCTCTAATGAACCAGCTGGGGGAAGTGTGCTAGTCATTCCTTTTTGGAGGGGACTGGGAAGAAATTTTTCCCTCGCTGCCATACTGCCTTCAGTGGTATTTTTTTTAATCTTCCCCACAACTGGTGTTAGGGAAGGCCTACTATGGTGAGCACAAAAGGTGTGTCAGGCAACTTATTTGGCCAATGTGTGGCAGATGTCCATTGCAAGTATTCCATAGGGAAGACACCCAGTGATCAGATCTGGTAAAGTCCTTAAAAAGGTAGTGCTGGTTAAAGGGATGTCATGGTATGGAGTTTGGGACTTCTAAGCCACGCCCCCCCCCCCCCCCCCCCACCTTGTTCCTCCCACCAGGGGAAATAGGATGATAAGATCCCAGCAATGGGTTTGCTGGAGGCACCTGGGTGGAAAAAGAGGGGAGTCAGTAAAAGCCCTCTGGATATGTTATGGTCCTCCTTGAACGTCCAAAGGTACAGCTGCAATTCACTGTTCCTGGCCAATGGGAGCTGCAGGAAGTGGTGGCCCAAACTGCATCACTTCTCATAGCTCCCATTAGCTGGAAACAGCGAACTATGGCCAAAATGAGCTGCGAGTATCCATACCTGTGGATCTCAAATTTATAAATCACCTGATGGTCTCCAGGAGCTAACCCTGGCAAACCACATCTAGCACATAGGCTGCTTATTGCCCAGTCCTGGATTTGATGGTGGGACATTGATGGAAAAGTAGGGGAGCTGGTAAAAGCCCCTGGGTATATGTTAAGGACCTAACAATAGACATGCTGGAGGGACTTGGATGAAAAAGAAGAGGAAGTGAAGGAAGTCTCATGGGTAATTAAGGAAAAAAAGGTGGTTACCTGCACTGTACACTGTCATCTGCCTTGTAGTGCTAAAAATCTTAGAATACAATTGTGACCTGATTAAATTCAGATCTGGTGTCTCATGTGCTTCTTTTAGGGTTGCCAGATGGTTTTAACAAAAATACCAGACACACTTGTCATTACATCACAATCTACATTATATCTTATTTAGAAAATACCGGACATTTATATTTTCTCATGTATATTTTCTCAATTTGTTTCCCAAACAGAAAGGTCAAATGCTGGACTGTCTGGTTCAAAACCGGACACCTGGCAACCCTAGCTTCTTTCCGGGTAGCTGGACAGCATCACTGTTGAGCAAGAAGGAATTCCATTCTCTTTAGGGAAAGCAGGATATCTCCAATGAATTGAGCCTTTATAGATTTCAGGAAGGACCCAGAAATGAGCCACCTTTGTGGTTTGTTTTGCATTTTTTATAATAATCCTGTCTGCACTTATCAACAGTGCAAAATGGATTATTTTAGTGTCCTATTATCACTATTATTGCTATTATTATTAACCTCATAAGTGCTGATTAAACATGCCTCAGGATATTGTACTAGACATTATGAAAATGTATAAATTTAAAGAAAGATGCTTTTGCATGCAATTTCAGGCCTATTATTTTAAATGAATCTCATTCAACTTCATTTAGCCATGGCTTAATTGGCTTAGCTCTGTATTTGGTTTCATACAACGTTCCCAATAAACTGTAGTGAGTGGATACATCTCAAAATGGAGATACTGATAATAAACATATCATAGGTGCCTATGTTTATAAAAAGGCTGAAGAGTGCATAGTATCTTGGAATTTAAATTGTAGTAATTTCTTTAAATGTCAGATTGTGTATTTTTATGTTTGGATGCTGAAAATCTTCTTAGTTGAACTAATATTAATTATTATAGTAATAATAATAATAATAAATTAATCCTTTAGTTCGTTTTGACATGGCTCTTAAAGAAATGTAGGAAAGCAGGATTTTTCATCTGTAATTTGTTTTGTTGGCAACACTTATCATACATACTTCTCTGCTTCTTTTTAGTTTATTTTTAACTTTTCTTCCAGTACAAGTAACCTTTGCTTACTGACAGGAGAGGTGTAAAGACAGCTATTCAGAATTTCCTGGTAGAAATTCCAAACAGCAATGAATACAAGGCTGTATACAAAATAAAATGCATCTCCATAGTAGGTAGTACAAAATATGTGTGTGTTTGTATTGCAAAGCTCTTTATATATACCTTTTTATTTTACACTCTGTCTACTTTGTTGTGGTTAGCTAATAGCTTACTCAGGAAGACAAATATTATTAGTGCATGAATAAATATTTAAGCATGGTAAAAGTTAGAAACAAATGCCATTTTAAACCTTTGGAGGGATTGTCAAATCCATCACCAGTGCTATTAGTATTCAAGTTCCATTAAAATAAGAAAGGATTGTATTTTCTTATCCTTTACTAGCAGAGACAAATAGGAAAAAGCTGATCTGAAAATTTGCATTGATTTTTGTAGTTGCTGAAGCAGCAGCATTGTAACCAGTGAAACTCTTCTTAGGATTTTGGTGGTTTACACCTTTTGATTTTGCTGCATTAAGTTATAATTCCTCTAGGTCCCAATCCTACAAAATGTATAGAGTGACACAGTTTTAAAGTAAATGGTATTACTCACATGCTTAAACTTAAGTAGATGCATAAGTGTTAGCAGTATCAGGGCCATAGTATCCTCTAAACAAGTTAATAGAGTAAGAGAGATGTGTAGGAACCACTGTTGTAATTGCTAACACACTTAAGTAGCTGCTCGTGTGAGTGCCATTGATTCCACATGCATAAGTATCTGCAGGTTTGGATTTTTAAAGTCAGATATACATTGAGGTCATCTTACACTTCTGTGGCAGTATAAAAGGAGCTAAATGTGATCTAGGCTTCAAATGTTCACTGTGAATGGCAATGTAGTCTTCTGAATATAGCATGAGCCTTTGTTAACTTAATAAATCAGTGTCTATGTGTGAGCTCACTCTAATCTGAAGTATTTCCTTTTAATCAGCCAATGAAGTGTCATAGGGTTGCCAGATCAGATGGTTTCACAAAAAATACTGAACCCCCCCTCCCAAAAAAATGACCAGGGCCGAAATGTAATCCCAGGCTGCTCCCCCACACAAGCCAGTGTGAGTTGCACCACATGTCCCAAGTGCCCTTCCGTTGGGACCTGAACCGGGCCTTGGGAAAAAAACAGAAAATATCGGACATTTTAGATGTCCTATTTTCTCTGAATTTTTTCACTGGTTGGAAAGCACAAATTCCGGGCTATCTGGTTCAATACCGGACACCTGGCAACCCCAGTGTCAAGATTCTTCAGTATTCTGAAACAGTCTTATTGAAGTATATGAACATGTATTTCAGGGCTTGCTGCTGAAAAGTGTGGCTGTCCAGGAAACAAATAAATGTATTATTGATAGAGTGCTGGACAGGGATTCACGTACATCTGGATTTCATTCCTTGCTTCTGCCATTAGCCTCCCACAAATCTTTTGGACTTTGGACAAATGATTTCATTTCTCTGTGCTTCATGTTTCCCATCTCTAAAATAGGGAATAATGATGGGTCCTTTATAAAGTGCTTTGAGATGTATTCCTGACTAACTGGCAGAGATGATATTATTTTCTTTGGTTCGATTACATTATTTTTCAGAGTTACACCATGGATATCCTGACCTATCTTTTCTCCCAACATCAAAATGACCAAAGAAAACCAGAAGCACAAATAAAACATCATATTAGTTATTTGTGGTGTATATGCTAGAATTGGTCAGTCTTATTTTTCTCCTGTCTCACACATTTCTAATAATAATTCAGGTTGGACCTCCCTGGTCTGGCACCCTTGGACCTGATCCGTCTTGGATCAGGGATTTTGCTCGACCAAGGGAGGTCATTTCTGGCCCCTCTGACACCAGCCCTGGCTTAATCACTGCCCTCCTGCCCGGATCCTTCCTCTTGCTGGCCCCATTGGGCAGCCCCGCCTCATCTGTAAACCAGGCTCCTGCTGCCACGTCGGGCAGTCCCACTGTCCCTGTGAGCATTGCTCCTGCTGCCCTGTTCACCCCTATTACCATGTGTGGGGCTCCCACTGCCCTGCCAGGAAGCCTCTCTGATGCACATCAGTCTCCTGCTGCCCTGCCAGCTTGCAGGGCTCCCATGCACTAGCTCTGGTCCTGGAATGTCTATGATCTGCCGGACCTGAGAATCCTGGTCAACTTGCATATATATGTGAAGATAGAAGCCCAGACCACATTTATCAGTATATTGTTCTCATTATGATGGTAACAGGATATTACCAAAGCCAGGTGTTTTGCCAGTGGCTTGAATGTCTATAATGTTAACAAAAGCGATGAGGAGTCCTGTGGCACCTTATAGACTAACTGAAGTGTAGGAGCATAAGCTTTCGTGGGCAAAGACCCACTTTGTCAGATGCATGTAGTGGAAATTTCCAGAAGCAGGTATAAATATGCAGGCCAGGATCAGGCTGGAGATGATGAGGTGGATCCAATCAAGGAGGATGAGGGCCATTTCTAGCAGCTGATCTGGAGGTGTGAATTCCAAGAGAGCAGAAGCTGCTTTTGTAGTTAGCAAGCCATTCACAGTCTTTGTTTAATCCAGAGCTGATTGTGTCAAACTTGAAGATGAACTGTAGCTCAGCAGTTTCTCTTTGAAGTCTGGTCCTGAAGTTTTTTTGCTGCAGGATGGCTACTTTTAGATCTGCAATTGTGTGTCCAGGAAGATTGAAGTGTTCCCCTACAGGTTTTTGTATGTTGCCATTCCTAATATCAGATATGTGTCCATTGATTCTTTTACGTAGGGACTGCCCAGTTTGTCTGATATATATAGCAGTGGGGCATTGTTGGCACATGATGGCATATATTACGTTGGTAGATGTGCAGGAGAATGTACCAGTGACAGTATGGCTGATCTGGTTAGGTCCTGTGATGGTGTTGCTGGTGTATATATGTGGGCAGAGTTGGCACCGAGATTGCTCATCTCTAAAATGGGATGAATAATACCTCCCCATGACATATGATAAGCTATATTTATTAATCTTTGCAATATCTGAGTGCTTCACACAGAGGCGAATAAGTATATAGATAAATATGCCACATACAGTGCAAAAAACTCAGATTTAAGTGTGCTTTTGAGAGTTGTAAACATTTGTTTTGCACTATTTTTGTATACAGGCAGTCCCCGGGTTACGTACAAGACAGGGACTGTACGTTTGTTCTTAAGTTGAATCTGTATGTAAGTCGGAACTGATCAGTTTCAACAGCGGCTGAATCTGGACACCAGTTCCGACTTACATACAGATTCAACTTAAGAACCCCAGGCGTCCCCAAGTCAGCTGCTGCTGAAACTGATCAGCAGCTGATTCCAGGAAGCCCGGGGTAGAGCAACTCTGCCTCGGGCTTCCTGTACTCAGCCGCTGGTCAGTTTCAGCAGCGGCTGACTTGGGGACGCCTGGGGCAGAGCAGCTGGGGTGCTGCTGGGTTGGTCCAGTAGCACGGCCGCTCCTCGGCGCTACTGGACCAACCCAGCAGCACCCCAGTTGCTCTGCCCCAGGCGTCCCCAAGTCAGCCGCTGCTGAAACTGATCAGCAGCGGCTGAATCAGGACTCCTGGGGCAGAGCAGCTGCGGTGCTGCCAGGTTGGTCCAGTAGCGCCAAGGAGCGGTTCTGCGGGACCAACCGGCAGCGCCCCACCTGGTCTACCACAGGCCCCGGGCTTTGCTCCACGTCTCCCTGGTCTGCTGGGGGGGGCACTAGCTGCGTCCCCCCCAGTAGACCAGGGAGACGCGGAGCAAAGCAGCGGAGGACCCGGGCCAGACCCGTGGCCTTCCAGATCAGCTGGAAGCGCCGCGGGTCCAGCCCGGGTCCTCCGCCGCTTTGCTCCTCGTCTTTCTGGTCTGCTGGCTCCCCCAGAAGACCAGGGAGATGGGGAGCAGCTTTTCTCACCCCGGAGGAGGCGGGCGGCGGGACCAGGCGTCCTGCCGCTCCAGTTCTCCGGGGCGAGAAAATCCCCATTCATAACTGCGGATTCGACGTAAGTCGGATCCGCGTAACTCGGGGACTGCCTGTACTGCCTCTGAGCTACATTCCTTAGTTATTGTGAGTCCAGCTTTACTAGTCTTTGTATTTAAAAGTGTAATGATTTTCAATTCTAACATTTAAGACCCTTCTGACGGTGGAATCAAATGATCTTTTGTATGTTTGGGAAGCTCTGAATTTCCATTTTCCAATGCCCTAGAGGTTCTACTTCTAGTCATTCAGGACCACAAAAGAGCAAAAATCTGGGAAACTTTTATTAATAGCAAAACTCTCACAATCTTAGGGCTGATTCTTTCATATCTTGGGCCTGAGGCATCTCCATAGAAAAATAAAATAAGAGGCAAACAAAAGAGAAGAGAAAAGAGTTGAGCTTTCCTGGCAGTTCTTAGTACATTTCTTGGGTACAAAATTAGTGGCATTTGCCAGAGCTGTGGTCTCAATTGAAACCGAGGGCACATCTTACTATGTGTTTTTTTTCAAGATGCCATTTTTTAAAAAGGCAACATCTAAAGTTCTTTTTCATTTCTCATCATTGGATTTTGACAAAAACTATGTGACTAGTCAGAATGCTTTCAATGGAAAGCAATTGAAACTCTTCAGTAAAATGCTATTGATGATTAAAGATCTAATAAGACTGATGCTCAGGACTGCTCATGGTTACAAAAAGGATTCAGAATTAGGCCCTAACATTATGGAACAATCCTATTTCATCCATTAATAAATTACTAGTGGTTTCATTAAAATACTTGCATTTCATTTGTCTTAAAAATGAATGATGCCACCTTCTAATTAAAAAGAAACTCCATTTCAAATATACATTTTTTCTGTGAAAGTGTACATGCATGGAAGAATGACCAAATACATTAAAAAAGATAAATGTTTGATTATGGAGAACATAAAATATGGATGATCTTTCTATTGACAGTGTTGTGATAATAATGTAACTGTCCTCAAGAATAAGATTATGATCTCCTTCTTCATGCCTCAAGGAAATAAGCTTACTACAATGCCTTCTTAGATTCCTTTTGTGCTATTCCTCAGAGATTCATTGAGCATTTTTTACTTTTCACACTTTCCTGGATTCATTTTTTATAATGACTTTCAGGAACTGTTGTCTAATGGAAAAGCTCATACAATCATTAGGATTTTTAGATTTTATGCCTAAAAAAATAAAACTGATAGAGATGAAGGCAGGGAACCAAGTTGTAATATGTTCATTCTCTAAAATGAAGCATGTCATGGATGATAGTGAGTATTTTTTCAAGATCTAACTCATGTATATTCAGATCAAGAGAAATTTATGGTGTTAAATGTAACTGTGTCATCTGGTGATTCACAGTAAAATTACATTGGTTAAATCTCATTGTTACCATGAAATAATCTACAATATTTTCTGCACAATTTTAAGACTTTGGAAGACTCTTGGCCTCTGGGTCTCCCTGGCCTGACTCAGATTGTGAGTAAGCTAAAACTCTTAGAATTAGAGCCACCTTTAGACAAAAAATAATATAATTAATATGTCATGAATAAAATTAAAATTTCACAGGTACAATTCAAACACTGAAAGGAATTCAGATGTAGCTTTTTTGAAATTCAGGCTGCATTCAATTTCATTAGAACTGAAATTCAGATAATTAAAGAACAGATTTAGACTGTCTTCATGTTCTTAAAAAAGGAATACTTTTTAAGACATGGCTGCGCTGAGAAATTTTTGTTTATAGGAAATTGTAGAGATCAAAACTGACCATTTTGTATCATCTTGGAGCAAAGAGCTTTAATCACACAAGCTCCGGTTCCATCCTATTCCTCTGATGTTTCCTCAGGTTTTATAAGATATTCCCACTCTCAGTATGGATAGGACATGTTCCATCAACTCTTCCTCACTGAGCTGCACTTTTGGCTGACTCAGCTGCTTACATCATTTTTTTTGAATGCTGGAGACCTTTGTAGTACAAGAACTGAAAAGAACTTGAGAAATATGGTCTCTAATGGAAACAACTTTTCCAAAATATTTGTACACTCCGGCTGTGTCTAGACTGGCCAGTTTTTCCGGAAAATCATCCACTTTTCCGGAAAAACTTGCTAGCTGTCTACACTGGCCACTTGAATTTCCTACTGTAAGAAATCTGTGCTTTTTGCAGAAATACTCTGCTGCTCCCATTCGGGCAAAAGTCTCTTTTGGGCAAAACTTTTGCGCAAAAGGGCCGGTGTAGACAGCTGAGATTTGTTTTCCGCAAAAAAGCCCCGATCACGAAAATGGTGATCGAGGCTTTTTTGCGGAAAAGTGCGTCTAGATTGGCCACGGACGCTTTTCCACAAAAAGTTAAAAGCATTTCCGGAAAATCATGCCAGTCTAGACATAGCCTTCTTTTGTAGACTTCAGTTGCTTTAGAGAAGCTGGCTTTCTAGTCAGAAACCAACATTACATTCTGGATAGCTTGAAAAACAAAATATATGTAATCCATCTGGGACTTCAGGCTCATTCTTAACCTTTGCATCTTGTCATACACTTCAGTAGAATGCATGGCTTCACTTTCAAGCATTTTCATTTATATGATTGCTAGACTTATGTAACGGTGTAAGAAAAGTGTTATGCACTTAGGAAAAAAGGTAATTGCTATCAGTAGTAAGTCTATGGTCAGAGATGAATTTTCAGATCTAAGTGTACATTTCTTTTTCGGTCTTGTGTTAAAAAGTAGGACTTGACATCTGTTCTTCAGAAGTTAATCAGTGTCTAGAATAATTGACCATCATTGAATATTATGTTCAGTCAGTAGGCTACTGTATTCTTGTTTTACAAAATCAAGTCAGTCACTTCTTAAACCCCTTTTTGAGGTAGAAAACTCGTTAACCCTTTAGCATCAGAACTGATAACTTGTGTATGTGCTTAACTGTACTGTGCAATACTATAGCATCTGCAGTTAGCTTACAAAAGGTATGGCTATATAGTTTTCAAAGTAGTAAAGAAAAAATTATGTTTTCTGTGGTTTCGTGTGAACTGCTAACAGCTTTTCAAAGACCTTGTTTACAATTTTGATTATATTTTGGTGGAAGATGCATCTGTATTTTCATCTGCATCATGGTAGAAATCAAGTAATTGTTTTTTTCATGCCATTGTGTTTTGAAAATAATCTTACCATTAAAGGTAACTTTACATATCCTTTCTTTGACATCTCATTTTATATTAATAATAAGACTTGATTGAATATTAATTGAAAATTATTGTTTAGTTTTCCTCAAGACCGTGTTTTTTTCTTAATGACTTTTGTAATTGTCCTGCACTTTGTTTGCAAGCTTCATGACATGGTCTATTCACAAGTAGCTATGGATACACATCCTCATATTTGCTACTTCAGCTGCTGCTATTTTGGCTTCCTCAGTGGAATCTCCATCAGGTATCCAAATTTGTATCTGTAAAAATGAGCCATGGATATCTGAATACACATACCTATGGATATGAAGCAGTTATCAGCAAGTTTGCAGGGTTCTAGATACAAAATTTGTATCTGCAAATGTATCCACAAAAATGAGCCACAGATATAGCATCCACATTTGAAGTTGCGGATACCAGCGGATATCTGTGGATTTGCCAGGCTCTATTAGATATGACTTCAGCTATATTTGGATTGAAATGTAGTTGCATGCTCATACTTTTCTAATTTCATGTGATATTTGAGGAAATCTTTGCTTTCCTGACTCTGTGCATGCTTCGCCCCTGTTGCTACATTAAGCTGTCTATGATCTGAGTCTTTCATCTCCAAAAATGTAAGTCCATTTCATTATTCTTCTTCAGCATCCTGTCTAGATGTTTAGCTTCCCTTTCACATTGATTTGAGCTTCCAGCCAACCCTTTTGGTAAAATTATCCTGAATTTCATAAATAATTATAACAAACTTATGGAATTCAATAGCAAAAATATCATTCCCTTTTAATATCAGTAGGCTTATAGATTCAAGCCTACTTAATTTTTTTAAAACTTTAGTTTTCATTCCTATTAAATTCCACAAGGAATGTTTCTGACACCCTAGGCAAAATATGTGTAGCACAGAGAGAGAGAGTTCTTAGTCAGGAGCCCTGGATCCCATGAGCATCCACAAAAATTTGCAGTGAGAGAATGAGGCCTGTCCCTAACTCTTCCATCCTTCCTACTCCATTGGAAGGAATGCAGCTGAGGTTAATATGATGCTAAGAAACTCCTCACACATTGCTTGCACAAAACAAGTGTGGCTCTTGAGGCTAGCTTAATTCTCCCCTCAGCTTAGGTAGCTGAGCATAGATAGATATGCAGGTTCCCAGCTACACTGAGCTGAACCAGGGAACGCTGCTGATTCTCTGGGAGAGATGAAGACAAAAGATATAATATAATCTGTTTGTTCTGTTATGAAGTTAAGGAGGGAAAAAATTAATTTTCAGGAAGTGGGACATTTTGACAACTTGTGAAGATCAGTTTTGTTCAAGGATTTGAGGCAGTCATTCAAAATTTGGTTCAGTTGGTGATCCTGAGAGTTCTCAGAAGCAGGGATAAAATATTTGATAATTTTTGACAATATTTGATTAATTTATCAATTATTTTTGGTCTGGTGAATGCCCAATCCTATTCCAAATAAAACCAAAACTACAGCTCAGTGAGAAAAAAGTACATTTTCCTGTCTTGGCAATTTTTTTTTGAGATTTCAAAATAGGGCAAACAATCAAAATTTCAGAAATGTTCATAAGCTGATTCCAAAAATATGTCAGTCTGGGTTGATCAAAATAATTTTAATTGATAGTTTTTAAATGTTTTCTTTGGATTTCAACCCTTATAAATTACTTTCTTTTTCACTATAGCAAGCTGAAATATCAAAACAAAAGTAATTTCAAACAAAAAAAACTGGAGCTTTTATTTGGAAAATGTTGAAACTGATTCTGTTTTCTTTTTTGAATCAGAAAATTAATTTAAACCACAGTACTTGAAACCATTAAATGAAATATTGGGTTTTTGGGAAGAATTCCTGAAGAATAACATGGTTATTCCAGGTTTGTTTTAACATTGCTAAGGCATCTATTTTCTCACCAACAGGGATGGTTTCCCATTACCACTAATGCTGAATTTTTATCTTTCCCACCCCTTGTATGTTATCTTTTGAGTATTGCAAGGAAATATTGCTTGACTGTAAAATAACCACTTAAACATTTTTATTATCACCAAAGAATGATATCTGGCTAAATTATTATGGGAAAATCATACTTTTATAACAGAATTCCAAAGCATGTAATTTTTAAAAGAAATAGACCAGGATAGAGAAGAGCGAAAGAATGGTCCTTCTGCTTCTGTTGTTTTTTCTGTGATTATGTGTCAGCCAGAAGAATGACTTCTCTGATCATTCTAGTTCCCAACAGCTTCAGAAATCTAGGTCAAATAAGGATAGGCTGTAGTCCTCGACTTTCTTGGAGGATTTTATTGTAAGAGATTAAGGAATACAAGATTAAACTTCTACAGAGAAATCTCCAGAGGTCATAGATTCTTTTCCCTCATTAGAACAAAGACATGTGGGGTCACTGATTTCCAAGAAATCCTAGCTGCCTTCTTAACTGCCAGGGCACATGACCATGAAGAACCTGGTTAATAGTATCTACTTCTCTTACAGTAGCAAAGAATAAACATGGACCTATGTTGACAAAAAAATAAAGTTTAACGGAGTAAATAAAATCATTGCTCAAAAATAAAAAATAATTCAATAATCTAACTTTTCACTAAGTTGTGGGGTCTAAGGTCCTATAGATATGACTCTGATTTGACTTTGTTGACATCTGTTGTAAGGGCAGTTGCATTTCTCAATTAGTTATGTTCATTTGAAGTTCTCAGTTGCAGTATATTTTAAATTGTTTTTTTTTCTGTTGTGTATGGCATTTACGGTGTATTGGTTTTCAATCCAGACTGCATTTCTATCAAATGAATCTCCACATTCCAGAATCAGAACTTTTTAAAGCTATCAACAAGATTCAAATCTGCATAATTTGTCTGGAAATGTATAATAGTAGATGTTTAGAACTATTGATCTCTAAGAGTGCCATTTAGTGTTGAACATTTTTAACTTAAAATGGTGGAACTTGCTAAGATATACTTTTTTCTTGTTTCTCTCAGGAGCTGAAATACAACTTTCAATAAAGTGAAGTTTATTTGAAATCCCTCTTTAAAACCACCTTTTCTCTTTAATTAAACATTGATCATTTTTATTCCCTTTAAGCTACTTAAAATACACTGACATAATAATTAATTAAAATATTTTCAAGATCTAAACATTGTTTAAAAATATGATCTAAAAGCCACCTTTATCTTCCTGGTCTGTTGTGTTAGAGTTAGTTCCTCCTTTGCATCCTCTGTCAATTTGTTATGCTAGTGTAGAGAAGGGGGCAATGAAGATTTTCCAACAAAGGATTATGTTTGTTTAAAGCATACCCCACTAGACACATATCAGCTATCACTGACAAAGGCTAAACAGCAGAATGTAACCCAGTGCAGAGCTCTGAAGCAGCAGGGAAGCCCAGGTTGAAGAAAAGCCAAGGGAGATGGAGTGAGAAGCTGCTTAGTCTGCAATTTCAAGGAGGTAGCAGGTAAGATTCGATGACTGGGTAAAGAAAGGGAGACTAGGGGATGAGGGGAAGGTACACTTGTAAGGAAGGTGAGAGTGGGAGCCAGTGGCTTGGAAAGAAGTGAGCTGCCTGTATATTTGCAGGAGGAATAGGGAAGCAGTTATAGAAAGGAACTGAATTTATTGAATAGAGGCATGGGAAGATCCCTAAACTGGTTAGCCCATTGATAAAGGTCATTTGGGAGGTCTAAAAAGAGAGAGCAAGCATGTGAAAAGTAGTGTCTAATTGCTAGATCCTCCTCACTACTTCTTTTAGGTATTGTTTGTGGAAGAGGCCATGCTGTTACTCACTATGGGTATGTTACTCACTATGGGTAACACTACAGTGTTATTTCAAAATAAGCTATTTCGAAATAGTTAATTTGAAATAACTTATTTCAAAATAACGCATCTACACACAAAATGCATTTCGAAATAGCGCGTCCACACTGAGTGGACGCTGAATCTCATTTAAGGCCGGCCAGAACCAGGTCCGTCAGGGCATCAGGTCGGGATTTACTTTGTGTGGCTGCTGCCTCAGGCTATCTGAGGCCTGTGCTTAAAGGGACACCCCCAGACAGCCGGTTCTCAGGTTTCCCTGCTTGCTTGCCTACCTCAATGAGGGACAGCAAAGCATTTTGTCTCTGCATGCTCTGGTTGCCCTCACTCGGGACACCACAGCACTCTGCAACATGGAGCTGGCCCTGGGCACTCTGGTGCTTCTCTTGGACGCGTTGCTGTGAGCCTGGCTGCACTTTCTGCAGGCTGCCATCCAGGAGGTCCATCGGGGGACTGTCAATATCCAGGAGGCCCTGTGGGGAGAACTTCCACCCTGAGGAGCACTAACAGTCTCCCTGGTGTGCCCCACTGGGGGCTTGTGCCTCATCCCCCCTCATATCCTTCCACCTCCCCTCCTCCCCCGGAGCTCCCCTTCCTGATGTAAAATAAAATACACGTTTTTTCATAAACACAAACTGTCTTTATGTAACAAAACTGGAGGGGGGCGGGAATGAAACTCTGGTGAGACCGGGAAAAGGAGGTGGGAGAGGTGAGGGGGAAACCTGGGAGGAGAGAGCTGTGGAAGGAGGGAGCAAGGGGAAAGAGGGAGGGGAAGCTCCGAACTCAGGAGTGGGGGTCTTGCTGGACCAACTTGATTTTCATGTGAACGGTTTGCATTTGGCCTTTGGTGGCCAGGCTGGCAGCTATCCTGCCATAGACGGCCATGTTCCTCCATCTAGTGTGGAGGTCATGGACATTGGGGGCATCCCCCCCAAACCTGAATAAGGTCCATGATCTCCATCCTGGACCAGGAAGGTGCCTACCAGGCTCCTGGGAGCTGGCAGACTGCTCCAGGGGAGCGGTGGAGGGCTGGCTGCCAGTGTCTTGCTGGCTCATATTTTGGGGCCACTGGGTCAGGGGCAGTGACTGCTGGCTCTGGGCTGGTAGGCTTGGAGCTGGCACAGGAACTGTGGCTCCGGGGAGGAGGGAGGAAGAGGAGTGTTCTTGGTTGAGGCTGGAGTGGCCACCAGGGCACCCTGGGAAGGCTGAAAGCCCCCTATTTCGAAATAAGTGTCTACACAGCACTTATTTCAAAAATAGCTATTTCAAATTTGGCATTATTCCTCGTAGAATGAGGTTTACCAAATTCGAAATAAGTACTCCGCTATTTCGAGTTTATTTCAAAACAGTGGTTTGGCCATGTAGGCAATAGGAAAGTTCTTTCAAAATAAGGGCTGTTCTTTCGAAATAACTTTGCTGTGTAGACATACCCTATGTGAGTTATCATACACACTTATGATGCTAAATTAAATGTTGTAATATCAGTAATAATAATAATAAGTATATTTTATGACACCATGAAATGGCACTTCATCCAGCTAAAATCCCTTATCTTGACTATGTTTTATTCTAATCAATTTATAACTGAAGTTTACACTCAGCTTTTTTTGGAGGAGGAGTGCCTAATCTGCATCATGATGGGCTAATGCAGTACTCTAAAACAGGGGCATAAGGAATTGTGCTAGCAGATTCTGATGAAGGTTTAGACATATAGGATAGAAATTGAACAAAGTCTCTTTGGCTATGTCTAGACTGCAGGGTTTTTTTGGAAAAAGTAGCCTTTTTTTGAAAAAAAAAGTCACCTGCGTCTAGACTACAGCCGCGTTCTTTCGAAATTAAATCGAAAGAACACGGCTTTTCTTTTGACAGTGGTACTCCTCATTTCACGAGGAAGAACGCTTTTTTTCGAAAGTGCTCTTTCAAAAAAAGGCATTCTTGAATGCAAACAGGGCTTTTTCGAAAGAGAGCTTCCAGACTGCCTGGGTGCTCTCTTTCGAAAAAGCAGCTCACTTTTTCAAAAGAAGAGGTTGCAGTCTAGACGCTCTCTTTCGAAAGAGGCTTTTTTGAAAGATTCTTTTGAAAAAGCCTCGTTCGAAAGAAGCTTGCAGTCTAGACGTAGCCCTTGTGATCCCAGTTAGAAAAGACATCTTCACGGGTTTATTTGCTATGTCAATGCTATGGCAAGAGCTGCTGTTAATTAGAACTTTTTGGCAGTTCAGCTATTCAGTCTAGAGGCTATTAACAGTAAAATTGCTAGTTAGCAGTGTAAACCTCCTGCTCATGTCTTAGTCTGACAGCATATTTGTTAAGGTTTGCTGGGTTTCTAAGTCAGAAAGGTCACTTTTTATATTTCACAGATGTGGGGTCCAGTTCTAGGAAGCATTCTTGTAAATATTTAAATGTTTTGACTCCTCTTGAAGTAGAGGCTTTAAGATTAAAAGTGAACTTTATACCATGTATTTTACTATTTGTTACATAGTCACTGTTTCACCAAACACCCTTGGAACGCCGATGTTTGTCCGAATCACTACAAGGAAATCATCTCCAGACTTTTATCCTAATTATACATTTTAAATTAATCAAGCCATTTCTCACATCTGTTAATATTATCAGTAGTGAAGTCATTCGAAATACAGCATGATTTGTTTTGTAATTTTTCAGTTTGTTTTTCTCATAGGGAAATTTTCCTGCAAGGTGTTGAGCATCCTCAACTTCCATTGATTTCATAGGTGGTTAATGGTCTCAATTTTTTGCAGGAGCAAACCCTTACAAGGAAAAATGACTTGAGTAATGCTTTTAGCATCAACTGCTGGAATGACAGTATGTTGAGATTATGCTAAAAAAAGTGTGATATAACTGTTCAAGTGGGTGGGGTGGTTATATGAAAAATTTAGTTTGGAATATAAAAAAAATCACAGAAACAACATTATGAAGGTAAATGATTTATTCTAAGACTATATGAAAAAGTCAACAGGAAATTACTGTAAAGATTTATCACCTACTGCTAATAAACTATTTTTCACAAAACTCCATGTGTAACAGGTGAGTAATATCATCTTCATTTGTAAAAGGATTTGCATCTTTTACTGAACTTAATAATTTAATGCATGTAGTGTTAATTTAGTCAGAGTTATACTTTCTATATGAGTTTGCTAACAGAACTCGACATAGAAGCCTTTGTGAAGAGGCTTGATTGGTTCAGTTACCATGGCAACATGAATGAATGGAAGAATGATTTCCTTTAGGAACTCTTCCTAAAAGCTGTTTTGTACCCTATAACGATATCTCTAGATTGCCGTTCCTTGTGAGAGGTGAACGGAGATCACATCATGGGTCAACTTTGTTCCTTGTGTTTATAGATTATCCTCAGCAATCAAAAGACTACATTGCTCTTCTTTTTGTTTGTGGAGCTGAACCAATTCCATTCTCCAGTATATACTTATAATAGGAAATTCAGCTAGATCTTTGTATTTTGAAACACAAAGAAAAAACTAGAGCTATATCAAAATCATATTGTTTTAAAAGCATCTCCAATAGCTAATTCTTGTTATAACTCTTGATGAATTCTTGATTTATCTCTTTATTTATTCTTCATTTGTGAATCTTTTGTGCTGTGCTGTGCTGTGCTATTGTCTTGGGAAACCTGAAATATTAACTAGCAAGTGGAACAGTTCACTGCTGTGTTAAGAACTAGAGATCTTGTTTAGTATTATGCAATCTGAGTAAAACTGAAGGCTTAGTTTACAGATTCCCTTTGTTAAAGTGTGAATGTGTTCCATTAATAGAACAATTTTTAACAGGAAAGATAAATAAATTAGTTAATTACCACCAAGGGGCACTTTTCAGTAGCTAATTCTGTCAAAGGGTTATTTAAGTATATAATAGCACAACAATAAGTCTTGTTCATGGTGTTTTAGTAATAGGGAATAAATATATAATATCTCCATTCATGTACCTTAGTGTTGCTAGTTCAATTAAAAAAATATGATGGCATTTATTTATTTCTTGTAGTGACCTATAGTTGATACAAAGGAGATTGTTTATTAATCATGTGGTTTTGTGTTAAAGAAATCAGTTCTTTTCTGTCTCTGTAAAGCCTTAATTTTGATAAAACTTTTGAGAGACCAAATTTTACTACCACAATAAAAAGATATTTTAAAAATTCATTTGAATCTCATAGCAAAGGAAATCTTTGTCAATATTTTTGTTAGCTTGAACGAGTATATTTGTTTTATCATTTGAAGAGTTATTTACTTTTATAAAAACTTGAGATTCATTTTTAAAGAAGAGAGACCATAGAAGAAAGATGTAGAAGAAATGAGTGTGTCATAGAAAAGGAACTAACAGATCACCTTGTCTGGCCTCCTTTAAATCACATGCCAACAACACCACCCAGCACCCTAACACTAAACTCAAAGAATTTATATTTGACTAAACTATGACAGGATGCAGGGCACTAGATAGCTATATGTGACAGATGAAAATTGGAGGGACTGAGACACACCAATGTCAGAGATTCCCTACAGTGGCAGAGAAGCAATTAAGTAAGATATACTTTGGTGATTTTGGCAAGTGACCTGTGCCCATTCATTGCTAGAGGGAGCAAAAAATCCCACAGGTCACTTTCCTCTGACATTTCAAGGGGTTGAGGAGGGAACACTGTCAGGCTGCAATTTAGATAGCATTTCATGATGGAAAGGAATTTTAGGCTGTTCTAGAGTAACTTTAAGGCAAACCGGACAACAGATTAAAATAAGACTAACGTAAAAAACACCTGGCCTTTGTACTGGTATCATTGTCTTTCCAAAGATAATGGGAAGAAGGAGATGTTGGATGGAGATGTTATGAGGCAGGTAATTGATTACTTGTGCAGTCAATACAATTTGTATCCACTATGCAATTAGTCAATAAAGGAAGGTGCTGTGTCCTGGCTTGCACCGGTCCAAGAGTTATCCCCGCTGCAGCTCTGCAGTTTCAGTATAGTAGGAGCTGGCTGTATAGGAAGCCTGGCTCCTATTACATTTAAGCTGAAGAGCTACAGTGAGGGTAGCTCCTGGACTGGCGAGCCAGGACAGAATCAGGACTGCTTTGGCTCTGCATTTTAAATGTAGAAAGAGCCACGCAGCTCTAACTACAGTTAAAATCCAGAGCTGCAGTGGGGGTAGCTCATGGACCTTGTGCAAGCTGGGACCGAGTAGTCCTGGCTCATGCTGGTCTGGGACCACTGTGCCTCTTCATTTAAAATGCAGAGATGCAGTGGTCCCGGAGCAGCGTAAGCTGGGTCCAGCAGCTTCTGTTTGCAGCAGCCTGGGCTGGCTGTCGGCAGAGGCTGCTCTGGCGCAAGCCCCTGTCCACAGCCGCCCTGTCCACCATGAACAGAGGCTGCTTTGTGGCAGTCTGCCCACCTCCCTTCCCCCCGCTGCTGCCTCTTAGCATCAGCATGGGGGAGCGGGGGCAGGTGGCACCTCAGAGACGGTGCTGGGGGGAACCAGCTTTTAAATTGGATCTTGCTAGCACCAGCTCCTGTTTCCGCCCCCCTTCAGGGGCGGATATAGGGCAGGGCGAACGGGGCGGCCGCCCCGGGCCCTGCACTAAAAAAAAGCCCCGCGCATGCGCCGTGGCAAAGGGGGGCCCCGCGGAGTTATGCTGCTCGGGGCCCCGCAAAACAGTCTTCTGCCCCTGCCCCCCTTGCTGCCTCTCATACAGAGACAGCAAATGGGGGGAGGCGAGTTGTCAAGTACTCTACTCAACTACTTGCTTACATCCCTAATGTAGGAGAGGTTAATGTTAGTTGTAGCTGAAGAAGAAACTGAGCAAGTAGAAGTATAGGCCAGAGAGATTGGCCCATATGTCTGAAAGGAATTTGTTAGAATAGAAAAGAGGCTTATAGAAAGCCTAAGAGTTGTGGCTGAAACCATTGTCTTAAAAGATTTAGCTCCCCTTTCCTTAAACACTGCTAGTGAATTTTAAATATATGTTTTTTTTCCATGTAGTAGGGCTTAGTCTACTTTATATTTAACTCTTCACTTATATTTGTGCATCAAAGGAGTACTAGGATTTTCCTACAAATTATGCTTGGAATTCAACTTTATTCCCTAGCCAATAGGTAATAAAGTTTGGGCTTTAGAAATTGTTGTTTAAAGAAAAATTGCATCTTTTAAAGTGGTAGGTGATAAAAACATTTTTGTGCATGTTTTATTTAATTAATTATGACTAGTTTAAATGTTATTTCTAAATTGATATTTGGATGTTGAATTGCAATGTAATATTAAGAAGCTAGGAAACTATATCAGTTTTTTCTGTAAAGAAAATATCTTCATTTTAAGGTTTATTCATTCATACTCTTGAGCAATGCTGCAGAAACACAGAGCCTTTTGTAAGAGCCATCAAAAAATCATTTGTGCGTCTCTTCTGTCACCATGCTGTGTTTATACTGCTGCATGTTGTCAAATTTATACTTCTGCATGTAGTCTTGTTTTTACTCCAGTTACTTTGGGGATTACCTCATTCCTTTTATAATTTCATGTAGTTCTCTTACTTTCTGTAATACAGGGTTATATTGAATTGCTACATGTTTGAAGGTGCCAATAGCATTGTTCAGACTAGGGGGTTGTTAAACCACCAGCTACTGCAGGAGCAGCCTAGAGAGGTCTGAGAAAATGCACTTGTCATATTCATATTTATAATCCACAACTTTTCCCCTTGGTCTGTTTCCTGAATCACTGGGGGAATGTGCACTCCAGTTGGAAATTATATAATACACTTACATGAAATACCTACTATGAAAAATGACTATGAACACTGATTAATTAGATCATTATACAAATAACCTTACAGCAATAAATACCCACTGTGTGGCAGAAAGACATATGTTTATCATAGTCAGCTGGGGCACACTTGGGGCACAGAGACAGATAAATTGGTCCACATTGTCTTACCACACAGCTGTCATTACAGCGTTGATAGCAGGTGATAGTTCTGCAAGTGGATGTCAAATCTGTGCTTATCTGTTTTGACATCTGTTGATGGAAGCTCTCTCTTCGGTTTGATCTAGACAATGACCTTGGTATTCCTTATGAACAGTAAAGGCCCACAATTGTTGTTTTAAGAAGGAAAGAGTCCTAGCTTGTGCCTCACGCCTGTCATATCAAATTATCAGACAGCAGCTGATAATAAAACTAGCATTGGCACATTTAAATAGATCCTATGACTGCATCAAATCTCCTGGATTAGTTTACTTATTGAGATTGCACCTTGCTATCTTGCTAAATTTCATGCAGGTAAAGTAATAAGTTACCATAGTTAGAGCCCCTGTTTCTCACAAATGAGAACTAATACAAAATGAAATAAAAAAAAATACAAAATGAAATAAAAAAAAATTACCCTATGGCTGTGGATCCTGGCCTGTATGGCTGCACTGGATCATGGGGTTACTGTGCCCCTAAAGTGTGGTCCATCCTCCTCTAACTCATGATGTGGGGAAGAGCAGCAGTCACTAAAGCAAATCTGAGTAAGCGGCATGTGACCTGGCACATGGTGGTTCAGTGCCATTCTCTCAAAGATGACCTGCTCAGCCTCTCCCTCTGTTAACATGGAGGGGTGAGCAGGCCAAACCTCAGCAGCATTGTGACCCCAGGTGCAATAAAATGAAAAAACTAAATAAATGGAAACCTAACTCTTTGGGTCTCAGATTAAAAATTGTGAAAACTTTGTTAAAGAACTGGTCTGATTCACCATTGTTACTCTTGTTTTATGCTGATGTAACCAGTTAATCCAGTGGAAAATGACCCAGTGGTGAAATAGTCTTTATAATTGGACCCATGTGTTAATCCTGTCATCATTTGTATTGTACCTTCAGTTTGGTTTGGGGGCTGTAAGGGGTTATTACCGTACGATTTTGTTGACATTAGGTTCACATATTAAACATCCCTATAAGTTAGTTAGCATAGGAGAGTCTCAGATCTTGTTTCTTTCATTCTTTAGAGGTGAGGTGAACTACATAATTCAGGCATGAGGACTGAATGCAGTTAGTATGATCAAAGCCTATATATTAAATAAAAAATTATTTCCATTAACGCCAATAAAATCAAGTTAGGAATGCTACAATCCTCCCCCCCCCCCAAAAAAAGCTTCCTTTTGGAGTAATTTCAAGTTCATTTTCAGTTTTCTAATACAATTACCTATTTAAGAACATAGTAATACTTTCTAAATAGTAGTATAATTCTTCCCTAATACATAGTTGTTTTGTTTGTTTGATTATAGTGATTATGGTGTTCATTAGTACTGACTGGTTAGGTGCTGTGGATCATATAATCAAACAAATGACATTGTGAATATGCAGCACTTCCTATTTTAATCTTTTTCTTTCAAGCTCTTTAATGCAGGTATGTTATTTTAACAGAAATATATTTGTCACTGTGGTTGTGACTTGCTTTTTTGATACAATCAAGGTTCTATTTACATTCATTGCAGAGTATTAGCACAAATATATTTATAACAGCCTCTGAAAGGGATACAGTGTGAAACAAATGTGGGCAACTTGTATTGAACCATTAATTTCAGCATTGTTTTATTATCATGTTTTCATTAGTACTCCAGTGTATCTTCCATAAAGTTCCTATCATCGGATGGCACGTGTTTAGAATAAAATTCTGGAAAAAAAAATCAGCTGTTCATTTGTACAGAGACAGAAACTTCAAATATCTAGTGATGTTAAACAACATATATAGAAATGTTCAGAAAGCATGGGTCAAAACTTATTTTGGGTATACTACATATTTAGCTGCCCAGCTCAGAATATCACGTTATAAAAGGAAAAGTTTTAGAATGCTAGTTGCTGTAGTTTAAATCATTAGTGAGGCTCCGACACTACAGCATAATGTTTAATTTTGTGGTTATATGTGAGTGGAAATTTACCTGGAGGAAAATGTGAATACTTGCCATTCACATTTTAAACCCCATTTACTGGTAGAAGGAAACATTGGTGTTTAATTCGTAAGTATAAAAGTTTGATTTTAACAGCAAATTACTTACCGTATCTACTTTTAAATAACTCAAAAATATAAAATCAAAACATTTAAAACTGTTATTGGGGACATCGCCAAACAGCACTTGAGAGCATTTAACAATCTAAGAGAAAGGCAAGAAACCTTATGAATGAATAACTAAACAGGAAACAGGTAATTAAAAAGTATTTTTTCTTGTGCATGGTGGGCAAGAAGAAATAATACAAGAACATCTATTAACTGAGCTTCCTTTTGTTCTTCAAAGTTCTACTGAGTTCTTCATTATGCCCCAAGGTCTTCAAGCTCTCAGCATGCTGAAAATCTGCTCTCTACCTTTCCTAAATGTGGTTAGCGAAGAATGGCAGGTTATGCTCCCATTAATTGAGTGGGCTTTATATCTGGCCCAAAGTGAGGAAGTGGTTAGTTAACATTCTCTGAAGGAGATGTTATACTGGAAGTGTAATTAAATGAAAGTGCGTTTTTCAGTGGGGAACTTGCAGAGAAAATTAGACTGGCAGATACTCATTACAAAATAAAATTAAACATAATATAAAAATGGTTAACTTAACATTAAATTAAGCTTAATTAAAGCTGTTTGTTTCTTCTACATAATCATTATTGACAATTGGTGTGGAACTTGTAAAAACAGCTGCTTATGGGAGGTTTTTGTTTCAAAATTTTTGAATTAACAGTGTATCAACTTGCACATTTGTGATGGTAATAACAAATGTAACTGAAATATGACTGCACAGGAACATTAAAGGGGATTATTTGAAGTAACATTTTTGTAGGAACTACGTGTTCTTTGCTCACCATGATTTATTCTCTCACACTCCAATTTTATCACTGGTCTGTTTTATCTATTTTCTTCCTAATCCCCCAGATATCTGTACTTCATAAGTGGTTAGTAAAGTGGGACAACAGTGCCAACCCCTTGCTAAGGTCACAGTCAACCCTATTCCATTAATAAAGTAACAGGATGTACAGAGAATGATGTTGATGCCATTCCGCTCCTGGGTCCCAGGAGTATTATTTTTGCAGCACAGGTTCAGTAATGAAGACAAAGCAACTGAAATACCAAAACTCAGGGTTTAGGCTAGTTCAACATGGCTACAAAACTACTAGCTATCTCTGTTATCATGACATTAAAATAAAAGGAGTATAAAGATCTGGTGGATCCAGATCTTCTGTTCCTCAGTATAGCCACTAAGACAATACTTACTCCACTTGCACCGGGCATGCTCCATTCCCTTACAGACCTTATGAATGTATGTCATCTCTATGGTTTCTGAGCCCGTGGAAAAAGTAATACGTGACCATGTAACTAAAGACAATGTCATCACTAAGGCTACAATTTTGGCATGGGATTTTTTAGTAAATATCGTAGGACAGGTGATGGAAAAAAACGTGATAAGCGATGGATAAAGACCATCAAAGCATGTCAATTTTATTACACCAATGTACACAGGGGTATAGCGGAGGTGTTGAAAAGTGAGATTTGAAAAGTGGGGGTAGTGGATGTTGCACAGTGAGCTCAGCCTGCAATTGGTCCTGCCTCCCATATCAGGCATTATGGCTTGGCATATGTGGCCAGACTGCCACGTAAATTTGCCTCATCCAATCCTCTATCTTTAACAGTGGAGAGGGTGGAGATGCCAAACTAGTGTGGCACTAAGATCTTGTGCACTACGTCACAATGTCACTTGGGTTGGAAGTCTAATCAAATATGCTTTTACAGCTTTCTCCAGTATTTGATGGACTTTATTCAAATTCAGTTTCTGTTTTCACTGTAGCAAAATACAGGACTATGTAGCACTTTAAAGACTAACAAGATGGTTTATTAGATGATGAGCTTTCGTGGGCCAGACCCACTTCCTCAGATCAAGTAGTGGAAGAAAATAGTCACAACCATATATGTTTTCACTGTGGCTGCTATAACAGAGCTGTAGCCCTGATCTTCATGTGTTATGCACAAGGGTCCAAATTAAGATTTCATGGACAACCTTCATTATAGCATTCTTTAACTTTTTGAGTTCTTGGCTTTGCAATCTTATTCTTTCAATATTTTTGCAAGTGCTATACATGAAAAAGATCTCACATGGGTGGACAGTACATTATATAGTGAAAGCTAATACTTTTTTATATTTTTTTCTTTTTATGGGAGAGGTAAAGAGATTGAATCAGATATCCAAAATACATAATAGTTGCTATGATGTTGATCTGCAACAAAATGTCAAGTACAAGGTAAAATAGGATTAAGTTAAGAATAGTCCAGACACTATAGAAATGTATTTGGAGTTACACAAAGACCAATCAATATAAAGAAAAAATACTAAAATCAACTGTAAGCTATTGAATAATACAGAAACTAAACCTTTTTTCCAGTTTAATTTGGCAAACTCTGGGATTCATTTTCACTGGGATACTTTTGATTTTAACAACACATTTCCCATCAAGGCTATTGAAGAGCCAGGCAGCTACATGTCTAAAAATCATGCTAGTTGTTACATACATACACCCTTGCCATCATTCACTAATGATGCAAGAAATGAAATGGGAAAATGCAGAAATATCTCAAAACGAAAATAATGAATTGTATTGGAGAGATTCAACTGAATGGAATGCTTCCCTGCTTCTTTCAATCATAGTTAAGTAAATGGAGGTGACTGGCTGCTAATGGAGGTGTGATTAAATAAGTAGCCCAGAAGTAGGTTTGCACAGAGGGCAGAAATAACGATTGAAGATGACTGCTTACACATTCCTCTGAGAGAACCCCAGAAATTAGAGCTGAAAAATAACTATCTGATCATCAGTTAGCCTGCTAACAATGTCTTACACTCACTGCAGCCGTGAAATTGTTTCCTGCATCAAATTGTCTAGACCATTCTCCGGTCTTTTAAATATGTCAGTGAAGTGACCTCCATCATTTCCCTTGGAGGGATTATATGATAACCTAGTGGATCTCAGTATCTGGACGTTTCTTCCTGATATTTAGGCTAAATTGCCCCATCCATCAGTGTCATCTGGATACTTCTAGTTATACTTTATACTTCCCTAATTGTTATTTCTTGGTTTTATACATTTCAAATATTTGTAGAAAGTGATTGTGTTCCCCATTCCCCCCTCTTTAGTGTAGTTGCTTAGTCAACCTATATAAATGTGAGGCCCTTCCCTATAATCAAGAATAATCCTAGGGTTGCAAGTAATTAGTGTATCCACCCTGTTTTTTTAAATTTTAAATGGCAATAAGAACATGCAGAGTTAAACCTCAATTAACTCAGTAGGTGCAAGCCTCTGGATGCCCTTGTCTATGCTTGGTGCTCAGTAGCAGAGCAGTGACACCAATTATGTACCATTGATGGCTGAGGAAGGGATGTTACCAAATGGAGACTCCTACTAACTCTCTTAATATTTACATTCTCCATCTTTGACTTCTATTCTATGCATGTAGAGGAAAATGATAGTAGTTACCGTTCTTTATCTATTGTAATATGCGTCATCTTATTCTTTTGGGAGAAGAAAAAGCATGGCTGGTTTCTAGGGATTGATGCTGTGCCTTCATGTTTCCTTTACAGTCTCACTGGTAAGGAAAATTGTCCACAGATGTACTGGTGGAACAGCAGTTTCCGCTGCCTGTGTTTCAAAAATATATGGAACATCTTATCAGCATTGAAATACTGGATATCCCATTGGTACGGCCGCCACACACAGCTCTTCATAATATTTAATTTAGACAGTGTATTTGGAGTTACATAAAGACCAATCTCTCTTCTGTAGCATTTCATACTCATTTGTGGCTTGATTTTTCTCATATCAGGCATACTCAGGGTGGAGTTCACCTGGAATCTAGTTTTACATAATGCAAGGGTGGACTTTGTAGCTCACGAGTGATGAATGTATAATGTAAGTGTCCCTACGTGCTGTGAGCAGTGCTTTTCATATTCTTGCACTTGACTAAGAAATCTTAGACTATCAAATGAAAGCAATATACTAAAAACTCAGGAGCACTTCGTTGCTAACCCTTGTGCCATGGTGGTAGGAAAGATGGCCACATAACCACCTCTTGTCTTGAACAATCTCACATAAAAAGGGCAGTGACTGTAGTTCTTCCACATCAGCAAAGTGGGGGTAAGCTATCGGATAAAGGGGTAGTGGCCTCAATGGCCAGCAGAACAATGTTGTAGGCTGAGGGATCCTTTTGCAAGCCAAGGATTCCAGGAGTTCTCCCTCTGCTTTCTTGGTGGTGGTGCTGCACTACGACACCCTCAGCTTGGGCTAGTGGCTATATGCCTCATGTGGGGCTGAATGTGAGCAAAAGACTGATTCTTCAGGACATGCAACAGCATTAGCAAAGGCAATCAAACCCAGGGGTCATTGAAGAAAATGGTAAGAAAAATGGCAGTTTAATCACACATGGTGCTACCTTTACTTTCTTTTCACATGGCGTGTGAGAATAATTTGAGTGGGTGCCAGATTTTTCACTTCCCTACACACATGTGAAGTCTGCTGCTGCTACTACTGCTCTCTGCTTCAGCACCAAATGAGGCTTCTGCTGCCTTCATTCCATCCACCTTGGTCTTAAGTAAACCTGATTGCTGTCACTACTAAGAGGCACTGAGTCTAGGGTCAGATCTGGTCACACAGTAGCTTGAAAACTTACTGCCATGTGAGATATTTTTAAAGCTGAACATGCAGAAGACTGTGTATTGACAAGGACTGGATGTTTGGTGGATGACAATTAGTGATAGTGGCTTCCTGTTGCTTAGAAGTTTAAAAAGACAGCAATTGAACCATTGCATGAAGGTAATCAATGGTCTGCTGATTACTCTACCTATCAGTAGTGTGATAGATCTCTTTCATCTCTGCTTTCCTCAGACCTTTGATCATTATTGTTTTCAGAGTTTTATTACTGTGCTGGGACCCTGTTAATACAAAATTAGATTTATACTGACTATCGGTTCCTTCTGTTAAACTGTATGTTCAATCACTTCTCTAAAATACTTTGCTTACACAGATTTTTTTTTAAATATTGCAATTGAACTGTTAACATTTTTGTGTTCAGTATGCTGTCTGTGGCATGTTGTGTGTCATAATTGAAGGTCATGAGAAACATTTCCCAAAGCAGTGTTTTGCATTCGATGGTTGAGTTATCTACGTGCTGTTTGTTCTCCAGACAGGTAGCAGTATGTGTAGTGAGAAAGTGAATAATGGCAGTTTTGCTAGGCTTAATTTCTCCAGGGTACATTTTACAGGGGTTTTACTGTATCTGTTTTTCCTTTTTTGTGTATATGTACTGCCCCTACAACTAGGAATTGGGATGAAAACTAATTATTTATATACGCCCCAGAAATGCTATTAATATTAATGTTTTTGGTTATTGCTGGTATCTGGTTCAAACACTCAGACACTAGTCAGCTGAAAATTTGTAAATCCTTAGATTAATGATCCCTCGACCATCAAATCTAAAGTTATAATGTGCACATATTAAAATGCTGCCCGTGCAGCTACCTTCCCCCCTCTGTTCACTGTTTTCCCTCCCACATAGGTGTCAATCTGGCATAGCACTTAAACACCTGCACAACTTCAAGCACGTGCATAGGTGCATTGTTGGATCATGGCCATATAAATTCTTTGAACTTCATGTTTCTTCTATATATATTCCTTTTTCCCTGTGGATAAAGCCCATTGTTTACAGAGAGACCCATAGATTTTAGTGGGAGTCTGCATGGGTGCAGAGGTCCACTCACATAGTTCTCTCTCTACAAGAAATATATCAGGAGGCCAGAACAGGTGATACTAGTGAGCAACTGGCACTGTATGTATATGTAATCACACACCTACGGTACGTCTAGACTACAGGGTTTTGTCGACAAAAGTGGATTATTGTCGACAAAACTATACCTGCGTCTAAACTACCGCTGAGTTCCATCAACATAATGTTGACAGAACTTGGCAGTTTTGTCTACGGTGGTAAACCTCATTCTACAAGGAATAATGCTTTCTGACGACAGAAGGCATTATTGCATCTACACTGTCCTTTGCATCTACACTTTCTTGTTGACAAAGCGACTTGCTTTGTCAACAGAACTGGATGTAGTCTAGACGCTCTTTGTCGACAGAAGCCTGTAGTCCACACGCTAGTGTGGTTACTGAGCAATGCAAGTGGTACCTAGACCACAGCAACAGTTAAGACCATGAGATCTCTACAGCATGGGCTGGGAGCCAGCTGGCTTTTAGCTCAGACGGTAGCAGCTCCTATACTCCGCTTCAGAGATCCCAGGTTCAAATCCGCCCTGTGGCGGTTACATATAGAAGAAAGCATATGTTTATATAAGAAAGAATAAAATTAATTGAAATAAAAGTCAAACAGTATCATCGAATCTTTTTGGATAGAAATTCTATGCTCTAATAGTAAGAATATAGCAGTAGGGATACCTTATCGACCACCTGACGAGGATAATGACAGTGACTGTGAAATGCTCAGGGAGATTAGAGAGCCTATTGAAATGAAAAAACAACAACTAAATAATATTATTTCAAATATACCCACATTGACCAGGTGTAAGTCATCTCATAACAAAATGCAAATATATATTTTTTTCACATCTTGTCCCACAAGAGGAAATAAATGCAAAGTAATGTACATTGGAAAACATAATTCCAACTAAACAGATAAAATGATGGGGTCTAAATTAGCTGTTACCATTCAAGAAAGAGATCTTTGGAGTCATTGTGGATAGTGCTCTGAAAACATCAACTCAATGTGCAGCAGCAGTCAAAAAATGAACAGACTGTTGGGAATCATTAGGAATGAGATAGATAATAAGACAGAAAATATTATAGTGTCTATCTATAAATCCATGATACACCCACAACTTGAATACTGCATGCAAATGTGGTCAACTCATCTAAAAATATATTGGAATAGGAAAAGGGCAACAAAAATGATTAGGGTTATGGAACTGGCTTCCGGTTAAAGAGAGATTAATAAGATTGGGACTTGGAAAAAATAACAAAGGGGGGATATGATTGAGGTCTATGATTGATGGCTTGAGCAGAGAAAATAAATAAGGAAGTGCTATTTACTTCTTCCCATAACACAAAAACTAGGAAATTGATAGATAGAAGGTTTAAAGCAGGTTTAAAGTACAGGTTGGGTCTCTGTGGTCTGGCATCCTTGCAACCTGTCTGGTCCTGAATGAGGGAGTTTGCCAGGTGAGGAAAGGTCAGTTCTGGGCTCTCTGCTGCCAGCCTCCCGGATCTCTTGGGGGGTGTCTCCTCCTGGCCACCAACCTCACTGCTGGCCCTGGGCACCAGACTCCCTGCCAGACTAGCTCCATTCCTGGCCCTGACTGGGCTCACTGCCGCTAGCCCTCCAGCCCAGGTCTACTCCCGGCTCCTGGTCTCATGACTGCTCCAAGATGCTAGGCTGGATGCTGGGTCAGCACTGCTCTCAGCTCCAGCTGGGCTTCTGTCTGCCACCAAATTCCGAGCCAGCCCCCGCTCCAAACTACAGGGGCTGTCTGGTCCAGGGGCTCTCTGGATGTTGGTGGACCAGAGAGTCCTGTACCAGAGAGGTTCATCTTGTATTTCTTCACACAACACACAGCCAATCTGTGGAACTCTTTCCAGGGGCTGTTGTATAGGCCAACACTATGACAGAGTGTTCAAAAAACAGCTCAATAAATTCATGGAGGATAGGTCCGTCAATGGCTATTAGCCAGGATGGGCAAGGTTGGTATCCCAAGTCTCTGTCAGAAGTCAGGAATAAGTGCCAGGGAGTGACATCACTTGACGATTACTTGTTCTGGTCATTCCTTCTGGGACACTGGCCCTGGCCATTTTTGGAAGATAGGCTATTTTGCTGAATGGACCTTTGATCTGACTCAGTATGGTCATTCTTATGTAAGAAAACGTTCAGTATCAGTGGTTCATATTATTAAAACAATACAGCACATAGAATTAAAAAGTAATACAGAAGTAAAGAAATTGAAAAGATGAAAATATCTTTCTGTACTTAAGGAGACACAATATCATGTATTCTTAGGCCTTTTTTTAAGTAGTCCCTTAATTATTAAATACTTCATTTTTTGTCCACAGAAAATTAAGAATAAAATATTGGTTTTGCAAAACAGATATTCAGTGCAAGATAATCTGAGGTAATGGAACTGAATTACATTTTTAAAGCATGAAATGTGTTATTTTCTTTGGACGTGTCAAAAAGGCAAACTTAGTCCCTGTTCTTTTTAAAAAATCAACATTGTGAGATCAATATACTATTTTCAAAGGAGATGATGGACCCACACTGATGACTTGCATTATATTTTCTTTCTGGAAAGTCTTATAACAATTATTGATGGAATAAAACATATTAGATAAACTGGTCTATCTCCCTGTCAGTGCATGATTGTTCCTTACAGTACCTTCACCAGGAGTTTGTTTAGCCTAGTTTGATATCCCTCATGGGCATGTCTACACTAGGAAATTATTTCAAAATAACTTATTTGAAATAATAACTATTTCAAAGTAGTGTGTCCACAGTGCACGGAAGCCTCAAAATTAGACTTAGGTAGGCTCCCTTAATGTGGATGTGCTGCTTTGACTTAGAGCCCCAGGAACCAATGGAGAGTAGGGTTGCCAGGTGTCCAGTTTTCTACCGGACAGTCCGGTATTTGCGCCCTCTGTCCAGTAGAAAAATGCAGAAAATACTGGACATGTGCAATGTCCGGTATTTTCTGAATTTCCAGCTGAGCACCGGATAGAAGCCTGGCAGGGGCGAGGGAGTGACTGGGAGGTAGGCAGTGATTGGTGCTGGGAGCCCTGTGGTTGCGTGCAAAAGCCAGGCTGGGCGGGGCGAGGGCAGTGGCTGGGACTCCCAGCCACTCCTCCCGCCAATCTCGGCCCCGCCTCCCAGCTGGGAGCCTCTGGTTATGTGCAGAAGCCGGGCGGGGGGAGTGGCTCCCAGCCACTCTCCCCATCCCTGCCCAGCTTCTACTAGCAACTAGAGGGAGTGCCTGCCGGGGGCACAGCCTGTTGGACTCCCCCCGCCAGCTCTGCTTCCCACCCCCCTTCCTCCATCCGCCCGCCTCCTGTCTAGCCCCTCCAGCTCCCGATCCCCCCCCCAGTTCTGCTTCCTGGCCCCCCTTCCTCCTGGCCCTCCCCGTGGCCCACGACTCCCCCCCCCCCACCAGCCCTGCCTCCCACCCCCCTTCCTCCCAGCTGGTCCCTCCCCCCACCCCGCCCATGATCAAGCGTGTCCGGTATTTTGGAGGGGTCTACCTGGTAACCCTCATGGAGATTAATTGCTTTAAATGGTTCTGAGGAATAGTTATTTAAAAAAAGCAGCAGTGGAACATCCACACCACTGCTATTTTGAAATAACTATTTTGAAATGAGAGTGATTCCTTGTGGAAAGCAGGAGTTATTATTTTGAAATAACCAGCTCCTTATTTTCAAATAATGGGCTTGGTAGTGTGGACGCTCTGCTTGTTATTTTGAAATATAGTGTCCGCTAGGGCTGTGAGACTACTTTCTATGTTAATACACATTGCTGACTGAAAGGTCTTCCTGATAATCATTCCAAATTTTTCCTTTTATTAATTTCATCCAGCTATTCTCCTTTGGTATTTACATCCTTCAAATGTTTGTATACTGTCATGTGTCCTCTGAGTTGTGACTTGTTCAATCTATAAATAGTATGTCAATCTTTAGCTCTTCAGTTTTCCTCCAGAAACCTGTCCTTACATGGGTTGTAAGCACTTTCATTCCCTCTGATTTTTCTACATATTTTTGGCATTGAAGTAACCAGAACTTAAAACTGTTTTCCATGTTCATTTTCCCTAGTATTAAGAGGATATATAAGTTTCACCCCTTAGCTTCACATGCTACCTCCCCTTTTGCATGTGCATCCCAAAGTTACATTGCCATAATACACTTAAACTGATACCTGATTTGCTGTCCACTTTCACTCTTGCTTTTTCCAACATTAGTACTCCCAGAGCTTTTCTCTTTGATTGAATGTGTTTCCTCTGCATATGCTAGCTTTCAAAAAATAGCATTTCTAATCCATCTCAGACCTTTTGTACTGTTTCTGTCTTCCATGAGCAATGTCATATGACTTGTCACCCAAACTTTATCACAATTTATCTTGATATCGTTTCAAATAAGTCATTTAACCAGTGTAGAGAGAATTCTTCTTCTTCTCCCATTCTGTGATTTTCAACGTTGACTCTGAGTACAATATGTTATTGCTTTAATTTGAATTAGATGTTCACACAAAGTGAAGTTTACAAATAAGTAATAAAGTAAACCACAGTGCTTTTATATGTAATTTATTTTCTTCTTAGCTACCTGGAAACTGATATTATAGAACTCGTCTATTTAATTTCTTAAATGAATCATGAACATGGTTTGAATGGGTGTGCATAATAGATGTGCTTAAGAACAGTAGGGTTGAGTATGACTTGCCATTTAAAAATATCTGCAACATTTTAGCATAAATAAAACATATTTGCAGTATGTATAAACTAGCTCAAGTTAGTTCACATGGTTTGTCAGGCAGCAACTTTTAAATGGGTATGACATTTTAAGCACAAAAACTCAGAGCTAATTTCCAAATCTTGATCAGGGACACTGTCCTCAGTTTAGGTTCATCCATTTTACACTCTGAAAATGTCATCAATTTTTTCATAACGATCCAGTCAGAATTCTGTAAATAATAAGATAATGGTTATATTATTTTGGAAACTACATTTGATTAGTGCATTTTATTAACACAGAAAACTGAAACTATATGCCTTCTTTACAAAAGAAAATATACTATATGCAAGCACAGAGTTTAAGGCCAGAAGGGATTAGTAGTCTGATCTCCTGTGAATTGGAGGCCACCAGCACCACTGTTCCCTTTAATTTTTTCACATATGTACAGAATGAAATTTATGATGTGCATCAATATGGGGGTGTGCACATAAACAAAATGCATGTGCTGTGGGTGGACCCGAGGGTTTCAGAGTGTGAGAGAGAGCGGGTGCTCAGGGCTGGGGCAGAAGACTGGAGTTGGAGGGTGGGGCGAGAGATTGGAGGTAGGGCAGCTCTCTTCCACTGCACCAGCACCTGGGTTGGGGAAGAGAGGCATCTCTCCTCTGCTTCAGCGGGTCCGTGGTTGGGGTGGGACTGGGGCAGAGGTGCTTCTCTCCCAGTGGTGACAAGTCTGTGCACTGATAAATTCATTCAGCACTCTCTTAATACTATGGTTTCTCTCTTTCACTCTTTCCTATTTGGAAGATGTTCCAGAACTTGGCCCCTCTGATGGTTAGAAGCCTCCTAATTTGCAGACTTAATATGTTCATGAGCAGTTCATATCCATGTTCTTGTGCCCACATTTTTTAGTTTAAGTGGCTCTTCATTCTTCTATTAATGTATTTATAGAGTGGAGTCATATACTCCCTCTTATTCTTCTTTTTGTTAGGCTATTCAATCTCATTGTAAGATGGGCCACCATTCCCCTGATCATCGATCATAGCAGCTCTTCTCCACATCTTCATCTTTTCTTGAACACAGATGACAATAACTGTATATAGCATTCCAAAAACATATTAATGCAAAAAAATAAAAAAAGCTTATTGGTTCTTGGTAAAATTTGTTCTAGTAGAAACATATACAAAACACAAATGAATCCAAGTTAAACTCAGTAGTTAAAACACTGAAGCCAGGTGTGATGATCATGAGGGTTAGCCAGCAGCCTGGGGATTAAGGGGTTAACTATGTCCCTTACCTAGCCAGGTGGAGTGGCCAATAGGAATGTAGGTAGGAATTTCAAACTGGGATAAAGGAATTTTTGTTTTTTCCCTCCTTTGTTCTGGGCAGTTCTGTCCAGCTATTGAGGGGGACAGACACTATGTCTCCCTCCAAGAAAAGAGTTCCTTCACTTTCTGTAAGTAAGGTAAAGTTTAGATAAATCCGTTAGGTTTCATTGTTTTATGGTTTGGGTATGGGATCTGCTGTCTGTGCACTTTTTAAAAGATGTTTTGGCTTTTCTTTGTAATTAAGTTCTAGGCCCATGGAGTTTCTCCATGAGTATATTTTGCTACTTTTCCATCGAGGCATTACACTTGCAACAGGAATATTGTGGTGATAATAAAAGTTTTCTCTTTTCTTTTATTAACCTGGTATTGGTTAATGGTTGTGTCCTGCTTTGTACTTTAGGGTTGAGATTTCCCAAGTGATCTCTCCCCTGATTTTTCACATCAGTACTTGGGTGGTGGCAGTGGAAGTTTTATTCCCAAAATCTTAGGTTGTTAAGATTTTGAGGGAAAGTTTTATACCAAAGCTTGGTAGATAAGGTTTTGGGGTACTTGCAGGCTCCCGCTTCTGCATTTATCGTGCCAGAGTGGGGAAGAAGCCATGACACCAGGGATGTGTCTAGACTGGCCAGTTTTTCTGGAAAATCAGCTGCTTTTCCGGAAAAACTTGCCAGCTGTCTACACTGGCCGCTTGAATTTCCACAAAAGCACTGACTTCCTACTGTAAGAAATCAGTGCTTTTTGCAGAAATATGATGCTGCTCCCATTCGGGCAAAAGTCCCTTTTGCGCAAAGCTTTTGCGCAAAAGGGCCAGTGTAGACAACTGAGATTTGTTTTGCGCAAAACCGCGTCTAGATTGGCCACAGACGCTTTTCCTCAAAAAGTGCTTTTGCGGAAAAGCGTCCGTGCCAATCTAGATGCTTTTTTCCGAAAATTCTTTTAACGGAAAACTTTTCTGTTAAAAGCATTTCCGGAAAATCATGCCAGTCTAGACGTAGCCCAGGTGTATACTATACCAGGCAGGTCGACTTCAGGTACGCAACTACACAAAATGAGTTAGCTTACCTTAAGCCGAGTTGTGGTAGTGTCCACATAGTAGGAAGCCAATGGGAGCAAACACTACCATCGGCTTCCCTTACTCCTCACAGAAGGAAGAGTACTGGACACTGGCAGGGGCTGCCCCCAGCTTTTGATTTACAGGTCTATGCTAGACCCGCTAAATTGAACACTAGAATATTGACCTCCAGAGTATCGATCATCTGGTATGTACCCTCTGATACACTAAATAAAAGAGTACAAAGATACTTTCTTCCAACCTTTTTGCTCCTGAACTTCTAGCTGTAGAAAAATATCCATTATTCTCCTATTTCTCTGTATTCTTCAACTTTGTGTTTTGTTACAAACTGTGATTTTAAACAGTGTACATACCTTCTTCTCCAAATGGCTAAGCATTGCAAACAGTTTAACTAATTGTACTATGTACATCTGTGCCAATATTTTCTTTAACTTCAGTTAGGATTTATCTAGTTGCCTGCATTTAATAAAACAAAGTTGTATGTAAAATACAACCCATTTTAGCAGAAATGTGTCTCAGTGAATACTTAATTTATGAATTCTGTTTGCTGTTGTTTCTCATAAACAGACTAATTTTTTATGCTGATCTCTTCTTTTCTTGATCTTAAAAATATTCAAATTCTGATTTAGAACTTGATAACTTAGAAAAATGGTGTCACGCTCCCAGCTATGCCAAATGGTACATGAAAAGAAAGAGGCTGTTCTGAATGCTTGGCAGCCTGGTGCTGATGAACATCCCTTACACCACCTGTGCAAATGGAGCTGGCAATAGTTTATTGTACAAAAAGCACCTGTGATCAAAAGGGACAGATTTTATACTTGTTATCTTGGAGGAATAAAGCAACCAAGTACAGACGGGACTTTTTTGCATCACTTGAGTTTGAGGGGTTTTTTTCTCCCTCAGAGGGTCATCATTTTCCTCAGATAGCGGTTAGGCCTTTTTCTCCCCTTTTCACTTTAAAGGAATATACAATATTGGCAACTCTTGTGATGTTTTTATCTTTGCGTATATATTCTTTAAATCCACAGCTTCCTTTGACCATGAGACTGCTCAGGAAGCTCAGCTTGCATTTTGTACTCATGGTGGGAGAGAAAAACTCGAAAGTTTGACCAAGTGCTTAAAAGATAAAAAAAATAAAATAAAAGGTAAATTAAAAGAACCCTAAACATATTTATTAATTTCATTATTTCTTAAATCAATCTCATGATTTTGGGGTACCCGAGTGATGATTCATGAGCATTTGGGGCGGGCAACACATCAATTGCTTTTATTTTTCTGACATGGTCTACTTCAGAATGTTCCCTGTTGGCCTGCCTTCAGTAGCATTTGATTGGCAGTTGATTGGTCTTTATTTGATTCCCTTTATTGCCAGATGAATTCAGTGAGTCTAGTTTTGTTGCCCAAGAGCAATACCACTCTTGACAGTTGTTGTGTAGTGTTGATTTACTTAGTTCTTTTTATCACTTTTTTTTTAATCAAAAAATGTGTGTTGAACAGTGTGGTTTTGATAGTCATTTAGGTCTATTCTGTACATGACAAGAATCTAATGGTTGATAAAGAACTGACAAAATAACCCTGGGCATCACACAATACAGTGGCAATCCTACAGCCAATAGTTATGTATCATAATGATATAAATGGATGTTAATATCAACTCTCACTGTTGGCTTGAGTGCAGCTGCATCTAGCAAATTGTTGAAAATCATTTTATTTACTCTTTTTTGATTTAAACATGCATGATATCTTTTTTTTTTAAATTGAAGAAATGCATATGCCATAGACCAATTGTCCCAATAAAATATAAATGTTACATTGTATTGATCTCATACTTTAAACTTTTCCAGGCATGGTTGCAAAATTCTCATTATTTCTCTTACCATACTTGTTGCCCACATAGATACTGAACAGGATAAGTTGATAACTGATTAGCCTAAAACTTTTCCTTTTCACTCTTTTTCCTGTATTATTTTAATTTCATTCTATTTACTTGTGATATACCAACCTCATATTTTTGGTGAGTGTTCATCATTCATTTCCTTTTCTTTACTGTGGGAGGTCTAACATTTTTTTTATCGAACTGTTTCATAAGGCCCCCAGCTGTTTGCAGTCAGGGATTGTCTCTCTTATTAGCACTTAGAAGACAGTGCTGGCAGGGTGCAGCTTGTTTGTACAAGATCCAAGCTGTTGTAAAGGTGCTCCTGTGGTCCCCAGTCATTTGAAGGTGATGTGACCTTAAACTGACAGTTGTTTGTGGGACTAGGCTAAGGAGAATACACAGTGTAAATCCTGCAAATATAGACAATTTGTGAAGAGATTTTCACTAATAGTTTTATTTTGGGTTCACTATACACTGATTGATTTTCATACAAAACTTGAAACATAGGCAGAAAACATTACTTTTTTGAAAGGTCAGATCACAGTCTTTATGCTGCTAGATAACTGTATTTTGCATATCTTTATTTGGGATCTGGATAGGGAAGTGATAGCGTAGTCGATTAACCGATAAGCAAAAGCATATAGGTTAATGCTATAGACTACATGCATTCCCCCCCACCCCCAAAATTTTTTTTAGCAGGCTGGCTAGAAGCCCTGTTCAGTCCTGGTGGTCACTGGTTCTGGGACCTACCCCCACTGCAGCTCTACATTTCAAGTGTATTGGGAGCCAGGCAGGCAGGCAGCTTGGCACAGTTCCGGCTTGCGCCAGGTCTGGGAGCTCAGTCCCCCACAAAAAGGATAATAGTGATTGTTGCCAAAATGTAGTTACACTAGATTAAAATAGCAGCACTGCTTTGAAAAATTATTCATTATTAAAATGTATTTTTTAGAGTTTAATTTTTTTTGAAAGTCTTTAAAAATTAGCAGGTAGAAAATGACTTACAAAGTTTTCTAAGGACAGTGCTTCTTTCTGTGAAGCTGACCTTAACATCTTCTAGATTATTCACAGATGTTTTTATTAGGGATTATTAACACAATTATTGAAATCTTCATTCTCAAACCACATCCAGCCTCTGAGAGTATTCAGTAACTATGTTGTGAAGGGACTTAAAGAAAACAAATATGAGAATATATTTACATTTAAGAAATGTAACTTAATAGTATCCAGGATCCTAGTGAGAAATGCTTGGTTGGAATTGAATCATTACCCAGTTAAAAATAACCTTTCCAGGTCATGTCATTTTGTTTGCTGCAGTGAAATAAGTTTATTTCAGCAGAATGAAGCCATTATTAGGTTGGCAGAGTCCACTTGTCAGAATTTTATGGAGCAGAACACCGTTTGGCTGGGAAATTCCATAAATACTGTAATGTGAGAGGAGTTAAACTCCAAGGACTGAAGGGGCACAAAGGAGGGGATTTGTCACTAATACATTGTTTTACAGTTCCATCAAAAAGTGTTAGACTATATGAAGAATTACCATTAAAACTGGATAAACATACCCCTCTGCATATATTGTGAAAACTGGATGTGTGGATTAAATAGAAACTTTTTGATGCATACATATAAATTGAATACTTACTCTTCATTTTTTTTATATGTTACAATATATTTCTCCCTACACAGCCTTTTAATCTTGGAGTTAGTGAGGATCTTGTACAGTGGGTCAGCTGGTGAAATCCAGAGTTTAATGTAGCTATTTAAAAAAAAATTAGGAATGGAGCATTCACCCTGAATTATGTATTTGTTGATATGTAGGGGACTAGTGTTCTCTCTCCATCAGAAGAGTAGTCAAAGTAACTTCTCCTTTTGCAAGGTGAACCTGTGTAATTCATTCATGTAATAATTTAAGAAGTAAAGAAAATCTAGTCAGAACATCTTGTCTGGGGCCCTCAAGCTTCCCAGATTTTCCATCTGTATTTTGAATGCCATCTTTGAAATATGGTTTACTGCAACAAAAATTACTTCTTGGAATAAACCCTAGAGTTGTTTAGGGTCTCTGGTCCTACAGACTAATATATCCGTATACTCAATGGCTAGAAGATGAAGCAAGACAAAGACTAGAAATAAGACATACATTTTTCATTGAGGGTGATTAACCACTGGAAGAACTAAGCAAGGTTGTGGTAGATTTTCTATCAACTGACAATTTTACAGTCAAGATTGGGTTTAAAAAAATGCATTCTGTAGGAATTATTTGGGGGGGAGCTCAATAGCCAGATTATACAGGAAATCAAACTAGATGATCACAGTCTTCTCTTCTGGCTTTGGGATCTATGAATTAATTATTGGAATAATTTCCATAGGGATTTAGTAAATTCTCCTTTACTTGAAGTCTTAAAATCAAGAATGTCTCTCTAAGAGGATGTGCTGTAGCTCTATTAAAAGTTATGGACTTAATGCAGAAATTACAAGGTGGTGTTCTGTAATCTGTGATATGCATTACTCATAACAATTCCTGTGTTTTGAGTTCCCACAAAAATTGTTTCAGAGCAGCTAAAATATTAATTCTTCACTGGAAGATTTTATACATTTGTATTTTATCTACATCTTCAATTCATAAACATTTTTGTCCATCTTTATGTGAATAGTAGAATGCTACTATGTATCACACCTGGATACAATGGAGAGGTATGTTAGCATAACGTAATGTTTTTTTCCCCTTCATTTACTTTCATATCTCTTTTATTTTAATAGTTGTAGTGATATTTAAGTTGTTCCTATTAATGTTTACTGTACTAACACACTTTGTTCTAAGTTTCAGTTGAAGTCTTCTACCTTAGCTACTCCCACATAGGTGTTTCAGAGGTATTTTTGTTGTGAATAGTGCATTAAGATGTTGGTACCTACATGTCTCTCTAGATGCAAATGGACACGCAAGTCCAGATTTATTACAGAAGAAAATGTGAAATGCAGTCTCTGGCCTTTTCCTGTTTCATTAAATCTCTGATTGTCACTTTCAGCTTATGTTCAAATACTAAGAACACTGATCCATATTTTTTATTAACAAACAAAACTTTTCATATTCATCAAACATTGAAAAGCCTCCTGGAAGTTTGACAAAATGATATTGTAAAAGTAAGGGAATCCTAAAACTGAAGTGATTACCTTTGAGCAGAACTTATAATTACAGTTAAACTTAGAATATAGAAAAAGATCATTGAAATATAATAGCTCCCAAGGGCGTATTCATTGCAACAGGTTAATTTATTACATCAGTATATGCTAACCCATAGCATCTATCCCTGTAGCATCCTGAAGCAGCTACTAAAAATAGTGTAAACAAACATATCACATCAATTGGCAATGTTTTCTGGCATTTCTTATTTTGTATGCTGTCCCTTCCATATTAATTTCTGCCAACAACATATTGGAATCTAAGGATATATCGTGTGTCTCTGCTAATGTGTTTGATGTTTTCTTGAAATATATCTTTTACAAATTAATGAATGGAAAAGAAATAATGTTATACTGTTTCGGGATATTTTATCAGATAGTTAAATCTAGGCTTTGGCTTTATGGTGAAAACATAAGTTTTTTAAATCTGCCACAGCTTCTAGAAGCCATGGTATTAAATTGTACCATTTATATCGATCTGCTTGTATAGTTGGCTTTATGTCTGGGATTTAATATGAATTTACCTTTGAGATGCAAGTTTCTCTTCCTCTTCCCTGCCTCCTCCTCCTCACTAATAGATATTGTAGTTACTCCCTGAGGGACAGCCAAAAGTTTATGTTTTAAAAGACTTGACCTCCAATCCCCAGCTATTACTTTTTAAAAAGAGAATGAAAGGAAGTTGAAGTTAAGTGAGTTGAATTATTCCCTTGCTAACATCACAGTCAGCCGAGCTAATTATGTATGCAACACAGTTGGATCTTTCCCAAGTTAGAGTCAAGTCCCTATTTAATAACCATACTATGTGGGATGTGTTCTTCAGAGGAAAAAGTTAAAATGTGGTCACATACATGTGTTTCAGGTTGTAGTCTGCAACGTTCACTGAGTACTGAATATTGCTAACTCAAGAAGAAATGTTTAAACAAGTGACAGGAATGGGAAGTCTTGCTTTCCCAGGTAAACTGCTTCAGTGGATGAGGGAGACCTATGGCATAATCAGCTCTGAGGTTCTACTTGTCATATTCTTGTGGGTGAACTGTAGTGATTTCCTTCTCTTTTCCTTGTTGTAAAGAGTAATCCATGGCAGCGTTGTATTTACTTTTGATGTTCTGAAATTAACAGTGTCCCACTGTCTCTCAGGGTATGTCTAGACTACAAGGTTTTGTCAACAAAAGTCCACTTTTGTTGACAAAACTATACCTGCGTCTGCACTGTCGCTGAGTTCTGTCGACATAACGTCGAAAGAACTCGGCCATTTTGTCAACGTATGTAAACCTCATTCTACGAGGAATAACGCCTTTTGTCGACAGAGTTCTGTCGACAGAAGGCGTTATTGCATCTACACTGTCTTTTGCGTCTATACTGCCATGTTGACAAAGTGGCTTGCTTTGTCGACAGAACTGGATGTAGTCTAGACACTCTTTCTCGACAGAAGCTTAGTCGACAGTATCTGTCGACAAAACTTCTGTCGACAAAAGCCTGTAGTCTAGACATACCCTCAGAGTTTACAGTTATGTATGTCATGTCCTTGACAGCCCCATAACTGTAAAATCTCCACTCTTACCTGAACAGGATGGAGTCTTAGCGTTGAACTTTTTTATTTTTATTTTTTTTAATTTCTAATACTTGTTGTCTTGTTCCTCTAAAGGTTACTGAATATACTGGCTAGCACACATTTTTCAGCCATTGTGTGGATAGATGGACATTACTACTAAATTTGGCCTGATTTAATTTGTGTTGGGAGGAAAGGAGTAAAGAGAAAACCAGAAAATATGTAAACCACACCAGGTAGTGTGGACAAGAAGACCAGTTAATTTAGTTTGAAGACATTATGCCAATCAATATAATGTTATCATTGATTACTATGCTATAGTATTAATGATGGCCTGTGTTGAAGTCTTATGGTAATGACTAGCAAGAGAAATTTAAAAACCTTAGGTTTGAACCTCTCATCATCTGCCAAGCACATTAGGGAAAATTCTTCTTTGAATGGTTGCTCCATTCCATTTAGGTGTGCATGTGCCACATGAATGTCTGCCAGAAGGTTTTTCCCTTAGTCATTGGTCTGGCAAGGGAGCACCCAACAGTGGCACTTCCATGGCAGCACAAGTATTCCCCTCTGCCCCCCCAGTTCCTTCTCATTACCCGCAATGTTTGTTGGATCGCTCTAGCCCTTGCTTTTCTGCAAGTGCATTCCTTAGTAGTATTGTGTATGTAGTGTGGCCAGTTGGGGCTAAGCCCCTAGGTTCTGCGCTTCTTGGCGGGGTTTTCTTTGTTTGCCTCAGAGGCTCACGGTGTCCCTTACACTGCCTTGAAAGCAAGAGTATCCCACTTTCCGAGCCCTTTTCATCATAGGCAAGTCCAGGGTATGGAAGGTCAGCCCCTACATTTGACCACAGAGACTCTCCTGTTTCTTGCAGGCAGCGCACCAGCCAAGAGGGAGTTGGGGGGAACCTGGTCCCACCCACTTGCTCCAGGTTCCGGCCCAGGGCCCTACGGGAGGGAGAGGGTAGACACGAGTGCGTTGTGAGGCCTGGCTCTTGCCCCATGGAACAGTGACACCTCCCTGGGCCACTTCCCTAACCCCTCCTGAGTACCTCCTCCAAATGCCTTGGGTCAGGCTTGGTTTCAGGCTATCTAGGGTCAGTCTCTTGTGCTGGGCTGCTCTGGTCTCCTTCACTTCTCCTCTGATCTGTTCCTCCACTCCTTCCCCCCTCCTTGCCTGAGGGAGGGTTATTTATGGTGCACTCATCAGCCTTAACTGGCCTCAGGTGTTCTGATTAGCCTTCCCTTCAGGCTGATGACACATTGGCTTCAGGTGTTGAACTGCTGGGCCACAGTCTCTGGCAGCCTATAATGGGAACATAAAACTGCATATCCAGCTTCCCATGTATCTGCCTTCCACTAGTCTTTGGCAGCCCCCTGCTCTCAGGCTGCCACAGTAGTTAGCATTTGTTAGTTTGTCATACAGGGTTAGTTGTAAGAGTTTGTTAGTGGGGATACTCTCCCCCCACATGTGACAAGTGCCTGAAACCAATGTCCCTTGGTGATCTCCACAACTCTTATCTCAAGTGTGTAGGAGAGGTCACCAGGCAGAGTGGTGTAAAATCTGCAGGGTATGTAAGGGGATGGAAGGAGCTGCTCCCTGGTACCAGTTAACTGGTACCTGGTAAGCATTACCCATTCTTATCCCTTCTTCACAACCGATACTAAGAAAGAGTGGGACAAATGTATAAAATTTCTCCTCATGGAGGCAGCACTTCGCAATTGTCCCTGGAATCGTCACCAGTGACTTCAACCTGAAATTCACCGGCCTCGGTGCACAAAAACAATCAGCACTGAGAAGACTGTACTGTATCAAGACCCAACACCAGTGTGCGGGACCGTTCTCTATCCTTGATACCACATAAGAAGAAGAAAGCAGAGAAAGGCCACTCTCCTTCCCAATATGGGTCCCCAATTAGGGCACTCTAAGACTGCCGTATCATCTGCACCGAAGCCAGCTTCTGCCAATATCATAAGGAAGTCGAGCCCAGTACAGGACTCCCAGGAGTTGGAGAACACTTTGGTGTACAATCTTGGCCACACTGGAGACATCTGAGGCTGCCAGGGATCTCATCAAGTTAACAAGGTTTCCTGGTCAGGCACTGAAGATGGTATGCTGAGGGGATGGTTGCTCATCTGAACCTGCAGCGATACACAGAATAGGGCCCAGACGCAGCCTCAGCCACCAGTTCTGCTCATAGCACTGGTCCCACCTCCAACTTTGGCACCAGCACCGATGCTGCCTCCACCAGCAGTCAGACATAAAGACAAGCCAACCATTATGACACAGCATTCCAACTGTCACCATTCACCAGCACCAACTTTCTTGGCACCATCCTGGTCTACTTCTAATACTCTTAGGAGATGGAAGTGGAATCTTATATGTACAAGACGACAGAACATTGATCCCAGTCTTGACATTGTTCTTGGCACCTTACCTCTGCCCCTCAGTTGCCTCAGATGATGTGGCCACCTCACTGGCACCTGATGAGGCAGCAGCAGGGATATCACTCTTCATCCCAGCTATGAATGCAAGGGCCCATCAGGGCTTGCTGAGAGAGTAATCCAGAATCTGGGTGTACAAGCAGAGGAGCTATCTGAGGAGTCCAACCCTATTATGGACATTTTCACACCCAGACGTCCATCTAGAGCAGCTCTACCACTTATCTAGACTGTGGCCAAAACAACCAGGATGCTGTGGCAGACACCGGCTTCTATCTCCCCAACAGCCAAGGGAGTGGAGTTCCCTAGTAAAATCATGAACATCTGTTCACACATTCAGGAGTTCAGGGCAGTAGCTAAAGAAAGCAAAGTGGTTTCTCACATGGCCCTTCAAGCAGTGGAGTTTTGAAGGTGTGCCCAGGGCCAGCATTACAGTCCTCTCCTTGGATTGTCTTCTCATTATAAATTGCCTATCCCGATTCCACCATGCCTAGAATTACATTGGACTGTTGGGTCCTAAACACAGTGGGAGTGGGATATTCTATCCTATTCTGCTCCCTTATATCCTCCCACCCCCTTCCCCATTCTTCTTCAGAGACCCCTCTCACGAGCAGCTTCTCCAGCAGGAAGTGATGTTGCTCATTGCACTGGAAGTAATAGAGGAGGTTCCTCCAGAGTTCAGGAGCAAGGGATCTTACTCCTAATATTTCCTAATTCTGAAAGCCAAAGGGGAGCTCAGTGGTCTCAATACCTTTATAATAAAGACAAAGATCAGAATGATAACCCTGGCTTTCATTATTCCCCCCTTCAATCGCCGATCTAAAAGACATATATTTTCACATATCGCTCATTCCACCCACAGATGATTCCTCTGGTTTATGGTTGGCTACTGCAGCTACCAGACTGTGGTGTTCCCATTTGGCCTCTCTATAGCCCCGAGGGTGTTTACAAAATGCATAGTGGTCATAGCTGCCTTTCTCAGAAAATGTCAGGTCTGGGTGTTTCTGTACTTGGACAACTGGTTTATCAAGGGCCCATCAGAAAGTCAGATGTAGGAGCATGTGGAGCTGGTGAGAGCTACATTGCTCCAACTGGGTCTCATGCTGACCAAGGCCAAGTTCACCTTCATCCCCACACAGTAGGTAGAGTTTGTGGATATCCTGTTGGATGTGACCCAAGCTAGGACTCTCTCCCCAGGCCCAGGGTATCAAGTGATAAGCGACATTATAGAACAGCTATATTTATCCCCTATCACAACAACCAGAAATTGGATGAGACTTCTGGGCCACATGACAGCATGTACGTACCTCGTGCAACAGCCAAACTCAGGCTACGCCCTCAACAGGCACGGCTTGCTTGTATTCACAAATCAGCTTGTTACCTATTGGACATGGTAGTCACCATTGCCCTCCCAGGTCATGGATTCCTTGACCTGATGGGTGCAGGAAGGTGTCATGTGCAACAGAGAGTTGTTCACCAAACTGCAGCCATTGGTTCAGTTGGTGACGGATGTCTTGGCACTGGGCTAGGGAGCAACATGAGGACACAAAATATGTGGTCCCAAGGGGAGTTATTGCTGCACATCAATGTCAGGGAACTAAAGGCAGTTGGTCTCGTGTGCCAGATGTTCCTAGCCCACATGCACGACAGTTTCATCTCAGTCCTGACAGACAACACAGCAGCAATGTTTTATATAAACAAACAGGGTGTTGCTGGTTTTCTCCCCTCTGCTAGGAAGCCCTGCTACTGTGGGAGTTGTCTGTTGAACATTCTATCTAGTTGGAAGCTGCCTAACTCCAGGGAACCTAGAACATGCTGAAAGACCAACTAGGTCATTCCTTTCAAACTCACAAGTGGTCTTTCAGAATGGAGGAATCCCTAGGTAACTTCCGCAGGTGGAGGTATCCGTACCTAGACCTCTTCATAATGGGAGGCAACGAGAAGTTTCAGCTCTTTTGCTTCTTCCTAAACCATAGTTTGGGTTCCATATGGGATGTGTTTCAGGTACCATGGAAATCCCATTAGCTATCCACCTTCTCCCCTTTACCTCTCATACACACGGCCCTCATCAGGGTACAGCAATACAGGGCTTCTCTGATCCCGATGGCACTAGCCTGGCCCTTCTGGCATTGGTTCACCACTCACCTGGAGCTCCCAATGGGAGAGCCTATAGCCCTTACCATTTTCCAATCCTCATTACCCAGGACCAAGGCCAATTATATCACCCCCAAATTGCAATCCCTCCACCTAATAGTCTGAAAGCTCCATGGTTGATGGGGATGGAGCAACTATGTTTGGAACCAATACAAAAGGTACTGTTGAGCAGGACGAAACCTTCCACTAGAGCAGGGGTGAGCAATAATTTTTTGCTGGGAGCCACTTAGCAAATTTTTGAAGTAGCCCTGGGCTGCACAAAAAGGGGCAGGACATCAAGCGGAAGGGGTGGGGACAAGATATTTCCAGGTTCCCCGTCCCCAGACAATGATCGGTCACCTGTTCCTTCATACATACATTCACCAACCATTACACCATTTCCCAACAGCCTACGGGTGATGCAGCCTTTGGTAAAGCTGTGTTGCAGACCATTTCCAATTAGTCTCTAACCCCCACCTCCATAAATTTCACTGGAGCGTCACCTAGATGGAATGGACATGAACAGTCACTCTAAGAAGAAAAAATAGTTACTTACCTTTTGTAACTATTGTTCTTGAAGATGTGTTGCTCATATCCATTCCAAATCCCACCCACTTCCTCTTCATTGGAGTGTTCCGGAAAGAAGGAACTGAGTGGATGGAGGGTCAGCAGGGGTACATATACACTGTCCTTGAGGTGCTGTTTCAGGGGGCTCCCCTTCAGGCCCAAGAGCTACCTCTAAGGGAAAAGCCTTCCAACAATTGTGCATTGTCAGAAAGGTCACGTGAAACACATGTGCAACACATGTTGAAGAACAACAGCTATGAAAGGTAGGTAACCATTTTTTCCATCACTAATGATAACAGAATTATTTCAGATATTTAAAAAATACTCTTTGGCCTTATATTCATGATTACTTGTGCTATTGTGCTGCCACACGAGACTTGCAGTTCCATGCTGCAATGTGCTGTCCAGCTCTAACTTGAAGAATAATTAAAATAATGCAGTTCAGCATGTTCAAACCTCTGACTTATTGATTTGTCATCAAATAATTCAGAATAAACTACAGTGCCATTGAGTTATTTGTGTGTTTTATTTATTTTGGTGTCTATTTCATGGCCAGAGTCTCTGTGTTTGTCTGCTATAGTTGAGAAACAGTTTGGAATTAAAAATGTGGATGTTCAGTGGCATTTTTATCACTATTATTTTACTAAAGAATAATTTTTATCCAGTCACTCTGAAATGCAATGGAATCTGAAAGTACATGACTCTAGTAGCTATGAAATGTATGTAATTTTTAAAAAAAATTTATATATGATATGAGTGTGAAGTTTATTTTTATATATACACACTCAGGAACTAATGGTGCTAGTTTTTCACACATTTTTTTGGTCTTTTGCTGCAAACTCCCGCACAGGGCTGGGCAATAATTTTTGGTGGGGGGGAGGGGGGGAGGGCACGCCAAGAATTTGGAAAATGGTCAAGGGCTATACTTTTCTGAGGAGGCAGTACAGGGTCTAGGATGGAGATTGGGTGCAGAAGGGCTCATGAGGAAAGGGACTGGGGTTCAGGAGATGATGTAAGGTTTGAGAGGGAGTTTAAGTGAAAGAGGGGGCTGTGACCTCGGTCAGGGGATTGAGGTGTAGAGTGTGGGTACAGAAGAGGATTCTGGCCTGGTAGAGAGATGTAGGAGAGGTCTGGGAGGGAGTTGTGACCTGGGGGAGGGAAGCGCAGAGGGTTTGGATGGTGACCTAGGGAGGGAGTTGGAGTGCAGTAGGGGCAGGAGTGCAAGAGGCAGGCTTTGGCTCGGAGGTGTTTACCTACGTATCTTCCAGCCAGCAGCCCTTTAGCACTCCCAAGGCAGGCTGGGCTCCTTGCCTGTTGCAGCCCCAGATTGCTTAAAACCACAGGCTGTTCCCTCGATATGGCTCTCAGCTCTGGGAGTAGGGAGAGGCTTGCTCAACCCCCGTCCCCCAGGCCAATCTCTCAGCTCTTACTGGCTGGTTGTTTCCTGTCAGTAGGAGCTGAGGATTAGGCTCAGAGTTGGGAGAACAGACAAAGCTTCCTTCTCCCTCTAGAGCAGAGAGCCGCATGGAACAGCCCTCTGCTTAAAACAGCCACAGCTGTGTTCCTGAGGGTCCCAACAGGATGGTCCGCAGGATGGATGTGGTGGCTTGGCGTATCTTGCTTGCCCCTGCTCTAGCATGTTATTAAAAAGGAGACAGAGACAGTGAAGGATGTGGGATTTATTCCAATCTGTCTATAAAGGAGGGGATTTGACATTACGGCTTGAAGCTTCTTTTGTATCTTAGTACTGCTAAATGCAACTATTTCAAATATTTATCGAGGTTCTGTTGATTGGTGGCTGGCTTTCCCTAGCCAGAAATGGCAGATTTGAGGAAAGGTGAAGGTGTGAAGCAGTGAACTCATTCCTTTAATTTAAAACACAGATGTCATCCCACATACTATACATAGGAAGTGCCCTCTTTCTCCAACCTACCTTAATGAGCAGATTCACATTATTTGTGACATAAACATCTATCACAAAGTGCATCGCCCCCAGTTTGAGACACTTGGCAGCCTCTGTCCTCTTATCAGTCAACCTTTCACCATCCTTGGATTTATTTTTGGGTAATGCGCAGAGAGCTCTGCTTGTTTTTCTTCTCTAAAAGAGGGACATATTCCCGTGTCAGAATGCAGAACTTCCTTTGAAACAATTGAAGTGTGAGGAAAACATAGATTTTATGTGCATAAGGACAAGATTTTTCTACATTCTCCTGTTTAGATTGCTCAGAATGTAAGAAGGGATAAAATACCATGGATTGATTTTATTTCATTTCTTAAAACTAACAACTTTCCTTGAATAGGCTGGAAAACACCAAATGAAAAAGGGATTGCTCAATGTCACAATGAATAAATAGCCAAACAATAGCTTTGCTTCTGCTATTTGAATGCTAATGAAGAAGAGAAAAATGAAGAAGCGCTTTTCTTCATGCACAGGATGGTGCAAATCGCTCACAGCTTTGATATTGCCTCAATGCATGCTTAGATGTGAGTGTCAGCAAGATGTCCAAACATCATCACAACATGAGTGAACATGAAGGGTGCTAACTGACAAGATACAGCAGAACAACTGCTTGAGATTTCAGGAAGACACCAGATGTTACTTAAATCAAAAACAGAATATTATACAGACAAAAAGATAATCAAAACCAGGCTTGAAAATCTATTTGGGATCCATCTTGCATTTTGCAGTGGGAAAGATTTGTGTAGCTGATTCAGTATAGACTACACTGTCTAAACAGCGAGGTTTGAATTTTAAAATGCATGTACTTTTTTGAATGTTCTCAAGTTGTGCACATTAGGTCTGATCCAAAATTTGTTGAAGTAAATCTTGCAAATCTCACTGACTGCAAAAGACTTTGCATTCGGCCCTTGTCTTATAACAAAGCACTTTAGCACACATTTAACTTTGAATACATAAGCAAGGGTAGAGTTTTGGGAGAGTGGGAGGGGGGTAGCAGCTATGCGCTTACTTTTCATTCCATTCCGCAGACTATCAGGAAATGAGGGGTAAGTACTTGCATGTTGTGATTTACTCCTCTGCCCTCTCCCTTCACCAGCCAGGAAGGAATGTAGAACATACAAATACTTCCTCCCTCGCTCCCGGATAGTCTGGGGAACAGGATGAAAAGCAAGCCATGTCCCAGTGCACACAGGTGCTGCCTGCCCCTATCTTTGCGAAACTTTGCCCTTGTACATAAGCAGTCCAGTTTCAATGAATGGGAATATTCATGTGGTAAAAGATAAGCCTGTGGCAATGAGCTTTCTGAATTGGAGCCCAATCAATCCAAATTTCACTGCAAAAAGTGGGAATCTTTTCATGGACTGATCTCCTGTGCCTAATATGTGCCCACAAATCTGGGATATATGCATGGGCACGTGTTTGTTTAATTCATATACCTAATAGGGAGATATTCGTGCATACAGCTCCACAAATATATGCAATTTAGGCTCTTGCAAAAGTACCTGAGCACATTCAAAAACATGCATTTAATGAAGAATGAAGCTAAAATGGCAAGCGGCTTTAGGAAGGTGGATTGGAATTGCAGGTAGCATCCATCAGAATGTTCCTCCTTGAATATTCAAATACAGCCCATTTAGAGTTGGCTTTGTGACCCGGATATAAATTCAGTGCATAGTCAAACAAAAGCCTTCAACTGAAATCCAAGACTTGGTCTGTATGTAGGAAACATTATGGAAGTGGTAATCATGGCTTTCTTCCCTATTAGCTCCCTGGTGGAGTAGGAGGAGTGGATGCTCAACAAGGAAACCTTCTGGTGAACCGAGAGCATTAAAAAGGACCTCAGTGAACCTGATGGCCATAGTGAGACACAACCTAAGGGGTGATATATTGGAAGCAAATAATAGCTTCATAAACTTCTAGTCTTAACCCTATATTCATGACTTCCCCAGGCTTGTTCTGTGATGTCTTTCCAGATGGTGATGGTGATGTTCTGAGGGAAATGATGTGACCAAAACTAGAAAACATAACAACATAGCTTGCTCTTCCACAGTTAAAAACTTTCTCTGTGGAGAAAAAAAATGTTCTCAGTGCAGTATAGAAAGAAAAGCCTTAAAATAAGGAATGCTCAAAATGAAATCTTGTAACAGTTTTATAATATGGCTCACATTATCTGAAACACTAATATAGAACATATTTATGGTAATCAGAGTTACACATGTAAATACTTTACTACTCAATTCTTTGCAATTTGCTTACAAGAAAATGAACTTGATATTTTCATTTTCAATGTCCCTTTTAATATGAAACTCTGTATATGCACATTATCTGTATGACAGTTTCTGCGGGCTACTTATCCCAGAAATTTACTAGGGTTCATATCGTATGCCAGAATGATGTCACTTTTGTATTCTCATATGCACATCAATGAATGTAGAGCAATTATAATTCTCAAGAGAAGAACTAACTTTACAATAAAGCCTTATTTGAAGTTGGTTTTTATACTAGGCACAAAAAAAGCAGAAAATTCAGCATTGCACTCTTCAGAGAGTGGGCTTTCTAACTAAATGTGGCTATGGGACAATGAGTCGCTCCATATATTGCTTCTTGAAAGACACAAATAATCGACCAGTTCCTAGCTGATATTTGAAGATATTACCAGAGTTTAGTTTGTTTGCATTTGAAAAGGGCTTTTAAGAGTGTTAGGTTTTTCCACTGTCAGTACTGTGGTATGAAATATATATTGGAATTTATTTAAGAATATGGTTTTGGCAACAGTAAGAAATGCTGTTCTGCAACTGTAGTAATAAATATGGAATTTGGGGACCTTTTAGATATGGGTAACAGGGAGAAGGACTTGTCCATCTATATTGAAAGATTTGGTCTGAAGGAATCTAGGTCATCCCATGTCTGTCCCAGCATTCCCAGTTTTGCTCCATCTCATGAAGGATTCAATCACAGATACATTCTCCGGCTGTTCTTTAATGTGTTCGTTATAATCCAAGTCAGAGACATTATGCCTTTTCTACCTATAGCTGCTTGGTCTGTTGACTATTTGTGAGCCTAGGACTCTGGATTGTTGATTTGAAGTGATCCCATTACCTGTTGTTTCGCAGCCTTTTATCTATTATAGTTCTGACAGACCCTGTTGTGAGCACTCGCAAGTCTATCAGAGGCAGAAAATCCCCCTCTTCTCTGTTGACATTTCTTGGTTGGAGAGCCCATACTTTTCGCTTATTTTCTAGATGGCCTGGCTTTGCGAAAGACAAAAATGTCATAGAGTAGTACCAGTTTTCCTCTTAGGTGGCTTCTTTCTAGTTTAAATACAGTCAGACACCAGTATAAGGCCACTCACCTCAGTGGATTACTCCCATTTTTTGTTTCTATAATAGATGTCTCAGCTAGATCCTTTATGTCATTTACTTTTTATTATGCCAGAATAAAAACTTTTGTAATCTATATAACAGCTCTATAACACTACCGTGTAGGGTATTTAAAACATTTCATTTTACAAATTAAGTTGTTTCAGTTTTGTACAGATAGGCACTGTGGGGGAGAAGCCAGAAATTGGTATCTTTCATTTTTACCCTCACCCTTCTACTTCTATGTACAGTAATTGTAAACATCCTTATAGTCATAGTTCTTTATGTAGGCCCATCATGATATATATTGCATTTAAAAATAAGACTTATAGACTAAAAACTAGACACTCAGCTCATTTACTAAATACTTTAAGTTTGGAGGAGGCCCAACTGCCTGACCAACCTTCGCCACAATGCACTTAGGAAGTTCCAAGTTTTCATTTTCAGACTCTATAGAAGATAGAATATCTCCACTTTTTTCTTTCTACACGTGTCTGTCTGTCTCTCTAGTTCCTCAGTTAATGGAGTAACTGGGAACCTTCAGACACTTCTCAGAGCTAAGGAAACATTTTAATTGTTTTGAAGCATCTTACTACTTTTCAGTAAATAAATAAAACTGAAGACAAAATTAAATAACTATTCTTTAAAAAGAAGTATTTAGTTTTATACTCCACTATTCATGTTACAATCTTAGGTCAAAATGTCTTCCTTTGGCTTTGGACCAGTGCATGCTATACTGAAGAAGCATTTCAGTCCATGTGGAAGATGTAGCTAAATTAGAAGAGCCCTACAATTGGGGAGTAACAAGTGTGACTTGAAATTAAGGAAGTAGATAGAAGAATCTGTCCATAAGGTCTGGAAGATTAGAGTGACAACTGTGAACCCACTGGCTTTGCCTGTGGTCAGGTAGAAAGTGAGCTTGAGAGCTGAATCAGGTGAAGAAAATATGGTGTTCTAGGCTATAGCTGTTCACTAATTTTCCAGTGGAGAGCTGGTGTTCTTAACTTTCCTGCTTGAATGAGTGTGTGCCCATCCAATGGGAAACCATGTTGTGTCCGTCTTCCCTGTAGCATGAGTTCTATTAACTAAGACCAATTAGAATAGAGTAAACAGAGACCTGTAAATTGTCCTGAGTGTACTGGCAAAGCACTGATGTTCAGCTTTGAAACTGTCATCAAAATCTATTTTCGTGATCCAAAATTAAATTAATTTTTGAATTGGTCTAGTATTCTGTTTTCCTTGGGAAATGCAATTCAGGTTGAATTGGACGACCCAGAGTTGAAATCAATTTTTTTTAGAACTGTAACACTCAGTTTAGCCTCTCTGTCTTAGATACTTCTATGGTACCTATAACCATACTATCTGAGCATCTGAGAGTCATAAATATATTTATTCTCTCAAGATGCCTGAGGGATAGAGGATTGATGGGGAATGAGGCACAAAGAGATTGTGACTTACCCTACCAGTATCAAATATTCACTGTATGTAATTTAGAAATTCAGTAAAATCTATTTTTAACACATTGCATAGTGCGGGCACTCAGACACTATGGTATAAAAACATAGTATAAAAGAATTACATGTGTCTAAGGCCTCACAATGCCTTCTGAAATACTATTTAACCACTTTCCAGATACCTAAGTTGACTCAATACCTTAAATGGTAGAGTATGCACCTAGGGGCAGATGACCATTTTGCGGGGCCCCCCTTTGCCACGGCGCATGCTCAGGACTTCTTGAAGCGCGGGGCCTGGGGCGGCCACCCTGCTCGCCCTGCCCTATATCCGCCCCGTATGCACCCACACAGTATGGTTGTAGCTGTGTCAGTCCTACAATATTACAAAGAACTTTGTGTGGCTTGGAAGGCTTGTCTCTCTCACTAACAGAGGTTGGTCCAATAACAGATATTACCTCATCCACCTTGTTTCTCTAATATCTAAAGGGCAGACGGTGCTACAATTTGAAAGAACATACTGAAGTTTTGAGTCTAAGGCTTGAATTCTGAGTACTAGACAATAACATTCCCTCCCACCTCACTGTCTTGTTATAGTTCATCTAAAATTAAAACTGGTTCTGAAAATGTTTTAGAAAAACATCTGCCGTAGTAAAATACAGTAGAAGTTTTTCCATTCTTGCTATCTGTGATCTAAGTTTTTTTTTTTTTTTTAAAGAATGCAATAGTGTTTACTCAGTGGTTAGCATTACCCACACTTGGACATTTCCAAGTATTGATTAGTTTATGGTAACATGATTTGGAACAGACATTCATCTAGTATAATTAACTTTTGCCATTTTAGCATGCTCAGATTTCTAGCTTTTTAGAGGAGGTACATGTTTGTGGTTAGTGTTATGCTGCTATAAGCAAAAGCATTCTTTCCCTGAGTGTCCCCCAAGTGTTAGCTTTTAAGATTTACTCTTTGTTTTTCTTTTCAAAGAAAAAGCCAACACTAACATCTAGTATAATAGTGGTTAGGATTTATTCCTGAAGTACACAAAGGTCATTAAATGCTCAGTAATGGTTTGTCTAAGCCTCAAGAGCATGTTATAACTGAAGGTAAAATCCTGGCCTACAGCAAGTTTGGAAAATACATACTTAGGTGCCTAATGCTAACAATTACACGTAGAGGTTCCTGCTACTTTATATTTGCAAGAAAGTCCTTTGAAAATAGCTTTTCCCTATGCAACAGACTGAGCTTTTTGTTAACACGAGAACGGTCAGTTTTATATACGTTATATACATTGCCATTTTCCTTACATCAGGAAAAAAATGTCATTCTAAATGACTACATAAATGGTGATGAAAAAGAGTGTACATGAATCAGACACACTGTCTGTAAGAAACTATCTCTTCTTGTGAAAGAAACAGTTGACAGCTCTAGATAAAGAATAAAATCCATAATCAAAGCAAGTAAATGTTGTGAATTGAGACTTCAGTTCAGTGACTGGAAATGAAACCTGTAAGAGATTGCCAAGGCAGTACGAAGATATTTTGTTATTGTGGCTTTTATTTTCTGAGGTGATGCCAATAACATTATGAGATTCTTTTTCATAAACATCTGTTCTAAAGTAGCTTGGCTTTCATAATACCAGATGAAAAATGCATATGTAATTTAGTGTATATTAAAGAACTTCATTGCTGTGGATTGTTTGGAAAAAATGCTACTGGACAATAGCAAAACAAATAATCAAGTAGACCTGTTTGGTTTCACTACATAGAATTTAGGCAAAATCCTTCTCTCTTGAATTTTGTATTCAGAAGGAGCTTCTCTGTTCTCCCCTGAGTAAGGGATAAACTACTACCAATGTGTAATAATCAGATAAAGCTGTCATGATATTAAACAATTCCTACAGATAGTATGTTATGATGGAAAAATGAATTGCTCTTGAATAAAAAACAGACAAAGCTGTATTTGTCTTTCAGCACATCTTATTTTATTCTTTTGAGAATTGTGATTTGGTGATTTAGTCTGTTAAGGAAAGACAAGCTAAAAGGTATTTGGTGCAAGGCCTTTTTTTTCTTTTTTTCTTTTTTTCTTAGTTCTGAATGTCTCGTTGCAGTAGTTTTTCACTTGTCTACAGTGGAGGAAGTTTAATTTCTGTATTTGATTAGCATCTTACTATTGGGGGAACAAATTATTTCCAGCTGTTTATCATCTCAATCTAAGTGCAACATTTTACTTTTGGTCAAATTTTGTTTGTTTATAGATCCAATGCAAATAATAAACAATTCAAAATCATCTTGCAACAGAGGAGGACTTTAAACCTTTGGATCTATGGGATCTCTTAGCATGAACATGTGTTCCTGGGAGCAGTCCAGTTTACTTACTCAGGCTCAGGGATCAGCATTCAGTGTCCCTGCTGCAGGATCAGGGTCTTAACAAATATTGTTTTATTGGATTCAGGAAAAAGAAATATTATTTTTAATTACTCATTTTCACAAAGAACATGTTGAACATGTTGCACATTCAGTTTCAGAACAATACAAATGCAGGTTAAACTTTTCTAGTCTGGCACTCTCGGGACCTGACCAGTGCTGAACCAGAGAATTTGCCAGGCCACAGTAGGTCAATATTCTCTAGCAGCATTATCAACACTTCCACTGCTTACTGGGCTGTTAGAAGGCATTTTGAGGGTAAATTAGAGCTAAATAACAGCAAAAACAAACAAACAAAACCCCTGAAACACTGAGAAACAGGACTTGTGACTGTAAACAAACTTTAAGATGTGGGAAACTTGGCCACGCCCATGATAAGTGGGTATCCAGCTAACTAAAATCATGTAGGACCACAGATGTTGCCAGACCAGAGAGTGACAGACTAGAGATGTTCAACTTGAATCAGCAAAATATAGACTTGATAATTACACAATTTCCAATTATTTGCATTTTACAAGTAATATTTTTAAGGACTTTAATACTTAGTTTTGTCATAATTTACATTTGCTTTGTAGAAACATGTTCCGAACAAAATTTAATATAATGTCTGTATCCTTTGACTGGAATTATGTTTTTCCTTCATTTACTGCAGCTTAGGTTCAGGATAGAAATCCTGAGTTTTGTGGACTTTTATCCTGACCAATCCAGCAGCTACTCTGAGGTTGTCCCCCATATTCAGAATGAGGGTCAGGAGGAGGAGGTCAGGAACAGTAGTTAGGCTGATCCTGGGCAGCTCAAATTAGAAGATTCCAGTTTTGATTTTGCCACTTATGAAAAGAAAATGACTCTATTTCTCACAGTCTCTATCATTTATAAATTTAAGACCCTGCAATTTTCTTCTTCCTGTTTACAGATAAGTTTTCTTTTCTTCATCATTCTATTTCTTCCCATGGAGAATGTCAGACTTTTCTTGTATGACTTGCACATTCATGTGTTCTTATTGGAGTGTTCTTATCTGAAGAAAAATTTAAATAAAATTCCCTGAAAATATCTGAACTTTCAAAAATCCTTTGGGGATAAGGAGCATGTCTTTATGTAGGTATGGTATAAGCACTTACAATGGGCTGCTCTCCCAAAAGTTTGACAGTCCTCGTAGTTCCAAGCGCATGTATGGGAAAGTCTACTATAAACAAAATCAAGGCATTTATCTAACTGGAACTGAGTCTGATTCTTATGGAAGTCTTTGGGTGCTGTTACATAAAATATTTAATAATAATCACAAGCAATGCTAATTTTAAAGTAAAACAAAAAAATACGTTGTATTCTGCTATATCTCCGATGTCCCATTTCCTTCTGGGTCACAGTTTGTTGAAAAAATTTAACAGACCATTCTGACTGTTCACAACCAGAACCTGGTAAAGGCACCACAGAGAATTCCCTGAACAGAACTGCTAACAAAAGCATGCTGAACAGGTAAGGGATAATACTAGCCCAGCCCAGTCATTACAATTTCCCTTGCCCAGAATAGATGTGATGTATCTTCTTAAATAAAGCTTCCTGTCTACATTGCTCCTTGTGGTAGATTGGGTTTTTCAATGAACATGGTACCCTGCAGAAAATTTCTTTGAGGAGGACTGAGGTCTTTTATCACGGCAGTCTGAAGCCTGGCCTTACATTCATGCTTCCGAAGCTAAATGAAAGGATCAAACAAAGCATTTAACAAAAGCCACAAGATCCAAAAAATGCTGCCTCTGCCTCTGAATCAATTGCTGATCCTGCAGGAATATTCTTTTAATGTCTTGATTTATCTTGTTTAATTAAAAATGTATAACTTCACCGGAGGCATCAACAATAATTCTGAGTCAGCCTTGGGGTCAAAAAAGACAAAACTAAAATCATCCAAAGGAAAAGATAAAGCTGCTATTCTAGTTCCTGATTCATTAGAATAACTGATTGATTTTGAGTAGCCGCAGTTGACAGCAAAAAGTCCTACTAATAGATTTACTCTTAAATTTTACAAGCTTCTACAAGATAAGTCAGAAAATTATGCTATGGTTACACAGATTATGTTAAATCTGTAATGCAGAGGGGAAACTGATCAGGTCCCAGATGAAGAGGAAATTATGCTGTGCCACTGGACAGCAGGGAGGAGCAGGATTTGGGGAACCAAGGAAGAGGGTGTATATTTCTGAGCTCAACACAGTGCCTCAGATATGGCTTGCTGAGTCTTTTCACAGAGTCTATGTCTAGACTGCAAGCCTCTTTCAAAAGAAGCTTTTTCAAAAGATACTTTAGAAAAAGCTTCTTTAGAAAAAGAGCATCTAGACTACAACCAGTAATTTCAAAAAAGCAAGCCACTTTTTCGAAAGAGAGCACCCAGGCAGTCTGGATGCTCTCTTTTGAAAAAGCACAGTTTGCATTACATAGCTCCTTTTTCGAAAGAGCACTTTCAAAAAAAGGCATAATTCCTTGTAAAACAAGGTTTTCCACGGTGGAAAAAAACTGCTGTGTTCTTTTGATTTACTTTCGAAAGAACACTGCAGCAGTCTTGACGCAGGGAAAGTTTTTTCGAAAAAAGGCCACTTTTCTCGAAAAAACCCTGTAGTCTAGACATGCCCAGAGTGTCTGTGCAGGAACAGGAGCAGTCACAAAGCACTTACACTTTGCATCTTTGAAGGGTAGGATGCCTTCATCACACCAGACTCGTCTTCCTTTTCTTCGCTATATGCATCCTTAAACCAAGTCCAGTTACTCTTGATATGTAAGTACAAAATTCTAAATGAGCGACAATAACAGTTCCTCTTCAAAAGAATAATTTTCAGAAGAATTTAGAAGAAGTCTCTAACCTATTAGATTTGCCACACATCTTTTTGTGTAGCAGTGTACAAGTACAATGGGTCCCAGGACATACGAAAGGAAAGTACATCTCTGACATTTTGGACCAGCAAGCCCATGCTCATCGGTTAACCGTTTGTATGGTTACACTTTCGCATCCTGAGTAAAAATCATGCTTTAAGGCTAGACTGCAGCACCTATCCCTGGTTAGAGGAAATGCACATCTACATTGTTGCCAGAGGAACCTGAGGTGGGGAAATTTTCCTTAGGAAGTGCAAACTTGGGAAGCACTGTGTTAAAAGGATGCTAAGAAATGGGAGAGGAATCAGAAAAGAATTTTAAGAATGATCCAAGGTCTGGGAAAGGTGACTTACAGGGAGAGACATGAGGAACTCAATCTTTTTACCTTATTTACTTATATACTAGAGGCTGGAATGTTTAGTAGCCCTTCTATCTGTAATCAGTACATATGGAATACCTAGGTCCTCTGGTGAAGTAAGATTAACTTTCTGGAATTTATTCTCTCTCAGAGGTGCAAAATAGATGTAGTTTCTCTCATTTTGTTGGACTTACTTATATACTAGAGGCTGGAATGTTTAGTAGCCCTTCTATCTGTAATCAGTACATATGGAATACCTAGGTCCTCTGGTGAAGTAAGATTAACTTTCTGGAATTTATTCTCTCTCAGAGGTGCAAAATAGATGTAGTTTCTCTCATTTTGTTGGACTATCAGTGAAGTGCACATATCAGTTACACAAGCGTCCTTAGCCCCTCTGGTTCTGGCAGCGGTGTCTGCTTGATGGCAATGGGATTTGCTCTGAGGAATCTCAGGTCCCTTTAGTAAGGAATTAAGAAAGTTTGGAATTAATCCTTATATATGTCTCAATTAATTCAATCATTGCTGTTATCCTGAAACATGAATGAATAAGTCTCCCATCAATAGTGTATGTCTGGCATCTGAGGTAAGAAAGCAATACAAACAAACCCATCATGTCAACCGCTGAATGAGTTCCTTCAGAAGAAAACCTCTTTTAAAATTAATGGCCTGCTACAGCATGAGGAGTACTCAGGAAAGGAAATATTTATAGTTTTTTCTCCTAACTTCTGACCCTTGAAATTAAAAGCACTTTCCCCACCCCCTCAGTTCCAGTTAACCCTCAGGAAAAATATCTTTGTTCCTGGCAGGAATCGCTTTTAACAACATTAAGATGACACAACTATCTTTGGGTGATAAAACACAAAGAAAACTACATAAGAGAGTTTTAAACATTAGCCTGGATATTCTGACATGCCGAAAACCTCCGTGTTTTCAGTTTTTTATAAAGCTTTTACATATGACTCTAATATGGCCATCTAGAAAATCTCCAAAAATGATGTTTATTGATGTTTAATCAGATATTTGTTTCTTCCTGTTGTATCCAATGGGAATTGTCACAGTAGCTAGTGGCAAGATCTCTCTGTAAATTACAGCTGTACATTAAATTATTTTTTTCAGAATACTGAAAAAAAAATGTTCCAGTTGGTTGCACACCTGACAGTTTAATTTAAAACTTCTGCATCATATCATAAGTGGAAATTCAATATAGTATATGCACAGTATTAATCAACAATGTTTTTCTTTTAAAAGTAGTAATAATACAGTCAAAACTTCTTCAGTTGTCTTTCACACACTGATAATTAAAGAAAAATCAAAACAAAATCCCTGCCTGGAAAATATAAACTCTTTATAATTACCTATGTTAAAGCTGTAGTTGAGCATTTCATTATAAATATGGTAATCAATCTAGAACAATACTCCAAAGACATCACTCATGTCAAGAGACATAGCCATTACACAGTAATAGAATATGCAGCAGTGACTCTCTAGAATTAATATCAGTGTGCTCAAGCATTTCTACTTTGAAGGAAGAAACCTCCTTAAGGTGCACTACAACATTCTACCCAGAACTCCTCAGACTCATCTTCTAGGCTAAAGATTTCCTAAAAAGCAACTGTTTTGTCATCTAGATATATATAGTCAATTTGTTGATGGTTTTAAAAACTGAATAGTTCTTCAACCTTTTCCTCTAAGCAAAAAGGCTTGGCAGTGCTGGGCACCACATTTCAGGAAAGTCCAGAGAAGTGCAACACAAATTATTAAAGGCCTAGAAAACATGACCTATGAGGGAAATATAGGGAAAATTGAGCTAGTTTATTCTGAAGAAGAGAAGACTGAAAGAGGACATAAGAGTTTTCAAGTACATAAAAAATTGTTACAAGGAAGAGGGAGATAAAATGTTTTCCCTAACTTCTGATGATAGGACATGAAGCAATTGGCTTAAATTGCAGCAAGGGGGGTTTACATTGAAAAGTTTGTCTAATCTGCTCCTAATAACCTCCAATGATAGATTATGCAAGCTTCCCAAGCAATTGATTCCGGTGCTTAACACCCTAACAATTAGTTTAACCACTGTCTCTAGAAACTAAGCTTTACAAAATTGTTCATTCTTAAAATATTAGTTTCCATGGATCTTCTAAAAATTTTTCTTACCACTGCCCAGAGGTACAATATACATCAGAACCTCTCCTATTTCTAATATACATTTTCAGTATGAGCCATAAACTATCATAAGCCACCCATAACATATGACCGAGATCCGTACCATTCACCTACCAGTTACGAGCCAGAGAAACCAACCTCCTGTCTCCATTCTACAGACCAAATGATAGATCTCCCTCCCAACTTCCCACTATAATCCAGAAATGACAGCATGTTGCATTTTATTCTTCTTATACAGTCCACACCACACAAACAAAGATCTCTCTTATAGTCCTGCACTGCTCAGCCCCTCACTGTCTCTCATTTTCTTATCAGCTATCATGGTCATTGTACTCTCCTGATATGACATTATATGTGACACTTTGTCATTTCCTGACTTCTGTGTTCTTAACCATGCAACCTTAGTAATCTTCTTTTCTGTGTAATATACAGATATGTTTGTTAATATCCAGTCATTAAACACATAAATGCCAGTTGCATGTTTGTGTACTGTTGAATTAGTACTCCTGCTATTACTTTCTGTTCGTCTTTTATAAGAGGGAATATCGGAAGCTTTAAATAATAGGTACTTTGAGTGCATTTGTTTGGCAATGTATTTCTATGAAGAATTTTTAAGCTCTTTTTTTCAATGTCTTATTTTGTATGTGTATCTATGTCTGTGTATTACTGCTTGTAAGTATTAGTGATAAACATCCACAGAGCTAAAGTACTACATAATTTCCATATTTATACATGTAAAAATATATGCGTAATGTATAGATGACAACTGTTTTTACATTAAATAACTTTTCTGGCAAGTAGTAAATCTAAATTTACTCAAAAGCAAAATAAAGTACTTTTTATAATAAATGCAGATAATAGAGAGGTAGTGTACAGCAGTGAAACACCTTCGGATTTTTCTTATAACTTAGTATTTCATTGCCCTTTATTAGTGTCACCTTATTATGAGGCATATCTAGTGAACATGCCTTCTTTAAGTGTGGATGGAATTTTCAAATGCACCAAACTGACTTAGGGTACAAGTCCCACTGCAAGTTTTACTTAAACGCTTTCGAAAATCTCACACAGAACACGTACTAGAGTAAAACTACACAAAGTACTAGAATACATCTAGACTGGCCCCTTCTCTGGAAGAGGCATGCAAAGCAGGCAAGTCAGAATAGGGAAATCCGCGGGGGATTTAAATATCCCCCGCGGGATTTAAATAAACATGGCCGCCGCTTTTTTTCCGGCTTGGGGAAAAGCCGGAAAAGAGCGTCTAGACTGGCGCGATCCTCCGGAATAAAGCCCTTTTCCTACTTGCAAGTAGGAATAAGAGATCCTCCGGAAAAGGGCTTTATTCCGGAGGATCGCGCCAGTCTAGACGCTCTTTTCCGGCTTTTCCCCAAGCCGGAAAAAAAGCGGCGGCCATGTTTATTTAAATCCCGCGGGGGATATTTAAATCCCCTGCGGATTTCCCTATTCTGACTTGCCTGCTTTGCATGCCTCTTCCGGAGAAGGGGCCAGTCTAGACGTAGCCCTAGTGTTTAATAGAAGATAATAAGATAGAAGATAACTTTCAAATGTGCCTAAGTGACTTAGAAGCTTACATAATTTTTAAATATGGGATTTAGGAGCATGTCTCACTGAAGTGGGACTTAAGCTTTTCAGTACCTAAGTCACCTTTGAAAATGCAACTGAGGCCATGTCTACATTATGGGCACTACAATGGCATAGTTATGGTGTAGTAGCTATGCTATTGAAACTCCACGGTGAAGATGCAAACTATAGCAGTGGTTTTTTTCAATTGATATTGCAACTTCACCTCCCTGAGGCTATGTCTACACTAGGAAATAATTTTGAAATAATCAAATTCGACTTAACTCCCAATTTTACAAGATTGAAATAGCATGTCCGCACTATGGGGAAGCCTCAAAGTTAATGCAAGGCAGTCTTTGTTAATGTGGATGCACTACCTCAACTTAGAGCCCCACGAAGCACTGAGGAGTAATTCAGATTACTCTCGATGTAGTTATTTTGAAATAGGGCACCAGAGCATCCACACTAATGTTATTTCAAAATAACTATTTTGAAATTAGCATTATTCCCTAAGAAAAGCATGAGTACAGATTTTGAAATAAGCGGTGCCTTCTTTCAAAATAATAGCTGTGGTTGTGTGGATGCTCCGCTTATAAATTCAACCTAAGGGGGGACATTTTGAAATTAAGCACAAGTGTAGACTTGGGATGTTAAAATGAGGTTATTTTATTAATTGAATAATTGATAGCCCCTGTCCACGGAGGGGCCCAATTCTCCCTAGGACTCCCTGCGGTCAGGGGCTGCTGCTGGAGCAACCTCCTCTGCTTCCCTCCGGGGTGGGCGGGGGGGGGAAGTAGCACAGCAGAGACGGTGTTCGGGATAACCATCTTTTAAACCGGGTAACCCCAGTACTGGTTCCTGCTCCCCCCCACTCGCCCTTTGCCACCTCTGTTATAGAGGCAGCAAGGGAGGGGGGAATGCGAGTAGTTGTCTTGACTACTCAATAAGTCTATGTTTATCAGGTAGTTGACTAATCGACTACTCTTTTTACATCCCTAGTGTAGAGCAGGGCTGAGTGACAGTAGTTAAGTTGGCAGAAGCACGTTTTCTGTTGACCTAGCTGCATTTTTAGTGATGGTTAGGTTTGTATAGCTATAGAACTTGAGGATGTGGATTTTTCCTACCTTTGAGTATTTTAGGTATGTTGAGCTAAGTTGAAAGTCGCACTCTGTCCCCTCCCCCCCACTGTGTGCCCTAACCATCAGATCACCATCTATTCTGTAATAAACTTTGAAAGAGTTCCATTTCATCGTAATGCAGGATAGGAACAAAATTCAAAATCTTCAAAAGTTTATGGGATAGTAAAAGCAATTCCTGCCCAGCTCTAGTGATACAGTTGTGTTCAGGTTTAAATTATGATACAAACCCATATTAAGATCTCCAAAGGATCTTTCTGATCTGACAATTGCACCTGTTATCTCTCCTTTTTTTAATCCTTTAACAATTTAATCAAAAGCACAAATTGTCCATAAATATACACAAAATAATCATATGCACGTTATAACATTTTCTCTTATAGAAATACTTATAATCATATTCCAAATATGACATTGCAACATTATCATGTATTGAGCAACTTTTTTTGTTCATGCTTTAGAAAACGGAGGGGAAAATAATCTCCAGAATCCAAAGTGGGCTGTTTAGACAACTAATGTAAAATCTTGGCACCATTAAGGTTAATGGGACCTTTCTCTTTGACTTTAATGGAGATTTCATCCTATAGGATTACAAACTTACCATTAAGAGCTGTTTTGTCCAACACGCTACCCACTAGCCACGTGTGGCTATTTGACCGGTTGTGTGTGGTTAGTTCACTAGAGTAGTGGCACTATAGTGGCTACTGCTTCAAAACTGGTTAGATACCACAGATTTAAAACCTTGGACATCGCTCCCTTTTTTTGAAAATGTATGGTTTTTTTTCTTTAATTTGGGTCGTATGCTGAAAGATCAAAAGGAAGATGCCTTCTCAAGTACTTAACTTGAGCGCCTTGAGAAAGGTATAAAAGGGTTCGGATTTACTATTTGCTGTCCTTAGAGATATAGTCATTTTCTGATCAGTGCACATAAAATTAGTTTTATATATTACTAACCAGTACAAAATCATAAGAGGAAAGTCTACATTTGTTAGTTAGCCTCATATGTTAATGGTCTTTAAATATTTCACTAGTAACGACTCAGAAGAAAAATGTGCGGTTGAGATTTAGGCTTTTTTCTTTTAGTTTGAATGTCATATCAGTACTCTTTAAAGACCTCCAGCTACACACAAATTGATAAAGCAGAAATCCTGAAAATCTTCCTTTTACGAAGCATGTGTTTCAAAAGCAATTAGTCTTCGCTTCCTTTGGTAAGAAAATAACTTTAATCTCTTCAAATGAGAGGCAGGCTGTAGTGTGTGTGTGTGTGTGTGTGTGTGTGTGTGTGTGTGTGTGAGAGAGAGAGAGAGAGAGAGAGAGAGAGAGAGAGAGAGAGAGAGCGCCTCTGTTTTTCTTTGCTGTTTAGTACCTTGGTCTGTTTTACAGATATTTCTTTTTATTCCCTTTCAAGATCAAATTAACAAAAAAGCTAAAAATGTATGTCAGAGGTCTGCAGTTTTGAAAATGACCTATTTGTATATGTGTGCACTTAAATGCACACTTTATAAGGTGAAAACAAAGTTATGATAATGACCTCTGACTTCCACTGTACCCTCAGTCCACTTTATTAATATGCCTTAATTGAAGAGTCTGTTTTGCCATTAATAAAACTGGGCATTGCTTATGACTCCCTGTTACCTGGCTTTTTTTTCCTGCTTTCATAGAATCATAACAGTGCAGTGTTGGAAGGGATATTGAAAGCTTATCAAATACCACCCCTTGTGCTGAGGTAGGGCCAAGTAAATCTCAACCATCCCTGACAGGTGTTTTATCCAACATATTTTTAAAAGTTCCCATGATAGAAATTCCATAACTCCTTTTAAAGCCTTTCCCAGTGCTTACCTACTTTTATAGTTAGACAATTTTCCCTGATTATATAACTTAAATGTCCCTTATTGCAGATAATCCCATTTATTCTTTTCCTACCTTCAGTGGACTTGGAGAACACTTATTATTCCCATCGTCTCTATAACACTATAACAGCTCTTAACCTATTTGAAAACCGTTATTAGAACTGTGTTCAGTATTCTTTTCTCAAGACAAAGATGCCCCATTTTTTTAAACTTTCCTCATACATCAGGTTTTCTAAACCTGTGATAATTTTTGTTACTGTTCTCTGGACATTCTCTAATTTGTATCTTTCCTAAAGAGTGGTGCTGAGACTTGAATGAATTACTCCAGCTGAGGCCTCATCGGTGCCAAGTAGAGTGGAACAGTTATCTCCCATTTCTTACATACAACAGTCCAGTTAATATACTACAGAATTATATTTGCCATATTCACAACTGCATCATAGTTTTGACTCATATTCAGTTTGTGATCCACTATAATTCCCCAATCTTCTTAGGAGAGGTACCATCTATTCAATTATTCACCATTTTATAATTGTATATTTGTCTCTCTTCCCCTCCTCCTACCTCGCTCCTAAGAGAAGTACTTTGTATTTATGTTTATTGGATTTCATCTTTTGATTTCAGACCACTTCTCCAGTTTTTCAAGGTCATTCTAATTTTAATCTTTTTTTCTGAACTGCGTGCAACTTCTCCCCCTGCTTTGATCATGTGCAAATTTTATAAGCATGCTTTCCGCTTCATTATCCAAGTCATTAATGGAAATATGGAATAGTCAGTCTTTAGTCTTCAATCCCTGCATTAGCCCCACTAGATTCATCCTCCCCATTTGACTGTGAACCATTGATAAGTACTTTTGGAGTATGATCTTTCAAACAGTTGTGCACATACTTTACAGTAATTTTATATGCAGTCTACAATTCTCTTGTTTGCTTGTGAGACTGTCAGGTCAAATGCATCAAAAGCCTTGCTAAAATCAAGGTGTCTTACATCTACTCCTTTTCTTACCACCAATCGAGTAACTCCCATCAATGAAAGAAATTAGGTTGGTTTGGCATGATTTGTTTTTGATAAATCCATGCTGACTCTTCCTCATAACTCTGTAATTCTCTCTGTGTTTATAAATTGATTAATAATTTGTGACACTGTTTTTCTAGGTATCAGTTAGGCTGACTGGTATATAATACCCTGGATACTCTTTGTTTCCCTTTTTCTAGATAGGTACTATATTTGCCCTTGTCCAGTCCTCTGGGACCTCACCTATCTTCAATGAGTTCTCAAAGGTAATTGCTAATGGTTGTGAGATCGCTTCAAATAGTTTCTTATGTACCTTCCAATTTGAATACTTAAAGATGCATATACTTTAAGGGACAGTCATAGTCAGCTATTCTAACCTCCTGCATATTGCAGGCCACAGAACTTCATCTAGGGATGTAGCAGTATAGTCGATTAACGGATAAGCAGAAGCTTAGGGGTTAATGTTATAGACTAAAGCATCCCCCATCTCCACCCCACCAGTAAATTTTTTAGCAGGCTGGCCAGCAGCCTGGCTTGAGCCAGGTCCGGGATCTACCCCCACTGCAGCTCTGCATGTAAAGAGTATTAGGAGCTGGGTGGGCAGACTCAGCTCAGTTCAGCTCCAGCTCATGCCAGGTCCGGGAGCTCAGACGCTCTCCTGGACAGGGGGTGCTGCCACCTGGCACTGCTGCCTCTGTATCAGAGGCAGCAGCATGGAGTCGCAGGGGGAGCTTCGGAAGTGAGGCCAGAACACACTGGCTTCCGGTCCCACCCACGGGGACGATAGACTAGTCGACTAACTGATAAGAATTCATGAGGTTTATTGACTATTTAATTAACCGATATTTAACATTCCTATCCTCATCCACCCACTCCTGTAATAGACCTCTAACTTGTGTCTGAATTACTGAAGTCTTCAAATCACGGTTTAAAGACTTCAATCTGCAGCAAAAGCACCATTTACAATAATTTAAACCTGCATGCTCCATGCTGAAGATGAAAGCAGCCCCCCACAAGGTTTCTGCCAGTCTGTCCTGGAAAAAAGCCTTTCCAAACCCCAAATATTGTGATTAGTGAGACCCTGATCATGTGGGTAAGACCCACCAGCCAGACACCTGAGAGAGAATTAACTCAGACCCCTTGTCATCTTGAGCCCCATCACCAGACATACGAGATATTTTCTACTAACCATCACAAATCGGCTACGTGCCATTGTAGGCCATCTCATCATGCCATCTCCTCCATAACTTACCAAGTTCAGTCTTGTTTGTCCCTACTGTCCCCCTTGGAAGACTGTTCCAGAACTTCACTCCTCTGATAACTAGAATCCTTTGCCTAATTTCAATCTTAAACTTGCTGATGGTCAGTATGTAACCATTTAACTTACATACTTACATACTTTAAATACTCTTTAAACTGTTCTTTCCTTATTTTGGTTTGTATTCCTTCCCCCTTTTTGTTAGTATTAACTGTATCAAGAGTCCAGTGAAAACTCATTACATTAATTTGAGGAGCTTGTTTTAGAATATAGCTTTCTCAGAAATGTTATCCGTGCTGCTATTCATGACAAAGAAGCTTGAGTGTAATGTCTAACATTGTACCAGAGGCAAGAGGCATTTGAGGGACTAGAGTATCTTTTGAGGCAGGAAGAGAATAGTTTGCTAAATGTGGATATCAAATGCGTTGTCAATGTAGGCAAATGTGTGCTATCTGTGCTACAACATGCAATTATTCATATTTATGTAGAAATTATCCTTAATAAGTTGGCCAATTGGTCTAAAAATAATTGGTAATTTGGCTGATCAAACATCGATCAAATATTGTCAAATAGCAAAAATGGTCAAATATTTAAAGTACTAATTTATTAGGATAGTAACAACAACAAAACAGAATCAAAAACTTGATGGTCTGCAATAGGCTTCAGATAATTACTTATGCATAATAACCTGTTATTTTAACTGAGAAAAATGCAACACACAATAAAATGTAGTTGTTAAAAATTAAATCATAATACTTATTACCTTTTTACAATTAGCATTTAAATGTGAATATTATTCAACGTTGAGCAGTTACAAAATAATTATTCAATAATTATTCTCATTATTCAACGTTGAGCAGTTTTTCATACATACAGAATGAAAAGCGATTGTTTAGGAAGGAGAACTGCAGAAAGGGATCTAGGGGTTATAGTGGACCACAAGCTAAATTAAGAGTCAACAGTGTGATGCTGTTGCCAAAAACAAACAAACAAAAACAAAAAAACCCACAACCACCACCCACAACCATGATTCTAGGATGCATTAACAGGAGTGTTGTGAGCAAGACACAAGAAGTCATTCTTCCACTCTACTCTGTGCTGATTAGGCCTCAGTTGGAGTATTGTGTCCATTTCTGGGCACTACATTTCAAGAAAGATGTGGAGAAATTGGAGAAGGTCCAGAGAAGAGCATCAAGAATGATGAAAGGTCTAGAGAACATGACCTATGAAGGAAGACTGAAAGAATTGGGTTTGTTTAGTTTGTAAAAGAGAAGACTGAGAGGGGACATGATAGCGGTTTTCAAGTACCCAAAAGAGTGTCACAAAAGAAGGAGAAAAATTGTTCTTCCTGGCCTCTGAGGATAGAACAAGAAGCAATGGGCTTAAACTGCAGAAAGGGAGGTTTAGGTTGGACATTAGGAAAAAGTTCCTAACTGTCAGGATGGTGAAGCACTGGAATAAATTGACTAGGGAGGTTGTAGAATCTACATCTCTGGAGATATTTAAGAGTAGGTTAGATAAATGTCTATCAGGGATGGTCTAGACAGTGCTGGGTCCTGCCATGAGGGCAGGGGACTGGACTCAATGACCCCTCAAGGTTCCTTCCAGTCCTAGTATTCTATGATTCTATGAAAAGGAAAAAAAAAATAAAAGTAAATATGCATAAAAGAACCATATAGCAACTATAAAAGAAAAAAAAGCCATTTTTTATACTTTAGTGAGTGGGACAATTCCTCAGGCATCTTGGTTATCATCATCCTTTTCTTTATCAGCTTCAGCTGCTTCATTTATATCTTTGTAAGCCTTGTCATGAGTTTCATTAGTATCTCCTTCTTCCCGTTCATCTCATGAGTGTTGAATCACCTTTTCTTTAGCCTGTTTCTGACTCTTGAATAGATGATTCTCCAAACAAATCCATTTCATTCTGCTCATGCAATAGTATATGGATTGTTAAAAGAATTTCTGTCACTGCTAGCGTGCAAGGAGGACACATCCTTTCTACCATCGTAAGGAATAAGTTATTTTGATTCAACTGCTGAGGTTGCACTCCACATTTTTTACAGCTGAATGAGCTACTTCTTGTTTTTCAAAAACAAATAACTACCAAAAGCCATGTTTCAGCCTCCATCGGAATTGTTTGTTCATTTCTATGTTTTTTAAAATGTGCAACAGCCATGGAGGTTAAAAGCTGAATCAAATTCATCATCAAAAAGGCCTGGGCTCTGAAAGTATGGCTCCAGAAGATAGGCCACACTTGATTGCTTGATTTGTCCATATTGTCTTGTCTATTACCTTTTCCCCTTCAGTGTTTGTCAGTGGATTTTCACAAATGTATTTCTTAATTTTTGGAACTTTTTCTTGGAATGTGACAGTTTAGTGCTATCATTTTCCATATTCTGAATGGGCTCAAAATTCAGGCATGGAAATGGATTTTGAGTTTCTCATCCAAAAAACATAATCAGGAATCTCAGTGTGGATAACTCAGGAGCAGCACCCTCTTCTTCCTCAGAAGCTTATTGATGAGCTTTCTTGCATATTTCAAGATCTTTGAGAAATGGAATAGAAGATTTCCATCAAGTACAATATGACTTACTCAGTGTGGGTGCTGCCAAGCGCTATACTAAATGATGCTGAAACATGGCTTTTGGTAGTTATTTGTTAAGTTTCAAGTTTTTGAAGAACTCAAAAGTGCTTTTTTCTTTTTTCATAAATTCCTGGGCCAGAAGAGACTATTGAAATCATCTAGTCTCACGTCCTTTAAAACACAAGCCATAGAATGCACCCAAAGTAATTCCCAAAATATGTATTTTAGGGGAAAAAAAGTAAACTTGTTTTAAAATTGTCAGGAATAAAGAATCCACCATGATTCATGTTCCAATTGTTAATTACTCTCACCATTCAAAAACTATGCCTGATTTTTTCTAATTTCTCTAGCTTCAACTTCCAGTGATTGGATCATATTATATCTTTCACTGAAGTTTAAATATTTTCCCCGTTTAGGTACTTACAGACTATAATTAAGTCACTGCTTAACCTTCTCTTTGTTAAGCTAAATAGATTGTGCTCATTGAGTCTTATTACTGCAGGGCATGTTCTCTAATCCTTTAATCATTTTCATGACTTTTCTTGGATTGTGGACCCCAGAAACTGACAATAATATTTCAGCAGTGGTCTCATCAATGTCAAATATAGAGGTAAAATAACCTCTCCACTCCTACTCAAGATTCCCTTGTGTTTACATCCCAGGATCACATTAAGGCTACGTCTACACTGGCCCCTTTTCCGAAAGGGGCATGCTAATTTCACAGGTCGTAATAGGGAAATCCGCGGGGGATTTAAATATCCCCCGCGGCATTTAAATAAAAATGTCCGCCGCTTTTTTCCGGCTTTTAGAAAAGCCGGAAAAGAGCGTCTACACTGGCCCCGATCCTCCAGAAAAAAGCCCTTTTCCAGAGGATCTCTTATTCCTACTTCAAAGTAAATATATACTATATACTACTACTTCAAAGTAGGAATAAGAGATCTGCTGGAAAAGGGCTTTTTTCCAGAGGATCGGGCCAGTGTAGACGCTCTTTTCCGGCTTTTCTAAAAGCCGGAAAAAAGCGGCGGACATTTTTATTTAAATGCCGCGGGGGATATTTAAATCCCCCGCGGATTTCCCTATTACGACCTGTGAAATTAGCATGCCCCTTTCGGAAAAGGGGCCAGTGTAGACGAGCCCTAACTGTTTTGGCCACAACATCACAGTGGGAGCTCATGTTCAGTTGATTATCCTCCGGGACCCCAGATATTTTTTTAGAGAACCCCTTCAATCTTGTAAATATAGAATACATTTTTATTCCTAAAAGTATATATTTACATCTGGTCGTATTAGCATGCATATTGTTTGTTTGTCCCCAGTTTATTCAACAATCTAGATTGCTCTGATCAGTGACCTCTCCTCCAACTCTTGTCTCATCTGAAAACTGTATCACTGCTGGTTTTATGTTTTCTTCTAGGTAATTGATAAATACCATAAGGCCAAGAACTAATCTCTGTTGGATCCCACTAGAAAAATATTCACTCAATAGCGGTTCCTTATTACAGTTGCATTTTGAGACCTGTCAATTTGCCTGTTTTTAATCCATATAATGTGTGTCATGTTAGTTTTACATCATTCTAGTTTTTATTAAAAATATTGTACAGTACCAAGATAAATACCCAGTAGACATTTACGAGAATTGTATATTACATTGATACCATTACATTTATCAACCATTATTAAAAACAAAATTAGTTTAACAGGATCTATTTTCCATAAACCCACATTGATTTGCATTAATTACCTTACTTTAATTGTTTATTAATTGAGTCCTGCTCCATTATCTTGCCTGGGATCAAAGTCAGGTTGACAGGCCTAACATTACCTGGTTCCTTTTGTTTACCCTTTTAAAAAAGACACGTTAACTTTCTTCCTGTCATCTGGAACTTCCCCAGTGCTTCAATACTTATTGAAAATCAACATTTATGGACTATTTTGACACATATAATGAGAAATTTGTCAAATCTTCTATATCTAAAGTGCACAGCTGCTTTGTATGGGCAGTGCTTCCATGACATGGAAGATGTGGGTATTCAGTTATCAACAAAGCCTACGTAATTTTCATATTACTTATGTTTTCAGTCACAATTAAAACACTCTTTTTTGGACCCAACTCATTTATTATATTTTTAAACTGGTCATCAATATATTGGGCTCTGTGGTGATGCTCAGTTCTGCATTGGAATGAGTAAAACCCTGGTTGTGGCACTGTAAGAATGATGTTGATGACATCCTCACTGCAAATGTTGTTCCATCCTTCAGATAGTAGAGACACCTCAGGAGCTTGTGCAATATGAACACCGACTCTCTTGTTCATAATGTCAGATTCAGCTTTCAAGAGAGTTTTTTGCTAATTGTTTTCTATTTAATTCTTATAGGGCTTTTCAGCTGTGTGAAATGATGTATTGCTATCATAATTACCTACAGCAAACATATGGTCAAGTTTATTTTTCTGGTCATAGGACATTCTATTCATTAATACCAATTTGATGAATATCAGAATACTTTCTAGAAGTAGGAGTTTTTGGTGCTGAAGCAGGTGGAGAAACAAAACACATTCAAAGATGAAGAAGTGGAACAGTCTCACTTTTATTGTCATTCATATCTTCATCAAAAGAGTCCATGTTTCATGGTGATGCTGTTATAGATGGAGTAAAATGAGAATGCACAGATGAAAACAAAGGTTGATGGAAACCAGGTTTCCCTTTCTTGGTGTTGGACTTCAATATTCTATCTGTGACAGTAGCTGGACACATCACAAGAATTCAACAAGTGTTCCTCTGTTCTGTTTACATGGATAACAGATTTGGAAGCGCGGATATTGCACTTAGCTTTTCCATGGTCATGTCTAGTAAAAAATGTTCATACAAATTATTGTCTTCCACATATATCACTGGTATGAATGCCTCACTACTTCTGGAATGCTCTCTAAAATATGAGGTGTCCAAGTCAACCAGTCTCCATTCACTTTGGTTTCTGACTGCTGCTGTTCCAGCTAATAAAGATATGTTTCTATCATGGTTTCCCCTTTCTCCCAGGACCCTTACAGACTTTCAGATCGCATGGAGTATGAAGGTGACAGGCAGCCTCCCTTTTATGCAGCAAACAAAATGTACTCAGAAACATCAACAGAAGGAGGAACAGAGCAGGAAGGAGGATGTGCTATATGGACTCCATAGTAGCATATAACTTTTCATATTATCAGCAAAGTTTGACTAGGGATATATGGGGGGAGGATATAAAGGGGATTTTTGTTAAGAGGGCAAGAGAGGTGATTATTTGCATAGGTATATAAAGTGGGTCAATTCCTTAGTTTTGGTTCTGGGAGAGAGTGGTTAATAGCTGTGATATTTTTGTTTGTTAAGGGAGAGGTTTGATGGCCATGCAACTTTTTTCTCTGTGTTGGGAGAGAAACCTTAATGATACTTAGGATCTGTCTGCGTTAGCATTTTTGTCGGTGAAACTTCTGTCAATCAGGGGTAAGGAAAAAAACCTCACTCTCCTGATCAATGTAAGTTTTGCTGACAAAAGCTCTGGTGTGGGACAGGGCTCTGTTGGTAAGAATAGCAACTGTCACTTCTTGCAGGCTTTTACATTATTCCAATGGAAGAGCTCTCTCTCAACGTAGAGCAGTTACATGGGTGACCTTACAGCTGTGCAGTATACATTGAAGGCCTGCTATACAGATAAAGGATAGGCATACCATGTTTCTTCTATAACATTTCAGCCTGTCAGAATGCTCAGTTTCAATTAGTTCACCTTTTCCCTAACAGAAAGTTAGCACGTAGTCATTTGAGCAGTTAAGGAGGCAGGCTCCTGCTTACATTCTTGCAGGCATTCTTGCTGGAGTATTTGACAGCATTTGACCATGGTCAAATAGTAAGCTATCAGTTGACCTGTCAGTTGCTAAACCTAAGTGTATTGTGTTGCAAAGTTTTTATTCTTCCTCATACCTTTTTAGGAGCACACTACTGAATCTTTAAAGCTTATTTTTTTAACTCATTGTAGACTAAGTAATGACCAAAAGAAGTTGCAGTTGTAGGTAAGGTGAACCTGATGACCATTACATGAATTGGCAGCTGTTATTTAAATAATGATGACTACATTGTCTAGGCAGAGGCACATTGAAAAAGTTAAGGCACAATTAAGTGTCATTTAATTCAGTACCAAACAGAGCTGAACTTCATTCTCTAGCTGGCTTAGAGGAATTTGTGGATATTTAGTGAATGTTACATGAGAAGGAGCAGTGTCAGTACAAGGATATAGGTTATATCCAGGCTTTCATGTATTCTGGTGCAGCACACTGAATCTGGCACACTGAATCTGGCAATAATTTAATTCTTGGTGCATGAGGGGAAGTATCTTTTGAGCTGAGCTTCTGAAGCAAAATCATCTGAACTGGAGCCTTCTCGCCTCAAATAATAATCAGAAATTCATCCTTCAAAATAACGATCGATGAATTTTAATTTACTATATGAAACAATTACTTAGTTTGTTTTAGATCAGGGAGGGCAATAAGCCAGATGCGGCTCACTAGGGTTAGCCACTGGCAGACCGCTGGTGCTTTATTTACCTGTGCCTCCACAGGTATGGCCACATGAACATCCTGTTGGCCACAGATCACTGTTCCCAGCCAATGAGAACTGTAGGAAGCAGTGTCCCAGTCCACACCAGTAAATAAAAGTGCTAGTGGCCTGCCATGGGCTAACTCTGGTTAATCGCATCTGATCTGCAGGCTACTTATTGCCATTGCTGTGTTAGATGGAGTAGGATCTGCAGAGATGGAAGTGAAGATTATTTCATGAAGGTAGAGTATATTAATATTTCTAAGAGAGAGCATTTTCCAGCAAATTTTGGTCCCATTATGCCAGGAGGCTAGTGATAGAGACAGAAGAAAGTGATGTCCACCTGGCAGCAGTGCAATATTTCAATCTACAAACAATATATATTCCTCCTTGATTGAAGCACATGCTCTGGCTCCTTGCTCACCTGTTTTGTGCTTTTATGTCCAAATGGAAGAGGTGATAGCAAAGGACAGGATAGGTAAGCTAAAGATGTGGCTTCTGACCATTCATTATTGGTGTCTGGTAGCAATTGTACCTTAGACACAAGATGTTCTCTGATGGAAATCCTTAACTTCTTGGTTCTGAATCCACTTCTGTACACACCATTTCCAACATGAGCACATCATAATGCAGTATAATTTTGGTAACTTTTATGCAGCTAACACCCATTATCTTTTCCCTTTAAGTCTTTCACTGATCTCACCCTGGACTTCTTCAGCACCTGCCTGGAATACATCCACACTTAATTTCTTTATTATAACTTTTTTTGCCTGACATAATGGCAGCAATACAAAAATAATTGCTTTGCAAGGAAAGTACCTTCATCTGCATGGGTGATTCATTCATCTCCCAGTTCAGCTTTTATCTTTCTTTTACCTTTCAGGTACACAACTGTAAACTCATCATCAGCATCCTTATCTGCCTTTACATTGGCAGTAGTTCTGCTGAATGGCATGCCCATGAATTTTTCACTTCATACCTTGATTACTGTTATGCCCTCTCCAACTTGGTTATCAAACTCCAGACTGAAGAGAATGCTGGAGTGTCCTTTCTTACATTTACACACATATCCTTTCCTATTCTATTCTCCAAGGCCCTTCATAGAAATACTTCATTATCTTATTTCTTCCTGTCTTTTCCCTCTGTCTTCAAGTTCTGGCCCACTCCTTACTTTCATCTTTACAAATCTATCCCTTGATTTCACATTATCGAGTCCCTATCTGCCCTACTCCATTTCCCCCTGCTCTTTTTTTTCTGTATTCCTTTTTAAAACAATCAGAAATACTTCTCCTGAATATTGACTACAACCAGTAAGCTTCCATCAAGCCTTTACTTCCTGATGTAGAAACAACCAGAGAGCTATAAACTAGTCATTCTCCAGAATTTTGCAGATAACCAGAGTTCAATTATTTTTAAAGATAGATTTCCAGAACTGTTTCTAGGTTTAGCTGTTATATGTGGGAAGCTTCCCTCACACACACACGTGCACGCGCACACACACGCACCCGATTTACTTTGCAAAGTAATGGCTTTTTTTTTATTTGTTTGTTTTTTGTCTATTCATTAATGTATCCGTAAGGATAACTAGAATCAGGTCGTTACTATATTCTTATGTTTGGATCATTAAAGTTTGACTATAGCCATTTGTTCAATAGGTAAATAGTCGGCTAACAAAGGCAAGCATTATTTTTCCATTTGGAGTTTTCATGTAATAGGCTTATTTCACTGATAACACTGTTTATATTTCCTTCTTCACTTATCCCATACCTTCTAAATGCCAGGGGACCGCAATCAGTTACTAGAGAGGTAATAGATTTTGTTATAGCAATCTTTATCTACATTTTTTACTTGGCTACTTATTTTCACCTAATTCAAACACTGTAGAGGTCTGTGGGAGGTCTCACCTTTCTGTCTACTTTTCACTTCCTACCCTGAAGAAAATTGAGGTGGAGGTTCTGCAAAATCTCTGCAGTGGAAGATCTGAACTACTTATTGCTATTATTTACAGATACGACTGAGTCTTCTAAAGTGTACTGTGAAGAAGAACACACATTGAGCTACACTGCCTGGCCCTGTTGATCATTTTACTGATTATTTTATTTCCTTTCAAGAATAGCCTAGAAGGATAGCAAGTGAGAGTCTTATTACAGAAGCTCCCACAATGAAAATGTCTGTAGGCTTTTGCTGACTTTTGAGTTCTTTTCAGAATCTGTATGTTTCCTTTTCTAAGTGAAATAAAAATTACTATATTTTACAAAGACCTTTTATAGTGCTCAAGAATATATTTTTCTAAAAGAGCAACTATGGGCAAATATTTTTTTAGTATCATTATGTCATATTTTAGTATGGGAAATGCATAGTGCTTTCATTGCTTCAGGAAGTTTTTGTACCTTATTATCAAATCATTTTATAATACCAACTGCTTTTGAAAAATAACCATAGCAGTTCTCCATCTCTCCCTCTAATATGGTTGTATTGCCACCAGCAATGTTATAATAAAGTGCAGTCAGCCTAATCTAGCTGCAACTGGATTACTGTCCTGTGTACGGTCTGTGAATTCACTGTTGCAGTCAGTCATGCTTAATTCTGATTAGGCAACAAGTATTTTGGATACTATTGAAACAAAGCTGTAAAAAGTTAAAATAAAAAGAAGAAACCATAAAAACGAGTTGCCTTTTGGCACTAGCCTGTTGTTAACTTCCAGCTTTGATCATCCATTTCTAGTTTACTTGATTATCCATTATAGCCCATATGCTTTTATAGGTCCAACTCCTAAACTCAGTTCATGTACCATGTAAATGAGCTGCATACTGTGAAAATCCAGGTGGAGATGGAAGAAAGAATCCTCCCTAATACTTGAAAGGTAACAACAGTACAGCTCCAGCTCTCCTTCTGCAGGAGCTACTGCCTTTATTTGTGGGTCACCCACTGCAACAGGTCTGGCTAGTGGATCCACATAGTCAATGATTTGCTAGCTCCACTCTCACATGCCACCAATAACTCCTTATGATCTTGGGCACAGAAAACCCCTATGTATCTGTACTCTGTGATGCATAGACAGTACAGACTTCTTTGGCTTCTCAAATGCTGTCTCTCTGCATTCAGAAACTTCTCTACAGGCAGTCCCCGACTTACTCCGCAGTTACGAACGGGGCTGCCCCAGAGTCCTGCCTCGCGGTCCTGCCGCCCGTGTACTCTGGGGCTTTCTCTGCATCTCCCTGGTCTGCAGACCAGGAAGACGCAGAGCAAAGCCGCGGAGGGGCTCGGGCAGCCCAGGGACGCCAGGGCTGCCCGAGCCCCCCACCCCCCCGCGACTTTGCAAAGCCGCGGGGAAGCCGGCAGCGGAGCAGTCCAGGTGCAGTCTTCTGTTTTAATTGTAAATATTATAAAAGTACATGTACACAATGCTCATTCACCAATTCCATTATTTGGAAGGAAGGTAGGCAAAAAAGAAGCTAGCCAAAATAGTGTCCTAGACTACAGTCTCACAAAGGAAAAATAATTTGGTGTTAGTAGGTTTTTAAAGTCTATAGAAGTGACTAAAATGTCAGATCTTTGTAAATGTCAGGATATTTGACATCTTAGAAATGCAGGTATGCTATAGATAGATGATAATTTAGAACATGAATCATATTGTAGAAAGATTTGACTAAGAGGTAACAGCAACAGGTATTCTTGTCTGTTTTAGTGTTACATATAGAAAAGTTTAGTAAGATATTTGCAAGAGAGAGAATCTTCACCCACAGAACCTCACTTAAGAACTATTTAATGGGAAATCCTGCCTAATAGATCTTTTTTCTTTGTATCAAACTGGTTTGCACTGATATAATACAAACATGTCACTTTGGTATCAACTCTCATTAAGCTAGTCTCCATCATTTGCATATTTGTTTTCTACTGTGCCCGATAATGGGAGGTCAATTTCTTCATTGTCCTGCAGAATTTGTCCATGCTCCATAGTTGAAGAATCATATATATCCTGAGCAGAGGATATAAATCCTCTGCAAAGTGGATTCCTCTCTGCAAAGCGTCTGCCAGATTTTGCTGCTTCTCCAGTGCCAGAGATTCTGGCCTTTTGTCCTGGACTGAGAGCTAGCTGACTGTGTTAAGGAGGGCATACAGGCTTTCCCGCTACCAGCTGAACCTGCTTTCTCTTACCATACTGTGTGACCAGCTCTCCAACCCTCCTTGTTTCCCCTCTCCGTTATGTAGCTTTGACTAGATTGCATATTAAGTTGTTATTTCCAGGGGTTTCTCTCTAAGTAACCCAGAATGCACTGTGGCTTTAAGAGCCCAGGAAGTTTGGTGTCTTGGTTCACAAAGTACTCACTGACTCCCCTCTCTGGGAATCAGGTCAACCAGACAGGTTTTGGACCCTTTTCCTTCTGGTCTGGGAGAAAGTCCTGGGGCCAGTTCCTAGATCCCTTAGGGTACATCTATACTGCAACACTATTTCAAAATAACTTAGAAATAAGTGCTGTGTAGATGCTCCCTATTTCAAAATAAGCTATTTCAAATATGATATGCAATTGATGTAGCTCAATTTGCATAACTTATTTTGAGTTAAGCCCTGTAATGTAGATGCGCCCTTAGTCACAACAGAGAGTGGGTCTTGAAACTACTTGGAGGCACTGTTGAACTGCTATCTCTTTAAAGTGCCCACTTATGTATTTGGATTAGTTAATTTCCTAGAGATTCCAATACAAAAAAAAAGGCATACAAACACAGAGAAACATTTCTGTGCCTACAGGAAGTTTCACACCTCCTTTACCCATTACGTTTTTTGTTAAAAAAAACAACTAGTAAATAATAAGTTTGCAAAGTAATATCACAAAAAATGAATATATGCAAATATTAGCATGTTCAGGTTTCAATAGCAACATTAACTTGGTCACATTTGCCCTCAACACTACTTTACACTTAAATGTGCAGCTTAAACTGCAGTGACCTGTTGTTAAATATATAAACAATCTTAAAACAGTGCATGAAAAGGACTTTTGCTTTTCTTACTTCTATAGTTTTCTGTGATCTTCACCAGCAAACTTGAATTCAACTTGACTTTAGTTTTTTGTTTGTTTTTGTTTTGATTTTTTGTAGTACTGTTTCGCCTTGTTAATGGTAACGTGGGAAATAATCTGAAACAATGTCTGGAATAATAATTCCACTCTTTAACATTAAAGAGTTGAAGGAAAACCCCTCTATTTCATCTATTTCATATTGAATATGAAGCTCAGATCTGGAACTTTGCATTGGAAAATTTTAAATAATGACAAAATATGTTGTGATCAATTGAAATCACTTTTGACTGTTAACTTTTTTTTTTAAGTTATTTATATTTAAGGAAAGGAAAATCCTGCCAGCACTGTTGTCACTATTTAATATTGATATTATGGTGTAGCCTTGAGGCTCTCATCAAGGTCATACTTGTGTTGTGATAGGATCTGTACAAAAAATCATGCTGGGAGAACTGGGTTGGTCTATTCCAAATGCATGGAGGATCCATGAGTTATTGTGTTGGCAGAGAGCAGGACTGTTCAGAGAATCTTCTAAGACTAGGCGTATGTCTATGGAGTGCATTATTTCAGAATAACTGATGTTAATCCGAAATAACAAAGAGCACGTCTACATAGCAAGTCATTATTTTAAAATAATGTCAAGCTAAAGGACTTCTTACTCCGGCTCCTGTAAGTCTCATTTCACAAGGAGTAAGGGAAGTCAAAGGAAGAGTGTTCTTAGTGCTCTTCCTTCAACTTCCTGCTGTGTAGACAGCGCCAAAAGCCAAATTAAGCTATTTTGACTTAAGCTATGCAATTGATGTAGCTGAAGTTGCGTAGCTTAATTCGACTTTTGCCTTACTATATAGAAGTGCCCTAACAGACTATTCTACTACTTTTAAAAGAAGGCAGCATATACAGAGGGTCTGAATTGTGTTTCCAAACCAAGGAATGAAGGCCCACTGGGCTATCATTCCAGTGTGTTGCTTTAGTAGGTCCTATGCTGGAATTGTACCTAGGTAAATGTGCACCCAGCATGCCATAGAGTACCAAACCCAAACAAATACTGTGCATGTTTTAAAAAAAAAAAGAGAGAGAAAAAGCCCAATCCAAAATTACTTTTCTAACAGTTCAGCTTTAAAAATCTTTTTGCTAGTCTTTTCTTAAAAGAACAAGTTAAACTTAGGACTGCAGGCAGTTGCCGTTGTTTCTGTAGAAGTATATTAGTTTCATATGTTCCATTTGGAAGAGTTTGAAATTTATCATTGTAAAAACAATTCCAAGTTCTATTTTTGTTAAGTCAGAATAATTTCTTGCTCACCTAACACGCTCTATCATTTTCAGCCCTGATTGTCTTTCTATTTGTTTTTCCTGGTGATGGTTCTAGTTTAAAGGTGGCTGAGTAGTTTGCGACTACTGAACTAGTACGAGTTTTTCCTACCCTTTTCTCACTGGCTCAATAGTTATTAATTTACTTCTCAGCTAAAATTTGAGGATGAAATCTGTTTATCAAAGTGTAGAACGAGATCTTATTTATATCACTGGATTTGCACAGATAAGGAGCTAAGTTGCAGGGGCTGGCAAATGGGCATATTCTAGAGCTGGCGAATGAAGCTGGAAAGTAGAGTATCCCCCTCACCACGTTTCTCCCCACTTCATTCCTATATACTTTGTCATATCCAGGAAATGGGGAGTTGTTTTTTAGCCAGAATTATGCAATTGTTTTCCCATGAAACCAAACCTTAGATCAGAAAAGTTCAGCTTTTAGGTAACTCTTTTAGGTAACAGGACAATCCAGCCCCTCAGATCTGAATGCATCTGAATTTTGAGGAAGCTGGGGCCTAGCTATTAACTTGGACCTCTCAGAAGTATATAGGGCCAAATTGTCGTTTGCTGTAAATTGGTGCCATAGTTTCTGGAATTGTCACACCATGGCTTGAAGTGGTTCCATCAGATATAGGGTTTACAGTTGGATTCAGCTGCTCTGAGCACTTCCCCTCCCCCCCCCCCCATAAAAATTGTTCCGCACCCAGATTGGGACAGTTCCTTTGGCTCAGCTTTTTTGTTTTTGTTTTTTTGTTTTAATGGAGCAGACACACCTGACTTCTGGCTTCCCCTATATTCATGTGACTGAGGACAAAAGGTCTATCAGAAATTCTCATTTGGAGACTGTTTGCAGGATGGCAGCCTCCATTTCCAGAGCATTCGTGTTACCACCGGAGACTTAATATTTATGATCTTCCATTTTAGAGGAGTATTTTCTACTTTTGAAACTTTCCCCTCATGTGTTTGATTTTGTAAATGGAATCTTCAGATGCTGTTTTTGCTGAATTTGTTCCCAAAAGTGATTCTGGAAGAGGGCCTGCCACTCTTAGCATTCAGCTATCTCAAGCTCCCTTTCAGAAGTCACATGGGAATGTGGACAACCAACCTTCAATTTTAGCAACTTCAATTTTAGCAACCTTCAATTTTAGTTTGTAGATACATATTGTTGGGAGTATTACTTAGAATAGTGTCTTTGCAGCATATGATTGAACAGTAGCTCTGTTAGGGTTCTCTTTTCTTGTTTCCATGAAAGCCATTGGGATTTCAGTTGAAGAATAGGACCCTCACTTTATTGTCAGTATTGAAGATACATTTTTCATTCATACTAGAAAACTTAAGAACTGATGCTGCATACTCCAGTTTGCCAAATTAGATGAGAAAAACAAAATCCTCTGAATCATCACCTCCAAGTCTTTTTTCCTGAAGACATGTAGGCATGATATGACCTCCTAGTGCAGTGAATCAAAGTTGACTGGTATTTTCCCATAATGTCTGGTTACAATTTATTTTTCCCTATACTGTGTAATAGGTCAACCCACCCTTTGGTACTGACACCAGGTGTGCTGAGAGCCCACTGAGCCTGTTTTCCCTATTGGCTTAGGCCCCCCAGTAACCTGTCTTGCTGAGTCAGACAAAGTAGCTCCTGCAATAGAATCACAGACCAGTCTGGGCCACATGCCCAAAGCTGAAGACCTTAACCAAACAGCACAGCAAGATACTTGTCTCCAGCACTCAAATATCTAGCCCCTCTGAGAGTTGAACCTGTCTTAAGCTATATAGAGATCTGTTCATTTTAAGTTCATGAAGTTTGCCCTCTTTCTAAGTGTAAAGAGAGATATGTACAGACTCCTAGACCATTCAGGTAACAGTTACTTTCACTGGGTTTATTAATAAAAAAAAGTGATTTTTATTAGTATAAAAGGTGGGATTTAAGTGAACATGTGAGATAGCACATAGAACAATGTAGGTTACTGAGTAAAATAAAACACAATATGCAAGTTAAGCTTAATACACTAAAGACTTTAGTTACATGTAAGCACAGCCTCAAAGTTGTTCTAATAAGCTTCATTCACCGACTGGAAAGCCTTCCAGCATGGGTCCAATCCTCTCCCCAGTTTAATCTTAGAGGTTTCCAGCAGTTGTCTTGATTGATGTCCCAGAGAAAACTGACAATCTGTATTAGCTCTCCCCATGCTTCCATGAATTTAGCAAAATGTGGGAATCCTTTTTATTCTGTCTCAACTTTCCCTCTCTTCTAGTGGGAAAATATGGCCTCCGGGATGGATCCCAGCATCAGGTGATAGGGTCACATGCAAAGCTATATTTCAAGGACTGACCTGTAGGAACAGGGAACACAGGAATGTTAAGCCCTATTGTCTCTTGCTAATGAGCCTTTAGCTCTTATCTGGCTTCTTCACTGTTGTACCGGATGAGCTAGTAATAGGCTTTTCCCAATATGATACATTGATGATAAATCTATGGCCAGTATTCCTAACTTTAGATAAAGAAATGATACAGACATAGAAATTATTATAACCTTTCCAATGATATCTGACATGAAGAATCTCATATAAAGCCTGTTCTAGTTATGATCATATTCATAGGTATATTCCTCTGGAGAATATGGAATACCCCATCACACTGTGATCTCCTCAGGGCAAGGTCTATCTCTTCTTGAATAATTGAAAAGCATGTAAAAGCTTTAAAAACAACAAATAATCTGGTAGCACTTTAAAGACGAACAAAACATGTAGATGGTATCATGAGCTTTTGTGGGTATAACCCACTTCTTCAGTTCAGCCTTGTTGCTCACAAATAGATCATGATGATGAAGATGAAGTTCAATTGGTTGAGTCTATTCTAAGAGTCATATTACTATACTTAAGAAAACTGGGCATTACCTCATAACCAAATTATCATGTGATCATTATTGCTCCATTGCCATGTGTCATCATCTGTTCTCTAAGCTCATTCCACAAACATATACACTCATTGTGCATACACTACTTGTTTCTACCCTCTTAATTTCTCAGTTCACCTCTCAGGGTATGTCAACTATGGCAGACACAAAGCAATGTTAGGGTACGTCTAGACTAGATGCCTCTGTCGCCAGAGGCATGTAGATTAGGCTACCAGGCATAGGAAAATGAAGCGGCGATTTAAATAATCGCGCTTCATTTAAATTTACATGGCTGCCGAGCTGAGCCGACAAACAGCTAAACAGCTAAACAGCTGGCGACAGAGGCATGTAGTCTAGACTTACCCTAAGTTACAGGGCTGGTCACAGAGCACTTCAGGGAAACAACTGTTGTATGTTCACATTGCTCCTTGTGAGGGTGGAGCATGTCCACTTTAGCAGCTTTTGCAATGCCACAGAGAGCAGTGCATTGTGGTAGCTAACCCACAGTGCATGTGGCTGCAGGGTGCTTTGAGAAGGGCTTGGGGCAGTCAGTGTCACATGATGCAGGTTTGCCAATCCCATTGGTCCCTGATCATCTTGCTACTTTGACAACTGTTTTTCACCAGAAGTTTGGGGAAGGAGGGAGAGTGTGATAGGGAGCATGTGTGTGAGTGTGTGTGTATATATGTAGGGCAGCGGGAGGAGACCGTGTGTTTTGGGGGATGTCAACATATTGTCTTGTAAATTCAGACAATGGCAGGAATCAACTCCTTCTAAGGTGGGGGGAGGGATAAAACCCGAGCCCTTCCCCAGCTCTTTTCACTGCAAACTCTCTCACACTCGCTCACACATACAGGCACCTGCCTCTGTGTTCAACAGTATGAGCATTCCATCTCACTGGTTTGCTCTGTGACCTGGGGTAAATCAGCACAGTATGCAGGCTGCTTGAAACAGAGCTCTGGAATAGTTTATGCACATGCTTCCATGGCAAAGAGATGAGTTCCAAACAAAGAGCAGAGGTGACTTGAGGCATTATGGTCCATTTCTGGAGGCCTGTCAGAATGCATCAAACAATTCAAGTGTCCATACCAGTATCACAGCACTGTATCCAGAGCAAAACAAGTTCTCCACTTCTAGTTGAGGTGGTTTATCTAGAGCACACCAACTGTAGAGTTAGTGCACAGAAAGTAACTTACCAGTGTGGACACCTCGAGAGTGACAACACTGGGAGTTGGTTTTTTGTGCAGTAAATTGCCAGCATAGAGTTGGCCTTAAACTAAAGAAAATTGATTGGAATAGCTATTGTGGACTAGCTTTCCATCTGGATACTCCATTCTGGAATATGTCACTTTATTCTAGAATAATTAATTTGCTTCCAAAGTGAATAATTATTTTGCATAAAAGTCCTTTTTTATTCAATTCACATAGGGAGCTAGTGGAATAGCAATCATGGAATAGCCTATTCTGGTGGATTTTCATGTGCAGACAAGCCTAAGACACAATAAAGGAGTTTGGAACAGGTTGAGAGGAGATGGTCCCACAGTGAATCGGGTACCTTGTGGCTGGGAATTGTAATCAAATTGTTTTGCAGGGGGTCAAAAGTTGGCTAGAACAAGACATGAAACTTGGTTACAAATAAGCCCTACTGCAGAGGATGTGGGGAAAACATATTGCTTCAGCTGAAGAACAGCTTTCATTGACTTTTTTGCTCACCTTACAGCTGTTTTTGTATTTACTATCTATTATACCATGTTCCAAATGTTACTTTCTCACAAAGCTAGTTGGCTTTTGCCTCAGTGTTCAGTTCCTAAGGAAACATGATGGTGCAGGGAAAAAGTTATAATTTTTTTGTTGTAAGAGAAATACCACATTGGATGAGCCTTTTACTAATGGATGCCTGAAGGTGGCTTTGTTAAGAGCTGGCCTGAGTTTGTAATGTCAGTTTACTCCTTATAAAGCTTTTCCATGTCACTTTACAGAAACAAGTAAACAGAAAGAAGCATTGAAAAAAGTCCTTGCCTCCTTTTCCAGTACAGTTTGGTACAAGTGTCAGTGAGAAGATCCAGGGCTGAGGCTAAAGGTTGTTGTAGATCAGAGCTGAGGCACAGCTCTGAAGAGAAACTTGACAGCACTTGCCTATCTCCTGGCTTATTTCTCTCCACGTTATCAGCCTTCCATCTGCATGACTTCACTAACAATATTTTTTTAAAGAAACCACTTATAAAAACAACACTTCCCCCCCCCCCCCAAGTCCATTCTGCCTGCTTTTTCCAGACACTGGTATTTTCACAGCTTAAAATGCTGTAGAAGCATAAGCAACAGAAGAGAAGAAATAAAAGTTCAAAGTTCACCAACAGAACATATTAGTATGATTATCGGTTAGTTAAGGCCACGACACTCTGTGAAGGTGCAGAAACAAAGAGCAGCAGGGGCTTCAGATTGTGTGGTTGGAGCGATAATGAATGTCACCTGGAGTAGAGAGAGAACGTTTGGTACTACTGGTTTATGTGTTTAGAATGAATGGGATGGTGAGTCGTTAATATCTGCAAAACTCCTTATCTTCTCTTCTGAGCCTCTTGCTTCCCATGGTTCATATGTTTTCCTTTTGCTTTCAGGCTTCTCATAGATTCTGAAAAAAATATGCATTTAAAAGACTTATTTCACTTTTTAACTGGAAGGTGGGGGGGGGGGAAATACTTTTCAGTATCCCATTGGGAAAGAATTTAATAAAATAGTCCTGTGTAGGTCATCTTTCTCTTTCCTCAACCCTTTTTTAAAAATTATGAACAAACTCTCATCCTCTACCCCCAAGGTATATTTTAGGGCTCAGATGTAACCTTACTGGTACAAAGATTGCATCACCACTTCAGTCTGGTAAAAGCAAAAACAAAATCACCTCTTCTCTGAAAGCATATTTCATAAATCTCCATCTTTGTGATAGCACTGAAGTCATTATGTAGCAGTTGGCCCTGATACGCTTGCACAGACACAAATTGAGTCGGACAGGACTGATGTCTTATGGACTTTGCTGTCATTTGAAATGCTGGCACAAAGATGGTAGCAATGAAAGGGGGGAGCTGGTGCCTTCAGCACTTTGCCTATGAAAATTTCTTAGATTCGTTTCTCTTGATAGCAGTAGCTGATTCGAGAGGTAGTTTTACAAAAGAGATTGATAACAGCAGTAGATTTCTAGCATCTGTCATCTCTTTTTTTCTTCCCCGAGTAGATTCTTTCAGTATTGCACTGTAGTGTAAAATAGGTTCTTCATACCACCCACAAGTCTGTAAGATCCATCAAGTGGAATAATTAGTATAATTTCTCCCCTCCCTTTTGGTTTTTATCTTCACTGCATGGAAGCTACTCATGCAGAGTAATGAAAAAGATAGTATCTGTTTTTCTTATTGTGCCTGAGCTAAGTTTCAGACCTGCCAAAGTATATATCTTACAACTCTTTTGAAAAAGTGCAATTAAATTGCAGTGTTATTTTAGTGACACAGTCGGGCTATTTCAGGATATCTTTAATATTTTCTTTCAGAGGAAAGTGTTTCTATGCTCTGCAATTTCTAATATTGCTTGGGTGGAGTGGATTTAAATAAGAATAGAATAGATATCTTCTTAAAGGCAGATGCTTAGACTGTATTGTTGATTAGTTCTTATATAACATGTTAAATTAAACTGAACTGGAATTTGGGCTCTATATTTATGATATCTATATTGTATAATTTAAATATACAAAAAAATCAGAGAGGAAATGTAACCTTTTGGACATGTGGAACCAAAACTGAATTTGAGTTTTAGTGTGTTAATATGGGAGATCCAATATGCTAGCATTGCAAAGCTGGCATTAGGAATAGTCTGAGAAGCAGATTTAGCTCTGTCATTCCTACTTGATGCCAGGAAAGCAGCTTCTACCATGTCATTTGTTAGCGGACTTTTATCATGGATGTTGAATCTGTTTCTAAACCCTTTCTTACTGCATTAGTATGCATCATTCTGGTAATGTATTAACCTAATAATTCATTAGAAATGACAACTCATTCTCATGGTGTATTAGTCAAAGGCAGTCCTGACCCAGCAAGACAAGACACAATGCATGAGATCAGTTTATTTAAACAGGAGAGGAGAAACGATGTAGTGGAGTTGGTACTCCAGCATTATGGTTTTAGGGCTAGTAACATCTGTAGCACCTCACTACCTTCAGTCTACGACAGTCTGCTGAAGGTCCTTTGTATATTTAAACTGTTTTGCCTCTAATTGTGAATACTGGGAAAACCAAAAACAACCCTCCTAACTGTATTTTGCGCTCTCTCTCTTTTTTTCTCCACCATGCCACAGGCTCTGAAAATACTTCATCAGAAATTTCAGACCGGACAGACTCATAGTGGCTTCTGAGCCAGTGAGACCGAGGCTGCCAAAGCATGCTGGTGCCAAACTGTCGGATGATGCACGTAGCCAGGCCAGTCGTGGTGCTCCTGTGCTTTCTGCTTTCTGCTGATGCTGAAAGTAAGCTTTACTATTCAATGGTTTTGAGGTCCTATCCATAATGGACAGTTTTGTTTTCAGCTAACCATTGCAGAGGGCCTCTGAATAAGTCTCCTTTTCAGTAAACCTTAAGACTCTGTGAGATCCTCTGTGGCTCACAGCCAGTATTTAAACGGGTTTGTTTATGTTACTTCCTTACCATTTTTTCCTCTTAATCCCCTTTTCTTAGTAATCTATCAATTAATACCGTCTTTTCTTTTCTTTTCTTTTCTTTTCTTTTCTTTTCTTTTCTTTTCTTTTCTTTTCTTTTCTTTTCTTTTCTTTTCTTTTCTTTTCTTTTCTTTTCTTTTCTTTTCTTTTCTTTTCTTTTCTTTTCTTTTCTTTTCTTTTCTTTTCTTTTCTTTTCACCAGTTAGTTGGTAGAGATAATACTAGTGAAATTATTCAGACAAAACCAAGACTACCTGTGCTTACCAAATGGCAAACATCAGTTAGTTCCATTAGGAATTTGTTTATGTCCTTGGATATTTCTTTTTAAGTTTAGTAAACTAAACAATAGAATGTTGAGTCCAATTAAAATTCCAGGCACTTTGTAGTTGTCACAGCAGCTGTTCTAATGTATTATTTCCGACAGCTGTCGTGGAGTATAGTATTCAAACAAATCAAGCAGAACTGACAACTTTGTGGTTGGCCTGAGTGTGTAGTACAGGTATCTGGGTTCTAATCACTGGACTCGTATGATACTGTAGGTTTTGGTCAATTAGCGAACCAATTAATGAGAAGATAATATCTTATTTTTAATTGGGAAATAATTAGGCCTGCCTTGTTTACATGTGTTCTTTCTCCCAGCTGTCCCGTGTCTTTTTTGCAGAAATACACCAACAAGAAACCACTTGTTGACAGACTGGTTTACTACAAGCTGTTCAGTTCACTTAATTCACTTGGATCTTTTTAGGGCTATTGAAACATCAGCAGTGATAAACTGTACCCCCCTCCCCTGTCTTTAAAATGGGTTCTGATCTCCCTTACAGCAATGAAAGCACAAAAGGGACAATTCTGTTGAGATAAATTGTTACAACAGTAAAAGTGCCATGAGATCAAAATTGGACACCATTTTAGTGAGAATAATTCATGTTTGTAGTGCACTGACAGTTGAGATTATTTGGGTCTTTTCCAGACAGTTAATGACCAGCTGGGATAGTTGTGTCTAAGGTGAAGCCAAGGACATTTTAATACTTTAGCCAGCAACTAATTAACCGGGGAAAAGCTCAGGCAGTGGACATTTCTGTAGTTTTAAAACCTATGTTCAGTGATCAATGGATTTGAGAATCTGGTATTGCTTCTCTGTATAAGATGCCAGAGTACTATACTTCTGGTGTAGTTGAAGTGAATTTTTGCATGTATTTATATTGACTGTTCTTTACCAATCAGATAACAACTGGCAAAAAGACAATCAAATCACTACAATGCTCTTCTGTTTTATAAAGCTTGTCAGAGGAGGGAATATACTCCACTTACTTTCAAACAGGCTGTTTTATAAAAGCATTTTAATAAGGATCTTAATAATGTGTTGAGATTAGTTTTTCAAAATTATTGTGTACCTCACATTTTTTTGTTTAAAATGTGGCAGTAGGCTCTTAGACATTGTTGTGGCAGGAGATTGCTTTGTTAATAAGTTTCTATTTTCAGCGTACAGCATCAACAGGCAGGTTAAGGCTTGGAAAGTTGTACTTTAGGATGACAATGGGCTTTTGTAGCAGTTATTGTTGATTAATCTAGGCAAGATATTAAGTTATGCTCATAATAGGCATGATTTGTATATCAAGATGCAAACTCATGCAAAAAAAAAAAAAGACTATTCACCTGTAACCAGATTTATTGCAGATGGTTTCTACAGAGATCAGATATCTAACAGTGGGTACCTACAGAAGCCCTTTAAAGAAGGTGGCTATCACATGTTTAGTTTCTTTGCCTTTTGCACATTATCTTATACCATATTGTTGTGTCATTATTCATTCATATTTTCCTGTGTTGGTATCAGATATCAAATGTGCCCCAGTTGCTCTCAACTTAAGTCAAAAATCCATCACGTTTCCATAATTCCTTAAAAAATAATCAACAAATCTACCATACACCAGCTGAGTTTTATGACAGAGGAACTGACAGCTGATCCGCTGTCCTTTCTGGAAGGAGTCCCTGTAGTTAACGGGCATTACCAGACAGAATTTCAGAAAACCAGGCAGCAAGCCACAGAAGGATAAAATTAACCACTTCTTGAAAGGATTGATAGCATTGCCCTATCATCTGCTATTATGGTGCACTATAGTGTATATTGCTCACTACTTTGTTTGTCTTGAAGAAAGAGAAAAAAATGTTTAGATCTGTATTTAAAACAGATTTTAGAACAGGAAAGGTATATTTTTAATACCGGGAGTCTGTCTACTATATATTTGAGAGAGTTTGTCTGTTCCAGAGCTCCTCGTAAACTGTAAGAGCTAGGGCCACCAAATTTGGCTCTCATCATAACTTAAACCAAGGTAAAGGTTCGGTTATGCCAGGAAAATGGGATGTGCCCGAAATAGGATTTCTTCTCATAAAAACATACTGATGAGAGAAAGCATAACCAGACAGGTGAAAGGGGCATTTGGGGTGTGTCCTCCCAACCCCCATTTAGGACTGCCCCCAGGGGTGGCAGAAATCATTGGGATTGCCTTCCCAAGCTGCCAGGCATGGTCATGCCTGCACTTTACCACTCTACTCTACTGTAGGCATACTGGGGTAGAGTGTTGCTGCTCCCTGTGCTCTGGGGCAGGGAGGATGGGCCTGTGTGCTGCCTGCTTTCTCCGTGGTGCTCTGGGGCCCGGGATGTTGGGGCAGCATGCCGCTCCACTCCCCCAACCCCCCTGCTGCAAGGCCTGGGCAGAAGGGGTGAGGTTGGAGGCGGGTCTGTAGGGCTTGCCTCCCCCAGCCCTACCTTCACCCACTGTCTCTGAGTGCCCCAGCCCTAAGTCTCCCATTCCCCAGGTGCCCTTTAGGGAGATTAGGAGGCTGAAGCTCTCCCCCTCCCCAGATTCATATGGAGACATTCTTGGCTACTCCCCTTCATCAGCACTGGAGCAAAGTGCAGTTTCCTGCATTCCTCATTCTGGATGAGGAATGCAGGGGGAAGATGAGTTGTGCACTTTGCTGTCACACCCTGGCGGGGACAGGAAGGGGAAAAGCAGGCACTCCTAGAATGAATCTTGGGGCAAAGGGGAGGTTGGTTCCCTGCCCACCCCTCTAAATACATACACACACACACTCCCCTGTCCAGAGCCCTTCCAACCCTAACTACTGAACTCCCATACCCCAAGCCACCTACCCTGAGCCCCCTCTTATGGACCTGAACAATGCCATGAAAATGTGCTAGTAGGACTGAAATTCCTGAAACTAAACACAACCATACGTATACTTGCCATGATTTTATCCTGGAGAGTCAGAGATTGCATTCAAGAGTAATGAGCGGGTGGATAATCATATTAAAGAAAATAATATTTTGTTTATAAACAAATGTTTTTTTAAAAAACACAATGTGTGTTAAACATTTCCCTTCATGATCAGAGAGGAAAACACTGAATAGGGCAGTATAGCTTATGGGTTTTTTATGGGGGCAGTTTCTAGCCTGAACAATTTAAAATATATAACTTATTTAGCTAACAAAATTATAAAACATTGCGGCTACGTCTACACTGGCATGATTTTCCGGAAATGCTTTTAACGGAAAAGTTTTCCGTTAAAAGCATTTTCGGAAAAGCGCGTCTAGATTGGCAGGACACTTTTCCGCAAAAGCACTTTTTGTGGAAAAGCGTCTGTGGCCAATCTAGACGTGCTTTTCCGCAAAAAAGCCCCTATCGCCATTTTCGCGACTGGGGCTTTTTTGCGGAAAACAAATCTCTGCTGTCTACACTGGCCCTTTTGCACAAAAGTTTTTCGGAAAAAGACTTTTGCCCGAACGGGAGCAGCATAGTATTTCCACAAAAGCACTGACAATCTTACATGAGATTGTCAGTGCTTTTGCGGAAATTCAAGCGGCCAGTGTAGACAGCTGGCAAGTTTTTCCGGAAAAGCAGAAGCTTTTCCGGAAAAAGTGGCCAGTCTAGACACAGCCTGCATGTTGCTTTAGTTTAATTTTCCTTTACTACTTTTGCTTTTATTTATTAATATTTACTTTTACTGCAAAGTGGAGTTGTGATGAAGTGAAAGGGAAAATGTTATGACTGATGATCAGTTCCTATATTCAAGCTTTTATGAAGGAGACTTTCATCCGAGGTTTCTTCTACTAGTCTACTTCCTGATTCCAGTCTGCCCATTGATGTAAGGTCTGACCCTACTAAGTGGTGTGTACCTAGGTTTCCCATTGACATCAATGAAAATTGAGCATATTTGGTACTTCATCAGCTTGTCCCCATAGTGAGACCGACTCTTTGCTACTTAATCACTTCTAAGCAAGGCCATGCAGACACAAGGCAGATAGGGGAGGGGAATTCAAAAAGTTATTGAAATATTTTGGTTATTTATTCAGTTTGATTTAAGTTTTGAATGAAGGTTTAAATCAGTTTTAATTTGATCTGAATGACCTATTGGTAAATGTCAATGAGTGAATTTGTTAGCTAGATCGTCTTCGAAATGTGTGTCCTGTATTTTTCTTCAGATTAGACTGTCAAATCTCGCTAAAATATCTCTATATGTGTGAATCTATAACTATTGTTCCCCTTTAACTTAGTTTCTCTCCCTGTATAGTTAAAACTGAGATTTTTTGTGTTTCAAGCAATTAATGTGCACAGACTTTAAAAGTGTACAGCTGCTCCCTGAGTTATGAACAAGTTACGGAACAACACTTGGTTCGTAACTCGAAGTGTTCATAACTCGGATCCCATAGAGTTACATGGCGACAGTGCTGTTTGTAAGCACGGATCGCCATTCGTAACTTGGATCTGCATTTACGACCGCTTTGGTCGTAAGTGCGGATGGTCGTAAGTGAAGGTGGTCGTAACTCGGGGAGCGACTGTATGTGATTATTCAAGTACCATTCCCATACATTTTATTTAAAGTCTTTCCAAATTACAAACAATAAAATATACATTCCACTTAGTCCTGTAGAGTTACTAAATACACTTAAATTTGATAAACGAGGTGGGTGAGGTAATTTATTTTATTGGACCTGTTTATTTTGGTAACACAAAATTTAAAGATCTATAGAGCACTTCTTCAGGTTTGGAAAAGGTACTCCAAATTCAATTATATATGGAACAGATTGTTTAGCACAAGCAGTTAGTATGTATTCTAAGGAACCATTTAAGTTAGAGTGGCTTGTTAAACCTCTGCAGTCATAGGCTGAAAAGAGGAGGTTAGTGGAGTACAGATTGTTGTAATATGCCATAAATCCAGTGTGTCTGTTCAATCCATGAATTTCTTTCTCTCCCCTCTCCTATTTATTTCAAGTTTTCATATCCCCAACTCATAACTCTGGTCATTTGAAGAAGTGGGCTGTGCCCATGAAAGCTCATGATACCATCTACGTGTTTTGTTAGTCTATAAAGTGCTACCAGACCATTTGTTGTTTTTAGCAGAGTTATGAATTTAAGCTGCCGGTCTCTTCTTTTGAAATATTATGCAGGTTTTCTTTGAAGATAAAGACCGGTAGTTTAGATAAAGAGTGACGACTTTGAGAGAAATCTTCATCCACAGCTGATTGGCTGGTTTTGTTTTTTCATTTTCCTGTGTGAATTCATTTGAGATATTAATGATTGTCTTGTTTCACATAGTTGTTGTTGGGACATTTAGTGTACTGGATGAGTTACCCCACATGTTACGATAGGCGTATGTAGGACCCCATGGATCTTGAAAGGTGTGTGTAAAAGGGTATTGCTCATTGCAGCAGTGGGGATACATCTGCAGGTTTTGCTTTTGCAGTTCTAGCAGGGTCTGCTGCTGCATTGAGTGGTGTGTTCTGGTCTGTGGGGAACTTGTTTCTGATGATATAATGGAGGATTGTTTGAAGACCAGAAGTGTGGGATTCAGGAAAGATTTATTTTGGGATGGGATTCTCATTGAGTATGGGTTATAACTATTTGATGAGACTTTGTGTGGGTTCCAGAGTGGCGTAAAAGGTAATAACTAGAGGTTTGCAGTCAGAAGGGGTTTTATTTCTGTTGGAAGCAGGTTCTCCTGGAATAAGTACTTGAGTGGCCCTTTCCATGATACAGTCTGTTTCTTTAATGGGGTATCATGTTTGATGAAGGTGGTTTTAAGTGTGGTCAGTTGTCTGTACTGGATGAAAGTATTGCCAATGTAGCCAAGGTATATCACTGTTTGCATGGTGAATTTGTCCAGACGTAGTTCTTAGAAATAGCCCATAGCAAGGTTGGCATACTGGGGAACTGAGAACGAAGTGGATGAGTTTAGAGATGTGTTTGGGATGGAAATCTGAGGGTTGTTCATTGTCTTCTAAATATCTAAGACAGGGTAAGCTGTCCTTGTGAGGGGTATTGGTGACATCCATAGTGGTGATGGTGTTCTGAGGGGATGTTCTGAGTGGTTGGAGGTTGACTCCTGATATTTCTTCAGTAACAGTGCCAAGCCACAAATGATGGGTTTGCTTGGATTCCTCTTTTCTGTATCTTGAGAAGCATGTAAAAGATCCCTGGGATGGGTTTTGTGGGGGATGAGTTTGTAGAATTTATTTTGGAGTTGTTTGGGGAAAGATTTGATGACATCATGGTAAGTTCCTATACTGCATACAGCTTTGGGCTGTTCCATCACAATGAAATAAAAGCATTTCATGGGAACAGTACTAGCCTCTCAGTTCTCCTTCAGGCCTTTTAAAAAATGTTGGCAGGTTTTTTCCCTTGTTTAGTTGGGTTTATTTCTCTTCTTACTCTACTGGCAACCAATAAGAAGCCAGGGTCACTTGTGGACCCAATTGAGAGCCACATTGAATGGACTCAGAATCCCTGAGTCCTGTTACATACTCACATATCTCTAGGAGGCAGCATTTAGCCATTCTGCCTTCAGCCCCAGTGGTGCTCCTGCAGGCTTAGTGAAAGTGGTGGAGAGATGATTGCTGTGCTGCTGCTCCTCTTCTTTGGGCTAGGGCGATGGAGGTGAGACTGTACACATTGCTGCCCATAGTTGCTGTTATTCTTCTTTCCCTAGTCTTTGGAGGGACCTACCGGTGTTGCTGCCCCATGTAGGGGTTGTTCAGAATCTCAGACCATTGGGGAAGAGGTGCCTCCTAACTCTCACTATAGCTAGTCAGTTGTCTGTGGAGGAGTTCAGGATGTATATGTGAGGGGCATGTGTTTGGGCTTTCTGTTCTTTACCATCACCCGACAGAGGGGTCTGAAGAGTCAGAGGAGTCTCACCATCCCCTCTCCTATTCCATTGTTGCAAGGCCTTATGAAGACATCAAGGGAATGAGGATCCCCCTGTGTCCCTGCTGCTAGCTGTGGTGTTCTCCCTATCCCCTATGGGCTCTAAGGTCATATCTACACTAGGAAATAATTTCAAAATAAGTAAAAAAAGAAATAATAACTCCCGAAATAACAACATCGAAATAGCATGTCCCCACTATGGGGGAGCATTGGAATTGCTCAGAATTTTTTTTGAAATAGCACATCCACACTCATTGGAGCCTGCCTCGGATTTAGAGCTCCTGGAAGCATTCCAAGGAGGGCAACAGGAGGGAGGATTCTTCCAGTGGCTGATCGGTCAGGCAAGCTGCAACACGTGCTTCCAGGGGTTCCTCTCTATTGCTATGTCTCAGATGGCACTCCTTCACTGCCTCCCCCCTCGCAAGACACAAAACGGACGCAATGTGCTCTGGTTGCCCTTGCGGACACCACTGCACCTGCAACATGGAGCTGAAGCTCATGGGCCTTGTGCTGCGCCTCATGAGCCTTGTGCTGGGCTTCATGGCGCAGTGTGTCCAGACTGCCCACATGGTTCTCCAGCAGGATGACCATCCCGAACTGGAGGACCTGCTTTTGCTGCTGTAAATGCCCCTCAAATATCTGGACGCTATCTAACACCACTTCTGGTGGAGGGAGACCAGTTCGGAATGGTGGGACCACATCATCATGCAGCGATAAGATGACCAGCTGCAGCTCCAGACATTCTGCATGCAGAAGGCCACCTTCCTGAAGCTCTGCGAGTGGCTCGCCACTGCCCTCAAGTGGCATGACACCCGACTGCAACCCTGAAGAAGTGCATCACCATTGCACTGTGGAAGTTCGCCACGCTGGACAGCTCCTGCTCTGTTGGGAACCAGTTCAGTGTGTGGAAATCCACAGTAGGGGCCATGCTCCTGCAAGTAGCCAAGGCCATAGAATCATAGGGATGGAAGTCCATCCCCTTACCCAAGGCAGGACCAATCCCAACTAAATCAACCAAGCCAGGGCTTTATCAAGCCGAGATTTAAAAACCTCTAGGGATGGAGAGATTCCACCACCTCCCTAGGTAACCCATTCCAATACTTCATCACCCTCCTAGTGAAATAGATTTTCCTAATATCCAACCTAGACCTCCCTCACTGTAACTTGAGACCATTGGTCCTTCTTCTGCCATCCATCACTACTGAGAACAGGCTCTCTCCATCCTCGTTGGAACCTCCCTTCAGAAAGTTGAAGGCTGCTATCAAATCCCCCCTCACTCTTCTTTTCTGCAGACTAAATAAGTCCAAATCTCTCAACCTCTCCTCATAGGTCATGTGCTCCAGTCCCCTAATCATTTTGGTTGCCTTCCACTGGACCGTCTGCAATGTGTCCACATCCTTTCTATAGTGGACGGGTCCAGAACTGGATGCAGTACTCCAGATATGGCCTCACCAGAGCTGAATAAAGGAGAATAATCACTTCTCTAGACCTGTTGGCAATGCTCCTCCTAATGCAATCTAATATGCCATTAGCCTTCTTGGCTACAAGGGCACACTGCTGACTCTCATCCAGCTTCTCACCCACTGTAATCCCCAGGTCCTTTTCTGCCAAACTGCTACTTATCCATTCGGTCCCCAGCCTGTAACAATTCTCGGGATTCTTTCATCTCAAGTGCAGGATTCTACATTTGTCCTATTGAACCTCATCAGATTTCTTTTGGCCCAATCCTCTAATCTGTCTAGGTCACTCTGGACCCTATTCCTGCCCTCCAACATATCTACCTCTCCCCTAGTTTCGTGTCATCCACAAACTTACTGAGAGTGCAATCCATCCCCTCATCCAGGTCATTAATACAGATGTTGAACAAAACTGGCCCTAGAACTGATCCTTGTGTCACTCTGCTAGAAACCCACTACCAACCTATCGAGCCATTGATCGCTACACATTGGGTCCAACAGTCTAGCCAGCTTTCTATCCATCTTACAGTCCATTTATCAAATCCATACTTCCTTAACTTGCTGGCAAGACTATTGTGGGAGACCATATCAAAAGCTTTGTTTAAGTCAAGGTATATCACATCCACCAACTTTCCCATATCCACAGAGCCAGTTACCTCATCATAGAAGCTAATCAGATTGGTCAGGCATGACTAGCCCTTGGTAAATCCATGTTGATGCTTCCTGATCACTTTCCCCTCTTCCAAGTACATCAGAATGGATTCCTTGAGGATCCCCTCCATAATTTTTCCAGGGACTGAGATACGGTTGACTGGTCTGTAGTTCCCTGGATCGTCCTTCTTCCCTTTTTTAAAGATAGGCACTTGATTTGCCTTTTTCCAATCAGATGAAATATACCATCTGATGATCACTGGTCCCCAGACTGCCACCCACATCTACTACTAGTGCCTCCCTGTTTGTGAGCAGGAGGTCAAGCTGCGCATTGCCTCTGGTTGGTTCCTTCAGCACTTGTATCAAGAAGTTATCCCCAACATTCTCCAAAAACTTCCTGGATTCTTGGACATCTTCTTATAGAGGGTTGTCACAGGGGGCAATGTCAACAGCATAGTTGATGGCTTTGCCGCCATGGGTTTCCACAAAAGGACGGGGTCATAGATGATACTCGCATCCCCATTCTGGCCCCTGACCACCATACCTTGGACTACAGAAAGAGAAAGGGGAACTTCTTGATGGCATTCAGGCCTTTGTGGACCAAAAGAGATGCTTCACTGACATCACTATCAGCTGGTCGGGGAAGGCTCATGATATCCATGTGTTCCGGAACTCATGCCTGTTCCAGAAAATGCATGCGGCACTTTTTTCCCAGACTGCACCATCAGGGTTGGGGAGGTGGACATGTCCATCTGAATCCTGAGTGATGCAGCCTACCCCTTGCTCCCCTGCTGATGAAGCCCTAAACGGGCAGCCTGGACCACACCAAAGAGAACTTTAATGCCAGGCTGAGCAGGTGCTGCATGGTTGTGGAGTATGTGTTCAGCCACTTAAAGGCGAGGTTCCGGAGTCTCCTCACCCACCTGGACCTCAGTGAAGACATCCCGTTCGTGGCAGTGTTCTGCTGTGTACTCCACAATCTTTGTGAGAGCAAGGGGGAGACTTTTATGCCACATTGTGGGGCAGAGGCTGAATGGCTGGCCATGGCATATGAACAGCTAGACACCAGTACCATTCAATGAGCACAACAAGGGGCTGTGCTCATCTGGGAGGCCTTGAAGGAGAGTTTCAGCCAAGGCCAACTATGAGATTCTTCTCCGTGCCTCTCCACAAGGGGCCCCTGCATTCCCCCGGGTGCCTTTTCTTTCTCACCTCCCTTCCCCTGCTCTCTCTTCCCCCTTCCCTACAGAGCAAATAAAAACACTTTTTTAAAAAGTGTGTTTATTTGGGGGAATATAAATGGGAGGGACTAGAGAAAGAACCTGGAATGGGAGAAGGGGACAGGAGAGGAGAGAGGGGCTCATGGATGAGACCCTCCATCCCTCCATCTCTCCCAGGATGGCATTGAGCTGCTCATAGTAATAGCACATGTGAGGTGCTGCCCCAGACCATCCACCTTGCTCTCTAGCTTTGTTGTAGGCCTGCTAGAGCTCTTTTTATTTTCATCTGAACCAGGTTGAGGGTCAGGATGTGTCCTTTGTAGGCTGGCGGCCATCCAGCCAGAGACTTTGGCTTTTCTTTTTCTGATGCAGAGATCCTGCAGGTTGGTCTCCTCACCCCAGACGTCAATGAGATCCAGGATCTCTGCACCAGTCCAATCTGGTGCTCTCCCGCATTCCTGGCCAGTGGCAGTTGTGGGTGCTGCAGGAATGATGGCAGCCATGGGGGAGGACTGGAGTGTTCCAGGGCTCCTGGGATGGTGCGGTGTGGCATGGGGCCAGCAAAGGTCTGCATGTGCCACAAGCCCTTTTCCTGCAGCTTGCTGCTTTAAGCTCCACAGGAGAAAGGGAGCAGTGGAGCTAGGGGGTAGAACCAGAGCAGCCAGAAGTGCAGCTGTGAGAGGCCTATGAAAGCCAGTTATTTTCAATTAGCAGTACCGGATCATCCACACTAACCCTATTTCAAAATAACAGTTTCTAAATAAGTATTATTCCTTAAGGAAAGCAGAAGTATAGATTTCGAAATAATCAGCCCGTTATTTCAAAATGGGGGGGGGGGGGCGGGTATTCCAAAATAACTCCTTAGTGAAGTCCAGGGCTAAAAGTGAAAAAGATTTCTGCCCTGGTTCGTCTGGGGGGTGGGCGGGTGGAGCATCTTTAGTCCTGTTCCTTCCCTTTAGTTCTGTGGGGGAGTGATTTTCAGTTTTAGTTGTCCACTACACCCCACCTCTTTCCCACTAGTTTTTCACTAGGTTCTGTTGCAAGGCCAAGGGAGTAAGAATAGGGGAAAACTGGCCTGATCTTGATTCTCCCTGTGTCTGTCTAACAGCTCTGTGTACACTGCTGTGGAGCGCGGGAAAGATACCCTTCCCAGCTTTGGTTGGAGGTTGAACATGTGGGAGAGAAAAAGTCTCCTTCTCTTACTTTGCTACATGAAGGGGTTCTGAGCTGTTCTCACTCTCCTCCTATAGCAATTCAAATGAGGGAGGGAACCCCAGTAGCCACCTCTGGCTTCCACCAATCTGCTGCAGATTCCCAGTGGTAGCAAATCATTTTTGCCATCTGACCATGATGGTTGGAAAGTCTGGGGGAGAAAATATACAAATTTGACCCAGAGGTGTGCAAAATAGCAAACATGCTGTTGACTGAAATTATGATATGGCGCTGGCCATCAATGCAGAAATGAAACTGACTGTTCCTGAATGAAAAAAGTAAACCAGGGGAGGAGGGAGTTACATTTTCCTCTAATGCCCTTCACTTATAGTAATCTCAGGTGTTACTTACAACAAGAATTGTTAAGAAAAAAATTGAGTCTATAGTGTCCCTTCAGGTTTAGAATTTGACAGTTCTGTGCCTAGAAAAGGATTCATTGCAGCAGTTTCTTCAAATGCTAGGAAAAAATAGTAAATCTATCCCTCCTTGTTTAGAAATAGGACTTTGCAGGTTCATGTTTCTCAATGGCCACGTGTTCTAGTTTCTATTGTTCAGATGGAGGTTAGGCTAAAAGAGAACCTTGAATTTTTTCACTAAGACATTAGTAACATCAAATTCTTTGAATTAGAGAAATATTTCAGCTATTTCTGTGATCATATGGTGCTGCTGCTACTGTTTGGTCAGGAGAGCCATAACTGCCATAAATGTGTGTTTCAAAAACTGTCTTTTTAAAAATGGAATATATGTCAAATAGTCTGTTTAAAACAAAAGAATATGGTATTCTATTATCTCTTTCTGATGTCTGTAATCATAAGGTGTTAAGGTAAGCACTGAGCTAGAGAAAAGGAAGTTTATATAAAATATCTGTTACTTGTCTCTTGGATGTCTAGTTTTAAAAATTTAAGGGAGCTATCAATGTTGTAATGCGCTGAACTTGTGTGGTAACATTAAATGTCCTCTACTGATGTTGTCTCCATGTTATTTCCTAGCAAGTTTTATCAAAGTACTACAAACTCCTTCCTCTTCCAATCCTCCGAAAAATAACCCTGCAGCTCTCCTCTTGAATTAGTCAGTTTTGTAATAAATATGACAATTTCCTGCATATCACTGGGAGACTTCACACAATTAATTTTAACTATCTTGGGAGTCAATTGTATTGAATGAAACATTTATATATTTCAGGAAGTGTGTGTAATTTTATGGTGGGAGGGTAACCACAGCTCCCCCAGGAAATAGGAACAGTGGCGAATCGATAATGCAAATTCATTCAGGTTGTAATACCGCCAGAGAAGTACCAGTGTAACCTACATGATTACTGGGTATAGTACATTGTCCTATATAGTCAGGGCCAGATTAAGCTCTTTGTAGGCCCTAGGCACTCAAATAATTGTAGGTCCTTAAATTAGACTGCATAGAAATATATACGTGAGAAATGCTCTATCACCAATACGCCTAATATCATCCACTTTAATTTTCACTCTTGAAAGTGGCACACTGTGTGAGCAATGCATGGTACTTCATTCTAAAATAGCAGCCATTTTGTTGTATGCTACAATTATACTTAGGATTATAATTAATCAGCTGATAAAGAAAAAGGTAAGATGATGTTGCCACCGCTACAACTGTAAAATCCACCGAGCAATGCATTGTGTTGCAGAGCTGATAACGTGGTAACATTGTATCTCAAGATTGTTCAACGTCATTTGTGAAATAACAGTACATTGGCTGATGCTGGCTATGCATTTCCGCCAGAAACAGTGTTTAGTAGTAGCCTAGGGTTTCTGAAACACATCTGTAAAATGCAAACACTGTAGTAATAAGCAGTGTTCCCTCTAACATTTTCCATCCTTAGGTGGGCTGAATTTTCTTATGTGCACCACCAATACAAACAAAAAACCTAGATATAAATATACTTTTAAACAGCTCATGGGTATGGAAGATAAAAATTTTAAAACAAGGGATAATTAATAAGGAGCAATGCTTATGATGTTTTTTCATGTGAAATAAACAGAAAATTAACACTACCCTGTGACTACATGTGATGACTAACAAATCAAGCTAGTAAACACACCAAAATGTATATTATACACACAAAGCAATCTGAGTCAACTGGAAACAGTCATGCACTCCTTGCAAATATTAATACACTATTTGCCTGCACTGGAAAGGAGAGAAAAAGGCATGTACTCAGGCTTATACAGTTTCTCTGGGATGTCAACTCTTAATTTGGTTAATAGTGCACAAAGAACAGCAATACAGAAAGAAAATAAAGCCACAAATGTGAAAATTGGAAGAGAAGTAAAACATGAGGTGATTGGTGATGGGTATTTTAAATGAATGTTTAAGATCACTATGAGTGAAACAGAGACCTGTAAACACAGATAAAAGTTATCCTTTTTTGGAACTTTCACATAGTGTGTGTGTCCAACTCAAAAGCATAAGCTCCAGAGAAGCACTTTAATACATGGCTTCAGATTTTGTAGACAGATGCATTTTTTAAAGAGCTTGGAAATATAGTCTTCATCCTACAACACACCTAGCATGTTCATTGACTCATGAGAGCTAGAACAACAACATGTAGAAAAGATCTGGCCTTAGTGCCGTTCCCCAAATAAATTCTAAAATTTAATGGAAATCACATGTCTGGGCTTCTCACATGAAACTGCAGCCAAACCCTGCTGCTGTAATCACACCAGTCCTCTCCCAGCCCAACCAGGGCACCCCAAACTCACTCCCTCTGTTCACCTCCCCCTGCCCACAGCCCCTTATTGCTCCCCTCCTCCTTATGTCCCTCCTTACCAGCTGGAAGAGGCCAACTCCATCTCTAACATGAAACTGCTGGTGCTGCTGAAGGAGAAATACCCTTCCCCCAGTAAGACAGTTCCCTGCGAAGTAGCCCCTGAGCTCCTGGCCAGGGCTTATTAAATAGCTGTGAGGCCACGCTGCTGCCCAACTTACAGGGAACCTTGGTAATTAGGCAGTGAAATGTTGTTTATTATACCTGTATGTTGTTTCTTGACCAAAGATTTAATATAACTGCATTTAATTGAGCTTCAACATTTGCACATGAATTCTAATAAAAATAGCAAATTATTAAGTGTGATTTAGCAGTTTTTAAAATTTTTGAATCAATCATGAATTTTTTTAGGCCATAAATTTTTCATAGGCCCTAGGCTCTGTGCCTACTGTGCCTAATGGATAATCTGGCCCTGCATGTAGTCATAGTTAGGTCACTTACAGAGAGAGAAAGAATGGGTTTGCTATACAGCCCTAGAGCTGTAGAGGCTCATGCACTAACCTCCAGTGGCCCCCGGTTTGGTTCTACTTGTCGGCATTATATCAGCACATGGATAGGGTCATGTATGCGCTTTCATACTGGATCTTTACTAAAATAGCCTGAGTTTAAACTGACTCAGAGCTTCTTTCTGATCCAACAAACAAACAAGGCCTCCAGTCCAAGTGGGGAGGGCAATCCTTGTGGAAACACCAGAAGGATGTGGCCCCATAAGACTCGTGGGTGACTCCTGGTAAGTTTTTAGCATGCATATAGAAACAGTTATTGTTTTCAATATGCTTTCTCCATAATTCTTTCACATGAAAAATAGATGTGCTTGCCTGTAAAGGACTGTGTGATAATTGGTAACACTAATGTGGTGGGATTATTTGTTACACCATTCATAACCTTCAAAAATAAAGCAAAGTATAGACACTGGCCTTGGTTATGCAGTCTAGTTTGCTGGAATATTGCAGTGTATAGATGGTACTGTGCCACCTAAAAAAATCCCGATCAAGGGTGAGCAAAGTCTCTGCAAAAAAAGAGGCGAGGACTGGGATCCAGAATTCTTTAAATAATGCCCTTGGTGAACCACAGAGAAGAAATACAGGTGCAGTTGTTCTGAACTGAAGACTAGGAAATCCTACTCTAGTCTGCTCATTGATGAGCCAGGTCAGTGAGTTTTTGATAGGATTTTTTGCTTCTCACTTGTGTGCGTCCCCCAACTGATTTTTCTGTGAGTAAGTGGTTCCCGACCAAAAAAAGGGTTGCCTTAAAGGAAAGTTGCTGGCAATTCAATCACCATCTACATTTTTCAGTCAATTTGGATGTGAGATTTTCTTTGTGAAATAACACCTAATTTTTTCTGTTAAACATTCACACTCCAAACACAAAAGCATTGAAGTTCTGTTTCAAGATGAGGCACATTAATACAATGCTTGGAGTGGTTTCTCTGTAGTTGGAAATCTTTATAGTTGCAATTTTATCTTTTACAAAAGAGATTTTCTTGAATTATATAAATGTTCTGGAATGATTATTTCAGTGGACAACTCAGGTGTAATATTGAAATAACTATTCTGGAATAGCTATTTTGGAAAACTCCCTAGTCTAGACAAACCTTTCATTGTTTTTTAGGTAATTAGAACTTTATAACACTGAACCTTGGCCAGAAGGAGATTATGACAGTTACTGTTGATGAAATGCAGTAACAAATAATGTAAAATCCAAAGCTAAAATCTTACTGTGTTTAAATAGTTCATATCTTTTTCAAGATCACCTGTCTTCAACTCTTAGGGTACATCTACACTGCAACACTATTTCAAAATAACTAGTGCTATTCCGAAATAATTTAGTCTGCGTCTACACAGCAGGCAGTTATTTCAAAATAGTGTCAAAATACTGTCATGTTGGAGGACTTCTTACTCTGACTCTTGTAACCCTCATTGTATGAGGAATAAGGGAAGTTGGAGAAAGAGTGCTGTATTTCAAAATAAGTTCTGTGTAGATGCTTCCTATTCTGACATAAGCTATTTTGAAATAAGATACGCAATTGACTTAGCTCAATTTGCGTAGCTTATTTTGAGTTAAGCCCTGCAGTGTAGATGCCCCTTAGCATCATCCAGTGTATGTCTAAAGCAGCTCTTTGTTCACAGTATTATTTCTCTGAACTCTAGAAAAAAAATGTGATCTTGGAAATAAATTTTAATATGGAGTGTAGTTTCTATTTTTTTAAGAAAAAAAACAGCTTTCAATTTTGCTTTTCTGCTTAAAAAATAGATGCTTTTTACAGTTCAACCCTAGGAAAATTTTCAGTTGATTTTATGAAAATTGCTATGTAGTATTGTGACAGTAATTTTATATTGCAGTTGTTAAATCTGACATTAAAATACCTCAAGTAAAGCACTTGTATTATCAGCTTCCAAAAAGTTTTCTTTTCAGTCAGAAATGGAATAGCCTATTACATGAAACCATTCTTTTCCACTCCTTTACAAAGTGAGATCCTTGTAATGCATATGAAGTTCAAGAATGGAAAATCATGGGAAATGAAAATGGTATGCTGATTGTTCTAAAGACGGTGACTCAATCATGGAAACAGTGGAGAATTGAAGTGGTTGTGTGATGGCTAGAAGGAGAGCTGGCCAGCACTTGGTGACTAAGGAGTTAAATTCACGTAGTTAGCAAAGATGTTGTCAGGAGGCCAGAAGAACCAATGAGGATATGGTGCTAAAATTTGAATTGCATAAGATACCTTGCCTGCTTTCTTTGTGTTGTGGAAGTTAAGCCAGGAGGTTAGAGACACAGAATGATTTAAACCCAAACAGGACTACCATGCCTCCAAGCAATTCAGGGCATGGAAATGGACTGAACCAGGATGGAATCGTGAGTAAATAAAGGGAAACATGTATGTAGTCATGATTAGGGTATTTTTTCTCTATTTTTGTGGTTCGGTTTGAAATGGTCTGTGTCAATCCATGCCTTCCCTCTCCCATTCACTATCTAAGAGTTGTTCCCCGAGATTTTCTTTGTGTTTTAATTTGTTTTACTTAGTTGCTCTGTAACACCTAGCAACAAAGTATGCTTTATCAAGTATATCTTTTGGTTTTTGTAAGGTGATGATCTGATTCTTATGTCCTAGAAAGAACAGGGGTTCTGTGTCTGTATGACTGCCTGCCTAAAATGAGCAGTCAGCTACCAAGGACTGCAGCCTGTTTTTCTCTTCTCTTTTTTCAAGCTCTTTTGGGGCAAAAGAGCTTTTGGTATCCCTGGGGAAGGAATTCAAGTGTTCCCTCCTGTTTTTTCAGGGTTAGATCACTTGATGGTGGCACCTTTTGTTTATTTTGTTCATTGCATAGAGCTAGTGCATCCGTGACTCGGGGGGGGGGGGGGGGGGGGCTTGAAAGCAGAGCCTAGTGGCAAAGGAATTTAAGGCCTTTGCGGGCTCTCGTACTCGGAGTGCCAGAGTGGGGAACACTCCTGACAGGTTGTGTAAACCAAGATTTATCAAACAGTTATTTTATTGTGACTTTCAAAGTAAATTTGAATTATATCGTATGGCCATCTTGATAAGATCCCTGGGGTAGACAAAATTACAAAAGTACCAGAGGTAAATTTCGAGGTACCGATAGCTAGATCTACCACTGAGGTATCTAGTTGTAAGGCTTCCTGTAGGGCATCATTCATGAATTGAAATAGACACAATGGTAATTAGCTTACAGTACTAAAGATTTACCAACATCGTCTCCTGCTTTATTTGTTCGCAATATTAACCTTTATTCTATTTCATCAAATTTAAAATTTTATTTTACTTGAAGAGGAGATAATTTACTTTTTTGTGTGTGTGCATAGGCCAACCACTAATAGCAATTAGCAAAAAAACATTTTGTATGGATACTGTGGCCAAGTCTCTGGCAGCTGAGTAGCCTAATGGCTAAGTCACTGAGTAAGCAGACAGAAAAAAGGGGCACTGGCTCCCAGTGCTCCTCGTCCAGGAATTCCAAGGCTGTGTCTACACTGGCTCGAACTTGAGCGAAAGCAGCCTCTCTTGTGCAAAAACTTGCTGCCTGTCTACACTGGCCCTGTGTTCTTACGCAAATAAATTGATGTTCTAATGTATGAAATCAGTGCTTCTTGTACCAGAACTCTGACACTCCCACTCAGGAATAAGCCCTTTTGCGCAACAGTTCTTGCGCAAGAGGCCAGTGTAGACAGGCAACATGGGTTTCTTGCACAAGAGAGCATCTACACTGGCATAGATGCTCTTGCGCAAAAGCACATGCCAGTGTAGACGCTCTCTTCTGGAAGAATTTTTGCAGAAGAACTCTTCTGCAAAAGAGTTTTTGCGTGAGAACGTGCCAGTGTAGACGTAGCCCGAGATGCTTCTTATTCAAGTCTTTGAGTTTGGGGCATGGCCTAAAGAGTCCAGATTCCCCTTAGTTAGGGTTTCTCAGTAGATTCCCACCCCCCTTTTCCAGAGGTAGGGATGAGAGTTGACTCACTCATGTCTTTAGACTGCTGAACCAGGCTCCTGTCTCTCTGCTAGTCAGCCCCAAACTGAGCCAATTTCCTTCCTTTTCTCCTACTAGCAGGCTGGTATTGGTAAAGTGGTACTTGGCTAGCTGGGCCCAGAGGCTTTTTCAGCCCCTGGGATGCTGGGCCCTCCTTTCTCTGCACTCTCACAGGCAGATTATTTCATAGTCCGATCTAGATTTCTTACATCTTCCTGTGAAGTATTTTTGACTGGCCATTGAAAGAAACATAGTACTGGACTTGACTGACCACTAGCCAGATATGTTATGGCAGTTGCAATGGTGGTATATAGCTGAAGAATTACATTTTTCTATAATAGACGTATGATTATTAGTGTGTTTATAAGAGCAAAAGACTGGGGTTGAGGAAGAAACATAATGATTTTAGCAATCTTCATGACTAACCTGGCATATGAAACGATTGAGGAAGATTGCTGTCCAGATTCGATCTGCTCTGAAAAATTAAAAGAAAAATATACGGATTACTGATATTATAGGATCTTACTTTATTAAGTAGTGTTTGTTTGACATCATATTCATCAGAAAAATTAGTTAAGTGACTCTTAGAGAATACCGATTATTTCAATTTTCAGAATTTTAGAATTTAGAATTTAATGAACATACACAAAGCTTTATGATTTTCTACTAGGTTCTCCTGCCTGGATTAAGCTGGTGTAATATCCATAGAAGCCTGTAATTCAAAATCAGTGGTAATATGAATAGCAGAGTAAATTGTATGTCAATTTTAACATTTATAAAATGGGTGTAAGTAGCGAAGTAATATAAAGTACCAGTATGGTATTCATTTGGTATGTAAAAGACTAATTTATATTAGAATAGTGTAAGTGCATCATAGGAAACGGAACTAAAAGGAAAGTTTAAAATAAGGTAGGCCTTCTCTACTTCAACATTTAATCTGAATTAGAAAATGAATTCAGGCATATTCACATGGTATGAAAATTTGTTGATGGTCTGTAAACAAAGTTTAAAAATTAAACAGTAACGTATTGAGGGAGGCTCAAGATAATGTCACACATGGATGGGGGAGAGCCCCAATGTTTTTAGTATCTTCATAATCGTAGTACTTGCTGATGATAGATAAATAATAGCTGTTTCTCTAGATCTTGAAAATATCAACAGCCAATAAGAAAAAAGTATAATTTAGTAAAATGAAAGCTGAAAATCGGGGAGAAATCATTAAAATCTCCAGTCACAAAGTGATATGGAATACCACACATGGAAAACAGTAGCTTCAACATTTGTAAAAAGTCCTAATAACTATTGTTAGGCAACATATTGGATATGCATTTACAATATAACAGTATTTTTTTTAAATTCATATACAGCAGCATCACCATGGCAAATGAGGAAGGTGCTAGAAATAGGGAAGTAAAAGGTTAAATGGGGATGTAAAAGGTTAAATTCTTTCCCATTAAGCATTAGCCTTACTGACATGCCTACCTGGTAAACTGTTAACTGGAGGGTCTAGCTGGCAGGAGCAACCCTTCCCACCCACAGCAGCCTGGCATACAGGACCCCAGCTGCAGTGGGCTAGTGGGGCCGGCGGAGCCCTTGCCACTCATGGTGCAATGGGTCCATAGCAGCCCTCATTGCATGTGGCTTTGGTGACTCCCAAGCCAAAGCAGATTCCCACCCACATCACGTGACTAATCAGTTAGACAAATCATTCAGCTGGTTAACCAATGTAGGTGATTTTTACATCTCTAGATAGAACGTCATATTGCGCTAATGGTGAGTCCATAATTGGAAATAATGCATTCATTTCTGGGATATCAAAAATAAATAAGGGCCCCATCCTGAAAATTGTGCTCTCATCAGTAGTCCTACATACAGGCTGTGTCTAGACTACATCCCTTTTCCGTAAAAGGAATGCAAATTAGACATATCACAATTGCAAATGAAGCGGGGATTTAAATCTCCCCCACTTCATTAGCATAAAAATGGCTGCCGCTTTTTTCCAGCTCGGAGCTTTGCCGGCAAAATGCACCAGTCTAGACGCGGCTCTTTTGGAAAATAAAGCCTTTTCCGAAAGATCCCTTATACCTCATTTTAAGAGGGCCTAGCTGGTAGAAGCAACCCTTCCCACCCACAGCAGCCCCATTTTAAGAAGGATAAGGGATCTTTCAGAAAAGGCTTTATTTTCCGAAAGATCCGTGTCTAGGATGGCGTTTTTTTCTGGAAAAGCTCTGAGCCGGAAAAAAGCGGCAATCATTTTTATGCTAATGAAGCGTGGGAGATTTAAATCCCTGCTTCATTTGCAATTGCAATGTCTAATTTGCATCCCTTTTACGGAAAAGGGATACAGTCTAGAGACAGCCACAGTGTTTGGGAACCTGCAGCCTGTGGGCTGCATGTGGCCCATTGGGGTTCCACTTGCAGCCCATGTGCAGTTCCCGGCCTTCTTCACCAGGCCTCTTGCACTCATGGGCACTGGAGAACTACACTTACCTACTCTTCCCTCTTCCTCCCAGCACTTCAGAGCTCTGTGAATTGGCTTATTTCTGGTGTTCACACTCTGGGAGCAGGGACAGAGTGCAAATCACTGATTCATGGTATGTTAGGAAGGAGGGGGAAGAGTGTCCCATCCCTACTTCTCTCTCATTCCTTCAAGCACTTTCAGAATGCTGTTAATCAGATGCTTTGTGGCGTTCAAGTTTTGGGAGGAAGGGGAAAGAGTGAATCAATCGATTCACGGCACTCCAAAAGTGCTGGGAGGGTGAGGGAGGAGTAGGTAAGTGTGGGGGCTCCAGTGCCCCAGAGTGCTAGAGTGTGGGGGAGGAGGGCAGCAAGGGGTTATATAGGCTACCCACCTTTGATATTCGTGTTGATTTTTTTGGGAGCTCGCTCCAGTCTCCTCACTTTTTTTTTTTTAAGAACTAAATAGGTGAAACTGGCCTTTTACTTGAGTGGGACCACGATTTTACCCAATGTACAGGAAATTGGACTAGACTATCTTGTGTCAAATCCTGTTTATTTTCCTTCTGCAATCAGTCCCAATACTTCAGAGGTACTACTTACATGAAGCAGGACTGCCTTTTCCATATCTATCGTTCTGTGAAAATAATTAATAAATGGTTGATATCTAATTATGTATATTATAGAAATAGTAAAAAAAAGTTAATGGTGAAATTCTGGCTAAGAGATATCCTTGAATCTTGTAGAAAGATGTAATATTTAGTTTAGAAAATCCTGTTTTTCAGATTAAATCCAAAAAGAATGTTCCTAAAAAACATGAACAATATGTGATTACTTTTAAAATTACATCCCATGAGAAATTTATTTGTTGAGTGAAATGTATTCTAAAGTATATTAAACATCTATTTGCTATTAAAGATGTCTATTAAGAATTTAAATACTGTATTCATAAAATATATTTATAGCATACCTTTTACAATCTCAGTAAATATTTTAATGAATAAATATTTAATTAACATACATTAGGCGCATGAAACAAATGTCTCTTTGATTTACTAGTGCAATATTTGAATTTCAAGAACTAATTAATTGTTAAATTCATTACATAGGTTTTCAACAGCTATGAAATAAGACGTGTCTATTATCCTACAACAGGAACTGTTACAGAGAACACAATTTTAATAAAATAATTTTAAATGCACACATGCACTATGATGTTGTGCTGTTCCATTCATATCACCACAGGGAAAACATACTAATTTTTGTGTATCAGAATTGTAATTAAAATTCAGGAAATTTTACAATAAACAAGCGATTTTATAAATGTACTTAAAATATTACATATGCCTATTCCATGTTATGGAGTTAAATATATTATCTGAAAATAGTTTTATAAACAACTTCATTTTAAATGATAGAAGCAAAAAACTAATAATAATGTTATAATTTGCCTTTTGTAAATCTTTTCCCAGTCCCTAAAATTTGCTTATGAAACATCAACCAACTCCTGGGTTGAGCTTGTGTATGCCTGATATCAGCTTGATATTACATTTTACAGCTGAATTATAAACTTCTGAAATAGTACTGGGTAATGGAGCTGCCAGGAGACTTCTAACTTTAGTGATGTTGCTATGTTAAAATTAGTTTTTAGTGTTGTATTAAAAAATTGGAATTTTCCCAAGGCCGCAAGTCTTTAGAAGACTAAATGGTTCTCCCCTCCTTCTTCTTCACTGTAATATGTTACAATGACTCTCAGTTTTTTTTCCTTTTTCAATTCAGTGGCTTATTTTCAGTACTGTAACAGTAAGCTGATACTTGTGAAATTTCATGATTGATTTATATTAAGACAATGGATAGTGACAGTGTTAAGTCTTGGAATTTAGACAGTTAAGTGAAGATTAGAGGGTCTGTATAAACATGATGCTTAAGTATTTCAGATATATTCTGCCTGTCAAAAAGTGTCAGGCAATTAAAAAATCTGTAATCGTTAGCAATAGTTAACTTTTGTAAAGCATATTTCCATTATAAATACCCTCTCCTCCATCATTTTTTTTTTCTGAGGTGGCAAGAGAAATTTTAGCTTAGTTGATTCTGAGCTGTGGGAGTGTGGATAAATAGATAAATTGTTATAATGCTTCTTTATGACCTCTTGAAAATAAGAGTGAGGTCTAACTGCAAATATAGATTGTTTTGTAGAGTACCATTTCATGCTATTTTTTTAAGGAAGGCAAGGTTTTGGGAAATTACTCATGAATGAAGAGTATCAGAATGTTCTGCGGTCTGGTGAACATAATAAAATTGGCTATTGATTGGTGGAGAGCTAACCTTGCATGTCCCTATTTGTAAAGAGTGTCTTATGTGATGTATGTATGGTTAATGCATAGCAAATTATAAATATGTTCTTAAAATGTGTTTGGCAGATAGACCTTAAGACGACCCACTAGAGATGTAAAATCCCATTTAACATGTTAACTGCTTAAACTATAAGTTTAACTGGTTAACCGGCCTGCGACACATTGCTGTGGGTGAGAGGCTGCTCCAGCCCTGGCAGGCCAGGCACTGATTAACTGGTTACTCCAGTAAGCATGCCAGTAAGGCAATGCTTATCGGGTAACTGGTTAACTGATTACCCCCTTTCATTCCTATGCCCAACCTTAGACAAAGGGATGTGGTTCTCCCTGCTTGAATATGTCTTCAGTATAAAATGAGCAAGGAGTAAGGTGACCGAATTACAAATGTGAGTAATAGGGAGTAATAGACAAATAGAACAAAGACCTGAGTATCAAGACTATCCCTTTAAAATTAGGGAGGGGAAGGTAGGTTGGAATGATTATATTCCTTCAGTGGATTCCATCTCCTTTCTAAATTCACTCTCTGAATCTAGAGGAAATAGTTTTATACTCCAAAGCAGTGGCTCTTAACCTTACTGCAGCCTGCACCCCCTTGGTTCTCAAAATATGTTCTTGCATCCCTTATTAAAAATCGTTGAAGTAGGTCAGTTCTAAACCTAAGATATATCATAAAAATCTGGCATATCTCATACCCCCAGAGGGTGCAGATACATTATAAAGGCTTAATACATTATAAAATAACATCCACCCAATGTCCATTGCCTGTAACTAGTCTTTACAATTTAAATCCATGGATTCTACTGCCCCGTTCTATGCTGCTATATTTGTCTTCTCATACTCCCAATAGAATAGATGCTAATTTAAAAAAACCCTAATTTTTCCAACTTGTGTGCTTTCTGCACTCTGCCAACAACAACAAAAACACCACCACACAATAAAATCCACTACCTTGTTGTGTCAAAGTCTATGATCACAAATTGCCCTTATCTCTGGAGATCTCCCTCACACTTTTATGCCAAAAGCATACCAGCTGACAGTTTGGCTGGGAAAGTCCCCAGTTCTGAATATCCAGCCTGGGCAACAGATGTCCCTGTCAGTGTTCTTGGATTGCCGGCAGGTTCAGCCTCTGCCTCCCATTCTCCTTCAGGAGAAGAATTAGCAGTGCCAGCTACTCTGCTGCCCCTGACTTTTCACCCCTGCCAGTAAAACAGCTAGCGGTTCAGGCTCTCTAGCGAGATGTCTTGTTTGTGGAAGGGACAGTGCTAAGAGGAAAGCATGTGTGTTCTTACTCTTACAGTGAGCTGAGCTCTGCTGAGTTACATGAAGCATTGCCATGCAACAGCCCAGTTCCAGCAGTAGTTGAAGCCCTAGTTCCACAGCTGCTGCCCATCCAGTTTTGTACAGCACACGAATTGGGTCCCTCCTCACTTGCCTACTATGAAGAAATTATTGGCCTCTGGGTTGTGTGCCTTCTGTTTCACACAGCTCATGATGCCTTCTTTCTGCATGCTGCTGAGCCCACACAGCCATGTATCCGTCCTCCCCCCCCCCCCCCCCCCCCAGCCCTTCCCTAGCCCAGCTATTCTTTCCTCTCCCCATTCTACCTCCTGCTAAACACTCCTCCTCTGGTGACCCACCAGTGCTATGATTACTTTGCATAAATGTCCCAAGGGAATTTCATTTAAAATGTTGACAACAGTGCATTGGAAAACAGAAAACACAATAAAAGGTGCAGCCATGCAGACATAAAAGACTCAATATTTCAGTACATTTCATCTAAGCTGCAGAGATTTACAAAGACCATTGTAGGAAAACACCTTAAACATTTGCAGCCTTGTTCCTTATTTCATGCATATGTGCTTCGTGCCCCCTTTCACTTCCAAGTTGGGACATTTTTAATTGGTTTGGTTTCAGAAGAGGAGCAGAGTATCTCCAGAAGTAACATGTCATAACATGTATATTAAAAATGTATATACTTGGACTGAGGTGGAGATGGACGTAGGAGACAGATGTGTTGAGAGTCTCTGGGTTAGGCTAAAAGGGTAAAAAACAAGTATGATGTCATGCTAGGGGTCTACTACAGGCCACCTACCCAGGTAGAAGAGGTGGATGAGGCTTTTTTTAAAAAGCTAACAAAATCATCCAATGTGCAGGATTTGGTGGTGATATGGGACTTCAACTATCCAGACATACGTATGTTGGGAAACTAACACAACAAGGCACAGACTATTCAGTAAGTTCTTGGACTGCACTGAAGACAACTTTTTATTTCAGAAGGTTGAAAAAGCTACTGTGGGGAAGCTGTTCTAGATTTCATTTTAACAAATAGTGAGGAACTGGCTGAGAATTTGAAAGTGGAAGGTAGCTTGAGCGAACGTGAACATGAAATCATAGAGTTCATGATTCTAAGGAATAGTAGAAAGGAAAACAGCAAAATAGAGACAGTGAATTGCAGGAAGGAGGATTTTGGTAAGCTCGGAGAACAAATAGGTAAGGTCCCATGGGAATTAAGACTGATGAAATGCATCCTAGAATACTCAAGGAGCTGATAGAGGAGTTATCTGAGTCTTTAGCTATCATCTTTGGAAAATCATGGAAGACAGGAGAGATTCCAGAAGACTGGAAAAGGGCAAATATAGTGCCCATCTATAAAAAGGGAAATAAAAGCAACCTAGGAAACTACAGACAAGTCAGTTTAACTTCTGTGTCAGGAAAGATAATGGAACAAACAATTCAGGAATTCATCTGCCAACACCTGGAAGATAATAAGCTGATAGGTAACAGGCAGCATGGATTTGTAAAGAACAAATCATTTCAAACCAATCTGATAGCTTTCTTTGATAGAATAATGAGTCTTGTGGATAAGGGAGAAGTGCTGGATTTGGTATACCTAGACTTTACTAAGGCATTTGATATGGTCTCGCATGATCTTTTTATCAATAAACTAGGCGAATACAACTGAGATGAGGCTACTATCAGGTGGGTGCATAACTGGCTGGATAACGGCTCTCAGAGAGTAGTTATTAACAGTTCACAATCCTTCTGGAAGGGCATAACAAGTGAGGTTCTTCAGGGGTCTGTTTTAGGACCCATTCTGTTCAATATCTTCATCAACCATTTAGATATTGGCATAGAGAGTACGCTTATTAAGTTTGCAGATGATATGAAGCTGGAAGGGGTTGCAACTGCTTTGGAGGATAGGGTCATAATTCAAAATGATCTAGACAAATTGGAGAAATGGTCTGAGGTAAATAGGATGAATTTTGATTGGACACATGCAAAGTACTCCCCCTAGGAAGTGTAGGGGAGCCTGGACAACCCCATCTTGACCAGAATAATGATGTCTGCAGTGTCCGGCCCTGCACGGACCGGACTAGTGATAGCTGCCTTGACCAAAGTGAGGCTTCTTATAAGGCAAACCAGGACTGATTTGAGCCTAGTGCATGAAAACACATGGGCCAGGCCACGGGTTGACCTTTGACAGTCAGGAGTGTGTTAAACAATAGTGAACTGAAAGTATTGGTATAGAGAAACTGTGCCAAGAACATTGGGAGTAACCCGGTACTGGTACATAACAATGCTAATAAGCAAAATCATTGATGCAGCCATAGAACTATCAATTAAGCATAGTGTAGTTTGATTAGCAGAATGTGTACAAAAAAGGGGCATACATTTAACTGGCAGATTTCACTCGAACAACCACATCAAGTCTCACTTTGTTATAAAATAGGGGTAGAAAAGGTAATTGGTGGGAGAGATTGGATAAGGGGACCTCACTACCTTACTCACTGCAACTAGAAGCTGTTCTTGTTCCTACCTACTGATGCATTGTAGATGCCTCTGTGCATGGGGAAATAATGAGGCCACAGCCTCCCATCTGACCATCATCCAATCATCTGCTAATCATAAGGTCTTAACGGTGGAACTGACTGTGTGTGTGTGTGTGTGTGTGTGTGTGTGTGTGTGTGTGATTTATAGAAATAAATATCCTTAAAATCAAGTATCTTGGGTATTGCCCTATGTGTAGGTATTGTATTATTATTGTCTGTACTAACTATCCTGTGTGTTGAAATAGATCTCTGTAACCATGCACTGCTTTCCTTTACTAGTCTCTGCACAATAAAGTTAACAAGAGTCTATCTGAGGTGTTTTTACTGGTTCCTCTTGTATCCAAAAGCTGAACCACATGACAGGAAGGAACAATCAGTTTTACACATACAGAATGGGAAGCAACTGTCTAGGAAGGAATACTGCAGAAAAGGATCTAGGGATCATAGTGGGCCACAAGCGAAATATGAGTCAACAATGTGATGCTGTTGCAAAAAAAGCAAACATGTTTTTGGGATGCTTTAACAGGAGTGTTGTGAGCAAGTCATTCTTCTGCTCTACTCTGCACTGATTAGGCCTCAGTTGGAGTATTGTGTCCAGTTCTGGGCACCACATTTCAAGAAAGATGTGGAGAAATTGGAGAGGGTCCAGAGAAGAGCAACAAGAATGATTAAAGGTCTAGAGAACATGACCTACGAAGGAAGACTGAAAGAATTGGGCTTGTTTAGTTTGGAAAGGAGAAGACTGAGGCTATGTCTAGACTACGCTCTATTTTCAAAAGAGGATATGCAAATTCCATGGAAAGTAGTCTGGACGCGTTTTTTTTCCAGAAAAAAAAAAAACCTTTTTAGAAAAAACCTCTCTTCCTTAAAAAAATGAGGTTTACGTGTTTTTTTTCCCGAAAAAAACGCATCCACACTACTTTTACTTTTGAAAGCTCCACTTTCTAAAAGTGAGATCAGAAATAGAATGTAGTTTAGACCTACCCTGAGAGGGGACGTGATAGCAGTTTTCACATATCTAAAAGGATGTCACAAGGAGGAGGGAGAAAAATTGTTCTCCTTATCCTCTGATGGTGGTCAAACACTGGAATAAGTTGCTTAGGGACGTTGTGGAATCTCCATCTCTGGAGATATTTAAGAGCAGGTTAGATAGACATCTGTCAGTGATGGTCTAGATGGTGCTGGGTCCTGCCGTGAGGGAAGGGGACTGGACTTAATGACCTCTCGAGGTCCCTTCCAGATCTAGTGTTCTATGATTCTATGTTAAGACTGACTGATGTTAAAGAGGTGTCTTTCTTGCTTCCTTGTTTTCTTTCTTGCTTTCTACACCTTGAGATTTTAATGAAGAAATGAAGTGTGAGCTCTCATTTCTAATATGCAAAGGAGCCACCGGCTAATTTATGTCATTTGTTGAGACCATAGGGATGTCACAAAGTGGATTTTGCTTTTATTCTGTTCACCTCTTCTTTCAAATTAAAAAAAGGAGGGGCTTTAAATCTGAAATAATATAGCATCTCCCTCCCTGTTCTAAAATCTTTTTTCTTTTTATATTTATACAAGTGGAAGTAAGAAATTACACCGTGTTTATTTTTTGTTTTCTGAATTTTTGCATCTTTTTGAAATGGTCTGATAGCAGATTAACTGCTTGTTTTGAAAGTTTGTTACTTCTGTGAATATTTAAATTTTTTTTAAGTATGGTTTTGCTTCTTCCTTTCCCCCTCACCATTCGTCATGATTATATGGCATTGTAGCCTATACATTTTGTTTTCACAACCCATACAATGAATTTAAGGTTCAAAGTCCTATCCTAAATATAGAAAGTTTGGTTAAACCTAATTGATTGTAGCTTGCTGTTGTTCATTATCTTAATTAGTCTAGGTAATTGAATCATTAATTTATTGGAGTTGATCCCTTGCTAACAAACAGTAAAGCTTAGTGCTTTCCTGCCTGATCCCCTAAGACCTGCCATTTCAGTTCTTCATGCAACTCTTCATTTGTGGTATTTGTGCTGTCAAGAAGCATGAAGCTGTGGCACAACACTAGCTCTCTAGCATGAACAGCAGCCGGAGGATTAAAAGAACCCGTGGATGTACTTTTCAGAGAAATCACTGATTATGAGACTCATTTAAGTGAAATAGAAAAACAACAGCGAGTTGACTGTGGCTAATGAACATTGGACAATGAACCATGTAACAGGAAGTTCATTATAAGATCAACACTGGCTTTTTTTTACTATAATTTTTATTGTGCATGTTTTTTTCTAAGCATTCTGAGGTTGTGGGTTTCAGTTAAAGTGCTTTGTGTACATAATGATTGATATTCTGTTACGGGGATACTAGGTTAGACCTTTACTTTCCCGTGCAGAGCACCAGTGTTGAACAATTACTATTCATCTGCCAGATTCAGTGACTTACAAATGATCCCTCAACTTCTTAACTGGCGCAGTTTCAAATCACTGATCTGAGAATTCAGAACTACATTATTAGTATTTGCTGACTTATAAGGCTGCTGATGAGTTGGCAAATCTGTTCCTAACCACGCACTTTTAAAATACATCTAGTAAATAAAATAGTTTGAGTAGAAAGTTTTGATTAAAAAAAATAATAACCAGTCTGATAATCCATGTGTGATTTTTTCCCCATAAACTTAGTTTTGTCTTGCTTCCCTGGATTACTTTGGACATATTAATGGTTAGCATATTTCTTGTGTTCATTAGTGAGGAATAAGGAATGTGAGCAGTGCAGAAATTTATATTTTTGGTTTTTTAATGGACATATTTAAAAATTAATATCTGAATCTGAGAGTTCTTTAGTAGGTCATTACATTTTCTGCTGTTGATATTACATTGTAAAAATAAAACCTCAAATTATAAACTCCTTAAAATAGATGTGAAAATTGGAGTTGCATATGCTATGGAAGACCTTAGAAAGACATTTTTCTTCTCTTTTTAGTCCAGGGGAAGGGGAGAGTAAAAGTAGATGATAGGTTATGTTGATATTGCATAGCTCTTTGGCATCTTAGTATTCACATAGAAAAGCCAAAACAGAACCTTTAAGTAATGCCACAAAAAATATATAGAGGGAAAATGTCACAAAGTATGCATATAAAGTTAAAATGAGTAAGAGAGCTAGTGAACTTCAACTAAATACATTTAAAAGCTTATTACACAGCTTTCTCTTCACGGCCTATTAATGTGGAGCAATGCTTGGCATGTTAGTAATGATAACATCATGTATATAATACACACACGTAACTGTATGCATCATTGCCTCTAGGACTGATCTTTTCAGCAAAGCTAATGGCAAATTGTACAGCACCTAGCACCATGGTGTCCTAGCCTATAACTGGAGCTCCTAGGCACCATGGTAGTACAAAGAGTGATAAAATAACCCCCTGATTTCAATTTAAAAAGAATGACTGTTTGCCAGACATGCACTGTCTGAATTTGATTTAAATATTAATTTTCTTAGACACTAAAGGTGAAATCCTGGCCCACTTGAAGCTAATGAGGAAGCTCCATTGACTTAAGTGGTGTCACAATTTTCCCTTATGCCTTTCTCTGCTATATCTGTATTATGCTAAGTGCACAGTCAAAGCACAATACATAGAAAAAAAGCATTAATTTTCTTCATTTAAAATAAAATCTCTAATTCAGTCACTAACCAAATAATAGGATTTTTTTTAAATCAGAATCTTGCACCTCTCTTTTAGAAATCAGAATATATTTAATACTCAGTTTTACCCAACTTTATCAAATTCCCACTTCTCCAGAACCTCTCTCATCTAACTTGTGCTCATATCTCAACTATCTGAGCTCCAAATGATTTGTTGTCACCAAAAACTTTAGGCAAAATTATATTGCCCCATATTTGTCCACTATTTCATTATTTTTTTAAATTGTATGTGAGGCAATCTGAATATAAAATGTAGCCTGCCAAAATACCATCTTCACACTATATTAGTAGGGCAATATTTAATATTCACATTTCTATTCTATTCTGAATATACAATATGGTTTTCTGTTCAATGACAGTAAGAATGAACTGTTGTCTTCATTAAAAGTTTTCAGTCTTTTTTGTTTTCTTGATCTTTTTCTAATTCTGGATAGGAAAAAAAGCAATATTTATAGGATTGTGACAAAATTATATTTATTTCAGAAATAAAATCAAAGGTTACTTAAAAGGTGTTGTGTCAGAATTTTGCAGTTTTATTAGTTTTTGTTTAGTGTATGGTAATACACAAATCATGCTTCTGTAATTACTATCCATAAAAATATTTCTTCATCTGTTCGCTGCTAGATTAAATTGCCAATCTGTTTTCACAAACGAATGAGAAGGCTGATGATGACTGAAACTCTATAATACATTATCTCTCTCACTAGTTAGAAATAATAAAAGCACATCACAATACATCTTTGCCATTAACGGCTGACCTCTAGTGTGCAGTGGAGCCATGTAATTGAATAATACCGTTTGTGAAGATAGTGAGTGATTAGAAGAAATGGAATTTAAGTACAGCAAAACGATAAGGCAGCTGCTAGATGATTGTGAAAACAATTCTAAAATGGAAAAACTGCCTTTGATCCCCTTCAGCCGGTGACTTTTCTTTTGCCATAAGGAATTTGAAGGCCCATTACAACAAATGTAAATAATAATTGTGCTGCATTTCTTTTTGATGGTAGCACAATTTCATAGGTGAAAGTAATAAGGCACCATAAGGACAAAATTATATTCTTCACATTAAGTTATACATCAACAAAATGTCACCCACAGAGATGAAAAGAAAGAGATAAGTGTAGATAGTGTGGAACAGTTCAAATGAGGTATTGGATAATAAGAGATTTTAAAAGCCACAATTATTCTTCCTGCACAAAATAGTAATCTTTGAAATATAGTATAGGCAGCACTGTCTCTACCTCCCCTTTTGTAAAATGTAGTTATTTCAAGCCAGGATATCTGTTCAATCAATGTTGTTTACTCAGACGTCAGTAATCAATATTACTTAAGGCCATTCACAAAAATAAAACAAAAAGCCCCAGACAAACAGCATAGACATATTTTCCAGCTCACCAGATGTTTGGTAGAATTTGATAGATATCTAGAGTAGAAAAAACAATCTTCTTTTAAAACCTGCTTAGTTTTAAAAACTAGGGAAGAAGTCTGGGTTTGAGTCAAAATTGCTATTACATGAACTACACTGTGTTCAAGGTTTCAGATATGATCTGATGCTTTAAAAAAAAGGTTTCCAAATGCATATTTGTAGCCAAATAAGTTCCAACATTTCTGATTGCCAGTTTTGTGAATTCAAATAGGCTTGTGTGTGGGCAAATCAGGGTATTTTACTCCCACTGTCGCCACTTTTTTACATATGGAAATACTTTTTGTTCTGTAAAGATGTTTATGTAAGGATTGTTGAAGTCATTATAGAGACCCATTAAAATGTGGCTCCAGTGAAGGTTTAGTATGATGCTTCCTTCCTCTATTTATTTATTAGTGGTTTGTTATAAACATGGTTATAGAGATTAAATATCCTTGTAATAGGTCCATAATTTAACAAAACAGTTATTGTATGCAGGACTTGCGACACACTACACTGGGCCCTGGGCAGTGTGTGTGTGTGGGGGGAGAGCCTTGGATTAGAGCCCCCTTGAAGGGGAGGCGCTTTGGGAGAAAGGGGCAGGGTTAGAGGCTAACCTCTCCTTACTAGACCTCAGCACTCCCCTGGTCTCTGGTGGTGATTTAAAGGGCGCAGAGCTCCAGATGCTGCTGCCACTCCAGTTCCCCTCCCTATCAGCAGCCCTAATTGTATACAACAGGTAACTATAGATTGTTAGAAGTCTATTGTATATTTGAGCATCAATAGTAATCTTGCAAATGCACACTGCTAGTGTTTTTCAAAAAAAAGTTCAGATATGTATTTAATACACTAATCATTTTACTAAATCAACATTTAAATCTACTTTTGGAAATAGTCATAAAAATAAAAAATGCATTGCACCTGTGAATTTTTCAGTTCTGTTCTGTCATTTGCTTTGTAGAACTTTTGGACCCTGAATGGAGTCCCACCTGATGACATTTTTGGAGAACTTCCTTTAAAACTCAAATTATTTGGTATTCAAGAAGTGTTAACTCTTCCTTCCTTCCTTGCAAAAGAGCTCTCCAGTTCTAGTATACAAACATTACATTATCATATGACGAGGTAAACATTACAAAATGAAATACACTTTTTAATTGTTAGACTTATAGGTTGATTTTTCTTGTACAGACGTGAATTCAGCTACCTTGTTTCCTGTAAGAGTTGCTTCCGTGAATTATAAATGAGTCACTGTGACTGAAATTGTATCTGAATGTTGAAGAGATTTCCAGGAAATAAATACAAAGACAAATGTTTAAAATTAAAGAAAAATGTTGTAGTGATTCACCTGTTAGCCAATTTAAAGCATATTCTTTCCTTTTTGTTTTAAAATGTTTTTAAAATGTTGACAGGGTTTTACTACCTCTTTTCTTCTGTCTGGGCTAGATCAAAAAGCCTTACAAGGTGCCCTCCCCCACCTCTTCTTCCCTAGAAACTTGATTTAATAACTTTTGTGCAACTGTTTAGCATCTGTCCACAAGGCACAGAGCTGAACTAATAGACTTCATAAAGAAAACGAGGGATTGTTGGACAGTTCGTCTGAATTCCATTGCTTATTAGAAGTTTGTTCAAGAAATGATAAATTCTATATTTTTTGTTAAAAGTTATGAAAAGAGGATCAGTATTTTGTAATAGAAGAAAAACAGAAAAGCCCAAGGGTTAATATAGTATAAGTTTTCCTTTAATCAAGAGACAAACAGTGCAAGATTTCAGAAGTATGGTGTGACGTACAGGCTATGCTTTCAGTGTCTTGTTCATAGCAGATAACCATACATAAAAATTCCTGCTTAGTTTGTCTCTGAGTTTCTTACCAGTAGTTAAGAAGAAAAGAGGAGCAAGAAGGCATCTGAAACTGTTGTGATTACCATTTCATTCAGGTGTCAAAATGTACCACATTTTAGAACATTAATGTTGAACTTGAAATTTTTGCTATTAATGAATTTTAGAGCATATCTCAACAAATTATTTAGCATCCATATATATACCATATTGACCACTAAGTTCAATTAGTGTACTCCACAAAAAGATATAGAAATGCTACAGTATTGGAGGGGAATTAATTAATGATTTCCCCTTAGTCCAGGGGTGGGCAAATAACGGCCCATGGGCTGGACTTGGTCTGCCAGGGTTAGCCCTTGGCAAGTCTCCATACCGCCATATTTACCTGTGCCACTGTAGGTACGGGGGATCACAGCTCCCACTGGCCGCGAAACACCATTCCTGGCCAGCGGGAGCTATGCTTGTCCATACCCGTGGAGGTATAGATATATATAGCAGCAGTGGCCCACTGGGGCTAACTCTGGTGAACCACTGCTGTTTTATTACCACTCCTGCCATGTTTGGCACTTGTAATAAAATAATCGATTATCAAAGCTTTAACTTAGATACTAGAGGCTACATTAATTAGATTTGGATCCTAACTGGCCCCATATTTGCATGTTGTTTAGGGTACAAGCCTTTATGTTTCTGTCTTAAATACCACTTTTCTTTGCCTTTTCCCACTCTTTGCTATTCTGATGAATACTGCATCCCTACATTGCAATTTAATACACTAAAAAAAAAAGTTGGTGCCAGCCTTTCCTATATCTTGAAGAAAGACTATTTGTTTTTTGATAATTCTGTATCCCATTTTGGTGTTTGCTATCCCTAGTCAGTACATGCTCTTTTCAGTGCATATTTTTATGATCTGGCTCTGTGGATCTTGATCTTTCCAGAATACTGTCCTCCCTTTTTGATTTTGATATATCTTGCATTCCTCCAACTTTCACCTACTTTTAAATCTACTTGTTTACCATATCAGACATAAAAATACAAAAGTGCCAAAGCACACTATTACTCAAAATTTTTTCACTTTTCTCATTTTGCCATATAATTATAAAATACATTAATTTGAATATAACCTTTAGACTTATATTTCGGTGTACAGTATATAGTACAGTATAAACAAATCATCTATATGAAATTTTAGTTTGTACTGACTTCACTAGCACTTTTTATGAAGCCTGTTGTAAAACTAAGAAAATATCTAGATGAGTTAATGTACCCCTGGAAGAGGTTTGCATACCCTTAGTAATCAAATCTATGATCTTTTTAAACCATGACATAATTGATTATGTATCACCATAAGCATACATGACCCTTGATAAGTAAAAAGATATCATTCCTATTCTCTCAGATCCTATATCTCTTGCTGCTACTGATCACCTCTTCAGAAAGCCAATGACAGTCAGTGGAAAGGGTCAGTCAGCAACCGGCGTATGGTTCTTCTGCCTACAGCAACAGTAGCTCCTGCAAGATCTCTTGAATTTGTGTTTCTGACGTACCAGTAAGGCAACTGGACGTGCTAAGGAGCAGCCAAATAGCTCAGGGTAGTGAGAATATGTTACAGAACTATGCTTCCGATCAATATGCTGGGATTTTGTCCTGCTCTCTACAGTTCAGTTACACTACCTATAGGATTTCCTATGGTCTTATGGGTAAAGGTAGCCATAACAGGAGGCCCCAACAGAGATTGGCAGATCCTAGCCAGCTAATAAAAAACAGAAGAAAACCCACGCAAAAATTTTGGTACTTTGGAGACCAATAAAGCTTTTGTAAATCAGTAGCCACAGAGGCTGTTTTACTCTAGAGTCCCATAAACTGAAAGACTGAATATAGAAAAAATGAGGTTGCACTTTGAACAACTGTGTTGCCAATAGCTATAAATAATACAAATCTATAGTACAGTATATGTCTCACAAAAGAATCAAAATTTAATCCTTCAGCTTTTTGTTTCCTGAATTTAAGTAAGAATTCTAAATAAAAGGAAATAGTTACCTGTTACATTTATCATATAAAACACAAGTCTCCTGTGCAGTTTATTATCATACTGTATTTTTAGTCATTTTTACCTTTTTGCCATTCATTGGGAAAGAGAGACTTTTTGCAGTTGGATGTTTCACAAATCATCGTTTCCATGGGACTTTTGTTTAGCATTTGTTGTTACAATTTTGTTTTGGCAGCATTTATTTGTTTTTGAATACTGTTCCCTGTATTTATTTACTTAGTTTGTTTTTAAGGATGTGAGGAAACCATATTGACATACTCCCTGTTTTAATGTCAATAAATGATGCTGTGATAAACTTTGGGATAAAGTTCCAAACCATCTGTGGAAGAAGAGATGTGTGACCTACCATCAAGAATAATAAAAGAAATGAAAAAAAATGTTATTAACTAGGAGATCTAGAGCCTGATTTTCATAATATCAGGTGTGATGCAAAAATGCATTTGTAATTAGGTGCACATATCAGGTACATGCAAATGGATGATTAATCATGCCTCCTCGCACATCATTCCTCTGTGAGATGAATAATTAAATTTGCAGCAAATTCAGCCTTCTGTTCCAATCAGCCTGTGTTGTGAGCTAGTTCCACAGCATAAACCAGATGATACAATATTATTAGCTGAACTTGGATAGTATTGCAACATAACTGTAAACCTTGGGTTTTGCTTTCTACTTGCCTATTGTTGTGTCTAGACTGCAGCCTTTTTCCTCAAAAGCTTATGCAAATGAAGCGTGGAGTAGAATATCGCCATGCTTCTTTGCATAATTAATTAGCAGCGTTTTTTGCGCAAGAGTCTTTTATGCAGAAAGAAGATGCGTAGATGGCTCCTTTTTGTGTAAAAAACCACTCTTGTGCAAGAGCCATTCTTCCTGAAAAAATGAGGAAGAACAGCTCTTGCTCAAAGGGGGGGTTGCGCAAAAAGGAGCCGTCTACACAGCTCCTTTTTGCACAAAAGCATCTTGCACAAAAATGGCTGCTAATTAATTATGCAAAGAAGCATGGCAGTAGTCTACTCCACGCTTCATTTGCATAAGTTTTTGCAGAAAAAGGCTGCAGTCTAGATGTAGCCTATGAGTACTGTTGTAACTAGCTAAAGAAGCAGACACTCTTAGGCTATGTCTACACTGTTGTTTTTGGAAGAAGAAATGCAAATGAAGCATTCATTTGCAAATCTTGTGCTCTCATTTTCATTTTCTCTTCCGATCCTTTTTGCAGAAGAGGTTTTTGCAAAAAAATGTACCCCTGGAAGACGTTTGCATACCCTTAGTAATCAAATCTATGATCTTTTTAAACCATGACATAATTGATTATATATCACCTATATTGATTATATATCGGCCTTTTGTCGGAAGAAAACCCTTTTGCACAAGAACCCTTTTGCTCAAGACTCCCCTTGTGATGTCCTCCTAATTTGAAGTAAACCCTTGATAACTATATTTTGACCCAGTTGTCTCCCCACCTTTATAATAATTTCTCCTAGACCAGAGCTTGCTAATTTGCTTTTGAGAATGTCATCTGCAAATGTTAAAAACAACAAGGAGTCCTACAGGACCTTAAAGATGAACAGATTTATTTGGACATAAGCTTTCATGGGTAAAACCACTTTATCTGATGCACCCCCTGCCCGCTCCTGCATCCAACCTCCAAACCAAAGCCCTATGTTCTCTGTCTGGGTATGAGGGGAAACCGTACCTGGCTTTGTGCCCCCTTGCAGCAACAGCTGCAGCCACACTGTCCTGGCCGCCCTGGAAGGAGACACCGCTGCCGTGGCCACACAGTCCAGGGGCTGACCCCAAAGCACCACAGCCACAGGCCACCCCAGAGGCTTCATGGCCACAGGCCACCCCGGATGTACCACTGCTGCAGCCATGCAGCTTGGGACCAGCCCCAGAGGCATCCCAGTCATGTGTCCTCGGGCCGCCTGAGGAGCCAGAGGCGCATAGCCTGGGGCTGGCCCCAAAGGTGCCACTACCACTACCACTACCGCACCCACACAGCCCAGTGCTGGCCCCAGAGGCATTGCTACCATGGCCAGGCAGCCCGGGGCCAGCTCCGGAGGTACTGTGGCAGCAGCGCCTCCAGCCTCCTGGGCTGGCCTCAGACCACGTGGCTTCGGTAGCGTGCCTCCAGGGCCAGCCCTGGGCCACCTGGCCATGGTAGTGGTGCCTCTGGGGCTGGCTCTGTTGAGGAGCCTCAGCCCCAGCACTGCCTCGTCTCCAGACGCTGCATGGGGGGAGTAAGGGCGTGGCTGAGCTCCCTCCCCCGCAGCACACGCCAGTTAGGGGACAGGACCTGGACTTGCCTCATGGGCCAGATCAAAGCCCAAGGTGGGCCCGCTGAGAGGCTTTTGCCCGCCCCTGTTCTAGTGTAATAATAAATTCTCTCTTTGTGGCCTAAAATTGTGTATAAATTAGACTGTAATTCCACATCTGTAGATTACTAGGTAACCTTTTTGAATGGATTTCTCACGTTGCAATTTATGGAACACAAATTACATAAAATTACTATTTCATTCCACACTATCTAGGAAAGAGTTTAGAGGGAATTTTACTATCCGTAGATTATCCAAATGACCCTTCCCTCTTTTTTTTTTTTTGGTTCTCACAATGAACATACATTTTGCTCCTGAACTGTACAGCAAGCGGGTAATGTCTTGGTTATTTTCAAGCTTCTAACACATTCTGTGATATTTGAAATTCATAGAATGTAGTGCCAACTCCATGCCTTTTTGTGTTCAGAATGCTTGCCTGCAGCATTGGCAGACAGCAAAATTGTTTGCCTTATAAAACCACACATTTTGCTCTTCATTTCTTCTAAGCCATTTTTGAAAAATAAAATTAGCTATGATATGAGACTACTATACACCATTCCTAAAATAAGCTAAACTACTAATTTATATTTACTTAAACCTTTTATTTCTACCATTCCTAATCTATTTTTACAGTGTTTCTGAATGTCCTGAAAATCACTGAGCAAATCAGTGGGCGAGGTGGGATTAAAATCAAAGATCCTTCTGGTTTCCATTCCTTTGGTTTAACTGGTGACACTGTATCAGGCCATGCCTTCATTTCCTGTGTAATAGTGGCAATGGCTAGGGTTGGCGCTTCAAAAGGAACGTGTCAGTATGTTTTGCATCATGTCTGTGGTAAGAGGCAGTGTGTTTGCATCATTTAAACTTAAGCACATCCGTTTTATTTTATTTCCCTTCACTAAATCTTGGTAAGGACAGTTTTCATTGTATTCTTATTAGTTGCACTACTAGTAGTTCTCCCATTTTGGAATTATATGAGCAATAAGGAAAATATTTCACTGCAGCGAGAGTTCTCCTGGCAGCCTCCTGAGGGTTGACTATGAAAGTTTATAAGAAATGAGGCAATTTGGAAGTGCTGTATAGTGTTTTAACATAGGGATTTTCTGTCTACATCCTTTCCTAGATAGGCCTTTCAAACAAATGGAAGTCGGGGCAAAGGCTTTACTTCATCATGTGCTTAAGTTGAAGCATAAGTAGTCCATTGAAATCAGTGAAACTACTTATCATCATAGAACACTAGAACTGGAAGGGACCTCAAGAGGTCATCAAATCCAGTCCCCTGCCCTTGTGGCGGGACCCAATACTGTCTATCTAATACAATACTATCCCTGAGAGACATTTATCTAACCTGCTCTTAAATATCTCCAGAGATGGAGATTCCACAACCTCCCTAGGCAACTTATTCCAGTGTTTCACTACCCTGACAGTTAGGAAGTGTTTCCTAATGTCCAACCTAAACCTCTCTTAAAGCATTTTAAGCCCATTGCTTCTTGTTCTATCCTCAGAGGCCAAGAAGAACCATTTTTCTTCCTCCTTGTGACACCCTTTTAAATACCTGAAAACCACTAACATGTCCCCTCTCAGTCTTCTCTTTTCCAAACTAAACGAGCCCAGTTCTTTCAGTCTTCCTTCATAGGTCACGTTCTCTAGATCTTTAATCATTCTTGTTGATCTTCTCTGGACCTTCTCCAATTTCTCTACATTTTTCTTGAAATGTGGTGCCCAGAACTGGACCCAATACTCCAACTGAGGCCTAATCATCAGCAACTATGGGCTCAACTCCCGTTGGTTTCCAATGCTTCCCTCACTATTTCCTTCCATCTTTCCCTGTTCAGTTTCTGTAGACTAGCTCCACACCAATCTATTATATCATCTGCCCATTATCTGTGGGGTCTGCCTCTCCTATTCGGACCATCCATTATGCTGAATACCGGTTCTTAACTTTTAGCTCATCGTTCATTCTGCAGATACGCCCAAATAGCTGTAACTTGCATTGTATAACCTTTTGCAGTAGGTTCTCTTTCGTCTACATCTTCCTACATTATTCCTCATTGGTGACCTTCTGCATGCATCGTATTCTCAGGATCTTTCTATAACAACTTCTCTCGAACGCCAATATCCTTCTCTTCGAATCTTTGCTTAATCTTAAATATGTGCTGAAATTCATTGTTGAATTGGACTGTATATCTGGTACAACATGTAGAATTCTCACAATAGTCTGTAGAATATGTTCCCACCTCTCTGGAGCCTTCAGAGATCTAACAAACCAAAATTAATTATGACCAGATGCTCAACACAATATTAAAAACAAGGAGAAAAGAACACAAGTCAAAACAGGTGGGGAAGCAAATTAAATAATATTTAGATGAGTTAGATGTGTTCAAGAGGAGAGGGCCTGATGAAATTGAGAGGGCCTGATGAAATTCATCCTAGTAAGCAAGAAATCAGGTGAACTAATTTAATAACCATTAGTGATTATCTTAGATAACTCACTGAGAATGCGTGAGGTTCCAAAGAGAACAAAGGGGTCTGGCTGGGAGGTTGAGTGCAGGAGTAGGCAGGGAGTGCATCAAATAAACTGGTTTTACCTGTGAAAGCTCTTGTGTCCAAATAAATCTGTTCATATTTAAGGTCCTGTAGGACTCTTTGTTGTTTTTACATTTCAAAAGCAAATTAGCAAGCTCTGGTCAAGGAGAAATTACTATAAAGGTGGGGAGACAATTGGGTCAAAATATAGTCATCAAGGATTTACTGTCAAATTACGAGGACATCACAAGAAGGGTCCTACAGTAGTTACTCTTGGGTCTTTCACTGCTCAGTATTTTAATTAATGATTCAGATTATGGAGTGAAGAGCCTATTTATAAAATTTTCATGTGATGCCAAACTGGGAGGGATTTCAAGTACTTTGGAGGGCAGGATTAAAATTCAAAATACCTCGACATACTGGAAAATTGGTCTGAAGTCAAACAAAATGAAATTCAGTAAAAACAGAAGAGAAACACTACTTTTAGGAAGAAAAAACCACAAATGCTCAACTACAAAATGGGGAATTACTGGCTAGTACAGAACAGAATCTGGAGTTTATAAGGGACCACAAGTTGAATAAAAACCAATGATGTGGTGCAATTGCAAAAAAGGCAAATACTGTGTGTATGAACAGGAGTGTAATTTGAAAACAAAAAGGAAATAATTGTTCCTTTCTGCTTGGCATTGATGAGGCCTTAGCCAGAGTATTGTGTCCAGTTAATGAAAGTTATGGACAATTTGGAGAGAATCCATAGATGAGCAACAAAAATTAGAAAATGTTTAGAAAACCAGATTTATGAGGAAAGGTTAAAAATGGAGCAAGTTTAGTTTTGAGATTGAGAAGGACCTGAGAGTCTTCAGATATGTTAAGGGTTGTTGTTTAAAGGATAGTGATTTTTTTCTCCACGTTTACTATAGGTAGAACATATAATTGGCTTAAATTACAGAAAAGGAGAATTAGGCTAGATATTACGAAAAGCTTCATTATAAAGATTTAACTATTTGGAACTAACTGGCTCTGGAATAAGTTACCAATGGAAGCTGTACAATTACTGTCAAAGGGAGACGCCTTTTTTTTCCAAGGACAAAAAAAAGCTACCTCTTAGCTTGTCTTTATACTGTTTCCCCGATCTCTTGTATTTTTATGAAGAAGCAAATATTTTTAAAGGGTATGTGGACAATGGATTTTATGTAGATAATGGATTTTATGTAATGTATAATTAGTGGTAATTTGCTAATGAAAGCTCTGTGAAGTAAGAGTAAACAAAACTTTCTGCAGCTCTACATATAAAGATTTGTTTCTAATGTCAAAAAGTAGTCAGTCACAGCTGTCAGTGATAATCTTCCCTAAACTACTCTACCCATAATAGTTCAAGTTGTATCAATCAGACTTTTAGTGCTTTGTAAAGCAAAAACATTCAAGCAGAAGCAAATAATGTATATACAATTTAAAAATGGAAAGGTTTCTATATTAAGACCTCTTCAAAATAATTCAGTGGATGTTACCATCAAAAAATCTTTTTGCCATAAGAAGTAACAATAACATATTTTACTTTCAGCTCCTTATTAAACTGTAAGCACAGATATTATTCCTACTGTTCCTGTTATTTTAGGTGTGTACATTTCCTCTTATCTGTAAAGTTTCTGAAGCAATTTTCAGACTTTACTGATGATTGTGTATATGTGTGTGTAACAGATGTAAAAATTTGTTAAAAATGTAACACTAAAAATCATAGCAGTTACATGGTTACACATGCTGCAGGCTCTGCAGTATTAAGCTTAAATAAGCTTAATGCTGCAGAGTCAGTAACGAAGCTTCCTTCGGAGGGGGACCGCCCCACTCCTGGGGAGGTTTCATTGAAGGCTCTACAGCTGGTTTCCCAGGAGTGGGGCCAGCAGCTGGGTTCCCAGGGAGCCAGTGTGTAACTGACGGTGGGGTCTGGGCTCGGTGTTCCATAGACAGGGGCTGCTTTGGCTGGCCAGCCAACTGGAACCGGTAAGGGTGAGGCTTACCTGTTAATGGGCTAACCATTTAAATCTCTAGATGTGTATACACAAACACAAATATACATAATAAAATTATAGGATATTTTTACTCCCCACTGAACTGCATTTCCCTTACTTATGACTTTTGACAGTGACTTTCGACAGTACAAATCACCACCCAGTGCCAGATCTATGCACAATCTAAGTAAGCTACATCTTAGGGCCTCAGGTTCTGAGGGTTCTCTAAATATTTTTTTTTAAAAAAGACCAGTTTTAATTGCATCCTTGCTTATGTAGGTGTACGTCTAGACTACAGGCTTTTGTCGACAGAAGTTTTGTCGACAGATACTGTCGACAAAGCTTCTGTCGACAAAGAGCGTCTAGACTACATTCAGTTCTGTCGACAAAGCAAGCTGCTTTGTCGACAAAACCCTGCAGTGTAGACACAACCCTACATGCAATAACACCTTCTGTCGACAGAACTCTGTCGACAGAAGGCGTTATGTCTCGTAAAATGAGGTTTACCAGCGTCGACAAAACTGCTGAGTTCTGTCGACGTTATGGCAACAGAACTCAGCGGTAGTGTAGACGCTGGTATAGTTTTGTCGACAAAAGTCCACTTTTGTCGACAAAACTCTGTAGTCTAGACACACCCTAGGAGTATATATGCAAATATAAAACTTCATTATTTCTATTTTCATTTTCCTTTCTGTTAGAATAATACCCATTTTTTTGGTAATGCTATGAGACCTCTTAAACTTGACATAGCTTTGGGCCCCAGCCTGTCTTAATCCAGCCCTACTATACCAATTTAGGATAAAAAATGAGGGTAAGCAGAAAGTAATAACCCTGAATGGAAGATTGCAGCCCAGGGCATTAGAACTAAAACTCCTACTCAGACTTTAGGGTGGGATCTTTAACCACCACAAGTAGTCACAACCATGTCTTTGTGTGTCTGCTAAAAGGTGGAGCAAGCTGCAAACCAGAGAATGTAAATTTTTGCAGCTTGTCTTTGCTTCTGCTCTTGCTGCTTCACGGAAGTACCTTGGTTTTTTCTAATTCTGTGTATCTTTCCTTAGCCTGGACATTGAAAAGCCTGACCTTTCTAGTAGTAAATACTCTTGAGATGCAATCAACTTAGTATCTATACAGTATACTAAGGAGTTTAGATTTAACATTTATATTTGGTTTAGAAAAAGTAATAGGAATGTTTTAAGACATTCTTTGGATACTAGTATTTCTACATGTGACCTTTTTACTAGTAACTGCGTTTGCAGTGTAAGATAAGGGAATAGTTCACACCAATCCGAGTACAATATTATGTTTAATTTAGATTTTTGTCTCTATTTTGGTAATTAAATCCAAGACCCACAAGAGCTGAGTGCCCTTTATGTACTGAAGAAATAAGGAAGTCTTAAATGGAAATGGCAGTCTCTTGAAGTGAGCTTCTTATTTTTATATTGCAGAAGCTGCTTGGGAACACAGCTAAAGTTGATCTGCAAAGGATTTTTAACTCTTAAAAAAAAAGAGTCTGTGCATTTCAAAGTGTCTTTATAATTATATAAAGAGGTCTGAAATTTTTTTTTGTTTTCTTTTGCTTATTTTTCCCATCCTCTGTCTTTAAAACTTCAAAAAATAACAGGAATTATAATTCTGGTTTTGCTTCAGCAGGAAATGTTTTTTCCCCATCCAGCCAGAATTTTCAAGATTTTGAAATGATTCATTATCATGAATTCTGAAGAAAAGTTGAAATCTTGAAACTAGGGAAAAACAATTAGATAACAGTTTAAACAGTTTTGATAATTTTGGCATGTTTCGTTTTGATTTTGACCAACTTTTTCATTTATAAAGCAATGAAATGTGACATTTTGAGAATTTAAAAAACTTTTTAATTTCAAAATGTTTTCAAAATGGGAAATTTGTCAGATTCAATCGTTTCCCACAAACAGTTTAATTTTTGATGAATTAGCCTTTTCTGACTACAAGAACATTTCAAACAGCTCCTCACCCACATCAATGGGTATGATGGGACTGGTGATAAAAGGGGAACAGTCTCCACAGCAAAGGAGGAAGACAATATCCAAAGGACAATAGGTAGCGCCTTCCCCTTGGAGTCCCTGGCCCCATTTTGCCAGTTAGAGGAGATGGGCACAGATTGACCAACATTCCCCAGCTCCCAGGACCTATCTGGAGCCTCTTTCAACTCCGTTCTATAGGCCACCCTACCCACCTGAACTAGGAATGGGAATGCAACCTGACAGAAGCTGTGTGTCCACCCAATCCCCTTTTTATTGTGTCAGGAAGGAATTGTTTCTCCCATGGGCCAGTTGGTGGAGGACCAAGGAGCTTTTTGCCTTCCTAAGAACATTCAAGCGACAGTTAGTTAAATAGGACTGGGCTAGTACCTAAATGAGTTTCCGAGATGGAAATTTGTATTTGTCACAACTTTTGGTCAGTTTCCAGTGTAATAGATATTTGGGCTTGGGGTGGAGCCCAGGCTCTGAAATTCTCCCCACATGGTGGGTCTAAAAGTCTGACTTCCAGCTCAACTGGAAATGACTACACTGGAATTGTTAGCCCTGACGCGAGGGCATGAGCCCAACTTGCTGCCACCAGGGGTTTTTTAGGCGTGCAGACATATTCTTAAAGACCAGGATGAGAATGAATATGAAGGGATGATTATACACATCTGCCTACTGCAAGGCTTTTACATCACCCTTTGAAGCATCTGGTACCAGCCTCTCTTGGAGTCAGGATCCTGGACTGAGTGGAATGGTCTGGTCCAGACTGGCAATTCCCATGCTCCTTCTCCAGGCTAGATAGGATCTCCTTTTCTAGAGTAAATATTTAGTAGGAAAACAAAATAAACAAAAACAACTTTTAAGCCATCTTTATGCATCATTGAAAAAGCAAAAAAGGAACATAAGCCTATTTTTTTCTTTTATTTTGCAGTTTCCCTTTATTTGTGTTGTGAAGAGTTATGACCTTTTGATTTTGTGCCAAAACTCTTTGCACTGATATTCCTTCATTGTTTCTTTATCACAGTTTGAGAAGGAATAAGAGGGGGTTTCCTCCTCTCCACCCCCACCCCCTGTCTTGCTTCCATTCACATGAATGGCTTTGTTTTATCTTCAGTGCTATAGAAACATTTTCTCTGTATACTGCTGATACATACAGTACCTTGATTTTATGAGTTTAGCATAATGACTTGTAACGCTAAAGAGTCGTCTCTAGAGATACTAGGAAGGAGAGTAACTGAATAGCCATAACCTTCATAAGTAGCATCCAACTTCCAGACATGATTTTTACAAATATATTTTTTATTTGGACTGTCTTATTTTAGCAAGATGTATTTTCAGCATTAAAAAAGGTTGTGTCTTAATACAGTATATGTATATTCATTAACCATAGAGAGCAGTAAAGTTATCTGAATGAAAACATTTAGTATTAATGGGTTGAGTGAAGTTATAATTAATAAGAGCTCTTTAGCTTATTAGCAGTTCTTAACCATAACATCAAAACACAGCAGGATTTCAAGTACTGTTCAAGATTGTCTTGGAAATAAAAGATTTCATCTTAATAATGTGGCCTAAAGCTTTTTTACAAGTTTCTTCTCTGTCTGCAGCACTTCTGTACCTATTTTTGTGATAATTACCCTTCATTTATTTCACAGGCAATATTCTGAAAGTACTCCAAATTTACGCTAGGGTCCATGAGAGTAGATTTTGGACTGATATTTGGACAATATTTATTGGAATGAAACCTACTGGTGTTCCCAAAAAGGATTGTTCCTTTCGCTTTGTTGGTGGGCAAAGTTGAGGAAGTCACAAGAATCTTATCTCTCTCTCTGTCATGAGCACAGTCCCCTGGTTCTGCTAAGTAGCACAAGATGAGCTCTAGTAACACTTCTCAAAATGGGACTGTTTAGGGGTAGACCATGTCACTTTCCTATACTATCAATGTACAGTGGAATTGTGTTTCCACAGGGGAAATGTATAATGCCCTCTCTATCCATTGCGTCTCATGGCCATTTTTCCTCAGTCACATGCAGTGGTCCAGAAGTTGCCATTGCTTTCTATATGTCAGAATTCTCAAGATTATAAAAATCAGAGACAGCCAAGTCTTTGTTTTGTAATGTAGGATATATGGAACTATCTTTACCTCACATGACTACTGCTAGGACAGTTTAATGCTTGCAGAATAGGCTTCAGAGATTAAAAGCAAAATCAAACTATAAAAAAACAAAGCAAAGCAAAACAAAAAACCTCCTACTGATGTGCCCTCTTATTGACTTCTCTAGAAGTTTCCAAAAGCATCTGTGTATGATCCAGAGAACAATATTCCAAGAGTAAGGTTAAAGTGATAGTCGGTGTTCCAGTTATTAGTGTCTGATTGGAGGAAAAATCCTATGAGTTTACTGAACTATAACACCCTTTCAGCTCAGAGTAGGTTGTAGAAACCTCCATGAAGAGAGAGACTCAGTTGTTTGCAAAGATATTTACATCATTACCCTAAGGCAGTGGTTCCCAACCTTTTTTCTGCCGCAGACCGGCAAACACATGCACAAACTTTTGAGGACTGGTAACATTTTATTTGCATATTTATTATGCAAAAATGAATATGCAAATAAAATGTTGCCTGTCCACCCAGCCCCTTGCTCAACAGTGTCCAACATCCTTTGACCCCCCCCTCACTCCTACACACTATGCCCTTTGACCCTTTAACCTCTGCCCCCTACAGCCAATGCCAACACCCTCTTGCCCCATGTCCCCACCAGCCATCATCCAACACTTCTGGTCCCCACCCCACCCCCGCTCTCCCCAGAGTGAGGCTGCCCCCCTAGCAAGTGTGGCTGTTACCACATGGGGAGCAGCTGTTGGCAGCACACGTGCCTCCTCCCTCCCTCCCTTCCCAAGCACATCCTGCTCCACCATGAGTAGAAGGGGGCGAGCGTGGCTTCCATTACCAATGGGAGGGAAGGAGGCACTTCCTGTTCTGTCACCTCCTGCCGCTGCCTCAGCTACCACAGCTGCTGGAGCTGAGCCGCCATGGCTTGAGACCTGGAAGCCGCCACCACCTGGCAGCCAGCGGTTTGCAGACTGGCACAGTGGTTGGGAACTACTGCTCTAAGATAATGTTTCTCAAAGTAGTCCATGGACCCTTTCTGAGAAAGCTGCTAATGGGCTGCTCCAGTTTGTTTACTTACCAGCCCCGCAGCCGTGGAGCCCTGTCGTTCACCGTTTGCAGCTAAGAGAAGTCACGAGAAGCAACGTGGCCCAGGCCACCACTTCCTGTAGCTCCCCTTGTCTGCAAACAGTGAACCGGCACCTAAGGGAACCATGAGACTCCATGAGGAGCTGCTAAGTAAACAAACTGGAATGGCCCATTAGCAGATTTCTAAGGTTGGGTCTGCAGACAACTTTCAGAAACATTTCTGTAAGGCCTAATGCACATTAGATATTTAGCCTGCTCAGGCTGTCAGTGTCCAGTGGCTAATGCAGACTTTAAGCCTATGATTTCACTAAGGTAAAAGGTGAAGTTTTTTAACATGTGTTCCCTAATGCATCAGTGAAGAAATAATAAAAGGCTAGTACACAAAGGACAAGGGAAAGAACACGCACACAATTCAGACCTGTCACACACATTTTGCATACCGAGTCTCATTTCCCTTCAGCATCCTGCATAAGTGATGTGATCTCATGCACAGTTGAAGAGAGAACATGGCAACAAAAAGGAAATGCTACTGGCTATGTAAAGTGCTGAGTTGGTAAAAAGAGAGCAGCTGCCCTGTTTTACACCACCAATACTAGCAGGTATAGGGGGAAACTGCTGTTCAGAAGCTGTATCTATTTTGCCATAGGAGGTAGGTCATCTTAGGGTCCAACCCCTTTTTTGAAGCTGCTGTCTGCAACTTCTGGCCCCCAACCTACCTCTTAATGCTCTTGTCCTCAAAGTACGCCCCCTTAATAAATCCCTAAAACCCAAGCCCCCTGACCAGCTATGCCAGTCTCTTTGGGTATGTCTACACTAGCCACCCTAGTTTGAACTAGTGGCAGGAGGAGTAACGGTAGTTTGACTTAAGAGCTTTAATTTGAACTACCTAGCCTTGGCCACGTGTAGCCGCGGGCAGGTAGTTCGAACTACTGGGCATTTAAAAATGGCGGCGCACGGGAACATGTAAATGAAGACCGGGATATTTAAATCCTGGGCTTCATTTGCAAGTTCGAATGACTACATTAGCCACCCTAGTTCGAACTAGGGTGTAGACAGTGTAGACATACCCTTTCGGGGAATTGCCGAGAAGAACTATTGCCCTCGTACCTGCAGTCTGAAAGGGGCATCATCATCTTCACAGAAAGGGTTCCTGTCTTTGTCCACTCCTGCTGAGCAATCCTTCACTGAGCCAGCTGCTATTTATAGGCTGGGCCCTGAGGTATCGCTGCTTCTGTTTAACTCTTCTTTGCTACTGCATATGAGAGATATCTTGCCAATGAGAAAAAGTGACTGATCTTTTCTATGTTCTTCATTCAAACCATGAGAACAAGAGGTCTTACAACATGGAACTACCCAGAGCTAGCTGGCTGGAAATTATGTTGGCTTGCTTGGCAATAAGACAGATGTATTTAATTTGGGTCTGCAAACTTTGGCAAGGTTGTCAGTTCCCATGATGAGAATGTAAGCAGCATTAGACTAAAAAAAATTTAAAAAATGCTCATAGGGCCTTTCTTAATGTTGATTCACATATAAAGTATTTCTTTGATGTGGAAGGTGAAGATTTATTTTTCCTTACACCAAACTAGATGCAGGTGTACATATGAACAGACATGTAAACCACCAACCTATATCTCATTATACTGATTGTGTCACTGCATTTGTTAGATGAAAAGGGACATAAATAAGAACGGTCCAAAAAAAAAGAAGGAATTCAGCTCAGAATAACTTGATTGTAAAGAGCTTGTCCATTCATATAATCCTTCATTCTAACTGGCTGTAGCACTATATTTGCATGTGTTAACAAGGGCAATGTCAAAGATATCAACAACTCTGACTAAAGTAACAGCGTTTTGCCTGAAGCATTGCTACACTTTATCGATAAAAAAATTTTCATATGAGTACAGTGAGTAGTGTTAATTATTTAAAGCCATGGTTCATTCTTCCTCTGCATGTGGCCCTGTTGTTGGTTTTCGTTGTCATTATGAGAATTTGTAACACTACGGGAGCTGGATTTTCATGGAAAGCCCTTAATAAATAAATAAATCCTACTTATTTGAAATTAGACTTTTCAAATGTTAATACCTTATTTGTTGCATCCCTAATACTCTAATAAATATCTCTGTATATTTCTTTCCTTTGAGTGGGTTCATTCATCATCATTTATAGCCTGCATGTGTTAAAGGAATAACTGAGCAAAGTTACCATTAATAATTTCCAATGCTATACTTGTTTTCAGGTATTGTCACTGGATAAAGAGACTTTTGCATTAAATCAGGTGTTTTCTGCTCTGTGAATTTGTTAAATATGCACTCTTTTATTTGTCTTCCTGGTAAACATTTTAGGTTGCTTTATGCACTAATGTGCATATTGGAGGTGAAGAATGTATACACAGTGGTTTGCAAATATTGTAAATAAGAATTTGGGATTTCCTTTTTTTATTTATTTGTTATTTTTAACAGTGCAACACATTATTTATTTGCAAATTTCTGTTTGCTTGCTTCTTTTGTAGTAGTAGTACAAAGAGTAAAACATCATTTCATTTTTACCATGGAAAATAATGAATTTGTATATCAGAGATTGCATCAAGAGCTAGCATGGCCCATTTAGTTATGCATGCTAGTAGGAAACTTTTAATTAAAATATAAAGATAGACATTACTGGTAAAAGCATAAAGTATCTTTTTTACATGGTGAACATCACTTCAAGTGGATCATTGAAAGCTCAACAGTCTTGTTTTTGTTTCTAACAGACAAGAGATGAAATTGTAACACCTAGAGTATTTCTAATTATCCAGCATTTTTACCTAATGGCATTTAGGAATTAGAATTGAGGCTTTGTGGATTTTTTAACCTGGTTATTAAACTCTGCTTATTTCATAATTACTATTATATTTCCTGTAATTTACAGCGGTGTATGATATACTTAATAGAACCACAGCTAAATCGTATCAAGTGTAGACAGTAATTAATGTAGTGCATGTAAAGAACACAGCATGAATGAAAGGAGAACATACCAAGGACAAAGGCAGACTTGGTAATGATCATAACAAAGCAAAGATTCCCATGAGGGTTGGTTTCTTTCTTTCTTTCTTTCTTTCTTTCTTTCTTTCTTTCTTTCTTTCTTTCTTTCTTTCTTTCTTTCTTTCTTTCTTTCTTTCTTTCTTTCTTGTAAATCATTATTTTCAAAACCGTGTTTTTGTCCTCACATGTGCCAACTAGATGTTTGAAGAAGACAGTGCTTTAACAGTAGCTTCTGCTGACATTCAGTATTATAGGACACTACATATGTAATATTACTCTTAAAGTTACTAGGCATCAGAACTCTTCATTAAAGATGCACAATATATTCATGAAGCAACCTAGTCATTGTTGATTATATTTTCTTACTGCAATGAATTCTGATGGAGTGTCAAATGCATTTAGTCATTACTTGCACATCAATGTTGTGAGGATAATAGCAGATGGAATGACTGTCCCACAAAACATTAAGATGTGACCATAGTGATGGTGAAAGTTAATTGTTATCAGGCAACAGACTACAATGCTGTTATCACAAAACAGCAAGAGTTCATATGTTCACAGTAATTGTTTTAAATTCATGAAAAATAATAGACAAATTGTGCTTTAAAAAGGCAAAATAGATTCATGCCGGTTCATGGTGGAAATGTGAATTATTAAAAGCAGTAAATGGAGCTAATTTTTTTACTGGTCAATTTATCTTTTCTTTCTGCTCTCAGTTTCTGTTGTTTCAGTCTTTCCATAGTAGATTTATCAAATGGGTAGACATAAGCTGCACCAAAAGATGTAAATTGCAAAAGTACTCCTTTGGGGATCTGAAGAAGAGATCTTTGTAAACTCAAAAGCTTCTCTCTCTCTCTCTCTCTCACTAAAACAAATTGGTGCAATAAAGATATTACTTCACCCACCGTGTCTCTCTAAAATACTCTTTAGTAAATGTAAATGTTTTACTGAAGTCCAATGCAATTTTGTTTTCAGTTAATCCAGAACTATTTTAATTAGATCAAAATTGCAACAAGCCAAAAAACCGAAGTTAGTAGCATAGTCCTTGTAGCTTAAGAACATAAGAACGTCCGTACTGGGACAGACCAAAGGTCCATCTAGCCCAGTATCCTTTCTGCCAAGAATGGCCAATAACAGATGACCCAGAGGGAGGAATCACGACAGGTAATCCTCACATGATCCATTCCCTGAACCTGCCTCTAGAGAAACACGCTAGGGATACAATTCCTACCCCTCCTGGCTAATAGCCATTGATGGAACTAACGTCCATGAATCTATCTAGCTCTTTTTTGAACCCTGTTAAAGTTCTATCCTTCACCACATCCTCTGGCAAGGAGTTCCATGGGTTGACTATGCGGTGAGTGAAGAAAAACTTCCTTTTGTTTGTGTTAAACCTGCTGCCTAATAATTTCATTTGGTGACCCCTAGTTCTTATATTGTGGGAATAAGTAAATAACTTTTCCTTATTCACTTTTCTCACACCAGTCATGATTTTACAGACATCTCTCATATTCCCCCTTAGTCTTCTCTTTTCTAAGCTGAAAAGTCCAAGTGTTTTTAATCTCTCTTCATACCTGTTCCAAACCCCTAATCATTTTTGTTGCCCTTTTCTGAACCTTTTCCAATGCCAATATAACTTTTTTGAGATGAGGCAACCACATGTGTATGCAGTATTCAAGATGTGGGTGCACCATGGTTTTATATAGAGGCAATAAGATATTTTCTGTCTTATTCTCTATCCCTTTTTTTTAATGATTCCTAACATTCTGTTTGCTTTTTTTGACTGCCAATGCACACAGAGTGGATGTTTTCAGAGAGCTATCCACATGACTCCAAGATCTCTCTCTTGAGTAGTTGTAGCCAGATTAATCCCCATCATATTACATATATAGTTGGGATTATTTTTCCAATGTGCATTACTTTACATTTATCAACATTAAATTTCATTTGCCATTTTGTTGCCCTGTCATTTAGTTTGGTGAGATCTTTTTGAAACTCTTTGCAGTCTGCTTTGGTCTTAACTATCTTGACCAGTTTGGTATCATCTGCAAATTTTGCCACCTCACTGTTTACCCCTTTCTCTAGATCATTTATAAATAAGTTGAATAGGATGGGTTCCAGGACAGACTCTTGGGGGACCCCACTAGTTACCACTCTCCAGTTGGAAAACTTACCATTTATTCCTACCCTTTGTTTCCTGTCTTTTAACCAGTTATCAATCCACGGAATGACCTTCCCTCTTATTCCATGATAACTTACTTTACTTAAGAGCCTTTGCTGAGGGACTTTGTCAAAGGCTTTCTGGAAATCTAAATGTACTATACCCACTGGATCCCCCTTGTCCATATGTTAGTTGACCCCCCTCAAAGAACTCTAGCAGATTAGTAAGGCATGATTTCCCTTTACAGAAACCAAGTTGACTTTCCCCCAACAAATTATATTTATCAATGTATCTGACAATTTTATTCTTTACCATAATTTCAACTAATTTGCCCGGTACTGACATTAGACTTATCAGTCTGTAATTTCCAGGATCACCTCTAGAGCCCTTTTTAAATGTTGGTGTCATGTCAGCTCTCTTCCAATCATTAGGTACGGAAGCCAATTTAAAGGGTAGGTTACAAACTACAGTTAATAGTTCCACAATTTCCCATTTGAGTTCTTTCAGAACTCTTGGATGAATGCCATCTGGTCCCAGTGACTTGTTACTGTTAAGTTTATCAATTTGTTCCAAAACCTCCTCTAATGACACCTCAATCTGGGACAATTCCTCAGATTTGTCACCTAAAAAGAATGGCTCCAGTTTGGGAATCTCCCCAGTGTCCTCAGCCGTGAAGACCAAAGCAAAGAATTCATTTATCTTCTCCTCTATGACTTTATCATCTTTGAGTGCTCCTTTAACATCTTGATCGTCCAAGGGCCCCATTGGTTGTTTAGCCGGCTTCCTGCTTCTGATGTACAGGCAGTCCCCGGGTTACATGGATCCGACTTACATCAGATCCCTACTTACAAACGGGGTGAGGCAACCCCTCACTAGCTGCTTCGCTTCAGCAGACCAGGGAGACGTGAAGCTAGCGCCCCCCCCCCCCCCCCCCCCAGCAGATCAGGGAGATGCGGAGCGGCTTTTCTCAGCAGACACCTCAGCTTGAGAATAAAGGACTGAGGGCAGTGAGGTGTGGGAGAATAAAACTGAGCTCTGGACAAATGTTTGGCTAGAGTTTCCCCTACAATATGTACCAGTTCCGACTTACATACAAATTCAACTTAAGAACAAACCTACAGTCCCTATCTTGTACGTAACCCGGGGACTGCCTGTACTTAAAAAATTTTTTACTATTACTTTTTGAGTTTCTGGCTAGCTGCTCTTCAAACTCTTTTTTGGCTTTTCTTATTATATTTTTACACTTAATCTGACCAAGTTCATGGTAATTTCTATTTTCCTCATTTGTCTTACCACACCATAGGAGAATTAAGACGGGCTCTCTACCATATCAGTCATATGCATCCTCAACCTTCCTCCCCCATTCTCTTCTTTTATTCAGCATCTCCTTTTAAATTCTCTACGAGGCCATTATCTAATCACTGGATGCTTTCTCTATGGAGTACCTGCACTGCACACTCACCACAAGGAGGCACCAATAATTTGCGTGGTGTATCTCTCCCAAGCCAAGTGGGTTCTCAGACATGGCTAGTGGCCTCTAGGTTTCCATTGTGCCTTGTCCCATGCATCATGCTAGGGTTCCAGCACCTGGGTTGTCCTCAGGAAGGTAGCACAACAATCACTCTCCATGCTGCGTAGTATAGGTGACCCTCACTCTGGAGCCTTAAATAGAAAGAAAGGAAGGAAGAAAGAACTTCTTGTGTGCTCAGAGCTAAGACTCTTCATGACACAGACTACGCCATATGTAGAGGTTCCATAAAGCCAGTGGCATCTGCTCAGATTTGTTGCTAGCTCCTGGTGCAGGCTCACAATGCCTGTCAAACTGGAAATGAGACAAGGCATCTGCTATGCCATTATCCATGTCCGACACATGCATGGAACAAAAATAGATGTTGAATGTTAAGCATTGTAGAACAAATGCTCTCACCAGCTTCATAACCCTGTGCAATCTGGAAGCTTGGAAATTGATAACCTGTACCATTATGTTGCCGGCAAGAGTAAGTCTCAGGTCAGACACTGGATTCTCAAAGTCCAAAGTACACAGGTATCTGTCACACAAGTAGTTTATTTCCTGACAGCTATCAGCTGTGTCCCTTAACTAAAAGAACAACATGATAGTAAACGCGGCATTTCTTACATCCCTTCGGCTAGCCGGGAACCCCATTTTGGCTGCGGATGAAGTGGGAGACTGTCTCAGCTTCCGAGGTGCCGGTACCCAAAGCCCATTGGTGAGGTCCAAATTGCTGTGCTCTGGTGCAGCTTTAAATACTGTGTCTCTACCTTGTTTGTGGCAGTTTGGAAATATCCGGAGGTAACTCATTACTTGTTACAGTATGGTTCAGCTGTACTGCTTGTCCTTTGACTTTGTTTACATGATCAGTACATTTAGGTAAACAAGATTATTTTCCCGCCCTTATCTACAATTTGTTCTTGCTACAATGGCGTATGTTCCTAGAAGCTTGCTTCTGGCTCATCAGTAGTAGGGAAGGGGGGAAATTGAAAAGGGGGGAATGCAGGCCTCGCCTCCCATATACTTGACATGTACAGAGTTCTTCCACAACTGACCCCTACACATTGTCTTGTTGTTGCACCAGAAACACACCCTTCTATTAGCCAGCTTGGGTTCCCAAATAACTACGACAACTAAACGAGGAAAAAATTTCAAGATCATACTCCTCTCTGGAATCAGTGTTACCCATATCTCTTGTGTTTAGTGGAGAAGAAATCCTGGCTCTGGGTGACCTCGTTTACTTTGGAAGCTCTGCAGTGCTGTAGAAACAGCTTCACTGACCACTTCCATGCACCAGTGCTGATTATCCCATTAACACACACAGCCTGCATACCCGGATGCAGAGATGAGTCCCCTTGGGCATCCCCCTTCTTCAGTCCATGAGGCTGCCTAACACACCACCTTAGGCTTTTGCAACCTCTCTCCCTCTGCTGCAATGCTCCTACCTTTAGATCCTTTTCTAGCTCTTGAGTTCCATTCAGAATACTCTGTGATGAGTCTGTCTGTCCCCTTCCAGTGAAGCTACGGTCCCCCCCAAGCAGTAACCTGCTCATAGCAGGAAAAAATTGTACTCTGATCCTGCTTACTTCTACTCACAGCAGGGCTGATACATGAGGCTGATAAGTGCCCTCGCCTTCCCCTCCCAATGCCTGGTCACTGTATCAGCTGCTGAGCAGTTTCTCTTGCCAACTAATCCTCTCTGATTGCTGCTTGCACTCTGCCTCTGCCTGTTCTTCCCTGTACATGGAACAGGGGAGTGTTAGCCTCCCTACTCTAACTCTGCCACATGCCCCTGGGGATCCATGCTACTTTATGAGCTTGGATGTTCTGCCCTCTGCAGCTGCTGCCACCTTGCCTGCTGCATGGAAGAAAGGGGCTTTCCATGCCCAGAGCTCACACCTTTATGGCCTTCAGACTTCATGATACTGGGTGTGGGGGGTCAGTCAGCACCACAAAGTTGACCTCATTCACTTTTTGCAGCAGTCTTTGACTTGTTTCCCTCCACAAGCCTGACCAATATTTTTGAGTTCTGTGTTCTGGTATTTGAAGCACAGTAAATGTCCCACAGCCTTGAAAATTCTTAAAGTTCCATTCAGCACACATGCCAAGAGAAGTAATTTGTAAACACTTCATATATACATATATATTAATAATTTCATTGGCAAATTAAGGTCCTGAAAGCAGACGTCAGCATGGCCTCAGGTACCTGAACAAAATCCTGGTGCGTACTAAAAGATTGCTTCTCCTTCCATTTTAGCCTAAATGAGTTTCATTCAAGACTTACAGGCCACGTCTAGATGACAAAGGTAAATCAGAAAAAGATACGAAAATTGCGAACTGAAATTTGCATATCTTTTTCTGCTTTTCTGTTGAAAGAGGCTTTTCCGAAATTTGGTGTGTCTGTACGGTGCCAGATTTCGGAAAAACTTGCTCTTTCAACACATCCCTTATGACTCATAGAATGAAGTTTACGAGGTGAAAGAGCGTGTCCGCTTTTCCAAAATATTTTTCAGAAAAATGGACACATTCTTTGGACTGTGGTATCCCGGAAAAGCGCTGCAGTCTAGATGTAGCCTAAAACAGATTAATAGGCGGTATATGTTGTCCTTGATGGCTATCAGGATAGAAAGCTAATTTTGTCTCTGTCCTTTATCTATCTATCTATCTATCTATCTATCTATCTATCTATCTATCTATCTATCTATCTATCTATCTATCTATCTAATTAGATTTCACAAAAAGTGCTGGATTAAAAGCCCTAAAGATCGAAATCCCATTTTCATCCATAGAGGTGGCACAGCAGCACAAGCATAATCAGTGAACTTTTTACCAATGTTGTCCTATTGCTGTGCCTCAGATATGTGCTACAAAAATCCTGCCCATCTAGTTCTTGGTGCTTCAGCTGCAGTCACTGTTAATGATAGCAAATACTGCTAGTTAGGTACTTAATGTAAACTTCTTCTTTGAAGACTGTCCTAAAATGATCAAATCAATTCACTTAGGCAAATATAAGCAGTCATTAAATGTTGGTCACTTTCATTTGCTGTCCTGACTGAGATTTAAATTTGTGATCTTAAAGGTGAAGGGCTCACAATTTCATTACCCCACTCAACAGGTGACATCCTTCCCTTATTCTTAGTTTGTCTGTGCATTGCATAGGCAATTAATAAAATCATCATAGTTGTTGGTCTGCCTATCCTCATGTTATATATATCGAAGAAGCATATAAATTGACTATTTCACTTGCAAACATTAGCTCCACCCATATAATCTCATTGTTTCTTTTTATTTCTAAAGGGAAAAGTGAAAAGATACATACAAAAGGAAACAAACTAAGCAAATTGTTAAGACTCCTTTGTATATTTCATCTGATAGAATATGCAGATGTTTATGATATACTCTGCAAATAAGACAGATCTGCTTAGAATTTACATTGAGAGCTCTTGGCTCACTGATTGAACTGTTATCAATTGGTGTATTTGATTACATCTCAAGAGGATGTCTCTTGTCTTCCAAGTTGAAGCCCACTGACAGATTATCAAAGGTTCACTTAAAGCCAGATTACCCAAACTTTTTGAGTAGTGCTCTCCACAAATGATCCCAGTGAATTTAATTTAAAAGTGACTGTGTGTATGTTAGATACTAATCAGTGATTGAAATTTGCATCTTTGAAGAGGACCAACATAAAGGTTATGTACTTCTTAAATAATATTTGCATCCTCAAAATAAATCTGAAATAATGCATAGACTTCATGGTGGTCGTCTGTACAAGAGTGAATATCACCTAATGTGACTTCAGGTAGCAGAATCTGTCCCAGAAGTGTTTAAAGAAGTAATAAATACCCTTAAACATACTGAAAAACATGCATCCTCATGTCTGAGTAAAGTATTTGGATTTTTTGTTAATGTACAAGGATTAGGTTAGCAGGTAAGCCATTATTTATATAAATGTATGCAGAATTTAATGTCATTCAGAAGAAAACTGTTATCTCAAACAAGTATTACAATTGAGCTTTAGTATGTGGAAAGGCTTTAAGAACAATGATAGAAGGTTCCGTCATAGTATGAATGAACACAGTTGCATAATATTGTAGTATTCGACAATGAACATGCAGCCAACCGATGTTTTGTATATTTTGATTGGTTTGCACTAAAGAAACACAATAGTCACTAAATATATATATATATATATATATATATATATATATATATATATATATATATATATATATATATATATATATGGTTCATTTTGAACTGGACTTTGACCTTGTTAAAGTGAGCAGCAATTTTCTCATCTCTAAATGTAGCTCCATCAAAATGTGGCCCAAGGGAGCCAAACGTTTTCTATGTTTTAACAAGCTTAAGTGCTTTTATAAAAGTACTATTAATAGGATTTATTCTAATTGGACATTAAGACATATTGGCCCTAAATCATAGATAGCTTTAGCTTATGGCTCTATTATAGGTTGGATTTCAAAGGCAAAGCAGCAGAACAGAAACTATTCTCACAACAGTATTTTTAGTGACTAGGTTTTTAGTAATTTCTACACTGAATGTAGTCACCATTTTAAAAGATGTAGGATCTAACACTCTGCAAACATGGCTATCTCTACACTACAAGGTTTTTGCGCAAGAACAGTTGTTTTTGCGCAAAACCCAGCAGAGAGTCCACACCTCAAGTACATTTTTGTGCAAAAAAAAAAAAATACAAAAAATAAATAGGACAGAGGGCTTTTGCTGGTACAGTTATTCCTCTCCCCATGAGGAATAACTCAATTCTGTTAATTGTAATCAGAGCTTTCTTTCACAAGAGTATCCATGCAGTGTGGATGCTCTCTTACGCAAAAGCACATCACTTTTGCGATGCACTTCTGTAGTATGGACATGCTTTTGCACAAGAAGTTTTTGTGGAAGATCTCTTCCACAAAAAGCTTCTTGCGCAAAAACCCTGCAGTGTAGAGAAAGCCATAGTGAGTTGCTAGACCTGTGTCCAAATGAAGCAATGAATCAATGGGTGCAGGCTGTGCACAGAACTCTCTTCATATGCTACATAGGGTTGTTTTTAGTCTAATTTCTAAGGACATATATTGAACTTCTTATTTGCATATACAACATTTCAAGCAATTGTGCCAATTTCATATACAGCTTAGGCATACATGTTTGCATTCTCTTAAAAGTGTACATACACTACATTGAATGTCTTTGGTCCAGACTCTGTCGCCTTTGTTCATATTGAGGGGCCAGTTTACTCATTCTGGAGTACACTGACAATGTTTTCCATCCGAAATATATGTATTCAAATGTAATCTTTTGCAATTGTAAAATGCTTACTCTTATGTGTTAAAAATATTTGAAAGTTGGTATGTATTCAGATTTCACTGTGTATCCTTCTATCGCAGCATGCAGTGAGAGAACCTGTCTCCCAGTGCCTTTTTTATATATCCAAACAGATTTCATTTTCACACTGGATAAAGAATGAATGCATGAGTGCAATAGGCATTATATAACTAAAACTAATAACAAGGGAAAAATTAGTAAAATATATGTTATATCTACAATGCATTACAAATGTGTTACGTCGGAGTAAATTGTGCTCTGTCATTCACTGCGGCCATCCGTAAGGTTAAGGATTGTTTTCTAATTGTCTCCATAGCCGGTGGCACGTGTTTTATAAAACAAGAAATTGGATTGTTTAATCCCACTAATTAATTTCAGAAGTTTTTACTCAAACAATTGCACAAACTATTAAAATTAAGAACATGAGCAATAATATATCTAAAGTGTTATAAGGCTCTCTGCTGTACTTTCTATCAAAATCTATTTTTTGTGCCTTTTTCTGAAAAGAAATTCTGGCACAAATAATTTTTAATTGACAGAATTGGAACAGCAAGATTATGCAAATTTATAACTGTTTAAAAATGCCCCCAATATAATAAATGCTAAGGAACAAATTCAAACAGTGTAAACTGTGATCTATTAAATTTCATTGGTAGCCATGGAAATCACTTTTTAATTCTTAATTTAATGAGTCGCAAGCTTTTTTGCATTTGGATGAGCTTTGAAAAGAGTATCAGAAGTATTTTCTGTCAGTACCAGAGCCCTAAGTGTAAGCTAATGGTTCAGTACATCAGCAATATGTAAATGAACATTGTTTCTTAGAAAAAAATAAATAATAGATTGAAGAATAACTATAGTTATTTTTTCTTTTTGTTTTTCAAGTTTCTTTATACAAATACCACACATTTTTAAGCCTCTGCCAACTATACTGCATAATTCTGCATCTCTGTTGCACCCTTCATTGAGAATTTTCATAAATGCAGAACAAACAATATAGATGTAGGGAATTGCAGGGAAAACTGAAGGCTAGTCGCTAAAAATCTCAGCAACAGTTAATTTAAAAAGAAAAGGTAAGATAAAACAAATAGCTTTGAAATTTACATTTTTTTAACCCCAATAAACAGATTATTTTGTGTGCATTCTGTCCTGCTTAAATCCTTTTAGTAGGAATTAGTATCTCATTCAAATTAATTTTTGCTTTAATTGCACCTCGATTGGTAAATCACAAAAAGTTTAATGAAAAGTGAGTTTATAAGACACTTGAGTCCCATGCAATTTAATTATAAGATTAACTTTCTAAATAAAATTATTTTTCAGGGTTCATTGAGAAAAACCTAACAAGTCAGAAACCTACCAGTAACTTAATAAGGAAAAAGGGTTACTTCAAAGATTGCCTTAATGTGAATTTACTAGCTGCATGAAATTATTATGAAAACTGAAATGAAAGTGGCAGAAAAATAGAGCAATACAAATATGTTCCTTTAGAGCAGCGTTTCCCAAACTATGGGCCACAGCCTCGTACCGGGCCATGGGAAAAAAAATACAAGGCCTCAGTGTGGCTGCTGAGAGAGGAGCGGGGCAGGCTGGAACAAGGTGTGTGTGTGGGAGAAACCAGCCGCCGGGAAGCAGTGTTGGGGGCAGCGGGGCTGTCCGGCGGAGATTGGGGGATGGGCGGCCAGCTGGCTGGTGGAAGCAGGGCTGGACGGGAGAGATCGGGAGGAGGAAGACGGGAGAACCAGCCACCGGAAGCAGGGCTGGACGTGGCAGCGGGGCTGGCCAGTGGAGATTGGGAGGAGAAGTAGGGGAGAATCGGCTAGCTGGGAAGGGGACGGAGGGAGTGGGGCTGGTCAGGAGGGTCATGGGGGGGGGAGCGGGGCTGGCCGGGAGAGATCTTGGGGGGGGGGGGGGGTGGAACCGGTCGCCGGAAGCAGGGCTGGATGAGGGCAGCAGGGCTGGACGTGGGAAATCGGGAGGAGAAGCAGGGGTAGGAGGGGGGAGTGAATCGGCCGGCAGGAAGCAGCTCTGACCTGGGCACATGCAGACCCAGGCACAGGAGTGAGTCCAGCTCCAGGGATTCCATTTTGCCCCTCCCTTTCCCCCCATAGCCTCCCTCAAGTGGTTGCAAACTACCTGGCTGGTAGACACATTCATGCAGCGTGAGCACATCTACCAGCCAGGCAGTTCACAGCTACGGACTGATACACCTAATAATAATAAAACTTACTTAATTAGAAAATACTGGACATTTTTATATGTCCGGTATTTTCTCAATTTGTTTTCCGGACAGAACCCTCAAATACCAGATTGTCTGGTACAAAACTGGACACCTGGCAACCCTACCCATCCTTGCAACTTCCCTCCTAGCCAGATATCCTATCCCCAAACTGCTCCTGCTCCCGCCTCCTGGAGTGCCCATGAGGCACCAGGTCCCTCAAACCTTGGCCCAGGCTGGCCGGAGGATGCGGCTGGGTGAAACACTGACTATTTATTCATTTTTCAATCTTTTTTTATATGCGTTTATATTTTTGGGCTGCAGTACTGAAAATAAAACAGGTTCCAACTAAAGTAAAAAGTTTGGGAAACCCTGGTCTAGCCAGCTTTCTATCCATCTTACAGTCCATTTATCCATATTCCCTTCACTTGCTGGCAAGAATATTGTGGATGACTGTATCAAAAGTTTTGCTAAAACTGGCACTGGGGGCTTTGGGAGGACCAGAAACAACTTATTTGAATATTCATTGTTTGCTTAATGAATATGCGAATGTGCAAATGAATGTTACTGGTCCTCCAAAAGCTCATGAATGGATTTACTGGTCCCCATGTCAAAAAGTTTGGGACCCCTGCTTTCGAGTCAGTAATGAGAGAACTATTTTTTTTGAAAGCAAATCAAAGCCCAGCCAGAAATATGAGACATTTTACTTTTTATGTGTATCTGGGGCTTTTATTTTATTATTATTTTTTTTACTACTTAGAGTGCTGTACCTGCATGTTAGCATGAGGATTCATTTAAATAATGTATAATTTGCCAGCCTTTTTATTAATCCATGAGTAACTGAATCAGGCTGCAATCTCTTTTGAATGTCTGCAGCAAATTGCATTTAATATAAATTATACTAGATTTAACACTCTGCAAATAAATATTTTTCATGTGGAAAATAGAAATGATGTATATCTATAAAACTGTGAGCTGCTAATTTGTGAATGGGATGCCCTCCTGTCTTCACAAAAAAGGTGAGGAGTTCAAGTTGCCCTGTTTTAAGTTCTAATTGGGCTTCTGAATTTCATTACAAGATTTATATTAGTAGGAACATGGGTTTAGATAAATTCTAACCTCAGTTACAGAGCTTAAATGCATAGCTCCATTATGGATAAGTGAGATCAGAGTTGGGCCCAAGAAAACATGCTTTTTAACTTTTTTTAAAGCTAAAACAATGTGTTCTAAAGCCACATAATTATTAATTGTAGATTATTGCCTGTATAATCCCAAGGTTAAAAATTATGATCAGGAAGCAGATTCTGCATGAGTCCTTCTCATTCTCCAGTATATTCCTGTATAGGTGTAGGACTTTAGGTGAAAGAAGAGATTGTATAGTATAAGGACCTCATTAACATTGTAAGTATTACAGTAGAGCTCCAGACAAGGCTTCTTGGCACCCAAACCACCCTCTCTTCATCTAAATCCTGGAGAATATGGGAGTCAGTGTATAAGGCTCTGAAGACTTCTGCTTACCAGAGCATCTAGACCTGTTATTTGTGTTCATGTTCATGCTGCAGCATAACTAGCTTGAGTTCCATGATGTGCAATGCACAAAGACTTGCAGTATCATGGCTCATGCATTTGTTGAAGTTTAGTGTTGCAAAGTCAGTCATTCTCAGTGATCTGAATTTGGCTGATTTCAAAACAGAGTTGCGAGTGGCTAGCCATTTGGATTAGAGCTTGTTATTTTGAATGAGAAACTTTTCACAGCTTCAAATCAGTATCATTTCCAATATAACATAGCAATCTAGACTCTTTTCCTAGTGAAATAATACTAGTTAATCATTTAGTTAATCAATATTGAAGTTAACTTCAGTGCTTTTGTATTTAATAAGGGAAGATCCTCTCTCTAACTATTTAATAGTATAATAAAGGTATGTGAGTGCTCTTCATCTCATGCTTGTTCACCACTGACAGCCTAAACTTAGTGGAATATGAGCAGATAAGAATGTCACTATCGTCACACATTAGCATGTGGTGGAGACAGCTAGTCTGGCTTTGCTTGCCCCTCACATTACTGAGATCCCTGGCATTTATGGTTTCACTTTTGAAATACATGGCCAAAGCAATATGGTAACAACAAAGAAAATGTAAATGTCAGGTGGCTTTTAGGTTCAGTGGTTCCAGAAAGATTATTTTCAGATAATATAAAAAGAGATTGAAATATTATGAACGATAAACTTAATTTGTAGAATTCTGTACTTCCAGCTGAGGATGTAAAGCCCGATTTTAAAGTCACGCAAACAGTTAGCTTCTGATGAACACCTTCAAAGCTACCTCATTTTCCTCTTGCAGATCCCTCCTTAAAACTCTCTCTTGTCATGATCTCTGCAAGAAACTTGATTATGATTAGATGTACTGATACAACTGATATTGTCCCATTATTTCCTCATGGTGCCCTGTTCGTCTGTATGCATCTGTTGTCCCTTATACTTAAATTTAAGCACCTTGAGGCAGGGGTCATATATTTGTTCTTGGTTTATACAGCACCTAGCACAATGAGGTCCTGGTCAATGACTATAGCACCAAAGCAGTATGGTAATTCAAATCATAATAAAATAATTTGTTCCATAATAACATAATGTGAGCTCTGATAGATGAATGTATATAGAAAGAATGGCAGGTATATGCTTCTGTTTGTCAAAGGCTAGAGATGGATGGCAGGAGACAAATTGCTTGATCATTGTCTTCGGTCCACCCCCTCTGGGGCACCTGGCACTGGCCACTGTTGGCAGACAGGATACTGGGCTAGATGGACCTTTGGTCTGACCCAGTATGGCCATTCTTATGTTCTTATGTTTATATCCATGAGTATGCTCATCCGCAGATGTCAGTGCAGAAATCTGCCACTCATTTTTGCAGATATGGATGCAGATGAAGGATACAAAGTTTGTATTCACACAGGGCTTTATCTATGGCTGAGGTGAAGGCCTGTGAAGACATATTTTCTGAATGGGTTGGTTATATTCTTTATTGTTCTGTATAGTTTGTTTGAAAACGATTCTGACTTTTGTGGACTCTAAGCATGTAGTGTCATGTCTGCACAAAACCCTGTGTTTTCATATTGTGTGTGTGCAATGAGCTTAACTAGGGCTAAGTCTGCTTCCACATTACTGTGCTTCAACGTTCTGGGTCAGGGAACCAAAGAAACACCATTTCCTCCTCCCCTACCAGTGCAGCAAGTTAAAGTAATGTAAAGTGTCTGTGTAAATGGGTTCCCAGCACTGTTAGCTACTCCCCTCAGAGCCACACTTTCAATTTCAAGCACTGCTGTGGCTGCGCTTTCATTTTGTAATTGTAGACAAAGACTAAGTTTGCTTGCGGAGCATGAATCACTTTTGTAATATTTCTTTCCACTGTGGTGAAGTTGAAAACTACTGCAGTTAGGTGTTCATGCTTTACAATGCCAATTTGGCTTCTTTTTGGCTACCATTGCAAAGAAATAAGTATGGGATGGTAACGCATTCCCCAGAAAAAAATTGTGTCCAATGTTGGAGACAGGATACTAGACTTGGTAGACTATTGGGCTGTGTCTACACTGGGTCACTTATTCCGGAAAATCAGCCACTTTTCCGGAATAAGCTGCGAGCTGTCTACGCTGGCCCTTGAATTTCCGGAAAAGCAACGATGCTCTACTGTACAAAATCAGCTGCTATTCCAGAAAAACTATTGTGCTCCCGCTCGGGCATAAGTCCTTATTCTGGAACACTGTTCCGGAAAAGGGTTAGTGTAGACATTCCAGTAGTCTTTTCCAGAAAAAAGCCCCGATCACGAAAATGGCGATCGGGGCTCTTTTCCAGAAAAGCGCGTCTACATTGGCCACAGACGCTTTTCTGGAAAAAGGGCTTTTCTGGAAAAGCAGCCTGCCAATGTAGACTCTCCTTTTCCGGAAAAACTGAAAACGGAATAGTATTCCGTTTTAAGCATTTCCGGAAATTCTTGCCAGTGTAGACACAGCCTTGGTGCCTTGAGCTACTATTTTATTTTCTACGATGATAGGTTTTTGCCAGTCATGTTGAGTATTCAAATCCTGGTTCTAATTATGATTGCCAGGTGTCCGGTATTGAACCAGACCATCCATTATTTTTGCCTCCTGTCCAGAAAAAAAATTCAGAAAATACCAGACACCTAAAATGTCTAGAACTTTCTGATTTTTATCCCCAGCCAAGAGGCGAAAATTCCAGGCTGTCTGGCTCAATATGGAGGCAGCCTGGCAACCCTAGTGCTTACCGGGGAGCTGTCCAGCCCGACACAGGGAGCTTAACAACTCTCGGGGGCCTTTTTTTGTTTGTTTTTCTTGCTCAACAAACTTTCTCCTAGCGTGTTTTGTTGTTGTTCGGTATTTTTTCTGAAACCATCTGGCAACCCTAGTTCTAATCTTATGTAAACTGGTGTTTACATTGTGGAGGGTTCCTGATTTACACTAGTGTGAGATCAGTATCAGGCGCTCAGTATTTGAAAAATAACAATTTAGAGCAACTGTAGAACAATATATTTAATGATTTTGCACTCTGTAAACCTCTAACTATTGTTAGACTAGTGGTGTAAAGTATAGTTTAAACCACATGCACATGGAAAGACAGAAATGCTTTACAGATATTCTGTTCCAAATCTCTGAAGAATGCAGCTTGACTTGCATTTTATTGCTGGGATTTTATGAGACAATGGCAACTGTAGGGCTATTGAAAGGAAGCCATGTTAACTCTCTAATTCTATGATGGTCATTTCCTCCGCATTTGCTCATGTGATTATTATAGGTTTTCCATCTGTGACATTTTGCAAATACCACTTCTTACCTTTGACATTTTTTGCCTGTTCCAATTACATTAATTATATAATTGACGTTTGAGTTAACTCTCTAAAGTGGGCTTAAAATAATGTGTAATGTAATCATCATGTCAGTTCATAATAACATCTTTTCCATTTTAACACGCTTTGGTCTTTTTTTGGGATACTTTTTGTGGAGGAAGATTACAGTCTCCTTCATTATTAATCAGATACACAGCTTGCTAACCTTTTTTTTTTTTCTGTTTTTTCAGGAACATAGCATCATGCTGTGATGTTTCCCAAAGTTTCATTTATTTTAAATAATGGAAATTTTTATTTACACTTTTAAAAGTCAGAGATAAGTTCATCCTAAAATAAAATATATCTAAAATTGTAATTAAACACTCAGTCATAAAGAATATGCATAAGAGGCTGAAATAAGGTTCATTCTGGTATTTTCTGATTTAGGACTATTTAACTTTACAACTTGTGTGAGTTGTTTATACATACACTGAGATTCATTGTAAGTTCTTGCTTCAGATTTACTGAAATGCTAACACTTGAAATTTTATTTTATTTATTCCACAAGAAAAACAAATTAATGCAAAAGTAGGAAAGGGGGGACCTCAATTTCTCTGGCATATATACTACTACAAAACAAATATAAATGAACTGCCTTGCATTTAAATGTAATGTTTTCCATTGCAATAAAGAGCTATAAATGCTAATAGTATTAAACATGCACTGGTATGCATTCAACAAAAGTACTTATAAAACATTAAAATTATTGTGCAGTAATAATTAGGGGAAAATAATAGTTTAGTTCTGTAGTTAATGCACTTTATTTTAATGGAATAATTTGAATTAATAAACATACCCATATTTTTTGTGACGGTAATAGCCACAGTATATCTTATCAGATAATTAACTTTCACAAACATAATAAGATTACTGAGCAGCAGTGACAAAATTGCAATAACTTATTTTTTTGGACTTTGTAGCCTAAAAAAAAGAAAAGAAACTGCTTATTATAGAAGCTCACAAACTCTTATTTTCTCCTCTTACCATTTAATGCCTTTTTAATTGTACTGACTTCAGAGGGGTGACTCCCGATTTACACTGAGGTATGTGAGAAGAGAGTTAGACCCTCAGTTTATGAAAATAAGTTGACTGTATGAGAGAGAAACTCTCTGTTACCCAAACAAAAAATAAAGAAAAAGACTCTTTTCCTAGACAGAATGAATATATTATGAGCATCTTCAAAAGGAAACTATGATGAAGTGGAATCAAGTAGTGTTCAATCAGAATGGGGTCATATATTTAGATAGCACATGTAATCTAATCTTGACATTACTTCGCTGGCAAAACTCCCATTGACTGCAGGGTGACTTTCAGAGGAAATTTTGCCTGCTATACGATCAAGCCTACAATTAAATTAGCTTTGGAAAAGCAATATTATAATTACTTTTCATTTCTAACAGCCAGTTCTTTACTCTTGGCCCTTTAAAAAAAGCTGGTCTGGTAAATGGTAATAATAGTTAACATTTTTATAGCATCTTTATTATCCTAGTACAAAACTTTGCATGTAACTTTGTTGTGAGTAAGGATTTGGACCTTTAAATTATACGCCAGAATCTTTTTTCTCGCTACTGAAATGTAGGCATCTATGGGAAGAAATGTTGCACCTTTTCACTTCTTAATCAGAGCACAGGAATAATATTCAGTAAATTAATGATAGTGAATTTAATTTTATGGAAATTGCTGGAACTTTTTATGACAAATACTACTGAAGAATTTCTTTATTTTGTCTGAAAAATGCATGTACCATACCTATTGTCATACTTCATGTGAAATATGAAATGTGAGTTTGTTGCTTAATATAAAATTAAGCACAGGTACTTTAAAGAGAGCCATCCTATTACTGAACCTACTATTTTTTTTATTCACTATATTAAGTCTTTTTGCCACCCAGCCAGTTACTTCACTGCCTGAGAAAAGTTAAAATGTCCTCTATTTACATCATGATCAATGCTAGTAGACCAATGAAAAGTAAGGCTGTCTACCCAGAGCAGTAATGTGCACTATGGGAATGTCACTTCTGATGTGCACTGATGTGTTGCACATTAATTGGTCTGTGTAGATCCTGCTGGGATTCATTAGCGAAACTTTACTGTGCACCAGCAGTGTTTACATGGGCCAATTAATGTGCAACATGAAAGCCTCCCCTGCATAGGACATTTTACCCTATTGTGCACACAAGTTCTCTATTGTAGTTACTTGGTCTCTTAACAGTTCTCCGGTTGGGGAAGGTAGGAAGTACATCACATACTACCTATCTTTTCAACAGTTGTGTAATCAAAGCTAATTTTGCAGGCTAGTGAATGACAAATTGTGCATGCATCTCCTGCTATTGTTGGGAGTTACACAGTTATTCCTTGAAAATTGTGCTATAAATGCTTACCAGTTTGCACTGTATCTTAACTATGGAAGCTAAAAATTATGGGCTGAATGTTCAAAAATTGCCAGAATTCCACTGATGTCAAGGAGCACACCCAATTTATGTCATCTGAGGATAGGCCAAACTATTTAATAGAAGGCGTTATCCACATACTGCATGAACATTTATGTTTTTGGGGGAAAATCGACATATTTATTGAATTTTATGAAACCCACCTTGAAAGACCACTTAAGGACTCAGTAGAAAATATGGATCACTGCAGATGGCTTTCTAATAGAGATGGAAGAAAATTGTTATCTGTAGCTTCAGGAAGGCTTTGGTCAACCTTTCAAGACCAAAAGCTGCCTATTTCTCTCACAGGTTTCATTGCATCTTTATTAAAGTTTTTAAGATAATATTGCAATTCAAATAAAAGCAGCCTTCAAGAATGAGTCTGCAAAATGTCTAAAAGCACACGTTTGTGTGACTGCAAATGCGTATTTTTGTCTCCCGTTGTAGGTTTTGAGCACTTGAACGGTGTGTCTTTGAAGGTTTCTTTTGGAAGGATGTCCTGTAGCGATATAAGTAGTGACAGGACATAGTATGTACGCTCATCCACAGAAAACTAGCATTATGCATGAAGTCTTTCAAGTCAATGAGAGTTTTGCCATTGGCTTCAGTGGGGACAGGATTTCACTGTGTGTGTTATGTTTTTAGTTTTGCCCAGTTGACAAACTGGCACTTTTGCCATGTTGAAATGATTGTTTTTGTCAGCAGATAAGGTTGTTGGTAGAATAGTAATTACAAATATCAGGCCAAATCCTTTGCTTGTGGAAATCAGCATGCTCCATAACATCAATAAAGCTACTCTAAATGAAACTATCCAGATAATCTGGCTATTTGTATTTGATAAAACATAATCCAACACTCTGTTGTTAATATTGTTTGTACAAAAGTGTCAGATTTTAGCATCTGAAAAATCTACATATGCAAACAAAAGTGTACTTCATAGTGTACCATGATGCACAGCCAATATTTAAGATAGGTAGATGTGATAGAGAAGGAATTGAGAGTATGGTGGAGAACTTTCGTGGAATTCAATTGGAAAAGTTCGGAGTTGGATTTGATTGTTTTATAGGGAAGAGTGGGAGAAGAGATGAGTGTGGAGATAGGATTTGGTTAAATAAAGAAAAGCGGGGAAATAGTTCTAGTGGTGGCCACATGAAATAATATATTGCACCTTACAGAGATGACAGCTAGAGGAATAAATCATAAATCTGGGATTTAAGTAGTGTAGAAAATGGTTCGGAAACTGGAAATGTCAGTGGGAAAAGATTTATACACCACTTCATACAAAATCATGATAATTAATATGAAAGGAAATTTTGTACTGCTGTCTGGAAACCAGTGGCTATCAATGAATATATTGAAGGATGGAAGAGATGCAATTTTCTTTGTGGGAAACATTGGTCATTTAGGTTTAACATGAAATCTGTTTATTTTGGTTTTGTACATTCACCTTTTAATATGCATGAATATCACCATTTAACATTAATTAATGCACTTATTCATTCAGGAGCAATTATATTCCCCTGTTTTAATAATGTTAGCCATTCTAACCAGTATGTACAAACAAGGAGTACTTTATCAGATGCATTGGAATGGAAATTACAAAGACCACATCCACCCAGACTGAATTGTCCTAGCTAGTACAGGTCCTCTACTTGATAAGGTAACTCCCTTCTTTTCACATGCTGGTATATTTATGCCTGCCTCTGTCATTTCCACTCTAATACATCTGACAAAGTGGGCCTTTGCCTACGAAAGCTTATGCCTAAATACATTTGTTAGACTTTAAGGTGCACAGAACTCTGTTTTTTTTGAAGATGCAGACTAACATGGATACCCCTCTGATACTTATAACCAATGATTTTTTTTAAAACAACCAATAACTTGTAACCTTATCCTCAAAATACAAGAACTTCATGGAGAAATGAACAACTTTTCATAACTAAATTAACAACTTTTCATAACTTTTCATAACCTTTTCAAATCAAATTAAATTACCTCTTTTTTGTGTGTGTTTGTTTTCTCTTTTGATTTCATTTTCTTGAAAATGAGAAGTTAAGAATTGCTCAGTCACTGGTGAAACACTGTTGAAATTCACTTCCATATAAGTGCCAGGAACAGTAAGAAAGATAACGTTATTCAGTATAATTTATAATCTGTGGGCATGGTACATTTATTGATCATTTCTTTATCTCAATTACCTACATTTAAAAAAAGGATAGATTATATTTACAATATATTTATTCTATCACTGGACATATGCATACATCTACAGCTTCCAATAGCAATGAACTTCAATGAATGCCACACATAGCTGGCACCCCAAATGAGCTGTACAAATTAAATAAAGGAAGACTGTGATAGATTATGAATGTTTGGACTCTGTAGTGCTCCAGTATGATTTCATGGGTTATGATTCATTAATCAGTACAGGCTCTCTGAAACGAAAGTATCTAGCCAAATAAGTGTGTCAGAGGATGGGGAAAATACGAGTGTGAAATATTAACCTGAAAGGTCAGAAATTGCTGTCTGCTGAGACTTACCAGACAACGTTCCAACTCTTTATCTCTTCATAATAATAATATTTTGAAAGAAGTGTGCCTCATACCTATTGTTCTCCAATGTCTGAAGGCCAACTATTGCTACACATTGTGTCATGGTTTAAGTTCTAAATATGTTTGTGCGCAAGAGTGCATGTATATGCCACATGTGAATTTGGGAGGATGCTGCACATCAAAAACATAAAAACATGTATTGCCCAATTAATTGTAAATGAAAACTAAAAATAAGGCCAAACACATAAAAAACAGTTAAAATTATTGTTTACTTTAGTGTTTTGCATCTTATCAGTATTTGTTCTTTGGCTTTTGTTACCCTAAATTCAATTATACTGTTGTATTATTATAGTGAAATGCATTGTATGGGGGGAGGGAGGAACTTCAAAGACTCTAACGTTTCCATGAATATTTTTGAAATTGCCAACATTGAGATACAGGTTTGATATTTGAAGTGAAAGCATCAAAGTATGACTTCTAAATATTTATTGCTAGCTCTAATTAGATTTTTTCCAGATGTATAGTGGCAGCTTTTGACACATGGATATGCAAAATTATTGAAACTCTTGAAGATGATTTTTCTAAAGGCATTCAGTTCAGGAAGAAAGAACAGAATAATTGATTCTTGTGAGTTATGCACAATGCTGTAATTCATTCAAGAGGTTTTATTATTATTATTATTATATATGGTATATTACATGCTAAGGGACACAAAGAATAAATTATTACCTTCCAGACAGCCCTCATGAAACTGCAAATTTTATATATACTTAAACCCAAAACTTTTAACCATTTTTCATTTAGAATAAAATTACATGGCTGAATGATTACATATCTTGATTTACAAATGTATGTTAGTGCTATGTGAACTTTTTTATTTCAATCTTGAATGTACTTGAGTCAACCTTGATTCAAGTTAGATTTGTGTAGATTTTGACCATCACTAGTTTCCTCTGTCCTACCTCACGCTTTCCTTCCACGACCCTCCCCATGCAAATTGGTCGTAAAAATGGATAACAAATTTGGGGGGAGTTTAGAGACTAATATTTGCTAGTGAATTTTCAGTGTGAACCTTATTTGTGCACAGTCACATGAATAATTCACTTGATGTTTCTCTTGTTTGCCTGATTGACTGATCTTACCTCATGTGTTAAGGAGTGTCCACAGAAACTTCAGTTTGCATGTGTCTAGACTACAGGGTTTTGTCGATAAAAGTTCACTTTTGTCGAAAAAACTATATCTGCGTCTACACTGCCGCTGAGTTCTGTCGACATAACATCGACAGAAATCAGCAGTTTTGTCGATGGCTGTAAACCTCATTCTACGGGGAATAACGCCTTTTGTCGACAGAGTTCTGTTGACAGAAGGCGTTATTGCATCTATACTGTCCTTTGTGTCTACACTGTCATGTCGACAAAGCGACTTGCTTTGTCAACAAAACTGGATGTAGTCTAGACTCTCTTTGTTGACAGAAGCTTTGTTGACAAAACTTCTGTCAACAAAAGCCTGTAGTCTAGACATACCCTTTGTGTGTCAGCCAGAGAGAGGCTATATTTTAAATTGTGCTCTCTGAGCTAGCAGGATGTCAGGAAAAACAAAAACAAAAACCCAATAAAGCTTTTATGCTAGTCTCTGCATCTGACTCCCACCAACGTGTCACCATTTTTAGCTTCTCTGGTAATTTGAGTTTGGCTGTTATTAGGTAGTCTGCAGAGGTTTGGATTGTGACTTTGCTCAGCTGCAGCACTTCCATGTCCTCTTTTCTGTATGGGTGCGTCTACACTGCACCATTATTTGGAGATAACTAGTATTATTTCAAAATAACGACATGAGTGTCTACATAGCCATTGCATATTTCAAAATAATTTTGAAATAACGGATGGTTTATTCTGAAGTCTGTAAACCTCATTCTACAAGGAGTAGCACCTATTCCGAAATACAGCCACTCCCTGAGTTACGAACAAGTTATGGACGAACACTTGGTCCGTAACTCAAAGTGTTTGTAACTCGGATCCCATAGAGTTACCTGGCGACCGCGTAGTTTGTGAGCGCAGATCGCCATTTGTAACTCGGATCCGCATTTACGACCGCTTTGGTCGTAAGTGTGGATGGTCATAAGTGGAGGTGGCCGTAACTTGGGGAACGGCTGTAGCTATTTAGAAATAAGGTGTGTGTAGAGGCTCCACTGCTTCTATTTTGAAAGAGCCCCTCACCAGGGCCATTCTGAGTTATTCCTCCTGTCTACATTAGGGAAGACAGCCTCAGGCTAATTTTGAGGCTTCCCTGCGGTGTAGACATGCTATTTCGAAATAAGCTATTTCACCTGGATTTATGTTATGATAAAAGGAAGCTGCATACTGAATTTATTGGTCCTAGCTCTTTCTGTTTAGGAAGAGTTCTTGAACAGACAAAAAGACACTCAGACACTCAGACCGCTTGTCTGGCACCTTCAGGAATTGAGCAGTCTCAAATGAGGGAATTTGCCAGACCAGGGGAAGTCCCCTCCTACCCAGCCCCCAGCCCACCACCCCTCCCCACTGCCAGCTTTAGCTACACCCCTTCCCCTGCCGGGCCGCCACAACCCAGCTCTCTTACCATGCTGCTATGCTGCTGTGCCCTGGCTGCCCAGATTGCCATGACTCCACTACTGGGGCTGCCATGTCTCCAGCCCAGCTGCCGTGGCTACCTCGTCTCCTACCTGGGCTTCTGTGGCTCCTGCATTCCCCGGCTCCAGCCCCACTGTCGGGGCTGCTGCATCCTTATCCCCAGCCCTGGTTCCATTCTCTGCTCCAGTCCCACCGAGCTCCCAACCCAGCAGGACTCCCACTGCCAGCCCTTTTGCCACTTCTTTCTCAACCAGGACTCCCTGGTCCAGGAACATCTATTATTCCTGACAGACCATGGATATTCCCAGAAAGTCCCAGTTTGGGGAAGTCCAACCTGTAGATGTAGTACTATCATTACTTATTAATTTTGTCAGTAAAATACACAAAAAAGATATGCCATTAGCTGCATGCATAAAGAAAATCTGAGAGAGCCACTGTGATTTAAATCTGCCACTCTCGTTTTAAAAAAATTATAAATGCCTGTTGATTTCTATTATCTTCATTGTGGTAAGGGTTGAAAATTAATGCCATTATGTAAGTTTATTTTTGCTTTTCCTAATAAATTGAGGTAATCATGTCAGGTTACCTAAATAATCCTCTCTATAATCATGTGATTTAAGTGAGTAGTAGTACCCTAGAAGCAAGGGATTTGCGATATGGGGGTTAAGTGACTTGCTTAAGGGCACTGAGCAAATTAGTGGCATGAATAGTATTAGCTCTCGGGAGTTTTGGTCTTAGATTTTAGTTTTCATCTAAGAAGAATAGGCAAATGTCTCTTTCAACACCGGATATAAATTTCATCAGTTAAAGCCAGATTTAGTCTGTGGATTATTTAACCTGTTTAGTTGAGAACTAAATAGGGATGAACGTCCTTTGTTTTCCTAATAAGTAGAACTGATCTGATTTCTCTCCAACTCTTACTTTTAGGGACAAAATATCTGAATTTATAAAAATGAAAATGTTATCCCTTAGGCGGGTATATCTAGACTGCATCCCTCAGTCGGCAGAGGGATACAGATCGACATTGCAAATGAGGCAGGGATTTAAATATGCCGTGCGTAATTTGCATAAAAATGGCCTTCACGTTTTGCCTACTCAGCACTTTGTCAGCAAAAAGTGGCAGTCTAGAGGGGGATTTGTCGAGTCTTTTTGACAGATCCTGTAAACCTCCTTGCAGGAGGCATAAGGGATCTGTGGAAAAAGGCGTTCTTTCTTCACAGATCCCCTTCTAGACTGCCACTTTTTGCCAACAAAGTGCTGAGTTGGCAAAATGTGGTGGCCCTTTTTATGCAAATTAGGCAGGGGATATTTAAATCTCTGCCTCATTTGCAATGTCGGCCTGCCTAATCTGCATCCCTCTGCCGACAGAGGGATGCAAACTAGACATACCCTTAATGTTCATTATATTTTATATTTTAGTTGTTTTATATTTATTAAAGTAGTTAGGTCATTATCCTTTCTGATTTTGGTAGAGTTTGCAGAGTGCAAATCTGTGTGATAGGAAATAAAATGTAATTAGTTTTCTTAGTAGTTTTCTTGGTAAGAGAACTGTTCATGGAATTTACAAAATCATGATGCATGTGGATATTTTAGTTTTTAAACAGTTGTTAGAAATAAACTGGACCTGATTCTGTGGTATGACATGATCACTGTGCCACAAGATAAATTTAAGAATGTAAGAACCTAAAAACAGCCATACTGGGTCAGTATCCTGTCTTCTGACAGTAGCCAATGCCTGGTGCCCCGGAGAGAATGAATGGAAGAGGTAATCATCCAGTCATCCCTCCCTTATCACCCATTCTCAGGTTCTGACAAAGATAAACTAGGGACACCATCCCTGCAAATCCTGGTTACTAATCATTGATAGATCTATCATCCGTGAATTTTTGTTCTTTTTTTAAGCCAGTTATATTCTTGGACTTCACGACATCCTCTGGCAAGTTGTTCCATGGGTTGATGTTGTGTTGTATGAAGTAGTATTTATCTTGGTTTGGTTTAAACCTTCTACCCATTAATTTCAGTTGGTGATTTCTCCCTTATGGAAGGAGTAAATAACTCTTCTTTTTTCACTTTTTCCACACCAGTCATGATTTTATAGACCTCTATCATATCCCCCAGTACAGGCAGTCCCCGAGTTACGCGGATACGACTTATGTTGGATCCGCAGTTACGAACGGGGCCGTTCCTCTCCCTGGTCTCCAGCAGACCAGGGAGAGGAAGCAAAGCGGCAGAACACATGGGCAGCGGACAGGGCTGTCCGCTGCCCACGCGCTCCGAGGCTTGGCTCTGCTTTGCTCCGCTTTGCCCCCCCCCCCCGTTCCCCTGGTCTGCAGACCAGGGGAACGGGGGGCGGGGCAAAGCAGAGCCGAGCCTCGGAGCGCGCGATCAGCTGACAGCATATTATGTTTTCTAATATGCATTACTTTGCATTTATCCACAATAAAATTCATCTTCTGTTTAGTTGGCTAGTCACCTAGTTGTGTGTGATTCTTTTGAATCTCTTCATAGTCTGCTTTAGACTTAACTATCTTGAGCAGTTGTGTATCATCTGCAGATTTTGCCACCTCACTGTTTACCCCTTTCTCCAGATCATTTATGAGTTTGTTGAATAGGATGGCTTCCAGTATGGATCCTTCAGGATACCACTAGTTATCTCTCTCTCTTTTGAAAACTGACCATTTATTCCTACCTTTTGTTTCTTATCTGTTAATCAGTCACCAATCCACGAGAGGACCTTCCCTCTTATTCCATGACAGCATAGAACATAGAGATTACACATTCTAGCTGTAGAACTGTTTGGCCCTGTTAGAATCACACTAATATGCAATTCGGCTTTGTGGCAGTAAGAGGCTCCTGCAATAATTCTTCCCTGATATAGGGAGTGTGCCAGAGGAAAGAGGGAGAGGTCATGGCCCACCTATACTGCACTAACCCCTGTAGTTTCCTTGCAAGTAGGAATAAGAGATCCTCTGGAAAAGGGCTTTATTCCGGAGGATCGTGCCAGTCTAGACGCTCTTTTCCGGCTTTCCCCAAGCCGGAAAAAAAGCGGCGGCCATGTTTATTTAAATCCCGCGGGGGATATTTAAATCCCCCGCGGATTTCCCTATTCTGACTTGCCTGCTTTGCATGCCTATTCCGTCTTATGTGGCCAGTCTAGACGTAGTCGGGGTGTATTAATAGCCAGTATAGGTTAGATTAGCAGTTAAGAAGTTGTACTTGTGCCAGGTAACAAACCAGCACCCAGAGGATATGTCTACATTGCATCTAGGAGTAGGGTTGCCAGGTGTCCAGTTTTGAACCGGACAGTCCAGTATTTGAGCTTTCTGTTTGAGAAAAAAATTGAGAAAATATAAATGAGAAAATATAAATGTTTGGTATTTTCTGGATAAGATGTAATATAGATTGTGATGTAATGTCAAATGTGTCTGGTATTTTTGTTGAAACCATCTGTCAACCTTATCTTGGAGTGACCCTTGAAGCCCAGGTCAACAGACTAGTGGTAGTAGGACTTGCATATTATAATACTAAAATTAGCTGTCCAGATATTGCTTGGATATTGCAACTTGCAGATATTGCAGAATGACATGACATCATCAGTGTATATCCCAAGGCTGAGAAGAGTGGATGAGCAGGGGAAGCTAAGGGGCTCCCTCCTCCCTCATAGGGGACAGTACATGAAGACAGCAACTCTCCTCCACACAGCTAGAGAGGGAGACTAGGCAGGGGAAACATGGACTTTTAAGCCCTCTTGGCTGGAGAAGCTGAGCTGCAGCCTAAACACAATGTCTGTGCAGCTTTTTTTTTTTTAGTGTGCAGTCTCAAGCCCCACTACCAAAAATGTATTGACCCAGACTAGGAAATTCAATTCCAGATACAGTAAAACTCCAATAGTCCGGCACTCCTGATAGTCCGGCATCAAAATGGCAAGAGCCTAGTGAGGGAGCTTCGGCAAAAAATGAGTCCCAAGGTAATAGCGGCAGCAGCTGAACTGAGCGAAAAGGATAAAAAAGGCTTAAAAAAACTAAAACATTACAGAATACTGTATAAAGTATGTACAGTAAAAAGGGTTACGAACACTTTATATACAGTATATAATGTATACAGTATATATACAACCAGCTTATAGTACCTCCTGATAGTCCGGCATATTTGATAATCTGGCACCATCTACATCCCATAGGTTCCGGATTATCGGAAGTCTACTGTACAATGTAGACATAACCAATGGCTATAGAAGCAGAGAAGTGCTAAGCAGAGCTTTTCACCACCTTTGCAGCCTCATCTCTTGATCTCTGCTATTTGTAATTTCCTGATGTCCCATTTTGATTGGCATGTTTTTGACTGAATGAAAATTATTTGAGGTGTCATAAATATTATTTTTGGTATATCTCTCTCTACATAAAAAATTTTTTCCTGACGCATGACAGAATGATATCATGTCATCAGTGTATATCCCCAGGCTAAGAAGAGTGGATGAACAGGGGAAGCTAAGGGGCTCCTCCTCCCCCATAGGGGACAGTACATGAAGACAGCAACTCTCCTCCACATAGCCGGAGAGGGAGACTAGGCAGGGGAAGATGAGGTCTCCACACTACCCTAGAACAGGCTGAGTGTCCCCATATGAACAGGGACAGGTGACTGGTCCTTTCCCCACTGACACACCAGCCCAGGGTGGGAGATATGTTTGGCTGTGCCCCATAACCTGGAACATTGGTTCTGCCCTCACTCAGGTCCCACCAGTACCTGTGTGCAGTAGTCCCCAGCCCCGAGCACTGTCTGTTGCATTGTGTGGCCTGCTCCTTTCCTTCTAAGATAGTGAATGGCCCAAAGTTGCAACTGGGCCACAGAGAGTCCATGGCAGATCCAGCAAGTGAGCGAGTCAGAATCTGCCACCAGCTGATCAATCGGTCAGCCACTAAGTGTCCTGCTGCTGCTCGCAGAGGTGGCACCTGTGGGTAGGGCAGGAGCTGGAAGAGGGTGGGGGGCGGGGACTGGCTGGTGACTGAAGGGTGCAAGTGATGGGATGGGCTGAGAGCATTTGGATATAGGTGCCCATCCAGGGTTGAGGAGGGACAGGAGTGGAGAAGGGTGTGAGTGACTTGGAGCCATGTAGAGAGCAGCCAGGCTTTCCTCTCAGCTGCTGGCTATAAATTACAATGCAGTATTGGGGATGGGATATGTCTGTAATTGGAGACAGCATTTTAAAGGGGCAGCCTTGGAGCCCCAGCTCAGCTGGGGACTCCCCAGTTTGGACTCCACGCGGCAACAGAACGCGGGGTCATCTGGGGAGTTCCCAGCTGAACCCGGGTTCCGCTGCCATGCAGAGCTCAGGATCAGCTGGGCAGTCCCCCAACTGAGTCCGGGCTCCGTGACAGCTGCCCCTTTGGAACACCAGAGGCGGCATGGAGCCCGGGTCAGCTGGGAGTGGGCTCCCTGTGGCAGCGGAACCCAGGTTCAGCCGGAGAGTCCCCAGCTGACCCCGGGCTCCACGACTGCCCCTTTGAAACGCCACCTTGGGGTTTCAAATTGGCAGTGCTGCACAGCTGTGCAGTGCTGCCACTTTGAAGTACTCCTTCCCCCCACCCTTTGCTGACCCTATCTGATAGCATTTGCTTAACAAATAGTCGACTAGTCAAGTTTAGCTTCCCTACTGGGGATCAGCTGAGCACTTCAGCTGATCCCAGGCTCCTAATGTGCTGCCCCTTTCAGGCACCGGGGCAGCGTTTCCCAGGGGCAGTGCAATGCGGAGCCTGGGATCATCTGGGAACTCCAGTTCACCCCAGGCTCTGCCTTGGACTGCCCCTTGGAAACGCTGCCTCAGCACTTCAAAGGGGCAGCGCTGCATGGAGCCTGGGGTCAGATGGGGACTATAGCTGATCCTGGGCTCCATGCAGCACTGCCCAGTTGAAATGCCATGGTGACTTCTCAAAAGGGAGGCGCACACGATTAATCGTGAGATTAATTGTGATTAAATTTTTTAATGGCTTGACAGCCCTAATATTTTCCAAATAATTTTCTGTGCACGAAAGCCAAATCACAAACGTAGTGTTTAAGGAAGTACAGTAACATGTGGAACATGAGCAACAGACCAATGAACAGGGTTTTGTTTTGTTTTTCTATATACCTTCATTTGTTCACTTTTCTATATAATCAGTGCAAGATTAACAGGCTTTCTGGCCGCAAAAGCAGCCACAGAAAGGGGGGTTGGCAAGCGTAACAAGCAGGGGGCACAGCTCCCTAGTTTGCTTTCAAAATTGTAAAGAATACCCAAACAGCAGCATGAAAACTTGGCATTATGATAGTCTACGATGCAATACTACCAAATATTACCATCTGCTGTTTGTGTCAGGTGCACCTTCTTAGTTAAGAATACAGAAGTCATTTAGGATGAAACAAAAATAAATATTGTTGTACTGATTGTGCTGATCTACTGCATCTACTGCTTAAAACTAAAGGCTGTGCTCAGCCACTCACAGCATGTGTTGTAAGTCAATCCTAATACAATAAATGAAGTGTTATGGTGACATACAGATTAGCATAGAACAGAGTAAGTGCCACTTCACTGACCATATGCTGTATGTCACAGGAAAATTGAGAGTTTACAAAGTACTGTGGATTTCTGGCAGCCAACAGAGAAATATACAAAATAGGTTCCTTTATGTATCTAAATTTTACTTGTTTTTCATTAAATAATTGACCTTTTGGCTGGACTATTTTTGTTGTGGTACAACTATTTGGTGAGAGGTGTGTTTTTTATTAAAATAATTTTAGCAATTCAACTCCTAGTGAGAATGGAGTACTCGTATAAAAGAGCTTATAGCATTGTAGCTTACAGGTGAAATTAAAAAAAAAATGTTTACACATGTTTACATGTGTCCCCACTATGGTGGTTGTACTGCTTTAACTATAGTGATAAAGACCTAACTATGGTGATAAAGACTAACAAAACATGTAGATGGTATCATCGATATATATTGGCCAAACTGGACATTCTCTGCGGGAAAGAATTAATGGACACAAATCAGATATTCGAAAATGCAACCCACAAAAAACCTGCTGGAGAACACTTTCATCTTCCTGGACGGATCTCCAAGTTACTGTTTTGTTTCAGACTAATTCCACAAGTCAAATACACAGAGAAGGGTTGGAACTTAACTTCATTCACAAGTTTAATTCTCATGAAAATTGTATGAATCGTGATATTGGATGGCTCCCACATTATCAACGAACCAAACAATGAAGGAGCTAATGGTTCTTGATGTCTGTGTAGAATCTGGTGTTGGTCATCTTCCTTTCCAAGTACAAACTAATGGTTCTTATCAGCCTCTTGTAACTATTTAGTCTTTAAGGTGCTACTAGACTATTTGTTGTCTTTTAAGTCTTTCCAGTTATAGACTAACTCGGCTATCCCTCTGAAATGTATCTACTCACTGTCTCTTTTTTTCTTCCTCCCTCCATTTTTTTCCTTCTCTCCCCTCCCCGCCCTTCCCTCCTTCCTTATTTATTCTTGGATCTGGACTTCCAACACTCCAGTCATCTGAAGAAGTGGGTTGTGCCCATGAAAGCTTATGATACCATCTACATGTTTTGTTAGTCTTCAAGGTGCTACTAGAGTATTTGTCATTTTTTAAGTTTTTCCTGTTACAGACTAACTCGGCTACCCCTCTGAAGCTTTAGATATAGTGATAAAGTTAAGATGAAGTGCAACTTCTATATGCATACAATGCCTTAGACTATAAATCACTGAAAGACTTGAGGTATGTCTACACTGCAACAGGAGTTGCTATTCCCAGCTTGGGTAGATATACATGTGCTAGCTCTGGTTAAGAACATGCTTATAACTTAGTATTCTGTCTTCTGACATTGGCTAATGCCAGGTGCAATATAGGGAATAAACAGATCCATCCCTTGTCATTTAGTAGTCTGAGACTAGGAACACTCAGAATACAGGATTGCATCTCTTCCCAATTTGACTGATAGCTATTGATGGACCTATCCAGTGTTCCCTCTAAGCTGAGCAGCAGCACAGCTTCACAGGTGATTAATCATCCCCGCCCAGTCAGTCAGCTCTGTGCATGAAACCCTGAGCCTTTGGGTGGGGCTGATTAACCACCCGTGAAGCCGTGCTGCCCTGCAGCTTAGGGGGTACCCTGGACCTATCCTTCAGGAACTTCTCTAGATCTAGAACGTAACTGTCTGAGCACAGTACAACTAGCAGCATGCCCCTCGCTACACAAGCAACTTCGTGAGCAAAGTACAAGCCTGCCTGACCTGTGGGTGCTTTCCCTATTCATGTGGCTAGCCCAAGCAACCATAACTGCTGTTTTGGTCAAACTGCTATTCTTAGCATGTTAGTTAGAACAAAGCAGTTGCATGCACATCTATCCAAACTGGGAATTCCAGGCACATTGTTCTGGCATCTTTATGAACAGCATCTAGTCCAGCTATGAGTGATGGGGACTAGATTAGATTACCTCTAAATCATCTATAGTCCTATAATTCTGTGATCATATGTGACACTTATAAGCCCACAACAAATAGATTCTCTGGGAGGCAGGAGGAAGAGCAGTTCTCCAGTATAGTCTGTGTACACAAATAGGGACTTGAGTCACTATTTATGACTCAAGTCCCTATTTATGGCACTGTTTTCTGTAGCATAAGGGTAAAAGTTGTGTTACAACTTGTGGAGAAAGAAATATCTTAAAGTTCTGGAAGAAAGTAATAATGACCAAATAGGAAACCAAATATATGTGTGAATCTTCACAGAACCAAATACTCAGATTTTAATGCAATATTATTTCTATTATGCTTTTTTTACTTCAACCCGTTTAGCTAAATAATATTACACTGAAGTGATACATTTATTATTTATACTAAGGAACTTACTTATGAACTATAATGTCAGTACTGATCTATAAATATTCCATTTCTGAAGTCAACTCTTTATGTACTGAGAATAATCAACTGTACAACTGAGAGCAAAGTGGGTCATCAACCATTTGGTTTTCCAGCTCAGCTGTGGATTTCACTAAGTCTAAGCCAACTAGGGCATGTCAATCTTTCTGTCACTAAAACTTCAATTTGAATGTTAGCTCCAAAATTAATCTCTTCAAATCATTGGAGAAATTGTGACGGTAAAGAAAGCATCAGACAATTTACATGAATGAGAGTCGGTCAGAAGAAAAGCTGAAGTAAAAGCACAAGTGCTTACAGCCTAGCCTGAGTAGTATACTAAAAATTTCTTAGCAGGACTGACACACATCTAATGAAGCTCTTAATATTAAAATAGCATTCTGGCCTGCTTAATTCAGTCAGCAAGGCCACAGTGCTGCTTGTGTGACTTTGTAGTTGCTACCAATAGTAGATTATAACATGAATGTAAAGGGAAAATGGTGACTGTAATAGACTGTGTGTAATTTATATGCCACTTACGTATTTGGATAAACAGCAATGAGAAAATTGATGGATAAAAAATGCGGGAGATGGGTATAATAGCATTCAGTTTCTGTGTGTATAGACATGTCCATTTCTAATTTTGCATAAACACATTTAGTTGTTAAAGAGTTCAGTCCTGCAAGATATTGTGTACGCTTGGTCCTACCAAGGTGAATGAGATTGGGAGAAGAGGTGTGTTTACTACCTCTCAGAATTTGGCTCTAGAGGACCAATTTTGAAAGTAGGCAACTAAATGACTATTAATTTAAATATTTCACTTTTCCTCATCAAAGTTTAAAAATTAACCCTTTGGGGCCAAAACCCATCTAACTTGGGTGCTTAATGGAATTTTACCTGAGCACGGATTATATAAATTGGGCTATATTGGTGCCATAAGGAGCAGCAACGCCAAAGTTTCTGTTTTCTTTCAGTCAATTATAACAATAGAAAAAAAATTCTTTTCATATTCTTCAGTCAAAAGTCCATCCAGTATATAAATGACCAAATATTAATCTTGTGTTTACACATGAACTGATTCCTCTTTCAGTGGTTATGTTACCTTAGTTTCCTTATATATCTATATCCATATACAAATTATTTAAAACAAATTTCCTGTGGGATGACAGAATGACATCATCACATCACCCTGGATCCCACTGCCCCTCCCCCCTCAGCTGCCCCACCTCCTCTCTTCTTCCCTGCTCCTAACCCACAGGGATCAGCAACCCAGGGCTCCGGTACCACAATAGAAGCAGTAACACGGAAGTTAAGCTGCTAGATGTGGACTTCTGGAGGGGAAGGAGGAAAATTGCATGTAACCACTGGAGAGGCCCGCTGTTGGGGGGTGCTGGACTGTGGAACACTCTGGCCCCTGAACAAGGTCTGCCACAGAGTGACCCCCCAGTCCAGCGGCCCTCCCTGCCCCCTGGGCCTCTGCAGTGGGGTCTTCTGTCTCCCACCATGGGCCTTACTGTCAGCCCCCCCTGCACCACCAGCCTCTGACCCAGCAGCCACCAGCTGATCCATGTGGTCGGTGGCTGGCAGAGTTTAAATTGAGCTTCACGGGTCCTCCGTTGTCCAGGGTCGGGAAGGAGGCATGTGGGAGCCGTGGAGTGCCTGTGGGAGCTGCAGGGGCATGGTTGGAGGGAGAGGGCATGTGGGAGCTGTGGAGGTGGCGCACAGGACCCAAGGTCTTTGGTTGGGGGTGGGGTGTATGGGAGCCATCTGTCCTCTTGTGGGATCAGGTGGAGGCGGAGGGCGGTGCACAGGACATGTGCAGCATCCCTGGTGGTCCAGGATCACATAGGAGCTGTGCAGCCTTGCCCTTCACTGGTGGGAAGCCAGACCTGTATGACCTTTCCCCTTGTGAATGGAGGGAGAGGCCTGGGCGCTGCGCTCCCTTTCCCCTCCCTGCCAGAGGAGAGGGCCAGGCCAGCCTCGGCCCAGACTAGCTGGAATATAGGCCCGGGCCAACCTCCTCCTCCTCCCCGATGATCATAGGGAGAGAGCTGGGCCAGCCATGGCCTCCATCTGGCTTGGCCCAACTTCACCCCCCTCTTCTGCCCAGGGGCTAGAAGGATGGAGCCTGACCAGCCTATGTCCGCCCCTCCATCCCTCCGGTAGCCAGAGGGGAGAGAGCTGAGGCAGGACAGGTCTGCCACACATTGGCCTGGCCCTCCCCAGCAGCCAGGGGAGAGCTGGGGCTGCCTATCCCTAAAGAAGTTAGCAAGTGTAGCGATCTAGGGTCACCATCCCCTAGTGCGTGTATATATTTGTAAGACTGCAGCTCCATTGGAGGTCATTTCTCTAGTGGCTTGGAATAACCTAGGCATGTTCAATCACTAATTGAAAACTATCCCTATGGGCTCTTTTTTCTCTCCCTTGACCCTCAGAGAGAAATTCCTCTGAAAAGAGATCAGCTTTCCTAGCATTTTAACATCCATTGTTTTTACCTTACACATTGAAAAGCAGCTTTAGCTCTCAGTTACCAAATAATTCATATGCTGTCTGCAGACATTAAAATTTGAAAAAGGAGCAGCGGAGAGCTTTGAAGCAGAATTTCCTTTCATTAAATTAGTGAATATGACAAGGTTACGTAATATTCCAGAGGGATGAAGTGGTGAACGTCACTAACCTTTTAGATTCAAGAGGCTTTATGCTTTTCATTTGTGACTGGATGAAGGCTTAACACTGGATTAACTGACAAGTTCGTCTTTTTAATTCAGGTAGATTAGGCCCTATCCAGATCTTATATGTAATATGTGAGATAAATAAATATTACATACACAAATACATACCTGCCAAGTTGTGCATGTATTGTGTATACACATACATACATGTTTATGCACACACGTTTGTGTGTATGTAGTCCTCCAATATGCATGATATTTATTTTATAGAAAGAGTCGAGCAGAGAGAGAACACTTCCCTCCTTCCTCACAAAATCTTTTCTAAATAACAGATGTTTGTTAACATATATTTAAAACATCTACAAATTCTCAAGTGAATAAAATATTAGAACTAATGGTCCTAATCCTCTTGTCTTAATTTCTCAAAATTAAGAGTTACTCTTCTGAAGTCACTGAAGTTAGACTAGTGTAAATCAGAAAAGGAGGCGGCCCAGGAATTTTTTTTAAGTATTATTTCATTTTCACTATTAGCATTTCAAAAGAACATTTCATTAAAGTTAAGAAAGCCTGAGGTGACACACTGGCTATCGGAGTAATATAGCTGTAGCTTTGAGACTTCAGTGACTTCAGAGATGGGGAAAAAAGTGTGACTGTAGAATGCTTGGATATGGCTAGTGGCCCTGGAAGCTGCATGTTCATTCTAATGATGGAGTGGGCTTACACAGATCCTCTGTCAGCCCCTGCTTCTGCTTCAAACAATAGCATGCTGCCAAGGCAGGAAATATTGGTCCTAAAAATAAATGTCCTAATAATTTGTCAAGAAATCAACTTACATTGTTCGGATGTTGCTTGCAACAATTTGAATAGAAAAAGCACCACAAGAAATTCTTCAGTTCAGCTCTCCTTACAATATAAACATATTAGTAAATAATGTTAACTAAAAGCTCTTTCATAGGTTTTTACAAGGTTCTTTATATGTGAGAAATCTTTTGGTTTTCCCACTTAATAATATAAACAGTAAATTTGTATGGGGGGGGGGGTGAGAGCACGAAGAAAATGTTATTTGGTAAATTAATGTCCAGTGCTGTCTGTGCTGCTTTCGAATTCCTCCCATTAGCCTGGGGCTCAGATAATGTGTGTGTTTGGAAAGCATGCATAATCCACAATGAAATGAGCTGGTACTAAGGTCTATGTAGCCCAGGGATACAAATGACAGACTTGCTATTTTAACATTAAACCATCTGAAAAGGTAGCCTACCTTTTCTAGTTGGGCCTCACTTGTAAGATAGTGAACTATTTCATTTCAGTTTCCAAGCAAGAACAGACTGTGTGGCTAGCCAAGTAATCTGTTTCTGTGCATTTCAGAAAGCTTAAACAGAAGGGCAGAACAAAGTTTGAATAATTTCAAGGAGACACCAAGAGGTGGCAGGTTTTTTTTTTCCTGGATGTTTTTTAAATCTTTAGAGTGTGAGTATTCTAGTTGACACAAACAAGGAAACAGGAGAGGAATGGGAAATTTTCTATAGATGTAATTTACTTTTGTGAAAACATTGCAACAGTGTGGTTATATCTAGAAAGGGCTGGATGAGGGCTCTGGTGTCCTCTGGGCTGTGCTGAGAGTGGCTGCCCTCAGCCCCACCCTTTCCACCCAATGCTCTACCCCTTCTAGGAGCATGGAGCAATGTCCCCCACGTTTCACAGAGGTCCGTCAATTCTGTCAGCCCCCACGAGGGAATGGGAGGGTATGGAGAAAATGCAATTTTTATTAATATTTTTTAGGACCAGATTCTCAAAGAAAATTCAACTGGGCCTGTAAATTGATGCACCCTAATCAAGGAGGGTTTAACTGAATATGACATGTCTAGTCTTTAGCTGGTATAAATAGGCAGAGCTTCACTGAAGTCAACAGTGCTAAATGAATTTAAATGAGTTTAGGATTGGACCAATAGTTTTAATTCTATTAGGTATTCATAACATAGCATAGATAGTCAGCTATAGCAGTGAAAGGGGCCCTCTGTGAAGCTAAGTATGTAGTTAGGTACATTGAAGGGTTCACAAGAGAGACACACTCACTATATTCAATATTTCACTTGAGTGATGATAAAGCCTTGGGATATTATGACTGACAGGGTTTGATTCAGAGAAACATACCAATAGGTGCATTGTTTGCGGAATTTTTTTGAATATTTTATGAAACGGTGACTACTTGCTTGCCCTTTTAGAAATAAAAAGCTAATTAACTTTCTGGCATAAGCCAATTTGCAGGTACATTGTAAGCACAGGTTAGAATTAAGGAGAAATAATTGCTTATAATGATGATCAGCATAACTGATGTGATAAACTATGATTAATGAGTAAATTAGCAGTCAATGCTATAAATGAGCCTGCTTTGAAAAATCAGTTGAAGAAAAGAAACAAGGGGCACAAGGAGCTTTTCTGTCAAATATGGTGCATATGCTTTATAGTATATTAACTCTTGCATCATTTGTAATTAATCTCCACACACTACTGCTGAGGAGATTACATGTAATATATGTTTAGTTATCTGGTTATTATACTTTTTCTGCACAAGAGCCTTTACTATTATTGAATGTAAACTGGTTCATGGCTTGTGTAATTTGAATGTATAAATAGTTCCTGAAGAAGTCCATGGGGCTACATTGAAGATATATGGTGGATGCTAAAAGAATAAATAGTTATTCCTGGTTACATGTTTTTCCTAGGAATGTCTGACTGTACCACATGGAATGAGAAGAATGGTTTCACAGATTATGACTAAGAATGAATTAGGACCAGTCACATGCCCCACTGAAACTTGATGTTGCTAAACCAATAATACGTAGAGGCTTTACACCAAGTGGCTGTGATTCTTAGTAACTATGCCCACCATTCAGAAAAGTTTTATGGCTCTGTGGACACCTGCCAGACTCGATTGTTTATTTTGTGATAAGGTTGCATTGCTGAGTGTCAAATATTCTATTAGAACAGTTGCAAGTGTATAAGCTTACAGCTTTCATGGCTATAAAACAAGTCTTTACAACCAAAATATATTGTATATTTCAGGAGTTTCCATCAGAGGTATAAATTTACCAATATATGGGCCAGTTGTAAGGATACACATGAGCATAGCTATGTTTTTCCTGATATTTTTGCTATTTTATTAACCCCTAGCTGATGTTTTTTGCTGTTAGACTTTATGCAGGATGTGTTATAGCTACAGTATGATGGTAGGGGAATTCTGATTCTGGACACCGAAGGGTGAAAATTATTCCACATTTCAGAAACAAAAGTTTACATACGGTACTGGTTTAATGCAATCTGGGACCCTGCAGATGCCACAAAATGACTCCCTCCTTTCCATCCGCCCATGGCTCAACCCACATGGCCCTGATTTCTACCATAGTCCAATTCCCCATTTAGAGTGGCAGTGTCCCATTTTCAATCTTTTCTTTGCAACCAGAAGGGCTAGAATCTTCCTTTTAAAAATGAAAAACAAAGCTTAGGTTCTGCCCTCCACAAGTAGTTCACAGTGCTGGGATCCAGGACTTTGATCTAGCCCCATGTATATACTTTTAAAAAAGTGTTTTTCATGCTATGCCATGTATGATGTCTCGTGTGTAGTACATAAAATGAGCTAGATCCCTACTGCTGTAAATCAGTCTTAGGCTATTGTGGAACTATGCTAGTTTACTGTAGCTGAAGGATCTGAGTCTAGTCCTATTATTTTGCATTCGGTGGCTTCCTGTGTATAACATTCAGGAATATGTTTTGTGTGCCAAAAATAATTAAGAAAGATAAAATCAAAGCAAAAGGAGTAGCTAAAAGACTATATTCATCCTGTATCTGGTCAGAAAAGCCTCTTCCGAAAAAACAAGCAGAAAAAGGTACACAAATTGCGATTCACAATTTGTGTATCTTTTTCTGAACACTCCCCCCCCCCCCCCCCCCGCAGTGTAGACATAGCCTCTCTTGTTTACAGAAACCAGCCTAGCCAATCATGTCATGGTTAAGGCTAAGATTTTGTCACATTTTTTTTGAAGTAGAAGTCACAGAGAGAACATGGACAATAAAGAAAAATTCCTAGAAGTCTATAATGTGTCCATGATTTTTAGTAAAAAGTCCATGACAAAACGGGGAGCTCACTGGACACTGTGGCTAGGGAGCTGTGGAGGGTCCACATCATCCATGGCGCAGGGCAATGAGACCTTGTAGGACCTCGCTGCCACGGGCTGAAGAAATGGAGGTTGTTGGAAGTCATGGATTTTGTGACTTCTGCAATTTCCTTATTCATGGTCATTTTTTAACTAGAAGCACCAACAGCAATAATCTAGAAATTTATATATCATCAAGCAAGGCCGTGAAAGGGAGAAAGCAAGACTCTTCATAAAGTCCACTAGGAAATTTGCCAAGCAAAACTCATTTACTTGGGGAGCAGGGAAATATTGCATTTCTTGAATATTTTTAAATCTATTGTCTGAGTTTCAACATTCAAAAAGAGACAATGCTTTATTATCATCATCTTGTAATTTTGTAAAACTGAAAAAGTGATTCAAATTTCATTTTGTAGTATAACAAAAATTATGGTAAACATGTCTAAGCGGGGGAATGGTCCCGCTGTTGTGGGGAACTTTCATGGCTTCTATACACCCCGGTGAAATGAACCAGCGAAAGGATCTGAGTCCCCGCTCCCACTTCCTTTACCCCACGGCTCCCTGGTCCTGAGGGCTCCCCCTCCACTCTCCTGAGTAGCAGAGCCCTTGAAACCCCAACAAGGCTGGGCCCAGGTTTCCTGGGGCTTAATCCCTGACCTTGTAGTCACTAGGGGCAGGAGTCAGGGTGTCCCCACTCCGAGGTGCTCTCTTTACACTGCAGGCCTTCTTGGCCCAGTGATCACTTCATAAGGTTCAAAGCAAATACAATTTATTAAACATCAACTGATTAAAGAGAATAGGATAAGAAAAAATGAGAATGGTTAAATGAGAACACACAGCCCTGCTCTGTAGCACAGGGACATCAACACAGCAGTCTGCAGAGTATAAGGACAGTTCACAGTCTCTTCCTTAGAAGCCCTGGATGTGCTGCAAGGGGCTGCAGGCTGGACACGCTTGCACTGGCAGTGACCACACAGCCTCAGTCTCTAAGTGGCCAGACCCCTCTCCCAGTCCAGAGCCTTTCCCCACACTTTGCAGGTCCCAGTAGCTCACCACATCCAGCTGCAGGCTGTGCTGCTTGGCCAGTTCCAGCTCCTTGTGTTGCTTCTCTGTTCCTTTTGGCTTTCTGAGCACTGCCAGTCTGCTGCTCAACACAGGGTCTGCACTGCTTGGCCTGTCTATGTCTGGTTCTGTCGCTGCAGGACTTCTTCTTGTACTCCTCTTTCAGCTCTCTGTCTTTGCAGGACCTCTTCTGCACACAGCTGGCTCTGCTCTTTCAGCTCCCTGTTTTGCTCAGAGAGAGCCAGAACAATCCCCACTTACAACCTGTCAGTCAGGCTGAGCTGGAGTGTTGACTGCTTTCCATTGTCTCTGGGGTCTGTCAGTCTCATGAACCCTTCCCCTTCTGAAGCTGGTAAACCAAAAAACTCCCACAGAGTTTTAGTAAGGGGTAACAGTCCCCTTACACATGGTTTCTTAAAACAATCATTACTATAAAATAAATATATATTTCCATTGTGAACCTTGTGTGAATTGTTAGACCACTCTGCAGAGAAAACTTAGAAGAACCTAGAGAAGCCAGGTTTCCTCTAGGATTACCAATTATAGGAAGAACATAACATAAAGTAAAATATATCAGTAAATAATCAAAACAAACCTACTCAGTCTGGAGAGTAGTATCATTCTGAGCCCTCAGGGGTTTGAACACCTAACTTCCCTTCCCCCAGTGAAGGCAGGGGCAATGCCTAATGATCATAATATTTAGGTGAAGAGCTTCCCTGAATGCTGTGGGAGATGTAATACTTGCATGTTCATTCACTCACCATAGAACACTACAGTAAACCACATGAGGATTGTTCTATTTATAATCTCAGCTTTTTAGAACTTTGGCAAAGCTCTTAAGGAGTGTGACATCATGGAAGCGAGGAGGAGAAAATATTACTGCCACTTTTCAACCCAAGCTGCTAGTCCAAGTTTAGGCCTTGGGGAATATTCCACTTCGAAATAGAAACTGGCAGAGTTTGATATTTTCTTTGATGCCATCTAGTTTATGTACAAGGCACGTACAATATCAAGTATCTCTGAACTTAGAAGGATCCAAGCACAAAAAGAGCAGTTTCTTAGCCTACAGCCCCCCAAGCCTTTTTAGCGAACAGCAGGTTCATAAGGTCTTTCTCTGGCTTCTTCCAGGGTCAGACTGTGCTCACACTGTTTGACTGTCCCTCGCTCTCTCGTCCTTAATTTCTTTGTGTACTCTGTTTCTACACTCCAAACACACACTCTTTAATAAGGGAGTTTCTGGGGAGTACTCCTGAGAGAGTCAATTTAGGGAGAATTCTTGAAGAGGGTCTACTTATGGCCCAAGACTGGGCATCCTCCATTGTAAGATACACTGAACTAATCACAAAGAGCACTTCTGTTCACCGTGCTGGCTAACAAGTCATACTAGCAGTTCCCTTCAGACACTGCAGTTCTCCTGTGCCAGCACCAGTACCACTCCTTATACAGAATAAAGATTATGAAAACCAGTCTCACCAAATAAAAAGGCTCTTCTTATCCCGAAGGATTAGCCACATTCCAAAGTCAATCTATAATTCAGTATCTTACCCCAAAAGCACACTGTTGCCAATCGTTTAGAATCGAAAATTCAAAGGTTTAGGATCAATCAACCCGAATAGCCTTTCCCAGACATGCTGGCTAGCTGTTTCGTGGGTGTTAGTTTAGGAGCTAATGTTTGAAATACAAGTATAAAGCCACTACTCATAACTTTAAATACAAAAATGATATATACATATCAATAGTATAAACAGAATCAGCAAATCGTAAGCTCTTTATAGATATCTCATTTGGCACACTTTGTACAAGATGTGTTACAAACACATAAGAGCAGTTGCAGCAATGATCTGCATGTTCATATTACAATCTTATAATGTCACCTCCCCCCACACCCAAAGAAGTACTCAGCCAAAAGCTCCTGAACAGATACATATGTACCTTTTGTTTTCAGTGGGGATTATGCTTACAATTAAGTTAATTGAAGGGTGAGTTAATACCTATCAGTCTTAGTTGGGTTTTATTCAACCCATACCAAGGTTTCATCCTGCTTATAAAAATATTTCCATGTAACCGCTAAAAATCCTAGTAGTTCCACGTTCTGCGGGCTCTGTAGAGCCTACAGAGAAGCTTCCCTGGGAGCTAGTGCATAACCTGTGGGAGGGGGGAGGCTAGGCTGGGCTAGGCCTACCATGAACTGGGATGGGCAGAGAGATGCTCCAGCTCCTACCCGTGAACTGGAACCAGTTAACCATTCACTTCCCTAATGCATATACAGTCATGCTCAAGATTGCAATATCAGTGACACAAGGAAACTGAGCACATAGACCCACATATCACTGGGGGACCTAGACTTTTGTGAAGGTGGGACAGGGAGACAGAGAATGGTGTCAGCGACATTTCACAACACTGATCCATGATCTTTTATTTGTGCATTAGAAGTATCTTTTCTGAAATGTTCCAAAGATTTTTATTTGCATGTATATAGCTGTAGATTACAGAAGGATGCTGTATCATTACCCTTTATAAAACACAGCACATTTAATTTGATTTTAAATACTTATTTTTAAAAAAATATTGCTAAATAGCTAAAATAAAAGAAGTTAGTTAAGGACTACTGGGATAGTAGCCAAGATTGTTACAAGGGGGAGGAAGAAAGTATTCTCCTTAACCTAAACTGGCCAGTCAGAAGTAGAAAGGCTACTCGGGGGCTTATGGTTCTGGATTCCTTGAGAAGACTGTCATATAAAGGAGGTTACAAATATTTGGTACTCAGTTAATATTGTCCTCATGATAATAAGCAGAATTATGTGTGTAGGATGGTAATTACATTTGCCATTAGAGAGCCTAGCAACTTTGGATGGAATCAAAGTCAATAAATATTGATAATATTTAATGAAGAGATCATTTTTGTCAAACTTTAATTAACAACCTTAATAAAAGTGAAGGCAAAAAACACAACCTATTTACTGTTAGGAGTGTTCTGGAATAATTTTATCTTGGTATAGGTGCTTTGTAAATAATGAGATGGGCACATTCATGAAAGAGTTGATGGATAGATATCGTGATGTTTATGTAGCTGTCCAGCCAGCTGGATGAATTCATCCTCAGACTTGTATACAACAGGGAAGTATTATTTTCCTTTTGCACTTAGGGGCCTTAAAGTTGACAATTTAACTAAGTTTCCCAATTAAATTATATTTGATAAATACAAGTAGGTGAACTGTTAATATCAAACATTTCATGCAGTAAATGAGACTAAAAACTCTAAGAATGCTGTAATTCTTCCTTCTCTGTCTTGTACGTGTTTGGTATCTCTACTTTTCACCAAAGGGCATAGTTTTTTTAGTCACTTCTGTTGTATTGCGTATTAGCATAATACATAAGATTGCTGTTTTTGAGACAGGAAACTGGGATACTTCTGTCCCTAAACTTTTTGTGGGATCACAAAATATTCACACAAAATACAAAAGGTCCCATTTTAAAAAAATGTGTACAGGTATCACTGTTGTCCTTCTGACTTTGCAATACATTCATATTTCTCAAAGTAGAAGATTTTCCAATAACTTCATCTTCTGAATGAGGTTATTTTTTAAACAATTAACAAAACTATTCAAAGCCCAAGATTTGGTGGTGATGGGGGACTTCAACTATCCAGACATATCTTGGGAAACTAACATAGCGAGGCACAGGCTATCCAATAAGTTTCTGGACTGCATTGGAGACAACTTTCTGTTTCAGAAGGTTGAAAAAGCTACCAGAGGAGAAGCTGTTCTGGATTTGGTTTTAACAAATAGGGAGGAACTAGTTGAGAACTTGAAAGTGGAAGACAGTATGGGGGACAGTGATCACGAAATAATAGAGTTCATGATCTTAAGGAAAGGTAGAAGGGAGACCAGCACAATTGAGGTAATGGATTTCAGGAAGGCAGATTTTGATAAGCTCAGAGAACTTGTAGGTAAGGTCCCATGGGAAGCAAGACTGAAGGGAAAAACAACTGAGGAGAGTTGGAAGTATTTCAAAGGGATGTTGTTAAGGGCCCAAAAGCAAACAATTCCGCTGTGTATGAAAGATAGAAAATATGGCAAAAGACCAGCTTGGCTTAACAAGGAGATCTTGCATGATCTCAAAATAAAAAAGGAGTCATATAAAAAATGGAAACTAGGACAACTAACAAAGGATGAATATAGGCAAGCAACACGGGAATGCAGGGGCAAGATTAGAAAGGCAAAGGCACAAAATGAGATCAAACTAGCTACAGGCATAAAGGGAAACAAGAAGACCTTTTATAAATACATTAAAAGCAAGAGGAAGACCAAGGACAGGGTAGGCCCACTGCTTAGTGAGGAGGGAGAAGCAGTAACAGGAAACTTGGAAATGGCGGAGATGCTCAATGACTTCTTTGTTACGGTCTTCACCGAGAAGTCTGGAGGTGTGCCTAACGTAGTGAATACAAGCAGAGAGAGGGTAAGTTTAGAAGATAGGATACACAAAGAACAAGTTAAAAATCACTTAGGAAAGTTAGATGTCAGCAAGTCACCAGGTCCTGATGAAATGCATCCCAGGATACTCAAGGAGCTAATAGAGGAGGTATCTGAGCCTTTAGCTATGATCTTTGAAAAATCATGGCAGACGGGAGATTCCAGAAGACTGGAAAAGGGCAAATATTGTGCCCATCTATAAAAAGGGGAATAAGAACAACCCAGGAAACTATAGACCGGTCAGTTTAACGTCTGTCCCAGGGAAGATAATGGAGCAGGTAATTAAGGAAATCATATGCAAACACTTGGAAGGTAATAAAGTGATAGAGAATAGCCAGCATGGGTTTGTGAAGAACAAGTCATGCCAAACTAATCTGATAGCTTTCTTTGATAAGATAACGAGCCTTGTGGATAAAGGAGAAGCGGTTGATGTCATATACCTAGACTTTAGTAAGGCATTTGATACGGTCTCGCATGATATTCTTATTGATAAACTAGGCAAATATAACTTAGATAGGGGCACGATAAGGTGGGTGCATAATTGGCTGAATAACCGTAGTCAGAGAGTTGTTGTTAACGGTTCTAAATTCTGCTGGAAAGGGATAACAAGTGGAGTTCAATATCTTGACCCGTACTGTTCAATATCTTCATCAATGATGTAGATATTGGGATAGAGAGTACGCTTATTAAGTTTGCAGATGATACCAAACTGGGTGGGGTTGCGACTTCTTTGGAGGATAGGGACATAATTCAAAATGACCTTAGCAAGTTAGAGAAATGGTCAGAGGTAAACAGGATGAGGTTTAATAAAGAGAAATGCAAAGTGCTCCACTTAGGAAGGAACAATCAGTTCCATACATACAAGATGGGAAGCGACTGTCTAGGAAGGAGCATGGTGGAAAGGGATCTAGGGGTCATAGTGGACCACAAGTTGAATATGAGTCAACAGTGTGATGCTGTTGCAAAAAAAGCAAATATGATTCTAGGTTGTATCAACAGGTGTGTTGTAAGCAAAACTCGTGAAGTCATTCTGCTGCTCTACTCTGCACTAGTTAGGCCTCAGCTGGAGTACTGTGTCCAGTTCTGGGCGCCACATTTCAAGAAAGATATGGAGAAATTGGAAAGGGTACAGAGAAGAGCGACAAGAATGATTAAAGGTCTAGAGAACATGGCCTATGAAGCCAGGCTTCATGAACTGGGCTTGTTTAGTTTGGAAAAAAGAAGATTAAGGGGGGACATGATAGCGGTTTTCAAATATCTAAAAGGGTGTCACAAGGAGGAAGGAGAAAATTTGTTCCTCTTGGTTTCTGAGGACAGGACAAAGAGTAATGGGCTTAAAGTGCAGCAGGGGAGGTTTAGATTGGACATTAGGAAAAAATTCCTAACTGTCAGGGTGGTCAAATATTGGAATAAATTGCCAAGGGAGGTGGTGGAATCTCCCCCTCTGGAGATATTTAAGAACAGGTTAGATAGACATGTCAGGGATAGTGTAGGTGGAGCTTGGTCCTGCCTTGAGGGCGGGGGGCTGGACTCGATGACCTCTTGAGGTCCCTTCCAGTCCTATTATTCTATGGTTCTATGATTCTATGATCATGACACAATGAACAAATAAAAAACAGGACTATGTAGCACTTTAAAGACTAACAAGATCGTTTATTAGGTGATGAGGTTTGCCATGGTCATGCCAATTTTATTCCACTATTTGATCTGAGGAAGTGGGTCTGGCCCACGAAAGCTCATCACCTAATAAACCATCTTGTTAGTCTTTAAAGTGCTTCATAGTCCTGTTTTTTGTTTCGGCTAGACCAGACTAACACAGCTACATTTCTATCACTATTCTACAGTTATTGCCATTCTGTTTAGATAGAAGGGCAGCACTGATAAACATGTGTGCTCTTTAGACATTTCTCTTTAGTTTAAACACTGTTCATCACGTTGAACACTCACTCCGCTGGGCAGATTTTTCGTATTCAATAGAGGGGAATTTCTATTTGGTAGATTATTTTACTTGGTGAAATGAAACAATGGGGAAAAGAAGCTCCCAGGCTTCTCACTGGGAAATTGGAAGGTATGAACTCTGTACTAATAAAAGTCATACTACACTCTTCTCAGGACTACTTTAAAATGTGATACTAGTCTTAAAAATGACTGTAAAAATTTCATCCTGGGTTTCATTTTTTTTTTTGCCTATTATTCCCATAAGAAATATTCTCAATTATGATGATTTTTTTCATTAATCCTGCAAAACCTCATCCTGGGATTTAAGAGCCAAGTGGTGGGTTTTTCTTCTTTTGAATCAACGCTGTAAGTTTTGAAGGCCAAACTAAAACCACAATTATATTTCTGCAAACTGATTGCCTTCAGTAGATTTTCACCAGGATATCTGTGAGGAACATAGTAAATAATTCTGTAGGTGTTGCACAAGAAAGAATAGAATTCAATTTGCTCTCTCTCTCATCTGTCGGTGCTTTGGGTTACTGACTTTCTGACAACAGGACCCCTCCTGCTGTGCTAAATCCCCTGCTCTACCTCTTCCCCTAGGCCCTGCCCCTGCTTGTTCTTCCTCATAGCATCTTGATCTCCACCCTCCTCCCTCCCTCCCCCCACTTCACCTCCTCAACACTGGATCCTCTCCTCTTCTCTCTCCCTCCTCCCTCTAGATTCCCTTTTCCCCAGAGTTGCAGACTGACATGGGGTGCCTGCCCATGAGATGAAGGTAGGACGCAGCCCTGTCTGAACAGAGACTGGAATATGTTGGTGACCTGGCACAACCTACCCTCATCCCCCCAACAGTTACTTGGCTTTTGATGTCCAGTAAGAACATCTAATTGGATACTGTAAGGTACCCTTTTCAACCAAACTTTCTGGTTGAAAACTGGGCACCTGGCAACCTTAATTGTGCTCTGCAGTGGTAAAAAAGCCAAACATTTTTTGCAGTCAGCACTCTTAACTCTATAAACGAAAGTGCTAGCTTTACAGTTTTCAGGGCAGAACTATTCCTTAAGCAGTGGTGCGGTTGGCGCAGTATTGGAAATAAAGGCTTTAAGTAATTTTTAAAAGGGGTGGCCAAATTATTTTGAGGTATAAGTGGTGCAGCTCCATTGCCTTCATTGATGTTGTACTGATTTACTCCAGGAGAGAATTTGGCTCTGAATTTTGATTAAGGGAAATGTCCCCTTTATTTCTCCTTCCTTTTCCTCCACTACATTTTATAGCAGCGCAATAAAGCATGGTACTGCCTCATATAGTATGTTGATGGGCAGCACTATAAACCCTATCATACAGTCCACAGAACTAATTCAACATACTTTGATTTAAGAATTTTTAAAAATATCCTGTATAATCTTGCCTGCAAGATAATTGATTTAGTGGCTGTAGGGGTGGAAAGGTTCCATTCTTAACCCTTGATATGATTTACAGTATACAGTTTGTGTCTTGAAAAAAACACTTAGATAAGTCTAAAGAAGTTATACTTTTTGTTACTTAATTATTGTGAGGTTTAAATCAACGGGGGCTAATCTGTACAAGGCATGGTGTAGGGCACATGTGGATTCACACAGTTTGGAGTTAAAGTATTTCCTAAGTAGCCCAAACACACAGTTATTTTATTCAAAGGATTCACTGACCCAGCATTTTTCTTTCAAGTGTTTTGCAGGTGTTTTGTTGAATTTTCACTGTCAAAAAGAATAAAAAGAGCATAGTAATATTTCAACTTTCACTTGATAACAGAAAATCCACAGCTTGCATAATGGAATCTGAGCATTTCATGCCCAATCATGTCTTTTTACATATCAGAGTGTAAGGTTAATGCATACATAGAAAAGGGTCCAAAGCTGGCCGGATCTGTTTAATGAAGATGCTTTCGATCTCACTTAATTGTTCTCTCTTCTGAGATATAAATGTAAAGTTTGTGTCTGATGGAGGACGTTCCCATTTCTTTCCTGTTATTTCTTTGGCTATTTACAACTCCAGGTTTGGTTTGGTTTTGAGACAAGCTTTTTATTATAGTTGTTGGATTCCACAGGAGAGTGACATGCTCTTTACTTTGTTAGTTCTAGGCTCACTAGTGAACTTGTTTTTCAAGCATTTAGAACTTCAGTAGACAGAATTAGTTCAGTGAATAGTTCAGGCTTCCCAGAGCATTCTGTAGAGCTGCTTATATAGGCTAATAACTAAGTCTTGCTGCCACTTTCTATCAGTAGATGTAATATTCTGACTATAAAATGGCTTCATTATACACAAAAACAACTGCTCTGATTGTGAATCCCAAGGCTTTTTTTTTTAATTAAATTAAACTAAAACATGATGGAAACATAAAATGGTTGTGGAACATTATCTGATCAAGTTACCTTAAATTGTAATTGAGACTATAGCAATGAATATTTTGCCTGCCGCATCTATTTAAAATATGGTAATTTTACAGCAGCATTATATTTTCTTTTCGTAGTTGGCAAACAGTTTTTCACAATTTCCCTGTAACACTTTAACAATAACATAAAAATACATGGTTCATCTTGGCATACTCAGGATATTCTTGATAATCTTGTATTAAATATGCCTATTTTGGACAATACATCAAGTTCTTTTATAATGTCAGCCACCTGCTGTTCCTCCTTTTTATTCATTTTACGTAAATTTCACTGATTTTAACATTTTTCTATCAAGGATACTGATACTTGTTTACGATCTTCTCATTTTTCCACATTGCTGATCAGTGCTTGATAAGAAGTACTTCCTCTGTAAATACTAATTCAGTAGAGCATGGAGTCAGAAGTTATACGTGAAAAACAACAAATTTAAAAAAACCAATAGCTAACAGGAAGGGCTACAAAAGAAAAGGGAATAATCAAGAGAGAAGATATATGATGAAAGAAATTGGGGAAAAGAAAGTTAAAAAAAATAGATGGGTCTAAAGAGGTGGATAGGACTAGATTAAATCAATGTGCATACAGGCAGTCCCCGGGTTACGTACAAGATAGGGAATGTAGGTTTGTTCTTAAGTTGAATTTGTATGTAAGTCGGAACTGGTACATATTGTAGGGGAAACTCTAGCCAAACATTTCTCCAGAGCTCAATTTTATTCTCCCACACCTCACTTCCCTCAGTCCTTTATTCTCAAGCTGAGGTGTCTGCTGAGAAAAGCCGCTCCGCGTCTCCCTGGTCTGCTGGGGGGGGGGGGGGGGCGCTAGCTTCACGTCTCCCTAGTCTGCTGGGGGGAAGCAGCTAGTGCGGGGTTGCCTCACCCTGTTTGTAAGTAGGGATCTGATGTAAGTCGGATCCATGTAACCCGGGGACTGCCTGTATTTCAAAAAGATTTCCATTCCATTTCAAGATAAACATAGTAACCTCCATATAATAACTGTATATGCCAGTTCAAAACAGAGGAGATTGGTACTTTTGAAACCTTGGGTATCTGCACATCATTGACCATGAGCACTAACTTTAAGTTTCTAGAATCATAGAGTCAAAGGGTTGGAAGAGACTTCAGGAGGTTATTGAGTCCAATGCCCTGCCCAGAATTTGCACATCAGCGGCATATTGGCCTTGGTAACACTGGGGGTTTTGTTTAACCAGGATTCTCATCAGCAAGGTTGGATTGCATTAACAAAAGGAATTGTTTTCTTCTTAAACATAAGTAAAAGGAAGAATTAGAGAAAATCCATACTCCTTTTTATTTTTATGTTTCCCTTTATCTTTTCATTTTTCCTTTCTCGCACTGTTCCTTCTTTCTTGTGATATTGGGATAATTTGGGAGAGAGACCAGAATTAATCAGTCTGGTGTGTCATAAATTATGGGCAAGCATTTGCTATTGTCCTTTTTCCTCTCTCGTCTGGATTTTAAATCTGTAGGCATTTATACCTGTCTCCTCAAACTTTTCCAAATGTTTCTGTCCTAAATGTCACTGATTTTAATGGCTCAAAGGTACAAAACCTGCTTCCATGATATTCCCTGATAGTAACATCAAACCATGGACCATGATCTTATTCCATTTGATGGATGAGCTCATTTTGCAACAGAGGACACATTAGATTTTTATTTATAATGGTGATAAAATTAATGCATGGTCTTCTTATTCTGATGGTATTAGATTTCTGTGTTAATACAGATTTTACTAGTGAAATCTCTTAAGTGCTCTTCTGACCTTTTAAGTTTTTTTAAAGTCTTCTCTTACAGGTGAATACCATTCCTAGAGAAACAGAGTATTTCCTCCTTTTTTATTTTCATTTTGACAGCTTGACATGCTTTTTTATGTCTACTGCTTAGATTTATTTTGTTACTTATTTTCTTGTTTTAGCACCGCCAAAATTTACAAGAACTCCCGTTGATCAGACAGGGGTCTCTGGAGGCGTCGCATCATTCATCTGCCAAGCTACAGGAGACCCAAGACCTAAAATTGTCTGGAATAAAAAGGGCAAGAAAGTCAGCAATCAGAGATTTGAGGTATTAGGTCCATTGTTCTGTTCCTCTGAAAAACCTTCATTCTAACATCACATTTATTTTATTTCTTTTAATCCTGGGGAGTGTGCTTTATTACCAGTGACTAAGCAAATAGCCATTACTGCAGGTGATAAATTTTTGCAAGCACTTCTGGGAATCACCTGCTCAGCAAACCAGTTGTGTCCAAGACCAGTGAAGAGACGACAGTTTGCTGATATCTTTGAAGAGTTTCCTTTTGCCTTTTAAAATGATCAGTATTGAGAAAGATCTCAGAGGAAGTGAATTTCCTACCCTTCATGGCTAGAAAAATTGAACAAAATGATAAAGACGGTCTACTAGTTGAAATACGGGGGTGTTTTGGGGACACTATTGCCTCTTTATGTGGTGGGAGGAGTTGGGATTAAGATTGGTTTGGCCTGTGGATTGAGCAAAGATGCATTCCAGATGCCTGTTCTGAGAAGATGATACCAAAAAACTGGAGTTGCTCATGTATAACTTCATCTGCATCTCCACTAGTTTCACAATATTAATAATAGGGTTTTTCGTTAGGAAAGTAATCACTAAGCAAAGTACTAAATAATCTATACAGTTATGACACACACTATATGAATGAATGAATGAATGAATGAATGAATGAATGAATGAATGAATGAATGAATGAATGATATAGACTTGGCTGCCAAAATGTTAATAGGAAAATGTAAATCTGTACCTCTGACTCTGAAGAGACATAGCACTCACCCAGGATGCTAGTTTTTGATGATATTTGAGTGGATAACTCACAGAAGATGTTGGAAATTAGTCCTGCTATGCCAGTAGAGCAAAGACTGTCTTTTATTTCTTATGTGAATCATACAATCATAGAATACTGGAACTGGAAGGGACCTTGAGAGGTCATTGAGTCCAGACCTCTGGAAGGACCAAGCACTGTCTACATCATCCCAGATAGAACAGAATCATAGCTAGTGTGGGATAGTTGTTTTAAGTGTATTTAAAAGCAATCAGCTCATGTTTAGGTAACATACATGATCTGTCAGCCTCTCACTAGCTAATATGGGTCTTTAAAAATGTATTTAATCCAGTAAGAAAAATAGTTGTCAAAAGTTTTTAGTGCTCAATGCAGATGGTTGCTTTCAGCTTTCAATACTTATGCATAATTCTTTTTTTGTAATTGGAATTAGAGGAGAATGGACACTTTTATTATAAAGTATACAGAATCTGTCGCATAATGGTCACAAAATCTACATGGAAGATGAATAACAGACAGATCATGTTTATGTATATGTCTAGGTGTTGAATGTGTTCATTTAGTTTTATTTTGCAGTTTTGTTTTATTTGTGTCATATATCATATTATGTTTATATCTGTATTTGTTGTATGGGAGAATAGGCTAAAAGATAAGCATGTTTTAGTTTCATAAAATATTTTAACAGAACTATAAATATATGATGTAAAATGTATTTTAAAAAGACCTTAAGTGGCATGTGGAACAAGAGTTCATATTCAAACAGGATAGAACATGTTTCAAAGAATTATGAAATATTTAACAAGTGATTTTCATTATAAAGCACTGAAAAGCTAGTTAATTAAAGCAGAAAGCACATTAACACTTTAAGGAGCTTTCTTACTTCTCAAAAAAAAAGCTAACTCATGCTGTAGAATTTTCAAATGGATAGTAGAGCAGAAATTATATTCAGAAAACTCACATGGAAAAAAAGAGAATATTTCAGACTTTTCACCTCAGCAGTAACTGCAGGGGTCTCCAATAACTATTCTTGTTTTTCCCCTTATTTGCTAAAATAAAAGTTTATGTATGTTTCTGAATTTCATTACATAGTAAGGAGGCTTCACCTGCCTACCTCACATTACACAAGTGCTCTTGCTCCCTGTTTTAACTGTTCCAAATACTGAGTATTACCCAATAATTAATAGGAATGGCTTATATTTTTCAGAAATTTCAGAAAGGGAGGACCTTTCACATGCAGTAAATATGTATTATGAATGAATGCTGCTGCATGGCATTTTTCCTGCTTCAAATCCATTCAAACAATGTTCATTAGAAAGTTCAGTTTGAAAATTAGTGGTTAAGAATCCTGATGAGGAGAGACTGCAAAAGAAATGGAGCAAGGAAAGAGGAAACAACTGAAAAAATGTTGTATATTTCACCACTCCCTGTAGTGGAGACATCTAAGTTCTGTTCTTAGTACATTAAAACTTGAATTGTCCGGCATCCAGTGGTCCGGCACTCCCGATAGTCCGGCACCAACTGGAACCCGGAAGTGCTCCGGCCAGCCGGACAATTGGAGCTGCTGTGAGCCCCATGGACGCTCGCGGCTGGGAAAGGGAAGGGGAGAAGAGGGGAAGGGGATTATACCCCTGTGATGGGTCTGCCGGGACTGCACTGCAGCCGGCCAGGGTGGGGAATGGCATGGCAAGGGGCGAACCCTTCACCATTTGGCAGGAAGGTGGGGGAAGCTCCACGCAGCTGCGAGAGCTCAGTCCCCGAACTTGCCCCCTTCTGGCTGCGCTCAGCCCCGCACCGCCGCCAAGAGTTTCCCAGAGGGGAGCGGGCTCCCCACCCTCCAGACTGCAGTAGTTATCTCCGAGCAGGGGGGTGAGGGGCGGCACTGTGGGACCAACCCGGAAGCACCCTAGCTGCTCTGCTCTGCTCTGCTGCTTCCCCAAGTCTGCCGCTGCTGAAACTGATGAGCAGTGGACTTCGGGAAGCAGTGGAGCAGAGCAGCTGGGATGCTGCCAGGTTGGTCCCGCAGTGTTGCCCCTCACCCCTCCTGCTCGGCGATAACTACTGCAGTCTGGGGGGTGGAGAGCCCGCTCCCCTCCTGGAAACTCTCGGCAGCTATGCAGGGCTTCCCCTGCCTTCCTGCAAAACAGCAGAGGGTTCATCCCTTGCTGCACCATTCCCCACCCAGCCCCTGGACACAGTGTGGGTCCCAGAAGACCCGTCACAGCTGCCCGTCGGAGTACCTCCCGATACTCTGGCATATCTGATAATCTGTCACCACCTAGGTCCTAGATTATCGGAAGTCTACTGTACATGCAGGAGCATAGCCTTCACTTCAGTTAAGTATCAAGGAGTGGGCAGAAATATTTGAGTTCAGGTTATGAAAAAGAAGAGTTCACAAACTTATTCTTGTGGTGCACCCCACAAAATTAATTTTAAGACTCAACATCTGAACTTCACAAGGTTTCCCCAGCCCAGTCATCTGCAACTTTTCCAATAACCAATCAGCATCTAGGATTACCCAATGTTCTTATGGTCACTCAGTTTCCTAAGTGTTCAGTTGAAAGTCCCTCTGTCCACTGGGGAATTCTGATAAGCTGATTGTTAGGCAAGTGAGATGGACTTTCTGATGGGAAAAAAGCCAAATATGTACAGATCTTATTTTCTTTCTTTACAAAACAACAACTTGTAAAGCAGTGGTCCCCAACCTTTTGGGGCTGCCAGGTGCCCGGGGGCGGGGCCACGCATGCGCTGCGCACCCAGGGGCGGCATCGTGCATGTGCCGCTCGCCTGGGGTGGGGACCGCGCATGTGCCAGGGGCCCGCAGCCTGGGGCGCAAGAACGGCTCGGGATGACCCTAGTCACTAGGCGGGCACACATAAATGCCCCGGCAGGTGCCGTGGCACCCGTAGGCACTACGTTGGGGACCACTGTTGCAAAGTATATGCAGCTAAACAAGGAATTATGAAACATGCAACAAAAACAATCTGAAATAATATATAATAAATAGCATTAGAGAGGCAATTGAGTTAGTCTGTAACAGGAAAAACTTTAATAGTCTGGTAGCACTTTAAAGATTAACAAAACATGTAGATGGTATCATGAGCTTTCGTGGGTACAACCTACTTCTTCAGATGACTGGAGTGTTGTAGCCATGAAAGCTCATGATACCATCTACAGGTTTATATAATAAATAGTTAGCCATTAGAGGTCCCTTTTACAGTTTAGAAGATAATCTTGTTTGCAATCAGAACTACTGGGTTTCTCCATACTGCTCAAAAAGTAACATTTCATCCATACTGCTCAAAAAGTAACATTTTTAGCCCATAAGCAAGCTTGGCAGAATTTGATTTTTATTTTTATTATTTTTATGGATAATCATTTTTTTTAGAAACATTATTTTCCTGATTTTTCACAATTGCTCAAAATTATGGGTTTTAAGCATTTTATATGATTTTATAAATTTAAATTTTCACATTTGTGGGAAATTGGGGGGGGGATTATACAATTGGTGAGGGTCTAGACAATAAAGTTTTTATGACAGCAGACCATTATAACATTATAATTTTTAATACAATTGATAACATCACCTGTCAAAATAATATGAAGTACTTATCCTTAAATCAAACAGGGTATGTCTGCACTACCACCCTAGTTCTAACTAGGGTGGTTAATGTAGGCAACCGGAGTTGCAAATGAAGCCCGGGATTTGAATTTCCTGGGTTTCATTTGTATATTGCCGGGCGCCGCCATTTTTAAATGTCCGCTAGTTCGGACTCCGTGCCCGCGCCTACACGCGACTCGAACTAGGTAGTTTGGATTAGGCTTCCTATTCGGAACTACCGGTACACCTCGTTCCATGAGGAGTAACGGTAGTTTGGAATAGGAAGCCTATTCCGAACTACCTAGTTCGAGCCGCGTGTAGCCGTGGGCACGGAGTCCGAACTAGCGGACATTTAAAAATGGCGGCACCCGGCAATATGCAAATGAAGCCCGGGAAATTCAAATCCCTGGCTTCATTTGCAACTCCGGTTGCCTACATTAACCACCCTAGTTAGAACTAGGGTGGTAGTGTAGAAATACCCACACTGATTCTCAAGTTTTCAAGCAGCATTTTTCTTTCTTTGCCTGTCTGTACATTTCTGTTATTATCAATGGAAGTTTTTTGTGTTGGTTGGTATATGATTAATTTTTACCCACAGTTGCTGATAAAAATCTTTTTCTTCCTAAATCAACCCATAAGAAAAACTGACCTATATCTAATCCATAGTGTAATTTGTACAGGGGTCTCAAATAACCACTGGGGTGCCTCCTGCTTCTCACGCTGGGAATTAGCTCAATTGTTCGTAGAGTGCACTGTCATCTGGTCAGCACCTTACCCATTGTCTGTTCTCCTGTCTCCACCATCCACTTCAGGAACACGGCCCTCCAGCAGTGCCCACCACTCCATTCAATCTCCCTTCTGGGTATATTGGCAGTCCTCCAGCTCACACCTGCCTCAGCAGCCAACTACAGCCCCAAAGTCTAGCCCCTCATCTCAGGGACAAGCTGCAGTCTGCTATGACCATGCTCAATGTGGCAAGGTATGGTGCAAGAAAGAAGGTGGAGGAGACCCAGGCCTGCCCGCTACTATGGGTCCTGACCCAGGGGTCCTCTGGTGGCCTCTCACTGCCCCCTTTCTCTCCCCTTGCCATGCAGTGTTTCGTGAGCCGCTTCTCTGTGACCATTGCTCCTTCTTGGCCCTTGTATCAAGGCCCACACAGCCTGGCTGATATCAGCCTAGATTGTGTGTCTGGCTTCCCTGAGACTGTTCAGCAGTGCTCTGTCCACAGTGTTCCTGGTTCCCTCCCCAATTGGGATCCAGAGCTTTCTCCCTTGCTGGTCAGAGCAAGAGTGAGCTCCCCGTAGGTCTGCTGCCTTTTATATGGCCCAGCCTGGCCCTGATTGCCTAACTGCTTCTTGCCCTGATTGGCCAAGTGTGTGCAGTCTTCTGCTGGCCTTCTTTTAACCCTTTCCCTGCAGGAGTGGACTACAGCACCACTACAGAACCTAATAGAGGATGAGGGCCAGAAGGAGGCCTAGGGAGTTATCTGAGCAAATGAAGGAGTTCCTATCTGGCTTCTGCAGTGGGCCTGACTCCTGTTTGATCTCTGGTTTCTGCAGGGCTGGCCCACAATATTTTGGCACCTGATATGGGGAGCTCAAATGATGCCCCCATGCCACTTTTTCTCCTGCCTGCCTGTTATGTCTCTTGTGCCCTCCTTCCTTCAGCACAGCACTCCACCATCTCTGAGCATCTGGAGCAGAGAGAATACATATGCACCAGCAGCAGACACAATTTTCTACACTCAGGGTCCTAGTAGCGCCCCTGCCCTCCAGTCTGGCACCTGAGGCGGCCGCCTCAGTTCACCTCATGGTAAGGCCAGCCTTGGGTTTCTGATTCCTGCTCTGATCCCTGGCTTGCTTCCTGGACTTTGATTCTATTTCTCACCTCTGTTTTGGTTTCCTGATACTGATTTTGATGCTAATCACAAGGTCTGACCACCCCTTTTCCAGCCATTAAGTCAGACTGCCCACTTCTCAGTGCTAACTTTCTCCATCTTTCCCCTTCATTATCAAGTATGTTGTATCAAACTGTTTCTCAGGATGGTGGAGTCTCCTCTCTGTACATAGCAACCCGCACATCATGTAAACCAGCTGTCCTGTTTGAGTTCACATCAGAGAAAGATCTGTGCGCCCTCTAGATTTATTCGTAATGGATAGAAAATAAAGAAGAGGCAGTCCGTATGTGTGCTGTGCCACTTATTTCTTCCCAATAGAGCACATATTATTTTTTGTCCCTCAGGGTATGTCTACACTTCATTCCTCTTTCGAGAGAGGGATGCAAATGCAGCTGAGTGAAACTGCAAATGAAGCGCGGATTTGAATTTCCTGTGTTTCATTTGCATAATTGCATCCGGGCGCTATTTTGAAATACCGTATTTTGAAAAAAGAAACACCGTTTAGATGTGGTTATTTTGAAAGAAAACCCTTCTTTCAAAATTACCATTACTCTTTAGAAAATGAGGTTTCAGGGTAATTTTGAAAGAAGGGTTTTCTTTCGAAATAACCGCGTCTGGACAGTATTTCCTTTGTTGAAATACGGTATTTCAAAATAGCGCCTGGATGCGATTATGCAAATGAAGTGCGGGAAATTCAAATCCGCGCTTCATTTGCAATTTTGCTCAACTGCATTTGCATTCCTTTCTTGAAAGAGGAATGCAGTGTAGGCATACCCTTAGACTACTCCAAGAATCAGAAAAGCCAGTAAACCATTCTTAAGATGTGCATGATGAGGTAGCATACATGCAAGATGACCTTAAAATTGTGGAGACTAATGATCAATGTTGCATCTATGGGACCGGGCCTAGTTCAACATCATCCTGCCCAATTCTCTGTGCAAGATCTGCCATGGGAGATACAGCAATTTTCTGATATCCAAAGAAGGTGACCCTTGGATTTTCATAGAGAGGATTGCTATTCATGTGTTATCCTTCTATTTTAATTTCCAAATGAGGCCAAAGCAAATCCTGGTATTTCCTATATGTGGATTGAACTCTGGGTCAGATTTTGAAAACATAGGTTGCATTTGTACAGGTACAACTTTGCATGTGTATTTTTGAGTACTGTTATTTTACATGTAATTGTTAAACTATCCGTATGCAAAAACCCATTTGTGTACACAAACTACAGAGAAACGAACAGTCTAGAGCTTGTAAATTCTGTCATGTGCCCATGGTAGCAATACTGCCCAAACGTGTCTAGAATGCTCATGGTTCCAATGTTACATAGCAACCATTGAGGGGGTGTTTGACCGTTCCCCAGAAGTTTAGCCTGTTGATTTTATTTCCAGAGATCCCAACAGCTCAGAAAGTTGCAATCTCTTTTTTTCTTTCATGCTCCCAAGAAAGAACTGTTGTTCTTCTCTGTCAAAGGATCTTTTTGCAGCTGAAAGAGTCTGTTGCCTCTTTAGAATCAGGTGACACTGAACAAGGGACATAACAGCCTGCTGGGCCAAACAAGAATCTGCAGTGGGACTATAAATTTGCAAGGCCGTGACCTGGCACTTACTTACTTTTCACTGCTTGGCTGAGACGAATGCAGCAGTCAAAAGAAGAGCTCTTAGTAACATAGTCTTGGGCAGTGCAATGCTTTGTTATTCCTGCAAGGCATTCATGTCTACCTGTAGAGGTATTAGCCTCTTGGCTCAAGTAAAGGGGACTGCTTAAGCAGAAGAATAAATTTTATTTTTCTGACCAAACAACAGAATGTTTTGAAGAGATGCATGAATATCCCTGCTGAATAGCCAGCACCAGAACTGATTATCATTCTGAACTGTTGCACACAGTTAATGAAAGTGAGTTATTAGTTGCTAGAGAAGGTGCATCTGGTGCCTGTGGTGAGTGGTCTGCTGCAGAGAGCAGCAACATCCTGACAAGATGATTGATTCATCTCCCTGAGTAAGAGGAGGCAAGAGGCAGTAGTCCTATTAGTTCCAGACTGCAGACGTTTTCAGGTGAGGGAATGAAAGTTTCTTATGTAAGTGATGTAAAAACAACAATAAACTGCCACCAACAATAGTCATTTCATTGTGTCTCTAAACTAGACATGGTTTATTTAAATTATACTATTAGTTCATCTTACTTATACATCATGGACCAAATTCACAGCTGGAACAAACAAGGGCATCGCCTTTGGAAGTGTCTGGGACACATTCAAGCATAAACAAAAGAGCAAATTTAATATTGGCTTTAAATAGCAAAGTAGTATAATTCTTAACTATTTGGATTTGATGTGGGTGCAAAATAAATTGAGCTTACATGATAAAGAGGGAAGAAATGGAGTGGAGTGCAGCTTGAAGAGCAGCTAGCAAGAGAGTGTTACTGGGTTATAAGAAACAATGAATGGTCCTGTGTTAAGTTATTTTGGGAGGTTTTCTATGTATAGACTAACACAGCTACCCCTCTGGAGTATAAGAAAGTGTGACAGGTCTAAAGTAAGGTTATGCTTATTTACACTTTTCTGTTAATTGTTGGGTTTGTGGGGTTTTTGGCTAACTCCTTCCATGTAAATTACACTTACGTAGATCACTGAATATCAGTGTATTGCCACTTAAACATCCTTACACTTCTTTAATGAGCAATATATAGTTAAGTCACTGTTGAATTTGCCTCCGTATGTATATCTGAAAAATTAAACTGGCTTTGATGTTATGAGTATGGATAGTTCATCGTGCATATGCAGAATTAGTTGAGAGGTAGGCATTTGTAACAACACCTGTGACAGCTGTTGTTTCCTTCAACAGGTAATAGAATTTGATGATGGATCTGGATCGGTTCTCAGAATACAGCCTCTGCGGACTCCACGGGACGAAGCTATTTATGAATGTGTTGCTTCCAATAATGTTGGAGAAATAAGTGTGTCCACTAGACTCACTGTTTTACGTGGTAAGTCCGTGTCAGACATTAATTTATTTTCTTTGCTTGTGTCAAAACTGTTACACCATTGCAGTCTTTTTTCTACAGCTAATGAAAGAAAAAGAGCATTTAAGGTTACTTTTTGGAGGATACTCTGTTGTATTGTGAATGCTGCAAAATGAGAACTTCCTTGTCTGAAGTTTGGATTTGGTTTTCTTGACTCTTTAATAGCTCTGTCCTCCTGAACAGGCAATAGAGAAGGAAAGAAAAACTCATGTTCAAAGAAAGCAAGAGAAAGAGGAATAATGGGAAGGCTTTGGCTAGCACAAGCAAACAATTCACCACCCTGCATCTTAAGCTGAGGGAGGGTTGTTTTTTGTGAATGCATCTGATTTACATATTATTGCTGTCTTGGGCAACTTTTATTTGTGTGATTGGCATTTATACAGAAAGTTATTCAAGCTAACACTGACCTTGGCAAAGCTACAGAAAGCATATTTACATGATGATGAGCTGTAGCTAAACGTTTTTTTCAAAGTACTGGGCACAGACATGCTTTTCTTGAGCCTCAGACATGCATGTTATCTTATACATCTTTTTCTTCCTTCTTTAGTAAACATAGTTATTGAAGCCAATGAAAGGATAATCAGTTTTTTAAACCCTGAAGTTAGAATATAACATTTAGTGCCAAACCGGTGGACTCACTTATAAATGATATTCCCATTATTGCAAATATTAATAATTAAATGGTCTTCTTCTGTATCTGTTGTTCATTCTTCTTGGGACGGATAAAAACTTTGTTTTGACATGTGAAATATGTCCCTTCCTCATTCGCTTACCAATCCCTCTTAGGGTATGTCTATACTTGCAGCCTATTTCGGAATAGGGCTGCAAATGTAGACATTCAGAATTGTAAATCAAGCCAGGGATTTAAATATCCCGCGCTTGCTTTGCATCTTCCCAGCCAGGTGCCATTTTTTGAAATTTACAAGCACGGAATAACTGTCCATGTCTGCCCACTGCCCACTACATGCGGCAGTGAAATGGAGGTTCGAAATACAGCCCAATTTTGAACTACCTGTTAAACCTCATTGTAGGAGGAATAACAGGTAGTTCAAAATAGGGCTTTAATTTGAATGCCCGTTTCACTGGCACGTGTAGACATGGGCAGTTATTCTGGGATTGTAAATTTCAAAAATGGCGCCCGGCCGGGAAGATGCAAATCAAGCACGGGATATTTAAATCCCGGGCTTGATTTGCAATTCCGAATGCCTACATTTGCAGCCCTATTCCAAAACAGGCTGCAAGTGTAGACATACCCTTATAGTCCAACGTCCATTCTGTATTTTGAAGGAAGGATCTTTCAACAGAACATTAGCAGAAAATACACCATATCAGCCACATAAACAGATGGCAGTAAGTTTGTGAGCATGTTTTTTATAATTGGGATGAGAATTTCATCTGTCATTCAGCATTAAGAAGTCAATCCTTGGAGCAGTGTATTTTATTATATTTTGCCCCACCATTTAAAAACATTTGGGGAAATATGGAGGTTGCTTTTCTGTATTTTCCTTTTCCTTTTGTGCAACTTTCAAACACCTGAGTTTCTGTGCAGCAAGGAAGACTAATTTATTTGCATGTGGTTTCTTAACCACTGCAAACAATTACGTTGTTTCCAACAGTGATGAAAAACGGTCACCATATTCTGTGTGTATGATATCTATTTAATTTTTCCTCATAAGTACCTGATAAATTGAGAATAAAGATATGAATAAATCTGTTAAAACTTAAAATGTTATCTTTAGTGTTAATATGACTGTACTTGGCTTCATTTTAATTGCTTTTCCCAGCCACAGTCAATAAAAATGATTAATATTTTAACTCCCCTGTTCAAGATCAAAAACCAACTAGTTGTTTCTGTTGTTTGGAATTACACAAATTACATTCTGTTCAGTTTTTTATAAATTCATAAATTAAAAATGAAAGGCCCAACCACAAAATCATATCAGACAGCAATAAATGTTGTTGGCAGTGAGACCTGAAGACAAGTTCTATTTAAACTGCAAAAATTCTCTCTTTATCCAACATGAACTTGATCCAATAAAAGATATTGCCTCAGCCACCGTTGTCTTTCTCATAACAATAAATATCATTTAAAAAATTAAGAACTTAAAAAAACAGTGGGAAATTCAAATGTAAAATGTATTCTCTGCCTACAGAGCTTTATTGAGGGGTAGAATACATGATCTACTTAAATATATGTACAAGCCTCCTGAGTCTTTTTGATGAAATGTGATTTTAAAGATCCAGTTCTGAACCAACTGTTTCTTCCTTACTCTATAGTAGACACAGGGACTTAGTCTCTTCCCATTGGCAAACAATAAATACTTAATGAGTTGTAAGATCGGCACCAGTGTCAAAACTGTCTGGCTCTAAAAATATGATCTACCTTTTCCTTCCCCCATCTGTAATGTAAGCCATTTGTTATAAAGTATAGGCAAGTTTTTTCTTTTTCTTTCCAGCTCAAATGGTTCAATACTGCTTAAAAATAACTGTTAGCATTCTGTTTCTCATGAATACCCTACAAAAGAAAACATAAATTAAAATTTTTAGAAATGGAACAAAGACTTTGTAGTCTCAAGCCATAATACTTAAAAATAACTGTTAGAATTCTACCTCTTCTGAACACCCTATAATAATAAATGACAGTGTGTATACATATGATGGATATACTCAAGTTGGTAAGAAAACAAGGAAAAATTAAATTAGTGGTTTTAGAAAAGTAAGGGAGACTTAAAGCTTTAGTTGGAAGGATAAAGGGAAGTAACTGAGATCCTCTGGGTTCAGGGCTGCGGTAAAGCAAGATCCATATATCTAAGTCATGAGCTGGAAGCAGGCCTGTGAACACATTGATCGATGAGGTATGGAACGGTGTGATAATGCCAGAGAAAATTGGGATCTGCCAACTGGAAAGCGTGAGGCAGCTTTGGTAGGTTTAGAAGCCACTTGGATTTGTTGTGGTTGATCATTTCTTTTATTGAGTCCAATGTTTTGGGCATTAGCCTGAGATTCGGGCAATCTAGATTCAATTACTGCTTTGGGCTTCCTGTGTGGCCTTGTGCATGTCACTTATGTTCTATATGCCTCACTTCCCCACCTGTAATATGACCACAATAGAGTGTCTGTGCTTCACAGGAATGCCGTGAGGAAAGTATATTAATAGCTCTGAAGCACTCAAATAGTATGGCTAAAGGGGTTGTGCCAGTATGAGAGAGATATATGGGTTGATTAGATCCAGGCGCCCTGTAGGTTGAATTCACTAGAGAGCTCCCATTGTGCAGGTGGCACACATCTCTTCTGAAGGCTTTTCAAATGCTGCTTCCCTGTGTTCCTTGGGAGAACCAGCAAAACATTTGTGCTGCATCTGAGACCATCCATGCTCTTGTCGTAGGAGGTCAGTATTTGACATAGATTTAACAAGCTTTGCTTAGATTTAACAAGCTTTGCTGCCCATTTGCCAGGAAGGTTGATGAGGAAGAAGGAGAGAGGACCCCGTCACACTCATTTTGAATCAGTCAGAGGTATGCTGGTCTTACCTGGTACAAATAACTTGGTTCAGTCTGTCTCAAAACAGCAACTTATAAACTCCACCTTGTACTCTGCCCCATTGTATTTCTATGGATATTTTCAGTGCAGCTATCCCACGATGCCTCAGTAGAACCTGCCTGCACCAAGGACTATCCTGTTATGTTTAGATTTTCCAACTGGGCTCATACCTATGGTATCTGTCAGTCAGTGCTATGAGCAATATTGAAGTCTCTCGTTTCTGATATTTGGTGCTTTACAGTGTGCATGTGTTGGAAGGCAGAAAAGATAACAGCTGGCCTGATCACTCTGAAGCATTACAGGAAAGGTAGGCCAAGTCAAAGGGTTGTGCCCTTCTCCACTAAAGACAAAAATGCTAGCCCACTGACATGGTAACTACTTGCCAGCAGTGATTTTCATAAACGCAACCCACCCTTTGGTGATGAAGCCATGTTAAAACTATAAACCTGTCAACAAATACTGCTTTATCTATTGCCTTCATTGTGTCAGAGGGGTTTCTGAGTACACCTCTATGAGACTGACACTTCCTAAAGCTATATGATACAGATATGATGTGTATCCCTACATTCATTGCTGCATGCTCTGTTCTCTGTAGTAACTGTGAATTACAGGCAAAACGCTATATAGACACATGGAAACTCAGGCTGGTGTCTGGTGGGTTCCTATCTTGCTGCAAGGCCTATGATTACCATTGATGAGCATTCTGAGCAAATATGCGTAAGAATGGGTTCTCTGTGCCAGTATTTCTGCTCATACTGTCCATTGGTGGGAAGGAAGAGGAACAAACTCTTTGGCTACGTCTACACTGGCATGATTTTCCGCAAATGCTTTTAAAGGAAATGTTTTTCCGTTAAAAGCATTTGTGGAAAAGAGCTTCTAGATTGGCACGGACACTTTTCCGTAAAAGCACTTTTTATGGAAAAGCGTCCTTGCCAATCTAGACACGGTTTTGCGCAAGAAATCCCCAATCGCCATTTTCGCGATCGGGGCTTTTTTGTGCAAAACAATACTGCGTTTGTCTACACTGGCCCTCTTCCGCAAAAGCATTTGCACAAGTGGGCTTTTGCCCAAACAGGAGCAGCATAGTATTTCCGCAAGAACACTGACAATCTTACATGAGATTGTCAGTGTTCTTGCGGAAATTCAAGCGGCCAGTGTAGACAGCTGGCAAGTCTATACGCAGCCTTTGTGTTGATGTGCTTTTGCTCACTTTTATAAACCTGACATTTACAAAGTGATTGAGGTGGTAGCAAGCAATAACTTTGGTATATACTGTAATAAAAAGTGAATTATTTGTATTAGTGTTTCCCTGGCCATAGATAAGTGTAATTAAAGATCATTGTTTTTATTAGCATGGAAATGTTTCTTTCATACCATTTTTTCAGTGTGTGAAAATTGAGAGGGAGAGGGAAAATGCATTCAAAGTCCTACTATATTTACTGCTATCAGTACATGGGTCACAATAATGACCGTTTCATTTCTATGTTCTTGAAATATTTTGTGATTTTGAGATGGGAAGGGGCTATTTTAAACTGAGTGATGTAGCCAAGAAAAGCCGTCTAGTACAGTTTATGCATGAGTATTAGACTCCTTGGAAGTCAGATGCACAGGATAGCATCTTTATTCTGGGGTACAGTGCACTATGTCCAACTTCATAGAGCTAAATGACATCTGGGCACTAGACTTACCAATTACTTATCATTGCTGTGGGTGCCCATCTAATTGGCAAGATAATGATGTACCTAGCTCTTGATAAGAAATGTACTATGTGCCAAAAGATCCAGGTAGCTCAGAAATGCCTAGATAATATTCACTGGCTTTTGCCATCTGTTTTGTGGATACAATGTTTTTGGTCCAGTGGCCTCTAGCTGGTCATAGGCATAGTTGAAAGTATTGTGACTGGGGTAATAAAGAGGGAATGTGTGATGCATGTAATCTAAGACATTTGTCTGTCTCAGAAGCATTTACTACAAGGAGAAGTTAGAACTCCACAAATTTTTCATGAGAATGGAAAGGATTATGTGTAATACCTTGTGACCAGAATTAGCGTGTTCATTACAGTTCCATTTTATTAATGCCTCTTTTTGAAGCTGAACACTGTGGTCCCTGCTGTGAAAATGGTACTTTGCACTTGATGTTATAAAGTGGTCTCTGCTGGGGAGCAATGCTAGGAATATTAATGAACAAAGCACAGCTGCTTGACAATTGTGCAAAAGGATTATGAAGTATGGACAAAAAGGAAAGGTGGCCAATATACAGACAGGGCAAATTATTTGAAATAACTTATAAAGAAGCACTAGGAATACATGTATACAAAATTATAAACTCTTTTGATATATTTTAGTTGTTTACATATACCTACAGGACAAATAGAAACTTTTGCCTTCCACGCAATATAATTTGAAATACTTAATGAATTATTGCCCTTTATAGGAGGGACGGAAAATGGAACTTTTAGCCAGGTCAGGAAATTTGCAAAAATTTGAAAAATTCACAGTCCATTTCCTATGGCTTAGTTTTAAGTCACCGTATGTTCTCGGTTCTTTTATAATGAAGGAATATTTTGTTGTATATAATGCAGAACTTTAGTATGGCAATACAGTTTTTCAGGACTCATGTTAGAAGTTTAAGAAATTTTGCTCATGTAATTTAAATGATCAGGAACGTATCAGTGTATTTTATCATAAGCTATCTAATGCACATTTTACTTTCAGATAATTGCTTGCCACCCTATTGATATCACAATTATTGATTATAATGTATATGCACATAACTTTTAAATCTACATTGTCTATATTTATTCATAATATAAATATAATGGGTTGAATAATATTTTTTTATCTCATACATATTTTTCAAATCATAATTTTGGTAGTCACTCAACTCCTTATAGACAATATTTGTCAAAAAAACCTGCTTTGCCCAGCAATCAACAATTAACTTATGCACAAATATATTTCTCAACCATTATCACGTTTGACATATAAATTAATGCATTTTTTCATTTTGCATGTATTTTTAAATGGGTTATTACATTTGATAAAATGCATATTGGTGGTAATTAGAAACTTTTCTTGAAATTTAAATCATAGGAGTACATACACAAACTGAAAATGAGGGAACTATCCCAAATGCACCAAATGTACTTATATCTCAAATCATATTATTAAGAATTTTAAAAAATGAATAGTGAGCTTGAGTGCCTCAAATTTCAATCGTCTCTAAGATGTCTCCATTTAGGCACAAAAAACAGTAGCTGCTTTTGAAAATCTTAGTCAGAAGGTTTAGTTTCTATGATTATTTTTCTATTCATGTGGGGCCTCTTTGAATTCCTTGCTGTCCCACAAATTTAACTTAATATGTCACACTGCTAGGATGTGACTACTAAATGAAGATGTACCTTTCCTTGTTATTTTGAACTAAGTAGCTATTGGTTATCGTTTGTGTCTTTACAATGATTTTTTTTTATTTTTCCATTCTGTTTCATTTTCCTCTGAATTTCATCTTCTTGCTCATTCAACCACATTTCAGATATTTTTTCCCATGACTAAAATTACCAGTTAAGTTTCACTCATGTATATCTGTTCATGATGTCTACTTTATAGTTTGAAATGGTATCAGTAATAACAAAGTATTGCTATCTAATGTTTAAGGGAAGGTCAATTTGAAGTGACAGTCATAAAAGATGAATGTTGGCTTGAAGTATCAGCCAGTTAAACGGTTCCTCCGCATCCATTTCCATTTTATAACAAGAAACTTTTTGTAGTAGATGACAATCATAAAAGAGATGGCTAGCAGACAGGTGAACTGAACATCCTTAGACGAAGAGGAATAAGACTGTACAAAGAAATAATAGTCCTCTTTAGCAAGAAGAGAACTAAAGTGTTTTGTCCAAGCATGTACATCTGTTAATGCTTTTCTGACAAGAACTCAATCATTAATTTCAGTCTGAAAAGCTAATCACAGTCTGGGTGGTCCCAGGGGAGAAACTAATAATTGTTTTTGGTAATGTATGCACTATAACCACTAAGTGTCTATCACTGCTCTTTACAAAAGGAAATTAATGTATCACAAGCAAGGTGTACATATCAATGTTAAAACATACTGTGCTTTCTCTTCTATTTAATTTTTTAAACAATTTATTTTGGTCACTGATGTTGGTGATGAATCACTCACTTGTTCAAGAACTGAGCCTCAGACAGTCTCCGTGCTTGGTCAGATACCGAGGAATAATGAGGAGAGAGAGAGAAACATTAAGAAAACAAGACAATAGAAAATTCACCTCTAGTGCCCCAGTCCTTCAAATCTGCCCACAGAGTCAGTTTCAGGATCACCACTCATGTAGGCCACCAATTTGAATCTGGCTTATTTTAGTAATGACCAAAAGCCTGGAATGGCAATGAGGGTGGGAGGCATTTTGATGTAGTCATGAGAGGTGTATATTATATCACCCATCACCATTCTAACTTTTAGCAATTCACACTTCTGGTGATTCAGTAGAGAAGCAGAGAATTACATTGGCGAAGACTACAATTTTTACCCCTTGTGAGTGGTCCCATGAGTCCAAGCTTGAGTCAAATGGACTGAATAATGTAATTAAGACTGATAGTCAACTGTTACCTGTACTGTTCATGGATAAATAAAGGTTTTTCTTCTCCTATGCTGTTAACTCTGTCATTTTCCACCACCATTAAATTAGATGATGAAAAGAAACAAAAAGTGAATTTTCTTCAATCTCCATGTGGATCTGAGATATTCCATTAGATAACAGTTTAGGTTTTGGACAGTAGAGCTATTTAATTATGTAATAATTAAAATTACTTCGGATACCAGAAGCTTTCAAATTACAAGAGGCCTACCTCTACCAGCCCTTACTCAAGTAACTTATTCTTGTGCATGCATGGAACCCCTTGTGCTCATACAGATTCCCATTGATGCAGTATCAGGGATTAAGATTATTCAAAATCCCACAATCCACTGTCATAAAACCACTGTCTGAATCAGAGTACAATGCCATTACAAAGTATTCATTCTACTTAACCCTGTTCATGAGAAATTTAAAATTTAAGATGGATAATTTTTCCCCTTTATTTCTGCTCACCTATCTATGTTACCTATTTTCTTGATTCAGTCTGGCATTTAACATGCTTGGGTCCATCACTGTTTAGCAAAGCAATGAAGCATATGCTTAAATCTCAAAGTAAGTGAAACTGAACATGAATGTGGAGATGGTACTCCCCTTTATAAATTGTGGAATGGTATAGTAATGCACATTTAGCTTCCATCTTTGATTGAGGTGAGGCAATGCTTTTACTAATCAGCCTGCTCTGGGGCTACTTCCAACATTACAAACCTCTGAGTAGTCTAGCAGCTGTCATTTTTTTAAAGCAACCTGACACAAAAATGTTTCCTCCCGCCTCCTTTTTGAATCTGGAATTTCTTCTCCATCTACATTGGCTCTGCAGTACAGAGTTCAATAGACAGGATTCAATTCTGAACCCAGAGACTTGTTTCAGGACTAATATTTTGCAAAACATCAGGAATAGAAGTGGGGATGACAGTAGTGTATATTTCTGACCAGTCATGAGAGACCAGATCATAAAATTGTGACATTTTATAAAGAAAAGCCACTTCAGTTAATTTAAACAGGCTAATAAAATGTATTCATTGTAGTTTTATCTCTTTTAGGAGCTTCCCAGGTGAACTCATGATACTTAGGAGAGAGAAAAATATTATAATGAATACATTTTAGAGAGCTCTGTAGATTAATTTGTTCTGGCTGTTTATGTAGTAGAGACAGTGATAAGGTATAATATGGGGCAATGAAACAAAACACATAATATGCTACATAGTTGTGTTATGGGCCTATGTTTGGAATTGCCAACATAACCCGTTCACCAAAGTTGGTAATGGTGGTGTGAAATTGGATGGGAGAGGGTTTTAGATTTATGCCATGCATACAATAGGCCAACTTATCCTCATGAAGTTAGCTCACTGCTTTCTGCAGTCACCTTCCCTAATAAGCACACCTTAGAAAGCTGTTGATTATATGCAGTCAGCAGTCTTCTGACATTAAAAGGGCTATAGTATTGTATGTACATGCACTTATCTATCTGTCTATCGTGATGTGTAATTTGGAAAATTTATTCTTTAGGTTTTTTTCCTTATGTATTGTTTCATTACCAGTTTGAGGATATGGTTCCTTATTATTACTGTATATATTTGATTTAGGATGAAAGAAAACTAGTAGTGTTGGAAGCTTGATAAGGTTCATTTCAATTATTGCCACAATGAATATGTGTATAAAAGGCATAGTAGAGGATAATAAAGCCAAGTCAGAAGAAGGTGCTCATACAGTAGATCAGCTATAGTTTTTTAGGATAGTGGTTTCTGAGAATACTAATGTCTCAGCAAGTCACCATTAGGATGACAAGAATGTTTGTTGAAATGTAGGACATGTTTGATAGTAGAGTACTGAAGTGACAGCAAAATTAAACCCATTTTTAATACTATAGGCACTCATCTTTAGGGAGAAAAAAAAACACCCTGTGAATTACATCCAGTGAAGGATTTGGAAATGCTATGTGGAAGAAAATGATTTTGGAAAAAAAAATAGTTCAAGTAATATTGAAGTTTGGTTATTTAACTAATTATAGTTTATAAAATATGTTTTACTATTGTATTTGTCTAGTTTATAAGGTTTCATGTGGAGCACAATGAAAGAAGATCAGTAAATAAAAGATCATCACTGGTCAACTACATTGATATTAAAAATAACCTCTCTCAGCAGATTTCACCAAGCCAAATTAATGTTAATGGTAAAATATTTAGATTTTTAGAATGGGAATTTGGCTTTTTTTGACACAGAGTGATGGCCAATAATAGAAATGCCAAAGCAAATATATTTCCAGATGTTAAGAGAATCAAACAGCTAGGATTAAAGCAGCCTACCAAGAAATCCTTTTTATGAATACTGTGTGGTATATGCATGACATTAGATCTTATTATGATAGATCTTATTTCAGGTATAGCCATGCCTGCTGTAAACTGACATCAAGTGGGGCAGCTGACTTACTACCGTTCCATTAATCTTTGTTACAAAGATGCATTAATAAAGTCTCCGCCACTCGCTAGTTCAATATCATATGAAATTCCCTCATCTTCGATTACAAACAGATAAATCATCTTGTGCAAAATTTAGCTGTGACTTAAATTATTCCATTGAAATGATTTACTATAAAACCACTACAAAGGACCTGCTAGGATATAAAACGTTGCCTAGTAATAGCATTTTGCTAGATATTTATTTCAAAAGCCTTTGGAAGTACAGTATTAGTAACCGCATACAACAATAACAAAAACAGAATAATGATGGTAGATTTTCAAGTGGAAGCATTTCAATAAGCTATTTAGACAAATTCAAACTAATACTACTGATTAGAACCAGGTGCTGTGTGAGCTCTGCCAATGCACCTGAATCCTGACTCTCAGTACTTCTGCTATTCTTGTCCTGGGCCTCTTTTAAGGAGCCATTAACAACTGTACTTAACTGAATTATACTCAACAGTAATTAAAAATAGATCGTTAAAAGGAAGATTGCCAAATATTTGGGCTTCTCAGGTCCCTTGAATTAGCTCCATATAGGAAGCTGAAAATTCTTTAATTTTTTCACATCCAGTAGGGACGATAGAGAGACTCCCTGTCTTCTGGGGACGGGGACAAGGACAAGTCCTTTGAGCAGGTCTTATTGCCCATTGTACTTCTCCTGGAAACACTATTCTGTTGTGGGAAGACTGGGTGAAACTCCATGTTGAGTAAAGAGAGCCATTGCAGAACCATCCCTTGTACTGACTGGTAGGAATAAGAGACTATTTCTCTTCCATGAAATCCACAGTGCTTAGAGCCTGGGACTGAGCTCAGAAATACACTGTCTTTTTTTTTCGGCGAGCTTGCACTGTGATTTATTTTAATAAAATGTATCTTCTTGTTTTATTGTCTCTGCTCCAAAGATAAACAAATCTGAATACATAAACTGTATCCTGGTTTTCATGGCACAGATTTATTTGGTTTTGGCTGTACCGATAAGGTAGAAGATTATCTGAGGAATCCTGCAACAAATGCAATAAAATGACTTCCAAAGAAAATGACTTGGAAGGCAGAAAAGTTGCCAGAGTTCTTTTGTAAAGACACAATGTTATTTCTTACTCAGTGAAATACAACAAGATACACACATCTACAAATAAATTGTTAGTGAACAAAGAAACAATCATTTCTTATTGTGGTGCATTTAATATTGCAGGAAAAGGAAAGCCAGTAGAAAGACTCCAGTTGACTTCCTGTGACTTTAAATCACTCCCAATAGAGCATGTCTACCCTGGGGAGTTATTTCAAAATAACTTCCCTTATTTTGAAATAACAAGGCAAGGGTCCACAACACTAAGCCTGTTATTTCAAAATAAAGGGCTTGTTATTTCAACATAATAACTCCTGCTTGTGTAGAGGAATACCTTATTTCAAAATAGTTATTTTGGGAGTTGTTATTTCTTTAGTGTAGAGATAGCCATAGAGAGCTCATTAGTTGCCAAATGGCAGAGCCACAGTAAAATACAGTTCAACATTTTCAAACCTGGATAGCTAAATTTCAGCACCTCAGAAAGTAGCCTGATTCTCAGCAGTGCTGAGCATATACATTTCCCGTTGACATGAGGTTTGTGCTCAGATACTCTGAAAAATCTGGTCACATGCTTAAATTTCTGAAAATGGATTTTTCAGGCTGTTAGGTACACAGGCCAAAATACACATTTTTAAGCTAAACATTTAAGATAAACATGTAGCCTAATTTTCAAGTGTTCATCACCCCCTCCCCCTTCCAGTGATTGCAGTAGGACTGTTGTATGCTCAGCATTTCAATCAGGTCACTTATTTAAGCATCTAAGTTGGGATTTAGGAACCCAGTTTTAGGCAGTCATAATTTAAAAACTTGTTCACAGTTTCCATAATGTTGGACTTCGTGTATTGATGAGTAACAATATTAAACCACGGCTGGTAATTAATTGATGGAATAGCTTTTACCAAAAGAGAATTTTTATACAAACCCTTCCACTTGTATTGTTCTTGAAAATGTGGGAGTATATATAGATGGTGTATGTGCAAAAGTATGTTCTTTAGCAAGTGAACCAGACAACCGGGGGAGTTTGAGATGTTTATTATTATTGTAAATTCCCCGTTTACCGGAAATTGACTTCTGATGTGTCAGAAGAAGGATGAGGATAGGGGAACACAGAAATTCGGAAGCAATATTTTATGATTGAATTATTTGCCTAAAACTGAAAATAATGTATCCCTATAAATCTATTGGAAAACTTATTACAGCTTCCGACCCCTCCCTCCCCCCCAGTTTATGGGAAGGAAAAGGAAGCAAGAAGCAGAACCTTACTTAGGACAAATTAGCTTTCATTTTCAACAATTAATATACATTGCTTTGGACTCAGCTGGCTGGAATCTTCATCTGATTCTGTTTTGCAGGAAAGTCCTGGTTGTTTATATGCTTGTTTTTATGTTAATTGAAAGAAACACTTAAGAAAGATGCTGAGGCACAAATTCTGTTTTCAGTTACACCAAATTGACAGCAAAATTTTGCTCTTAGGGATGTGGCCAACCCCAAATGATCAGAAATATGAGTTTGGTTTCTCAAAATCATGCACTTATGATACAAATAATAAAATAATAATTATGTTGTCTTTTGTATTTGCCTACTGTTGTTTTAGTCTTTAGAGGTTCAAGTTTTTAAACTTGTCTCCCAAAAGCACTAGAAGCTTACTTTGATTTTAAATGAAAGCTAAAATTCTCACATAGTCATAGGACTCCAAGACATGGGACTTTAGAATCAAGAAAATGTTTAAAAGGTTGAGGTCTTGGTCATTTCTGATACAATGTATTTTTTTAATTTTGAGCATTTGACACTTTCTATGTAGTTCTTCATTGATTTTGATTACTCTGATTATTCACTGCCTACCTTACCCAGTGAAATGACCAGTGATTCATTAGAAAATTGGGCTAGCATGATATATCATTGTATTGCACATGCTTTTTTTAATATGGACAATTGCAAGTCAGTGTGCATTCTCTGAGCTTTAGATATCAGATGAGGAAATTTGGGATTTGACTGAAAAAGTGTGAAATATATTTTGTACAGATTCAGTATGATCATTATTTAATCGTTATCAAAAATCTTGCGGTATATTATGGATTTTGTTCTAGACCCCGAGAGCGGATTATTATAGGAGGGAGAAGTCAGGTATATGGGACAAAGAGATACGAAACAGAAATTCCTTGCACTGTCTACCTTTAACTGTAGTTGGTGAAAGTTGTGTTGATTTCTTTTTGGGGGTGATGGTTTTAAATTCTTACTTTAGTCAGATATATCTGCAAATTACAGCAAAACTGCAGAAGCAGCAGTTCAAGGCTACTCACGGTGCTACTCAGCTGGACCATGTTTCATTATGCTGGCAGTTTAATTGTGTATAAAAAGAAATGACTATTTAAAATCAATTCTTTAAGTGGACAACCTACAGATTTCAAAGGTAATATTTAAAAAAACAGTCTATGGGAAAATAAATGATTACAAAAACTGAAGTAGGTGCATTGTTAGCATTTTCCAGGAAGTTACTTCTGTCTGAATGTTTCCTACATTGAAATGGCCTTTTCAAACATATTATGATTTTCTCTCATGATTGATGAAGTACATGATTGATGAAGTGTATCAGAACATGAGCAGAATTAGTATGCATGCTACAGGGACTGATATATGCAGTACTTAGTCTAGTGTGTATGCACCAAATACATTATTTAAAAGCTTGATCTAACTCTCCAATGTGTAGGCTTGTGCATCAAAGTATGTCTTGTAAACTGAGCCAATGAATTTATAAGGGAAGAACAGATCAAATTGATACCTGACTTTACAAAATATGCAATAATAAATGTCTTTAGCATAGTGTCAGAAAATGTAGGTGAACTATTCCACTGACTACTGTACATTAACAGATCAGAATGTTGTATTCCTATATTGCAGCATTACATAGTCATGTGATTTGATTATTTTCACTTTCCTTTCTCACCAACACAAGTTGGTATGTTTATAGTGAAAATAAATATATAAGCTAAGCTTGTAAGAAAATGCTACTGAAAGACTAGTATGCAGTATAGTTGTATTTGTGTCAATTCTAGGATATATGCTTGACAAGGTGAGTGAGATAATATATTTCATTGAGTTGAATTCTATTGATGTGAGAGTTTCTTCAGGTCTCAGAAAGTTGTCACTGCACTATGAAACCAAGATATGCCTGAAGCCAAGTCTGCACTGGCAATTTTCTGGCTTATGGGTGTGAAAAAATATCCCTCTCAAAGAGCAGCAAGTTACAGCATTGTATAGGAATAGTGTGAACCAGGCTACAGTGCTGCAAGCCATGCTCCCAGCACTGTTAACTACTCCCCATGCAGAGGTGTTTTACATACAGTGCTGGGAGAACTCTATCCCAACACTTGTGTCATTGCCGCACTTTCAGGTTAAAGCTTTTATATATCACTTTCCTTAAAACGTATATCTATATGTATATGTATATGTTTTAAGGAAACATAAATATAAATACATTCAAATTAAGATAGGAGTTACATTAATTGCACAGCTTAAGTCGCAGTATCTTAAATCGAATTTTGGCACCGTCCACTCTGCAGAAGGTCAACAGAAAAACAGAAAACTCTTCCTTTGACTTCCCTTACTCCTTATAGGAGCAGGACTACTGGTATCAGCAGGAATGCCGTCTCAGTTCAAATGAGTGTTTCTTCACTAGACCCACTAATTCAAACCCCGGAAGATCAACTGTGGCAGCTTCGATCTTCTCTGCAGTGTAAACATGATCTAAGGTGCTCTTCCACTTATCTAAATACTAATAGTCAGCCAGTCAGTGCCCCCAAAAGGTATTCAGATCCCAGAAAGAAAAAGGTTAGGATGGAGAGTTATTTATTTCTGCCATTTAGTTATGGTTGAGTGGTAGCAAGTTGAGGTACTGGCCACATTCTAATATTGAGACTGAACAATTCTGGATACTAAGTGTTAAATAATTAATTTGTCTTTGCTTTAGTCTTATTTATTTACTTATTAAACTAAGTATCCCATGGAACTAGCGTCTAGACGGAAATGTCAACACAGACTATAATGCTGTGGGGGGGGGGGTTGTTTTGTTTTGATTTTTCTTTACCATCTGCAAAGGAATCTTGTCTGTGGAGTGCACATACAGTTGTGTGTCTGTCAATTGGCATAGCATCCATATAGTGTCACTATCACTTAACATGCAGGAAAAACTTAAAAAACAACAAATAGTCTAGTAACACTTTAAAGACTAACAAAACATGTACAGTAGATGTTATCATGAGCTTTTGTGAACACAACCCACTTCTTCATTACTTCTGTGCTTCTCTCAGCCCCACTTCCTGCCTTTTTCCCCCGGCTATGTCTACACTGGCCATTCTTGCACAAGAACATATGCCGCTTATTTTCAGGCAGAATGGCTCTTGCACAAGAGGGGGTTTTTGCACAAGAAGGAACAATGCAGACTGCTTCTTCTTGTGCAAAAGCCCGTTGCACAAAAATGGCAGCTCATTAAGTATGTAAATGAGGCACAGCAATATTCGTCACTGTGCTTCATTTGCGTATGTTCTTGTCCAAGACTGGCCAGTGTAGACGTAGCCCTTATGTATTGGGTAGCAAACAAGTCAAGGAACTATTCATGTTCTTGTTGGCTCATTACAAGTTGGGAGAGGTAATTATTCTTCATATAGTAAACTTCCATATATGCTTATGATAGGGCTAATATTTTCCAGTGTGGCTGCTTAACATCAAATGCCTAAGTGAATAGATTTAGAATTTTTATCCTATATTATATGCTAGCTATACTATGTTTTTACTATCACTTCTATTTTTCATGCAGAGCATAGATATGCATCACACTTCATAGGCAAAAATATATAACTCTCTGCCTCATGAAACTTATTATTTAAATAAGATCACAACAGAAATTCTGACTAATCATGTTAGGTAGTGGGTAAGGAAGACCAGAACATTGACAATGGGATGGGATAATGTTGCTTTTTGAAGAAACAGCTTTCTAGCAGAAAGCATATTATTTACATTGTTCTGTTTTACACATTTCCTCTTGTATATTTTTATTTTGAATTTATAATGTATTTGGTTGATTATATATCTAGGGCTTCAGGGAAGGAAATGTGCTTACAAATGGGATTTGAATGAAGAGAATAGTGGACCAGAATACAAGATGTTGAAGACTATTATTATTTATGCAGAATAGAGCCAAAGAGGTGTACAATGATTTATAATATAAACAAATATAAACTCTGCCCCAAAGAAAGTATAGTTTTAAGAATAATAGTAAGTGTGGATAACGTGGGATGGGGAAATTGAGGGCAAAGACAATATAATCAGGCAGTCAGTTGGAAGCTAGTTCACATAGTTTGAAGATTAGGAGGTTTATTATCCTGTTTTAAATGTATGTAAGATTATAATTTATAAGTCTCTTTGAAGAATTGAGTTTGAGAAGAGACAAAGGCCGGATCTATACTTGGGCTACGTCTACACTGGCCCCTTTTCCGGAAGGGGCATGTAAATTTCACCAGTTGTCATAGGGAAATCCGCGGGGGATTTAAATATCCCCCGCGGCATTTAAATAAAAATGTCCGCCGCTTTTTTCCGGCTTTTAAAAAAGCCGGAAAAGAGCGTCTACACTGGCCCCGATCCTCCGGAAAAAGTGCCCTTTTCCGGAGGGTCTTATTCCTACTTCAAATATTCCTTCAAAGTAGGAATAAGACCCTCCGGAAAAGGGCACTTTTTCCGGAGGATCGGGGCCAGTGTAGACGCTCTTTTCCGGCTTTTTTAAAAGCCGGAAAAAAGCGGCGGACATTTTTATTTAAATGCCGCGGGGGATATTTAAATCCCCCGCGGATTTCCCTACGACGACTGGTGAAATTTACATGCCCCTTCCGGAAAAGGGGCCAGTGTAGACGTAGCCTAGGAGTACTTTGCCAATATAGTTATGCCAGAATACTATTCTAGCAAAGTGCTCCTGTTGTCAGAGTCTCTGGTTCTGTCCTGACTCTTTCCTTGACTGCTTGAATTTGGACAAGTCACTTAATTTTCAATGCCATTATTACTTGTTTTGTAATACGGTCATGTAATGTAAGTGCATACAGTAACAGGAGTGTTAGAAAGGAATTGTCTACTATTGTATATTGAAGACCAGAGTATTTGGATATTGTTCTCTCTAAACTGTAGCTAAAACTGAAAGTTCTGGGAAACTTTTCTAGTGTCTTTATAGTCAAAGAAGGCTCTTTTTGCTATGCACAGAGGAAAGAGACTGTTGTTTAGATACAAAGTAAGTATCTCTAATCTTTAGGTGCAAAATCTTAGCAACCTCATCTATCCCACCATAGAGCTAAAGGGCTGTTACAAGTGCAAGCTGCATATTTCTTTTCTTTTAAATTGTAGGAATGTATTATTGACTCTGACAGAATGATCAGTACAAGCACATGAGATTATTAGTTAATGCATGTGATTTTGTTAATCTTTTTCATTTTGTAAGTTTTAATGAGTGTCTGACAACTAATTATTTTTCATTTAGGATGTACTATGTCTTCGTATTAAAGTTATAAATTACAGAGGACATTTTGATGAAAAAGTAACTGATGTTATCACTTAAAAGCTTCTCTATAGACTCCTAGGCTACGTGTACACTGCAAAAACTTCTTGTGCAAAAGCGTGTCCACACTGCATGGACGTTCTTGCGCAAGAAAGCTCTGATAGCCATTCACAGAATGGCCATCAGAGCACCTGTGCTCTTTCTGATAGGCTCTTTTTGAACAAGAAAGCCCTGTTGCATGAAAAGGTGCATGTGGATGCTCAAGAACTCTTGCACAAAAAGGATTTATTCCTCCTAGAAAGAAGTGTACCTATACTGCAAAAAGCCGTCTGTTCTGCTGTTCTACTTTAAATTTTCTTACGCAAAAACGTGCTTGAGGTGTGGATGCTCCACCAGTTTTTGCGCAAAAATGAGTGTTTTTGTGCAAAACCCCTGGGCTACGTCTAGACTGGCCCCTATTACGAAGTAGACATGCTAATTTCCAACTTTGGAATAGGGAAATCCACGGGGGATTTAAATATCCCCCACGGGATTTAAATAAACATGTCCGTCACTTTTTTTCTGGCTTGGGGAAAAGCCGGAAAAAAGTGTCTAGACTGGCGCGATCCTCCGGAATAAAGCCCTTTTCCGGAGGATCTCTTATTCCTACTTTCAAGTCTAGACGCTTTTTTCCGGCTTTTCCCCAAGCCAGAAAAAAAGCGGTGGACATGTTTATTTAAATCCCGCGGGGGATATTTAAATCCCCCGCGGATTTCCCTATTCCAAAGTTGGAAATTAGCATGGCTATTTCGTAATAGGGGCCAGTCTAGACGTAGCCCTGTAGTGTAGACGTAACCCCAGTGTTCTTTCATGTTAGATAATATTAAAGTATCATGCAGTTTCATGGAATAGCATCTACAGGAGGGTGGGGGTGGATGTTCTAGAGCCCCTCCATGGGCTGAATTTGGCCCTTCCAGTTCCTATACAGCATAACATAAACACTGATTTTGCCTTGCCAAAAATGAAAATATGTCCGTCCTTGTATGTATTTATTTAAAGAGATTATATGAAAATGTTATAGCTTCATTTATCTACAGGGTATAAATAATAATTGATATTGAACTGAAAACTAATATTAAGAGGAAATGTTGGTAGAGGACATTGAGCGTAAATCACTCAGTAAGATGCATTCACTTATTACGTGAGCAAGATGTTGTGATTGCCATAGACAATTGGTGGTCCTCACACTTTCCTTTTCTGTCTTCTCATGGTAATGTATCGTCTTCACTTAATTTCAGAAATTGTTGATCTTAATATTACAATATTTTGGAACAGGATGACTCTAAATGACTGAGCAGTTGGCACACATCATTGCTATACTTAACTGCTTTTATCATTAAGTCCTACCCAATCAGTGCTAGCTAGTGGACAGAACCACTGGCACATGAGAAAGAAACTATTCATGACAAGAGGACTGTACTCTCTTTGGCATACTACTGCAAAGATTGGTGTATAATTGTAGTTATTTATTTAGCATGATACCTACTTCTGCTTTTCAGCTTGACTGCTGATACAGTTGTCTTGCATTGCATTCATGCAGAATATCTGCATCGTAGCTTCCTGTAAAATGCATTTTGACAATCAAGTGTTCTTTATGGATTTTATTTAGAAAATGCTGTTGTAAATTTTTTCTTGATGACATTCATAGTATCACTCTCCAGAAGTACAAAAGCATTGTGATATTGCTATCGGGGAGCAGGAAATTTTATTCTGAAGAGATGGTTTTCCCTTTAACTAAATTTACCTGTAGAACAATGTTTTGAGCAATATTTGAGAGACAGTCATGGCTTTAAAATAGGACAGATACATTTCAGACAGTCAAGGGACCACTTATATACATCATATGTGAGGATTCTTGGCTAGGAATTTCCCAGCTATCTGGAACTATATGCCTGTTATGCAAGGGACATGTCATTGCTATTCCAGGTTTGAGCTGCACTATTTCGTACAATTAAAAATAGCTTCTGTGTCACTACACCAAGACGCCGGCCAATTTGCAAATAAGAATTGCTGAGGCTAGCTCAGAGAGTTGTGATAATGAAGTTTTCTTCCCAATCCAATTTTCCTTTCCTTGGAAGGTCTCTGTAGAAAGGGCTAAACAGTCTAATTAATTACAGCTTGTAGTGATTCAAACATGTGTTGCCTTCATTTCTCTGGATGGTAGAGATGTTTAGTGTGATTATTATTTATTAGAACCGCTGAAAAAATTACTTTTGTTTAAGGAGGAATCAACAAATAGCATCCTTTATTATAGAGGGTACAGAGGTAGTATCTTTATTCTCTTTCATGAGCACACACATGATTACTCCCGTTGACCTTAACTGAGCACATTGAAGCCCAGACAGTAAATTTCAAATCCTTGTGCCAAAAGCCTATAAAGGCCTATGCATCATTGAAGTTCATTTTAAGCCTTCAGAATTGTTGGCCACCTGCACAAAGGTAGATTTCACTCATAGTGACTATAATACTGCCTTAATCTTTAACTTTACAACTAAAGAAGTGTGATAATAAATTAAAAGGACCTGTCAGTCTTCAACATTTCAGTGCTCAAAGTGAAATATAGTGTTTGAAAATTTATGCAAAGTTAAACACAATTAAAACACCAACTACTTCTGTAATTTGAAATTCAAAGCAGACTTCTTGTCAGCCATGGTAAAAAATAATATCCGTATGTTTTAAATTTTCTATTCCTATCTAGCTTGAAATTTGTCAGAGTGAGTTCTTGTTATTAATGGTCGGTAATCTTGAACATCTGAAAGATTTCATTATTATAGTCAGAAATAAATTAGTTTTTGATCATTATGTCAATTTACTTAATCCTAACAGGAAACTGTACTTTAACATGTGTTTGTGCACACACATTCATATTTTCACACATACAAACTAAGGTGAATAAGTCCTGTAACTAGCACCTGGTTATACCTGATTTTAATTGTAAGATTTTTAGCGTTCATAACTCAGTATTTAAGAATATAATAATAATAATAATTCAATATACATTTATGTATTTCTATCTCCTCTTAAAAAGGAAGGAAAGGCCAGCCTATATTCTTTAGTCTTTTGCAATAAAGTCAGTTACATTCTCAAAGATTTGGGCAAAAGGACTATGCAAATACATAATCAATTTTAATTGAACAGCGATATCAGCACTGACTCTCTGCATTCATTATTTGTCTTGAATAATCAATCCCTCTGCACTATATTCAGCAGTATTTGTCTTGCAAAGAAAAGCCTTTAGCTTTTAGAAAAAGAAATGGGATACCTATTCATGTCACAGTAGGAAAGATTATCTTGCTGTTTTATTACTCATCTAATGATATTGAAATGCAGGAATACAAACTATGTATGTTGTAGGAAAATCTCATTTAAAAGATTTCACTATAAGACAAGAAGATCCTCCTGACATGCAATTACAGACTCCCTTGCTGTCTGTTTAAGAACTTTCAACATAATTACCTGGACTTGGGGGTAATCTAATAGATCTTCTCTATTTACAAAATTCTATCACAGAGCTCACTGTTACACATGCTTCAGTTTAACGGAGGTATAGGTAAATACTGAACCTTAAAGTCAAAACCATTTAAAAGCCTTGTCTAGCTATAACAAAATAAGTTCGGGAGACATCTGGAATGGATTGAAACAGGCCACAATTTTATTATTAAATGTTTAGGACTATCCAGCAGAAAAATTGTACAGAGCAGGTAACCCCTCCCCCCATTTTTCCATAATTAACTGGAAGGGAATGCTTTTCCATCCATGTGCCACCAGCAGATCCATTGCTGGGATCTTCCAATTCTTAGGGGGACTTCAATCAGCTCCTCCTTTTTCCATCCAGTTCCTTCCAGTAAATCCATTGCTGGGACCTTACTACCACCCCTCATACAGGAGAGTCAAGGTGAGTTATAATAATGGAGGGGTCGCTGTACCAATCATAGGACTCCTCAACTGTCCTCAGCTCATATAATTGATGACCACCTCTCTTCAAGTCCTTTCCCAAGTCACTTAACTGTTACTATATTATCCCTTCTTTTATGGAGTACCTGCACATCCTGTGAACATCCATCACAGGGAGGTGCCAGCCATTAGCTTGGCTGCCTCCTCCCCACATCCTCCCAGATTCTCAGACATTTCTAATGCTCCCTTCTGTATCACCCAGAAATATGGCAGCACCAATGTCTGATAGTTGCCCATCATCCTTTCAAAGTAACTTCAGAGCCCCATAGACTAAACCAGGATGTGAAATTACTGCTCTCCAAAGGGCTCGCTGAAATTGTCCACCTTCCTGTTCATCTACTTCCTAGTCTTGTCCACACTGAAAGCATCTGACCGGACAGTTTTAATACCTTGAAAAAAATCAAGGATACACTTCAGGACCCTCCTTATTTGAAATGTTAATTCCATTTAAGGGTTCCCAAGTCATTTTCTCCCATGTGTATCACCATTATAGCCAGGGGCCGTTGATGGGCCCACACAGCATACAACAGTGGTATCAGTCAATCCCATAACATGCCCATCTGTGTTCTGCTTCACCACCAAATCCCCGCTAAGAGACTTGGGACAACCTGGGTGCATGCTTGTGCACACAGATCTGTCCAACATCTGAAATGGAAATGCAAAAGATGATTGCTGATTTTCCACCCGAGTTCTTACATAAGTTTGGTATGCATTAGACTGTCAGTGCCCGCTTGCCTGAAAAGACTCTGTTTCCATACCTATCTGTGCTGCTGCCATAGTCCTATTCTGAATGAACAGGAACCAAATTCATGGGTTGGCAGTTCCAATCTCGCCAGCTCTTAACACAGTAACAAACTAATTGGCCATGAAGGTGTTCTGTATACAGAAAGGGGCCTTCTCCCTCCCACTGTATTGCCATGTAGGCCTTCTAATAATGAATATGGCAGATCCCAGGCTTTCCACTCTACCATACGGTAACAAATTCTGTCTGGCTGGTTTGATTGGTCTTTAACCTTCATGCGTGTATGTCACTGCATTTCCAAAGCTCTTCCTGTAGAATCCCTAGCGGACCCAAGCACTAGTTCATTGAGCCTGAAAGCACACTCACACAAAAAGCAATCAAGAATGCTCCTATTTGTAATGAGCCATATTACTGACTGGCCTTCCCGTTCCTGAAATTATATGAAATCATTAAAACTTTCTCAAAGCTCTGCCACATGCATGGTACAGCTGATCTCTTGATCAAACTGACAACTTTCCTACGCCTTGATTCCATACCATCAACAGGTTTGTGGCTGGCCACAAGTGTGGGCTCCCAAAATCCGTGGATTCCTGCCCTCCAGGTCTGCTTTTTTCGTGCAGTCACCTAAGTGGGATGCCTTTGTTCTGGGTGACTGGCTGCCCTTTGTACAGTCTGCAGTACTATGGAAACAACCTCAGAAACAATCATTCTGATTAACTGTGTCAAATCCATGCTGACTGACCCACCATCAGATTCCACTAGCTCATTTGGGTAAGTGAGAGCAGCACCTGGTGCTCCCATTTTTGCAACCTGATAGGCTTTCTCTGATAATCCAATGCATGCCTCCACCTGGTGCCTCCACTTCCCTATACCTCATAGGCCATTTCTGGTCATTCCACACTATCCCAGACTCCCCTCAGCCATTTAGCTTTGCTCTAAGGCTCCTGCCCATGTCTCCCTCCAGGGCCAACCTATACAGGCTGTGCTGCATAGGATTTGATTGCTCCCTGGTTTCCTGTGGCAACGAGACTACCTGGGGACTCAGAGCAGATTTGCCTCCTTCTGTTGTGTTCTGTCGACAGCAGGAAAAGCCTGAAATGCAGCTCCGTAAACATCTGTGAACAGCACAACCACTACAGGAGTGGCCAATGTTCCCTCTAAGGTGCATGCCTGCGTGGCTGCACACAACAAATTCTGAGCCCGCCCACCTCTTTTGCATCTTTCTGGACCTCAGTGGCATGGCTTTTCATACGGCCGGGGATGTGTGGTAGGTGGAGGTGAGGATAGGGCAGTGACTACGGTCGGCAGCTACTCTGGCTGCAGCCAGGGTCGAAGCTATGTTGGGAGGCAGCTGCTGCCCAGGCTGAGGGCACATGGGGCTGGCGGATGCCTGCTGCCATGAGGAATTGGGGCCGTGGGGCTAGAGGGAGGCTAGTGCCACTTGGAGTTGGGGTGGTGGGGTTGGTAGGGGTGGAGAAGGAGACAGGTGTGCTCGGGAGACAAGCGTTCAGGGAAGAAGAACAAAAGATGGGGCATGAGCTAATGCATCTGCATAGTAAGGCTACATCTAGACTTCAAGCCTCTTTCAAAAGAGGCTTTTTCAAAAGATACTTTCGAAAAAAACCTCTTTCGAAAAAGACCATCTAGATTACAACCAGTACTTTTGAAAAAGCAAGATGCTTTTTCAAAAGAGAGCACCCAGGCAGTCTGGATACTCTCTTTCGAAAAAGCACAGTTTGCATTACGTAGCGCCTTTTTTTAAAAGAGCACTTTTGAAAAAAGGCGTTCTTCCTTGTAAAACAAAGTTTTCTTTGGTAAAAAAATCCTGCTATGTTCTTTCAATTTACTTTTGAAAGAACGCGACAGCAGTCTAGACGCATGGGAAGTTTTTTGGAAAAAGGCAATTTTTTTCGAAAAATCCCTGTAGTCTAGACATATCCTAAGTGGGGCTTTCTTCCAAGACAAAACTCACTCCTCTCATGGATGGAAAATCTAAGAGGGAACACTGGAGTGTCCCACTTTCCCCCTCTTCTGTACATTGTTACACAGTTTAATGTCTATAATGCATGTATATGTAAATATTCAGCTTTATGGTCAAAACAATTTAAAAGCATTGTCACATGGCCTGTATGTTACAATCTGGTAGGGACATTTAAGTGTATATCGGCCTTTACTGGTTGCCAGAGGACTTTGCAAGTGCTGCCAAGGATGCCTTGGTTGTAACTTGAATGAGCCTGTTTCTGACTCATAGAAGTGCCACACAAAAATAACACTTACTTCTCATAAATGCCACCACAAAATGAAAGCCTATCCTAAGGTTATTGTTATTGCAGTTTTAAAATTACAGACCTTAGATTTACTTGTTAAGGCTTGATATTTGCATTTCCTTGTAATAAAAAGGCTGTTTATTTGATGTCTTTTAAATGGCTGTGCTGCTCATTCCCATGAAATCTGGCAATATAAGCATGCATTCGTAAAGCAAAATGGGACCTGGATCACCATCCATTGCAAATGGTATCACAAACACATGATTTCTTCTTCTTTTTTTTCATTTGTTTTATTGCCACTTATTTTGGCACTATTATTTTTTTTATTCTGCCCAGCCCCATTCCGTACATTGATTTTTATCGAGGCATGAATATCTTCAGAATAGCAGGTCACTAAGTGTCTCTTTTTAAGGGGATTTTAGTGCCTTGTGAATTGGCAGACATGAAGGGTGGCAGGGATGATGTGTGGCAATCATCTGGAGAGACTGACTGCATCTCATTTGCAGTGTTCATTCTTGATAATATGTAGGTACCTGGTCCCTGAGTGAATTCCTCATCTTAGTGCTGTAGGAAGTAGCACAATTTGCTGATACAGGATTATGTAACTTCACTAAGATAAATGGAAAATCATAATAAAGAACACCTTTTTTCCTCTTAAACCATTATCAGGAAATTGTCAAAGTGTCTAGTTCTTCCTGTCCTTTTCCGGAACACTCAGGCTATTCAGAAATGTAGTATACATCTGTGGAAAGAGAATGTCTTAAACACTACATCCTCATGTTAACTACTGGCAATAAAAATAAATTATGACAGCATGTAGCACTGATTTTTTTTTTGTCTGCCTTAGTACTGCAGAAGTTAAATATGTAGCTTTGAGTGGCGGGGGGAAGAGGAAGAAAAAACAAAAAATAGAATTCATAAGCCCATGAAAACAACGACCAGTGGTTAAGTCCAATTATTTATAGCACTTGTACCTTACATAAATATTAAACTGTCAGGTAATAAAGCATGGTAAATAGCTCTTTCAGTAATGTTCCAGTATCATTGTTTTAATGTCTGTTGAGGCACATTATTTCTGGTAAAGTGCTTTCTTGTAGAAGAGGTTGACAGAATAGATTTTTTTAATGAAACTCAGAAAAAGTAACCACATTACCTCTCGTAATATTATCAATAGAAGGCAGCTTACTAACAGTATTCTCAGCTATTGCGTGGGGAGTCAAAGCCAACATTTATACCAAGGAAATAAGCTTGCATATTAAGGCACAGTATTCCCCAGATAAGCAGGAATATTAATTTGTGGTGCTGTTAGTGAAGGAGATAGTTGCATTAAAGTTTTAAGAGCAGACTGATAAGTGACTCAGGTGCCTGGTGGATGGAAGGAAGCAGCTGGTGTCTCATATGAATAAGTCACAGAGTGCAGTTCAATAATAAAGAGCAATTAGACATGTCTAAGAAAACTTAAATGACCCTCCAATAATGTGCCATGTCACTCTCCTGCTCTGCCTCTGTTACTATTCCTCTGTCTGCTTTTTGTACAGTTTAATCATGGCCAATTGTATTTAAAGCAGTTTGCCAAAGCAGAGCAGCATAATAATTGGCAATTATATCGAATCCAGGGATCTCAAAGCACTTTGCAAATGTCTACCAATAAGTAAACTGAGGCAGGCAGTGGTTAAATGATTTTCACAAGAGTACATGGTAGCAGAACTAGTAATGGAATCCAGGCGATCTGGCTCCCAGTTTTGTATTCTAATAATTAGACCTCTTGTCTATAACAATCTAAGAATGGGTAAGACCAGTGGGTTTATCTAGCCCAGTGTTCAGTCTTTTGACAGTGGCCAATGTCAGGTTCTTCAGAGGGAATGAACCGAACAGGCAGCCATCAGCTGAACCATTTCCTATTGTCCATGCCCAGTGTCTGACAAACAGTGGCTGAGGACACTTGGGCTACGTGTAGACTACATGCCTCTGGCGACAGAGGCCTGTAGATGAGGCTACCAGGCATAGGAAAATGAAGCGGCGATTTAAATAACCGCTGCTTCATTTAAATTTACATGGCTGCTGCGCTGAGCCGATCAGCTGTTTGTCGGCTCAGCGCGGTAGTCTGGACGCGCGGGTGTCGACATCAAAGGCATTTATCAACCACCCAGGTATGCCTCCTGGAATGAGGTTTACCTGGGTGGTCGACAAATGCCTTTGATGTCGACACCCGCGCGTCCAGACTACCACGCTGAGCCGACAAACAGCTGATCGGCTCAGTGTGGCAGCCATGTAAATTTAAATGAAGCGGCGGTTATTTAAATCACCGCTTCATTTTCCTATGCCTGATAGCCTCATCTACATGCCTCTGTCGCCAGATGCATGTAGTCTAGACGTAGCCTAAGTGCATGGGGTTGCATCCCTGACCATCTTGGATAATAGCAGTTGATGGATCTATCCTCCAGGAACTTACTTATCTCTTTGTTGAACCTTGTTATACTTTTGGCTTTCACAGCATGCCCTGGCAATGAGTTTGACAAGTTGATTGTGCAGTGTATATAAAGAAGCACATCTTTCATTGGTTTTTAAACCTACTGCCTCTTAATTACGTGGGCAACCCCTAGTTCTTGTAAAGAAGTAAATAACACTTATTCACTTTCTCCACACCAGTTGAGATTTTATTATTTCTATCATACCCCCTCTTAGTCATCTCTTTCCCAAATTGAAAAATCCCTCTTTTTTAATCTCTTCAGCAGATGCTATTCCATCCCCCTAGTCATTTTTGTTGTCCTTCTTTGTACCTTATCCATTTCCAATACTTATTGCTTTAGATGGAGTGTCCAGAACTCCTCATAGTATTCAAGATGTGGGCATACCATGTATTTGTCTTATTACCTATCCCTTTTCCAATGGTTCCCATCATTCTGTTAGCTGATTTCAACTGGAAGTGTGAATATTCAGAACCCTTGAAAATGAGTCAGTTAGCATTCAGTGTGTGCTTTTGCTTAGCTTAGCTGCCTGAATTTGGCCATTTTGAATGATGCGGCTATGGGGGCAGGATTTTTTTTTTTTTCACTTCTCCAACAACAGCTGTGGAGCTGTTATTTTGGGGACATTGTAGCTCCTCTCATTCCCTTTCCTTAAGGGAAATGGAATAATATTTTAGCTTTGTTGTTTTGTAGTCCCTCCTGGGGACTGGGGCAATGCCAGTCAAACCTATTTTCTGCACTCATATTTGTTCACCAGGTTGTTAATTGTTTTCTGTGACCTGGAAACACCAATACAGATCGCCCACCCACATATAGATGTTGGGATGGTTATGAGGAAAGGTAGGGCAGGCTATTCTTGGCGTTTTCCCTATTTTAGAAGAACCAGTGGAGGAGACAGCCTACGTGGAGAATGCAGGGGGAGGAGGAGGAGTACATGAAAATCCCATTTTCTGACTTAGTCACTACCTACCTAATGGACAGATAATAGAAAGAGTTCCATTATCTGAACTGTATAAGTCATACCACAGAAAGCAATTAACACAACTAAAGAAAGTAAGTTTCCCACTCATAGATTCTTTCCCATTTATATCTGATGTATAAAACTCTTAAAGAGGTACAGATTCTGCTTCTACAGGACAGAGCAAAATGCTGCATTAATAGCTAGTAGAGATAGGAACCCAACTCACCTAACAAATCCCTGTTGTCTGTAGACTTCTTGGAAAATCCCCATATAAAAATGTATTTTAAAATATTTGAGCAAGCTACCCATTTTGGTAATATTTCAAATGTATCTTAAGTCAGAACAATCACAGAATGGACCCAAGGAGCACATTTAAAAAGTACATTGTTTGATTACATTTTTTTCACATAAAATGTCTGTAGTTACAAATAAATATAGTATTTAAAGTTGGTTAAGCATCTTAATATTTGGATTTTTTACACCTCACCCACCCATTGCTGCTATTGGCAAGGACTAAGGAATGATTTGTTAAAGAATGAATATATACAGGTATCACTATTTAAAAATTTCTAAAGCTGTTTCCAAATCAATGCAATTTCATCAGGATCATTATTAGAATTATTTTCTAGTAAGGATTAAAATATGTCTCAATTCTCTGATATACAAACCAGTCAAAAATGTGGAATATTGTTAAATGGGATAGGAAAGAAGCAGACTGCTTAAAATTTTATTTTACTTTTTAAATCAAACAAAGTCATTCTGAAGAAATGTGGTTGCTACAGTACATCTTACGACATTTTCTGCCTTTTGAAATCCTGGCATTTAATGAGGGACAGCGCCAGATAAAGAAAGGGCATGGGGATATACAAGACACACACACACACACACACAAAATGAAATAATCAAGATATAAATGAGGACATTGAGGAGACAGGTAGAATAAACTTTCAAAGGCTACAGAATTTTTCAAATGTGTTTCCATCTATGTCAGCTTCATAAGGAATTTGTCTGTGGGTCTGCCATTGCTCACTCAGCTTCATTTTTACTTCAGTGTGCCTGGAATGCCTAGTAGCAGATCAAGGCTCCGTTGTGCTAGGTGCTGTAGAAACAATTAACAGAAAGACGGTCCCTGCCCACAGGGATTACAATCTAGCAATAAGAAAAGAAATAACAAAGAGATATAGACAGAGTAAATGATATAGGATTGGTCAGCATAGTAGTGGTCTCAGCACACTAACAGCCTAAATGCTTTTCAAGTTTATTGGCAGAGGAGAATTGTGAGCAGGATTTTAAAAGTAAACAATGAGGTAGCTTTGTGAATGTTTACAGGGAGCATCTCCTTGCTTTCTGGGAGAGAGCACTAAGCTGTTTGGTGCACAATCCTAATGCACAAACATGACAAGCAGAAATCAATTATTAGGTTCCTCTGCTTTTATCAATACCCTTACTTTGTAGCTGGATTTGTTCTACTTAAGCACACATGGTCAATGTACAGCCCATAGGTGAGCCCGCATCATCTAAAGATTTCAGTAAATATACATTCATAGTGCCTTACTGCAGCTTCCAAATTTAATATTTGCTCTTTCTTTTTTCTCTAATCTACCAGATTTTTTTTTTCATTCTGAGGGGTATTTTCTACCTTTTGGAACTTTAGTATGCTTTTGTGAGGGACATAAAAAAAATGTGGGAAAAGGGTTATAGAATTCAAAATCTACCAAACAACATTCTTTTATACAGTAAAAACCCTCCAGGGACTGTCCCAAATGTAATGTGTTTGATACTAATGTTTTCATAGGGCCATTTTTATTAGCAATGTGTTGCCATAGATTTCTTTAATGACTTCACATTCGGCGTAACTTCATTTGGAATATTTTTTAAAATTTGAGTTGACCTTCATTTAAGTGACTATCTCGATGGTAGAAATATAAAGAGGGATATTTACTAGAAACTTCCTGAGGGTGATGGGAGAGAGAGAACTAGTGGTATTTTTTTCTCCAAAGGGGACTGTGGGAAGGTATGTTAGTTCCAGTTTGCACTACTTGAATGTTTTGGGAATAAATCGGAGAGTTCGGGAAAATTCTGTTTCAGCTAACAGAGAAATACTTCAATTAAACTGTTATCTGATATGATCTTCATAACTCTGATAGAACATTTTAAGTTTGTACTTGACATATCTATTAATTCAATGGGCAGCAGCTAAATTTAATTTGAAAAGAATTGGGGGATGGTTGTAGGGAGGAAGAACAGAGACTAATTCTGCACTTGTTTCATGAATAAAACTCCAAGTGAGGTTAATCGTTCTGACAATGAAAGAACTACAGCATCAGGTCTTAGTTTTTATTTTCATGATCAATCTTATGTTCAACTATAGGAGCATCTTTATTTAATCTTGAAGAAGGGTTACTTACAGCAATTTAATTTATCTTTCAAGACTTTCTTTTTTTACCTAAGCTTTGATGCGAATTAGATGACATTTCACCACATTTTAAATGTTTATACATATATACTAATCATGTAGTAAAAACAAAACCATGCCTTAACTGACAACTAATGTGACTACAATAATTCTTTTTGCAATTATTTTCTGAGTAGCAAACTGAACTTTAATAAGAAAGTTCTTTTTAAAAGCATGAAACACTAGTTCAATGATCTTTAATATTGTTAATGGTTATGGTTATGAATTTCCAAAAAACAAAATATATGGTGAGTCTGTGTGGATTTACCTATTATGTTAATTATGCAAAAATGCATGCAATAGTAGGGTGAAAGCAGTGTTCACAGGTTGAAATTATGTCTTACTTTAGTGCCTTACCTTTCCCTTATTCAGCTTCTGTTTGAGGGTCAGGACCACAGATTTCTGTCAACAGAACTATAGACTATGTCCTCAGAGACTGGCATTCTTTCAATGATACTTTGTGGGAAAGAGTTCCCTGTATAGTCTTTTCCTTCCCCTTACCATCCTCACAGAAAGGTATAATAAAAAGAAGGTATTGGTAATTACTGGTTGTAATTTTGTAATTTATTATTGTAATTAAAAATACAGTTGCCTGTCCATGTTACAATTGATTTCTTGGAGCAAGCCTACCATTTTTTTAGTGTAATTAATAGAAGCCATAAATCTTGGCAAGCTGTTCCTGTTAACAGCACACTAATATAGGAACATGAGGTTTGGGACCAACATCCTGGTAGATATTTAGCTAAAAATTGTTAGCACCATTTAATAAATGAACATGTCAAGTGGAGTCCACCCATAGTAAATGGAAAACAAAGTTTTGGAAAAGTTCGCTGAAATATCTGAAACTTTTAGTGGGGAAAACACATCTTAGCGGTTACTTAAGTTACTGCAGGTACCATAATAATCTTGTGAGGTCAAGCTGCTTTTACATTTAACATGAATTCTGATACAGATATAATTGACTCTGGTCTTGATTATCTAATATTCCAAATAACTTTTGTATTTTTTAACTTTTATCGACTATCCAGTGTCATCCCCATGCTCTTATCACTTTTCATTGTAATTTACACCATTTTGCTTTTGAATTTCTTTCCTGTTCCCCTGCCAGAAGCACTGAGTTCAATTTTCATTGCAGTCAAGTGGCTATATCCAGACTACAAAGATAAGTCGGAAAAAGATACGCAAATTGCAAACTGCAATTTGGGTATCTTTTTCCGCTTTTTTTTTCCTAAAGAGGCTTTTCTGAAATTTGGTGCATCTACACAGCACTAAATTTTAGAAAAACCTGCTCTTTCAAGCCATCCCTTCTTCCTCGTAGAATGAGAGCTCATCCGCTTTTCCAATTTTTTTTTCCAGAAACACGAACGTGTTCCTTAGACACAGCATTGCTTTTCCAGGATACCTCCGGTATCCTAGGAAAGCGCTGCAGTCTAGACTTTGCCAAGTAGCTCTCCTTGAAAATTTGGGGCAGAACATGCTGCTACTAATGCTGTTCCTGGGACCACTAAATAGAAGGTAACCAACTGAAATGCACAGTTTCCCCCACCCCTTTTGCAGAGACTACATTTGTTAGTTCTGCTACATGTCTGTGTTCCCTCAGCCTACTGGGTTAAATTGTCTTCCCTGTGCCGTGACTTAATCCAAAGGGATGTGCAGTGTGTTGCTCCATGGGTGCATATGGGTAGAATCGATTCTTTCTTCATGTCACTCTGCTCTGTGGCTGCTGTACTCCTTGAATAGGGGAATGATGAGTTGGAAATAAATCTGCAGTCACAGATCCATTGGCCTTGCCTAGTCTCACCTTGCTCCCCAGATTCTACATGCATTGATGTGCACAGATTTATCTCCATTAACAGCACACAGGGACTTCATACTGTGTCCCCTGGTTCTACCTGCACAGTGGACACACAGTTTTGTGGCCTTTTGGAGGGAGGAGTTTTGGAGGCAGACTTGACCCTGAGTAGCTGGTGTGCTAACTTTATTGTCAAGCAGATTCACATATGAATTAAAGTCATGGAACTTAGATCCACAGCAAAGGCACACAATAAACCCTGCTGATATGTCTGCCCATTGACTGACTGTATGCAACATAGTTGTAGCCATGTCAGACCCAGGATGACTTTTATTTGACCAATTTCTGTTGGAGAGAGAGAAAGAGAGAGAGAGATGCTTTTGAGCCACACAGAACTCCTCTTCAGGTCTGGGAAAGGTACGCCCAACATCACAGGTTTTCCAGAGCTGCAGAAGCACTCTGTGTGGTTGGAAAGCTTGTCACCAGCAGAAGTTGGTCCAATACAGGTTATTACCTCACCCAATTCTCAGGATAGTCCAGGAATCAGGAAATGGTATTGTGCCACAGCTTCATGGGATGGGTTGCAGGTATATATGCCAAGGCCTTCAAAGCTCAGAAAGTTATCCAAGCTTGTTTGTTTATTTTTTTTCATGGAGAAGAACCATCCCTCTTGTGAATGTGTAGTCATCTTCAGAATGGGATGCTGTTCTGAGCCCTTGAATGCTTGATCAGAAAATACATGCAATGTCTGGTGATGTAACCAAGTTTCATACTTTCGGTTTAGAAAATTAAGATATTTGTATTTTTTCCTCTTTACTTTTTTCCCTCCTGTCTGCTTACTTCCCTTTATCACACACTGAGGTACTGCTCTCATGATAGATAGATAGATAGATAGATAGATAGATAGATAGATAGATAGATAGATAGATAGATAGATCAACTCTGTAGGTCTCTAGCAACCATTACTTTCTTTCTCACATACACTATTTTATCTTATTTGAACTGCTCAGTCCAAGTCCTGGGCTTGAATTATTTCTATTCACTCATTTTAAGAGTAAATATGTTAAATGAAATTTTATTCTTTTTTTCTTGTAACTGGTATCAGTTTAGTGCAGGGAAAATTAACTGTTCTTGAAGGTATGTGGACTAACCAGGCACAATATTCCAAGGTCTGGAAGGTACTGAGAGGATGGACATTAAAATCATATCTTTCTAATCACCGTCTTGTTTTCCCCCAAAATTGATTCTGATGTTGCTTTAGAGGATAAACATTTCAAGAACCGCTAGAGCATGTGATTCTATATTATGTGAAAGCTACTAGGCTGATCCTGATGTTTCAAGGCATAGATTCTGTTGGTTCTCAAGATTGCATCCACTAAAATTACATAGGGTTTGGAAAACTTAAAAAACAACAAATGGTCTGAAGTTAGGAGAATAGTAATCAGAAGGATTACCTGGCAATTTATTATACTGTCATGTAGCTTGCCTTAATAAAGGAAGGCTGAAAGAATTGGGTTTGTTTAGTTTAGAAAAGAGAAGACTAAGGGGGGACATGATAGCCATTTTCAGGTATCTAAAAGGGTGTTATAAGGAGTAGGGAGAAAACTTGTTCATCTTGGTCTCTGAGGATAGAATGAGAAGCAACGGGCTTAAACTGCAGCAAGGAAGGTTTAGGTTGGACATTAGGAAAAAATTCCTAACTGTCAGTCAAACACTGTAATAAATTGCCCAGGGAGGTTGTGGAATCCCCATCTCTGGAGATATTTAAGAGTAGGTTAGATAAATGTCTATCTTGGGGATGGTCTAGACAGTATTTGGTCCTGCCATGGCGGCAGGGGATTGGATTTGATGACCTCTCGAGGTCCCTTCCAGTCCTAGTATTCTATGATTCTATGAATGGTCCTGGAAACATGGGGATGATAATATAGAGTATTCATGTATAACCTTCGTGACTTGTGTGATATTGAACCTCAAAATTATCGTTGTTCTGTTGACCTAACTTTACTTTGGGGCATATTTTCCCCACTGTATTTAGTAAATACCAGCCCATAGACTCGTGTATTTTAATTTTCTTTTGTACAATCTTGCATGGATCCCACCAGTATTACCCTCAGTTTGTTTGATGTTTCTACCTCTCCCTAACCAGCTGTAGAAAACTAACTGAAGAGCATTCACCATTCAAAGATATTTTCTGTGTATTTTCATTATACCTATTCTCTATACACATTTTGAATTATTCTGTGCAGTGTGGAGGTGGAAAAATTAATTAAGTTGCTTCCTTTCTGTCTCCCCGGTAAGTAGAACACTTTTAACCAAGGAAGAGAATAATTTTGTACAGAAGTATCCAGAAATAAAGTTTTTAAAAAATATAGGGGTACCACAGAGATGAAAGAGTCAAAGAGAGTGTTTCATTTTATTATATTTTCTTGACAACTTTATAAACAGTGAAGTTAAAATGCATATGGATAGCATGTAGCAATTGAGGGTTATTGCAGATCCATTTGGATTTACAAATGAAAAAAAAATTTTTTTAAGGTATTATTTTTCCTTCTGAGAATTGTAATCCTTATGGGTATGTCTACACTACCACCCTAGTTCGAACTAGGGTGGTTAATGTAGGCAACCAGAGTTGCAAATGAAGCCCGGGATTTGAATTTCCCGGGCTTCATTTGCATATTGCCAGGCGCTGCCATTTTTAAATGTCCGCTAGTTCAGACTCCGTGCCTGCAGCTACACGCGGCACGAACTAGGTAGTTCGGATTAGGCTTCCTATTCCTAACTACCATTACTCCTCGTGGAACGAGGTGTACCGGTAGTTCGGAATAGGAAGCCTAATCCGAACTACCTAGTTCGTGCCGCGTGTAGCCGCGGGGCACGGAGTCTGAACTAGCGGACATTTAAAAATGGCGGTGCCCGACAATATGCAAATGAAGCCCGGGAAATTCAAATCCCGGGCTTCATTTGCAACTCCAGTTGTCTACATTAACCACCCTAGTTTGAACTAGGGTGGTAGTATAGACATACCCTACCTTGGAAATGAATTGGGTCCAGATATGGTAGTTTAGCCTGGGGAGGTGAGTTGAAAAGAATAAAGAAACATACATGCTCTCTGCTAGAGATATTGGTGAAGAGCTTTATTTTATGAATGGTGGTCAGAGATTTTTTTTGGAGCTAAGCAACAGTACAATGGCAAGAATGTGAAGTGAAGGCAAAGCACAGAGTTTAGCAACAAGTTATTGGAAAATTCAACAAATTCTGAATTGAGTAGGGATTAGAAGAGAATCGCAGGAGTGAGTATGTGATCAGAAAAAACTGTGAGGGCTACAAAAGCTTTAGTCTGAGTCTATAGTTTTAAATTGTGGGACATTTTTGCTACCTTGGTGGAACACTGTAACTATCTACATTTGTTTAAGGATTGTACAGTCTTGTATTGTCAGTTTTTTATTAATTGTAAATTTTTAGTATGTTAGAAAATGGTGAATTATATCTTACTTACTTAATTAGATAATTAAATTTTTGCTCATAAATTGTGCCAAACTGCATTAGGATGGTAAAAGAAACTGAATGAAACACACAAAAGAGCGTATATAAATTATTTTTATTAAACAAAACAACATTAAATGATTTGGATATATAAACCTCACTTATCAAAACATGTTTCATATTTATGACTAATGATTTATTAAACAGAAGGATTAACTGTAGTCAGTGAATTAAACTGATTATTTCAGGTCAGCCTGAGGAAATGTTTCAAATACGAATAAGTGAAAATGACTGGAGCTTAAGTTCCTAGTCTCACCTAAGTCTCTTGAAAATGAGACAATCTACTTAGATACTTACAGGCAGTCCCCGGGTTACGTACAAGATAGGGACTGTAGGTTTGTTCTTAAGTTGAATCTGTATGTAAGTCGGAACTGGCGACCAGATTCAGACACTGCTGAAACTGACCGCCAGTTCTGACTTACATACAGAATCAACTTAAGAACCCCAGGCGTCCCCAAGTCAGCTGCTGCTGAAACTGATCAGCAGCTGATTCCAGGAAGCCCGGGGCAGAGCAACTCTGCCTGGGGCTTCCTGTAGTCAGCGCTGGTCAGTTTAAGCAGAAGCTGACTTGGGGACGCCTGGGGCAGAGCAGCTGGGGTGCTGCTGGGTTGCTCCAGTAGCGCCGCTCCTGGGTGCTACTGGACCAACCTAGCAGCACCCCATCTGCTCTGCCCCAGGCGTCCTGATTCAGCCGCTGCTGAAACTGACCAGCAGCGGCTGAATCAGGACCTGCGGCAGAGCAGCTGGGGTGCTGCCGGGTTGGTCCAGTAGTGCCCAGAGCGGGCGCTGCAGGACCAATCGGCAGCGCCCCAGCTGCTCTGCCCCAGAGTCCAAAACAAAAGCCTGGTCTGCTGGGGAGGGGGGAGCACACTAGCTGCCCCCCCCCCCTCCCCAGCAGACCAGGGACACGGGGAGCAGAGCCTCTGGCAAAGCCTCAGAGGCGAGGGACCCCGCCGCGGCTGCGGCTTCAGTCCGGGAGCCTGTGGTCTGCTGGGGACGGTCCCCAGCAGACCACAGGCACCCAGATTGAAGCGGCAGCAGCGGCGGTTCCCCGCGCCTCTGAGGCTTTGCTCTGGCAAAGCCTCAGAAGCGCGGGAACCCGCCCGGTGCCCCTGGTCTGCTGGAGACAGTCTCCAGCAGACCAGGGGCACCGGAGCAGCTTACCAACGGGGCTTTCTCGCCCCGACTTCCGGGGCGAGAAAGCCCCGTTCGTAAGTGCGGATCCGACGTAAGACGGATCCGCGTAAGTCGGGGACTGCCTGTACTTAGGCTATTGTGCCATATTTATAAAGTTTGATCTCAGAATTTAGATGTTTTTCTTCTGATTTTTTCTTTATATAGAAAAATCAGCTTTTAGCTCAAAGTTTCTTATAGAGGCTTACGTATTTAGCATTTTAAATTTTTATTTAAATATTTTAAGAGATATTAACTTTGACCTTGAGATATTGTTTTAAAATTCAGATGTCATTTAATTAGTTTTTTTTAAAAGAAAAGTCATTATATAGATTGGCTGGGGTAGGTGACATTTCCACAAGATAGTTTGGCCAAGTGTGTCATTTTCAAAACTGTAGTGGCATTAATATTTTGAAAATCAGAAACACTTTATTGGCTTGAGCATCTCCTGGAGTGAGGCAGGAAGTACATGGAGAAAGAATATCATGAACATTAGTACTTAAAATTGGGGCTTGTTGAAGCAGGGGAGCCCCAAAGATATCAATGCAGCAGGGATGTTCCTGTCCTGACCCTCTGACAGTAGACTCAGATGGACTGCATGTTTCAGACATGTGTGTCTTTTTCCCCTTGCAACGCCTGTTTAGTTCATCTTTGTGCTGGGTATGTGTCTGTCACTCTAATACCTCACGATGCATTTCAAGTTGATGGGGTGTTTAGAGGTAAAATGAGAGATCTATTAACTGATGATGATTCCTATAAGAGTCTCTGAAAATCATTATTTCTAAGGATGTAATGTGGAATTTATTAAATGGCAATTAATTTAATTTAATATTGCTTTCCATTAAGCTAGAGAAAATAACCACTTTATTTAGAAATGCTAAACAAAAGCTAATAGTGGAAATTGATACATCAAGACTATCTATTTATTTCCTAGTACATTAAATGACTCTGCCTTTTCAATGGACATTTTAAAAAAAAAGTAATTGTAGACTGGTTAGCTAAGTGTGTGTGTAGTTTGTACATGTGTTCATAGTTTACAAATTCTCTACATATCAGGAGTTCTCTCTCTAACCATTATGTTAGTCATATCGTCTTAGAGATAAGCTTCTGTCCATCAACAGGGCCAATGCTTGTGAAAAATCTGGTTGTGCATGATACAATAAGAACTGGGAAGGGAAAATAGGGAACTGGAGCAAGATGAAAAGAGCTGGAGAATAAGGCCAGCTGAGAATCATGTTAGAAAGAATGTCCATTCATTTATAAACATTAAGGCTTTGTCTACACTGTAGGCTTCTTGCGCAAGAACTGTTCCGCGCAAGAGTTTCTGCGCAAAAATTCTTGCGCAAGAGCACGTCCACACTGCCATGTGTTTTTGTGCAAGAGATGTGCATTTGCACAAGAGCGTCCATGGCAGTGTGAACACTCTCTTGCTCAAGAATGCTCTGATGACTATTTCAGCCAGAGAGGTTTCTTGCGCAAGAAGCTCCTGTTGCCCATCCACACTATCTTTTTGTGCAGGAGGGCTTATTCCTCGTGGGGAGAGGAATAATTCTTGTGCAAGGAGCCCTCTTTTCCAATGCTTTACTGTAAGGGTGCGTCTAAACTACATGGCTCCGTCGATGGAGCCATGTAGATTAGGCTGATCGGCAGCGGGAAATGAAGCCATGATTTAAATAATCGTGGCTTCATTTAAATTTAAATGGCTGCCACTCTCTGCCGACCAGCTGATGATCAGCTGTTTGTCAGCAGATTGCGGCAGTCTGGACGCGCCGCTGTTGATAAGGAAGCCTTTGTCGACCGGCACAGGTAAACCTCGTTTCACGAGGCATACCTGCGTCAGTTGACAAAGGCTTCCTTGTCGACAGCAGCGCATCCAGACTGCCCTCATCTGCCGACAAACAGCTGATCATCAGCTGGTCGGCAGAGCGTGGCAGCCATTTAAATTTAAATGAAGCTGCGATTATTTAAATCACGGCTTCATTTCCCTTTGCAAATCAACCTAATCTACATGGCTCCATCGACGGAGCCATGTAGTTTAGACGCACCCTAAATGTACATGCACAAGAACGCACGTGTAGTGTAGACACTCCACAAGATTTTGCACAAGAACTGCCATTTTTGTACAAAAAGCCTGCAGTGTAGATGTAGCCTAACAGAAAAATCATATGGAAGAAGAAGGATTTAAAAGAGCACCGTAGCTTCTGGTGCCCCATTCAACAATGAACACTGGCTGCATTCAGGGCCAAATTAAGGACGGGTCTTGCTGGGCACCTGCCTGGGGCGCCAACCTATGGGGGGGGACACCTGATTGAAGTGGTAAGGGGTGCCGTGCACCCAGGGGTGGGGCCGCGTATGCGCCACGCACCCACTGCCCGGGGCACAACTATGGCTCTGTCCAGCACTGGCTGCATTAGAGGTACAATGTTCGTTTTCATTAACAGTTTTTCTAGTGTACAAATATTAGTCAAGAATATTTCTGTTGAAAGTTCTGAAATGTGTATTTCATTTATCCGATAGCTTTGTTTTGGGTACTCTAAATAGGTGTTTATAGCAGAGAAGTATCCTTCCTTCTCAGGATACTAATAAAGAATCTTGAAAGATTACTTTAAATGGATAAGAAAATCTGAAATAGAAAAAAAGCAGTTTGGAAGAAAAACTGTCACACTAAATTTCTGTCATATTGCTGCTAGGTATTGCATGATCTTACCATGAAATATATTCTTTTCTTGATTGATAAAGAGTCAGAAGCACCAGTTTGTGTACACTGAAATGAGGGTATACAGCATATGTGTTGTAGTTCATGGCCAACCAATGTGTTCCGGATGACATGTAAGACTAATACATCTGAATTGCCTAACTATCTCATTACCATTCACAAGCATCAGCGCATTTGGTAGTGTCTCATTGTAATTCCAAATGAGCAGTTACTCACATCACAATCCCTCATTCATACAGGAACAAATTGTTGATAGTCTCAGCAGAGGACAAGGATTAAACAGCTCGTGCACTGCCCTTTGAATCCTAGAAGTTATGGCTTTGGTAATGATGAAACATCTTTGGAGTGTCTAGAAACTAAATGTGCTAATTTCTGTGTTGAATAAATAGAAAACTTCAGTATCTAGAGTTGTCAGCATTCATGAAAACTATACTTCAGGAAAAAATTGACAAGGCATATTATCTACACCTTGTTCTTCAGTGTCACCAGCATAGTTCCATTTATGTGTAGGATTCTTATAAAGATTTTTTAAAAATCTTGGATTAATAGTGTTTAACTATGACATGGAGATATTTAGTAATGTGTTTTTTAACCAAAGGTGGTACATTCTCAGCAATGTACAAATTAAATGCTTGTATCTGGCTTTCTGTTTACATAGAAAGTATTGTGAACTCTTTCCTTCTCTACTTTATTTAACTTTTAGCATGGAACTAAAAATGGAGGACCAGCATAAAATTAATTGACATTAATATTAAAATGAATAACACAAAAGCTACAGTACTGACTTTATGATGCATATTAATATTTAATAGCTTTGGAAAACCCCAGTCTTTCAGTTTGAAAGAAACTGCTGCATAATTTCCAGTCTAGTGTAGTAAGATGTTACAGAGACGAGGATGTCTTTCACAGAATTTAGCTCCTGCTTCATCACCATGGCATACACAGGGCCTTGAGTATAATGTGGAATGCTTTTTCTTCTGCTTACTGCAGATCCAAACCCTTGAATAAACAAGCTAATGGAACCTAGATTGGAGGTGCTGCTGGTGATGTACATCATGTCATTTCAGACATTGATGTAAACTCCTTGCAATGCTAATTTTTACCAGTTGTGCAAGAAATAGTGTAATATAAATTAAATACATAGACTGAAAAGTATGATATAAAAGTGGACATAGTGGTTTGAGCATCATATATGGTGTGGAAGTGGAAGTCTACATCCTGTACAACACCATACCTTTGAACTCATCTTTGCCTTTGGGACAGGGAGTTTGTTAAAAAAAAGAGGGAGGCAAGATGATTAAGAATAACAAAAGGCTGGGCACTCAAATAATTGAAGGATTGTTAGATCATAATGAAAACATTGTGAAAAGATGGGAGGGAACAGTAGAAATGAGTGTTGTGCTGTTGGGATTTGCATTTGGATCACTGCTTTTAAACTTATAAATGTTCTTGAAAAAGGGGTGAACAGGGACTAATACAAAGCTAACTGCAAAGAGTTACAAAGGGAGATCCCTCAAAGCCAGGTGATTGGGCAACACAAGGGCAAATGGAATTCAGTATCGGTAAGTGCAAAGTAATACATGTGGAACAATATAATCCTAACTATAGATACAATAATGATGGCGTCTAAAATAGCTGTTTCCACTGAAGAAAGAGATCTTGGAATCATTGTGGAAGTTCCCTGAAAACACCTGTTCAATGTGCAGTGTCTGTTTAAAAACTAAAAAGCTAACAGAATATTGATAATCATTAGGAAGGGAGCAGATAATGAGACAAAATACCATATTGCCTCTATATAAAGTAATTTATGTGCACATCTGGAATACTATATGCAGATCTGGTCATCCCATCTAAAAAAAAAAGAGAGCTATATTATATTTGGAAAAGGCACAGAAAAGGCAACAGAAATGATTAGGGGTAAAGAACTGCTTCTACGTGAAGAGAGAAAAACAAGCCTGGGAAAAGAAATGTCTAAGCTTGGAAAAGAAATGACTAAATGTTTGGGGATATGTTAGAAATCTAGAACATCATGATTGGTGTGGAAAAATAGAATAAGGAAACAATATTTAATCCTTCACTAACATAACACAAGAAGATGACTCAATTAAATGTATAGGCAGCAGATTTAAACCAAACAAAATACATTATTTTTTTCACAGTCAACTTTTGGAACTCTTTGCCAGGATATGGTGGAAAGGCCCAAACCATTACAGGGTTCCAATAAGAACAAAATAAGTTCAAGGAGTATAGGTGCATCAATTAGCAGGGCAGGGATAGTTTCGCTAGCTTCTGTTTGCAAGAAGATAGGAATGAGCAACAAGAGATGGATCATGATGAATTCCTTTTCTGTTTATTCTTTCTGAAGTATCTGGCATTAGCCACACTGTAGGAAGATAGGATACTGGGCTAGATGGACCTTAGGTCTGACCCTGTATGGCCATTTTTATGTTCTTATATATAGAGCTAAAATGGATCTGCCCCCTTTCTGTAACCCATTATACCCCACTCCTTCAAGAACTGAGATAGAGACCAGGAGTCCAGATGAGGTCTGTCTCTTTCCACAGAATTAGTAACCAAGTAAGAATATACGTTATAATATTAAGGCTAACCAGTGTCCCTTAAGTGACTTGCCACAAGATGTTAGAAAGTGTTAGAGCTGAGTTATCAGGTTTAAGAAGAAGTGCCTTAGTAGCCCCTGGATAGAGATGATGTGTGTGTGGTGAAGAGGGCCGATGGGGTTGGTCTCCTTCCCCACCCCACTTGCTGTTCATTTGATGCTTGGCTTGTATGAGCATGCTCAATAACACTGCTGAATCCTCTGTCCTCAGTCCACTGCCCCTCCCTCCCCCATGCCCTCACTCTCTTTTCCCCCATCACAGCATGCACAGGTCGCCTCCCACCCCACCAAAATCTGAAATGGTGTCCCTGTTAAAAAATGGATATGTGGAATTACAACTAACGATTCACACACCAGAAGGCCAGAAGTGAGCAAAATGGGAAATGTGGCCTGATCCAAAACTCATTCATGTTAGTGAGCATTTTTCATTTACTTCAATGGGCTCGGAGTCATAGAGCAGCTATCTTCTCAGTCCTATATCTTCGACTTGTGCCCTTGCATATATTTATTTAATGTTGACCACTGCAGGATTTGACCTTTTATTATAATTTTCTCCTCAAAATATGCTATTACCTTTTGCAGTGTTTTGTTAGAGTTTTTAAACCTAATTGCTTTAAAAGAAACATTTTGAGAAACCCTTCCCCAATAAAAATGAACCACTACTTTTGTAAGTTTGGCTTCCACACCTCAACTGGTACATCTCTCCTTCTGGGAGGAATACAGTTTACTTTACTGCCTCAGACTTCTCATTCCACAGGTACTAAAAAATGTCTAATTGCTGGGGCTGACTGGATCATGCCTAATTGACTTAATGAAGTGCTTCTCTAGCAAAAATCCCTCCAAAGGAAAACAAAAACATAGCTCTGTATTTCAGAATACAGATTAGACCAGAATACTCATTTTTTTATGCTCCTGTGTGAGGGAAAGAGAATAAGAAAAACGTAACTAGTCAAAGATCAGTTTTATACAAAATTTCACTTGGGATGTGAATGTGCAAATAAACACAACCAAAGGTGAACTATAATGTGTATTGTGAATTTATGATGACAGTCAGCTTCCTAGTTATTTAAAATACAGTAATTCCATTACAAAACTGTTGGTGGAATCAGGGGCAGATGACCGTTTTGCGGGGCCCCGGGCAGCATAATTCTGCGGGTCCCCCCCTTTGCCACGGCACATGCGCAGTGATGCCATGCGCATGTGCAGCGGCGCCACGGCACATGCGTGGGGCTTTCTGAAGCGCAGGGCCCGGGGCGACCACCCCGTTCACCCTGCCCTATATCCGCCCCTGGGTGGAATGATGTTTGAGATGTAAGTGTAAATCTTAACAATAAAAATAAATGTATATTTACATTCTGAGATCCTTGATCAGGCATATTCTTACTGAACCCAATAGGAAATTTTCTGGAATAAGGAAATTTTCGGCCCATAGGATCTCAGTACTGGATGGAAGTTACACATCTGCAACCTTGTTGGCATTATTGGGGTTGAATGTGTGTTACTAAGAATAAAACTTGACCTACTAAGATTAAATTTCTTCTGTGCTGAACACCTTGGTGAGTCTTCAGAACATGTTTTGATTTACTTAACTGCTTTGCTGCTAAAAGGTTGTAGTGATGGCGACTCTCCAATTCTGTGGGAATGGTATAACTTTCAGCTGAAGGAGTATTAGATCTTGATATCTTTATTGTCCCTTTGGGATATAACCTGACCAAGCCATGGACTATATTGATTTTTCTCAGTACAGTCTTGTCCTTTTCCTTGTTAACATGGTTTGTGGACATCTTGTTAGGCGATCATGAAATATCAGCACATAAAATACCCCAGAATCACTAAATCGGATAATAGAGACAGTATTTGTGGATGGTGAGGAGGGCTATTAATTTTGAAATTTGGGTTAAAATTAAAGGAAATATTAATTTGCAAGGGGGATGTTAAAATCTTAGCAAATGAAGACTTTCAGTGGGAGTTGAGGGACTCATGGAATCTAGTCCCCGGTTTTATTTACCTGAGTTTGATTTGTATAGAGAAGGTGAGGATTGGTCCAGGAAGAGAGCTGTTTAACTAATATGTCCATCCTCATGGTTGACATGCATCCACAGTTGTATCTTCAATGCACGTTTCATCAGTTGCTTTATTCAGGAGGGCCCACGTGAATTGTTAGACCATATTTACCTACAACTAAGGAATCAGAAGTTTCTGCAAGTGTTTAACTATGGTGTCAACAAAAGCACAAAAAGCTTCTTTCTGATATTTGGTGGATGCTACCAATTGAAGGATTTTATTTGTAAGCTACTATCAGCTGGTATTGAGAGTTTGAGCCACAAGGCCACCTGGTTAGAGATGCATTGTCTAGGAAGATAACAGCCAGCTTTAAATGATAGTGATATGTGTTTTTCCCTGGTTTTACATTGATTCTGAAATATTAATTGAACAGAGAAGAAATCACAGTTTTAGCCATATTTAATCATTTTCTTCAAGTTAGTGCAGGAGACCTAAGCCCTATACAATTCTAGCCTTAGCACCTAAAGCCTTTTATAAAAGTGCTAGAGACACGGTACAGTTCTCTATTTTAATCATAATCGAGCTATTTAACACTATTTGGCACATTTGCATTTTACAGATAAACTTGTCTCCTACACCCAAAAAGAAGACAAAACATCCGAAAAGACCTAGGAGATTCAAGAAAATTGTATATTTCATAATACACAACTATACTAATCAGGATTTGGACACTGTACACTAAGTGAAGCTGGTTAAAAATGTTCACTGCCATTATAACTCTTAATGAATTAAGAAGCGTTTTATTGGCAACAATGAAAATCTTGTAAGATGTAAAATCCAAAGTCTTAATTATGCAGTTAAATTATGCATATGCCTTTGCTGGAAAAGTCAGGTATCTATAGGCCTAACCCTGGACTCCTTTGTCATTCTGGGATTTGCATACCAGGATGTGCAGAAATTAATTCCAATACATCATGAAAAAAGCACTGTCTAAAGACTGAGGGCAGCATCTCTTCTTAGTGTAAAGCTATTCAGAATGATGATTTCAAGGAAAACATTCCTCAGTCTCTTGCACAGATCTTTACTGCACTTGCCCTGGTGCATCAGGAACAAGAAGATGATGAAGGGAATATCCCCTATCCTTGTTTACCTGTGGAAGATGACAGCCATAATCCAAGATCATGTGGTCCTGGATGTTCACAGAAGTGATTACATAGACAGAAGTGCTACACATACCACCACTTGTTTGACCGAGGGGTCTTTTACTTCCTTTGTGGACTGAGGCCAGAACTGTTGTAGTATATGATGCACCTCCAGACAGATGGTGTGAGGGAATCTCCTAGTATACTCTTCCCAGAACCCATGTGAGCATTCTGCCTGCCTTAGCCCTTGGCAAGGTAGCCTTTAGAACAGATACTTTGGTATTACAAATCATGGTTTCCTGTGATAACTGTGGTCTTAAAATACACAATAAAACCTTTGTTCATGATCCAGTGTGAGTGAAAAGCAACTCAATGAAAAGTGTAAAGTTGTTCTTTGCTTGCCTCTTCCATCTGTCTTGTCTCTGACATTTTTCTCCTTCCATAAGCATCTAACAAAATAAACTTCCAAAAAAAGGATGCTAGTTATAAGCAAAGAAAAAAGTGCCCTCACTCATCTCTGCATGTAATCCCAATTTCCCCATCATTTATGATGTTTTACAAGCAACCTGCTGAGACATGTGGTTGGCATTTGCTTGTCTGTTTCTTTAAATTAAATCTTATTGTTTTTAAAAGACAACTGAAAATGGCAAAAAAAATTTCACTGACGTATGGATTCCTGAAATTCTCCCCATATACATGAACTACATAACAAATGTCATCTTAACTTGCTGCTCAGGTGCTGCTATAGTATGCTTACATGGGATTAAATGGTGCATATTACAGTGTGCACTTTATAAAATGGAAAAACTAGCTGGAAAGTTTTTCTCAAATGCCTGATTCTGTGCCTTTGACAGTGTCATACTATTACCCACCCTAATGCCAAGGGGAAACTCCAGGTTGCGGTTCTGTATTGTAGATTTAATCTGATTTGGTTTGGCATGAGACAAGATCTTATCTATCTTGTCTTGTCATCCTCCTAGCATGTACATATTATTGTGAAAATCAGTAGTTGTTTCATTCTGTGCTTGTGAGTTTTTCCTCCTGCATCTATATATATGCTGATGCCAGGGTATCGAAAGATCTTTGTCTCTCAAGTTCTAGGTATGTTGTCTCATTAAGCGAAATCACTGGCTGTGAGCTAATATTCTTGTTCCATGTACCCCTTCCCTTCATGGGTTGCAAAGGCCTGCAGTATGCCTGATAATCTATTAGGTGCAAATGGATTCTGTCACAGTTGTCCTAGAAGACCATCCTTCCCCTCCTACAGCCTTATTTTCCTTCTGCAACCCATCTAGCTTATATCCTGTTTTCTTTTCTCTTTCTAATCGTACCTCTTCATCAGTGTTGCTAGCAATGTTGGTGTCACCTGGATTAAGTATTTACTGCTAAAATCTGTTTTCACCAAATCACTGTTGTCTCACTGATACACTTTATTGTTAACTATTTGCACAGTGAAAATAGCATGTAAAGTACTTACGAAAGACAGGAATGACAGCAGAGTCTCTTCTTCAAAGAGAGGTGCAATCTTACAGCTTGTAAAAAAGTGCTCCAATAATATTTTTTCATAGGGAAAAAATAAATACATTCTATACTCAGAAATGAGATAAGTATCCTGCAAGGAATGAAATACGGATTTTATAATTACAGATTGTTTAGAACATATGGCTTTGGAATCCTGAACAAATAAGTGTTTTGGAATCTGCACCATCTTCCCTATTCAGTTGCCATCAGCACTTCAACCCCCCAACTTTAGAATAGTAAAATGGTACTATTCTTATTCAGCATAGGGTAGGGGCATATGCAATAACTGTCAGTAGAAGGGATGATAGGCTAGTGTGTCCCAGACCCACAGACGAGGCTGTTTTGGGGATAGCTGTGGAGTGTGATAGTTGGCTGTCAGCAGCATACAACAATCCTGACCCAGTGCATACACAAGAAGCAGAGGATTCCTAGCATTCTCCTTCCCTCCCACTTGTGCACACCACCTAAGCAGATACTATGTTGTATACCCTTATTCAACAAAGCATTTTAGGATGGGCTTTACTTTAGACATGTAACACCACTGTTCAGATAAACAGCTAGCGTGTCCTCCACATTAAGCACTTGCTTATGTGCTTTGCTTTGCTTTGCTGAGTGTAGATATGATTACTCCCATGTTTAAAGGGAGCAAACACTTGCATGTTTTGCAGAATCATGTATGTAATTCTCGAGCTTCATACAGAATGATGCCGAGTACAGCCATTATTACCCATTTTAGATATAGATATAGATAATGTGTCAGCAGAATTGCAGAGTCTTCTATTGAACTGTGTGGCCTTGAGATTTCCAGTTATTTTCCTTTTGATAATATTTAGTAGTTAAGAGGAGCAGCCACTAATCATGATTGTAAACATACTATAAACGTTTTTTAATATTGGCATAAGCATAGCAATGAATAGCAATTTTTAGTCTTAACAAAATATTATTGTTATACATTATTTTAAAATGGTTTATAATTAGTCTTATTTCTCTTCTGTTTTTTATTGGGTGTCAATTAAAATATTTTTATATGCAAGTCCAGTTTCAGCAGTGATTGTAATATATGAACTCTTGATTTTGAAGAAATCAGGATAGTATTTTCACATAACTCAAATGTAAAGCTGCAAAATGTACCTCTGTGAAATCTGCGTATGACACCTGGGCAGAAAGTGGTTCTAAATTTACATTATTTAAAATGTGATCTGAATCCTCAGGGTTTATATGGTTACCCGGAACAAACTAAAAATGTATCTAAGCTAAGTCCCAAATACTTACGCTGTAATAACGCTTTTTTCCCCCCATTTCTAACTTATGAAACAGTTATAACACTACAGTAAAAGGACTCTGGTTAAATCAAGGCATTTTGCATTTAAAATCACTTTCTTCATATTAGTCTCATTAACTTGCAGTTTAAAGTATACCATTATCATAATATAAAACAAGTTATTCAGAATGTTGCCTTATAAATTCTTGACAGGGCTTGAATCTAGTTTAAGGGTGGGCAATAATTTTTGATGAAAAGCTATCAGTGCAGTTATTTTGGAATTATACTGCTGAAACTGAGAGCAAAACTGGGCTTATGATTTCCTTTGTCTTGGTTCACCAGGGCATCTAGGTTGTGCATAATATCCGAATGTAGGTGCCCAAGGTAACTTGAGTAGATTTACCATCCATTCTATACATTTTAAAAAGGGTAACTATTTCAATGACATTTTGAATGTTTCGTTTGCTTTTTCCTGATAGAGATACATCTAGCCAAAGAAAAGTATAATTGCAACATATTAGGAGATAACAGCTGATATTAGGAAGTACATATTTAAAAACTTCACTCATTCTGTACAAATAGACAAGGCAATAGATATCTTTAGCGCAAATAAAGGGCTATAATATTGTGATGAATAGGCGGAGTGCTGGCCAGCCATCAGGGGACTAAAGGGTTAAACTAAGGTAGTTAAGGTTGTTGGCAGAAAGCCAGAAAGAACCAAAAGAACTGAAAAGTTCTGAAACTTAAACTGTAAATATACACCTTGTTGTCTCTCTTTGGGTGCGTCTACACAGCAGTTATTTCGAAGTAACATAGTGTGTCTGTACACTACAAGCAGTTTTTTTCAACATAACTTTGAAAAAATGACAAACTGATTTCACACAGAGAAGTCATGTTATGAGGGTAACAAGGGAAGTCAGAGGAAGAGTGCTCTAGCTCAGACTTCCTGCTGTGTAGACAGTGCGAAATGCCAAAATAAGCTATTAAGACTTAACCTACGCAATTGACGTAGCTGAAGTTGAACAGCTTATTTTGGCTTTAGCCCTGCTGTGTAGATGTGCCCCTTTGTGTGGGAGTTCTAAGTTAGCAGCTGGAGAAAGCAGGATGAAAAAATGGAAACAGGATTACAAGAAAAATTGGGTATGGGCCTTAAAATATGGATCAGTACAGATCGTGAGTAGAGGGAAAATGTGTATTTAGTTGTGATCAGGTTATTTTTCTTTATTTTGCTGTTCAGTTAAACATCTCTGTGTGAAATCAATGTGCCTCCCTCCCTCCATTCACTCTACCTAAGCTGTATCCAGAGAGATCAGGTTTTATTTTTCTCTTTGCATTAATCCGCTCTTTCCTGAGTTGCTCTGTAACACCTAGAACCTACGTATGCTTTATCAAGTACACTTTTTTTAAAGGCAATTTGATTCTTCTATCCTGGAAGGTAACAGGAGTACTGTGTGTGTGCGCCTGCCTAGCCTGAGAGGTCAGCTATCAGAGAGAGAGTTTTTTCTCTGTGTGTTTTGTTTCTTTTTTCAAGCTGTCTTATGGTAAAAGAGTTTGTGAGTATGCCTTGGGAAGAAGTTCAAGTGTTTCTTGGTTTTCAGGGTTGTTTTTTTTAATTCACTTGATGTTGGCAGCCTATGTTCCAAGGCCAGGGAATCTGTAACCTTGGGGAGTTTTTTAAAGCAGCAGCCTATAGAGGCAAGGTATTTAAGGTCTCTTGTGGCCCCCACCTTCTACACTCAGAGTGCCAGAGTGGGGAGCAGCCCTGACAGGAATCCTGCTATCTCTTTCTGGCATTCTTTTCTAATTTATGAATGACAGACTCTCAAACTGAAATCAGCCTTCTGTTTACTTCAGAGCTATCATTTAGTTAATTGTAGTATATCCTTTTAATATATCTCCTCCACAAGTTTAGGTTCTCAGTGATATAAAACTTTTTAGGGCTTGATTGGTTCTACTCACATCAGTGTTGTCATCCATAAGCATTTAAAACTTATAAGCCAGCTCCCCCAGAAATCATAAAAATTATGATGGGGAAGGGACTCGTGAGCTTTAAATAATAAATTTTACATTTTTAAAAAACAAATTTCATTTGTTATTTGATTGGTTTGATTTCTGAGTCTGTGGGGGCACATTTGGATCATGTTTTAGAGATTTTTTTCTGCAACTTCAGGAGCTTGAAACTTTTTTTTAACTGAAACCTGAGATTATAATTAATCACAAAACTTCTAGATCTGGAACTTTGAGAAAAACTCCAAATATTCGAATTTTGCGGTCAAAGCCCAGAAACCTGCAACATTGGACACTGTGGAGGCAGATCATAATGAAGTTACTGATATTTGATTATATCTAACCAAAATCAGATTTCTACTATTGCCCTTGTACGTTGGAAATAGTATGTATCTCTCTCGTTGCATCCCAACCTATATCCCTCTCACCAGTTGACTTCAATTGTGAGATTTCTAAGAGTGTATTTTCTCAGTATTTTATTTTGCTTCTGTTGTGTTATAGTGACAGGAATGTTTCACATGAGCTCAGTTCATAACTAAATATAATAGTCCTATATCTTCTCTCACATTACACTAGTATAACTCCATTCATTTCAATGAACTTACAGTTGACATATGGTTGTTTAGGTGAGAGGATAACTGAGCTAATTGATTTTATATTACACTGATAGGAAAAGGGGTATGTTGCACATAAATTGCAATTATTTCACACTTCTTTAAAACGGCACACAGAAACTCCTTGTTTGCTTTGCCCAAAGTATATTTCTGGATCCTTGATTTGGTAGGAAAAAGGAAATAAGCAAGCATTAATCAAGTGTTGTTGCCCTGTAAAAATAAGGCTGTGGATTTCCAGTAGCTCAGCTCATTTTGCATAATGATATAAACAAATCCACAGGAATAAGACCAAGAAGGATGGAAAAGGAGGAGGTGTGTAATGGTTGGGGGCTTTTTATTGCTCTAACACTATAGTGCCAAAAAAAAGAAAGATGCTTGAAATGATGCAGTAGGCTAATAAATGTGTATTATCTTTGTGGTTTATTATGAGGAATTGACCTGCAGCAGGGTAGCTGACAGAGGAAACTGTGCACTTGCTCTTTTGGCATATCAACACACAGTTATTTGCTTCAATTTGTTGCACACCCAGTACTGAAAATTTCTCCACCATCTTCTCTGGGAGAAGTTTCATCAAATTGATGCTACTCTCGGTATGGGTTAGCGTTTATACTGTTATTTCTCTATCACTTTGTTTTGTCTCTGTGGAGAAAAAGATAATCTTAGGTATTTAAAAATTGGAGGGCACCGAGTTTGAAAGTAAAAATCAATCTCTCTATAAATGGGTCTGCCTCAATGAAAATGTTCAATATATGAAGAGTCACTTATAATAGCCTTTTGACAAGCATGCCATAGGTCAGCAGTGTACTATAGCTCCAGGGAAAACATGTCTTATCTTTAGTGTATGTGACAATATAAACATATGCTATTGAAAAGGCATCTTGTTTGAGTCAAGGTCAGAAATCCTTTGGGTTGTTTGGAACCTGAAGCACAAGGTGGTTAAAATGGTTCATGAATAATATAAATGTGCTTAGAAAAGGTGTGATCCCAGTTGACCTGTTAGCATTACTTTCATTACGGTTGGTGAGTTCAGAAAAGAGACCCAACAGTCAGGGTTGGATGGCTTTGATATAATGTGTTTGTTTGTTTGTATACTTCCAAGCTACTGAGAACGAGAGGCCTTACTTTTTTGTATTTGGAACATTCTAAACACATTGCTTCCTTTGTAAGGTGCATCCTTATTTTATTTTTAATTAAGTGGCAAGCTATTTTAAATAAAGTTAATTGTCTTTGGGAGGCACGAAAGCTTTGTCTGAAAGGGAAACGCCTCAGTGAAAAAAAGAGGAATCTTATTTCGAGTTATGGTGCTGTGTAGACACACCCCAATGTCCTCACTCTATAGAATGTTACCTCATAGCATTTGTTATTTCTCAAAACCCATGCTGAAATTTGGAGAAAGGAAAAATGCACACTGCAAATTGTGACTGGGTTTTTCAAAGGAGCCTAAGGAAATTAGGAGTCTAACTCATATTGAATTCCAATGGGATTTGGGTGCCTAACTTTCTTGGGCTTTTTTTCTGCTGTGTCAACGAAAATGCTGTGTCAACGAAAATGCTGTGTCAATAAAAATACTGCATTGGGCCATTATTGTAATAATACGCTTTCTGTAAAAAGCTGGGAAATTCATACCTACACTTCAAAGGCACCATCTTTTCTTTTAGAACTTTAGATATTTAGAGTGCAATGGTTTTTTTGTTTGTTTTGGGGTTTTTTAAGCACAAGAAGTATAAAATTCCTTTTAATCGGATATATTGAGATATATTGACTTGTTTAGGCGCATCTAAATTCAGAAAGCTTTTTGAAAACACTTAATCCAGGATTTTTGGCAGAAAGGACAGTACTAACTAATGGGGTTTGAAGTCTGCTAGCTAAATCATTGCTCTTCCTGCAGGCCGGCACAAGGGAGTAAAGGAGACATTTGGCACTTTGTCATTTTCTTGCCATGGTGCGCTTGACCACTGCTTCTTACATGCAGAGGAATGCAGGCTCATAGATTTGTTGTGTCCACAGCCATGCAGATGCCATGTTCAGCAATGTAGTTGGCCTCATCAAGGAGCTTATGCTGTAGGAATTTATGTCAAAGAGAGTAATAGATATGTATCCAAGGGTGAGACATAGCCCTACACCATGTCTGAAGGATGTGTTGACCTTTTTATTAACATTTATTAGGACTTAGCTATCCTCTGAGTTTAAAGTGTTATAAAGTCTGAAACCATTAAGAGAAATATAAATGCAACTATAAATTAAAATGTTTATTTTCACATTCTGGAATTAACCATAACTAATCAATGTGACTAGACTGTGGCAAAATAATAGCTCTGGAATGAGAAAACAGCTGATTACAATTTGTTGCTAAAGAAGTGATATTAGTTAGGGCCAATCGGAAAATATTTTAGTTTGAAAAAACAATGACAAATAATTATGGTTGACTGTGAGACTAATTTATATCAGATACAAACATTTCTAGGGTGCTTCTGTACTTCCATTTTGAAATTCAGATTGGTACGTAAAAATTTCAGGCCCTCGTAGACCTCTGTTGTCTCTTGTACAGTTTGCCTTAACAGATGGCTGAATAACTGATCCATAGCTCATTGAACATATTCCAAAGACTGCCATTAATATTGGTGTGTTAGGAGCAGCCTTCAAATGAGCACATACATGCATATAACCATAATCTGCAGATCATTTCAATGTAGATAGTCACATGTTGTTGTATGAATTTTCCAAATTTTGCAGTTAAAGTTGCCAAATGAACACTTTTTCAGATACAGTGTAATGAGTTGTGTTAGTCTGTAACTTTAAAAACAACAAGAAGTCCTTTGGCACCTTAGAGACTAACAAAAATATATAGACTTCTTAAGATGAATTGGAGTGAAAATAACAGAAAACAAGGTGTGTGTGTGTGTATGTATATATAAAACAGGAGAAGAAGTGGCTGTCAATTATAGGACTGTTGTTAATGAAACTAATTAAGTGCCCAGATGTGTCCTGTTATGCCATGTGGAGTTCCACAGTATAGGAAGAAATCAGTGGAAATACAGAGAGCTTGAGTAGATGCAAGTGTCCATTTTATTGCATAGTACAGAACTAACTAGAACAAGCCCAAATCAGACGGGCTGACTCCAGTGACCTAACTCAGTTATTATAACAACAAGATATATATCTACACCCAATACACAACATATTCCTTCCCCCTTAATAAAAATGTCCCTTTTAGAAAACAAAAACTAACTGTGAAATATGGGTAGATCGCCTCAAGTTCCCAGCTAACCCTGGGGATTATTTTGCCCCATCTGTGAGTTAATCTCAACTAAATGTCCAGCCGTTGAGGAGGCCTCCTTTCTGTAGGTGGATTACGGCAGACGTCTGGTGTCCTTGCACCCGAAGGTATTATGGGTGCGGGCCTGACACTGGGCTACGAACCTGAAGTGTGAACAGGTGTTGCTGTTGGATCAGCCTGCTCAGGGAGGGGGTTTATGTTCACCGCAGGTGGTGATGGAAGAGGAGAGTCAGGAGCAGGTGATTCTTGACACGGTAGCTCACCAGCAGTGGGAAGGATGGGCAACTGAACTGGAGATGTGTCTTGGGGGCAGGCATAACCTTTCAATAACTGATCTACATGCTGCCTCCAGATGAGATCCTTCGTAGTCTTGACAGTATAGGAAACAGGTCCTCTTTGAGCAATAATAGTGGCAAGGACCCATTTAGCTCCAGGAGCATAGTTCTGAGCCAAAACTGGCTGTCTAGGACTAAAGGTTCAATCTTTTGCTCTGGATGCATGCCTGATGACTTGACCTTGCTGCTGATGTTGCACAATTTGTCGCAATTCTGAAAGTTTCAGCAAATCAAAGCAAGTGTGCAGCTGACATCCCATCATTAGAAAAGCCGGGGACATTTTAGTTGTAGCATGAGGAGTGTTTCTGTAGGATAGTAAGAAGGTGTCTAGACTCTTGTATGAGTGAATATTCTCTAGCCGATTTCAAAGCTTGTTTCGTTGTCTGGATAAACCTTTCAGCCAATCCATTTGTGGCTGGGTGATATGGAGCTGAAGTGATTTGATGGATCCTGTTTGCTTTCATAAAATATCCAAACTCCTGAGACACAAACTGTAGTCCATTGTCACTCACAAGTTGTTCTGGAAGACCAAAATTACAAAAGATTCCCTGTAGTTTTTGGATAGTACTCTCAGTAGTAGTGGAAGGCATTATACAGAATTCTGGCCATTTAGAATGAACTTCCACCACCACCAATAGCATGCAACCTTCAAAAGGGCCAGCAAAATCAACATGAATATGTTGCCATGGTTTTTCAGGCCAGTTCCATGGGTGTAGAGGTGCCAATTGAGGTGCATTCCTCACATCCTGGCAAGAAATACAAGCTCTTGCCTTCTCTTCAATGTCACTGTCCAAGCCAGTCCACCAAAAATAGCTTTGTGCAATTTCATTCATGTGCACCATTCCACAGTGACCTGAATGCAGCTGCTCTAACCTCTGTTGTCTCAGTATTTTTGGAATAATGACACACATTCCCCACAACAAGCACCCCGAATAGGTTGATAACTCCGTTCTCCTGGACATGAAGGGGACAAGGTCACGTGAGACTTGAGAGTTTCGTAGAGATGTTCCATGCATCACTAGATCCATAACTTGGGACAGTACTGGGTCAACACAAGTTGCTCTCTTAACTTTTGCAGCAGTGATGGGAGTGTTCTCTACTTGTGCAAAGTACAAGATTTCCTTCTTGATGTTTGACTGGCAAAGGCAGCCTAGAGACACCATCTGCATTGCCATGCAGAGTGGATTTCTGATATCTGATCTCATATGTGTGTCCTGAAAGCAACAATGCCCATCGTTGCATACGACTAGCAGCCAATGGTGGAATACCTGTGTGTGGACCAAAAATTGCCATCAGAGGTCGATGGTCAGTGAGAAGTGTAAACTTCCATCCAAACAGGTACTGGTGAAATTTCTGAAACCTGAAAATGATTCCCAATACTGCACGCTCAATTTGCGCATAGTTAGTTTCAGCCTTGCTTAAGGTGTGTGAAGCAAAAGCAATTAGTTTCTCCTCTCCTGAAGGCATAATGTGTGACAAAACCACTCCCACTCCATATGGGGAGGCATCACAGGCCAGCTGTAAACGTAAGGATGGATCAGAATGCGTCAGGACCTCTGTATTTAGCAATGTACATTTAGCCTTGTTAAATGTAACATCACAGGCAATAGTCCACTTCCAGACCTTGTTCTGGCTAAGGAGCTCATGAAGTGGTTTTAATAGTGTGGCTAGCTGTGAAATAAACCTTCCATAATGTTCAATAGTCCTAGAAACGAGCGAAGTAACTAACATTTTGAGGGGGTGGAGCCTCCACAGTAGCCTTAACTTTTGAAGGGGCTTATGAAAGCCAGTAGCATCAATGATGTGTTCCAAATATTCAGCAGAGGGCTGAAAGAATGCACACTTATCTTTGCAGACCATACTCTTCCAGTCTTTGTAGGGTAGCCTGTAAGTTCTTAAGGTGATCCTCCTCGTTCCTGCCTGTGACCAGGATGTCATCAAGATAGCACTGGACTCCTGACAAGCCACACAAGATCTGGTCCATAGCTCTCTGGAACAAAGCTGGGGCAGAAGTGATTCCGAAGGGTAAGCGACAGTAACAATAAAGCCCTTTATGCATCACAATAGTCAACAGCTCTTGGGATTCCTCATCAACTTGCATCTGTAAATATGCTTGACTCAGATCAATCTTGCTGAAATTTTTTTCCTGAGCCAGGATGCGAGGAAGGAGGTATTGCTCTGCACATAACACGGGGTTAACAGTGACCTTAAAATCCCCACAAATCCAAATTGAACCGTCTTTCTTCAATATTGGAACTATTGGACTTGCCCATGGACTATGGGTAACTGGTATTAGGACTCCATTTTTGACTAGGCGCTCCAGGTCCACTTCAACTTTTGGCCTGATAGCATATGGCACAGTTCTGGCCTTCAGATATTTTGGTTGGCTACCAGATTTAATGTTCAGTTTCACGGTGATTCCCCTCTAACTTCCCAGATCCTCTCCAAAAACAGTAGCATGTTTCTTTAATATATCGGTCGGACCTGTTTCTTCTTTAGTCATCCAGTGCACTTCTGCTCATTCCAGTGGGATCTTCCTAAGCCGTGATCTCCCCATTAAGGCTGGGTAATGACCTTTCACCACAAACAGTGGCAATTCAGCAATCTGTCCATTTATTTTCACCTTAACATCAGTAGTGCCCAGTAGGGGTACTGCTTCTCCTGTATATATCTTCAGAACAATCTTTGTTGCCTTAAGTGGAAGATGCTTCAGCTTTTCCTTATACACCGTGTCTGAGACCAATGAAACTGCTGCACCAGTTCCACTTCCATGCATATAGGTTTGCCATCAAACAGTGGGGTTACCCAGTATTCATGAGAGCCCTCTTCCAAAGACAAAACATAGCATGGCACTTCCTCTTCAGACAGGGTGTCACCTTGATCATCAGGCATCTGCCTGATGGTATGCAGATTTTCCTTTTTGTTCCACCAGACCATAGGCCTCTTTTTCTTTTGTTGGCAGGCACGCTCAATGTGTCCTTTTTTCCACGCTGTCAACACACTAGGTGCTTACACCAGCATTCTGATACATGGTGATCTAGCTTTCCACAGTGGTAACATTCCTGGTTCCCCACTGTTTTGTGGTAGGTTCTTGGGACACTTAATGCACCCTAGCGGGTGCATTAAACTATTGCACCTCCCGTGTGGCCAATATCAATGGCCTTCTGTAGGGAGAGCCGAGCTTCTGTTAACAGACACCTCCGTATACCTTTACTGTGCAGGCCACACACTAACCTGTTCCATATGGCATCATTTAACATCTCCTTAAATTCACAGTGTTCAGCAAGCTTTTTCAAATTTGCTACAAATTGCACAATTGTTCCACTTTCTTTTTGGTTTCTGTTATGGAACCTGTACCTTTCTGCAATTACCAATGGTTTTGGAGCATAATGTGATCTCAGGATTTCCACAATGTCACTGTAAGATTTGGTCTGTGGCTTAATAGGGAGCAGCAAACTGCATAGCAGGGAATAGGTCTTAGCCCCTAAAACACCTAAAAATATTGGCACCTTCTTCTCTTCTTTAATGTCATTTGCAATAACAAAAAGTTAAAAATGCTCAGTATATACCTGCCATTGCTCTATAGTCTCCTCAAAAGGTCCCAGTGGCCCTGTAAGTGTAGCCATGGCTGCTGCACTCTCCCCCCCCCCCCTTTTTTTCTTTTTTAGCCTCTGAGCTCCACTGATCTTAGTTTCAGTTTGCACAGTGTAGCAGTCAGTTCTTACCCCCACCTTCCAGAACAGCCAAAAAAAAGTTTGTTTTCTTACATTGACTTCTACTTCTTTTGTTGCTGGAGGCAGCACAGGTATCCCATCCTCATCGCCACTTGTTATGTCGTGTGGAGTTTCACAGTATAGGAAAAAATCAGTGGAAATACAGAGAGCTTGAGTAGTTGCAAGTGTCTATTTTATTGCATAACACAGAACTGACTAGAACAAGCCGAAACCAGCTGGGCTGATCCAGTGACATAACTCAGTTGCTATAATAACAACAAGATCTATATCTACACCCAATACACAACATGTCTCATTTATAGTTTTTGATGTGAAAATGTGCACTTTAGAGACAGAAGAAATGGGCTTTGTAATGTACCACCTACTTAATGTCTTTATTCATTGCGGTGTTGTAGCCATGTTGGTCACAGAATATTAGACAATTAAGGTGGGTCAAGTAACATCTTTTGTTGTTCTATTAGGGTACATCTTCACAGCAGCATTATTTTGGAGTAACTGACGTTATTCTGAAATAACAACAGTGCACATCTACACTACAAGCCTTTATTTTGAAATAATGTTGAACTGGATGACTTCTTACTCCGACTCATGGTAACCCTTATTTCATGAGGAGTAAAGAAAATTGAAGGAAGAGTGTTCTTCATTCGACTTCCTGCCGTGTAGACAGCGCCAAAAACCAAGTTACGCTATTTCGACTTAAGTTAAGCAATTGACATGGCTGAAGTTGCATAGCTTAATTTGACTCTTTAGCCCTGATGTGTAGATGTACCCTTAGTGAAAGATAAAAGTTTTGAAGCTTACACAGAGCTCTTCTTCCCTCTGGGAAAGGCACTCCGGGTATCACAAATGCAATACAAATACAATACAAATACTAGCAGGTCAGATTGTTATATGAAGGAGAAAAGGAGATGCAAAGCTCATCATCTGAGGCAAACTTCCCACAAACCATTATACACTAACTCAAAGTGGCAGCAGACCCTGCAAAACCACCTTAGAAAAACCTGCATACACATCTCCATTGCTGTAATGATCAATACCCTTCACAACACACCCTTCAAGGTCCCTGGGTCCCACACTTAGTGTACCTCATCCATTGCATTAAATGCTCCAGTAACAATTGTGTGGGTGATACGAGCTATCACTATGCTCTCAAATGAACTCATACAGAAAAATGATAAAGGACAAAAACTCCATATCAATCATGGGTGAACACTTTTCACAAAGCGATCATGCTATATCTGACTTCTTAGTCCTTGTCATCAAAAGAAAATTGCATAACACTTTCAATGATAAGCTTATGTCAGCTTGAAAGTTTGTCTCTTTCGCAAACAGAAGTCAGCCCAGTACTACCTTACCCACTTTGTCTCTGAGATGTTAATTATGTCATGTAATGCACTGTAGGACAATGCTCACATACTAGAGAGCTGATGTTATTACAAGCCCTATGTAATACAGAATAAAATTCACGTTAATATGTTATGTAATGGTTCCTTTTATAATATTTGGACAATGTGCCATAAAAATGAGAATTTGTCTATTACTGTCACAGGGGGGAGCAGTGCAGGGGGAAGCTTGTAGTGAAGAATGCTGAAGACTTCTTTAATGTTTCATTGCTTATAACTTGGACAGATTTTAAACATTTGGGCAGATATTTTGCATGTTTGGTTTGAGCTGCTTCAGGATATATATTTTTGGAAAGTAATGTCTTTCACTTACAAAGCATCATTTGGCCATTTGCCAATTTCCATTATGCATATTTTTAAATAGAATGTGCAATTGTACTTACAGTATTAAATAGTGATGAGTTTATAGATATTCCAAGTTTGTGGTGTCTGGATCCTGTGTTTTGGTATGGGCTCATCCCTAATATCTTTAGACTATCTATCCATGGGCATTTATTTGAAGGAACTTCTTTTCTACTTAAGAAAAGCTATCTCTGCTATGACAAAGTTTTGGGGAATGTTACGTTATTAAAAGAACTAGAAATGAGTTACACTGATTATTTATTATTATTTATGGAATATTTTATATTATTTTAGGGAATAGCTGAGATAAGATGTGGAAGTGTGCAGCAGCAAATGGCAAATCCTTTTAATGTATTGAATCATAGAGTTGGAAAAGATCTGTATGGTTATCAAGTCGAGTGTTTCTTTATATTAATCTCTGAAGGATTGTATTTAATCTACATTTCTTAACACCATAATTATGATGTCTCATCTACCTCACTATGCAATTTATTCCACTGCCTAATAATCTTTACTCATATATATAGTAAATATATGTTACATTTAAACTGAATATTTCCAGTTTAGCTTAGACCATTACTTCTTTTCCTAGTCTAACACTTCTAAAATATTGGCACAGTGAACTCCTTTACCAACTTAATCACCCATTTTCCAACCAATGCCAATTAAATTTCTCAATCTCTCTTCAAAGGTCATCGCCTCTAGTCCTTTATTTTCACTGTCCTTTTTCACAGTGCCTTCAACTTTAATGTGTTTTGTAACTCAGAATTGCAAGCTGCATTCTAAGTGCATGCCATTTAGAGTTTTTGTGGCCGCAAGTTAAAAGGTTTGGATCCCTATTCTCACCATATATGGATAAGAAGTTATTACAAAAGCTACAAAAATTATCTGACAGCATCCCATACTTCTAGCTTTTGTACCAATAAGTTATGTCTCTTTGGACCAGAATGTCAGCAGCAAAGGTGTCCTTTGTGCATCTGAAGAGGAAGGGAATGTAGGTGTCATTGGGGCTTTTTCCAGTTTATAAGCTGTTCAGCACAAGTCCAGTCCCCCTTCCTCCTATAAACAGCCAAGAGGGGGAATTAGATGTAAGAGGCACTCAAGTATTCCTCCAGGTTGGAGAAAATATTTGGGGTCAACCGTGAGTGGTTCTAGGACCATTTTGCATCCCCCGCTTATGAACACAGCCCATTCAAAGCATGTTGTATGCTATTTTTAATATTTGAGAGAACCTTTGTAATAATTTGTCCTCAAACTTTGCACAGGTTGAATTCTCGATTACAAGAGCAGTTCATTAGAAGGATTTCTAACAGTAAAGGTTCTACTATTGTCATGGTTGCAATTTTAGTTTTGTAGCTTCCCTTTATAGCAGGGCTTCTCAACACGTGGCCTGCGGGCTGCATGTGGCCCGCAGCCTGTTTGTTTGCGGCTCACAGTGCAGTTTGGGTTTATGTAGGGCTCAACATGCAGCCTGCAGGTGGGATCCTGTGAACATAGCCTCCACTGGAAACATGTTCCATAATGGTGAGTCAATATAATGCTCCATAATGGCAAATCATATCAACAGAAGATATGTGTTTTAGTAGTTAAATTCCTGTACTGTTGTTGCTCATTAAAAGCGCTGTCATATGGGTGGTAATTGGGAAATATTGCATTTTATTAATATCAGCAGAACTGACTTAAATGGGGCCTGTGTGTTGTGTAGTCTTGCCTTAATCTTTGTATTCATGCCCGTCAGTGTGAAAGAAGCTATTTGCATATATATTTGCATGTAAATGCAACCACACTTAGGTTGCAGCCCTCAGCATATTCTGTGAATATCATTGTGGACCACGGGGCTTCCAAAGTTGAGTAGCCCTGCTTTATAGTATATTTCCTTCCACTATTCCTCTCTTCTTCTAGTTTAGGAAGTATGCTTTTTAGTGAACTGTTGCACTTTCCTTCTTGTCCCTTCAGACTTTAATCTTTAAAGTACTTGTATGATTCCTTTGGGAAGGCTCTGGTATTCACCAGATCTTCTGACAGAGACAAGTTAAGAGAGGGACAGGCAGGGAAGTCTGTAAAGTGAAGTTTGCTAATGACAAATAAACATAACTTGTACGACTTCAGCCATAAACACTAAATGGGTTTATGGCTTAAGGTAAAGTCTGATAAATGGAATATGCTAAATAAAATCCTGAATAGAAATGTTAGCCTACTACCTATAGGCTATATTTGCAACAGAAAAGTTAAAGCTTGGTGCTTTTATGTGTTAGCCTGTGGAAACAATTTCACTTTGAAATGCTTCAAGAGCATTTGAGTATAATGGGCTTTGTACTGCCTGCCTTGTCTGTACCCTATGGAGAGCACTCAGCCCATTCAGCTTGAACTCCATTTTATCTAGCTCTTGTCCATTAATTTTCTCCTGACCTTGGGCATAAAATATATGCACTTTTTATGCCATAAGCTTTGTACGGACAAAGGAGTAACATTACCAATCCATCACCATTATGAATGATACAGCTTAAAACAAACACAGGTCAGAGACAGATATTTTAAGAGCAGATTTGTATTGATTCCATCACAACACTGAGCTAAAAGGGAAAAAATCAGATTTATAAATGATGAAAAGAGATTTGACAAATAACTATAGCCACGAGAGTGTAAAGTTAAGAGCTTTTCTTAGAGGGTTTTATAATTGATAAGACAACAAAATTTGTTGTTATTAACAAAATCTACTAGATATATTTATTACCATAATTTGGTTTCTGGAGTGAGGATGTGTGTATTACTGTTGAATCCACTCCTAGGGTATATCTAGATTGCATCCCTCTGTCAGCAGAGGGATGCAGATTAGGCAGGTCGACATTGCAAATGAGGCAAGGATTTAAATATCCCATGCCTAATTTGCATAAAAATGGCCACCGCATTTTGCAAGGAGGTTTACAGGAGGCATAAGGGATCTGTCAAAAAGGGCTTTCTTTCTCAAACGATCCCCCTCTAGACTGCCGCTTTTTGCTGATAAAGTGCTGAGTCGGCAAAATGCGGCGACCTTTTTTATGCAAATTAGGCACGGGATAGTTAAAATATCGACCTGACTAATGTGCATCCCTCTGCTGACACAGGGGTGCAGTCTAGATATACCCCTACTGAAAGTATTTATGACTAAAGAATCAAACTCTGATTGGCCTTTTATCTTCATTTAGCTCAATGAAGCTAAATGTTTAAGCCATATTTTTACCCGGGTATGTTTTTTTACCTCGTCCATTTTCAGAAAAGCCCCTTTCAGTGCAATAAAGTTGTTATCTTGTCAGGTTAGTTGGGCTTAACCGTCTACAATTGTTGGAATTTCTCATAAACTTAATACATCATACTGGGGGTGGGATGTTGATGCCTATATATAATAGATCCTTTTCAAAATTAATTCTAAGACAGCATCATGCTTTTTCTATTTCATAGGAGTTGAATTCAAAGTTGGAGGAGCATTTCCAATGTAAAACCAATATATTTCGAGATTTCCACAGCAAATAAAAATTTATTTTCTTTCCCACATTTTCCAAGTAAAAACAAAACAGTCCACCCGCCAACATGGATGGGAAGAATTTCATTTTTGGAATTTTTGTTGTGCTTTTCAAAATTATTTGGGCCCATATTGTTGTGGTGAACTATGGCTACTTCTCTCTAGGCCATCATCCCCTTCCCAACTCAAGACATTTCCCATAAAAGTTAGTACAGTTTATTGCATTTCATTGTTCATTCCTTTTTGCTCCCTTCACAGCCAGGGAACCCCTGGGAGCAAAGCTCTGGGAGAACCAGAGAATAGCCCGGAGGGTCTGCCACGCTGTATAATTGCCCCTACATCTGTGCAGTTACTGAAATATTTCTGTTGTTGGAAAACCATCTTCCCTGTCTTCTCCACAGGACAAAAAATGTATTTTGAACTTCAGGAACTCATACAGAAAAATAATAAAGGACAACAACTTCATATCAACCATTTATTGTCATATGAATGTAGGGCCATGTTATTTCTGCTTGGAAACTGGTACATGCCTACTTTTTTTTAAGAAAAAAAATGTTAAGCAAAAAGGTTTTATTTATCATGGTCAATAGTATGGATCAAAATCTGTATCAAACATAAATGTTCAGGAGGGTTTGTAAAGAAATTGATTCTTTCAGTTAAATTATTTGTTTAAAAACAGTCAGGGAGATGAGAACATTTATCAGGAAATTTGATATAGGCTTATTGTACTGTTTTCCTTTTCTTGAGCACATTTTTTATGAGTTAAATCAGTTTATCATATCAGAACAGTATCTAAAATCTGCTTAAACAGGGTACACGAGAGACTGAAACAACTTTAAAATACATAAAACATTTTTGTACAATAATTCCCTTTTTATGGCATCCCAGGAGATTATATTTTTAATGAAAATGGTACTTATCATAAATTTTATGGTTATAAGTATAGAAACCTCCAAAAATTCAAAGATAAAATTAAATAGTTGGCCTTAATCTGTTGTTATGTCTTTAAATGGTACAATAACACTCTGTTTACTTACCTTTATTCAACAGCAACAAAATTCAGTTTTGTTTTACAGCAGTATTAATAGGTTCAAAGCAAAGATAGGTGAGCTAATATCTTTTATTGAACCAATATTACCTCACCCATCTTGTCTCGTCCTATCTTGGAATTCATGTGAACATTGCATAAGTTCAAATCAGTGTATTTCTGTTAATTACTCCTCATACTGCCCTCTGAGATAAAAAGGAAAATATTCTTTGCAGTTTACAGATAACTAAAGCAAGAAAGAAAAGATGAAGTGCCTTGCCTAAGTTTACATAATGAATCAGTTGCAGAAGCATGAGTGAAACATTGGGAGTTTATGGATTCATGGACTTGAAGCCAGAAGTAGAATCAGGCAGGAAAAATGGTTTTCCCATTCAGGAAAATGTTTGAGATTTCATACAAATTTCTCTCCCAAATTAGGAAAAAAGTCCCCAAATCTCAAATATTTACACCAACCAACCAACTAAAATAATAAGCAATCAATCAATAAATGTAATTAAGTTAATTAAAATGCTGTTTCTCCATGGTTTATGTATATATTGCTATAATTAGCCAAAAACTCAAAATAAAAATCATATTGAATTGGGAAACCAGAATATTTTTGTTTTCCATATGTCAAAACAAGACATTTTAACAATTTCATAATGTTCCTCACATATCTTCCAAAGGAAAAAAAATATTTTGACTCTTCCCAACAGGCCCTTTTGGTTTTGGTTTTAACTAAGAAAATGATTTACTCCTGACTACGTGTAGCTACAAGGAACTGTTGTGACCTAATCTTACTTCCTCCATAATGCAAGCCATAGGAGTTCCCCGATTAATTACTTTTTCAGATCTAATAGTTATGGTTGCATTAGAATACATCCTTTAGAAAAAAAAATCAATCTTAATTCATTGATTTCTTGAGTACATACCCTGAGCCTTTCAAACTAGGGCTTGATTATTCATTCCTTAATCAAGTGAAACTGTTACAGAGTTTAGTGGGAGTCTCGTACACATAAAGTGCAGCTTCAGATCTCTAGCAGGGCAAATCTTAAATCCAGTCCACAAGCTCAGTAGTATTTATTAAGTCTGTATGAATGAACTGTGGGAAAAGGAATCCTCTCTGGGTTGTGCAAACGCCATGGCTTGCCTTAGCACCACTTCACTTGTTATGTGACTGCAATGACCTACAGGGCTCCTGAAATTCCTTTCCAAACCTTTTCCCAGCTTCTGTGGCCATCGGTCTCTCACTCCAAAATTTTCTGCATATGGATAATCCAGGGATAGACCCATGGATGACAGATCTGTAGCATGCAAAGTGTGACAGATTTCTGACCTCATGAACCTTCTCTCCCTAGTTTCTGGAACTGATGTCACTTTACTCTGCTCACAACTTTCCACAATGGAAGGGAAAGGTTTGCCCCTTTTTAACTATGGGACATGGTTGCACTTCATTGAAATCTAAGGCAAAATATGCCCATCTCAGCATTAACTCTGCTCAGTGACATCTTTCTGTTGCATAATATAGGCTTTAAAATATTTTGTTTAAACTTTCACCTTTCAGTCAATGGTATTTTCCCCCTTTTCCATAACAAAGATGAGAAAAAAAATCCTTAAATCATTTTTGTGGCATCTGGACACTGAAAGGATTTGCATTGTACATGATGTTCTAATCACAAACAGATTCTTTTTGGACGTATATAATAAAGCATCTGGAATCCTGCCAGTAAAATTTTAGATATGTTTAGTCATTACAGAAATAAATAAAAAATGGAGAGGTATTCTGACTGATGATTTTGCTTAAATTGGTAATAGTCCTTTTTTCATTCAAAGCTTAGAGACACAGAGAAAATCTGGGTATTCAATTTCCTGTTTATAGGTAACTTTAAGTTGCTTACATCCATAAGGCATAGAGGCTTTGCATTATAATGCAATCTATTTTTTCTAATCTGTGCTAAGAAATAAATGCCAACTTGTTTCTGCATGTACTGTAAATGTAGAAAAATACAGTTCACATGTTTCACTGACTATGTATTTTACATGTTTGTTTTCTGATTTAACTTTCCAAATACAATATTCAGGATCTTCATCTGGATTTAAGCAAAAGATGTGGGGCGGGGGAGAGAGAAACATAAACATATTTTCTATACCTATGTTTTTAAACATATTTAAAAACATAGGTATAGAAAATAGCTGGAGGGTTAAAATATAATCAAGATTGATTACACCAAAGGGACTCTCAGCTAACATTTGCATATAAACAAATCTTAAAAGAAAGTGTATAGTAGAAGAATTATGACTTGGTAGGGAGAAGAATAAAAATAATTGTTAGTGAGGGCCTATATGTATCCCAAGGGTGAGCAATAAATTTCACCGAGGGGGCACTTAATTAATTTTGGTGTGTGGTCATGGGCTATTTCCACCCTGGAAGGGATAGGGCCTTGAGTGGAAGGGGCAGGGCTGGGGAATAGCCTCCCTCAGAGTTGTCTAGGCCAGATGCTTTGAATTAAAAATACACCAAAGCGCTTGTGGCTCCTGGCTCTTCAACTAGCATGTTGCCTGGCAGATGCCTAGGGCTGTCCCCTGCTGGGGTAATGCCATGACCAGGAACCGGGAGCTGTTGAAATAGGATCCTGCTGCCTGAGTCTTCATCTAGAAGTTCGGTGCCACAGGCAGCAGGAGATAAAGTGTGTGTGTGTGTGTGTGTGTGTGTGTGTGTGTGTGTGTGTGTGTGTGTGTGTGTGTGTGTGTGTGTGTGTGTGTGTCGTTCCCAATAGATTTCTACTAGTGCCAATATTTAGCCCTGATGTGGGCAGACTAATGTCAAATGAGGGTTTGAGAACATTCAGTTATGTACCTCTTTATAGGTTCATGCTAGGGATACACCAAATCTTTCTCCATTTACTCATATAAGTGATTCCATTGTGTGGCCATTACTAATTCTGATATCACCAAAGTTATTTTAGACAAAACCATATAAAACCTCTGACTTTCAGGTCCCTTTCAGACTTTATAGTGCACAAGTCTCCTGTGTATCAAGCACCAAAGCATTTTCTTTGGCAAAATAGCTCAAAAAGAACTCCATTCTCTGATAGGGTTGCCAGGTGTCCGGTATTCACCCGGACAGTCTGGTATTTTCAGCTCTTGTCCAGTAAAAAAAATTCAGAGAATACCAGACACCTGAGATGTCTGGTATTCTCTGAATTTTTCCCTGGCCAGGAGGTGAAAATGCCGGGTACCTGGCAACCCTACAAACACTCAGCACCCAGCTTCCCCTCCCCCCCCCCCGAATCTCCCCCCTGGCTCCCAACAATCCCAGCCCCCCGATCCCAGCCCCCATTCTTACCTGGTTTCCCAAGGCTGTGGCACAAAATGGCTGCCAGTCAAAAGACCTAGAGGAAGCAATGCTTTCCCTGGGACTTAGTGCTCAACCACTCCCCTGTTACTATCCCTGCATTCACTCTTAAAGGGGACATGCTGTTTTATTTTATTTTATTTTATTTTATTTTAGCTTAATAAGTCATTGGAGTCCGTGTGTGTGTGTGTGCGCGTGCGCGTGCGCGCGCGCTCAACAGCTTTGGTCTCCCCCTTTTTTTTTCCCTTCAACAGAATTTTTTCCGGTGGTTTTTTTTTGGGGGGGGGGGGTGTTCGGTATTTTTGTGTCAACCATCTGGCAACCCTATTCTCTGATGTAGAGGTATGTGTGCTTTTTCCTGTAATGCTATCAAGACCAAGGTCCAAGAATGTCTCTGACACTTGTCTTGGAATATTTCTTAAGGCACCAGAAATCCAGTTAAAATGCAGGCCAGATTCACCCTATAAGAACAAATAGTTCTATACCAGCAAGACCTCCTGTCCTCTATGAAGATTCAACTTTATGGGAAAGCCACCTTCCTTTGACATTTTTTCTAGTGAAGGATTTCTATTCTTAGGTACTCTATCAGGGTACGTCTACACTGCAACACAAATTCGAAATAACTAGCTCTATTTTAAAATAACTTAGTCTGCATCTACACAGCTGGCAGTTATTTCAAAATAGTGTCAAAATACTGTCAAACCGGAGGACTTCTTACTCTGACTCTTGTAACCCTTGTTGTATGAGGAGTAAGGGAAGTTGGAGGAAGAGGGCTCTATTTCAAAATAAGTGCAGTGTAGACGTTCCCTTTTTCAAAATAAGCTATTTCTAAATAAGCTATGCAGTTGACGGAGCTCAATTTGCGTACCTTATTTTGAGTTAAGCCCTGCAGTTTAGATGGACCCTCAGAAACGCTCAGCCACCATGCCCCTATACCCCTTTGAAATAGCACGCTTTAGGACTGTCAAGCCTATAAAGGGGGAGAGAGTGTACATTTCAATTCAATTAGTTATTGGAGGGGAAATATTCCCAAAAGCAAGACCAAAGAAACACCATTTGGATCAAAATAAAGTGCAAAGAAGTAAAGGTGTGTCTACACAGCACCCTTAGCTTGAGATAAGCTATGCAATTTGCATTTGTATTTCAACATAGCTTATTTCGTAATTTGGCACTCTTTATACAGCAGCAAATTTTGAAATAACTCGCTATTTCAAAATTCCCCGTAACCTTCATGGACCGAGGGTTACTGGGACATCAGAATAAGCCGCCCATTATTTTGAAATCTATTTTGAAATAACGGACTGCTTCAGTAGATGCAGAATAGCTACTGCATCTACTGAAGCAGTCCATTATTTCAGTATTCCAAAATAGCTCCTCAGTGTAGACGTACCCTAAGAGGTTTCTTCTAGTTGTTCTATTTAATATTTCACATCCTAACAAAATCTCATCTTCTCCATTATTGTAGGAAACTCTTATTAATTAATCACATTTGAGCTATTATATAAAACCAATAAAAGAAGCTTTGCAGGAAATTGTGGCTATAAATATTGTGTTAGGGATGGGTAAATAATGAATTTAGCCATCTTTCTTATCTAAGACTTGGAAATCTGGAAAATTATTTTTATACTATATGTATGCTTCCAAATCTAGTTTCTCCTATGTACAGAAACAAAAAATCTTGTATAATTCTTAGAGCTCCTTGCCTTTCTTATGTAATTTCTCTTGCTACCTTGAAAAGTGTGCACTTTGAGTTCTTTTAAAAATGTTCAAACCCAAGCAAAAAATTAATCCTCATGATTGAATCTCTACTTATGTATTCATTACCTAGAAAGTTGGTATATTCAAAATGAAATGGTAGGCTAAGTACCATTTTATTGAAACACTGTCCCACTTCAAACAAAATGCAACCTGAGAATTGTGAGGATGCTTCTAACTATTGGGTCAGAGCTGATGAAAAATAGTTGAGTTCTCTTAATCCATTCCTCACCCAATAGTATTGTGGAAGTAGTAACTTTTGCCTTCTGTACTCTTATCAACCATGAAACAACCTGTTTAATTTTAGTCAACAGTTTTATAGCATTGCAGCAGTAGGTGTATTTTCCATGGTACCTTTTTTTTTTGTTACACTGTAAATGCTTTTTGATAGGGACTGTGTTGTCTTATGTATTTGTGCAGTGCATCGCACAATAAAGCTCCAGTCTTGATTGGGTATCTTAGGTGCTATTGCAATACAAATAATAAGTTATGATAATATTTGTTAGTGACATTGTTAGATAAATATTCAACAACTGATCAGCTCATATGATTCTCAAAAAGATTTCGAAGGGTATCAGGAATTTAAAGTAATCTGCACCAAATGTAGACACGGAAATTAGATTATTATGCTGTGTCGAAATAAAGCCCTAGTTTGAAATACCTGTTAAACCTCATTGCAGGAGGAATAACAGGTATTTCGAACTAGGGCTTTATTTCGAATCCCCGTTTCATTGCCGCATGTAGATGCTGGCAGTTATTCCGGGCGTGTCAATTTAAAAAATGGCGCCTGGCCGGGAACATGCAAATCAAGCGCGGGATATTTAGATACCGGGCTTGATTTGCAATTTTGAATGCCTACATTTGCAGCCCTATTTCGAATTAGGCTGCAAGTGTAGACATACCACGGTGGTCATGCTTAATGGTTGGAACCGTGGGAGTCAAATTGGGAAGCAGAGTCCTAATAAGGCATGCATAGGGCAGGGAGCTTGGCTGGAGCAAGCACAGGGCTGGAGCAGGCCAAGATCTTTGGATCCTGTGACCATTAACAGTCATGGGAAAATAAAGTTGGGCAGTCTGAGTTGTTCTTCTTGAGGTCATATTCCTGCTTTGAGATTCGCCAGGCTTACTCCTAACTTGTGAATTGGCTCTAGCTTGACACAGGAGAGACTTATCACTCCACGTTGCTTAATCAGGCTCTTGTTTGGGGATGGTGCATCTCCTCACTTGTTTCTGTTTGAAATTTGGAATACAGAGATGCAACAGAAGGTACACAAAGAAATAGAAAAGACAATGCTATCACTCAACTAACATCAGGCCACAGCAGAGAAATGTTATATGTGTTGTTAGCTTATGCTTGTTCACAGATGGTAATGATGAATAACAGCAACAACATACAGAAAGAGAGAGAAGAAAAAATACCATTTAACAGCTTTCTCCATTTTCCTAAAAAAGGATTGTATGACTTATCCTAGAAAAGTTATTAGAGTTGGGCAGACTTATTGGATTTAGGCAGTGCCTTTTTTGGAGGGAGAGGCAGGTTTGTTTGTTTTTGGCACACATATACTACAAGCTGAGAATAGCTTGAATATTTGGCATGCAGGTCTTTCTTAGAACATAAGGCTAAAAAGCCATTATACAATTATATTTCACAATGTTCTGTAGGCATAAATATTGGTAATGGAAATATAATTTGGGGAGGAGTAGAAAGTGATTTTTTTTTTATTTATTACAAATGTATAGAGTTAAAGAACTTTACCATCTTACAGAATCAAGGAGATTATTGATTTAAAAAAAAAAACCCTGTCAGTTCAACTACCAGTTGAACCTCCCAAATCCGAGGAGACTCTGGTTTGGCAACATCCAACTAGATATTTCTAGTCTAGTTTTAAATGTTCCTTGGATTCAGTTATAGATGTTCCCCTCTGTAAGCTTTCCCTGTATTCCCTTTTATGAAAGTGAGCACGCTGTTCTTAGTTGTAATCCTTGTAACCCATTCAGTAGTTAGAACAACCTAAAACAGATGTGAGGAAGCAATACAAGGGCTAAGAAGAATTGTTAGCCAGATAACCAGAAGGTAGCAATGCTTTGTCACGTCCTTTTGCTCTTCAGTCCTGTATTTTGTTCTGCTCAGGCATTACACCTTTCACAGTCCTCAGCATACAGGGATATGGTGTTGCAAAGCAAAAGGACACGCCAAAGCATTGCTACCTTCTGGTTATCTGACAACAATGCTACTTGTATTGCTTCCTTACATCTGTTTTAGGTTGTTTATATAAAAAATAGTTTAATCTATTTTAGATTATTTATATCACAAAATAGCCTGCAAGAAGAGCAACAAGGAGAAGTCAGTTGAGGGCTAAAAATAATCATATCATACAGCGGGGAATTAATGTCTGAAGTTACTCTACTTAGGCCTTGTCTACACTGAAAGAAAGATCACTGCTGACCCAATCAATCTTCCTGAGTTCAATTTAGCAAGTCTAGTTAAGACCTAAGTTCCCTGTAAGCTACGCAGCTACGTGACTGCATGGCCCTTTAATGAGACTTGTGCAGTGAGCTCACCTGACCTACTTGAAATGGAGGAGCTCAGAGAGCAGGTAAGGAGGGGAGATAAGGAAGGAATAAGTGGCTGAGGGGAGAGCTATAGGGTAAGGAAGTTTGGGGAGAGGCTGCATAGTGTGTGTGTGTATGCCAGGACATTTGCATGATTACATTTCAAACAAAGTTTACATCGGTGTTAATGGCTTAAGGTAATAATGAAAAAGATTCTTTTAACAGAATTTTTTTGGTGTGCTGCAGATATCTGATCTTAATGATCCCCTGTGGGGATGCCACCAAGATCATCTTAAGATAAGTCAATTCCAGCTTAGGGATGTAAAGGAGTAGTTGACTAGTTAACTACCCAATAAGACTAGTTTTATTGGGTAGTTGAGTCAACTACTTGCATTCCCCCCTCCCTCCACAGCCTCTGTATCAGAAGCAGCAAGGTGGGGGGAAGCAGGAGCTGGTGCTGTGAGGAGCCAGCTTAAAACCTGGTTTCTCCGAGCACTGTCTCTGTAGTGCTGCCTACCCCTCCCCCATCACTGCTGCATCTGGGGGCTGCTGTCCTTGGATCTGTAGAAGCTAGACAGCCTGCCTCACAATTCCTATTGCATTTTAAATTGCAGAGCCACAGCAGGGTTTGATCCCAGACCTGGTACAACCTGGGACTGAGCCAGGCTGCCAGCCCACCCAACTTCCACAACATTTTAAATGTTGCAGGAACTAGGTGGACAGGCAGCCCGGCTCAGTCCCTGCTTGTGCTGGTCCGGGACCAAATGCCACTGTGGCTCTGCAATTTAAAACACAGTGGTAGCTGGGGAGCAGGCTGCCCAGCTCTTACTGCCTTTTAAATCGTAGAGCAGCAGTGGGAAATGGTGCCTGTTCCAGCTGCCTATCCACCAGTTGAGTAGTTGATAAAAATTCTATCAAGTATTCAATTTGATAACATCCCTACTCTAGCTATGTATTCTACATAGCTGGGGTTGCATACCTTAAGTCAAGCTGCTGGGTCTTGGGTAGACCTGCCCCTAGGAAGGAACAATCAGTTGCACACAAATAAAATGGGAAATGATTGTATAGGAAGGAACAATGTGGAAAGGGATCTCGGAGTCATATTGGACAACAATCCTAAACATGAATCAACAGTGTGACACCAAAAAAGCAAAAATCATTCTGGGATATATTAGCAGGAGTGTTTTAAGCAACACACAAGAAGTAATTCTTCTGCACTACTCCATGATGTTTAGGCTTCAAATGGAGTACTGTGTTCATTTCTGTGTACCACATTTAAGGAAAGATGTGGACAAATTGGAGAAAGTCCAGAAAAGAGCAACAAAAACAAAGTCAAGATAACATGATTTAATAGGAGGGAAGTTTGAAAAACATGTTTGCTTAGTTTGAAGAAGAGAAGGCTGAAAAAAGTTTTCAAGTATGTAAATGGTTGTTATAAAGAGGAGGGAGAAAAAATCCAGCAAGGGCAGTCTAGGTTGGAAATTAGGAAAAACTTCTGAACTCTCAGTGGACTAATGTGCTTAGGGTGGTTGTGGAATCCTCCTCATTGGAGATTTTAAATGATAGGTTAGTTAAATACCTTTCAGAGATGGTATAGATAATATTTAGTCCTGCTGTGAGTGCAGGGGACTGGACTAGACAACCTCTCGAGCACCCTTTCAGTCCCACAATTCTATGGCTGGAACATTGCTACCTTCTGGTTAATAGTTCTACTTAATCCTTGTTCTTCCTTCCGCTTCATCCGGTTTAGATTATTTATATAATTAGATGACCTGTAAGAACCTCAAAAAAGAGAGGCTGATTAATTGTAGAATAAAGTCTCATCAGAAAGAACTAAACTGAGTCTGTTCTATGAATTAATATCTGCAGTTGGACCTTTAAAACAGATCTTCTGGGGCTAAAGGCAGTCCTGTTCTAAAAATTGAAAGAAGCTGTAGTTTTACAGGACATGATAGAGGGTTAAACCAAAACCAACACTTTCCAGTCTCTAAATCTTACCAAAAAGAAAGATCCAAATTGTGATTACCATTGGGCATTGAGCAAGACATTTTCTGGAATATGCCACAAGGTCTTGAACTACCACTGAGATAGTTTCAAATGGACAATGAACTAGCCACAACAGGAAGCCTTGACAACTTCTAGAATGCCAGCTCTCTAAAAATAGCTATGTAAGGGTACGTCTAGACTACAGGCTTCTGTCGACAGAAGTTTTGTCGACAGATACTGTCGACAAAACTTCTGTCGACAAAGAGCGTCTAGACTACATTGAGTTCTGTCGACAAAGCAAGCTGCTTTGTCGACATGGTAGTGTAGACGCAAAGGACAGTTTACATGCAATAACACCTTCTGTCGACAGAAACTCTGTCGACAGAAGGCGTTATGCCTTGTAAAATGAGGTTTACCAGCGTCGACGACAAAACTGCTGAGTTCTGTCAACGTTATGTCGACAGAACTCAGCGGTAGTGTGGACGCAGGTATAGTTTTGTCGACAAAAGTCCACTTTTGTCAACAAAACCCTGTAGTCTAGACACACCCTAAGAGTGTAGACAGCTATTTTTGGATGGAAGAGCTCAGGATGGAGTCCCATGCTAAACCTTAGAGAAGGAATTGGACTTAACAAGAAATTTGTAAGATCCTTTTATCCAAATATCAATTTATTAAGCTCTTATCATCTTACCTCATATGTTATTTCCTTCAGCTTTCTGAACATTTTTGTTGTTCTTGTCTGAGTTCTCCTCACTTTATCAATATCTTTGAATAATAAGGTGGTTGTATTGAATGGAGTATTTCAAACATAGTGTCTCTGAAGCTGTGCACAAAAACTGTCACATTACTTCTTTGTAACTTAATGCCTTTGTGTTTGCAACTCAAAATCATATTAGCCTTTTCCTTTGTTGCAAAATCTGACTGCAAACTCATATCTGATTTGTTCACCACCCTCACTGCCTTTAAAGATTCAAATCCATTTTAAGTTGTGCTTTCATGACACAGCTCCTCAGAGGAAAACTGGGGGCAAAATGCAAAGCAATTCTGACAGTTTTCTTGTGGTTTCCCATGGCTATGGAGAAACCCTGCTGCACTGCCTCTCTACGTGCTGAGAACAGCTGCCATTTTTTGCAGTCTCATTTAACATAAAATCTAAATCACTTAAAACTTCAAATCTGAAAATCAATATACAATTCCCCCTCCTTCACCCAACATACGTGTTTTAAATCTCAGCCTGATGAAGAAGCGTTATGCCTCCAAACATCTGAATTGTGAACAAGGATATGCTTTTTATTGTGATTAACAATACAATGTTTAACTTAATGATATTTTGTCATTTAAAGCCCCTTTTCTCTAAGTATTATGCTTCCCAATTAGGTCAATTAACATCAGTATGTAACACTGTGTGTCTTGTGCTCTCTAGAGAGAGAGAATTGTGGAACGAGGTGCACTGTTACAGCCCACAGCATTTTTATGCTTGAAAAGGGTTTCATGGATCAGATATTGAGTCACTTTGTGAGTGAAGATAATAATCTGAGCCTCAGTGAGAATGAAATCAAAGGGTTCCTCATATTGTTCTGAAGTGCAGACAGACTGTGAGGGAAAGAGTGGTTGTGATTAAATTCCCAAAGCCTATAGAAGTATCTACAGAGAAAGGACACTGTCAATAATTAGAGACAAAAAGAAGGCTTAGGGCACATCTAAACTTGCTTTCATTTTCAATAGAAGATATGCAAATTCGGCGCAAATTTGCATACCTTCTTCCGATCGCTTTTTCGAAAGAAGTTTTTTCAAAAAATAAAATAGTCTAGACGTGGTTCTTTCAAGAGAAAAAACCTTTTTTGAAAGAACCATGTAAACCTAATTTTGTTAGGAAGAATGGTTCGTTCTAAAAAGGGTTTTTTTCTCGAAAGAACTGCGTCTAGACTACTTTCTATTTCGAAAGAACCTCTTTCGAAAAAGCGATTTTTTGAAAGTGAAAGCAAGTCTAGACATGCCCTTAGAGTCATCAACAAAGTTGTATGGACTGAATATGGTAGAAATTGTGATGAACCCCCTCATATGTGAAATACTGTAGATATCATAATGCTGCACAGCATGGATCTGTTTTATTTTTATTATGTGGGCTGTACTGCATATAGAAAAGAAGTGTTTTGAACAGTAGTCTGTCTGTTTCTTGATACCATCAATCTCTATCTCAGTTCCAATCTCCTGGTTCCTTGTTTGGGGGCTATTTTATAATTTTGAGGGATTTCTTTTCTGATGCACATCAACTTCAAATTGTACAAAAGTGATTACTACACCAACAGATCTTTTTGCAACCATCCTTTATCATCTGTTTTTTTCTGTCACCTGAAGCATACTGTAGAAGAGCATTAAAAGGGAATCAAAACACTGGCATCTTTTGCTTTCTCAATTTATTCTTATTTTTTAAATCATTTTTCCTACTTCCAGGTCAAAATCTTTCAAAAAGTACAAGTAAGTCCAAAATAAATATGGTAAACATTCAGAAAAAATATTTCATTTTTGGAGAGGAAAAATTATTGCTTGTGAAATTTGCCATCCTGTGCCAGCAATGCCCCTCTGCCATGTATATTGTCCATATCATACAGTCTCTGATAGTTTGATACTTTAAGTTTTAATGTGGAAATAGGTTCTTGTTTTGTGTATCAACTATTTAAAAATGCAATATTTTGCATGTAAAATAAAATTAGCATTAAACTAGAAATAATAAATTCCCAATCCTAGAGAGTGAGATTTTCACAAGCACTCAGCTAGTTGCTTTTGAAAATCCCACTCATATGTAATATTAATACTTTACATAATAAAGTATTGCAATATCTAAGCATTGGAAACTGAAGTCAGAAAATCTCTTCAGTGGAAATTAAATGAGAAATTTTAAACAGAATAATTTTCTTTGGGACAGATGACTAGCTTACACCATGAGCAATATAAGTTTCACCAGCATGAGTTGAAGGGTGCAAAGTGCTGTGTCAGTAAAAGCTTCTCTCGCCAACATCATACTCTTTGAAGAGTGATTTAGTTACATTGTTGGGAGCATTGTTGTCAGCCAGACTGGCTACATGAGGGATCTTAGAGTGGGGCAGTGATCGGTACAGCTGTACCACTGTCAGTGCGCTCGTGTAAATGTAGCCTAAAGATGGGACTGCAAAATCCTAAGGGAGTATTAACAGACATTTTTAAAAAGCACATGCTCAGGGTTTTGCTGAGTAAGGTTTTGAATACACTAGATTGTTTTCCCACATGAATTTACTGATTGTCATTTAACATTTCGTATGTAACACATTTGCAAAGGGTAAGGTGGACTCTGTATATCTGTCTATCCTTTGCAGTAAAATACAGTAAAAAACTTATTGTCCATAAAGTTTTAGTTTGCTTTGTTTTTGAGTGCAGTTATGAAAAAAATCTATATTTGTAAATTGCACTTTCATGATTGGATTATATCACTTGTATGAAGTGAACTGAAAAATACTATTTCTTTGTTTATCTTTTTCACCAAGCAAAAGGATTGGTTGATATTCTATTGTTTAACTGCACAGTTAAAACTGATGAATTGCTACAGTTTTTCGTTAATCTAATTAATTTGTTTTGCATTAATCGTTTCAGTTAACGGTGATTAATTGACAGCCCTAATATGAAGCAACTTGTAAGAAAATCTGTAGATTCTTAATCTGGTAGAATGGGGGTTAGACAGATTTTCCACATGTGATGTTATATCTGAGGGTGTGTCTAGACTACAGGGTTTTGTCCACAAAAGTGGACTTTTGTCGACAAAACTATACCTGCGTCCACACTACCGCCAAGTTCTGTCAACATAATGTTGACAGAACTCGGCAGTTTTGTCGACAGCAGTAAACCTCATTCTATGAGGAATAACGCCTTGTGTCGACAGAGTTCTGTTGACAGAAGGCGTTATTGCGTCTACACTATCCTTTGCGTCTACACTCTCATATCGACAAAGCGGCTTGCTTTGTTGACAGAACTGGATGTAGTCTAGATGCTCTTTGTTGACAGAAGCTTTGTCGACAGTATCTGTTGACAAAGCCTCTGTCGACAAAAGCCTGTAGTCTAGACGTACCCTGAATGCCATTTACAATCACTGATTGGAAATTAGTAAATGGTGGTGTTGGTAGGCAAGAAGAATAGACTCCAATTCAGCCTCTACTTTAGCTCTTTGGCAGTACTTTAATATTCTTTCAAAGTAAAATAGAACAAAAATGTATTGTCAATATATTCAGCAAATATAATATGTCTGGGAATACTTGTGGAAGATGGAATAATGCTCATGGGCAGCTAATTTGTGGATTGAACTACAGCAAACAAGCTTGAACTACAACAAACAGGGTATGTCTTCACTGAAGAGTAAACACTGCAAAGCAATACTTGAGTTACTGTGTGCTTTACTCACCCATGTTTGACAATAGGACATATGGGTCTTGTCATGTGGCTGCTTGTGTTGCAGTAATCTAAGAGGCCTGATTTTTTCCCCCACAAATTGTGAGAGAGCTTGTCTAACCTTCTGGGCACACTGAGAGATTTTTGGAAGGCAGCAAAAGATGATCAGCATCCAGGAGTGATTTAGCCTGCAGCCTCACTGCAAAGCTGATGTTGACTAGCCTGACTGAAAGCATCACTGAAGGTCTAGTCTAGGTTATTCTCATACAGGTACATATGCATGCATACACAGAACACAGCCAGTGACCTTGTGTTGAAAGCACCACTTAACTCAGTTGAGAGGGAGTGCTGTTTGAATGGGAGAGTCCTAGGGGCAGGGTAATATCCAGGAAAGCACTGTGTTAATTCTGGAGTGAAACTTGCAATGGTAACTCTCCAAGCAGGTGGATGTGAGTAGAAGACTAAACTCTTCTGGTCATCAAATTTGAGGCCAGTCCAAGAGAATTGTGTGTGTGCAAGATATTTCTGAATGACTTTGACATAAATTATTTGCTCATTCAAATTTTCAAAATGAATCATAACAATAGGTGAGCTTGGAGAAAATCAAGTTTAGTAATTAACTGATACACACACACACACACGCACACTCTACCTCTCAGTGTAATGAAAAAATTATCTCTCTCAGACTTGTCCATGTAACATTAACTAACTCTTTATCTGGACTAGAGAGGCTATTTCATCCCCCTACTTCATCCACTACTTTGTGGAGTATCATGGATAAATTTCAGTTGTCCCTCAAACAGGAAATCCATAGACTATTTCTAAACTAAAGTCTCATGTACTATCTCTGATGGAACAGAAGATATAGTTAAAACTTGGACATCTACTCACAACAGAGGCAGGAGTGAACCCTTACTAGTTATTGCTGGAAATGCACAGTATATTAAAGTAAATCAAGAAAGTAAATCAGTAAAGAAAGATGGATGGATGGATAGCTAAGGCAGTTGACAAATGCAGTCATCCTCATCCATCTGGGTGGGATGGAGCAATAGAAGTATAATGCCCAGCTCTCGGCAAACAAATCCAAGCTATTTGGCTTAAGGTGAGTAGGCTGCAAACCCATGGATGGGGTTGACAGCAGGGGTGGATTGGGAAAACTGGGCCCTGATAGTGACTTAGCAGGAATCCTACTGAAACATGTTGACTATTGCCCTGACAGCAAAACCAAACTAATGTCTGATTTCCCTGGGTTACTTCCTACAACAGTCTGGAGATAGGAACTTTGGACAACAGAGACCTCTGTCTCCTTGTGATATTCAGTGGACAGCTGTTCCACAGGGTCCTCCTTCAAGGACAGGGGTTGGCACAGATCAGTCCCTGGTCCACGTCCCAGCAGCAGTATCCAGCTCCTTCCCTGGATCTGGCCCAATTGAATTAGAGGTTCCACCTCTTGTATTTCATATTTTGTTTATCTGCTTCTGGCACAAGGGATGGCCCCATACCCTCAGCCCATAGGGAGACCATTTCACCTCACTACAGGTTCTAATGCTGTTTTCATCCATCAAAATATAGGTTTTATAGCATCTATTCTCCTTTTCATACACTTGTGTACTACCCATTTATGCTAATTGCTATTATGTGCACATCAGGAGGATAATAGAAACCATATGTGTTTTATTATATTAATTATTAACCTAACTTCTCTTACTGACTGAGACAGAAATATTTCGACTGTTTCCATATTACCTCAGGCTGTGATCTTGTCAGAACTCATAAGCTCTCAATAACAAGGTAACCCCGAGGAACACCTGGGTGCTACAGCAAATTAGGTTAGCGCTTCAGTGGATAGCACTCTTCCTGTTGAATCAGTACTCAGCAGATGCCTTCACATGATACCAGAAGCTCTGTGTTGTTGAACTTCTCTTATTACTGATGAGCTATAAAACAGAGTTTTAACTACACAGGATCATTAAAGCCCCATGATGTGCTTTAGAGGATTTTGTGTTAGCCCTTGTTAGGGTATGTCTACACTACCCCCCTAGTTCGAACTAGGGGGGTAATGTATGCATACCGAACTTGCTAATGAAGCCCGGGATTTGAATTTCCCGGGCTTCATTAGCATAAAGCCGGCGCCGCCATTTTTAAAAGCTGGCTAGTGCGAACCCCGTGCCGCGCGGCTACACGGGGCACGGGCTAGATAGTTCGGATTAGGCTTCCTAATCCGAACTATCTGTACACCTCGTGTAGCCGCGTGGCACGGGGTTCGCACTAGCCGGCTTTTAAAAATGGCGGTGCCGGCTTTATGCTAATGAAGCCCGGGAAATTCAAATCCCGGGCTTCATTAGCAAGTTTGGTATGCATACATTACCCCCCTAGTTCGAACTAGGGGGGTAGTGTAGACATACCCTTACAGATTAACCACAAAATTGAAAATTACATTCTGTTCATCTCCTTGTTTCTTAAAAACTGAGTCTGAGAATTGCTTGTATGGGACGGATGCCAGAGGAGGTGTAGTTTCAGTGATGGGTTAGTGATGTGTATACATACAGCATATATATACTTTCACTGTAAAATCCGTACAACACTTTTAAGACTCTTCAGGCTGAAACTAGTGTATGAATGTAAGTTGTTATTATTAATAGACTAGGGAAATGTAAAGAAGATAGTTTTTGGCTTTCTTTGGGTATATGGTATGTAAAATTTTAAAATTATTTCATTTTGGACTAAATGAAAGGCAGCATGACAATTATATGTCAGAGAATTTAGAAAATATGGGCTTTGTTTAGCAACAAATTTTAATTAATAACATGCCTAACTTTAAGCATGTGGATAGTTCCTTTGCAGGCATTTATGTTAGTCAGACTACTCAGTTGCTTTAAGTTGCATACAAGGATACCCTATAAAAGGGACATGTCTTTTTAAGGGCATGTACTTTTGCACTCAACCTTAGGAATTGATTACTGCGTAATATCATTGAATACACAGTGGCTACATTTTAAAACGTACTGGATAATTCTATACCTATGAATAATCTGAGTATATATGAAATCTTAACAGTACAATGGTATAGTAAAGAGGACTACTTACATCTGGTGTGTGGTCTTATCATTTCACCTGTTCCAAAAAAATTTTTCTTCTTGCATTTTGCAGCATTCGTTAACTTGTTAGGTACCTAATGGACTTTTTACATTCTTTTTCTGAAATCTTATGTAGCAATCTGCATGGAATTCAGCAGTGACACATGAATTGCAGAAGCAAAGAGTTTGGAGGAATCACCAGAAAGTTAGTCTGTGTGCACAAGACTTCAAGGAGCCAGTTTAGTTTTAGAAGCATTGCGTTTTCTCATGTTATATTATGTGTAATATACTTAGCATATGGTATATGAAATAACTTATATAACCAGCCACTTAATCCTGTATGGGTATTCCTATATTTCTGTGTAACATTTTAGATTAGGGGCCAGATTTTTAGCCTGCGTAAACTGGTGTAATTCCATTAAGTGAATGACAGTGAATTGATTTATGCCAGCAAATGATCTAGTCCTAAGGGCTTGATTCTCGTCTTCTCACCTTATGACTTACAACTCTAAAAAAGGACTATAAAATGCTACCAAATCTCAGTGGTTTCTCAAAGTTTTGGAGCAGCTGATTCCTTTTAGACAGAGAAATATTTCACAAGTCTCCTTCCTTACTCATCCCCAAATAGCCACTGAGCTTTAGAAAAAGAAAACAGTTTAATTATAAGGAAATATATATTTGTAAATATACTCACAACTCAATGTGATTGGGCTGCCATGTTGAGATTCACATAACATTAAATTGAAGAAATATTGTATATGGTGTACCTATTTTTGACTGATACTTTGTTATATGTGGACAGAATATTAATATGAAACAGAATCCACAGATGTTTGGATGCCCAAAGATGTGAATAGAGTAAGCTAAATGTACTACTTGTAATGCTCACACTTTCAAATGTCTATGGATTTTGAAAGATGTTACTGGTATTCTTCATTATACATATAAGAAAGATGTTTCAAACTGGTAAAAACACTTTAAAGTTGGTAGAAACATGTTGTGTGGCCACTGTAAATATTGAAAACATCAGCAGTAAGAAACTGTGGATCCTCAGGGAAACTTTCACCCTTCTCTTTGAAGAATTAAGTTAACATCATAACACATGAACGGCACCTTACTTTAGTGTGTGATTTTGATGGTGAAGGGAGCCTTTTATCACACATCCGTGGAAAAGTCAAGAATTCACTGCATGACCTTTAATTAAATTCACCACTTTGACAGATTTATGAAGGCATTCAGGCATTTTCTTAGCAGCAAGAACATAGGTCTATATGAAAAGGTGACCTCCCTGAATCCTTGACACTTTTGAAAATCAGGCTACGAGTTTAAGTGGCTAAATATTAATATAGTAGCCTAACTTTAGGCTTCTAATTTGGCTACTTCTAGCCTAAATGCCTAGATGGTTTTTTAAACAATCTGTTATATCTAGAGCGACATTTCCTGTAGCTGTGTGGAAGCAGAGATTTTCATGTACTGAAACCAAGAATCTTTCTTTCTCAAAGTAATATTGAAACACAGTAACCCTGCTGGTGCTGTTTCAGGTTAATGTGCTTGTGAGTTTCCCAGGGGTCTAAGTTGTAGTATGAAGTTCAAGTGCTAGGATGGGGCACTGCAAATAACAGTGTTTATGGTCATGTACCTGCAGCAAGTCTTGAGGTAATAGCAGGGCTTTGACATGTGAAGTTAAAAGGTTTGAAACATCTTCTCAAGAGGGTGCTAATTCATTATAGTAAACAGTCTAGACAAACAACTTCCAAGAGTGCAGTACAGATTGCAGTAGCGGAAAACAGGCAGCCACAAAATGGGGAGAGATTGTTTCACATTGCAAGTATCTGTAAATTACTGAAAAGTTCCAAACCAAAATCCTTAGGTTTTTCAGTGAGCACTCAAACAATGTTGCTACGAAGGATTAATTTCAATGTATACAAAACAACAAACAAACAAGGAAATGTGAGTATTTAGAACAGGCATGCACTACAGCATTTTGGATTATTTTGTCAAGTCTGTTTAGAGTTTAGGGGAGTCATTCCAGTGTGATAAAATTACTTGACTGAGTCTATGGACAGGTTTACACAGTCTATCTATATCTATTTATCTAACTCTACATATAATTTCTCTGTTACCGAAATAGCTGAACAATTTCCAATTATTTAAAATCAAAATGCAAATAATCTTTTTTTTTCTTCCTTCTGAGACTGGTGAAGATGTAACTTGATTAATTTAAAGGAATTTTGTGAAGAGATTAATGACAAAAACTACACTGAAGAAAAAAGTTTTTCATGGAATTTTGAAACTGTAGGAGGCCAGTTTCACTCTTACCTGTTGCAAGATGAGTTCCAGAGTCAATGTCCAATTTTTTTTGCACTCAAGAATATGGCACTTTTGGTCACCTATTATAATGTTCCCATAGAACAGTAACCATCACTTGGAGAAACAATGACATGTCTTGTAGCACCTTAAAGACTAACAGATTTATTTGGGCATAAGCTTTTGTGGGTCAAAACCACTTTGTCAGATGCAAAGTTCCACAGGACTCCTCGTTATTTTTACTGATGCAGACTAATGTGGCTACCCCTAGGACTCATCACTTGGAGGATCATTCACATGGGCATTGTCCTCCCAGCTATCAAACTCATTCTAATTAAAGGGCTTTGACTATCAGGACAGTTCTATGTTCGATAGAAAACCAGTGCTAAGAGCAGAGTACTAGAATTACAAGTGACCTATATTGTTCAGCACACACAGACCTGCTGCTGTGTTTTGTATAAGTTTGTTCAGAGTGACTAACTTCATTACTAGGGTTAGGGTGTTGCAGTGAACAAACCTGGAGATCACACATACATGGATGTGTCCATAGAATCATAGGGTTGGAAGGCCCTCGGGAGGACAGAGTATAATCTTCTAGCAAGTCTCAGGTGGAAAGTTATTATAAAATTACATTTGCATACCTATGTTAACACAGAATCATGCTAATGATCGGTTCTGAAAGATTGAATAAATATCATTCTAGGTAAATTAAAAAAATTATTGTTGAGACCTAGGTGAAATCTTGTTATGGGTTGAGAACGATAGGTGTGAACTTGCCCTTTAGTTAACTTAGCTGTAAGCATACAGCCCACCCGAAACAAAAGAGCTGTGTGAACCTATCCAGGGATTTTTGACTGAATGTCATTGGGCAGAGGTGCAGCAGGGGATGGGGATGGGGGGAGGAATGGACATCCACAGAAATGAGAAGAGACAAGATCAAAGAGACAGGAAGAAGCAAAGCAGGAAAGCCAACCAGTGTGACTCTGGGGGAAAAAGAAGAGATTTTGGGTCTGCTTGCAAAAGAAGCTTAGGGAGTGTAAGCTAAGAAACAGCTCCTTTTATGCTTGGTTACTTCTCCATTTAGAGACATAGGACTTTGTACCATCTTATAAATAAACAAGATTGCATCAAAGAAAATAATGGACTCTATCAACTTGTGCTTCCAGTTGGAACATCCTCAGGGCTCTGACCTTGGACTAGCTGCTCAGGTAAAAAGGGGCAACAAAATTAGATAGGTGTTACAAACATTACTAAGGGAAAAAATATAATGCAATGACTCCTAAATGTATTAGAAATATGGGAGAGAAATTTTTTTAAAGATCCAATTTTGGCAAATGGAAGCTAAATAGATGTGGGGGGCAAATTAACTCAATATGCACTCATTTAGTGGGAAGGAGAAACTTGGGAAAATGTGATGTCGAAGACTTTGGTTGAAAGACTTAGTTGGCTGTAAGTAGAGTTTTGGGTTGCATGCATGGTACATGATAAAGAGCCTAATCTGCTCTCACACCAAGTACCTGCCTTGAGAGTGGCCTTGAGCCCACTCCCAGAGTGAGCACCCTGCATTCCCTCCTGCACTTCTGCTACAGCAATGACCCCCTCACCCTTCCCAGAGCCAGGATCCCATATCCCTTCTTGCGCCCTGAACCCTCTCCTGCTCCTCAACCCTCTGCCCCAACCATGCCCCCCTCCCAGACCCAGCATCCCAAACTCATGCCAGAACCCTGAGCCCCCCTCAGAGCCAGCATCCTTCTTACACCCATGCCTTAGCCCTGCCCTCCTCCCAGAGTCAGCACCCCAATCTTTCTCCTACACTCCCAGGCCGAGCCATGAGCCCCCTCCCAGAGTAAGCACCCATATGCTCTCTTTCATCTCTCACCCTTCCTGAATGCCAACTGACTGCACTAGCCAGATAAAAGAGAGAAAGGGTGGAGGAGAGTAAATTTTGGAGGTGGGGGGTGTGACGGGGTGCTCCTGCCCCGCGCTCAGGGTGCCCGGGGTGACGGCGGAAGGACACACTGGGGGGTGGAGAGCTGGTGCGCCGCCGGGGCGGCGGGCCATGCTGCTGGGTCGGGGTTCAGCGCGGCAAACGACGGGGGGCAAGGAGCATCTCTGGGCGAGGCCCAAAGAGGAGGGGCTAGAGAGGCGCCGGCGTGTGATGTCACGGAGGGGAAGGGGGGTTGCTGGGCGGCGTGGAGGAGATGACATGCGGGGACAGGGCCGGCGAGGGATTTAAACCCGGGTCTGGCACCGCGGAGAGAGGGAGGAGAGAGAAACGGAGAGTCAGGGAGCAGGAAGAAGGAGAGGTGAGGCCGGGATACGCGGAAGGGACTGGCCCTCAGAAAGGGCGGAGTAGGAAGTGGCCCAGGGCGGGGTTGTGGAGCCCATGAGCGGGTGTGTTTTGGGGTACTTCCCCCATCCGCTAGGGAGGGACCATGAGTCCCTGCCTTCAGGGCCCTGGGCCGGGGTTCGGAGAGGGAGTGGGCCCGAACCTCCCTACTCCGTTGGCCGGAGCGGCAGCCTCGGGCATGCATTGATATAAAAAAGGGAATGTGAACAGGGCGGGTTTCCGCCGCGGGTTGTGCCTGGGGCTACAGGACTGTCCCGGATGGCCAATAAACACGGGTGACATTAGCCTTGTTGGTGGTGAGCTAGTCGAAACTCTTTTACAGGGAGGAAGGAGTGAGTGGGGCAGGACCTCAGGGAAGGTGCAGGGTAGGTATTGAGCTCCCCTTAAATTCTGAAAGTGATCGTGGGCATTCAAAGATTAGGGATCACTGCTCGACCAGTGTTCTACTTCTTCAGTTCCTAAGAGTCTTCCATGATTCACTTTTATTCATAACCCTGGTAATTTTACTGCACCCGTGCTCATTAAATATTAGAGTCAGTGGGCAAGCTGTGAAAAGAAAATGTTGTCAATAACAGAAAAAACATATTTGTATTCAAAAGAAAGCTTAATTTGTCTGCATTAAAGAAATATTTGCATTTCTATGAGGGTACATTTGGGGGAGGATTGGGGGTGAAATCTGTTTTTTTATAATTATTAGACAATCACACTAACTGTAGACTTCAATCACAGTGACTAGTTCATTTTAATGCCACCTTGATTATTATATTTTTGAAGTGCAAACATTGATATCATGATAAATTAATGGAGTTCTAGGTGTTAGCCTTGAGCTCAAACTATAAAAGAGTTAACAAAAATCAATTTTGCATGCTGAATGCCTCTTGTAATATAATGATATGCAAATAATGCTTTAGAAAATCTGCATTTTCACACGGTTCAATTAGCCAGGGCAATGTACAGTGTGTGGGAAATGATTGCGTGGTTTCTCTGCAGCACTATAAATGTCACATATGTATCCGCCTGTCTATTTATCTCCCTTTTAAGCTATATATCACCATGGGATTTGTTTGGTCTGTACTTTAAAGAAGGTTGCAGAGCTAAAGTCCTTGCCCCCAGAGAGCTTCAATCTCATGTTAGGCCTGACGCAAAAAGTGTCATAGGAAACCAGGAATGTGAACGAGTACTCGACTAGTCGATTAACTGATAAGCCTGGGCAACTACTCACACCTCCCTTTGCTGCTTCTGTATTAGAGGCAGCAAGTGGGGAGAGCAAGAGCCAGGGCTGGTGGGGGAGCTAATAATGCATGCGGTTAGTTGACTGTTCAGTTGATGGATTTCTAACATCCCTATAGCAAATTGGAGGCAGGGAAAGGAGTCAATGATAATAGGAGTTACAGTACACATCTAGCAAACACTTATGGCTGTTATGTGCACTCCTCATGTGACTTAATCCACAGCCTCATGATTAATATGACATACTGTTGCCAGTTCTTTCTAGAGGTGTCATATTTCAAGTATACCTCCCACCCACAGCCCCTAAGCTAGCACCTTAAAGGCCCCATAGACAGCATCCGTTCCACACAGGAGAATGTGCGTGCCAGTCTTTAATGGACCAATGAGAACACTGCTGTGGAATACTACACATTCTTTTCCCAAGAGGCTAACCCTGCTGCCTCCATCACTCCTATCCATTGCCAGTTCTAGTGCTAAAAGCATGACCAGAAATTGAACCTACGCCCTCCTGAACAGCAGTACAGAGTACAAGTGCTAGGATACCTGGCCAGCATGTTTTTGATACATTTTTAATGTGAAGTATATTAAATCCCTATCACATTTCATTTTGGGCTTTATCAGCATCAGCTGCTAGATTGAAATAGAAGTTTCAAGCCAGGTATGTTTATATTGTTGCTGAAGCATTTGTTATAAAGCAACATGTAATATTTATTTTCTTAAATGTGTAAAACAACCTTAGTGGTGTTTATAAACTATTTGTAGGTGTTATGTCATGGCAAATTAACATTTTCCAGTTTGGTTGCAAGTTTACCATGAAATTGCCATCTTTTATGTGAAGTTGTGATTATGCATATTGTATTAGTGAATCTTTATTACAATAAAGACTTTAAAATGTTGGCTTGGTTAAGGTTCAATGATAGATAGTATTTATATACTTTTAGTTACGTGATTCTATGGGGAATATGAACATTGCAGGACATGAACTAAACTAGCTACTTAATGTCCATATTGTTTCATGCTCATGAAAACATACATATCAGGCAATATGATTATCAAGCTTTGAAAGCAGCTGAGCGATAATCTTAGCTATGAACAGAGAGGTCTTTGGATTTTGTCCAAAAATAGAACAAAATTCTGATTTGGGTTCTTTGAGTTATGTAGATGGGAGCAAAGTGGGAGTGGCTGAACTATGGTGCTGGAGGCAGTGAGTTCAACGCAACTTTTGAGTGCTCCTCCAAAATGTTAGGGGTGTCCTGAAAGTAAGGTGGTGGGGTGGGTTGCAGCATGGCCTAGGGGATAGGGTCGTCACCTGGGGAGGGTGTCAGGCTCTAGTCCCGCCCATCCAGGGAGAAACAGGATAGCCAACACACAGTGTGCCCTGGTGGAAGGCAGGATAATGGGTACCCTGAAAGTAAGGTGGTGGGGCAGGTCCCACAACCATGAGAGGACTGCATAGATATAGAAGGCAGTGACAGCCTAGCTGTCTTGTTCATGTGCCTTCTGGGATACTGAGTGCTGCTAGGTAGGTAACAGAGCCAACAGACTTATGCTCAGTGGAGTGTTTGGTCTTTGTCTTGTCTTCTTGAACTAGTTAAGAGGAGACCCCTTGAATCCACTTTTTTCAAGACAGGTTAATAGTCACCCATAATAATATGGTTGTATGTATATATGGGTATGTCTACACTACCCCGCTAGTTCGAACTAGCGGGGTAATGTAGGCATACTGCACTTGCAAATGAAGCCCGGGATTTGAATTTCCCAGGCTTCATTTGCATAAGTGGGGCGCCGCCATTTTTAAAACCCCGCTCGTTCAAACCCCGTGCAGCGCGGCTACACGGGGCACGAACTAGGTAGTTCGAACTAGGCTTCCTAGTTCGAACTACTGTTACTCCTCGTGGAATGAGTAGTTCGAACTACCTAGTTCCTAGTTTGAACTACCTAGTTCGTGCCCCGTGTAGCCGCGCTGCACGGGGTTCGAACGAGCGGGGTTTTAAAAATGGCGGCGCCCTGCTTATGCAAATGAAGCCCGGGAAATTCAAATCTCGGGCTTCATTTGCAAGTGCGGTATGCCTACATTACCCTCCTAGTTCGAACTAGGAGGGTAGTGTAGACATACCCTATGAGAGTACTTTAACAGTGTGTTCAAATAAAATATCAATTAATAAAAAGAAAGGAGGAAAGAGGCCAGCATTCTACTCATGATGATTAGTCCAGGGATTTTTGATACGTGATCATACAACAAAATGTGATAAAAGGCCCTTGGTGTTTGTGAAAGTGGAGCACTTACTGGCCCTTGTCTTTCCATGTCACATAACGTGGTATGTAGTATGAAAATCAAAATTTACAGTTAAGTCTGTAATTATTGCTCTTTATTTTTCTATGAAAAGATTGCAAAAGTGTAGGCACCAGAATATAAAAATACAGGTTAATGCAAACATGTGTTTTTCTAATCCTCATTTTTGGCAAGCCCTGTTTTAATTCTGATTTAGTGTAATCCCTAATCCTAACGCTGTCCAGAGGCTAGGTCTCAAATTGGAAAGGATCATTGGGAAAATTCATATAACCCTTCCTTCACCCTGCTCTTTCGTGTTACTATATTATTCTCTGCACAATATGTTTGAACCAAAAGAAATTGATGTAGTTGCATTTCCCTGACATTCTAAAAATAGAAACAAATAACATTCTGTATCCTTTAATATGATCCTTTAACAGCCTTTAATGTTTGATGTCTATACACATGGAAGTTTGACGTTATATTCTTAAAGTTTCTTCTGCTTTCAGAGCTGTTCCCTCTCTGTCTGTGTCATGCCGCCACAACTGCAGTCAGCAAAAACAGAAAAGAGTCCTGTGCATCTTAAAGACTAACAAATTCATTTTGACGTAAGCTGTCATGGGCTGGAACCCACTTTGGCAGATGCACTCAGCAAAGGCTCTCAAACTGGATCCACCTCATTGTCAGATGGCTCTGTGAGGTCTCTGGGCAGGCCTGTTGATGTGAGTGTGGAGGGGTGAGAGGAGGAGGACACTACTGCCCTGGGGCCTGGCAATTCTAAAGGGCCCGGAGTCCTGGCTGACCCCCCCCCCCCCCGCCCCAGGCCCTTTATATTACTGCCAGTGCACCACATGATGTGCTCCAGATGGCTGTAAGGGCTGAGGCGGGGGAGGGGTTGTGACATGCTCTGGGAGGAACTGAAGGCTAGTTGCCCCTCCTGAGGCCCCACCCTTTCCAGGGGTTCAGAGCCACCCCCTCCACCTTGACCAAGTAGCTGGCAGCTTTCCTGTCTCTGAGACTCTGGAACTTACTCCCACCATGCTCTGAAGTAGCTCAGATGAGATAAGCTTCCAGATATACTGTGAAAGGCATCTATTTGACCAGGCTTTAGGAGCGGGCTAAGGGTATGCTCTGAAGACTTACTGTAGGTGACTGACTGAGTTCTTCCCCAAATGACTGTTCAACATTAATTAAAGAGCCTTGAGTAGGCATCTTATTTTGCAATTTAAATGGGAATAAATAATATTTGTTGTACTAGTATATGCCTTTTTAAGTATGGGAAAATATCTCTTGAACCACTAGGATTTTTTCAAATATTATTAACTTTAAGCATTGCCATTGTATTTTTACATTGTCTTGTAGGTAACTGCATACATTGCTTTCATTTGTTTTCTTTTTCAAGGACCAAACTAGATTCCCAAGTTTTCAGTGATGTCCTATACCACTTTTTTAAAGCTCATTTTGTGATATGGATACAAATGAGCTGTTGAGCTTTTTCCCTTGTTGGGAAAAAAATGCAGGCCTGAAAATGAATCTTCTCCTTTAAACTGTGTAGTTCGGTCTTGCCTATGAGAGGCCTGTTGACCTCAGCTGGACTACTTACATGAGAATGGGCTCCATCCTGAAAGGTTAACATCTACTATATAAAAGAAATGCAGGTTCACTCTGAGAGTTATGTTTCCTCAGTAAAGTTATCTAATTCAGTAGAATACTGAATATGCTTATTTGTTAAAACAGAGGATTTATTTAAGGCTAGATGCTAATAACAATGAATGTTAACTGACTTAATGCAATGTGAAATTGCAGCTTCAACATTCATACAAATGATAATTTGATCTAAGTGGTTCTATGTTCAGTTATATAGACATTACTTTGCAATTTGCAGCATAATTGCATATAATGCTACTAAACAAATTTGTTTTATTTTGCATTGAAAGTGCTTCCCCCACCTCCTTAGTGTGATAAGAATATTTTAAAAATGTATAGTTCACATTGGGCAGCTATTAGTGTGTTGTATATTTAGCAGTTGTTAATGCGTCTCCTATCTTATCAATGTCCATTTTTTCTGCTCTTGCCTGCACAATTGGCTGAAATCTTTAGGGACTCTTGAAACCTGTAACTATTCACAAGAGATACCTACATCCCTTTTGCAATGAAACCTTTATCCTCTCTGACTGATTTACAACATTACTAAGGGAAAATATCCATCTGCATCTAATAGCTTTGAACAGAGGACCCCAGGATAAGAATTCATTGTATGTTCATAATTACTTTCTGGCAAAATCTTACTTGGTAAAATATTCCAATAGGAATAATGTTTATTAAATGGTAATTTTCTGAAGCTTTATATCATCTCTATCCAACTTAGAGTAGGCTTTTATTTATAATTAGAAATTGCTTTGTTTGTGGTTTTTTACGAAGTATTCATATGCATAGTTTTTCAATAATAGCCCAGATTCCCAACATTACTGCAAAATGTTGATTTGGCTTTATTTTTTCTCTTGTATTTACTGTTTTCAATTCTATATTCAGTTCAGTTGCAGGAAGAATGATTTTGAATAATATGGTTATGATATCAAAACAGGGCAAATTATATGCTGCTACCATCTGGAATAGTGAAAATAAAAGCTTTATTTATGCTGTTCTTTGAAATAAACTTTATTGTAGGAGTTTATCATCAGTATCTTTAGTGTATAAAGGGAATACTCCTTGTGTGGACTGTGAATGTGCCTTTTTATTCCATGGTGTAGGGAACATCTCTAAAAGTTGCCAATGGCAAAACCAAGAGTAGATCTGGAAATAGATTCTTCTTTCTTAGGGGAATGGAAAAAACCCTCATTTTTCACAGAGCATAGTCTGTTTACACCAATTGGTATTTAAAAAAAAAAATTCCGTAGTTTGAATATATGTCTTATCATCTGACCTCAGATTATGGATGGAGATGAATTTAGAGACACTGCCACTCAGAGGTGCCACCTTCCTAAGTTTCTGTCCCTGTTCTGCCCTCTTCCTGCCTTCATTTCACCCTACCCCACTTCGTCCTGTCCATCGTCCTCTGCTACCCCAGTAGTACCACCTTCACACCACAGAACAGGTGACTGTGGATGGACAGCTCTGAGATGGAGGGGGAGAAATTGATCAGCAGGGCTGTCAGTGAGTGCTGAGCCTTTGCTATTTTTTTCCCATGGGTACTCTAGCCCCAGAATGCCTCAGAGTAAGCACCTATGCTGCCACCAATGAAAGTTTTGGATACTTTCAACTTGCATTATGTAGGTATTGCATGCTGATTTGTTTCTAGGGTACTGTAGATCAAAGGTTCCCAACCTTTTTTATACTGCAGACGGGCAAACTCATTCAAAAACCATTGGTGGACCAGCACACAAATATTTGCATATTCATGCTAATTTATGTATTTGCATATTTGCATATCATTGTGTTGGGTTTAGCCCATGGTAGATCAGTCAAATCAAAGGAGGGGGGGCTTGATGGTTAACAATAATTTGAAAAACTGCTGTACACACACATTTAAAAAAAACAATAAAATAGTTGCTAATTCTTGTTAGAGTATTCTCCAGTCCAAATCTTTGGCCTCAATTGCACCAGAATGAAAGAGGCAGTACTAACAGGTCTGACAGTGCTGACACATTCTGCACATTCATATTTTCCCATGCACTTAATAATGCATAATAATAATGTGTACTTGCTGGCTGGGAGCAGCTGGAGGCCGGGGCTCCTGCTAAGCAGGAAGGAAGGAGAACTGGGTTGCAGGAGCAGCTACCCGTCACCTGGCACTTGGCCCCACAGGCCGGGATAGCCGCTCTCCACATGGCACTTGGCCTCGCTGGCTGGGGCATCCGCCATGCACACAGTGCTTAGCCATGCCAGCCAGGGCAGCCGCCTTTCACCTGGCACTTGGCCCCACCATCTGGGCCACATAGCAATCACAGGAGCTGGAACTGGGGGCCACAGTGAGGCTGCCCCAATAGGGACAGCCTCACCGTGCTCCCAGCTCCAGCCGCAGCACACCCAGCTACCAGCCACCCCTCTAACCCTGTTGCTGAGTGCGGACCTGCACAGGAAGGGAATTCCCTGGGAACCCCAGGGGGTGGAACTAAATAAAAGCTGGGAGCATAGCCCGGAATGTGTTGTTCCCTGTCAGAAAAAGGTTCGCAGTCCGCCGCTGGTCAGTGGCCTGGCATTTGGGAACCACTGCTGTAGATTATCCAGCTGCGTTCTTACATCTCCACTACATCTATGAAAACTATGGCAGTGAAAATGTTCCCAGGGGTGTAAAAGAGAGGAAAAATAGCCCAATGACTTCAAAGGCTGATCTGTTTGTTAACGCTGTTATTGCTACTGCTATTCAGTAGGGCAAACCAACCACTGATTTGAAATTATCCTCACTTAAGAAAATTGCTCAGAATGCTGGTCACTGGGTTTGCCCTCTTACTTACTGATTGAATACACAGCTAGACCAACCATCAAGGAAAACCTCATTTCTCTTGACTGTGTCTTTCCACTGTCTGCTATGTTCCCCCTAATGAGAACATGCAGAGCTTTGCCCTTCCCCTACCTCCCCCATATCCTTAGTATCTCTACCCCAGAGTCTTCCCTGGGGAAGTGTGAGTACTGTTTCTGTGAGACCAGAGAAATCAAATAGCTGGAGAAGAGCAGAAAGCTTGTAGTCCCATTTTCATAGGAATTTAGGCATCAAAATACGTAAGCTAGTGTCTAGTAGAATTTTGAGAAGCACCTAACTCCCACTATAATAGGCTGTGTCTAGATGACATCGCTCTTTTGACAGCGGAATGTAAATTAGACACTTCGAAATTGCAAATGAAGTGGGGATTTAAATATGCTAGGTTTCATTTGCATAAATATGTCATGGCGCTATTTCAAAAAACTGCCATTTCGAAAGTCAAACCATGGTCTAGACGCAGTTCTTTTGAAAATGGCAGGCTTTTTTCAAAAGATCCTGTACTCCTCAAAAAATGAGGTTTAAAGGATCTTTTGAAAAAGCCCGCCATTTCCAAAAGAACCACGTCTAGACCGCGGTTTTACTTTCGAAATGGTGCTTTTTCGAAAGAGGCACTATGATGCGATTATGCAAATGAAGTGCGGAATATTTAAATCCCCGCTTCATTTGCAATTTCGAAGTGTCTAATTTACATTCCTCTGTCGAAAGAGGAATGTAGTCTAGACACAGCCTAGGAGTAAGGCTATCTCTACACTTGGAAGGTTTGGCAACAAAAGTGCTGTTGCCATGCAAAGGTGGTGAAAAATTAAAACCAGTCAAATCCATTATTGACATTTCATGGCCACATTGCTAGCTCTCCTGTCAACAGATAGAGCAAAGCAATGTGGGTAAGCATCCCATAGTGCAGTTCTGTGGGAAGACAGAGCTGATTGCTATGCTTTTTGGGATTCCCTTGTAGCTCTGTGAGCTCTCTGTGCCAAGGAATGTCAAAGCTGAATAGCAGTCTCTCCAGCCCTTTCCCTGAACCAGGAGAACAAAGCATTCCAATGATTTGGTTTTTTTTTGTTCCCCAAACAGAGCAGATCACTCAGCTGTCAGATACTTTTCAGAGCTTTGAAAGAGAAGGAGCACATGCCTGCAAGACACAAGACATCACAAAACACTGAGCATAGCCATCAGGGCAGTCATTGTGGGATATGGCAGAGTCCACACTTTGTTGACAATAAATGGAGGGGAAAAGATATAAGTCCCTTGCAGAGGTAGAAGGTTTTTTTTTTTTGCCAAAACTGGGTGTTTTTCCTGAGAAAAGTCGCATTATAGTGTAAGCACTCTCACTGTTTTGTCACCAAAAGGCAGGTTTTGGCAACAAAATGTGACAGTGTAGACAAGGTCTTAGAGACTTAGTTCCTTTTGGAGTTCCTACTAAAGTAGGAGTAAGGGAGGGGGTGGGAAGCACAGCTGGGGTGGATTGGGGGTCGCGAGAATGACCAGGAGGAAGTGGGGGCAGGAAGCAGAGTTGGCGGGGGGGGCTGCAGTGGCGCTGGCTGGAGGAGATCAGGAAGAGGAACTGGACAGCGGGAAGCACAGCTGGTGGGGGTTGGGAGTGCAGCGGCGCTGGCCAGGAGGAAGGGGGGGCGGGAAGCAGAGCTGGGGAGGGTTCAGAGGGGCTGGCCAGGGAAGATCAGGAGGGGAAGTGAGGGAGAACTGGCCGGCCGGGAAGGGGAGGGTGAGCAAATTGGCCGGCGGGGAGCGGGACTGACCTGGGCACTTGCTGCCTGTCCCACGCAGGCTCCCGGCGACACATGAGCGAGAAGGAGGCTTCTCCTCCTCCTCTCACACAACCAACTGAGGGCTCCCAGCTGCAATCGCGGCCCTGCCTCCCAGGTGGGACTCCCAGCCACTATCCCCGCCCATGCCAAGCTTCTGTCTGGTGCGCAGCTGGAAAAATCAGAAAATACCGGACATTGTACATGTCCAGAATTTTCTGATTTTTTTTTATCGGACGAACGTATAGTACCAGACACCTGACAACCCTATTTGTCACACTGTCATTTGCATATCTCTGCCGATGCTTTTTGCACAAGAGGTTTTTGCACAAAAATAAGCAGTGTAGACAGGTCCCTTTTGCACAAAAAAACCTTTGTGTGCAAGATCCCTTATGCCTCAAAAAAGGAGGTATACAGAATCTTGCACAAAAGGGGGTTTAGTGACAAATGCTAAGGTGCTTCATTAGCATACTGTCTGCTGACAATACCTGCAGTGTAGACATAGCCTAATAGTAATCAAGGATGAACCTGGAAGAATGTCCAGGGAGAACAAATTTCCGTGCGCTTTAACCCATTGTTCAGCAAATTAGAGTTGAATTCCAGGTTTTCTGATTTGCAGAATACAGCCCTATCTTTTTTTCTCTTATGGATTTTCTATGTTGTGTGTCAGCTGCAATCTCTGTCTCGGTGCACAATATTCTGCCCCAAAAACATCCTTAATACGTAAATATGCACTTGACTTGGGCGGTGGATGGCAGATGATGTATTGCATTTGAATGCGGGAGGCATGTGTATCCCTGCGTTTGAATACATTTTACTGCACAATGTACATTTTACACAGAAGTCTGTCACAAAAGACTTGCTGCTCCAGACAGTAGCAGCATATGACTGCTCAGATCACCTCAGTTGTCTTTTCATAATTCATGTTGATACTCCTCATGCTACCACTGCTGTTCACTGTAAAGTATCTGCCTCTTCTGAAAAGATGAGATAATGGAATAATTTGGATCATTACATGCCAAAATGATGATAATCATTTCCCATCACAGTGAAAGATGCAGCTGCTGCTGCTGCTCTGACATACTAGAATCTTGGAGGAGATGTCTATGAAAAAGTCAGATAAAATCCATTATTATATCATCTCTAAGATAATGCAGGAGGAATATCAGAGTTCAGACATTTGAAAAGAATGGATTTATCCTTGCATTAGATTCTAGAAATATGTTTGTGAAAAGAAAAGCTCAGTACAAAGACAATGCCTTCACACGCATGATGACATGTTCTGTTTTCACGTACTGTAGCCATCTTGAGGTTGATTAAATAACTAGTGAAAAGGAGGAATAAAACTTTAATAAAACAATCTGGAGAGCTACTGCATGCAAATATGTCATTTCTCCCATTTGTTTCACTAGAGCTTTATTCCTTTTCTCTGTTTTCTTATTTAATGAACTCCAAGTTGGTTACATTAGATGCATACAACCATGTGGTGATCTGAATCCTGGCCTTCAGGGCACCTCCAAGATTCTCATGTAATACTGTGCTTTACGAGTGAATATCTCTAGATTGTAATCTTCTACAAACCTCTCTCTATATCTGCCTCCTTAAAGAAAAACAAATTAGTTCATAAACATATATATAAATAGCTAACAATCACACTCAAGTCATGTAGTGCATTTCCATAGACCCCCAATGTGCCAACAAGCTCAAGAGAAGTGGTTACTGGCACATCACTCTCAAGCGAATCTTTACCACTCTTTTTCCTCTAGATAGGTTAACAAGTTTCTTTGGGCATTTCTATACTTACAAGAAGATCAGTGCTCCAGAGGTCAATCTTCTGGTGTTTGATTTAGCAGGTTTAGTATAGACGCCTAAATGGAACGCTGAGGGCAGTTTCTGCGGTCGTCCAGTATTCCTTCTCCTGAAAGGAATAAGGAAAGCTGACAGGAATGTTTGCTACCATTGGCCTCCTGCAGCGTGGAAGCCACCAAGGCCTGGCTTAAGGTAAGCCGACTCCAGTTATGCAAAATGTGTAGCTGGAGTTGTATTGCTAAAGCCGACCTTCCTGGTCTAGTGTAGAAAGTGTATGAATTTTCCTCTGTTGTTCACTGTAAACCATCTGCCTCTTCTGAAGAGATGGGATAATGAAATAATTTAGCTCATCGGATCTTCTCAGTGTTAGCCTTTCATTAGAGTCTGAGGAGTTCTCTTGTTTCTTCTTTGTGCACCAATGATAAGAGATTAGTCAGGTGGGAAATGTCAATGTGTTGGAATTTTGTAGATTATTTGTAGATCCCTTTGATTACATCAATATGTGTCCTCCTAGTGTTTCTAGACTACATAAGATCTTGATTGTAGCTGATCTTCAATGGTATCCGTTTGGTCCCGACTATTAGAGGTGTGATTCCTCAGGCACACTCATTTGGAGTAAGAGATGGTAGAGCACAGATCTTTTTTGTGAATCTAAAACTTCCGCTTCCACTTTTGATTTTCTTTCATCCTCTGCATGGTTCCATTGTTATGAAATTTCAGCAAGTTATCAGTAATTGGTAAATTAAATCAGATTCTTCTTTCCATTAACAGCTGAGCTGGAGAACCCCCATTCTCATGGGGTTCCCTTCTGTAAACCACCAATGGTTTATAGAAATCACCCTCATTGTCAAAATCTTGTTTTAAGGTTCTTTACTTTCTATATCGACCTTTCCACAAGTCCATTTGGTTGGGGGTAATTTGGACTTGATGTCTTGTGATGAATATGGCAATCTTTGGAAAACTGGCTAAAATCTGTATTTGGAAATTTACTGCCCATTATCATTAAAGACTTTATCTAAAATTCCATGTCTGGAGAAGATTCTCTTCGTGCCAGCGATCAATGACTTACTCTTAGAACTGTGCAGTATATGAATTCCTGGATAAAGAGAATATTAATCTATAACTATTAAATAATCATTTGATTGTCAGATAAATAAATCTGTGCCTACCACTCACAAGGCATTTGTGGAACTGGATTCACTTGACTTTTCTGAATTTGGGATCTTTGTAAAATGTTTGTTTTTCTCGCCTTTGGGAAACACTCATAAATGTAACACATACTGTGTGGGTCCATGCTTTAATCCACACCATTCACATGACCCTCTGTACCAGTTTTTCCTTAGCAGTGGTTTTCATCGTGTATCATTCCACTCTTTGGTCTGAACTATTCTAAGAAATTGTTGGGTAAAAAGGTTAATTTAAAATTGTTGGGAACAAAATCATTATATTTTAAAGATCACTAAAAACATTTAGTCCAGAGAAACAAGAAATAGTAGGCCAGCTCTTATTAACAGTTTTTCTTACTTCCACCTCAGAGGAATGATTTTCATTATTTTAGTCCCGGGGATTCTTTTGCCTACTTCAGCAACACCATCATTGAAACTAAGGATGTTCAGAGGTGTAATTCACTAATTGTGTAGTTGATAAAACTTTTATTGGCTACATGATTAGTTGATAAGGAAAGGTGCTCAGTTCCAGCTCGCACCAGATCCAGGAACTACCCCTGCCACGTCTCTGCACCAGGTCCAGTAGCCACAAACAAGAGCTATTGTTGAAAAGCCTTCTCATAAAGGAGGACAATTACAGATAATAAGAATTTTAGATCCAAATAATTCCCATTATTTCTTTATTTATCAAAATGTAGCCACTGACTCCTCTCCAGTAATACCTGGTCTAACCAAGAGGTTGTTCATTGGAAAAATGTCAATATTTTAAGTTTTAACAGCATTTCCAAAATTATTACAAGACTTTTAAAATGTAATCCCTTGGTAGTCTCTTAGAATATGTCTACACTGCACACTTATTTTGAAATAACTAGCATAATTTCAAAATAACTTATTCCACGTCTACACAGCCGGCAGTTATTTTGAAATAATGTTGAAATATTGTCAAGCTGGAGGACTTCTTACTCTGACTCCTGTAACCCTCATTGTATGAGAAGTAAGGGAAGTTGGAGGAAGAGTGCAGTATTTCGAAATAAGTGCTGTGTAGATGCTCCCAATTTTGCAATAAGCTTTAATTCAAAATAAGTTATACAATTGATGTAGCTCAATCTGAATAGTTTATTTCAAGTTAAGCCCTACTGTGTAGAAGCACTCTTTCTCTCACCAGCCCATGTTCAAATTTTGGACAATTTTATTGGGTTGGTTTCTTCTTTGTCTTCGTACTTCTTAGCTGTTTGCAGTTGCCTACTTCCAAAGAAGGGCAGGATGAGTTGTGGAGTGCTTACTGTCTGAGTATGTCTACACTGCACAGCTATTTCCGGATACTTCTGGTCTACCCCAGGCCTACACAAGTCACCCATTATTTTGAAATATTTTCCGAAATAGTGGTGCGTTATTTCACCATCCTGGTAAACCTCATTGCATGAGGGATAAAGGGTGTCTCAAAATAGTGCATTATTTCAAAATTTGGCACTGTGTAGACATGCCAAATTTCAAAATAAGCTATTTAAAAATTAAATTGAAATAAGATATGCAAATTGCGTAGCACAAATTGTGTATCTTATTTCAAGTTTAGTGTACTGTGTAGACGCGCTTTATATTGTGCAACATAGGTTGGGTATGTGAAAAGTGTTCATTTAATAAGTTTTTAAATATTATTTTCCTTCTTATTTCCATGAAATTTTGAAAAATAACTCCTTTAAATGTATTTAGATCAGATCTGTTTGCTGTTACTTCTCATTGGCTCAACATCCATAGGATTGGCTTAAGTGACATGGTCAGATCCTAAATATGTAGTCTGTTTAATGAATATGCCACATTTCGAATTGCTTTTACTTTTCTTGTAGCAAGTAAACTCAGATAATCTTTTCAAGTTAGAGTTTAATATTTATTTTTGTGCAATTTATTTTCAGAGATATTTCTTTAATTTCATTACAGTGCAATAGAAAATGAAGGTCTGTTTTCAAAACGACACATTTCTGTTCTTTAACATAAATCTTTTTAAATTAAAGGTTTCATTGAAAGGATTTAGTTTCAGTAGCTGTTAATAACATTGATTCTTTATAATCAATTTTAGAAGGATGTTTTGATTTGTCTTCCTTAGTTGGGCATGTGAGTTCTATTAGCATTGCCAATAGTTAATTAATTCCCCATTAATATAAGTATTCTATACTTAAATAGCTTTTTACATTAGTAATTAGTTTAACAAGATCATTAGATTCCATGTTTTTTCCCCTTTCTCTTCCCCCTTCCTTCCCCCCTCACGGAGCATGTGCTGTGGCTGGCAGGTGGCAGCTGTGAGCTTCTAATCAGGGTTTGAAATCTACAAGCCTCTGCTCATTGGTTGAGCCTTAATCAGGGGGAGGGGCAATCAGGTAGACTAAGGCTTTATAAAGGAGTGAGTCCGCGACTAGGGAGCTTGCAAACAGGGGCTGTTAACAGGGAATTTGGAGAGGGAGTGGTAAGGGGATAAGATACACTCACCATTCCTTAACATATTTTCACTACACACCTTCCCTTTAAGGAGGCATTTAATAACAACCGAGGAATCTCTCAGAAGGAAGGTAGATATGGATGATGATAGGTCTGCTGTTGTTACCTACACAACATGTGCCATGTTTTTCTTCCTCCCAGAAGAAAGAAGGGATTTTATCTGCACTAAGTGCAAGCTGGTCACTATTTTGGAAGAAAAAATTAGAGGACTGGAGGCCCAAGTATTGACCCTACGTTTTATTAGAGAGGACGACGACTTCCTCAATAGAAGGCAGCATTTAATCCTGCAGGCACAGCAGGCTGAAGAGCCAGTCAGGGCAGTACAGGGCAAGGAAGAAAACTGGCAGCATGTAACCTCTAGAAGGAGAAGAAGGCCAACTCAGGTATCCCCTATTCCTGTAGAGGTAAGTAACCGCTTTAAGGCTCTCTCTGCAGGCACTGTGGTGGAGAATGCTTTGGCAGGGACATCTCAGGGAAGAAATCAGAAAGGAACGCCATCTACCAGAAGGCATGGGATGCGTAGTCCTAGGGAGATGGGGCTTCCACAACCACCACCCCCAAAAGAAGACGGGTGGTGGTGGTTGGGGACTCCCTCCTAAGAGGGACTGAGTCATCCATCTGCTGTCCAGACCTGCAATTTTGAGAAGTGTGCTGCTTACCGGGAGCTCGCATTCAGGATGTGACTGAGAGTCTTCTGAAAGTGATTAAACCTACGGATCGCTGACCCTTCCTGCTTCTCCATGTAGGAACTAACGATATGGCCAAAAATGACTTTGAGCGGGTCACAGCAGATTATGTAGTGCCGGGAAGAAGGATCAAGGAATTTGAAGCATAAGTGGTGTTCTCGTCTGGGTAGGGATCGTTGAATTGAGGAAGTAAATGCGTGGCTGCACAGGTGGTGTCAGAAAGAGGGCTTTGGTTTCTTTGACCATGGGACTCCGTTCCGGGCACGGGGATTGTTAGGAAGGGATGGGATCCTCCTAACCAAGAGAGGAAAGAACATCTTTGCAGGCAGGCTTGAAAACCTAGTAAGGAGTGCTTTAAACTAGATTTGTTGGAGGACTGATGACCAAAGCCCTGAGGTAAGTGAGGAATTTGGACACCGGGAAGAATCATAAGGAGGAATGAGCAACAAGGGAGGACCCCTGATTCAGATGGAGACGGTAGGGCGATCAATTGGTTATCTAAGGTGTTTGTACACAAATGCGAGAAGCATGGGAAACAAACAGGAAGAATTAGAAGCCCTGGCCCAGTCAAAGAACTATGATTTCATTGGAATAACAGAGACTTGGTGGGATGACTGTCATGGAAGGGTATAAATTGTTCAGGAAGAATGTGAGGGGAGGGAGGGAGAAAAGGAGGAGGAGTTGCATTGTATGTAAGAGAGCAGTATGATTGCTCAGAGCTCCAGTATATAGAGGGAGAAAATCCTGGTGAGAATCTGTGAGTTATGTTTAGAGGTGGAAGCAACAGGGGTGATGATGTGGTTGGTGTCTGCTATAGACTACCGGCTCACGTGGATGAGGTAGACGAGGCTTTCTTTGAACAGCTGAGAAAAGCTTCCAGATCTCAGGCGCTGGTTCTCATGGGCGACTTTCATCACCCTGACATCTGTTGGAAGACCAATAAAGTAGTACACAGACAATCCAGGAAGTTTTTGGAGAATGTTGGGGATAAATTCTTGGTACAAATGCTGAAGGAACCAACCAGGGCACCATGCATAGCTTGACCTGCTGCTCACAAACAGGGAGGAACGAGTAGGGGAAGTAGATGTGGGTGACAACCTGGAAAGCAGTGATCATGAAATGGTAGATTTTAGGATCCTGACCAAAGGAAGAAAGGAGAGTAGCAAAATACACACCCTGGACTTCAGAAGAGCAGACTTTGACTCCCTCAGAGAACTGATGGGCAGGATTCCCTAGGATGCTTACATGAAGGGGAAAGGAGTCCAGGAGAGCTGGTAGTATTTTAAAGAAGCCTTGTTAAAGGCACAGGAAGAAACCATCCCGATGCTCAGCAAGAAAAGAAAATATGGTAGGAGACCAGTTTGTCTTACTGGGGACATCCATGGTGAGCTTAAACACAAAAAGGAAGCTTACAAGAAGTGGAAACTTAGACAGATGCCTAGGGAGAAGTATAAATATATTGCTCGAGAATACAGGGGAGTTATCAGGAAGGCGGAAATGCAATTGGCATTGCAGCTGGCAAGGGATGTGAAGGGTAACAAAAAAGATTTCTAAAGGCATGTTAGCAATAAGAGGGTCATCAGAGAGGGTGTGGGGCCCTTACTGGATGAGGGAGGTAACCTAGTGACAGATGTTGTGGGAAAAGCTGAAGTACTCAATGCTTTCTTTGCCTCTGTCTTCACGGACAAGGTCACCTCCCAGACAAATGCACTAGGCAACGTGGTATGGGAAGGAGGTGGACAGCCCTTGGTGGGGAAAGAACGAGTTAGGAATTATTTAGAAAAGCTAAACATTCAAAAATCTATGGGCCCGGATTTAATGCATCCGAGGGTACTGAGGGAGTTGGCAAATGTCATTGTGGAGGCCTTTGGCCATTATCTTTGAAAACTCATGGAGATCAGGAGAGATCCTCGATGATTGGAAAAAGGCAAATGTAGTGCCCATCTTTTAAAAAGGGAAGAAGGACGATCCAGAAAACTACAGACCGGTGAGCCTTACCTCAGTCTCTGGAAAAATCATGGAGGGGATCCTCAAAGAATCCATTTTGAAGCACTTGGAAGAGAGGAAAGTGATCAGGAATAGTCAACATGGATTCACGAAGGGCAAGTTGTGCCTGACCAATCTGATTAGCTTATATGATGAGGTAAGTGGATCTTTGGATATGAGAAAGTCAATGGATGTGATATACCTTGACTTTAGCAAAGCTTTTGATACGGTCTCCCACAATATTCTTGCCAGCAAGTTAAGGGAATATGGATTGGATAAATGGACTGTAAGATGGATAGAAAGCTGGCTAGACTGTCAGGCCTAACGGGTAGTGATCAACAGGTTGTCAGGTTGGCAGTCGGTTTCTAGCAGAGTGCCCCAAGGATCTGTTCTTGGATTGGTTTTGTTCAACATCTTTATTAATGACCTGGATGAGGAAGTGGATTGCACCTTCAGCAAGTTTGCAGATGACTCTAAGCTAGGGAGAAAGGTAGATACTCTGGAGGTCAGGGATAGGCTCCAGAGTGACCTGGACAGATTACAGGATTGGGCCAAAAGAAATCTGATGAGGTTCAACAAGGACATGTGTGGAGTCCTGCACTTTGGACGGAAGAATGCAAAGCATTGTTACAGGCTGGGGACTGAATGGCTAAGAAGCAGTTCTGCAGAAAAGGACCTGGGGATTACAGTGGATGAGAAGCTGGTTATGAGTCAACAGAGTGCCCTTGTAGCCAAGAAGGCTAATGGCATATTGGGGTGCATTAGGGGAGCATTGCCAGCAGATCCAGATAAGTGATTATTCCCCTTTATTCGGCTCTGGTGAGGCCACATCTGGAATATGGCCCCCCACTATAGAAAGGATGTGTATGCACTGGAGAGGGTCCAGTGGAGGGCGACCAAAATGATTAGGGGGCTGGAGCGCATGACCTATGAGAACAGACTGAGGGATTTGGGTTTGTTTAGTCTGCAGAAGAGAAGAGTGGGGGGGATTTGATAGCAGCCTTCAGCTTCCTGAAGGGAGGTTCCAAAGAGGATGGAGAAAGGCTGTTCACAGTAGTGACAGATGGCAGAACAAGGAGCAATCGTTTCATGTTACAGTGGGAGAGGTCAGGGTTGGATATTAGAAAAAACTATTTCACTAGGAGGGTGACGAAGCACTGGAATAGATTACCTAGGGAGGTGGTGGAATCTCCATTCCTAGAGGTGTTTAAGTCTCGGCTTGACAAAGCCCTGGCTGGGTTCTTAGTTGAGATTGGTCCTGCCTTGGGCAGGGGGCTGGACTTGATGACCTCCTGAAGTCTCTTGCAGGTCTATGATTCTATGAAAAGAATTTTACCATTTATATGATATCTCTTACGCAGAAGTGGTATCTGGAGCTATACATCTAGCTAATATATTTGCATTTCACAAAGCTGTTTTCTATGTCAGTATTTAAGAAATAAAGAAAAAAGTTTAAAACATTTCCAACTATGCATGTTTTTGTAGAGACTTTTTTGAATGCAATTTTTAGAACAATTATTAAATTTATTTCAGTTTGAGAATTTTTTGTGTAGGTTCGCTCAGAACTTTTTCTCTAGAGGTGAAAACTTGAGTTTACATCAAGATTTAATGCTGAGTGTAGTTCAGTAACCCCGCATCCATTTTCACAGAAAGGTCTTTTGGTTTTGCATGATTTATTTTCTTGAGATAAGGATTATATTTGTACTAAACTGGTATCCTATATCAATTGATGTTTTGGTCTAGATAAGATACTTTTAGGGATTATAATTGTGGTTTTATGGCTAAAATGGGGTTAGCTTCCTAACTTTACTGGTTCTTGGGCACAGAAATCAGAAACCTCCTGCAATTTCATCCATCAACCAGAATATTTTAAAACATAACTAACTAAATAACTAACTAACATACACAGGTATTTTAATATTTTCAAATATCCTTCTAACTATAACTTACTTGTAGTTATATCTCAGTAAAGATGTCAACAAGTTTTCAATGTCCTAATATTTATCATAAATTAAAAGAATGTTAATAGTATTTTGCATCAATATAAGGTCAGGCCACCACAAAATTCAACGAATGAGTAATATTTTCAGATCTATTTCAACTTCCATCCTAAACAAAATCTGTATTACTTGTGTGACTTTCTAAGCACAAGGACATAATAATCTGCCCTATAATGGCCTCTCAAAATGACAGTGCCAAATGGCTTTGTGAAGGTCAAGTCTGATTTAAATTGTTGATGAATTAGGAGCTAATTCAGTATGATTGAATATTAATATGAAACAGTGGTATGTACTACCATTTAAAGCTTAATGAGCGCATTAATGAACTAGATAATTTTTTTTTCTTTGCTCCTCATGTTGATGTTTAAATCTACTAATCTATTGATAGTTTTAATAGTTACTTTTGACGTAAAAGTTTATGCTGGCTAACAGACAGTCATTCGCTGATTTGATTCTCAGCTCTATAACATGACACAAATGATGGTCTATCAAACTTGGTGTCATCAAACTGGAAAGACAGTTTTATACAAATCACTAATAAATTTAGAGGGGAAAAAAGCAATTAACATCTTATGAACTACACCCACTGAGATAAGCATTCCAATTAGAAATTTCATTATTTCCCCAGTCCGTTTTATGTTGAATACTGGGTTTTATTGCCAAATACCTCACAGCCAGATTGGAAACAAGCCACAACTGTCAAAATATAACAGCTCTGGCTATTTGAATCTGTTACATTGTGATGTTTCTCATGAAAATTTAACGAAGACAATGCATTCAAAGAGGTTCTGTGCATAAGGGGAATGGATGGAATTTAATTACCCTTATTAAAAATAAGAAAGGAAGGCTCTTTACATACTCCATCCTATTAGTATGCAAGATAGATTATCTTTGTTGTGCACTTGTGTATATGAAAAAGTGGCTCTGGAGTGTTCTTTATGAGCCAAGAAGGAACAGAAAGGTTATGAAAATGCATTAGAGAGCTTTCTGCATGGCACAAGTCAAATCTTGTCATTTACTCCCAAGGTAAAGGATTCGCATCTGAGAAATGATTATTAAGTTTAGATTTCTTTGATGGGAGCCTATAGCAAATGCTTGAGCACTGTAAGCATCTGACACTCGCTACTGATTGGTGGAGATATTGGCTCTGAAGAGAGATGGAAATTTGCAGAAGAATAGTGACTACTGTACCAGAGTAATATTTATATGTGCTTGTGTTTTCAGTGATTAAGTAGCCCTAGGGAGATAGCTGTCACTGGAGAATGTGAAAATTTGTCAGGTATTCAAGGAATAGCTAGAAGTGAGTTTTTCAGAAGGCTCTGAAAGCTTACTGAAACCGCTTAAAATGGCACCGTTTCTGTACAAAGAAAGTAATGTAGATGACATTGAACAATTCCTAATAAATTATTTTTGTCTTGTAAAAAACTGCATGTCAATAGCTGACAAGCAGGCATTTGATAATAAAGCATGTTCTATTTGGTGGTGATGGGGGACTTCAACTATCCAGATATATATTGGGAAAATAACACAGAGGGGCACAGACTATCCAGTAAGTTCTTGGACTACATTGGTGACACATTTTTATTTCAGAAGGTTGAAAAAGCTACCAGGGGGAGGGAAGCTGTTCTAGATTTGATTTTAACAAATAGGGAGGAACTGGTTGAGAATTTGAAAGTGGAAGGCAGCTTGGGTGAAAGTAATCATGAAATCATAGAGTTCGCAATTCTAAGCAAGGGTGGAAGGGAGAACAGCAAAATAGAGACATTGGATTTCAAGAAGGTGGATTTTAGTAAGCTCAGAGACCTGATAGGTAAGTTCCCATAGGAATCAAGACTGAGGGGAAAAACAACTGAGGAGAGTTGGCAGTTTTTCAAAGGGATATTGTTAATGGCCCAAAGGCAAGCTATTCCACTGCATAGGAAAGATGGAAAATATGGCAAAAGACCGCCTTGTGTTAACCACAAGACTTTGCATGATCTAAAAATAAAAAATGAGTCTCATAAAAAATGGAAATTAGGACAAATTACAAAGGATGAATATAGGCAAACAACACAGGAATACAAGGGCAAAATTAGAAAGGCAAAGACACAAAATGAGCTCAAACTAGCTACAGGAATAAAGGGAAACAAGACGACTTTTTATAAATACATTAGAAGCAAGAGGAAGACCAAGGACAGGGTAGGCCCATTGCTCAATGAGGAGGGAGAAACAGTAACAGAAAACTTGGAAATGGCAGAGATGCTTGCTGACTTCTTTGTTTCGGTCTTCACCGAGAAGTCTGATGAAGGAATGCCTAACATAGTGAATGCTAGTAGGAAGTGAGTAGGTTTAGAAGATAAAAAAAGAACAAGTTAAAAATCACTTAGAAAAGTTAGATGCCTGGAAGTCACCAGGGCCTGATGAAATGCATCCTAGAATACTCAAGGAGCTGATAGAGGAAGTATCTGAGCCTCTAGTTATCATATTTGGAAACTAATGGAGACAGGAGAGATTCCAGAAGACTGGAAAAATGTAAAGAACAACAACCCAGGAAAATACAGACTAGTTAGTTTAACTTCTGTTCCAGGGAAGATAATGGAGTAAGTGATTAAAAATCATCTGCAAACACTTGGAAGGTGGTAAGGTGATAGGTAACAGCCAGCATGGATTTGTAAAGAACAAATCATGTCAAACCAATCTGATAGATTCCTTTGATAGGATAAGGAGTGTCAAAGTTGACTCAGGACTCACAATTTTTGTAGATCACTCTGTTCTATTAGCAAAGTGCTTCGCTAATACAACCAGAAAAAGTGAGACACCATCCCCAACCGAAGCCATCTTATTATCAGATAAAAGGATTGAACAGACAAAAGATTGAAAAAGGGCGCGAATTGACAAAGTTACCTGGGGTCAGTCAAGTATCTCATTTCCTTATCAGCTCTCACCAATCTCCTGTTAATGTCTCACTATCACCCATAAGTGGAAAATTTGTCCTCTGCCTTAACATCCTTCTTCCTGCTTACATACAAATTTACCTTAACATCTCTCTTACTGCTAGAGGAACACACAACATTTCTTTAATTCATTTTACTTTTACAATATATTTTAGTCTACTTTCACACGAGTCTTGTGGATAAGGGAAAAGCGGTGGATATGGTATACCTAGAATTTAGTAAGGCATTTGATACGGTCTCGCATGATATTCTTATCAATGAACTAGGCAAATACAACTTAGATGGGGCTACCATAAGGTGGGTGCTTAACTTGCTGGATAACCATACTCAGAGGGTAGTTATTAATGGTTCAGAATCCTGCTGGAAAGATATAACAAGTGGGGTTCCACAGGGGTCTGTTTTGGGATTGGCTCTGTTCAATATCTTCATCAATGATTTAGATATTGGCATTGAAAGTATGCTTATTAAATTTGCAGATGATACCAAACTGGGAGGGGTTGCAACCACTTTAGAGGACAGGGCCATAATTCAAAATGATATGGACAAATTGGAGAAATGGTCTGAGGTAAACAAGATGAAGTTTAAAGACAAATGCAAAGTGCTCCACTTAGGAAGGAACAATCAGTTTCACACATACAGAACAGGAAGCAACTGTCTAGGAAGAAGTACGGCAGAAAGGGATCTGGGGGTTATAGTGGATCACAAGCTAAATATGAGTCAACAGTGTGATTCTGAAAAGCAAACATGATTCTGGGATGCATTAACAGGTGTATTGTGAGCAAGGCCCGAGAAGTCATTCTTCTGCTCTACTCTGCTCTGGTTAGGCCTCAGTTGGAGTATTGTGTCCAGTTCTGGGCACCGCATTTCAAGAAAGAAGCGGAGATATTGGAGAGGGTCCAGAGAAGAGCAACAAGAATGATTAAAGGTTTAGAGAACAAGACCTATAAAGGAAGGCTGAAAGAATTGGGCTTGTTTTGTTTGGAAAAGAGAAGATTGAGGGGGGACATGATAGCAGTTTTCGGGTATCTAAAAGGGTATCTTAGGGTATGTCTACACTACCCCGCTAGTTCGAACTAGCGGGGTAATGTAGGCATACCGCAATTGCAAATGAAGCCCGGGATTTGAATTTCCCGGGCTTCATTTGCATAAGCCGGGCGCCGCCATTTTTAAATCCCGGCTGGTTCGAACCCCGTGCCGCGTGTAGCTTCCTAGTTCGAACTACTGTTACTCCTCATTCCATGTTCGAAGCCTAGTTCGAACTACCTAGTTCGTGCCGCGTGTAGCCGCGCGGCACAGGGTTCGAACCAGCCGGGATTTAAAAATGGCGGCGCCCGGCTTATGCAAATGAAGCCCGGGAAATTCAAATCCCGGGCTTCATTTGCAATTGCAGTATGCCTACATTACCCTCCTATTTCGAAATAGGAGGGTAGTGTAGATATACCCATAAGGAGGAGGGAGAAAAATTGTTCATCTTGGCCTCTGAGGATAGAGCAAGAATCAATGGGCTTAAACTGCAGCAAGGGAGGTTTAGGTTGGACTTTAGGAAAAAGTTCCTAACTGTCAGCGTAGTTAAACACTGGAATAAATTGCCTAGGGAGGTTGTGTAATCTCCATCTGTGGAGATACTTAAGAGTAGGTTAGATAAATGTCTATCAGGGATGGTCTAGACAGTACTTGGTCCTGCCATGAGGGCAGGGGACTGGACTCGATGATCTCTCGAGGTCCCTTCCAGTCCTAGTATTCTATGATTCTATATAACAAGACTACGTCTAGACTGGCATGATTTTCCGGAAATGTATTATAATTAACAGGGCTCGACAATCTATGTAATCTACTCACCCGTGGCAAATAGATTACATCCCGGAAGAGCCGGGTTCGGGTGATCTGCACATGCGCAGAACGCCAAACAGCACAGCTGGCGAGTGGGGCTAATAATTAACATAGCCTGATTTGTCAGATATTCTCTGTCCCTACTATGTTTCCAGAGTTACCTCTCTTCAGATCTGTGTGGAGTCCTGGCCTCATTGAAGTTGAAAGGAGTTTTGTCATTGACTTCAGTAGCACCAGGGTTTGAACATAGGTTCTTACATACTTTCAAAACCATTACAGTTATTCTAAGAATCTATCCTAGCTGTAATACCTGAGCTCTCCATAAATATTTTAATATAGTCAGCCCCTCAACACCCTTCTGAGATAGGCTGCTGTGATCTCATAGGAATCATGATAGCACCTGAGGCTTTCTGCTATAGAACACCTTAGCCACCACTTCAATGCAAAGCAACTGGAGCTCTGCCTATGAGTCTAGCCCAGTATGGTGTATGAGTTTGTAATGTAACAAATACGAACTAGTGTTATAAAATCAAACTCTGTTTCCTTTTCAGAGGATCAAATTCCTCGTGGTTTTCCCACCATTGATATGGGCCCCCAGTTGAAGGTGGTTGAACGCACTCGCACAGCCACTATGTTATGTGCAGCCAGCGGCAATCCTGATCCTGAAATAACTTGGTTTAAAGACTTTTTACCCGTTGACACAAGCAACAACAACGGACGTATCAAACAATTACGATCAGGTAGGGTCTTGTTACTGTTTCCACTAACGCCCAGAGTTGTTCTCTCACACTCTTTTATTTTTAATTTATAGGTAAAATTTTCTCTTCCTCTTCTCTTCTCTGTGTTACTAAGTGTGTCGTCCATGTCTGTGATGTTGTCATAGCCTGTTCCAGAGTCCGTCTCTGTGTGTGTGTTTTGCAGCTTCTGTTCACTCCACATTGCTCACTGCTGTGACTGTATTTTTGATATTTTTTTCTTTACTGCTTTTCTGCAGTATTTGACGGATCCATTTTCTCCTCTTTCTTTCTTCTTTCTTTTTTTTTCCCACAAATTTATTTCAACATTGGACTTCATTCAGAACTTTCAAGGAGTACCAATGGTTATATTAATAAAAATCAAAACTTTCATATTTAGACACTAAAAATATTCAATAAAAGTGTGTTTTGTGCTGTCTTTTCAACATTTGAAGCCAACAAAGATTAGCCAGTTTGGACACATCTTTCCTCTCACTAATACATAAAACACAGTACTTTTTCCCCCATGCGTAACCATACCTTAAAAAATAGGGTGGGTGGATAAAAAAAGTCCTTGGGTAACCTATGAAAAAGAGCTTTTTGCTGGCTGAGCATTTTTCTAACACATTTAGCCACAGTAGTGTGCGCCCACGCTAAAGCTTTCTGATTCCTACATTGTCTGGATCTACAGAAGCCTGCTTTTGGTGTAGACTCCAGCTTTTGCTTCTCTCTCTTTGCCCGTTGCACTTCCCTAATAGTCCTTTCACCCCCCTCTTCACACCTTAGTTTATTATGTTGCTCTCTTTAGATTTAAAAACAAAAGAAAAAATACCTCTAAATTTATTAAGTTAAAAGCTTATCCCCAATAATTGAATGGGGAGATAATAAGCCTTTTGCCTTGGCAATTATAGTAATATTGGTGTAGAATCTAAGTTGTTTAATCACCTGTCTTCCCAGAATTATCAGCTTTTGACCTGTCCTGTGATGTTAAACCGTCTTGTTAACTGACTCTTTGCTTGTTGTCAGCAGAACTGTGTAAATTAACCTACTGTTAATGTAAATTAAGAATTAATTTTCACATGTGACATAGATTATTTAGTATATAAAGTTTTAACTGAAAACTTTGTGCCAAATTATAAGGAATATAATAATATTTTTATGCTGTCTTTCTTCTCTCCGTATTTAAATCTCCAGAATCTATTGGTAAGTGCTTAGTTCTGAAGCGCACTTCACCCCCACTAATTTCCATATTCAGAATATTATTATTATATTATTATGATTATTATTATTCTTAAAATGCATGGCATGCATTTTACTAACGGTCAGTGTAGTCACCAGATCTCCGTAGTGGCGCACACACACACCTCCACAGAAATGTTGTATCAATCATAGCTACACCTGTCTAGCAGAAACAGTACACAAGTATCACGTAGATAGAGTGCCGTGAATGCAGTAATCCAACCTAAACTACAGTGTTTGTTTCCAGATAGTCTTCAGTATATCTCCTCTCTATCTATATATATATATGGTGAATATATATATATATACACACACCCTTAAATAGAATAGCCAATATTTTCCTAAACTATGTATTAAATACATTATTGTAAAGTCTTTCTTTAAGGATGGGAGGCATATTCGATATATTTCTAACCCTATATAACCAAACACTTAAGAACTACTGAGATGCTTCTCTGAGAGTAGCAATGCTGCTTTTTGTGGCCTTTGCCCTTTGTGGTACAGTGCAACTTGCTTTTATAATCTAATAATACTATCTAATATATTCCTGTTTTAAAAGTATAGTATTTCAAGTTTTTAAGACCTTATTTAATTCTGTAAATCTAATTTGATTCTTCTTCCAAAGCCCTAGCCTCCTTCTTCTCGTACTAATGCTTCTTCTTTCTAATCTTATTTGCATTCATATTATCCACCCAGGTGGTACACCAATAAGAGGTAAGAGTGCTGAACTAACGTTCACAGAATGATCTTACTCATTCTTTCTGTCCTTTCATCCTTCTCATCTTTGTCCTGTTTAAAAAAACAACAACACAGAATTGTCCATCATCTTTATTTTTACCTTTTTTCTGTTTGGTTATGATCAGTGATTCTCATGTTGTGACCTTTATTTCCACTTCCCTTTTCCTTTCCCTTATTTAGTTTCTTCATTTTTGAAAAAGATAATTTAATTTGTGATATGCTTCAAAGAAAGCATATCCAGGTCTTTTGGCCATAGCCCAGTCACAGCTTACCATTTGTCCCTCTTTTTTTTTTTTTCCTTTTTTCTTCTTCGTTTTCTTTTTTCTTTTTTTTTTCTTTCTTTCTTTTTTTTTCTTTTTTTTGTTCAACTTGAACAAAAAAAAAGATCATTTTTTTTCTTCCTTAGCTGTTCTTGTTCTGGACCAAAGCCAAGGTGGTCTGGAGAACAGTAGCAGACATGCAGAAGACAACATGGAATATCTTCTTTTTGTCTTTATCTTTCAAAAAAGGTTTTTGGTTTTTTGTTCTCTGATTCTTTTTTTTTTCTTTTAACTTGATAAACTTGAAAATGGTTCTCCTCCCCTACAAAATTACAGCAATGCTTTTTTCCTTGATGGTTTTTTATGTTTTTGTGTTTTTCTTGGATTTATCCCATCTCTGGATTTTTGGATCTTCTGATCTGCAGGCTTTGGAAACGAAAGGTTAATGAGTCATTATTCTTGGTGGTGTATGGTATTGCTGGTTTTTGATACTTTGACAAAAATGTTCACTTCTTTTATAATTCTTGTTTTGTATTTTTCTTGGGTTTTGTGACACCACACTGCTAATCCCACTTGTGGATTTTGATGGGTGTCTTAGGGGGGGGCCCTCCCGAGGTCCTCAGCAGTGATTGGTTGGTTCTTCCTTGTTGGCCATGCTTTTAAACTTTTTTTTGTCTTCTAATTCAACTGCTCTTTGTTTTTCAGCAAACGTACTAAAGATTGTAAGTTGTGGCAAACCGTCTTTCTTTTCTTACCAATCTGCATGTCCTAAGGGAGTTTTATTTCTTTAAGAGAATATTTTGATAATTATGAATGACTAATGCAGTTTCTTATTTTTTAACACTTCAAGCAGCTTTTTTGTTCTTGCTGCATATTTTTGGCTTTCTTCAGCAGAAGACTTTCTTGAAACCAGTCTTGTCTTTTTTGAGAGTACCAAATTTTGCACTCCTTTTGTTACAAAAAATAAACAAACTCAAAAGATAGAACTACCCAACAACTTAATATATTTTATTTTATTTAAAAGCCATACTTCCTTGAAGCAGTCTCACCCATCTTCATTTTAATGGTCGAGGGGGAAAATAAGTATTGTTTAGAATGTGATTTTTTTTTTTTTGCCAAATGCAAATTGTTTCCTGTGCTAGCACTGATGATGTGAAAAAAATAATCTTTGTTTTTTTCATCGCATCATTTTCTGTCTGTGCACCTTAGCAAGAAAATGAACCGACGTTGAATGGACCTTCGCATACAGGGCTTTTCATATTGTAAAGCGGTGTATAATTATGGATCTAAAAAACTTCCTCTAACCGTCTCTTTGGCTATATATTTTATATTCATACAGGTGCCCTCCAAATCGAACTGAGCGAAGAGTCTGACCAAGGCAAATATGAGTGTGTTGCAACCAACAGTGCGGGTACACGCTATTCTGCCCCTGCCAATCTATATGTCAGAGGTAGGAATGACAAAACCCTGGCATCCGCTCTTCATGCAGGCTCGGGGGTGTTCACATGCTCTCAGGCCCTGGGCAATTAATATAGTAATAAACAAACTGCTCTGATAAAGTAACAGTAATAGCATATGTTTTAAAAATTTAGAGGACAGGGA